>NC_080676.1:127925432-129175432 GCF_030445035.2 Dasypus novemcinctus
AGTTAAAGTACTTTTATAATCAGAGTACTTCATTGTTAAGACAGTTTTAACTAATTTCACCCACTTATTCTATTTTTGTGAATCTTCATACTTGGGCTTCTTAGCAATAATAGACATTTCTAGTTATTATATTTCTTCCGAATTTTGCTAGTACCAAGAAATCACGTTTGTTTTAAGAACACAGCTGGACACTTTTGACATAGCTACTGAACACTCCTTGTCTTTCCTCATTTTTAGTGGAATGTTTTTTCCTTTCTTGAAAGTGATTAGGACTTGATTGTGCACAGCACTCTCATTGCCAATTGTATCCTTACCATTTTGTGTAATTGCAAGTGCATGAATGTATACAAAAAAATTATTGCTTATAAACATCATAATAGCATATGTGAGGTCCATACCTTGTGTTTCTTTATGGATCTGATTAAAATACATAAACGTCATTTCAATCAGTTTTGGAAAGTTTCAAAGATACTTTGTAAGATCAAAATTTAGTGATTGTATCCTCAAAAATGGATAAAAGTCTCCCTTTTGCCCACCCTGTGTGTGAAGGAAATATCATTATAAAAACTTCATTAATATGTAAATTGCAACATTTTGATTAGCACTTGCAGACCCCTTTTGTTAAGAAAAAAGACGGAAGGAGCTAACCAGATTGCAATAATTTACATAATAAAAACTCAGTGGCGGCAATGTCACCAAGTAGAGAACCTAAAGAAGGCAAGAATGTCTTTTTTAAACAGCTTAATACAGTATTAGAATCACAAAGTACAAAAGGAGAGAAAATATTTTTCTCTTAACTGACAAACTCTATTTTAGGGGAAAATTACAGATACTGCAGATTATGCTAGATGATAGGACTGAACATGTAGCCAACAATGCCAATATATACATATTTTCTCAATTTTGAGATGTGTTTCCATCACTGTTGTCTAGGGATTTAAATAAAAATGCAGGCATCTCCTAATGAACTTTGTTTTGATAAAGAAAAGATAGCCTAGGAGGAGACTTTGGTATGTTGTGGAAATGGTCAAATGTAATATTTTAATTCAAAACAAGAAATTAAGGAGCACTAAAAAACTAGAAAAATTAAGATATTTTATTTGACATTTTGGATTTTAGTATATATTTTTGATACCTTGCAGCTCAAGTGAAATTTTACCGTTTAGGTCATCTAGACACAGAGAGCAAAATAGAACATTGAAAAAATATTCTGAATGATTCAATAAAAAGTACTTTTCTTGGAAATATATAGATAGCACAAATGGGACTCAGGCATGGATTTTTCAAAGTAATGGCTTTTCACTCCATTTGATTCATTAAATACATCTACACATTCATTTTATGTTACGTAGGTGGTATTATGTCAGATGAAAACTTACAACTAGGCATACACAGATATATGCTACACATGCAATTAATATGTAAAAATATTTATTAGAGTTTTTAAGAACAGAATTTTCTTCCTGCCATAATCTAATAACAGAAACTTTGTACAAGTTGCCTTCTAGTTGAATCCAGCAAAGTGAAAAATCATATTTGACCACAGAAATTATTTTTTAAAGATTTATTATATTTCTTCCCCCACCCCCAACACATACACACATTGTTTGGGCTCACTGTCTGCTCTTTCTGTCTGTTGTGTGCTTAGTGTCTGCTCATCTTCTTTTTAGGAGGTACTTGGAACCAAACGCAGGACCTCCCATGTGGGAGGAAGGCACATAATCACTTGAGCCACCTCTGCTTCCTGCTTGTTGTGTCTCTCATTGTGTTTCCTTGTTGTGTCATCTTGTTGTGTCATCTTGTCACATCAGCTCGCTGTCTTGCTTATCTTCTTTACAAGGCACTGGGAACTGAACCTGGGACCTCCCGTATGGTAGGTGGGTGCCCAACTATTTGAGCCACATCTGCTTCCCTGAACACAGTAACTTATTTGTTGCTCAAAGGAGTTTGAGAACTACCTTTAACATCTGGTTGTTACATAGAAAGCAGGTAATTTTGGTCTCATTGCTTTATCTTTTGTTATGTTCTTGTCTGTAGTGTCATAGCAATTAAGTTAGCCCTGGAGAAACCTATTAATCATTTCTGTAACTGCTAAATTGCATAAATGTGTCAATTTGGAATCTTGGGGAGAAAATAAAAGATTAATGAGCTGCCCTTAGTTTGGTGTGATAACCCAAGAACTAAATGTCTGGTTCCCAGCTTGTTTTACACAATTAAAAATAAATATTTTTACTCTCTCTAAACTCTACCTTAATATTAGCTAAGAAAAGGAATGGGAGGATTTGTTTAACTGAAAAAGAATGAAAGCTAGAGGGAGGATTATACCAAAAAACACCCAGTCAATAAAAAGATACTTTGCTTGTTAAACTTAAAATAATATGACTTTATGGATAGTAGACACTAGAAAAGTTATTCTACACTTGCCGAAGCAAATTTGATGGGTCTTACAAGAAAGACAACCCTCTGTGATTTGACCCTGTGGTACCTGCAGGTCACTTGGGGTCTGAGTCTTCATTAGCCCTAGTCAGGTGCAACCTAGAGTCCAAACGCAACTTTGGTTTGTTCAACTCTCAGGAAGTTTTTAATAATTCTTTCACATCCTTGGTCTCCCAGTGCTAATGGTTAAATTTGGCTTTCACAATATCTTATAATGCCAAAATATTCCAACCACTTTGGCAACTGTACAAAACAAAAGAAGATATTTAACAGACTGAAGATAATCAACTAATTTATTATATCCAAAAAGTATTATTGAAGTAATTCTGAATGCATGTCTCCTCAAAAGCATAGATATCTTTAAAAGTATATAGGGCAGTGGATGTAGCTCAGTGGTTGAGCACTTGCTTCCCATATACAAGGTCCTGGGTTCAATTCCTAGCACTTCTTTAAAAAAAAGTATATAGCTTTGGAAGGATTTTCTTTGTTACAGTTTTGAAAGGATTCCCCTCAGCTTGCTACTATAAAATAAATTTTATTTTAATATAGCTAAAGCATATATTGGTGTAGTAGCTAAGAATAACTATAGCATCTTTTTTATTGCCTCCAACCAAATGCTATTTTATGTCATTGTAAAACTAGTTTACATGAAGTAGTCACTCATGGGGAACTTGGATTAGATTAAAAAAGAAACAAAAGAAGAAAACTTGAGAAAAGTTTGTGGGTTTAGTGAAACCCTCAGATCAATTATCAACATATTTAACATCTCAGCCATTACAGAATGCTGAAAAACCTTTTATTCAAAGGACATATTCACAGCATGGTTAAAAACAAAAAACAAACAAACAAAAAGACCTCTCCCCTCCAACATCCTAAGATCTTGTGCATAGGTCAAATCCTATGCTCTGCATTTAAAGGAAAATATGAATACCATGTTTAATTTCAAAATTTTTAGGGATCCATAAAATAGGATGATGCCTCTGTACAGATCTATGTTCTCAAAGGGAAGTGGGTGATTTATTAAAGTACCTAAAAGTCAAAACCAAAAATAAAAACTAAAAAAAACTGCTCTTTCCAGTATACTGAAACAGTTCTCTGATATTTATATTTGTGCCACAATTAATTAGATCTTTATTTCTGCTCTAAACTTCAAGTTGTATATATATTTAAGCACAAGCCATGGCATTTATGATGATTAAATACAGAGTGAATATGGAGGAAACAATTCTAACATTCTACTCTACATGTTTCACCAAAAATTGTGTAATCCTTTGGGGGCTTGAATTTTTTATACATTTTTGAAGAATTAAGGGACTAAGTTATGATTTTACATCAATTTTTTTTTTTTGCTAATTTCATGCTACAAATCTTAGATTCCTCCTTTTGTGTTTATTTTTAATGAAAGAAAATATACTGAAGGATACCAAAAAGCATTCCCATAATATCTGAGTGTAGATCAACCCAAAGGAAAATCTATCTGTGTTGAGTTAGAATTG
The DNA here is from genome assembly GCF_030445035.2 of Dasypus novemcinctus. Lineage (NCBI taxonomy): Eukaryota > Metazoa > Chordata > Mammalia > Cingulata > Dasypodidae > Dasypus > Dasypus novemcinctus. Next base: position 127,929,365 of record NC_080676.1, read on the forward strand.
AAATTGATAGTATGTTGCTGTCACTGTAGACAACAGTTCTGTGTTATTACAACTGGTTAAAGTGAAGTGAAAAAATACGGCAATTGTTCTCTAACTTCGTTCAAACATTAGAGTCCTGTGTATGACCACTCCAGATCTCTCCAGTATCATCTTCTTCTACTTTCCATGTTCCCCACATGCCATTCATAATCAACCACCTTCCTTAAGCAGTTCATGATTTCTCTTGCTCTTTCTTCAAACCTTAATTCAAATTCTCATCTCTTCTATGTAGTCCTTTGTGCTTCTTCCCAAGTAGTTCACTTGCTCCTTTCTGAGCTCCCATTGTGTTTTCCGTACAATTCCACCAAAACTCCTCATTTATAGATGTTGATTTTTATGCTTTTCTTCCTCACTAGACTATTGTTTTCTTGAGAAGATGACATTTTATTTATTTTTGTTCCTCAAATGCCTGTAATATAGGAAGTACTTAAATATTTGTAGAGTAAACAAAAAAATAACAATTTTGCATAAAATAATTAATTGACAGAAAATTAGTTTCGATGATCTCAGTTGTTCAGATGACTTTGTAAATATAAGGTTACCTTAAAACCAAGTCTTTAGATCAAATATCTAATATCTTAGCAGACCATGCCATAGAATATGATACTTTTCTATCCAGAATCATTCGTAGTCAACAAATATTAAGTTAACAACCACTAAGGACAACACACTGTTAGTGTGGGGAATTTAAAAGGGTTAAAGTTCATATACTACTCCTTGTATCAAATAATGGCTAGTGTTTCCCATGGCAGGAATTTTTCACGGCAATGGTTAAAATTTGAACCCAGATTTCTCTGACTCAAAGTCTCTCTTCTTAACTTCTAAATTTATATTGACCACCATTTTAGCTTAGTGGTGAGTATCAGGAAAACAGCTCATCTCTTTTTCCTTTATTTTCTTGCCAATGCTTTAAATATATGGACCTGATACAAATGGTAGCTATTATAAAATATTTAGAATTAGTTTATAATTTTCAGGTGGGTTTCTAGATTATTTAAAATGGTGGAAAAAATTTTATTTAGAATTATCCAGCTGGCCTCAGTGTAGATGTTTCCATTTTGTAGACAAAATCCAAAGCATCATAGTCAGGAGCCAATTAAACATCGGCCTTCTTCTCTCCATTACACTTGATCAATTTGTTGACCTCGGTCATGTCAATATCACTCAGCTTCTTTAACACCTATGATCTGGAGCTTGTTGACCTTGACATCTGTGGTCACCCCTCGGGCTGAAGTGTGGTTTGCTGGCCTGGTGGGGGAGCAGCCGCGGCAGGCCAAGCCGCTGCCCCCATAATAGGGTGGCTGGTCGGACTCACCGCCACCCCTGAAGGAAGCTCGCCATGGGCGCAGAGTGCCCTGGGGTCTCCCCTTCTCGGCAGCCATGCTTCCGTGGCCGCCCCTCCTCCCGGATGGCGCCACACAATGCCTGTGGGGCGGCACCCTTCTTCTTCTTTCTCCCTGCGCAGGCGCAGGGCGGAAAAATCCAGTCTGCCCTTTTCCCCTCCCCTGACAGCAGCAACAGCCAGGCGTGGGCGGAAAAATCCAGTCTGCCCTTTTCCCTCCCCCCGACAGCAGCAACAGCGAGGCGTGGGCGGGAAACTCAAGTCTGCCCTCCGCCCCAGCAACAGCAGCCACCAATCCCTAAACCCTGCCCCTTCCCCCAGCAACAGCAGCCACCAATCACTAAACCCTGCCACTTCCCCCAGCAACAGCGACAGCCAATCCCTAACCACCACCCCTCCCCCGTCCAGTACCGCCCACTGACCTTTCTCCGGCAACCAATCAGAACAGGGCGTGGCTTCGACCAATCAGCCTTCCCCAGCCCCTATAAAACTGTTGCCTCTCCCTCAATAAAGTGGACTTGCGTGTTTACCTTGTCTCCGCGGTAGTTCTTCTGCTGTGCACCCTCCAGTCCTGAGAGCCCCCGACAAGGGCCTGGCCTCCCTTGTCCCCAGTTCGTCGCCTGCTTCTCCGGGTGACCCCTTCGTCGCCGGCTTTGCCGGGCGACCCCGTCAGCCGAACCGCGCAACCCCTGTGAGACCGACCCCTCGTCTGCTGCCGGACCGACCCCTCGTCCCAAGTGGGACCGACCCCTCGTCCCAAGCGGGACCGACCCCTCGTCCGCAGCCAGACCCCACCTCTACCGACCGAGCAAACCGTCGCAGACATCCACAATGAATACAAGAATGTTATTGTCTTTGATCTTTATGGCTGACTCAGTGGTCAGAGGAAACTTGATGATGGCAAAACAGGCAAACTTGTATCTCCTGGGGGTACTCTTCTGAGGATATTTGGGCTGTCTTTGGAGATGCAGTGTCTTGGGTCCCCAGAATATGGGTAATGTGTGAGTCTTTGTGTGTGTGTGTGGCTTTGGATACCTTTTTTGTACTGCTTTCTTGGCCTTCAAAGCTTTTGTTTGGGCTTCAGTTTTGGAAGAGCCATAGGCTTCCTTTTTCTCTATTGGCACCATCTTGTGAAAAGGCTCTAGATCAGTTAAAACATTTGGTAATTGTGTACTATGAATTCCCACAAGTGGTTAGTTAATGACAATCATCTCTTCTATACAGTATATTTTCTCAGGAATGCTAGGATAAATAGTTATCACCAACAATTTGTTATAATTTACTTAGGCCTGCTATAAATGATACTTAGTTTTCTAGAGCTGCTATAACAAAACACCACACACCAGTTACAACAGAAATTTATCTCACAGTTTTGGAGACTAGAATTCCAAAATCAAGGTGTTGGCAGGAAAATGCTTCCTCTGAAGTCTTAGGGCTCTGGTAATTACTTGCTGATTCCATTACTCCATCTCTATGGCTGCCACAAGGCTGTGTCTCTCACTGCCTCTCTGTCTCTGCCTGTATTCAAATTTCCTCTCCTTAAAAGGATACCAGTTATATTGGACTAAGGCCAACTAAGTTTGGCCTCATCTTAATTAATAACGATTTCAAAGATCATATTTACAAATAAGTGCACATTCATAGGACCAAAGGTTAGAATTTGAACCTGTGTTTTTGAGGGACACAATTCAATCCATAACGTGCATAGAGATCATAGTAGAATATAACAGATAAATGCATTAATAGTAGTATAACTGTCTATCAAGAAGAGAGGCACCTAAAGAGATGTCAACCCACTTCAATATAGGTGTTGGGGCTGCCAGCAGAAGCACATTTCACAGGCTCTGATGGAAAGATGTTTTACCAACATAGAGAGGAGACAGAGCAAGGTCAGTTTTACTAGTGGGCACCAGTTCCTCACAGCCTGTGGGTCTAAATCCATGCAGGGATATGTTCTTTGCCACAGCAACCCTCTCTTATGGTCATGTGCTACTACAGCAGAGGAACTCTTCTCCTTCCCTGCCAGAGACAGAAAGACCACTGTATGAGCAGGATGTCATAAAATATGCCCGCCAGAGTCAGACTGTCTTCAGTGAATGTTTACATATACTTGGAGCAATAGGAGAAGGACTGTGTGACAGTTTGAAGTTCTTTTATGAATCTCAAAGAGAGAACTAATCCATTCCTGTGGGCATGAGGCCTTTGTGACTGGACTACATCAGTGAGGTATGACTTAGGTTAAGACTCCACCCTCTTGCTTGGTCTGAAAAAAAAAACAGAGGCACAGAGAGGGAGACAGACAGGGAAAGAGAGCCCTTTATCAATTCTGCCATGTGAGAGAGAGGACTCCATTTGCCTCCTCAGCTGAGTTACAAGGAGAGAAGCCCCTGGGAGGCTCAAAGTGCTGAAGCCCAAAGAGAGATGAGTCATATGGCTGATAGCTTGCCGCTGAACTCAGGAAGAAAACAGAGCAGCCAAGACTGATAGAGAAGGCCCAGGAAGAGACAAGCCCTAAAACTGGATGCTCACAGTGAGCTCCAGGAGCTGGACTCCAAGAGATGGTGAGCCTGGAGAGGAAGGCTGAAACCTTGGCAGAGGTGGGTGGCCATCTTAATTGCCATGTGGCCATACCACAGGATCAAGAGTAACTGACTTTGATGAGATAACACCTCTTATGGTGATTTGATCTGGACTTTTCACAACCTTGGAATAGTAAGCTTTTACTCCAAATAAATCCCCTTTATAGAAACCAACACATATCTGGTACATTACACTGGAAGTGCTTTGACAAACTAAAACAGAATGCACAGGCAATCCCCTTATTTACTGGGGGTTTGTGTTTTAGTCTGCCAGGTTGAAAGACCTGGTCCTGAGTACAGGATGCATTTTGGGTCCCAGGGAAAGGCAGCAGACCACACTAAGACATGCCCCTACCACAATAAGTAAGTGACAAGAGGTGACTTAATTTGCAATATTTTCCAAAGAGATGGGGAATAATTTCTGGAGAGAGTAGATATTGAGCTGGGCCCTGAAGGGTGGGTATGATACTAATAGATGGATGTACAAGGAATACTGTTGAAGTGGGTGGTGACAGCAATACTGAGTAAGGCAGGAAAGTGTCTGGGTAATGGACATCTTGGAATTGATTGGATCACAAAGTTTGAAGATTGGTTTGAGAAAATGGAATTTTGAAAACTATGCTATTGATAGTTGAAGAGCCATTAAAATAACTAATGGGGCAATAACACAGTGAGAGTCACGGGTGAGAATATTCTGGCAACATTGTATGTGGTGTATCGGAATAGGAAGAGAAAAGTATCACTTAGTATAATAATTCGGAATTCAAAATTTGTACCTAGCATATTCTCCTTACCAATTACTCACTCAGAAGGCAAATAATATATGCACTCTTTTTAAAATGAGTGCTTATCATTTTATACTTTATCATAAAGGTGATCATAATAATACAAATATACATGGTTCACTCCTTCCACTTCAGTGATATATATATTTTTAAAAGTAAATTATATCTTTAAGATAATAGGGAAATGTTAAAGAAGGAGGAAGAGGTTATGTTCATTATGGGCTTGTCCTAACATTGGTTCCATTATTAAACACAAGAAATGCTTTGCAATTATGTTACTAAAATATATTCATTTCTACACCTGGGATAATTATATTCAGAGTGTAAGAAGAAAGAAAATCAATACTGCAATATTCATATAAAGGGGAAAATCTGTTTTCTTGATCTCAGAGATGTCTATAGAAATGAATTATAAAAACACATGATCAAGCATTTACTGTAGATACTGAATGTATAGGAAGTGTACATTCCTTCAGTTGGTGTAGAGTTGAACTGTTCTGACCTGGAAAAGAAAAATAATAAGCTAGAGTAACAATGTGTTCTGAAAAATGGCATCAGCTAATCAATTTTCAGTAACTCTCTGATTTATATGTCTAATAACATGACTGGCAATTTATAGTTCCTATCACTAAATCTCAAAACACAATTTGCTGCGGCCATAAGCAATTTGTTTAGTTTAAATGGCCTTTAATCCCACTGATGATTGATTAATCTATATATCACCAAAAGAGCCATATGAACCTGAAAAAATGATGTTTTGGCCTTCTTTATTTTTACTTTTAAAATTCTATGTTATTATCCAATAAAAAAGATATGTCAAGTCTTCTAAACACCCAAGAAGAGAATGTTAGTAAAATATAAAAACTTCAGATATTTTACTGTTAAGCCTTTCTGAAATAAACTCAGCAAAACACGTAGGGTTTTATTGGGGGAGAGGGGGGAGGGAGATGCTAAAGAATAATTTGAAATGATTATAATGAGTCAAACAAAAATAAGTTTGCCTAACTAGGCAATAATAAAACTCCATATTATTTCTTATCTAAAACTGAAAAGATTCTATGTCATGTTTTTGGGGGTAGGGATCAATTTAAGATAATATATTTGAGGAAAACAAAACTCAAAATGGGATATTCCTTTAGAAATATGAACGCTGGTCATTTATACATTTAGTGATAGCTTGCATAACTTAACTCTAAGTATATTTACAGAGCAAATGTAACTGAAACCAGTGTGATTAAAAGGCAGAAAGAACACTTTTGAATGACTTTGTTTTTTCTGCTGTAGGTATGAAAAGCACACAGATGTGTGCCTAATGGAGATCTCATGGTTTTGATGAGTAAGTTTGTGGGTAAGTACCTTCATTAGAGAACTGATCATAATAAAATATATTCATCCAACCTTCTACACATACTGAAAGTTTCGTAATCTTGTCACTCTTTTCATTCATGGGGTCATCTACATGGACTATATAAGTTCCCTTCTTATATTCCAATAGAACTGGGTCAAGGATGTTTCCAACATTCCAACTTAAAAAAAGTACATATATGTGTGAAACATGTCCTACTCAGTTTTGCCAATCTAAATGATTGCTTTCATTTTTTTCCCATCAAGCCGACCTCAAGTTAAAGCTGTTCTTTTGGTGAGTTTGATTTTCCTACTTCTTCCTTTATATTGAAAGCGAGTTGGAAAGAAATGTGATTCTATTGCTTCGTGTTAGAACATTTCAAAATACTCAAAGGCCAAATGAAAATACATTTTGAAAGAGTTCTCAGCTCAGCTTGTACAGGCATCCTTCTAGAGAGTTTTACTCACTCCAGTCTAATCTTTGCAGTAAACAGACTAGTTAAGGCATTATTCAAGCATGTCATAGGAAGTTGGTAGTCCCATTTAGTGACTGACTGGCTAGGTTGCTTTTTGTTGAAACCTGAATAAAGTGACAGGAGTGTTTTTTACACAGGATTGTTCTTGGTATAGCAAATGCAAGATATTCAGCTAAAACAAATGCCCACGAGAGTCATAAAGGCCATTAAGGATTTGGTATCAAAAGGAATGCTGAAGTTTGGCTTTAAGAAAGAAAAATATGCACTATTGCATTGTTACCAGTTGGCAGATGTAATTGTTTTCTCAGATGCATTCTCTTTAATATCTGTAGGCTGTCAGTTCAAGAAGAGAACGAGGAGGGAAAGGTTTCTTCCCTCCCTTACTCTCATCCCCTACCCCCTACCAAGGGAAAAATATCGAAAACCTAAACATAGTGAGAGGCCATGGGTTCCACGGGGGCCTTGGAGCTTCCTGTACTTCTACCTCCTCCCTGCCCCCTTCTCCTCTCCTCTCCATTCCCTTCTTATTCATAGTCAGTTGGAAAAGTATACTTTACTGTGTTATTATTCCCTGGTTTCTTTTCTCCACATGTGCTTTTTAAAAAAAGAGAAACAAAATATTATTTTCTAGCAGGCAGTGACAGCTTTTCAAGAAGGCAATGCCCAAAGTGACAAGATAGAAAAGTTTTTTTTTCCTTTTCATTCTTTCTTTTTTCTTATTTTTTATGTGTGTTTTTTGGCCTGCAGAACCAAGTCTCTGGGCCCTTTGTGAATACATTAGGTTGGCTGGCAGAACATTATATCAGGGACGCCAAACCAGTGTAAAGACCTAGTCCATAACCTCTAATCTTACAGACATGAACTCTATTATTTCCCATTAAAATTAGAGGTTACCAAATTGTAACAGATGTCCTTAATAGACACGTCTTTATTACTGGGGAACATTAGGTAAATGGAAATTGAGCCCCATATTTTAAGTTGTAGCGCTTGAGAACACAAAGCTCCATGGTTGGATCTGGCATTTTAGACCTAAATTAGAGAAGCTTTTATACAATTTGCATTAATTGATGCATCAGCAATTTTTTCTAAATCACAGCAAGTATGAAATAGTGGGAATTAAAAAAAAACAATTGAATCCTAGCTACTCTAAGCAAACTACAGTATTTGATATCCCTTAATTCATAGGGTCTATATAGCACATTTCAATAGCAAAAGTATTTTAATTAACTGTTAAGAGAATAGGGCTGAGAATGGAAATCTTCCAATAGACCTATAATGAAAACAGACTGAGGGATGAAAAACTTGATATGAAAGACCTTTATGACTGACTATGTATCGCTGCAGATGTCTGAATATTTTAAAATAGTGAGGTTAAGATGATTTCTATGTGTAGGACATAAGATACAAACACACAAAAAATGGACAAAAACAAGAGACAAAGGTTTTTTACTGAAGACTTTGAATTAGCTATCTCATATCCCTATGAAATTACTTCCATTAACATGTTTAATGAAATTTAAGTACATTAATATACTATATTATCTGAGTAAAATTCCATGTGCCTCTAGTGTTTTAATTTCACAGTTTAGTATTCTTCTGCTTAACAAATTGCTTTCAAAAATAGGTGAGAGGAGAATTAACTTTATTACGGTGCCTATGTATACGAGGATATGGTTTTAGAGTGATGGAATGTATTTAGTGCCTATGTAATAGAGGAAATGGCTTTTAAATACAGAGATTTTTTTTTTCACATTGATTACTCTTTGAAAAAAAAAGATGCCACATTTGTAGCATTTTTCTATTAACCATAAAGATGGAATGTTTAGATAAAATTTATTTTGCCAAATGGCAATAACTAGAAGTGGCAATGACTATTTGGGGTCATTAGTAGCTATTTTGGGTCATATAGTATAAGCTATATACTAGTGGGGAAATTTGACTGAAGAACCACAAGGAGAGGAATAGGGAAGGGGGGATATTTAAAATGTAATATTGTGAAACTGTCATAGAATAAATAACTTCCCCTTGGAAGGGGAAATATTTAGGAGCAAGATTGGAAATGGGTATAAAAGATTACTGGGTACCCTTTCAGCGAAGTTTTAGGTTTGTCTTGCAAACTTTTCAGAGATTATCTCATTCTATAGGGCTGTATACCTTTGATTACATTATATGGACTGGACTATTTTACAATTTGTAGGAATAAAAGTTAATTTATAGAAAACTGAAAATCATGTGAGTGATTCTTGTCCATAAACAAACGAATTTTATCTGTAAGAGACACAATTGCATTTTGCTCTGCAAAAAAAGATCATGTAAATCTTTACGTTATACTGCTTTAAAAGTTATAAAACAGTTTCGTATGTCTTTAAAAATTCACTTCAACATCCCTGACTGAATCTTTGTTCTTCAGACTCTTCTTTAAACTGGTCTTAACATCCAACCAGTTCCCTCATTAATTAATGTTTTGAAGGAAATATTGACACGTGCTTATTTTATATTTGCATGAGAATCACATTTTTAACTGTTTGAAAGCTTTTGCTTTGAAAGTTTAATTCTTGCCAAAAGCTTTTTCTGTTATAGACAGCACAGTGATAAGAAAGGTCTTCCCTGTTCTATGAAGGTAGTCACAGCGTCCATTTTCCAGTGTTTATATGAGGGGACATAAACCAAAAGCCTGTTGCAGATATTAGTTAATGTCTACTGAGATCTTACTATGAACATATTTGTATTTTCCATTCTTTGTTTCATTTAATCTTCATAAGAATTCTATGAGGAGATAATGATTTTAGTCGCATTTTATAGAAAATAATTATAATGGATATGATAGTTTGAATTTTGTGAACCCCCAAAAGCAAAAGATTATGTTTTAAATGAATCCATTCCTTTGAGTATGAGAACCATTTGATTGGATTATGTCATGTTGAGTCACCCTCCCCTTGATGGGTCTGATGTAAAGTGACACTCAAAACAGAAAGAGGAAAAAGGGAGCCTGCAGTTTTGTTTCTGCAGTGTGAGAGAGAGGATTGCTTAAGCACAAAGCCCCCTAGAGGCTGGGCCCACAGAGCAGCTCAAGAGACCAGCCCTGCTTTATGCCTGTTAGCTTACAGGTAAACTTGGGAAGAGAGCAGAACAGCCAAGACTAATATAGGAGACCCAAAAAGAGAAAAGCCCTATGCCAGCTTGCAGCAGCAATTGAGAACAAAGCAGAGCAGCTGAGCCTGAGAAAGGAAGACCGGAGGGGAAGGCAGAACAGACAAAGATTGCCTGCCATCTTGCTTCAACACATGGCAGCTGACTTGAACGAGAAAGCACCTCTTATGGTGCCCTTGAGCTGGATTTTTCATGGCCTTGGAACTGTTTGCTTTTACCCCAAATGAATACCCTTTATAAAAGCCAACACATTTCTGGAACTTTGCATGAGCAGCCCTTTGGCAAACTAAAACAACAGATGATAATGATGATGACGATGATGATAGCAGCTAATATATACTAAGATCTTAGTCTGTGTTTAGCATTATTCTGAGTGATTTACATATATAATCCAATTTAATTCTCACAAAAATCTCGTCAGATTGATACAATTCCTATTCCAGTTTAACAAATGAGAAAACTAAATCACAGAGAGACTAAGTAATTTGTTTACTATGGCCAGGCAGATAAGTAAGTTCTAGAATCCATCTCTAGATTAATCCAAAGTCCATGCTCTTTAAATATATGAGGTTCTTTTTTTTTTTTTAAGATTTATTTATTTATTCATTTCTCTCCCCTTCTCCCCCCCGCCCCTCCCTGGTTGTCTGTTCTCTGCGTCTATTTGCTGTGGCGTCTTCTTTGTCTGTTTCTGTTGTTGTCAGTAGCACGGGAATCTGTGTTTCCTTTTGTTGCGTCATCTTGTGTCAGCTCTCCATGTGTGCAGCAACATTCTTGGGCAGGCTGCACTTTCTTTCGTGCTGGGCAACTCTCCTCACGGGGTGCACTCCTTGTGTGTGGGGCTCCCCTATGTGGAGGACATCCCTGTGTGGCACGGCACACCTTGCGCACATCAGCACTGCGCATGGGCCAGCTCCACACAGGTCAAGGAGGCCTAGGGTTTGAACTGTGGACCTCCCATGTGGTAGATGGACGCCCTAACCACTGGGCCAAGTCCACTTCCCTATATGAGGTTCTTAACTGGAACAGATATTCAGGCCTCTGTGAACCTTTCACTGTGATTTCCACACTATATGGGTATGTGCTATTTTCTAAGGAAATGCAACTATTACTTTTATTATATTCCCTAGAAAGTATGAGACTCCAACATATATATATGGATATTTGCTATATCACATGGTACCACTATTCCTACTCTTCATAAAAAAGACTATATAGAAAAAAGCTAAGTAATCAGTTAATTTGGCCAAAACATTAGAACTAATAGTACATGCATAAATATTAACCTTTAGGCTCCAGGCCAATAGAGTTATTCTTTTATAATTGTTCACAGTCAATTGTTCCTTGCAGATACCACAAAATTGTTTTGAACAAGAGCAAAACTCTCCCATGCTCTGCCATATTAATTCCTATTATTTTCCTCATCAAATATCATCAAATTCTCTATGAAGTGGTTTCTATTATTGATTTGTATTTTCAAGATTCCTCCTCTTTTTTACCTTTAGAAACTTTTATAATATTACTCAACAATGAGCATTTGGAGTACAAGGCTATATATTGTTCATCTCTATCTCCCTAGTGCATAGCACAATGCTGGACACATAGTAGGTTCTGATGAAATGTGTTATGGAAGCCTGTTATTATTTATGTTGAATGAATGAAACCCACAAAATCCATTCACTTTAAAGCACTAAACATTTATGAACAAAATGTTGTATAAAAATATACATGCCAAGGCCCACTCTCTGGAATTCCAATTTGGCAATTTGGGAGTAGAATTTGGTGCCTGTATTTATATTAAGCCCATAAGTAATTCTGAGGCACATGAACTTTGGAGGAAAACTGGGCTGTGTGTTCTGGAAGTCCCTCAAAATATTATTTATGTGCTTTTTCTTTAAACTTGTATATAATATAATAAATTCCCTTATTTGACAACCACTCTGATTTGCTCAGTCCATTATGAGTTTTGGTATTTCATTGCTCAAAATACTAACTTTCATACTGGAAACATTACAAAATTTAATAACTATATTTTCTTTTCCATACCTAATCATTAAAAAATACTTAAAAATACACCACTCTGCTAATGTATTGTGGAACAATTAAGACTTGCAATCATTCTCTACTGGGGACAGAACTGTCCTCAAGAGGAAATTTGAAATGTATGGGGATATTTTGGATGACTGTAAGTTTAGAGACAGTTTATTGATAATAAATACCTGCTATGCATGGGACAATCCTTAACAATAAAATCTTGTCCTGCCAAAAATACTAATAGCACCACTTTCATGGAACAACATTAAGATGAGCTCTAATTAGAAAGGAGAAACTATGATTTGATATGCTGACAGAAGTGGATTAAAGGAGTCAGGAATCTAGTAGACAAGCCATTTGTTCTCAGGAGAGGAAATATAAAACAGCATAAGAGTGATGTCCTGCTGTCTGTCTTCATTCATATGAATCTTTCAGTAATTTTATTTCTAAAATGGGCCTTTCTCTGACTATTCCCTCAAATCTATTGCAAGTGCACATAGAAAGCTCGGACTTACTATGTGTCAGACACTGGCTAAGTTTTTACATGCATTATCTCTTTTGATTCTCAAAATATTCCAAATATACAGATGAGTAAACCAAGACTAAGGAGACAATTATTTTTTTTTAAAGACGTAAAATGATTTGTGTAAATTATTACATTTGTACATCACATAATTGGAATTAGATACCTTAATCTATCTAACTCAGCAACCAGTATTTGTAGGGTTTCAGATGGTAAGCCACAAAAACCAATTTTGACTAAATAAGCAGAAAAGAAGTTACTGAAAGGATAAAAGATAACTTGCAGCATCCATAGGAACATAATAGAACCAGACTCAGCATATATGCTTGAACCCAGGAACACTAGGCTGCTGAGAAGAGAGCCAAGACCAGGTCTTTGGTTCAAAAACACCACCACTGGATATGCATCACTACCATAGCTGGCAACACTGCATCTGTGCACTTACCAGCTCACCATGATTGGATTCTCAACTGTGCCACCATCACTGTGAATATTCTGTCTCTCTGTGTGCCTTTGCTTTGTCTTAGGATTCAAAGTCCCAGGTTTGAGCACCCAGCTGACTGAGACAATGTCAACAAGATCCCAGAAAAAGAGGGGAAGAGGATAAATGTCCCTATTCTTCAATCTTTGACTTCTTTACATGGGTGACAGGGATTTGCAAACTACTAATTATGGTACCCACCCCCAAACAGAAATTGTTGAAATAGTGGTATTCTTTGCATCCTAAATAATGCAGTAACATTGGGTTAGTTATTGAGACATTTTTTACTGAAATAAGTTGTTTGGAGCACAAAATATGGAAGAGCTGGTGAAGGATACCAGCCAATTCACAAATGGCTACTTAATTCCAATTCAAAGAATATTTTAACAGTTTTTATGTATTTGAAACTTCATAATTACTAAGCCCCTTTCCATATATTATTTTAGCTCAAGGTTCTGAATATTTTTTTTGCCTCTGACAACTTTATACTCCTAAAAATCATTGAGGACCCCAAATCAATTTTGTATATATTCTTTATATTTATCTATATTACCTCTATTTGAAATTTCAACTCATACATTTTAAAGATATTTATTTCATTGAAAAATAACAATAATAAGCTCATTGCCTATTAGTATAACATATTTTGTGAAAAATTTGTACATTTTTTTCAAACAAAAATAATGGAGGGCGGCGGACTTGGCCCAGTGGTTAGGGCATCCGTCTACCACATGGGAGGTCTGCGGTTCAAATCCCGGGCCTCCTTGACCAGTGTGGAGCTGGCCCATGTGCAGTGCTGATGTGTGCAAGGAGTGCTGTGCCATATAGGTGTGTCCCCTGCATAGGGGAGCCCCACGTGCAAGGAGTGCGCCCTGTAAGGAGAGCCACGGAGCATGAAAGGAAGTGCAGCCTGCTCAGGAATGGTGCCGCACACACAGAGAGCTGACACAACAAGATGACGCAATAAAAAGAAACACAGATTCCCGTGCCACTGACAACAGAAGCGGATAAAGAAGATGCAGCAAATAGACCCAGAGAACAGACAACCGGGGTGGTGGGGGAAGGGGAGAGAAATAAATAAATAAAATAAATCTTAAAAAAAATAATAATTGATAAGAAGAATGGCATTTTTATAACATTTTGGAAAAGGTCTTTAATATCTGTCTTAATAGAAGATATTCTAGATTTTCATATCTGCTTCTACATTTAATATGTTGTGGTATCATATGTCACATTGCTTCTGGAGAAATCCGATGATTTCTCAGTAATGAGAGTGAAAAAAGCAAGTAGCATCTTACTATTCTCATTATGAATATAATTTTGATCTGAAGGACCTCAAAATAAAGTGTTGGAAACTGCCTGTGGTCCCCAGACCACACTTTGGAAGTGTTGATTTTGCTGTACAGTTATGCTATGAGGTTTATACAAGTTATTATTTGTAATTCTTAGAATGAAATCATAATGATTCTTAAAATGCTGTGCATTTGTATTCTCATTTCATTTTCAAATGCATTTTATATATGTATTTGTTTTAAGCTTTGTAACACTCTTAAGTTGACAAGAAATAGTCTTATCCCCATTTTGAAGCTGAGGAAAATGAGGATTAGATAATTGTTTCAGTTTTCTAGGCTGCTGAAAGCAGCTTTAACCATCAGTTTTTATTAACTTACAAACAGTTTTGAGGCCATGAGAGTCCAAATCAAGACATCATCAAGGTGATGCTTTCTACCTGAAGACTGGCTGCTAGTGATCCTGGACTCCTCTGTCACATGACAAGTCATATGGCACCATCTGCTGGTCTCTTCCTTCTCTTCCAGATTTTGTTGTTTTTAGCTTTTGCTTCTGTGACTTTCTCTTTCTGTATTCATCCAACTTATAAAGGACTCCAGCAACAAGATTAAGACTCACCCTGGGCCATGCCTTAACTGCAGTAACCTCATGAAAACCTACTTACAGTGGGTCACTGGAATGAGTTAGTTTTAAGAACATGATTTTCTGGTGTACATCCAGTTCCAAACCACCACAATAAGTTAAATAGTTGACCTATATTAGTTACTGAACAAGAGCAGGGATGTTGGCTTCTGATTTAGGATTAGTACTTCTAAAACTACCAACGTTATTTCAAATATGTAAAAGTGGAATTATTAACTGATTTTATAGGAAAATGTGGGTTCCAATGTATTTCAGGTTCCATGTTGGGATAGTGGTAATAGGAAAGTGGCTATGGTGGCTCCTTCAAGGAATGGGGATCTTGGAACTAGGATACAGAAGAGAAAAGCTGGTGTTCTGTTGGTGGTTTAGGGCTGTACTTGTGAGGAATTTGTTAATTCTTTTTCCTATATGAAGATACAGCACCTTCACCTGTTTGGTGTTTGGAACAAAGCAGCCTAGGCTTTGGAAGTCTCTAGTTTCGAAGGAGTCCTCTGATGTTTTCTAAAATCGGTTCCTCTACATTAACCACTTGTAAATTGAGAAGTGGCAGTATTTTCTCACGCAGAGAAAATGTATGTTTCATGAGTCAGTGACTGCTTCTCATTTACCACTGGATTGCCAGGGCCTGGATCTCATACCAGAGAATCAATAGGTATTTGCTTTATAAATGAATGAATGATACACTAATGATCCATTCATTTTCTTCAACAGAGAAAGAGTAAATGTGATTTAACCTCTCTAGCTAACCCAACTGCTGAGAATAAAATTTGTCAATTAGAGAGCTGTTTGAACCTGCTGCGAGCTAAGCCACACCTCCCTTTTACACTGAAAGGCTTCACAAAAGGTGGTGACCCTGGATAATTAACAATTCTGTTGACACCTAATTGGTTTCAAGTGGTTTGCATACACCTAGAGAGAGTGAATAGGCTACTCTTTCCTTTCAATTTAAAATACAGGTTTCACTCACATTATGAATTAACAGGATAAAAGTGAAAACGAATAAAGATTAGAGTGACACTTCCTCCCTACACTGTACCCTGCAACTCTCAGGAATATGACTTCAACTGTCAACAGGTGGCAAATGGACTTGGACATCTGAAATTCTAGATAGATTATTTTACAAGCACTTTGGTGTATGTGTGTGTATGCGAGCACAAGTACACACATGAGATATACCTATTGTTAATGTTACCTCTCAGTTGATAAACTGTACTATTAGGAACTGTGTATTTCTCTTGTTCTTATAAATATTGTCAGAAGGTAACAAGCAATGAAAAAATAAAAATATAATAAACAATTTTCCATGTAGAGCAAAAAATCATTTCGACTTTCAAGAAGGAAAGCTCTACTAGAAGGGAGACCATTTTCCTATGAAATGCTATTAGAAGAGTAAAATTATCCCTTGGAAGAAGCGTTTATGAGAGTTATCCTATGAAAATAAAACAAAAGTGTCTTATAAGAATTATTCTTAGGAACTGAAATATCTTATTGAATTGTCTCCACTTATTACAACCGAAAAATAGAATTTGTATTTGTGAAACATTTTGATTGTGAGCTAAAATATTTCTAGATTGTTATTCACATTCATTCAAAGAGTGTTGGTTCTGGAAGAGGCAAATTGACTCACCTAGACTGACCCATAGTTACACATAGTAGCTTGTTGAGATTGCAGCCCTGGTACTAGACTTCCTGGGTTCCAGTCCTGGCTCTGGTAAAAACCTAGCCTTGGATTTCGGATATTTTATTTAAACTTCCAAGTGCCAAAGATCCATATTATGTAAAATAAGGTAATAGTAGTGTCCAATGCATTATTTGGAAGACCAAATAATTTAATGGATATAAAAAAGGTGACTTATGATAGAGTTCAATTCATGATAGGCATTATTATTATTTACACGAAAGGATGCTAAGGCCAACAGAAATGAAGAACTTTGTTTCTATTGATTTAGTGGCAAAAGCAGACTCAGCCCAGGTTCTCCTAATGCTTTTGACAGAAAAATCCCATCCCCTCCTGGCCACAAGCACCAGAAACAAACAACTTTACTGTTTAGAAGTCACAATGGAAGGATTTTCCTCAAGGTTAAAGTGTTCCATTTTCCTATTCTGTTCTCTCTTCCTTATCTGCTCTTTCTCTTCTATGTGTATTCTTTTTTAATTACTCTCATTTGGAAAGACACACATGCACACACCACACAATCTTGAAAGAAGAACAATCATTAATCCATTTGATAAATATTTATCAATCCTTGAATCCAAATTAAGTAATCTCAATCTTTCTAGTCTTGACAACTGAGGCACAAGGAAAAGAACTTTTTTTGTCATAAGGAGAGGGGCAAAATAGAATGTTTCATACTATTTCCTCTAGATAATGAGTCCCTTATTCCTTTATTTTCATAAACTCCACAAAAGTCAGACTGAATTCATAAACAGTTTGGTCAACAATAATAATGTTTTTAATAAGCTGTATCTATAAAATTTTGATAATCATCTATGGCTTTCAGTGTCAGGGAAAAATAGTACTAGTCTGACCAAAAGCTCAGTATAATATCTTTTTCTAGTAGAATGGGAAAGATTAAACCTAATACTCTTGATGTGCGGAGAATTTGATACACACCACCTTATTTTATCTTCAGAGCAATTCTATGAATTTCCAGTAATAACAGATATCATTTTGTGAAAATGTGCCATGTACCTGGATCATATACTTAATGCCCATAAGAATGAATGCTCAGAACAACACTAGGAAGAAGATGCTACTGTCATTGCCATTTTATAGAAAAAGACTCAAGACTCCGGGAATTTATACAATCAAGCCATAATTATACAGTAGGAGAGCAACCAGTGGAACTTCAATTTAAATCCAAGTTTGTCTAATGGCAAATTGCAAATTATTTTGCATACTCTGACTTTCTACCTCATAGTACCTAGCACCCAGCACAATGCATGATTTGTACTAGAATAAGAGATTATAAAAAGAACAGAGGGTTTGATGTCAGAGAATATCAGTTAAAAATCCCTGCTTCAGTCTTTTCTCCTAATAGCCATCGAATGTTGTTCTTATCATTTCTGCAACTTTTCTGTCCTTGAAAATGAGTTTAATAATATATTATGCTGTGAAGATTAAAGTGGATTTAAAGTGCTTTGCCCAGTGTCTTATATACTGTAATAGATACTTAATGGTAGTTTTCTTTATGTGATTATTAGACATAAATGTTGAATGTATTAAATACATTTTATATATTACCATAATGTTATAAAAAGGTTGGTAAAACCAACTGGTAGGAACTTCCTATTGATTTTATTTTGTTGTATACTATCCTTAAGTTTTTATTTTCAAGTTTCATCATTATTCTACACATAAATGTCTTTTTATCTTCATTCAATCAAAAATATCCTGCTTTGATTTTGAGTTTGCTAATGTAAATTTTAAGGAAAGCAGAGTCACAGCTACTTCTACCAAAGTATTACCAAATATATCAGTACATAAAATGTCTTTTAATAGATTTTTTATGGGAAGTGATTATGAGGTTATATAAAATGTTTTAGGAAAATATGTATTTATATTATTTAGAAATATATATTTATAATAAATACATTAACTATATTTATAAATTAGAAGTTAGATTTGCATATGCTAAGTATTGATAAAAATATTTCCTAGGAATAATGTGCCCATATGACAGTTTGAAGTTTTGTGAATCCCCAAAGATATCATGTTCTTTGAATTAATCCATTCTTGTGGGCGTGGGACCCCTTTTGATTGCATTAGATTCAGTTAAGGGACCTTTTTGGTTAGATCACCTTTTGATTAGATTGTTTAGCGCTTTTGATAGGACTATGTCAGTGAAGTGTGACCCAGGATAGGTCTCTACCCTCTTGCTGGAGCCTTATATAAACTGAGAACTGAAAGCAGAAACACACAGAGGAACACAGTCACCATTTTTACCCTGCTACATGAGAAAGAGGGCCCCAGGATCTCCTACATCTGCAGAAAATAGAAATACCTAGAGGTTGAGAGGAAGGCTGGAGACTGGAATCATTTGAGAAGCTTGAAGAAGCCAGGTCCTGCCATGAGCTCAATCACCCACAGCTGAGCTCATGGAGAAAGTGAGCTTGGAGGAGAAGGCAGAGCCGCCATTTTCCTTTGCCACATGGCAGGAGATCAGGATCACCCAAAGCCAGCCTTGGTGAAACAGTATCTCTGATGATGCCTTGATTTGGATATTTTCAGTCTCAGAAATGTAAGCTTTTTACCTTAAATAAATCCCCTTTATAAAAGTCAACCCATTTCTGATGTTTTCCTCCTAGTAGCTTTAGCAAACTAAAAGAGCCCATTTTTTACTGTGTTCAATAATCACTTATTTGTTCGAGTTGTCCTTATTAATGATATTAAATTACTAATAGCTTGCAAAGTATATGGTATAATCACTATATATTCCCTCTCTCATTTGACTGTATACTCTTTATTGATATATCCAGCTAAGAATGATTATTGTACACCTTACATATTTATTAACATGAATGTTGATCTTGTGTTGAGGCTGTTTAAAGTGAAAAACACTGTTGAAAAACCCAGATGGCAATCCCAGAGTAGGTAGGTATTTTAAATTATTTCTGATAGAAATCTCTTTTATACAAACATCTTCTTATTCATTCTCATAACATAGGATTAGTTTCCCTTTATCCCTTTAGCAATTCTAGCAAATGTCTATGCACCTACATTCAGTTCTTATTATTTTTTCCTTCTCATTAGTGAGCAGTTCTCAGTACCTCACAGTACATGGAATATTTTGTACTGAGTGGATCTTGTTACCAAGTTCTCTGAGGATTTTTTGACATTCCAAATGATGTTCTACTATAACAGTGAAATCTTTTTCTTTATGTCAAATTCCCAGTGTATAAATTACACATTTAAAAATGAGATCTACAATATGTTAGGACTCCATTTTCACAGACATTTTATAACATTTAAAAGAGCGTTTAGGATACAGTGTACACTCTGATACATATTTTCTTTCAGAAATAAGCTTAGGGGAAAATAAATTTATTCAACTGATTATGATGTCTGATATTTTTAAAAAGTCTTTACTGTAATTAAACACTTTTCCCTGTATTAAACATAACCTTCATTCTGTTATCTGTACATTCATTCAGTTGATTTATTTGCCCAAGGTTGTGTGATGGCATTAAAAAAAATAATTCCCTCCCCTACAACATAGCATTATTTTCCTATGGAGACATCAAAAACTTTCATGGCTCTATTAACATAGCTCTTGAAATCCCTCTGCAAATGCTTCCATAATTGATCTTAATTAATGAGAAAATTATTCTGAAATTCCTAGAATTTTTATCAGATTTAATTAAAATCCTTTAAGTAAATCCTTTTGTGTGCTTGTACCTTCTCATTCATTCCACTTCTGCCAGATTTTTCAGGCATAGGTATTTCTTCCATTTAAGCTCACAGTTTATTGAAAAATGAGCACAAAATGAAAATACGAACCTGCCAAAAACAAGCAAAGAATAGAATAGGTGAACTATTTCTATGAATAAAGTTAGTAAAATTTAAATCAAGGTCAGAGATGTGTACTTCTGATTATTTTATTGTTTTAGTTGTTATTACATGCTGTTATGAATTTTACTTTGCAAAACTGATGCAGCAGGTGAATTCTCAAATTTAGCAATGATTGATGGAAGATTTAAAACATATAGTTTTATCATTTTTCACACACTTTTATTCTACAATGTCTTGGGACTAGATAAGTTACACAGGTATTTTCTTTAGCCTATTATTATTATTATTTTGCCTTTTTGCATTTTTACAACTTACATTTTATATACCAGGTGGATGCTATAGGCATATAGGTTTTATTAAGATTTTTCAAACATTATTTTTTTCAGTTACCAGGGGCCGTGGATTGAACTTGGAACCTGTATGTGGGAAGCTGGTGCTCAACCAGTGAACCACATTGTCTTCCTTGAGTTGGTTTTTTCATTTGTTTTGCTTGTTTTTTTTTGTTTTGTTTTTGTTTTTTTATTTATTCAGGAGGCACCAAGAAACAATCCCGAGACTGCACATATGAGGGCACTCAACCAGATGAGTCTCATCTGCTCCCCAAAATATATTTATATTAGAGAAGCTGTGAACTTACAAACTGATCATGTACATGTGTGAAATTCCCATACGACACCCCTCTACCAACATGCTACATTGTTGCAGAATGTTTGTTACAGATTATTAATCGCATCAGACTATTACCACTAACTATGGTCTATAGCATACATTTGGCATATTTTTCCATACCTCCTTATTATTAACATAGTACATCATTGGCATTGATGCATGAATATTACAATATTGCTGTTAACTATAATCCATAGGCTACATTTACTGTATTTTCCCCATGCTTCTCTACATTCTTACCACTTGCATTAGTGGTGTACATTTGTTCTAGTTCAGAGAAAGACCTTCTTGTATTTGTGCTATTGATTACAATTCTCATCCACCTCTGGGTTCACTATGTTGTTCAGTCCACAGATTGTTCTCTAGCTTTCCTTCAATTGGCATTTACATCCATAGACTATCCTTTTTAGCCACAATCCAATTATAAACCAGCTGCCTTAGTACTATTAAACAGATTCAGTGCAATCCTGAAGAAACTCCACCAGCAATTTTTAAAGAAATAGAAAATACAGTTATCAAATTTATTTGGAATGGTAAGGGGCCCCAAATAGCCAGAAACATCTTAGAAAGGAAGAACAAAATCAGTGGACTCTTACTTTCAGACTTTAAATCATATTATCTAGCTACAGTGATAAAAAATAGCATGATACTGATGTAAAAGTACACACATAGACCAATGGTTCAGAAACAGACCTTCACATCTATGGTCAAGTGATTTTTGACAATGCTGTCAAACCTACACAGATAGGTCAGTAGTCTATTCGACAACAGGTACTGGGAGAGCTCAATATCCATATCTATGAGAAAGAAAGAGAACCTTTTCTCACTTCTTATACGAAATTTAACTCAAAATGGGTCAAATAGGGAAGTGGATTTGGCTCAACTGATAGAGCACCTGTCTACCATATGGGAGGTCCAGGGTTCAAACCGAGGGCCTCCTGACCCGTGTGGTGAGCTGGCCCACACGAAGTGCTGATGCGCACAAGGAGTGCCGTGCCACGCAGGGGTGTCCTCTGCATAGAGGAGCATCACATGCAAGGAGTGCACCCTGCAAGAAGAGCCACCCCACATGAAAAAAGCACAGCCTGCCCAGGAATGGCTCCGTACACACACACAACTGATGCAGCAAGAGGACGCAACAAAAAGAGACACAGATTCCTGGTGCCGCTGACAAGAATGCAGGCAGACACAGAAGAACATACTGTGAGTGAATGTATACAAAGATCAGCAACGTGGGTGCAGGGAGGGGAGAGAAATTTTTAAAAAAACTTTAAAAAAGAAAATGGATCAAATACCTAAATATAAAAGCAAGAACATAAAATTCCTAGAAGAAAATGTAGGGAAACATCTTTAAGAACTGAGATGTAGGTGGTAAAGTCTTCTTAAGATATTATTGAGTTTTTCTAAAAAGATGAGGCATGAAGTAGATATACTCTGAAGTTTTCTTGAATCCCTCACTAACAAACACATAGAGTTCTGTAAGAATATTCTCAGCACTGTCATTAAAAAAATATTTTAGGGGCATGCAAAAGGGTAAGATCTATCAGGGAGGTTACAAAATATACTATGATCATTTGAAGTGAGTTATTTTTTAATAATATTTCCCACACACCCTATATTCACCTTTTTAAATGCTGGATTAAAGTTTACTGACAGAGCAGTTTTAGATTCTGTGGTGCTCAATGTGGTAAGTGAGTTCATACAATGTTATTATCAGGTATATTTTACTCTATAGAATTAAGTTATAAATATGGGCCAGAGAAACACATGGCATTTTATTCTTCCAAATCCTATGAAAAGGAAAAGGTTTAAATGACCTCCAGTATAGGAAGAATGATAGTAAGAATCTGCATATAATCTTAGTAGTCATTTTTAAGTTCTCCTGACTTTTCAGGTAAGATTGATCACCTTTGATCCCCAAGATCATCTCGTTTTCTAACTATCCTGAAACTTAGATTCTGGTTCCATTTTACCAGACTTTGTATTCTCAAGAAAATATTTGGGTAATGGCAAAGAAATGGATTAAAAAAATATAACTTTATTTAGCTAAGAAACTCCCCCATTCAATTAAACAAGAATCAGACACTTGTATGCAGAACTAAAATAAGTAAATTGAGTTTCTTCATTTTTTTTTTAGGTAAAGAACAGAAATCCCATTTACATGTTACATTTACTTAAGCGTATATGTAATTCTTTCAACTCATATTAAAAATTTCACACTCAGAGCAGAGTCATTCACTATTTAAACTCTGTGGTTGCTACAAGTCAGACTTTCTAGGCCTCTTTCCATTTTTCAGGCTATTCTTTGCCTTGCAGGATGGTGCCACCAGATAATTAGTTTCCATTTCCTCAGCCTTGAGAAGGCATTATCATATTTACAACATAAAATTGCTCTGACGGTTACATTAGACCATTGCAATGCCTGGCATATCATAGAATACAGTCAATGATAGAATTTTACCCCTGTTCACCTGCTTCATTTTGAAGCAAAATCCTATCTTTTTAAATTAAAAGTATGCGAAGGAGAGAAATTCTTCTCACACCCTAAGAATGGCTATTCTTTACCTGTAAGAGTAAAACATTGAGATATTGTGAAGATGTATAGTAGCTTTCAAACAGGAGGTATTTCAACAAGCCTTGGAGAGGCAGAACATTAACTTTTGGTAATGTTATTAATTATTTATATTAGAGTAGTCATAAATAGCAACTGTCATTCAGAATGTGGCTAAAATTATGTTTCTTGAATTGTCATTTCTGACATGTGCTATAGTAGCACAGCTTGTGTTATTTCTGCATTTTCCAAAAATAGACTTCTCTGAGAGATGCATTTTAACAATATTTTAAAACTATATTTCTGTTTTTTATGAAACTAAATATTGCATTACTACAGAAGTGGTAATATTAGTAAAGCTGAAAATCAAATCCAAATTTTGATAAATCTGCTATATGAGTGCCAGTAATAAAGTGTCTTGATTTAACTTCAGATCAAAAATTGTATAAGCAAATCAGGAATAGTTTTTTTGCCTAGAATGGTACCGAGGTGGCTAGCAATTATTATTAAAATGAAAACAGATAAGTCATGTGTATAAAATGAAAATGTGGACTCATTCCAGTTCCTCTGAGAAAGACCCTGTAATTGGCATCAGTTAGTTCTCTTGCTGGCAGTTTTAGTAAACCACCTGAAATTTGATAAACAGAGACTGAAATGCATTCTCAGGGAAACACACTCATCTTGGACATAGATGAGAGCCAATCAGCATATTGGGAATTGATGTTCATCCTCTCTCTTCAAATATTGACTAAGTCAATTGAATGGTGTTTTCTACTTTTTATCAGCATAAAGCTTGCTTTTTCCCCCTTTGTTTCAGCCAGCTAAAGGGGTGCTGGTGCAAAGTACCAGAAATCCTTTGGTTTTTTAAAGTGTATTTATTTGGGGTAGAAGCTTACACTTACCATGGTCTAAGGACTCCAACTCAAGGCACCATGAAAAGTAATTTCTCACCCAAAGTCTGTTGCCACGTGTTGACACATGATGGTGGGTGATGTCTGTGACAGTGTTCAGTCTTCCTTCTTCCTCTTAAGGTTGACACATGATGGTGACACATGATGGTGGGCGATGTCTGTGACAGTGTTCAGTCTTCCTTCTTCCTCTTAAGGTTCCTCTTAAGATGACTGTGTTTAGTCTTCCTTCTTCCTCTTAAGGTTCCTTGGGTCCAGCCTCTTCCGTTCTCAGCTGTAGGCTGGCATAAGGCTCATCTCTCTCCCCGGGTCTCGTTTCTTCCCTGGTTCAGCTGCTCTGGTCTCTTTACAAGGTCAGCTGTAGACTATTAGACTCAGACTCATCTCCTCCCAGGGCTGTGTCTATGGAGCACACTCTCTCTTTCTGCGTATCTGCTTCTGTGCATTCTTGATTAAGCGTCCATTTATATAGCCTACCAAAGCGGGGGAGGTGGGGACTCAGTCTTGTATGCCCTTATCTTAACATAATTTAATCAAAGGCATCGCAGCTGAAAATAGTATAATCAAAGGGTTACCATGCCCAGAGAAACAGACCAGTTTACAAACATAATTAATATATCCTTTTTGGAATTCATAAATAATATCAAATTGCCATACCTTTCAAAAATAAAATTCTCCCAAATAAATATTTATATGATGGCTTTACTTTGCCCCTTTGGCATCTACAATGACATTAATGCATTTTTGCAAAGAAATGGTGAAAGACCAAGGTACCACTTGCTGCACAGAAGTTATGTACATTTTTACAACTTATTATGTTTAGCTATTGATACATTATCTCAAAGACTTAATTTAGCTATGGGGAGCAGTGCTATTCAATGAGAAATTTTAAGCAGGGTTTCATATTAAGTTCATAACTCTGTAAAAGATAAGACTGTAATTATTAGTACCTAATTAAGCTGTGTGGTAAAATGAGTTGCCAACCCTAAGAGATATGAAAGAAAACAGCAAGCTAGTAATTTGTTTTTAAAATTATCTTAACCTTGCAATCCACCAAGTGTGTATTTTCAGTACCATAGATATTGACTAAGGGCCTTGAATTTAGCACTAAGGATCAGTACATGTACGTTTTATCAGTTTTAAAAGGATCATAATAATGTGGAATGAATCTATAGTAAAAATATTAAATAAAGCAAGACAACTCATTTGTCATGTTTTGTCATTTCATCATATTGACTAGAGATTTTTATTTTTTATCCCATTGACCATTAAACAAGTCTCTTTTAATAAGTATATTAACTTATGATTTGGTACTTGTTTTGTTTTAGCTGCTTACAAATTTATACCGTCTTCTCTAGGAAGTACAAATGCCCACACCAAATTTGCTGACATTCACATTAATAGTAACTTAAAAAATCTCTACTGATCATACCAGACTATAGAACTGATCATTAAAAACAGATTTATATTTATTATAGTTATTAGCTCATGTTAACAGAGAATCTTATAACACTGATATAAAATATTTTAAAAATTTCTACTGAACAGCATAATAAATATTAAAAAATGGAACTTTGGACTAATTTGAAATTAATTTATTCAGTATATTTCTAATAAGTAATCATGCTGCCTATCAGTGAGTAACATTTATTGAACAGTCTGTATTAGGCTTAGTGTTTAATATTTGTATTTATTCCCACCATATTCCAGAAAACACATCAGGTTGCTCACTAGCCCTTGCAATGAGATACAGGATACATAAGATAAGATTTGAAATTGAGTTGTGAAGGGCTACTTCTGCTAAGTGAAGACAAGATGTATAAATGATTACTTGCATTTTTGATATGTGATACAGTGACTGAAAAAAATGAGGAACTCTAAAACAGAAATTTAGCCTGAAATGTTTAAAATATGATTTCAATAAGGCAATTGCTATCCCAATTGAGTTAAAATTTTCTAGGTGATATAAATCTTCATGACACTTATTATCTAATGCAATAACCTAGATATCTGTTGAAATCCTCCTGTCCTATGAGAGTTGAATAAAGTGGACTTGGGCCCACTATACCAGTACTATGGGAAGGACTTCCCAGATGTGTGTGATTGTTGAGATTTACAATAGAAAAGTCTCCTCCGCTATAGGTTTTGGCCCCCATACACTTGATTTAACTTCTACCTCATCCTCCCGGCTATACTTACCTCTCTGCTCTGCACCAAAGCAGATATGATAGATCCCTTTTCTTTGGTTTATACCCAAGTACTTGACCTCATTCTTAAATCTCTGAGCATCTCTTCTGGGATCTACCCCAATTTAATTATTCAAAGCACTTAAGTTCTTCATCTGCTGTGTACTGCTGTCCTCTGCTAAAATAGGCAGTCTCCTCCAGTGTCACATTTCTCAGACAAGAAATAAAAATATTAATCTTTCTTTTTCAACTCTTTCACTGGTGACTGGGAATAGTACAGAAGAGAATTTTATGACAGAGTGCATTTTATCAGCTTTGGTTCTAAATGTTTTTGTTTTTCCCCCTGTCAAGATATCTCATTGATCTCCATCAGTTTCATTGCTCTACCACAGAGGTCAGACTTCATAATAAATAGTAAGTTATCATTTTTGTCGAGGAAGTAGTACCCGTTCCATCAACCATCAACAAAATCAATGCTTCCGGCATTATGGCTTCAGTGCAGAAAACACACACACACACACAGATGGCAATAGCTTCCACATGTTAGAAGAAACCCAAGGAGAAATATATCCATGATTTCAAGAGAGGTGAGTCATAGAGGGAAATCTAGGAAAAAATAGTCTGATCTGGTATAGAAAAATATTCCCAAAGTGATTGTCTATCAAGAAGTCGGTAAGCTGAGTAGTCAGAATTTACAGTAGGAAAAAGTTCAAAAGACCAAAGAATCTCTAATCAAAATACAGTGTTATTCATCCCTTGTCATGGACTATTCCTCCAAATTCCATTTCAAGATGTGTCTGGTCTCTGCATCCCAAAGGACTATCCCTCTATTATTGACAAAACTTTCCCATTACTTCAGGCCTTTGTTCTCAGCTAATAATCCTCAAGGTTTTAGGAGAAATTTAAGAGGAAATTTTTATAATAAAAATCTCTTCATATTCAAATGATTGAATTGTTAATGGCCAAATTTCAGGAAGCCAGGGTGGCACTTTTGATATAATACCATGTATATCCATCAAAGAGGTAACTTATTAGTCTATTTGCAGTGTATTCAAATCAATGTCTTACCAAATATTTTACCAAACATTACCAATATCTAATAACACATATCTTATATATGTTATTAGAATGTAACCTCCAAGGCATGTTGTTCATTTCTGTATCCTCAAACTTAGTACAATACCAGGAATATAGCAAAACGTCTATGCATAATTGTTGAAGTGAAGTTATCTGAAAAACAATAAAGCAACCCCCAGACAATCTTTAAACTTTTATCTAATTCACAATAGCGAGATAGCATTGTTTCTTGCATTATTTGTATGTTTGTATGGGGTAAAATGATAAATTATGGAATGATTTTATCCACCAATATTCATTGGAACAATATTAAATCATTGTTTTACTTGTATTTTTCTATCTCCCTATCTTGTTACTCTTAACAAACCTTATCAATCTTTTCCCCTTTCCTGACTTGTAACTACTCTTCCTTTAGCAGATAGTCTTAGCTTCTGCCTCACAGAGAAAACTTAGTACTTCAGACATGCTCTCATTTAAATTCATGCCCTCTGCCCATCAAATTCTCCAACAGTCTTATATTAGTCTTGGTGCTCTGAGTCGCACCCTCACCAAATCATAGAATGAATTATTTTTCTTCTTCTTCAAGGACAATCTGTCCACCTGTCCTCATGATTCCATTATTCCTCATTTTTTTTCCAGAAAATTCCTCAATCCCTTGCATCTCCTACAGCCCCAATCTCTCCTTTTCTGTGGGCTCCCTCACCTATAAACATGGTAAACCTCTTCTATACTAAAACCAAGCTGAAAACCAAGCTGAAACAGAAACATCCTTTGAGTCTATACCCTCAGTCCACTATCAAACTCTCTTCTCATTCAAGTTTTTCAAAATAATAATCTTCTCTCACATTTTTCCTTACTGTCCACTGAATCCCCAGTAAGCTCCTATGCAGTTTCTACCTCTCATTCTGCTGTAACTGTTTTGTTTTTGTTTTTGTTTTGGATATACTACTTCTACTTGGATAGTTCTTTGCTGCTTTGACTTGACTACATCTTATATCTTAGATTTTGCACCTGAAAGATAGTGTTTGATTGGCCAGCAAAGACCTCACTAAATGTTTTACATGAATTTGATGATCCTGGGAAATACCTGGAGCTCAGTGACTCCAAAATGCCCATTCAATGAAGAACACATACTTTAGTCATTATAGCTGTATCTATGATGAATATTTATTTCTGAATGGTCAGGATTTTAACACAATTTGCTGTGTCCTCAAAACTGCTCTAGTTTCTATCTTGTTTTATTATTGCTTGTTTAATATCTCTCTATGGATATTTCAATAAGAGCGCAAATATCTAGTAGAATTTGTCACGTTTCCTTATGAATTTAACTGATCTTTCTCATTCATTATTTTAGTTTAGGTCATTACAATCATCTTGTAACCCAGCCCATAAACCAGAAATTTATCTCAACTCCACTTGTATCTTACCTATAATTTGTAATCTCATTAGTTTATTGATATATTTGAAGTAGAAATGTATAATCTATCAATTCTTAAAATCCAGTTTTTCACTTTAAAATATTTTTCCTTTAACAAGTTTAGGCATTTGATATTGTTTATAAATTCCAAAAATAGATACTGGATTATGTTTGTCAACTGGTCTGTCCCTCTGGGCATATTAGATTGGAATGGATTCAGAGGTTTCACTCTTACTTGATTAAATTATGAATAAGGCTTTGATTGGGCCATGTCAGTAGAATGTTGAGTCCCTGCCCACCAAGGAGGTGGGGACTCATAGAGAAAAAACATGGCAGAGGACAGAGTTTGGCATTTTGAGCTAGGGCCCTGGGAAGTAAACACAGGAGAAGAACATAGGAATAGAGACAGCTCCATAGACATGGCAGAGGCCCTGGGAAGAGAGAGAGCCTGCTAATCTATATCTGACCTTGTAGAGAGAACAGAGTAGCTGAGCCCAGAGAGGAATGAGCCCCTGGACGGAGACGAGACTTATCCCAGCCTACAGCTGATATTGGAAGAAGCTGGGACCACAGAGCCAAGAGAGGTAGAGGGAGCCTGAACTCTTACAGACATTGGCAGACATCTTGCTCCAAACACATGGCAACAGACTTTGGTGAGGGAAGTAATTTATGCTTTATGGCCTGGTAACTGTAAGCTCCTACCCCAAATAAATACTCTTTATAAAAGCGAACAGATTTCTCATACTTTGCATCAGCACCCCTTTGGTTGACTAATATAAGAAATAATCACTGAATGTTATTAAACTAAGTGCAAAAATATCACATACTGTCAATAAATTGACAGACACAAATTTAAAACAAGTTAGAATAACACCAATCCTGCAATGGATAGTCAAAATTTTGAGGGAGTTTAATGAAGGGGAAACTGCTTCCAACCAAGAGAAGCTAGAAAGTTTTAATGAGTTGGAATATGAGGTGGTCTTGATGCACAAAGAGAGTTTAAACAGGGAGAATTAGATCATTCCAGGTAGAAAAAATACCATAAAGAAGGCATGGAAGCTGAAGATTAAAAAGAAATAAAACAAACAAAAATTAAAGAAGGATATAAAATCTCATAAGAATAAACAATGCTCCATTTCATTAGTGATCAGGAAAATGCAAATTAAAGAAAGAATGAAAAGTGACTTTTCTGCTAATACATTGGTGAAAAATAGAGAAAAATGGTTATGTATCATTGTAAATAAAATCACCCAAAGCTTGGCTGAAAACAGCCATTTATTATTATCTCTTCCATTTCTTTGTGTTTATTGGGCTGAATTGGGCAGTTCTTATTGGAGATTTCTCATGTGGTTGCTCAACTGGTTCCTGGGTTGGAAAAGCTTGGGGCTTGGTCATGTGAAGCCCTTCCATGGGGCTAGCATGGGCTTCCTCACAGTATGATAGTCAAAGGGTAGTTGGACTTTATCCATATTGGCTGCCTTCTTCAAGTGAGTATCCCCAGAGACCAAGGCAGAAGCTGCATGGATTCTTCTCTCTCAGTTTCAATAGTCATTCTATTGTAGAATTTGAGAGAAGTTCAATTATTTGCGTATAGATAAGGCTAGGACTCAGGAATGATTTTGAGAAGGAAAAATGGTTTATTGATGGCCGGCTGGACTCGGGAACTTTCTGTTTCAATCCCGAGCCCTGAACAAGACTCTCAAGTTCCTTTTATACAGGGTGGGGAGTCAAATGGTCCTTTTGTTTCAGTTTTCAATAGGCTTGAATGAGCATATATCTTCCACATCCTAGATAAGCTTTTAGCATGGACTTCATACATTCTAGATAAGCTTTTAGCACATTTGGTTTGCATTTTCCCTGAATATTTAAAGTTTATAGAGTTTGCATTGCTAAACTGTTTCTCCTGGACTGGAGCCGTTGCCATGGTCACCAAAGGCAGGACTGTAGCCTCTTACCTTTCCACACCCACAAGTCAGGAAAGACAGTTTAGGTTAAGGTTATCTCTGAAGAGACAAAGAACCTTCCACCCATAGCCCACATCAATGTAACGTTACTTATGCCACATTCTATTGGTTAAAGGCAGGTCACAGAGCCAGGTGAGGTTCAAGGATGAAATTATAAGGAAGTATAGGCAAGGAAAGCATAGAGAACTCTGGAAGTTTACACACTGAAATGATTTATCTACAGAGAGGAAAATCAATTAGGAAGAAATGTTGAGAGGGGCTTTCATGCCATCTGTATTGTTTTAATATTCTGAAAGAAGAATGCATTTTATGAATTATCTGTGGATTTTAAAATAAATAAATAAATACTTTAAAAATAAGAATTATAGGGAATGGATGTAGCTCAAGTGTTTGAGTACCTGCTACCCATGTATGAGGTCCTGGTTCAATCCACTGTACCTCCTAAAAACAAAAACAAAAACAAAACAAAAAACCCAGTTCTCATTGGGGAGCAGATATAGTTCAGTGGTTGAGTGCCTGATTCCCATTAATGAGGTCTTAGGTTAAATCCCAGCACTTCCTAAAAAAAAATAAGATAAAGTAAAATAAAATTGTGTATATGAAAATAGCAATTTGTTCAATTTGGTTAATTGGCACTAAGCGATAAAGAAGAAAAAGACATTGAATTCAGTATAAAAACAATAGTTTTTACACTCACTGTTCTCACAGTACCTTGGTTGAGGCAAAAATTAGCAGAGTTATACTGTAATGTGAAGTGCTAACAGTAGAATCATATCCAAAGTAGCGTGGTAACTGAGAAGGGAGTGAAGTTTGTGAGGAGATACTCCTAAAAGTGGAGCTGATAATTGAATAGAAAAGGATAAAAGAGGTAGGGGATTGGTTGATTGATCAACTGAATAATTAAGGCAATCAGATTGATTGATGATAGAAAAAGTTCCCTTTGTTCTGTAAAGGAAATGAACAACCAGAGACAAAGACACAAAGATTGATCCATAGGGACAAAGGCAAAAGCACTAGGAGGAAGAAATAAAAAGAAAGACAATATAGAATGTTCCAGTAGAGAAAATTTGGGGGTAAGCTCGGGTGTCATAGTTTGTCAGAGCTGCTTATCACAGACACCACAAATAGGTTTTGGCTTAACAATAAGAATTTATTTGCTCACAGTTTTGAATTGGGAAGTCCAAATTGAAGAAATTGGCAAGGTTTACTGGCTCCCAGAGTCTGTAGCATTCTGGTGCTAGCTACCAGCAATCCTTGGCATTCCTTTTTTTGTAGCTCTACCTCTCATCACATGGTGATATCCTCTCCTTTCTGGCATTTGTAACTTGTAGGTTCTCTTTATAAGACCTCCAGTATAATGGATTAAGGCCCACCCTGTCTCAGTTGGCCACACCTAAATAGGACCTTCAAAGAATCTATTTGTAAATGTGTCCACACCCTGATTCGCCTTAGCATATTCAAAGATACCATGGGTTCACACCCACAGGAAAGTGGATTAAGATTAAGAACATGCATTTTCAGGGGCACATGGTTCAATCTACCACAACTGGGAAGAGGTAAAGTAGAGAAAGGAACAGGAATGGGAGAGGATCAAATATCTGATTCAAAAAAAGTGTGAAACCATTCAGAATGTAGTGGAAGCAGAGAGGATTCAGTGATCACATATTGAAGGCTAGGACACAGGAATTCTCTGAGAAGGAAGATTTATTATGACCTACTGGGCTTGGAGCCTCCTGTCCAAAAAGACAAGGCCCAAGTAGAGCCTTTAGGTTATTTTTATATAAGAGACACATGGTATGGGGCCAGGAGAGGTTTAGGGGTCAAAAAGACTTTCATTGCTAGTTTTTCTAGTATTTAGGGGTTTGTTTGAATACCAGCTAAGCTTGAATTAACACACTGCCCACATTCCAGGTAAGCTTAAATTAACATATTGCCCACATTTTGTCTGGATGTAAGTTTGAATACACATTCAGTCTATATCCTTTCTGAATATTCAAAAGCTATAGGGTCTGTATCACTTAATTGGCTCTCTAGAAGCTAGGCACACTTGGATACAGAATTGGATAAATTTGAATTCATGCACAGGCTATATTAAGTACAGTTTGACTTTCTCATCAGTGTAGATTGCCTCCATTTCAAAACTCTACATAGGTCAATGCAGACTGGTTGCAAAGCTGAGCTCACCTACCTCAGATACCCACATCCTCACTTCAATTGAAGAAAAGTACACCATTTGTTTGTTTTAAGGTATTTGTGAGATAATGCTTAAGGGTATGGTTTTTGGACTCATACTCCAATTACTTGCATGAATTTGTGCCTAAATTTTTGCCTTTGAATAGAAGTAGTAATGATGTTTTCTCTTAGTTTTTTGTGTGTTTGACTGGTTTTAATTAAAATCTCTTTACAGTGATGTTAGGAAACCTTTAGGAAACTGGATGTAGGGTGCTTCTTCATAGCATGAAAGGAATAAAATGAATTGTAGACATTTTAATTAAAGTTCTTTGGTTCTTCAGAAATGCTCATATATGTTTTGTTTCCTTTCCTGTTTGAACACTATCTCCCT
Source organism: Dasypus novemcinctus (assembly GCF_030445035.2). Taxonomy (NCBI): domain Eukaryota; kingdom Metazoa; phylum Chordata; class Mammalia; order Cingulata; family Dasypodidae; genus Dasypus; species Dasypus novemcinctus. Next base: position 127,962,894 of record NC_080676.1, read on the forward strand.
GAGGCAAGGGCCCAAGTGTCCTTTCTCTGGGCTTTTTTTCTCTCAGTCTCCATGCTTACTTTTCTCTTGATAGGGCAGGTGCTGTGGGGATGAAGGCCAGAGTTGAGCAGGAGCAGCATTGGCTGAGCCCAGGGACCAGCAGCTTGTTGGTTTAGGTGTGGAGTCAGGAGGGAGTTGGTGATCTAGCTTTGGGATTAGAGGAGATAGGGTTGGTGTCAGGAGGCTGTTAGCACTGCTCTCCCTCAGGCTGAATTCCAGGTGGTGAGTCCAAGGAGAAATCCATGGAGGAGTCAGAAGTGATCCAAGGAGGGATACGCAATACTGGGTAGAAGCTGGTGATTTGGGGCCTAATCCTTCCTCTTCAAAAATGAACCTTTCAGATATTAAGTCTTCTGGTTGGGTTTTTATGAGGATTAAAGCTTTTATGTTTCTCTTAGAACAGTGTCCAGCATGTAATAATGCTCAAAAATATTAAATATTAATATCTACTAAGTGTTCTCCAGAGAAGCACAAATAGCTTGAAAAATGTAAAAGTTTATGTCTTACAAAAGAGGTTTCAGAGACTAAAGTTCTTAACTTGGATTAAGATGGGAGGTCCTGGGTTCTGTTCCAAGTGCCTCCTAAGAAGAAGACAAGCAGACATTGCTCAAAACAAGCACAAAATGAGAAAAAACAATGAACAAACAGAGCAGACAGTGAGCAAAAAAAAACGAAATGAGCCAGGAGTAGATGTGGCTCAAGCAGTTTGGTGCCTGCCTCCTACATGGGAGGTCTGAGGTTCAGTTCTCAGTGCCTCCTAAAGAAGAAATGAGCAGTCAACAACAAGAAAAAAAATGGTATTTGGAGACTTATGGGTTTATGCACTAGACTTTTATATTCTGAATCCACACCCCATCACTTCAATAATACTTTGGGTGTGGCTTTACTTCAAGAGGGCAATTTGTACCTCTCAGGCCCTCTAGCTCAGTAAATACTTTATTCATTAAACTTGTAGTGGGATCAGGAATGATTTATTCTGGTCATTTCCTTAGGATGTCCTTACTTAACTGGCTGAAAACTGTTTTTAATTTCAAAAAACCCAAACAATTAAAGATATTTAAGTGACTTTAAAAATTCATTGCTTTATTCTTTCATTATCCATCTCTTTTCTTTCTGTTTTTTTTTAAAGATTGATTTATTTATTCTCCCCTCCCCCATTGTTTGCAGTCACTGTCTGCTCCCTTTGCCCATTTGCTGTATGCTCTCTGTGTCTGCTCATCTTCTCTTTAGGAGGCATGCCACCTCAGCTCCCAGCTTTATTGTGTTTCTCATTGTCTTTCCTCTTTGTGTCTCTTTGTTGCATTTTCTGCTTGCATTAACTCATTGCACCTGCCTGTCAAGCCAGCTCACCTTCTGCAGGAAGCACTGGGAACCAAACCTGGGACCTCCCATGTGGTAGGGGGAAGTCCAGTTGCTTGAGCCACATCCGCTTCCCTCTTCTTTCTTTCTTTAAGTATGTTTTGTATGATTACACTAATGCTAATAGGAGCTTTTTGTGTAAATCAAAAGAGGAATTCATTAGAGGTTGTTTGTCCTAGGTTAAGTGTTCTTTCCTTCAGTGGCAAGAAACAAACCATTCTTCAATAAAGCCCCTCTGTATTTTGTGTTTTAAGCCAATTCAATTCAATTCAATTTTATGTGGTCAGGACCTACAAAATGTCATGCACTGAACCAAATGTTATTCAATGTTTTTATTAAATATTACATTAAAGAACTGTTTGGATGTGAAGAATACACTTACAATTTGGTGAAAAATTATTCTGCTTTTTATGTAGCTTCAAACATAGTTGTATTTTCACTAATAAGATGTAGTGAAAATTGAGCCCATATGATTTATCTATACTGAAAAATAAGCATTGTTTATGCTTTATCTAGAGGCTTAGGCATTGGGGACATTGATATAAAATAAATAAATAGTCTCATATTAAATATTAAACTATTTTTACTTACATCAGAGTTCCTATGGACTGAACATCCCAAATCATAAAGCATCAAAATCAGAAAGCTTCCTTATGGAGATAATGGGGAGTGTAAGACTTATGGTGGAAAGAACAGCATGTTCTATTTATTTTATTAAAAATGAATGTTATTTATGACTCCAATCCTTAAGGCCTTCCTTTGGGCTAGAGCCATAAATTGAGTAAATAAAACATCAGGTAGCCCTGACTCGAAGACTTTGCAGTTCATTTTTCATCTTGTTCTGGACTGCAGAGCAGATCAGAGTTGATGCTTAGAAAAGAGTACCCCACAGATATCAACTTCAGACGGATCAGGCAGAGCAACAAAGGTAAGCAGCTTTCTGAAATGAGATTCCTCTACTTTTGCTTCCTTAAAGCTTCAATTGTAGATAAGGGGCCTGAGTACCTGCATCTTGTTAAAGGAGAAATTGATGGTCACTGCATTTTAAAATAAATAGCAGTATGTTTTAATTTTAAACCTGTGTATAGTTAACATATATATCATGCACCTGCTATTCCTAAATCATGAACTCCAGACAAAGAAAGAAAAACTCATAGCCAAGATATTGGATGCTGTCTGCCAAAGGGGTGCTGATGCAAAGTACCAGAAATCTGTTGGCTTTTATAAAGGGTGTTTATTTAGGGTAAAAGCTTACAGTTACAAGCTCCTAAAGAGTCCATCTCACGATACTGTAAGTGGTTCTTTCTTTCCCAAGTCAGCTGCCATGTGTTGAATCACGCTGGCTGTCAGTCTCTGTCTGGTTTCTCCTTCCTTCTTAAGGCTCCATGGGCCCAGCTTTTTCTGATCTCAGCTGTAGGCTGGCATAGGGCTCATCTCTCTTCCCGGGGCTGGAGGATCAAAATTCTCTCTTCTTCCATGTCATGACAAAGTTCTCTCCTCTGGCATCTATGGAGCTCTTTCTCTTTTTTTGCATGTCTTCTTCAGTATATGTTCTTGAGTGAGTGTCTGTTTATATAGCCCACCAAGGGGGTGGAGACTTAACCTGAGATACACCCTACTGATGTGGTCAAATCAGAGCCTTAATCTCAATATAATTTAATCAAGGACACCACAGCTTAATCTAATACATTCAAAGGGTATCACACCCAGACAAACAGAACAGTTTAAAGATGTAATCTCTCTTTTTGGAATTCATACATAATCTCAAACTGCCACAGATGCTAATAGTATTTCTAGCATAAAAACTGATTATTGAAACAAAAGAAAAACTTACTGACTTGAGACAAACTCTTGGTTTCCATCCTGGCTGATAATAGAATGTTGGCTGAGACTTGAAAGATAACTTACCTGTTTGTGAAAATCAAGTGCTCTGTTTTTCATGATGAGAAGTAATGGCTCTAAATGATCAAGTAGATATTTTGTTTACTAAGCCAGGTAAACATGACCTTTATTAGCAAGGTGGCAATAGCTGCTCTAATTTTGCAAATGTTTAAGTAGGTTATAAAGGGAAAAATATTATAATAATTATAAAGTTTCTTGACTAAGTATTTCAAGGGAGGTAAAAAAAATTTCTTAGAGAAGTTGTGGGTTTACAGACCAATCATAAAGAAAATGCAGGATTCTCATAAACTATACTACCACCAACACCTTGCATTGGGGTGGAAGATTTGTTACATTGGTGATAGCACATTTTTGCAATTGTACTCATTTTTTTAACAGTAGTTACATTTGTTACAATTGAAGAAAAATGATTAAAATAATTAACTAAAGACCAGAGTTTACATTAGGTGTATATTTTCCGTATACCACATATTATTAACACCTTATATGATTGTCATCATTGGTTATAATTCATGAAAGAATATTCTTAATCTTGTTCTATTAACTACAGTCCATCCTCTACAATAGAGTTCACTGCTTTATACGGTTCTATGTTTTAACTTTTAATTTTTATTTATTTATATATTTTTTGTCTTTATTTATTTTTTAATGTTACATCCCCGTATACCCCCCACCTCCCTGACTCCACTTCTCCCCTCATAACAACAATCTCCTCCATCATCATGAGGCATTCATTGCACTTGGTGAATACATCTCTGAGCACTGCTGCACCTCATGGTCAATGGTCTGTACCATAGCCCACACTCTCCCACAGTCCACCCAGTGGGCCATGGGAGGACATACAATGTCCGGTAACTGTCCCTACAGCACCACCCAGGACAACTCCAAGTTCCAAAAATGCCCCCACATCACATCTCATTCTCCCACTCCCTACCCCCAGCAGACACCATGGCCACCATGGCCACTTTCTCCACACCAGTGTCACATTTTCTTCTATTACTAATCACAATAGTTCATGAATAGAATATTGTAAGTCCACTCTAATCCATACTCTATTCCTCCATCCTGTGGACTCTGGAGTGGTGGTGTCCACTCCACATCTATATCAAGAGGGAGCTTAGATTCCACATGGATGCTGGATGCAATTCTCCTGCTTTCAGTTGTAGGCACTCTTGGCTCCCTGGTGTGGTAGTGGACCTTCTTCACCTCCATGTTAGCTGAGTGGGGTAAGTCCAATAAACCAGAGTGTAGGAGTTGCAAGTCTGTTGAGGCTCAGGGCCTGGCTATCACATGGTCAGTACAGAGATTCATGTCTCCTGGGTATACACTAAACCCCAGCGCCAACTACAGATCTGGTAAAAGTAACAGGAGAGATTGTGAACAAAGATCACATATAAGTCCAACTCCATCACACAGAAACACAAACTCCAAAGTAGGGCCAACTGACATGGCACTGAACTCCATCTGCCATGACCATAGAACCTGTGGGTCTCTGTAGCCCTCAGAAGAACCAATACCTGAGGTTGTATCTACTTTATCTGTCTCTGGGACTCTGCTGAGGTGTGCATAAGGGTGACCTCTCTGATAAACTCCTGGCTCTTTTTGGAGACTCATAGCCATATAAACTCATTTGTCCTTTCCATTTCCCCCTTTTATTCAAGGACAAAAAGCAGTTTTAACTCCTGGTATTATATGTAGACTGAGATATTCTGCTGGTCTGAGTTGAACCTTTTATTCAAGGTCATTTTCTAGTTACATCATCAGCTGGTACTTGGTAGTAATCCCTTGGTGCCAGGGAGGCTCATCCCCAGGAGTCATGTTCCATGCTGGGAGGAAGGCAACGCATTTACTTGCTGAGTTTGGCTTCAAGACTGGCCACATTTGAGCAACATAGAGGCTCTCAGGAGGTAACTCTTTGGCACCCTGCAGCTCTAGGCCTTGTTCTTATTTCAGGTGCACAGGCTCACAAGCATAGTCATTAGTATCAAGGGCTCATTGTTGGACCTTCCTTCTTTTTTGGTCTTTGCTGTTGCACTTAATTTTTGTTTTGGTAACATACATGACCTAACATTTCCCCCTTTTTTAATTAGAGAAGTTGTGAGTTTACATCAAAACAATCATGCATAATGTGCAGAATTCCTATACATCACCCCTCCACTAAAACCTTACATTGTTGTAAAATACTTGTTACAGGTTATGAAGGAACATGATCAGACTATTACTGCTAACTATGGTCCTGAGCATATGCTTGGTATATTTTTTCCACACAACCTCTATTATTAACACTATGTTATAGTTCATGACACTCTCATATTTATTCTATTAACCACAGTCCATCATCCACCACATGGTTCACTTTGTTATACAGTCTCATACATTGTATATTCTATCCAAAGCATATACTCAGTGGCTCTCACTTTCTTCACAGAGTTGTGCAGTCATTGTTCCAATAACCTTTGAATATTTTCCTTAATCTAAAAGAAAATATCCCAAAGCAGGTAATATACCAACAATAAGTCTCAATAATGGAAGGGTGAAATTTCCCCTTTTAACCATATTCAATTATAAAATTCAGTGCTGTTGATTATACCCACAATAATGTGATATCATCACTACTATCCATTTCCAAACCTTTACAATCAACCTAAATAAAAATTCTGTGCAAATTAAACATCAGCTCTACAACATTTAACCCGCATCTATTCCCTGGAAACACATAATCTAGATATTAGCTTTAAGGATACTCCTTTAATTGGTTTGCATTAGATAGATCATACAATATTTGTTTTTTGTTTCTGGCTTATTTCACTCAGCATAGTATCCTCAGGGTTTATATGTGTTATTACAATCAAGACTTCCTCCCTTTTTACAGCTGAATAATATGTCATTGTATGTATATACCACATTTTTAAAAATCCACTTATCAGTTGTTGAACACTTAGATTGCTTCCATCTTTTGGCAATTTTGAATAATGCCACTATGAATATCACTGTACAAATATTTGTTCAAGTCCCTGCTTTCAGTCCTTCTGGATATATATTGAGTAATGGGTTTGAATGGTCATTTGGTATTCTATATTTAGTTTTCTGAGGAACAGACAAACCTCCCTTCACTGTGTCTGTACCATTTTGTTTCCATGAACAATCAAGAAGTGTGCTAATTTCTCCACACTCTTTCCAAGGCTTGTAGTTTTCAGGTTTTTAATTTTTAAAAAATAAAAGTAGCCATTCTAGTTGGTATAAAATGTTATCTCATTGTGGTTTTAATTTGTGTTTCCCTAATAGAACTATTGAGCATCTTTTCATGATCTTTTTAGATTATTTGTTTATCCTCTGTGAAGAAAAGGCTATTCAAATCTTTTAGCTATTTTTAATATTGGGTTTTGTCTTTTTATTTTAGATTTGTAGAATTTCTCCGTATACTCTGGATATTAAACCCTTTTTGGATCTGAGATTTCCAAATATTTTCTACCATTGTTTAGGTTGTCTTTTCACCTTCATGACAAAATCTTTTGATGCATAAAAGTTTTTTTTTCTTTTGTTGGGGTCCCATTTATCTATTTTTTTTACTTTTGTTGCTTGTTCTCTTGGTGTAAAATCCATGAAACCATTGCCCAACACAAGATCCTAAATATGCTTCCCTATATTTTCTTCTATGAGTTTTATATTCCTGGTTCTTATATTTAGGTCTTTTATCCATTTTGAGTTAATATTTGTTTATGGTGTGAGATAGGGTCTTCTTTTATTCTTTTGCATATGGCTATCCAGTTCTCTGAGTACCATTTTTTGAAAAGACTATTCTTTCCCAAGTGAGTGGACTTGAAAACCTTGTCAAAAATCAATTAATCAACTCCAAGTCCCAAAAATGTCCCCATATCACACCTCTTCTTCCATCTCCCTGCCCTTAGCAACTCCCATGGCCACTGTCTCCACATCAAGGGTACAGTTTCTGCCATTTCTAGAGTCGCAATAGTTCTATAGTAGAATACCAGTAAGTCCACTCTAATCCATATTTTATTCCTCCATCCTGAGGACCCTGGAATGGTGATGCTGACTCCACCTTTAAATTGAGAGGGGACTTAGATCCCACATGGCTGATGGAGTTGTCCTGAATGATATTGCAGGGACAGATGCAGGACATTACATATCCTACCATAACCAACTGAATGGACTGGGAGAGACTGTAAACTACAATGTAAACTCTAATACATTTTGTGTAGCAGTGGTACAAAATGCATTCATCAAATGCAATGAATGTGCCACACTGATGAAAGAAGTCGTTGATGTGGGAGGAGTGTGGGTGGTGGGGAGTGGGGGTAATGGGGACCTCTTTTATTTTTTAATGTAACATTTTGTGTGATCTATGTATCTTTTTTTAAGATTTATTTTTTATTTATTTCTTTTCCCTTCCCTGTACCCTGCCACCCCCCCCCAAAGTTATCTGCTCTCTGTGTCCATTCGCTGTGTGTTCTTCTGTGTCCACTTGTATTATTGTCAGGCAGCACTGGGGATCTGTGTCTCTTTTTGTTGCATCATCTTGCTTCCTCAGCTCTCGGTGTGTGCGGTGCCACTCCTGGGTGGCATGCACTTTTTTTCGCACTGGGCAGCTCTCCTTACAGGGCGCACTCCTTGCACATGAGGCTCCCCTATGTGGGGGACACCCCTGCATGGCACAGCACTCCTTGCATGCATCAGCACTGCATATGGGCCAGCTCATCACTTGCGTCAGGAGGCCCTGGGTTTGAACCCTGGACCTCCCATATGGTAGGCAGATGCTCTAACCATTGAGCTAAATCTGCTTCCCTCTATGTATCTTTTAAGAAAAGATAATAAAAAGATAAAAATCAATTGGTCATAGATGTAAGGGTTTATTTCTGAATGTTCAATTTGATTCCATTGGTCAATATGTTTAACCTTATGGCAATATCATGCCATTTGTACTACTGTAGCTTTGTAATATGCTTTATTTCTTTTTTAATTTATTTTTTAAAAAAATATTACATTCAAAAAATATGAGGTCCCATTCAACCCCACCGCCCCCACCCCCCACTTCCCCCACCCCCCACTTCCCCCACAGCGACACTCTCTCCCATCATCATGACACATCCATTGCACCTGGTAAGTACATCTCTGGGCATCACTGCACCCCATAGTCAATGGGTCCACATCATAGCCCACACTCTCCCACGTTCCATCCAGTGGGCCCTGGGGGGATCTACAATGTCCCATAGTTGTCCGTGAAGCACCACCCAGGACAACTCCAAGTCCTGAAAACACCTCCCCATCTCATCTCTTCCTCTCATTCCCCACACCCAGCAGCCACCATGGCCACCCTTCCCACACCAATGCCACATTTTCTCTGTGGACCTTGGATTGGTTGTGTCCATTGCACATCTATGTCAAGTGGGGGCTTAGATTCACATGGATACTGGATGCAATCCTCCTGCTTTCAGTTGTAGGTACTCTAGGCTCCATGGTGTGGTGGTTGACATTCTTCAACTCCATGTTAGCTGAGTGGGGTAAGTCCAATAAATCAGAGTGTAGGAGCTGAAGTCTGTTGAGGCTCAGGGCCTAGCTATCATATTGTCAGTCCAGAGATTCAAATCCCCTAAATATATCTTAAACCCCAACACCAACTACAATTCCAGTAAAGTAGCATGAAAGTGTTGTGAAAAGAGATCCCATCTGAGTCTAGTTCCATCACGCAGAAACACCAGCTCCAAAGAAGGGCCATCTGACATGGAAGTGAACCCCATCTGCCATGACCATAGAACCCATGGGTCTCTTTATCCTTCAAAAGAACAAATACCTGGGGTTGTATCTACTTTATCTGTCTCTTAGACTCTGCTCAGTTGTGCATAAGGGGAATCCTTCTGACAACCTCCAGACTCTTTTTTAGAGACTCGTAGCCATATAAACTCATTTCTCCTTTCCATTTCCCCCTTACATTAGGTCAAACAGCATTTTAAAGTCATGTTATTATATGTAGACAGGGATATTCTGCTGGTCTGCGTTGAACCTTTAATTCAAGGTCATATTCTAGTTGCGTCTTCAGCTGGTATTTGGTAGTGATCCTTCAGTGCCAGGGAGGCTCATCCCCGGGTGTCATGTCCCATGCTGGGGGGAATGCACTGCATCTACATGCTGAGTTTGGCTTTGAGACTGGCCACATTTGAGTAATTTGAAGGCTGTCAGGAGGAAACTCCCAGGCACAATGCTGCTCTAGGCCTTGTTCTTATTGCAGGTGTATAGGCTCACAAGCATAGTCATTAGTATCAGGAGCCCTCTGTTGGACCCTCATTCCTTCCTGGTTCTTACCGTTGCACCTGGGGGACTGCTGCTGCTCCCCTAGGGACCATGACAGAGCACCCCCGGCCAGGAACCCAGTACCCCCCCCAGCTGTTGTTTTTAATTGTTTCCACTATGAGTTTATCTAAACATTACCATGCACCCTGGACATAATGCCCCGTATAACTCCCTGTCAACCCTATATAGCCTGTCAATAACATCCCATACCAGTATTCCTCTGCCGCCATTGTTGAAACACTCTGTGATCCAAAACTTCCTGTAAAGTGAATCCCAATATAATGTCAGGTTCCCTTACTAGTAAAATGGAATATAGCAATGAGTTTAAAGGTTAAATCTAAAGTACATATTGATTTGGAAAAATTTCTACATCTTATCTTTTTCTTTTCTTTTTTCCTAATTATTGAGCGTCTCTTCACAAGAGTCTTAGATCACAGTAATTCATATGTACAATATACACTACTCCCACACATCCACCATAAAACCTTTTCCCTTCCACAGCGATAATCTTTTAACTTATTCATATCATATTTACTGAGACTGATGTACAGACTCCGAAACAATAGCTTTCAAACAAGGTGACATCTGTGCTTACAATGTGGTCCATACTTTAGGATATACAGTTTTCTAAATTTTTTAGTTATCCTATGTTTTACATTATGGTTTACATTATTTGTCTGTCGTCCCCTATATGTTTTTGGTGTAATATTACATGTTTTATATTCATCCTCGTGTACTCTCATGAAACTCCTCTCTTGCCCCCACATTTACCTTGGTTCCATCCATTCAACATCCATTTTCCCCTCCCCTTGGGCCCACAGTGACAGCCAATCTCCATTTCCCAAGGAGCCACATCCAGAGATACTTGCAACAGTGTTCAGGGCCTGACTTGTTCAACTGCTCTAATGCCCTGGGAGCCACCCTTTCTCTCGAGAGATACAGTTCTCTCTATTTGATGGCATTAGTCCTCCCCAGGATGTGGGTCCACCCCAACTCTCACTTCTTGGGTCTCTACCCAATGGTACAAGCCACCGTGGCAAAATGAGCATTCAGACATTCCCCAGCAGTCCGTCCCACATCAGATCATCCCCTCCGAGCATCCTAAACAGGTAACCTTCCTAATTATATTTTGATACGATTTTCTCAGCATTTTACTCTCAACCAACACCTGACACTCTCCTATGTTCGTATGTTGCCCCTCCCTCCCCCCAATTTTGTGGGCAATATTACCCATCCGCCCATCCCCAGCCCCCCTCAAAACCGAAAGCCCCACCCAAAGGCAACCCCTTGCCCCCATTTTATCTCTTCTTTGTGCTCATACCTACCGCCAGCTCATCATAGATTCCACCCCTGCAGAAGTCGGCTCACATCCTTACGCCACCCCCCGATTTCCTGTAAGCACATTTTCCAGTCTCTAGCTCTCTGAGGCAGCCTGCTTATTTCATATCATTGAGGTCATGTAGTATTTGTCCTTCAATGCCTGGGTTGCTTCACTCAACATAAGGCTCTCAAGATTCATCCATGTTATCACGTGTGTTTGTAGTGTATTTGTTCTTACAGCCGAGTAGTATTCCATTGTGTGTATATACCACATTTTATTGATCCACTCGTCTGTTGATGGGCATTTGGGTTGATTCCAACTTTTGGTGATAGTGAATAATGCTGCTATGAACATTGGTGTACATATGTCTGTTTGTGTCCTTGTTTTCAGTTCTGATGGATATATACCCAGCAGTGGTATTGCTGGGTCATATGGCAAATCTATGGTTAGTGTTTTGAGAAACTGCCAAACTGTCCTCCAGAATGGTTGGATCCTTCTGCATTCCCACCAGCAGTAGATGAGTGTTCCCCTTTCTTCACATCCTCTCCAGCATTTGTATTATTCTGCCTTTTTCATAGCTGCCAATCTTATGGGAGTAAGATGGTATCTCATTGTAGTTTTGATTTGCATTTCCCTGATAGCTAGAGATTTGGAGCATTTTTTCATGTGTTTTTTAGCCATTTGTATTTCTTCTTTTGAGAAGTGTCTGTTTAAATCTTTTTCCCATTTTTTAAATTGGTTGTTTATCTTTTTATTTTCAAGATATATGAGTTCTTTATATATGCAAGTTATAAGTCTCTTATCAGATATATGGTTGCCAAATATTTTCTCCCATTGTGTGGGTTCCCTTTTTACTTTCTTGACAAACTCCTTTGAGGTACAGAAGGCTTTAATTTTGAGGAAGTCCCATTTATCTATTAGTTCTTTTGCTGCTCGTGCTTTTGGTGTGATATTCATGAAGCCATTTCCTATTACAAGGTCCTGTAGATGTTTCCCTACACTGCTTTCCAAGGTCTTTATGGTCTTGGCTCTTATATTTTAGGTCTTTGATCCATCTTGAGTTGATCTTTGTATAAGGTGTGAGATGGTAATCCTCTTTCATTCTTCTACATATGGATATCCAGTTCTCCAGGCACCATTTGTTGAATAGGCCATTCTCTCCCAGTTGAGAGGGTTTGGTGGCTTTATCGAATATTACATGGCTATATATATGAGGTCCTATATCAGAACTTTCAATTAGATTCCATTGGTCTGTGTGTCTCTCCTTATGCCAATACTATGCTGTTTTCACTACTGTAGCTTTGTAGTACTTTCTGAAGTCAGGAAGTGTGATTCCTCCAATTTCATTTTTCTTTTTCAATATGTCTTTGGCTATTCGGGGCCTCTTTCCTTTCCAAATAAATTTCATAGCTAGTTTTTCTAGTTCCTTAAAGAAGGCTGTGTTGATTTTTATTGGGATTGCATTGAATGTGTAGATCAGTTTTGGTAGGATAGACATCTTAATAATATTCAGTCTTCCTATCCATGAACAGGGAATATTCTTCCATTTATTTAGGTCTTCTTTGGTTTCCTTGAACAGTCTTGTATAGTTCTTGGTGTATAAGTTTTTTACCTCTTTAGTTAAATTTATTCCTAAGTATTTGATTTTTTAATTTACTATTGTGAATGGTATTTGTTTCTTGATTTCCTCCTGATCTTGCTCATTATTGGTGTACAGAAATGCTACTGATTTTTGCACATTGATCTTATAACCTGTGACTTTACTAAACTCATTTATGAGCTCTAGTGTAGCTGAGCGTGAGGGTTTCGTCCTCGCTCAGGCCCAAGAGTCAGGGGGGGCTTGCTCCTGCCAGGCAGCCGGCGGGGGGTGCTCCAAGATGGAGCACCGGTTCTCCAGGCATGGGGGACGCGCGGTTGAGGAAAAACCACAGAGACCGCTTGAGCGCAAGAACAGGTCTGCTTTATTGCGGAAGTACACTTGGTTATATAGGCAGGGAAGGGGGTGGAGTATGAAGGGGAGAGCAAGGCGGAGGGGTGGCTGCGGATTGGCTAAAACTGGGGGGGCAGACCTCTGGTAATACACCGTAAGCAGTTACTGGGGAAGAGGGCAGATTGTAGGTTGGTAATATGGGCGGGACTGGCGGGAAGGGTGGCGGGGGCTGGAAGGGAAGGAGGGGCGGAGAAAGGCGGCAACAATTGCTCCTTTCGTTTTTAAAAAGAAATTGAAGCAACAAGTTTTGGTGTGCATGGTGGGTGTGAATGGCTCGGCGTGCGCAGCAACAAAAGACAAGGATTAGGAGGAAGAGTAGGAGGAAAAGGAGGTTATAGGGACGGGCACGGGGATAAGACGAGGGGTGGGGGGAGACCACGAGGACCGGCCGGTCGTGAGCGGACAGCATAGCATCTGGCCAGGATGCATGTGCCCGCCATTAGGGTCGGCGCACGCCGGCGCCTGGCGCGCACCGAGCCTTGCCAGCGAAACGGGCCTGTGATGCCCCTGTACCCCTCGCCCGAGGGGGAGGAGTAGTTGGGGGAGAAGAAAGGAGAGGAAGACAAGAAGCTATAGGCGAGCGGTCTGGAGTAGGTGGCTTTTGGTGAGGTTGGGGTGAGAGGAGTTTAGAGAAGCGTACGAAGCTCTGATCAGATTAATGAGGGGGCTGGGGTACAGAGTAGGGGGTAAGCGAGGCTTGGGGTTGTGAGAGCTGAGGGAGGCAGTGGCGAGGGGGGTGCCGGGCGAAGGAGCGGGCGAGGTGGAGCGGGGCAGGGAAGGGGGCTGTGCCTTTGGAGGATTGAAAATCTGATTTGGGCCCACTGGGGTGGAACGTGTGGGAATTGGCTCCTTTTTTATAGTGATAATGGCGCCGTGATCGTAGCCTACTGCATACATGTGGCCTCGTAACCAGAGGCCAGAGTTAGGGTCTTTGACTGTGAGTGTGATGGTGTTCCATCGAGTAGCATTACGCTGGAGAGTGAGGTATGGGTCTTTGTTAGGGGCGCTGGACCATCCGTGGGCGATGGTTTCGCACCCCCAGGAAAGACAGTAATAGTGCGTTGGGTCATGGCATCCTCTGGCGGAGGATGGGCACATGTAGAAACCTGTGGCAGCGGGGTTGTGTCCCCCCCACTCATAAGACGGAAGGTTCGTGCGTCCAGTGAGGCTGGCGACATCAGTAGTGAAAGAGGGGGCGGAGGCGGTTACTTTCGAGGCGAGGAGCCTTTTTTGTTGCCAGAGGGAGAGGGTCCAATTGAAGGGCTGGTGACTCGGGTTGGCAGTGGCTGGGAGAGCGAGGGAAGCCAGGACGAAGAGAACGGCTGCGAGGCTGTGTAGAGGCATCATCTGACAGTGTGGCATCTGTGGAGAAAACTCCTCGCTCTCCACACTTGGCGAGCGGGCAGCATGAGGCGGGTAAGGAGAGCTGGGTAAGGGTCTGAAACGTTTTAAGAAGGGGCGTTCCTTGATGATGGCTGGTGCTGGATCCGGGTGAACGGGGTGACCTCTGGGCCGTATCCACTGTCAATGTTATCTCTCACCGAAGGCATAGGGTGCTGATCGTTCGGTGGAACTAATGGGTCAGTGGCGGGCCGGATGCAGCGCCCAGGAACCCAGAGCGGCTGCGGCTCAGAATCTGGAAAGACACAAGCAAAGCCCCTCCCCTGTGCTAGGAGGGGAGCTGGATCTTGCCAACGATTTGTGGCAGGGTCTTTCCAATGGACGAGGGGAACTTGCGAGAGCTGCCACATGGGTCCCCAGTGCTTATGGGTGGGGGAGAGTCCACGGTCATCGAAGGTTAGGAGATTGTGATGAATGAGGCAGGCAGTCACGACGTCGGCTGGGGCCTTGTGGGGAGAAGAGGCCCTTTCTTTTTGAATAAGTAGCTTGAGCTGTTGGTGAGTGCGCTCGACGATTCCTTGCCCCTGTGGATTGTATGGAATGCCAAAATGATGCGTGATGTGATACATCTGCACGAAGCTGGCGAAGGCGGCACTGCGGTATGCTGGTCCGTTGTCTGTTTTGAGATCCCATGGAATTCCCATGAACAAAATAGCTTGGCGAAGTGCCTGGACGCAGTGTTTAGCACTTTCTCCCGCAAGAGGGACTGCATAGCACAGATGTGAAAAGGTGTCAATTGCTACATGAAGATATTTGAAGCGGCCAAAGGCGCTGACATGAGTGACATCTAATTGCCACCTTGAGTTGGGGCGGAGGCCGCGGGGGTTAACACCCTGAGGCTGCAAAGGCCCAAGTGGCAACAATGGCGCGCAAGTCCGGCACGCGCGCACAAGGTGTTTGCAAGTTTCAATGGGAAGGTCTGGGAAGAGCTTCCGGATGGACCGCGCGGAGAAGTGGAATTGGGAATGCAGGAGCTTGGCTTGATTAACAAAGTCTCCAAGCCGCGGCTCGTCGGCAGGGTTTTCATGTAGGAGGACCGGGTTTACCTGGCGGCTTGACACAGAAGCATCAGTGAGGTCATTCCCTTGAGCCAGCGGTCCTGGTAGGCCAGAATGGCTTCTGATATGAGCAATGAACCAGGGCTGCTGCCTCGCCTCAAGCAGTCGCTGTACGAAGGCGAGCACCCGATCGATGTTTGAGTCACCTGGTAGGAAAGTAGCAAGCGGGAGGCTGCGACACACCTGAAGAGTGTATAGGCTGTCAGTAAAGAAGTTGAGAGGCTGGTCTGGGTGGAGATTGAGGACTGCAGCGACAGCTAGAAGCTCACCCACTTGAACAGAAGAGTCATTTGCAAACAGCAGCTGCCATGGCTCAGGATTCTCAGGAGTGTATATGATGGCAGCAAACGCCGTTTTTGAGGCATCTGTGAAGGCAGTGATAGCAGAAGGGATCGGGTTCCGTGCGGGCAATGGACGGAACGGGTTGGAAAACGCCAGTTGAGACATTCCCTGCAGCAATCGGTGATGAGGATAGTGGTTGTCAAAGGAGCCGCGAAAGAGCTCTACCAGGCTCTGCATTTGGGCATTGTTCATGATGAGGGAGGTAACTTCCTTGGCATCTAAAGGCCAAACAATAGTGTGTGGCGGGATGCCATACGTTTGTATGGAGAGAAGTACTAAGTCAGTGGCCAACGTGATCCAGGCCCTTATAAAAGGGTAGATTTTCGGGAGTTTGCTCTTTGACATATGCAGAAAAAGGAGAGGGCCATCTTGCCACAAGAGACCTGTGGGAGTGATTGGCGTTGGCAGAACTAAAGCCAAGATTGGAAGGGTGGGGGAGAACCGTTCCAGGCGACGCTGTTGCAGGGCGGCGCTGACTTGTTGGACGGCCTCTCGGGCCGCAGGAGTGATAGTGATGCTGCGAGTGGTCGCCGTTGGAGGGCTGTCCCTTGTCTGCAAAAGCTCGAAGAGAGGCTGCATTTGCGCTGTTGTGATGGGAAGCGCCGAGCGAAGCCAATTGATTTGCCCGCAGAGCTGTTGGACCTCAGTTAATGTCATCTTCGGAGAGAGGTGGATTTTTGGGCTTGTGGGCTGGATAAACCGATGAAAATGAAAGCCTAAAAATTGGAAAGGAGGCTGGAGGTTTATTTTGTCAGACTGCTCGGTAAGCCCGAGGCTGGAGAGGTTTGTTATTATTGCCGAGAGCAGATCATTGAGGAGCGCACTGGAGCTCGCTGCTAAAAGGAGGTCATCCATATAGTGGAGGATGTATGTGTGCTCCGGATTGAACTTGGAGAGCAGCGGCTCAACAGCATGGTTGACATACAGTTGGCACATAGTCGGGCTGTTGCGCATGCCTTGAGGCAATACTCGCCATTGAAATCGCTGAGCTGCGCCTTGGTTATTGATGCGTGGAACCGTGAATGCGAATCGTGGACAGTCCTGGGGGTGAAGAGAAATAGAGAAAAAGCAGTCCTTGATGTCGATGGTCGCCGTGTGAAAATGCTGGGGGACTGCGGTGGGATGCGGGCATCCTGGTTGAGGTGATCCCATTGGCTTAATATGTTTGTTGATCTCACGGAGGTCGTGGAGAAGGCGGTATTTGCTGGTGTTCTTTTTGCTAATGACAAAGACCAGTGAATTGTAGGGACTAGTGGACGGCTCTATATGCCCAGCTTGTAGCTGCTCTTTGACGAGGGCAGAGAGAGCTTGCAATTTGTGAGCTGGCAAGGGCCACTGCTCGACCCAGATGGGCTCCTCTGTGTCCCGTTCCAGAGGGATAGGGTCAGGTTTTGAGATGGGAGCAGTGGCCCCTAGAAGGGGGGGGGGCAGCGCAGCTGAGAAGGCTTCTGTGGTGATTCGGGCCTTTAGCTGGCTGAGAACATCTCTCCCCCATAAGATGGTCTGGACTGACGAAAGGACGAGTGGACGAATTTGGCCTTCGTGGCCTTCTCGGTCGCTCCAATGCAGAGGCTGGGATGTTTTCCAGGAGGCAGCAGCTCCTGTGGCGCCGATGACTTGAGGGCCGGTTTCGAGGGGCCAGTGATTGAATGCGGCGATTTCGAAGGGAACACAGGAGACTTCAGCGCCAGAATCCAGAAGCCCATCAAGCCATTGCCCATTAATCTTAAGCTCTAATGAGGGTTTCTGGCGGCGTGTGATGGGCATTGTCCATATTATGGCTTGGGAATTTTTCTGGGGGCCTCTTGGGGGTGGGGCTGAGGCCTGCCCCGCTGGAAGTTTAAAGGCTGCTGGGAACCTTGGGCGGAACGGCAGTCGCAGGCCCAGTGATAACCTTTCCCACAACGCGGACACAGCATAGAAGGGCCCCTTGGCCGTCGCATCGGCGGGTCTGAGCGAGGCACTGGGCCTGGCTTGGAGCACTCGCGGACGAAGTGGCTGGGCTGGCCGCACCGAAAGCAGACGGAAGTGGGGCTGGATGAAACAGCCATGGCAGAGGCAAAGGCAGCGGTGAGTGTTTTGACTTGTGGGTCGACGTCACGGCAAGCAAGGACCCATTCGTGCAGAGCTTTGTCGCGTATGGGAAGGATTATGGCCCGGAACGGCGCAAGGCACCCGTCAATGACTAACTCTTTGGCTAACGCAAATTGGGCATCCTCGCTGGAAATTTTCCGCTGACAAACTTCCAGGACGCGGGCGACAAATGCTGGGAAGGTCTCATTGGAGTCCTGAAGCAGCTGCGCGAGCTTGGTGGGCTGCTTGGTGGAAACTAGAGAGAATGACTGCTGGACGAGGACCTTTACCCGGTGCCAAAACCCTGGGTCAATTTCGAGATAAGAACGAGGGTCTGCATAATTGTTGGTGCCCGTGTATGCATCGGAGGGATCGAGGACGCCGGCCTGGGCATTCTCCACGATTTGCCGGTCAACAGCCGCTTGGTAATGGGCGCGCCATTCAATAAATTGACCCGGCGTTAGGATGGCACGGGCTAGTGCAATCCAGTCATATGGGAGAACGAGTTGGGTCCCTAACTCCTCAAGTAGTTGCTGCGCATAAGGGCTGCCAATCCCGTCTTCCTTTACAGCTTTGCGGAGGGTTCTGACCTCTTCCGCTGTAAAGGGTAGCCAAGTTTGGGGTTGCTGCGGCGTGGGCTGCGGATTTAGCGGATACAGCTGAGGGGTTTGAGGAGGCGTGGCACCGGGGGCCGATGGAGCAGCCAAGGCAGGTGAAGGGCTATTGCTGTACGGCGGCGGCAAGGGATAAGCGGAACACGGGTGAGAAAATGGCGGCCTAGCGGCTTCCGGCCGACAACAAAATGGCGGCGGGACCCTTTCGGGCGCCGGCCAAGATGGCGGAGCAGCCACATCCAGCAGCGGACAAAATGGCGCGAGGGGCGCTTCCGGTTTAGCGGAAGATGGCGACCATGCAGTTTCCGTGCCCGAACCGGATGCTGACTGGGCAGGAAGAGGCGGGTAGTGGCGGGAGGAGGAGGACACCGGCGGAGAAGAAGCCGGATGGGCGCCATCTTGGGCAGAAGACAAAGGCGCTGGCGGAGAAGAAGCCGGAAGTCTGCCATCTTGGGGAGCGGCAGGAGTGGTTTCTGTCTGCTGCGGGGAGCTCGGGCGGGGAGGTTCGCACTCGAGAGCAGCAGCAAGTTGGTCAGACAGAGAGTCAGTGTCGGCGGGCTCATCGGGATCACAGTCCAGAGGCCGTTTGGGAGAAGCTTCATAAACGGCCTCGGTCGGAGCACCGAGGAGACAAGCGCGAATGGCAACGAGAACGGGTAAGAGGCCTGCTGGGAAGGTGCGTTTCTCGTGCTCCATGGCGGAGGTGACTCGATCTATGAGTCGCGAGTATGTGTCCGGGCTCCAAAGTTGGCAGGTGGCGAGCCACGGATTAAAAGGGAGCAAGAGATCCCAGTACTTTTGGAGCTGCCGCAAGGAGATGCGGACTCCATTGGCATCGAGCAGGGCAGCGAGGGCCCTGACCTGCGGCGCCTGATGCAATGACAAAGAGGCGCCCATGACGGGATAGGGACGGGACGACGGCGAGGGGTCCCTTGGGGCTCGTCCGGGCGAGGGGTCCCTACCTGGAGAGGAGGACGATCACAGCAGCAGCAGCAGCAGCAGAGAGGGGCCGGGGGAGGAGCTGCCACGTTGGGCGCCAGTTGTAGCTGAGCGTGAGGGTTTCGTCCTTGCTCAGGCCCAAGAGTCGGGGGGGCTTGCTCCTGCCAGGCAGCCGGCGGGGGGTGCTCCAAGATGGAGCACCGGTTCTCCAGGCGTGGGGGACGCGCGGTTGAGGAAAAACCACGGAGACCGCTTGAGCGCAAGAACAGGTCTGCTTTATTGTGGAAGTACACTTGGTTATATAGGCAGGGAAGGGGGTGGAGTATGAAGGGGAGAGCAGGGCAGAGGGGTGGCTGCAGATTGGCTAAAACTGGGGGGGCAGACCTCTGGTAATACACCGTAAGCAGTTACTGGGGAAGAGGGCAGATTGTAGGTTGGTAATATGGGCAGGACTGGCGGAAAGGGTGGCGGGGGCTGGAAGGGGAGGAGGGGCGGAGAAAGGCGGCAACACTCTAGAAGCTTTGTTGTAGATCTCTCAGGGTTTTCTATGTATAGGATCACGTCATCTGCAAATAATGAAATTTTGACTTCTTCCTTTCCAATCTAAATGCCTTTTATATCTGGTTCTTGCCACAGTGCTCGAGCAAGTACTTCTAAGACAATGTTAAATAGGAGCGGAGACAATGGGCATCCTTGTCTTGTTCCTGAGTTTAGAGGGAAGGATTTTAGGATTTCTCCATTGTAAACAATGTTGGCTGTAGGTTTTTCATATATACTCTTTATCATGTTCAAAAAATTTCCTTGTATTCCACTCTTTTGGAGTGTTTTTATCAAGAAAGTGTGCTGTATTTTGTCAAATGCTTTTTCTCCATCTATAGATATAATCATGTGATTTTTTTTCTTCAATCTGTTTATATGGTGTATTACATTGATTGATTTTCTTATGTTGAACCATCCTTGCATACCTAGAATAAATCCCACTTGGTCGTTGTGTATAATTCATTTAATGTGTTGTTGAATACGATTAGCAAGTATTTTGTTAAGTATTTCTGTGTCTAGGTTCATTAGAGAAATTGGTCTGTAATTTCTCTTTCTTGTGGTGTCTTTGTTTGGCTTTGGTACTAGGGTAATGTTGGCATCATAGAACGAGTTCAGCAATGTTCCTTCTGTTTCGATTTTTTGGAATAGTTTCAGCAGGATTGGTGTTAGTTCTTTCTGGAATGTTTTGTAGAATTCACCTGTGAAGCCGTCTGGCCCTGGGCTCTTCTTAGTTGGGAGATTTTAATGACTGATTCTATCTCTTTGCTTGTGATTGGTTTGTTAAGATCATCAATTTCTTCTTTCATCAATATGGGCTGCTTATGTGTTTCTAGGAATTTGTCCATTTCCTCTAAATTGTCATTTTTGTTGGAATATCGTTTTTTAATATGCTTTAAAGTCAGGAAGTATGAGTCCTCCAATATTGTTCTTTTTCAAGATCTTTTTGGTTGTTCAGTGCCCCTTACTCTTACAAATAAATTTTATAATTGGCTTTTCCATTTCTGCAAAGAAGGCTGTTGACATATTGATTGGGATTACATTGAATCTGTAAGTAAATTTGGGTAGAACTGACATCTTAATGATATGTTGTCTTCTCTGATTTATTTGTAGAAACTTTTTTTTTAGTTTTTTTGTGTACAAGTCCTTTATATCCTCAATTGAATTTGTTTCTAGATATTGCATTATTTTAGTTACTAATGGAAATGGAAATTTTTTCTTGATTTTCTTGACAGATTGCTCATTACTGGTATATAGAAACACTACTGGTTTTTGTATCTTGATCTTGTACTCTGCCACTTTGTTGAACTAATTTATTAGCTCTGGTAGCTTTGTTTAGATTTTTGGGGGATTTCCTATACATAGGGCCAGTTAATCTGAAAATAGTGAAAGCTTTACTTCTTTCTTTCCAATTTGGAGACTTTTATTTCTTTTTCTTGCATAATGGCTCTGGCTAGTACTTCCAGTATATTGTTGAATAACAGTAGTGATAGTGAGCATCCGTATCATTTTCCAGATTTTAGAGGGAAAGCTTTCAGTCTTTAATAATTGAGTATGATGTTAGCTATGGGGTTTTCATATATGCCCTTTATCATGTTGAAGAAGTTTTCTTTTATTCCTGTTTTTATCAGGAAAGGATGCTGTGTTTTGTCAAAAGCCTTTTTTTTTCCATCAATAGAAAGGATCATGTATTTTTTTTCCATTATTTTTAAAATGTGGTGTGGCACTTTGAGATTATTTTATAGATCCCCCAAAAAAGAGAAAGATTATGTTTGCAAACTAGTCTATGCCTTTGGATGTGATAGTGTTTGATTGCATTAAATTGAGTTTAGGGACCATTGATTAGATTACCTGTTAAGATTGTTTTAGGACTTTTGATTCCACTGCCTCAGTAGGACATGACACAGGTTGAGTCCCTCCCCCCCCTGCTGAGTCTGATATAAACAGACACAGGAAGACAGGGCTTTGTTATTTTTTATCCTGCCTGTGACAGAAAGGAGGAGGCTCAAATAACTGAGGCCCCAAGGAGAGATGTGTTTGCCTGATAGCTTACAGCTAAAATATAGAAGAGAGCAGAACACTCCAAACTGACAGAGAAAGCCTGGAAAGAAACAAGCCCTATACTAGGAGAGAAAAGACTACAGGATCACTTAGGTACAAAGCCTTAAGAGACTGGGCCCATGAAACTCAAGAGGAAAGGGTGAGCCTGGAGGGGAAGGTTGAAACCTGGGCAGAGATTTGTGGCCATCTTGCTTCAACATGTGGCAGCTGACTTTGGTGTGGAAAACTTCTTATGATGCATTGAGTAGACTTTCCATGGCCTTGGAACTGTAACCTTTTACCCCAAATAACCTCTTTTATGGAGGCCAACATGTCTCTGGTACTTTGCATCAGCAACCCTTTAGCAAACTAACACATTAGGTGTATTAAATTAATCGACTTTCTTATGTTGAACCACCCTTGCATGCCTGAGATAAAACCCATGTAAGCCTGGTGTATAATTCTTTTAATGTGCTATTGGATTTGATTTGCAAGTATTTTGTTGAGGATATTTGCAAATATATTCATTAAAGAATGTATACTATTTTGCCCCACTTTACCACTTTATATTTTTTTGTGTCTATTATCAGAAATTATGCCTTTTTATTGTTCAATTGCATTCTGACTCTTATAGAAATTAAAGTGTAGAGTTGCATATTGAGCATGCAGTACTATTGGGTTTTGCATTTACACGTTTAGTTATCCTTACTGATAATGTTCAGTTCTTCACACTACTCCAAGCAGCTCTCTCCTATGTTTTCCTTTTAATCTTCAGAGCTCCCTTTATTAATTCTTGTAGGGCATGTCTTTTGTTGGCAAACTCTCTCAGTTTCTGTTTATTTGTGAATATTTTGAAGTCTCCCTCATTTTTGAAAGACAGTTTTGCCAGATAAAGAATTTTAGCCTGACAATTTTTCTCTTTTGGTTCCTTAAATATATCACACTGATTCCTACTTGCCTCCATGGTTTCTGATGAGAAATTGGCATGTGGTCTTATTGAGAATCCCTTGAATGGGATCATCACTTTTCACTTGCTGCTATCAGAATTCTCTTTATCTTTGACATTTCACATTCTGGTTAATATGTTCCTTGGAGAAGATATACTTGAATTTATTCTGGTTGTAGTATGTTGCACTTTTGGAGGATGTATTTTTATTTCTTTCATAAGAGTTGGGAAATTTTCAGCTGTTATTTTCTCAGATATTCTTTCTGCCAATTTCCACTTCTGATCTCCTTCTGGAACACCCATGATGCATATGCTTGTACACTTCATGCTGTCACTCAAATCCCTGAGACACTGCTTAAATTTTCTTTTCTCTATTTGTTCTTCTGACTGTATGATTTAAATTGACCTGTTTTCTAGTCCACTGATTCTTTCTTCTATCTGTTCACATCTGCTGTAGTAGGCCTCTAGTGGTTTTTTAATCTCTACTATTGTGCCTTTCATCCCCATAATTTCTGTTATGTTTCTTTTTGTAGTTTCAAATTCTTCTTTATGTTACACATTGTCTTCTTAATATCCTTTATCTCTGTATGTATATTTTCCTAGAATTATTTAGATTTGTTTGACATCTTTGATTAGTTTTTCCAAATTGTGTCTCCTTTGAAGTTTTAATTTGTTCCCTTGTTTGAGCTGTATCTTCCTGCTTTTTAGTATGTATATTAGTTAGCCAAAGGGATACTGATGCAAAATGCCAGAAATTTATTGGTTTTCATAAAGGGTCTTTATTTGGGGTAGGAGCTTACAGATACCAGGCCATAAAGCTTAAGTTACTTCCCTCACCAAAGTCTATTTTCACATGTTGGAACAAGATGGCTGCCAATACCCACGAGGGTTCAGGCTTCCTTTCTTCCTCTGGGCTCTGTTTTCTCTACAAGAACAGCTGTAGACTATGAGGCATATGGCTCTGTCTTTCTCCCTGGCACTCCAGCTTCAGCATCAAACTCCAACATCAAAACTCCAACATTAAAAGCCCCCAACTCTGTCCTTTTCCTAGCCTTTTATCTGTGAGTACCCACTCACCAAGGGGCAGGTACTCAATACCCTGCTGACACAAGAATCAAGTTTATTTAATCAAGTAAACCTCTGAATCCAATATAATCTCATATGCCCAGAGGAAAAGACCAGTTTACAAACATAATCCAATGTTTCTTTTTGGAATTCATCAGTAATATCAAACAGCTACAGTATGGCTTGTAATTTCTTGCTGATGTTTAAGCATTTGATTATCTTGATGATTTAACTCTGATATCAGTTTCTCCCTCTTGGTTAGGTTTTATTGTTGGCTGGTTTTATGTTAAATCTCTTCTTTAATGCTTGACCTTTAGACCTTTAGACTAGCTAGTGTTTAACTGATCTGATTTTTGCAGCTCTTCTTTATCTAATTCTTGCCCTGGATATGTGGTACAGTTTTTAATATTGAACTTTTCTTGTAATTTCACATTCAGGAGAAAATTTTCTTTCCTCTCCTCCTTCTCCAGGAATATTCATTTATTTTGTTTGTGTTTGTGCAGAATTTTCTCCTTAGCTCCTATGATTTGTTTAAATTCTTTTCCTCACTAAGTGCCCCATTTTTCCTTGGTCTTTTCAGTTCTAGGATCATCTTCTCACAGCAATTAAGTTTAAGCCCCCAACCCTTTTCTGTTTCTTTTACTGGTAGCCAGATGGGGTCATTTCAGAAAGATGAGTCAGTCCAGAATAATCCATTTTGCATTTAGGTGGTTCATACAACAGAATCTAGATTGACTGAGCACAGCACTTTCCAGCTGAAGTTTTCTCTCTCTCTCTCTCTCTCTCTCTCTCTCTCTCTCTCTCTCTCCTTGCTGGGGGCACTTTCATATGCAGTACTTATCAGTGTTTTGTGCTCTGTCTTGGGTCTCTGTGGATTAGGGTCCCTGCACTTGGATATGCATGAGGTACAATCACTGCTGTCTCTGGTGGGAGGTGGGAGGAATCTGGGCCACTGTGACTAAGTAACTCCTCAAGCTGTGCAAGACTGAGTGAGGTAGAGGGAGTGAACCAGCAAGTCCAAGGCAGAAATTTCTTAACTGATATTCTTCTCTTCAATTCAGCATTTGTGGAATCTTCTCCAGTCTCCACTGTCCTTCTGGGCTCTAAGCAAGTGGAATTTGTCCTTTGATTTGCTGAATCTCTTGGGAGGGTTTTTCACGTGATGTCTTCCATCAACATGTTGATGACATCACTCTCCCTATTTTAGGGGAATTTTAAACCAAAGATAAAAAGAAAATCCTATCTACTTTCAGTTTCCAAATTAATGAATTTGTTCTTTGGCTAAAGCCATGGGTGAAAGCTTTGGAACTCTAAGAGAAGACAATGTAGTCAGAAGAGTTTTTCAATAAAGTCTGTCTGTTTTCTACTTAAGCCTTAATTAATAACAAAATTCTTTTACTCATTAATTTACGAATTCAAACATATATCTTAAAGGTCTACAACATAATGGTTTAGACACACTGCGGGGGTCATAACGCTTGGGTTCAGCATCTATACCACCTTATAGTTATATGACCTCGGACAAGTTACTTAACCTTTCTGTGTTTCAGGCTTCTAGATATCCAAAATGGGAAAGTGTGCAGTTTCTATACAATAGGGCTTTTGTGAGGATTAAATAAATGAGTGAGCCTGTCATGAGCAGTTATTAATTGTTGGCTATTATTAATAATATGTTTCAGGCATTCTTCGGATCCTGGACAAAATAGTTGACCACATACAGCTTCCAAACTAATAGAGACAAAATAAGGGGAGAAGCAAGCACTAATAAAATATAGGTAGTGATAACTGCTCTCAAGAGAAATAAAACAGGTGCATGTGTATATAGGGGGAGGTTCTAATTTGTTTTGATTGGTGATAGTAGACCTCTCGGGAAAGGTGATATTTGTAAAGAGATATAATGGAAAGAGTGAAACTTAAAAGTGCTAATAACTTTGTACTTCTCTATCACCTAATCCCAGTCCACCATTGCAATACTTTAAAAAATGTTTTGATGATTGATTGATTGATTTCTCAGTTGATTTATACCAAATCTTCGGTGTAGTGTGATAGTTTAACTCACATCTGCACATCTTATACTTGAAAACTCAAAGGAGAAGGAATGTGAACTTTGCCCTCTATTAATAAAGAAGGGAGAGCCAATCAATATCTTTCTCATTATCTCTGACATATCATAGTCAAAATATCAATGGGTAAGATCTGTTTATATAATCCCTCCAAAAGTTGGAAGGAATTTTCAGATTTATGGAAGGACAGCTGATAAGAGCTGGAGGGGTGATGCGTTTCATTATTGAACATAAGAAGGACATATGCAACAGTTTAGTATAGTAAAGTGATTTGATCTGAAAACTTAGAATCTGTGAATTTTAATGTTCCTATGACGTTGTCTTCTCTTGCATAAACTGAGTTGTGAAAATTAAGTAAAATTAAAGTTGTGAAAACTCTTACAAATTATATTATGGTCTTTATAAATGTTAGTTTTTTAAAATCAGAGGTCAATTATTCTCCTTCTTAAAATGAAGGGGAAATGGAAACTACAAACACTTCTCATTTCATGCTTCATTCAAGCTTAGGATAAATTATCATAATGCCCCGCAGGTGGAGAAAATCTATGTGTTTTCAAGAAATGTAAAATAGTAGTCTCTTTTGTGTTCCTTTTCTTGGTCCTAAAAAAAAATACAAAACAAATGAAGGAGTAGAATACTCCCTGTAATCATCCTTTCCCCACTTTGAACCATTTTTGTTTTACTCCTATATCCTAGATAAAGCTGTAACCCTGACAGGATATATTAGCCACTGAAATCTGAGCAGAAGGGTAATTCCTAATCAAATTGGTACTAATTTCTCTCTGTGCAAATTATCATCATTCACAGCAAATTTGCTTTCAGTGTACTGTGCCAACATGAGGTATGGCTCTCAGCACTTTTATCTAGCCCATTAATACAGCTGATCAAATCATTCTACAATAGCATAGTCTTTTTATTTCTACTTATTTTTATGATGACCAATAAGGTGGAATGTCAATTTTTCCATTTATTCCATCCTCTTTCAACCTAAAAGAAAACTGCTATAAATGGAGCATTACTTCCTTATAATATTTCTTGTTGAAATCAAATTTGGGTAAAATATGGAAATTTTCAAAATATATATTGCAGATGTTGTGGCAATGTTATAAATATGTTTCATTATTTATCCTTTGTGTAGGTATAATACCATCTAGCTTAATACCTCAAATCCAAGAAGAAAAGTATATATATATATATATATGTATATATATATCAATCAGACTAGAGACTCATATGTTCCCAACCTCTATGCTACTTTATATAAATTATACAGGCTCCTGGGTGTCATCATAATATTTATATATAGTTCTCTGACTTCTCATCATCTACACTGTTGTAATTTGCCATACCATCTGCTCAAAATATTCATTTTTATAGGCTTATAATAATGCCAGCATTTAAATAGCTCGCCAAATTATAAATATAGTTATAATATACCAGAAAGGTAGGAAACTAAGCAATGCTCTGAGTCTTTTCAGTCTCATATAAGTCTGTATTTAGTTACCTTTTGCTGTTGCTCAGGTGTAGCACAGTCTCATGTGCAAACTTGTGACTAGGAAATTTTTTCATAATTATGGTATTATTATTTCAGTTTTGCAGTTTTAACCACAACATGATGAAATACCTCATCTGAAAACAACCATCTTTACTAGTAAAAAGTGTTAATTACAACATAAATGATGTCAGTAAAATATTGGAAAATTTCAGGTTTAATTAGGTCTGCCAACAGAAATAGAACTGTCATAAGTCTTGGCAGTTTTAAGTTTTAATTCTTTATGGGATTTTTTCTTCAAAAAGTATCACATATAGAGAGTGAGAAAATGAACATGTCATTTGTTTAAAACATATTATTCAAGGATATACTCAAGCTGAAGTGTAATATTCACTTGCAATATGTTACAATGACAAAATATTTTCAACCAAGGTTTCCAGAGATACATATTCATTCTTATCTATTGCCTTTTTTTATCTTCTGTTCCTATGATATGATTACAATCTGAGTTTAAAGATAAAAACAGTTCTTCTAACATATTTTAAAAAGTTGTGCCTTATGCATATTATATTTCTATGTCCAATAGTCTTGAGACTTGGAAATAACCATAACTGAAAGAATAGGAAATATTCTAAGCCAGTGGAATCACAGAAGCAAATCTTTAGACAATAAAGTGGTAGACTTCTCTCCAATAAGATGATTTTAATTGATATAAAAAACAAGCATGATTTTTATTAAAAATTGAACCCCCTGTTGTGTGAATCATTCAGTAATGCTTTGCACAGCACTCAGGAATTTATCATGCTTAAGGATAATATAAAATGTAACTTTATTTGACTACTTGTAACTGTAAATACATGCTTCACCAGTGGCAGTTTTGAGTCATCAGGTTGAGATATCATTAACAAATTAAGTAAAAACCCTGAATAAGTATTAAGAAGATCTGGGAAAAATTGGATTTTGATTTTATAAATATATTTTTGAAAAAAAAAATCAGATTTTATTTTGCTTCCATTCCTGGAAATAAGCAAATTTTATCAGTAAAATCTTGTGTGGTCTGTCCCCATCACAACTCTAGCATTCCATGGGAGCCATGCCAACAGTTAAATGAGTAACCAGCAGGATTCCCAAAAACAAAGCCAATGAAGAGATTAAGAAAGTCTCATCCATGACATGGAATCCATGTCTTTTTAATGAGAAAGGGAATAAAATGTTCTTATGGATCTTGTAGATAATCCTTAACTCCTAATATGTCTCGGCTATATTGTACACATAGTAAGGCAGCCTTGGAAAATTTAGGCATTGCCGGCCAAAACAGGCTCAGATTTTTAAGGTGGTTTTTATCCCCTTGGTTATTTATTCTTTATCCTAATTCTGAAGTGACTCATTTCTTTAGCTTAAAACATTCAACCTGCTCCTTTTGGTCCTTTTCTACTGCCCAACTCACAGCTTTTTTTTTTTTTTAAATCTTTCTTCTTATATATATATTTGCTTCTCTCTCTCTATATATTCTCATCTGGGAGATGAGTCCCTTTGGTGGGACTAGGAGGAATCCTCCTCCTTAACTCCATCAGAACAAGGCAAAATTGTCTTTGCTATACTTACCATCTAGCCCTTTCACTCTACATAAGGAAACACCTGGGAAAGGGGATGAGGACAGAGGAATAAGCATCTGAGATTATCTGACTGGGGCAATGAACTGTTCACGGTGATATATCTAACTGCTCAGATCCCTTAATCTATTCCCTTTCATGAGCCAAAGGGAAGTGAGGCTCAGAGAAAATCACTAAAAGAAATTTAAAGGTTCCTGAAAGAAGGGGAGATTGGATTTGGCCCTGGGTTGAGTTTTCTGGGTTGCAGAGTGTCCACACCCAGTCAGGTTACAATAGACTGCACCCGGGTCAAGAAGTTCTTGAGTAAGCTTGATATATTTCTCTGGAGTTTTGGTGTATATGTGTGTGTATGTGTGTGTGTGAATTTAGTGTATAACTCACACTTCTTGCCTGGGAGAATTGCAGGGGAGGGATTTTTGCAACTTGTTTAGAACTTGGCATAGGAAGCCTAGGAAGAAATGAATAGCTTTCCCATTCCAAGTTTTCTTAGAAAGACTTTAGCAGATAATATGTTTCCACTGGAAGAAGCACAGTAGATAGAGGAATTAAAATCTTTTGAACTATCTCAGTAGTTAATGAACAAGATATCACAACATTCATGGAGGGTTTAGGGTTTGGACCATTATCAGGCCATGCAGAGTTAGAGCTGCCATTCTCTGAGGAAGTTCTCGGTTTTAAATGAGATTGCAGTGAAGATGAGTTATATCCCCCCAAAATCATATACAGTCTACTTAAGACCATTGCATTGGTAGATGTCACTAACTTCATATAAAAACAGATAGTGTGAGGCCAGGAATGACTTCCCAGTCCAAGCAGGTACCCTGCAATGTAAGCAGACAGCCACTTCCTCTACTCCCTCTCCCAAACACCATCCAAGAGCAGATGACTTAGGCTTGAAAGACAGTGATTGTCTTCATCTTGAAACTAGACCATGGTAGACTCTCCACTCCAAGGTAATGGAGCAGGAGGCAGTGTGAAAACCGCTCCTGTCTCTCCCCACTCCAAGTCCTCCTCAGCCATCAGTCTAGCAGTGGTCAGAAGAATTTTAAATAACATATGATATGAAAGCTTTAAAATGGACCTAAAGTGATCGGACAGTTTTAAAGTCCACCTAAGATAGAAACGGAAATATTGACAAAATATGATTTCAAGGTGGCTGTTGAGGGAAAATTTTTAACTGGTCCGTTTTTATATTTAGTATGAACTTCTTAATGAACTGATGATCTGACTATATTGTTGTGTATAGTGTATGTCTATGTGCTGCTTAGGTATCACGGCCCACACCAAATTTACATTCACTTAATCCTTTTCATAATCTAATGGCATAGTTCCTATTTTTATGCCTGTCATGAAGCTGAGGGAACAAGGTGGAAATGAAGCTGCATTTGACAACCCCAGTCTGTTAGATTTGCTCATTTCTAATGACTTATGATTTCCCATTGCTGATAGGAAAATACCCCATCTCCCTAAAGGGTTTACAGAGTGCTTTGTGATCAGTACTCACCTACCTTTGTAACTCAACAGTTGCTCCTTTCTTATCTTGCTATGATTTTTTTAATTCTGAAAATTTGGTACAAATATAAAAAATAAAATCTGATACAATTTTTTTTTACATATTTAAAAGAGGGATAAAAATTCAAAACAAAGTGTAAAAAGAAAGACTTCAATCCTGTGATCATGCAAAATACTTTAAAGGTCAAAGCATGAGCAGAAACATTTGTGTCTTTAAAGTCATTTGCACAGTTGAGAAGGGGACAAAGACAAAGTGTCATTGGAAAACATTAAGTATCATTAATTCTTTCCTGGATGAGATAATGAGATTCTCTTTGGAATTTAAATGAATACGCATGAAATGTTTTAAGTTGTATAGGAAACATTATCTGTTTTAAAAAAAATTCTTACCCCAAATTACCAAAAGATTAGACCCATTTTCAATTATAAGGGGTTTCTAATTTGACATTCTATTTTTTAAATTTAGGCTTATTCTTTTATATCAGCTAAATAAACATATTTCAGTTTCATTCAAACTTCATTGCTTCATGATCAACTTTCTTTTGTTCACATACAAAAAAGATTTCTATGCTTCAGTATTAGTGCTTTTAAATAATCTGAACCACATTTCAAATCAGAGTTTATAAGCAATTTTCAAAATAGCAAGCATATATCTTACATAGTCTTTTGATTTTTCTCTTTATTTTTGCTCCTTATATCTTATTATTATTATTCAATCATATGGAAATTATTGAAGCTTTTATAATTCACAAATTAATGAATATATTTTCAGGCCTAACCTATACCACTCCTTATAAACCTAATAAAGTTTGTAAGGCAGTCCAGTTTACTGGATGAATAGTAATAACAAAATTAGAGTATAACTGGTCAGTGTGTCAATTGTTCATGTATACAGAGCTATGGATATAGAAACATACTTCAGGTGAATTAAACTTCCAAAACATATGTAACTTTATATGAATATAAAGTCAATTTAGTGATCACTCAAATCAGTTTGTTTTATTGAATGGAGAATTCTTTAAAACTGCAGTTCGTTGTATGATTATGTGAGGAACTTGAAAATGAGCAATTAATTCCAGGTATTCCCATAAATGATTGAGTGCTTTCATTCATCAGCATAAAGTCCAGTCCAATACTTAAAAGGATGAAAGAAAGAAAAATAGAGGTGAAGCTTTTATTATTTCATTTTAAATAATCATGCTTTATCCAATAGAATTCAGAATAAAATTATGTATATATAAATATGACATATCCATATTTAATTCAAATATTGTTTTATATCTGAGAACTGTTATGGTCATTGTTAGTTTTGACTTTCTGCTCATCTATAAATGGTGTAATTTGTAAAAGGAATTCTCCAGTGATACATCCTTACATGTTCTCTCTTAAATTATCACTTAGGATTTGTCACTATGATCTTCATTGGTAAATATTTATTATTCATTTGAGGAAATCAGTTTCTTGTTCTTTTTCAAAATGATAGACATTGTGCTTCCATATGTTGTGAATTGTTTTCTTGTAAAAGAGGACTTTATTGAGATTGGGGGTTTTGAATGGGCTTTATTAGAGAATCAGAGGAGGCTGATTGATGAACTCAGATCTTTTACCAGGCTGGACTCAGCATGTCTCTGTTCTGTAAATGTGCTGAGAAGTGGAGTCCACTCTTACCCTGGGAGCAGTAATTCTATGGGAGGTTCAAATGTTATACATTGTAAAGAGATGGCATTGGGGTTGCTCTGAAGGGAAAGAAAAGATACAAATATGTTGGCTGATTATATGCATAATAGCATTTAACCCTCATAGCAATCTTTTTGCTGTAAATAGTATTGTTTTTAGTTTTGGTGGGGAAACCAGGTTCTAAGAAATTAAGTAACTTGCCCATCTTAATACTGCTATTAAGGGTTAAAGCTAGGATGGATTCTGGAGCCTGTGTTTTTAATCAATATTAGACAAAGGTATAATTTGATTTAAAGTCCAGGGATATATATTTGTGTGCCTTTGTCAAATAGAAAGGTCAAGAATTAGGGTTGAGTTCTCAGAGACTAAACCAGAGTTTCTCAAGTAGGGGTGATTTTGACACTTTCCAGGGAACATGTAGCAATTTATGGAGACATTTTTCAATGTCAAAATGGGCATGTGTGGGGTGTGCTACTGGCATCTAGTGGGCAGGGGCCAGGACTGCTTCAAAACCTACAATGCAAAGGACAGTGTCCTATAACAAAGAATTATCCAGCCCAAAATGTTGAAAGTGTTTAAGTTGAGAACTATTGGATTAGACTGACAGGACTATCATACTTAATTTTATGTATCAACTTTGTCTAGGCCATGGTATCCAGTTGTTTGGTAAAACGCTAGTCAAGATGAGCAATGAAGGTATTTGTAGATGTGATTAGTGTTACTACCCAACTCCTGAAGGGCACAAATTGGTGAAGCTGCAAGACCAAAGAACACATGTGGCATTTAGTCACGCATAAGCTTTTTGGGGACTTACAGACAGGAGAGAATGTCAAAGAATGAATGAAGTTAGCGCTCCATGAAAAGATGAGAAAATGGGGAAACGGACTTTGGCCCAGTGGTTAGGGCATCCG
The DNA here is from genome assembly GCF_030445035.2 of Dasypus novemcinctus. NCBI lineage: Eukaryota > Metazoa > Chordata > Mammalia > Cingulata > Dasypodidae > Dasypus > Dasypus novemcinctus. The sequence goes on from NC_080676.1 coordinate 127,996,094, forward strand.
TCTACCACATGGGAGGTCCGCAGTTCAAGCCCCGGGCCTCCTTGACCCGTGTGGAGCTGGCCATGCGCAGTGCTGATGCGCCCAAGGAGTGCCCTGCCACACAGGGGTGTCCCCCGCGTAGGGGAGCCCCACGCGCAAGGAGTACGCTCCGTAAGGAGAGCCGCCCAGCACGAAACAAAGTGCAGCCTGCCGAGGAATGGCACCGCCCACACTTCCGGTGCCACTGACGACAACAGAAGCGGACAAAGAAACAAGACGCAGCAAAAAGACACAGAGAACAGACAACCGGGGGAGGGGAGGGGAATTAAATAAATAAATAAATCTTTAAAAAAAAAAAAAAGAAAAGAAAAGATGAGAAAATGAGGGTTGATGTATAAGGGATTTTAGAAAAAGGACATTCCAAAGGGTATGAGAACAGAGTTCCTGCAAGGATCACATGAAGGGGTCACATGAAGGGTACGTGTAGGTTGTGGTGATGTTTTCACTTTGCTCATAGGAAGGATGTTTATGGAGGATGTTTACTGTTTTGGGAAGACCATAGTTTATGGTAACTTCTGTACATTCACTTCTCTCTGGGGAGGGTTGTTAACCTTTAACATATGCCTAGGACATGCAGGAAACTACATACTGACAACTTAGAGGGGCCCCACAATTAACATCTATAATCAGTTGATTTAAGTAAAGGTTATACTCAATAATGTGGGTGGGCCTCACCCAATCAGTTGATGGCCCTAAGAGCAAAAACTTTGGTTTCCTGAAAAAGAAGAAATTCTCACTGAACACTACTACATCAACTTGTGTTGGCTTCAAGTTTCCAACATGTGCTTAATGTGTCGTTAGGTTTTATTAACAGTTTCCAAAATTATTAAGAAATTCAGGATGCCAATTATAGAGCCTTACCCCCTGGCATGGGCCCCCTTTCTGAGTACAGGGACTGTGTGGCCGCGTTGGTTGATGCATTCCTGTTCATTGATAATGAAAACCAGTAAGGATTAAAGACATGACTGTGTAGCTCATGCAGAAATCTCAAGAGAGAGAGTTTAAAAGGCCAGATAGGAATTGCCTTTTCCAATTAAGGGTTTAGGACCTTAAGCAAGAAGTCAAAATTCTAGTGTCAAGGTATAGATTGCACAACCAGAGAGCAGTCTCTTCAAGCAAGCATAGGTGAAAGGTCTAAAGAACAATCGTGGAAAGCTAAACCAGGATGTTGACAAGCTGGTAGTGAAGTCTAATAACATTACCCTGAGTCCAAACTGGGACAATAGATGGTTCAGAACAGTTCCAAGCTGGACTAGGGATTCTTGGGAGATCTAATCCGAAGGATGGCGTGGGGATGACTTAAGAAGTATATAAGCATATATCCTGGTAGTGAGTATTTGAAATGAGCTGGGTCATTCCATGATTCCATCTAAAACAAGAAAAGCTGGAAAAGGAGAAGCGATCTGGCTACTTTAGTTTAATGTGGTGCAACAGGACAAAAATGCTCGTGTCACTTAGTTTCATTTTACAGTAGGAAGAAGAATGTCCTACCGCCGCCCTCCCCCCCTTTCCCCCCCCCCCCCCGGCAGAGAAGTCCATGCCTTAATTATCTGTATCTGTGAATGTGTTATCTTACAAGGCAAGAGGGACTTTGCAGAAGTTATTAAGGTTACAGATATTGAGATGGGCCCTGTCTAATCCGTGGAGTCTAAAAACTTAAGGATCTTTCCCAGCTTAAATTGGTCAGAAAGGAGCACAGTGAAAAGGACTCAACCTGCTATTGCTAGTTTTGAAGATGGAAGAAGGGAGCATGAGTTACAGGATCCTGGAGACCTCAAACACTGGAAAAGTCCCAAGGAAAAGAGAAAGTCTACAACTGCAAGCAAGATAGTCCCATTCATCTTCCCTATGGGATCGAAACCCCCTCTCAATTAGAGGTGGAATGGGCATCACCAACCCAGAATCCTCAGGACTGGGGAATGAACTATGGATTAAAGTATATTTACTTGTATTCTACTATGGACGTATTGTGATTCTCTCAATGGAGGTACTTTTATCACTGATGTGGAGGCAGTGCCACTGGAGGTTCTGAGGGCAGAGAGAGGGAAAAGCAGGTGTAATATTGGGCATTTTCAGGACTTGGGAATTGTCCCAAATGACATTGCAACAACAGATACAGGCCATTATATATTTTGTCATAACCTACAAAATTGTGCAAGAGAGAGTGTAAACTACAATGTAAACTATAATCATGCTTAGCAGCAGTTCTCCAAAATGTGCTCATAAATTGTAACAAATGTACCACACTAATGAAGGATATTAATATGGGAAAATGTGGGAGGGGTATGGAGTGGGGCATATGGTAATCCCCTATGTTTTTTATGTAATATTTAGGTAATCTAAGTATCTTTAAATATATATATATATATTTATATATATTTCCTTTGCCTGAAAAAATCAAGGAAACAGAGTCATCCCTAGAGTCTCCAGAAAAGAGTATAGCCCTCTTGACCCCCTGATTTTAGCCCAGTGAGACCCCTGTCAAACTTCTAACCTAAGGGAGAGTAAGATAATAAATTTATATTGTTTTAAGATGCTAAGTTTGTGGTAATTTGTTAAGGCAGCAATAGTAAACTAAAATGCATGTACTGAGCTTACACGGTAGACTGAGCACTAAGAGAAAACATGGAATTGGGGAAATTAGAACAAGGATGAATCACTGAGAATCTAACACCCTCATTTAAGAGACAAGAAACCTGATGTTCAAAGGAGTTAATTGATTTGTCCAAGGTCACATAGCCAGAACACTGTCAGCTGAAACACTGCTCTTTCCAGTACACTACACATCTGATAAAGACATTTATGGGCAGGAAGTGACGTTAGATGAGACCAGATGTGCACTCCCAATATCAGGAAAAAGGCTGTAAGAGCTAGGCAAAGAATAAACAAAACTGAGGAAAGAATAAAGAGAGAAGTAAATCTTTTTGCTTCAAAGACAAGTTCCAGTCAGAACTAGAAACATTTAAAGCATAGCTGGTGTGTGTGTGTGTGTGGGGGGGAGATGAATCAGTCCCTAGAAGCAGAGGCAAAGCATGAAAAATGATCAGATGATACAGGAGGGAGATGTCCTTGCCTGCAGTTGTGCACCATCTAAATCAGAGTAGCCTCCTTTTTGTAGTTGCTACCAAAGAGTCAAATTCTATTTGATAAACTAGGCAGTGAGTCCACCAGGTGACCAGCACTGCAGACCTGTGTATCTCATTAGTCCTGTGAAGGACAACAAGGAAAGATCTCCTTCCCCTCAGAGAAACAGTGCTACCCTTTGAGAGTAATTCCACCTGAGTGGTTGACCTGAAAACAGACCTTTTCTTCTAATACCAAGTCTCAGAGGAGAGCTGCCTTTCTCGCGACATTCTTTATGGGCTTTCTCTGGATTAGGGAGAAATGAAAAAGAAATATGTCAGATACAGAGCTTAGGAACCAAGTATAAAACATGACTCTAAGAGGTTACTGATAGCTATAGTACTATTGCAAGTACCCAGAAAAGAGCAAATTGTCAGGATTTAAAAGGTCACTATGATCTTCAATCATGTAAGTCTTGCTCTTATTTGCTAATTAATTTCCTTTATGGTGAAGGATACACCTGAAAAACTCAGTGGTAGAAATTTTTTTAGGGCAAGTTCAGTTTGTTTAGAATGGCATTTGTATCATGTGATTGCTTGTCCATTTCTTCTTACGATTGATTATTTATAGCATAGATATGTATGAAAGTATAGTGTAAGGGAAGGAATAAGAAGACTCCCTATGTTAGGATATTTTGATTACACTTTAATAATTGTATGTTAGAAAAGCTGATTATGAAAGCTTCACATTTACATAATGTTTTTCTTTGGCATGGATTTGTTCATCTGGTCTTCATTTGGCTATTTGCCGTATACCGTGTTCTCCTTCTTAAATTCTATAAGCCTGCTGTAGAACGCTTGCCTTGATTTGCCTTCTATGCCACCTACCCTTGGTTGTAGAGACCATGTATCTAAATCTCTTTCTGTAATTTGCAATAAAACATCTAGAAAGCTTGGTGTTGTCTACTCATAGAACAAAATCTTTCTTCTAAGAGGATATCCCCCTGGCCCCAAACCACAAACACTCCCACCCCCAGCCCAGAACTGACAAATCTCAGTGTGATTTTAACAAACTAGTAATCAGAAAATAAGCCAATCTTTCTTTCTCTATTACATGCCAGGAGTCAGATTCGATATGTGAGTAAAAATCTTCCCATTCCTTCCATTCCCTGCTTGAGTTTTCCTCAGATTTCTGTCAAATCCCTCTACCTTAGAGTTTTCTACATTGTGGGTAAAATGGCAGAAGGCTCTCTTTCAGAACTTCCATTTCTTTTTGTTCTTTTGGTAGCCAATTCTAGGCCTCCTGTATTCTGTTGAACTAGATGAAGGTGTTTTTTATTCTTATTCTTATTATCCTTGATCAAAATAGGGGTTTTCTGGAATAATTGAGGTTTGTTTTTATGTGCTAACTTACCTTTGTGATTATTTTAGTATAATGTTAAAACATGTTAAATGATATTTTCAAGTATTAAATTATTTTTGTTCTCTAAATTTACTTTCAGCCTTATCCAGAAAGTGACACTCCTTTAAGTATGTTGTTATCTGAAATGTAATATGGTGTATATATACAGAAAGTGGACTCTAAGTTAGAATCTCAAAGAGAGGAAAGACAATTTCAAGTTACAATAGTTTCCCCCACCTTCTGAACCCTCTAAAAGGGGATCATATTCCACCCCTCCTCCCATCTTGAGAACAGCTACCCTCCTTTAGATCATTAAATTCAGTCCTTGTCACAATCCTAAGAGGTCAGTATTATTGTTATTTCCATTTTAAGTTTAAACCCTGTGGCATTAAAAAAAAAATCCTGCCTGTGGAAAGTAGAATCACCTTTCAAATCCATGTCTATCTAACTGCAAAGTCCCTGTACTTAACTGTTCTATTATATATCTTACATTCATCCTTTAAGATCCAGAATCTTATCCTTAATTCTTTTAGTGATATATCAACTTTGTAACAAGTACCCAAACCATATAAAGAGCCAAGAAAAAAAATGAAAGCAAGGTTAAAAAAATGAACGCAAGTTTAAAAGGAAGAAAAGAAAAAAAAAAAAAAAGAAAAAGAGAAATGTCTATCTTCATGGTTTAAAGACAGATTCAGCTTAGATCCTCCTCTCTGATCTTTCTTTTCCCCTTGTCCATGTCTACTAACAAAGAAATTACTAGGAGGCACTAATTCTGCCATGTGCCCCTACGGGATAGTCATTATTCTATGAGAACATGCATTTTCTCCCCAGGCACTCAAGGCACATTCTATAATTGCAGGTGCCAAGGTCAATTCAGGAACTAAGTTTGGACTCAGTCTTCATCCACCCACGTAAATCAACTTCATCAGAGAAACAGTGTCAAGGAGGGCTCTCTCAACTCGTTAAGCTGGAGGCTTGTAAATCCACTTACAATACTCATCACAGCAAAGTAACCAAATTAAACAATAAAGACAGGGAGGAGGGCAAAGACTATGGAATAAATTACTTTAGCTTCCTGAATGTAAGGACTGTTTCATTTATCTTTATTTGCTCATTTCCTAGCATAGAAGGCAGCATGAGATGAAGGTTCAATATATATTTTCTGAACTATAATTAATAGTAAACAATAATATGATCAGGCACAGAATTAGTGGAATAGCTAATAACTCTAAAAACTCTTAAGAACATCAGAACAAAGCTCTCATTATATTTTCCTTAGATTAATAATAAAAACCTGTTTTTGCAACTCCTAAACACTCTTGAGCTTCCTAGGATAGAGAGAAAAAATCTGATAAAAGCACTCTGGCAAGAAGAAGCCAATCTTTTAATAAAAATTTCTACACAGAGATAAATAGAGTTGTCTGTAGATTAATGTTTTCTAAACTATAATGTTTTTTCATGAATAAAGATCTCATTATTGGATAAAAATTCAAATCAATTGAGCTCACATTGGGGAACTGGAAGCAATTTTGCCTCAACTTATTTGATGAAGTTAAATTCTTCTCTCATGTAGCCACACTTATTTAAATGTATCTTTAACTTACTAACAGAAATGGAGGATTAGAAAGTCTCTTTAGAGATAAATTGATAACCACGGTATTCTGGCAAAAACTATGCCAAAATTGCAAAGTAGGCATGATTTGTGGGGGAAGGAACAACATTTTCCTGAAGAAAATGCCCTAAAATATGATGTGTTCTTTTTCCAACTTCACTTATGTATTGTTTGCTTCAGGCTTCACATCTTTCTGGAAATCAGGAAGCCTGAACTATATTGATGTATTGATCCAACTCTCATTTTAATAACTACTTTTTAACATTTTCTTCCCCAATGAAGAAACTTTTCTATATCTGTAGCATTTTGTGTTTGTATATATTGTGAAAAACCTGGCTTCTAGAAATATGGATTTAAAATGCCAAGGAGAAAAGCTTTCAGAAATGGTTCAAAGACTATGTATATTTCACAGATTTATATGTTAGAGTTTGCCTTGTGCCTAAAAGAACAACCATTCCTTTTAGAAATTCATTTGCCCCAAAATTAAATGTCATAGTGTCATGATGTCATAATGTGGACTAGGGTATAATTTCTTACATTTTTCTTTTTTTTTCAGGAAAAGGAGAAATACATTTATCAGCCCATCCTCAGAACATTAGATGCTCAAATATGATAAGAACTCAGAGCCAGTCTCAATTTTGTCCCAGGTCAGTCTTGTTGGCACAGAGTTCCTTTTTAATACAGAAGCTGTCAGTTTTATCTGTCAGATAATGGGTCATATGGTTTACTTATGACTGAAGCAAGGAAAGAAAAGTAAACTCCCTGGTGTCATAGGTAGCAAGGCAGTGACTCCAGCCCAGGAACAGAGTATACTACTCTCTTCAAACCAACTCTTACAGTCTTCCTGATTAAACTAAGAGTAACTTGGACTTTTCAAGGGTTATCTCTGGCCAATCTTGTATCTGACCAGGGTTGTGATTGAGAGTCAAATTTGGAGATGATTTTTCCACAACCTGATGTTCCAGAATATTTGGTATGATAAAAACAGAAGTTTGCAAATAGTAATTTCAATTAGGAATTTATTATTGTTTAGAGTCCAGTAAGGCAGAATATTGACTGATGAATAGAGGCTGAATGAATTAAGCATGTAGGAAGGGCTACTCCTGTGGACAGTGATTTGCTAAATTTATTCAGGAGAGACAACACTACAGAGTGGTTGTGAGTGTGGACTCTGAAGTCGTACCGTAAATGCTGCTTCTGCCACTTTCCAGCCTTTGCTTAATCTCCCTTTGTTTAGAGTTTATTATTTTCCTTCTCAATCTGAAAAAGGGGGCAATAGTTTTTACCTCAAGGTATTGTTGCAAAGATTAAATGAAATAATTTCTATAGAAAAGCTTAGATTTATACAAAAATATTTCTTTATTTCTCTCTTTTGGTGCTAATGCAAATGGTGCTTGTTTTTTTCATTTCAATTTCCAATTGTTTGTTGCTGGTATATAGAAAAGCAATTGATTTTGTATATTAACATTGTATATGCAACCATGCTATAATTGTTTATGTTCCAGAAGTTTTGTTGTTGTTGCTATTGATCCTTTGGAATTTACTACATAGACATAGACAACCGTATCATCTGCTAATAAAAAGAGTGCTATTTCTTCCTTCCCAACCTGTGTGTTTTTCACTTCTTTTCCTTGTTTTACTGCATTAGCTAGGATTTCCAGTACAATGTTGAATAGATAACAAGACATTCTTGTCTTGTTCCTGATCTTGGGGAAAAAGCATCTAGTTTCTCATCATTAAGTATGATGTTAGCTGTAGGTTTTTGGCATACATTTGTTATCAAGTTGAGGAATTATACTTCTAGATATTTACCCAAAGGAGTTGAAAACTAAGTCCACACAAAAAGCTATATACAAATGCTCTGTTCATAATTGCCATAAAACTGGAAGCCTCCCCTAAATTTCAGTAGATAAATAAAGTGTGATAATCTACAGAATGGAGTATTGTTTACTGATTAAAAGAATGAACTATCAGTAAATAAAAGACGGGAAGGGAAGCAGATGTGGCTAGAGCAGTTGAAGGCCTACCTCCCATACGGAAGTTCCCGGGTTCCGATCCAGTGCTTTCTGAAGGAACAAAACCAAAATGACAAGGAAAACAAATGAAGAAGCCAACTCAGGGAGGCCAATGTGGATCCTTGGCTGGACACCGGCTTCCCACATCTGAATTCTCTGTTCCCTGGTTCAGTCCTTGGTCCCTCAAAAAAAAAAAAAAAAAAAAAAAAGACAAGAAGGACCCTTAAATGTACATTGGTAAATGAAAGAGCTACATACTGTATGATTCCAACTAGAGGATATTTTGGAAAATGCAAAACTCTAGAGACAATAAAGAAGATTAGTGATTGCCAGGTTTCAGATTGAGAAACAATGAATGGAGCAGAGGCATTTTTAGGACACTGAAACTTCTGTACGTAACTATAATCGGTGGATACATGACATTATGCATTTGTCAATACCCATAGAACTGTACAGTACAAAGAGCGAATGCTAATGTTAACTATGGACTTTAGTTAATAATGTATTGGTTCCTCAGTTGTAACAAATGAATCACACTGATACAAGATGGTAATAATGGAAGAAACTATGTGCTGAGGAGTTTATAGGAACTCTGTACTTTCTACGCAATTTGTTCTTTTGTAAACCTGAAACTGTTCTAAAATATGAAGTCCATTAAAATTTCTTTAAAGTTTAAAATAGTTCCTGGCGATCCACAATTACTCAATTACCTATCCTGTATTTCAACAATAACTGTGCCAATATTAATGTTTTGATGTTTTTTGATAACATCATAAACAATATTTTACACAGAAAGAAAGAAAAATTGTTAATATTTTTGGATATCAACAATATCTTGCTGTTGGATGTTTAAAAATAATCAATCTAATTTAAAAATAATCATAGATTTCCTTTCACAAGTATATAGATATATAGCATTTTCTAAAAATTAGCAGATTTCTTCAGTTTTATCTAGACTTTTTTGCCATAGAGTGGTAATTATTCATATGATCATAATACAGTGGATAAATTAATCGGGGAAATTTTATTCTTTTTTTCTGTTGCTCATTTGTAATTATAAATTGTACTTTAACTAGAAAAGAAACAGCTGAAACTATAATCATATAATTTGGCTGCTTTATAAATTTTTGCAAAATTTTAACTAAAAGATATTGATTGTATTGGCTAAAAAAAAACCTAGATAATAAAATCTTAGCATAAAGGACACATCAATGTCAAGCTAAAGTTTTGGTATCCTAAAGTCCTATGTGATTTAGATTTGAATGGTATATTGTAATCTGTTTATCTTTGAAGTAAAACTAATTTAATAATCAAGTATTGATAATCCTGGATCGATTATCATCCCTGATCTATTTAAGGCAGGGAATAAAGAGCCTTTCTGAAAAGCATGTTTGCAAATTGCAGATATTTCAAAAATCATGAGAATCAGGAAACTACCTAGGTGTATATATGTACAAAATTGTCAAATGCTCAGGCTAGATTATAGGCCCTATTACTGACAATAGTAAATCCCCTAACATGGAGATGTAGCACATGTTTTTCCTTCACTCAATCAGATGAAGTTTGATTAAAAATAGAAATAAAGGATATACATGCTTTTCCCTATCCATCACTCAGAGGAAAACCATTTCATTGCAGAATCTGTTAAACTGAACACTGTTACACATTGCTTCAAAAAAAGTAAAATACAAAATGTACACAATTTACTAAGTACAAGAATTAATAGCTTGAACCACCCTTTTAGGCACCTGCCAGGTCAACCAAATCATTTGGGCTAGGAGTTTAGGCCATTTGGACCACAGTTGAATTCAGCTGATCAGAATTCAGCAGTGCTCACATGGGCAGTGATGTAATTTCAGGAACTACAGCTTTAATAAAGAATTTTAATGTGCATAGAGCTATGGAGAGTGAATTACCTGTGGTTTGTGACTATTACAATAATAAAGATATACTCATTGCAAACATTGTGTAAAATGGGAATACAAAAGGGCATATCTTGGATGTTTATCATAGAGCCCCACAGATCTAGATCCATTCATAGTACTTGTGAAGGATCCCTAATGGGAGTTTGAGTAACAATTAATGGTAAGCATTATATAATATTCAGTAAGCTCCTGACACTCTTCTTGGTCTTTTACATATATTATCTCAACTTCCTTAGGTAATAATTATTTTTTATCCCAACTGTCCATATAGTTAATAAATAGGAATAAAAAACTTGGTTATCATACCTAGACTACAACTAGTAAGTGGGAATCCCTGGAATTTGATCTGAATCTTATGGCTTTAAAGCCTGACTTAACATAATACATAAATGATAAAGTTTCCGTCACAAGGAGAATGCAATTTAACTAGAGAACTATCACTCTTTATTTATTAAGACTCTCTTAGTTGAATGAATAGTAAATCTTTCTAGCTTTCTGAGGAAATAAGGGAAGTGTAATAGAAGTCTACTGGGAGAGCTGTGTTTCAGAAACGAATTACATTGAAAGATCTGAATGCTACCAGGATTCTCTCTTTATCTCTCAGGTGAGCCCATCTCTTTAGATCTGTTTCTTTCTCTTTCTTCTCTCTTACTATATGGAGATTTGCATTTTATGATTCTTAAACTCATGTCAGAAAACCTGACCACAAATAATGACCAAGTTTTCTATGTTAAACTTCCAGTCACTTAGATTGACAACAGACTAATTTTGGGTCATGTTCCCACCATGGAAAATTACGATCAGGCTGTGGAGTAAGGTTGTAGACACAAAGGAATCCTCTGTGCTGACAGATGGGTGAGAGAAAACGTATTTCCTAAACTCCTAAATAGGAGTTTCTAGGCAAATGTGTTAGGCAGAAAAATGCTCCCCCAAAGATGTCCATTCTCTAAGTCTCACAACCTGTGAATATGTCACTTTCCATCAGAGAAGGACTTTGCAGATGTGATTAAGATTGCAGATCCTGAGAGGGGAGATTATCCTGTTGGATCCAGTCTAGTCACATAAATCCTTAAATGTGGAAGAGGAAGGCAGAAGAGTAGGATAGAGACTTAAAGTGAGAAGGACTCCACCTGCTGTAATTGCCTTTAAATATGGAGAAAGGAGACCAAGAGTCAAGGAAAGTGGGCAGGTCCTAAAAGCTAGAAATAGCCTTCAGTTATAGCCAGCAGAACCTCAAACCTACAGCAATAAGGAATTGATGTCTGCCAATAACAAGAATAAGCAGGAAATCGATTCCCAGAGATAATCCAGAAAGGCATGCAGTGGTCAACACCTTGATTTTACTCCCATGAGATATATCCAAAACTTTTGGCCTACAAAACTGTAAAAAAAAATTTTTTTATACTACTAAATTGGGACAATTTGTTAAAGCACCAATATAAAACTAATAATATCAGAAAATAGAATTAGGGCAGAGAATTGAAATCTGAGGGTGAATCTATGCTGAACTGGTAAGAACGGTTGTTTATATAAACCTCTGGAAATTAATAGAGATGGTAAAGGTTCATCATAGTGTTTGTAACTAGCAGAGCTATTATATGGGTGTGACAGTGGTTGAAGGCAAAAGTCTAAGGACATATATATTACTGGAAGGAAAGCAAAAAAATGTAACATGAGACTGTATAACTTAGTGAAACCACATGTGAAATAAGAATATATGTAATATTGCATATGTAAGACTGTTTTTACAAATAAACTAGAGAGACAGAAACAGAATAGCAGTTATGTACAACAGGGGAAGCATAGAGATTGAGAGTTGATGAGTATTTTTGTTTGTCTGTTTTTTGTTTATTATTATTACTGGAATGATGAAAATGCTCTAATAATAACTGAAGTGATGAATGCACAACTGTGTGATTATACCAAATACTATTGACGGTACACTTTGGGTGGATTTATGCTACACTAATATGTATCAGCAAAATTGATTTGTTTAAAATAATAATTGACCTTAAAGATTTTACAGTTTATTTGTAGAGAGCACATAAACAAATGCTATGTTTTTAAAATTTAGTACATGATAACAGTAAAGTTCCAAACCCATGGGAAAATGGAAATATCACAATAAATATTGTGAGGAGCCAAAAAAGAAAAGATTAGAAAAATATACACTAAAATATAAACTGCATTGTATCAGTGTGATGAAATTAGGAATGGTTTTTATTTTCTTCTTCTTGAGTATCTGATTTTCTAATTTCTTGAATAAACATGTAATTACATTTATAATAGGAAAACAGGATGAGAGTAATTTTACATAAATAAATTATAAACAAATGATGCTGGAACAAGTGCTTTCTGTTTGAAGTTACAGCCTTATCCACAACAAACATCAAAATATTAAGTTAACAATATTAAAATAGGGAAGCAACTTGGCCCAGTGGTTAGGGCATCCGTCTATCACATGGGAGGTCTGCAGTTCAAACCCTGGGCCTCCTTGAGCAGTGTGGAGCTGGCCCATGAGCAGTGCTGATGCGCGCAAGGAATGACCTGCCACACAGGGGTGTACCCCGTGTAGGGGAGCCCCATGTGCAAGGAATGTGTCCCGTAAGGAGAGCCGTCCAGCGTGAAAGAAAGTGCAGCCTGCCCAAGAATGGCACCACACACACGGAGAGCTGACACAACAAGATGATGCAACAAAAAGAAACACAGATTCTCATGCCGCTGACAACAACAGAAGCAGACAAAGAAGAAGATGCAGCAAATAGACACAGAGAACAGATAACCGGGGCAGGGGTGGGGGGGAGGGAAGGGGAGAGAAATAAATAAATAAATACATCTTAAAAAAAAAAAACAACCAATATTAGAATGAAACTATAAGACATTTAAAAAAATAGGAAACAAAAGTAAAAGAGTGACAATTCAATAGACATACAGGGAAAGATAATGAACATGCAATTCACAAGGGATGGAATCCAAATAGTCATTAACTGAATAAAAATACCCCTAATAAGAGAAGTACAATGTGATACTAACATTTCATCCATTAGGTTAGCAAAAAATAGTTGATTATCAAGTTTGGTCAGGTCTGTAGAAAGACATATATTCTCATACAGTGTTACAATGTTCATGGAGGAATAAACTAAAAGCCTCTTTGAAGTACAATTTGGGATAGCTCTTAAAATGTACACAACCTGGAACCTAGAATTCCATTTCTCTATACATGGAGAAACAGTCCCCATAGATACATACGTGTCAATTAGTGAAAAATCATTTAGCCTTTCAATGATACATGAACCTTTCTGTATGTGTATTATTCTTCCATAAAATATTTTAAAAAGAAAAGGATGAGTATTTTAACTAGCATTCATGTAATTATCAACCAAAATTGGGAAATGGTAACATTTTGTCACGTGTACTTTTTTTTTTAATGAAAGAAATACAACACGATTGGTTGAAAAAAAACCTAATAAGGCAGGAAGTAGCATCGTTCACTACACAATATTAGGAGAATTTTTTTTCCAATGAAGTCCCCTTGAAAGAGTGAGGAAAATAAAAAGTCAATTCCTTAATCAACAGGTTATCCAGAATACTTATTTTCTCCTACTTAGTGACCTTGAAAGAGTGAGGTATGATACATAGCGAGGAAAATAAACAAGATATTCCCTTAGGCAGGCAGGTCAAACAAATCACCTTGATAAAGAGAGCTTGCCATCACAAACTCCTCCCACATCTTAATCAACAGGTCAATGAATTATTGTTCTAGTCCTCTCTTGATTAGTGTTTCTTTTTCTCCTTTCAGCACAGATCACTATCATTTAGATTTTACTAAGTTTCTTTATAAATTCTATTTTCATTAACTTTGTATTCCCTAACAAAAAATTTACCATATTCATTTAAACAAATGATTGAATTTTCCTTGTCATACTCTTCCAACATAGTGAATAATAACCGAATTTTTCTTACACCAAAGCACAGTTGAAAAATTATATCTAAAACACTTTTTTATCATATCCTTAAATTAGTTGGATCTCACTATACTCATTTTCTCCTATTTAAAGTATCTTTGTATTAAATATTTAAATACCGTTTGAATAACTGAATTTTACAAATTCTATTACCTCTTGGCAAAAAATTGGGGGCTGCTATATCTAACCCATTAGTAATGTGCCTCTCTTAAAAAATTATGTTCCTCAGAAGTAAACATGTATCTTATAATGTGGTACTGTTGATTTATTCAAAACTATTGAACTCAAGTCTGTTAAGAAGTTTCTTAACTCTAAAAATGTCAAGGTCACATGATAATACTGTGAAGAATATTCATACTGTAGGATCTGAAAATCAAATTAGTTTGTATTCATTGCAAATAATCTTATTGCCAGTCTCTTGAAGCAATCTTCATTCTATGCTTACGAGGTTGTACTTATGGGAGAAACATTGAAAGGAAATGTTGGACATATGTTGATATTTGCATCAGTGTCATCTATCACCATAATGAGTACCCAAACCAACTTTGAAAATCATATAGCTGATATTGCCGATATTCTGAAATACTGACTTCTTCTGTAAATCACTTTGAGAGGCATTAATATGAACGTGATGCTAATTTGTCTGCTTTTGACCTAGAGTTTATTTCAAATCCCAGAGGATTTTCAAGAGGCTGTTCCTTCATTAAACTAACTCACAAAGCAAAGCTAAATTCAGCCTTTTATTTTATTAGGGTGAATTAATAAAAAAATTATTTGAAGAATAAATCAACAAAAGTCCTTCAAGAAGTATAGTTCAATTTAGAGCATTGAGGGGGGTCTGGAGTAGTTGTTAAAAGCCAGATTCAGACAGTCCTGAATTTAATTCCCTACTCTACTATGGTTTTATTCACACTTTTTAGCCCTAGTATACTGAAGAATAAATTCCAGTAAATGTTAATACCTATTCAATGATGGCTGTAAAAATTAAACATAATGATTCTATAAAGGTATGTTTTAGTTTGCGAGAGGGCTGCTAATGCAAAATACCAGGAATGGAAATATGTTGTCCATTTGACTTTTATAAAGGAGATTTATTTGGGGTAAAATCTTACAGTTCTGAGGCCATAAAATATCCAAATCAAGACACCATCAGAGGTGCTTTCTCTCCAAAGTCAGATACTGCTGATCCTGTTGTCTGGCCATGTGGTGAAGCAAGATGGCCTCTGATCTCTGCCAGAAGTCTCTGTCTTCCCCTCCAGAATCTCCTGTCTCCTGGCGCTCAGCTGTAAGCAAGCAGGATAGCACTTGTCCAAATCTGGACCTTCTCAATCAGTCTGAGCTGCTCCACTTTCTTCCTGATTACAACTGCAAGATAGCAGGCGTATGGCTCATCTCTCCCTGGGCCTCAGTTATTTGAGCCTCTTGGGACTTCTTTCCTTGCAGCTCAGATATGACCTGAACTGGAGTCCTTTATCTCACATGGAAAGATCAAATATGGCAGCTTCCTTTTCAATATGTCTCCATTTTTAGCAGACCCAGCAAAAGGGTGGAGGCTCAATCTGAATTATGCCTCACTGATGTAGTCCAATTGAAAGGGTTTCATTTCCATAGGAATGGATTAGTTTACAGACATAGTCTTTCTCTTTTGGGGATTCATAAAATAATTTCAAACTGCCACAAGGTTTTGAAACAGTCTCTGGCAAATAGTCAACCAGTATATAGCTAATATGAACTATTTCAGTTGTTTTCAGAACTGTAATTCAAAATCAGAATTGTGTAGAGTATAATATAAACTATTACTCAATTCTTGAATTTTTCTCTAAGGGAAATCATAATGTTTTTTCAAGTTGAGGAATGTGATTTCCTTATGACAATATTTAAAATATTAAAAACATAAACATTTACATTAAATACCTACGGTAAAATTTCACTGAGTGAGGTCCATGGGAAGTCCAATGTATTAGATTTCCTAGCATGTATAGAATGTGACAATCATAACAAAACAATGGGTAGCAGGTGATAAGTGACAAAAGATTTTAGAGGAAGGAAATCATTAAAGATTCATGGAGATGGTGAACCTTAACTTAGTTTGTAAGAAAGGAGTGTTTAAAACCTCAAACAAAAGTCCTCCTGAGGTGTCTAGGGACATCTGGACACTATGGGGAGAACACACAGTTGCATGAAACCAACACCTCTTCCCAGGCCCTATTTTGGGAATATATGATAATCTATTCCCCCAACACAACAGGTAAGATTCACCCTTATAAATTTCCTACTCATGATTTTTCTACCCCTTAATTTTCTGAACCCATAATTTTCTGAACCCCTTAATTTTCTGAACCCATAATTTTCACTATATCCATTAAATATGTGTCTTAGACACTTAAATCTTTGGTCTATTCATAAACTAGTTGAGCCCTGAATCCTAGCAGAGTACTAGCCAAAACCTACTCTCTAGTTCTTCAGACTTGCCCAGGACAACTAACAGAATGATGTTGATAGACAAGTCCCATCACCCAAAAGAGGGAGGATCTACAACTGCAAACAAAAGAGTTTCTCCCATCTGCCCTATATTATCTAAGTCCCCTCTTAACTTGACATAGTCAGAGACATCATCCCAAATTCTCAAGATTGAACAATAAACAAACATAAGGGGGGAGGATAACCATGGCCCAATGTAGATTTATTATTATTGTAGGTATTACCATGTGGTAATGGAAGAACTTGTAACATTGATAAAAAGATAGTGGTAAACAGAAGTTCAGAGAGGCAAGGATATATTTATAAGGACATTTTTAGGACATTGGATTTGTTCTGCATGAAACTGCAATGATGACATTATACATTTACCAAAGCCTATAAAACTGTACAGCACAAATTATAACCTGTAAACTATAGACCTTGATTAATAGCAATGCTTCAATTTGGTTTATCAGTTATAACAAATAAATTTCACTGATATACATGTGAATAATAGGGGAATATGTTTGTGCAGGTGGGGGGATATAAATGGGAATTTTTATATGTTTCATGTAACTTTTCTATAATTTAAAATTTCTCTTAAAATAAAAGCTTATAATGAGTTTAAAAATATATATATATAAAAGGAGTGTGTTTAAATATGAGTAAGAAGTTCAAAGACGAGACTTTCATGACAGATTTGGGAAACTAAGAATAAACATATTATTTAGAAAATAATAAGAAAAATTGAAATTTTGGATGCTGTATTAGTCAGCCAAAGGGGTGCTGATGCAAAATACCAGAAATTGGCTGATTTTCATAAAGGGTATTCATTTGGGGTAGGAGCTTACAGATACCAGGCCATAAAGCATTAAGTTACTTCCCTCATCAAAGTCTATTTTCATATGTTGGAACAAGATGGCTGCTGACTTCTGCGAGGGTTCAGGCTTCTTGGGTTCCTCTCTTTCAGGGTCTTGCTTCTCTCTGGGCTCAGGGTTCCTCTCTTCCTGGGGCTTGCTTTTATTTCCTCTGTGAGCTTACTTCCTGGGGCTCCAGCTTAAGGCTTCAGCATCAAACCCCAACATCAAAAATTCCTCAACTCTGTCCTTTGCCATGCCTCTTATTTTTGAGTCCCCACCCCTTGGTGGGTGGGGATTCAATGCCCTAATAATGTGACCCAATCAAAGCGCTAATCATAACTTAATCATGCCAGGTTCAGATCAGTTTACAAACATAATCCAATATCTAATTTTGGAATTCATAACTATGTCAAACTGCTACAGATGCTATGAATGAAATATAATTTGACATACTAGACAATAGAGTATAAATTGGGTAAGATATCTAAATTAAATTGTCAATCTTAATAAAATAATGGGAAATTAAATGCAAGGAAATATATTTATGAGTATTCTTACAGTTTGGGGGGTTTTTTTTGGACTGGATTGTCACTATTTTACATCACACAAGTAAATTATACAGGCTCAACTTATTACCCAAATGGCAGCTTCCCCCACATGTGATAGGCTATCTATGTTTCTGACCCTCACCAGCACCCTTTACAAACTCCCATTACAAATTAATCATATAAAGCATATCATGCTATTTTTACATTTACTTTATGATTTACCAAAAATCCTGTTAGACATGCTTCTTTTTGCATTTCTGCCATATTTCTCAATTGGAGGCTTAATCTTTGCTCACTCCCTGCTATAAAACAACACAACACACACACACACACACAGCTTAGCTCTTTCCTCTTTGCTTCTGATCTCTTCTATCTTACTGTCTCCCAAGCAGCCATACTTTCTTTCCTTGTCATTCAGAGATGTCCTCTTTTCTCAGGACTTCCAGTTTCTAGTCTACCACCCAAGTTGTAGAGGCTGCCCTCTACCTTTGAATGGAGATGCTAGCATTTTTAAAAACAAAGGCCATCTTTCTCTCCCTTCAAGGGAATTCTTGGCTTGGCTATGAAAACAATAAAATATTTCCCATGAATTAGATTATAAACATAAAACAGTACCATATTGTTATTAGAAAGGATGAGTAAGTGACATGGGAAAATTTTCTGGCAAATTAGATGTAAAACCACTATTGAAATATATATATGTGTGGGGGGTATATACACATATAGAGACTCCATTTTTTGTAAAAAAAAGTATACTGATAAATATTTAAATATTACCTGCAGTACCTACAGTAAATAGTTAATAGTGTTTATTATTTGAGAATGATATGAAGGACCTTTCTTGTACATCATACTTCTGAATTGTGTGAAATTTTCACAATATGCATATGTTAATTTTATAATGGAAAAATAATAGTGTTTTCATCGGAAAAAAGTCAGAATGCATATATATTTTTTTCCAGATGAATTTGACTGTACAAATATAGTGTATACTTATATTTTGAATTTTGGTATGTACCTTGTTAATGAATTAGATTGTAGGGCATCCTAACTGAATCTTTGCAAACTATGAGGAAATTAAAAAGGCAGTGCTATTTTATAGTGTATATAATAAATACAGTATCTGTATTAGGTACTTAGAACACATAATTGCGAGTCCCCCTATACATATGTATTCTATGCCCATTTTATAGGTAAAGGAATAGAGATTCAGAGCATCTAAGTAACTTGTCCAAGGTCACACAGTTAGTAAATAGTAAGAAAGGATTCAAATCAGTTCTTGTTGTTTATAGCATTATATCTTCCTCTTCTTTAAGAAATTTCACTCAACTAGAATTAAAGTAATTCTTTTACAGATTTGGTAGCTAAGCAGTATTTATTTTTTTAGATTATAGGAAAGTAGTATCACTGAGGAAAAGAGTAACAAATGTAAGGGGTTTTAAGATCAAGAGTAAATTATATGGCATCTGGTTTATTCAGTTGATTGTGACACATGGAAATTTCATCTTGCTATGTGTGCCATTCAATCAGCCCCTAGTGAATTAATACAAGTCAATGTTTTAGTAAATTCCTAATTTGCTTATTCCACATAAACCCAATCGATTATGTTAATTGTTAGAATTCATTGGCATTATCAGGATCTGCTGTGGTGCACATCATGACTAGATGGCATCCTTATCAACAATCAAGAACTTGTTGCAGAAGTGGAGTTATGAACATAGTAAGAATCTGAAAATTTCCATCATGTTTGAAATACATTTGACTCTATGGTCTTTTGTTCTACAGATGTTTTGTGTGTTCAGAGAAAAGATCATTAAGATAGAGCTAAAGAATTTTTAAAAAATGAAGTCATCAGGAACCTACCAGCCAAACTGGAGAAAAAAGATGTTCTTAAATCTAATCCATTCATGTGACTATGAACACATTGTAGGCAAGACCTTTTTATGAGGTTACTTCAGTTCAGGTGTGACTCATCTCACACAGGGTGGATCTTAATCCAATTGCTGGAGTCATTTATAAGAGAATGAAATAAAGACAAGGAGAGAAAGCCATGGAAGCAAGAAGCTGAAATCAATGAAAACCAGAAAAAGAAAGGAGAGACCAACAGACCCCACCATGTGCTTTGTCATAAGACAGAGGAGACAGGATCACTGGCAGCTGGTCTTTGGGAAGAAGCATCATCTTGTTGATGCCTTGATTTGGACATTTTCTTGACCTCAAAATTGTTATCTAGTAAATTCCCATCGTTCAAGCCAAAACATTTCATGGCATTTGCTTTAAGCAGTCTAGGAGACTAGAACAGTGGGGAAATTCAGATCTAGTGTGAATGTGAAGGCAGAACACAATCATATTATCTGTGTTAAAAATGTAGTTTAATTAACATTTATTCAATAACTCATATGTGCCAAGAACTGTGTCAGTTGCAAGCGATTCAAAGATAAATGAGATTGAGACATGGTTCATCTCCTCAAGGAGATTATAGTCTCAAGGAGACACAGGTTAACGTTTAAAATACACTTGCCATAGTAAAATCATATCAGAGTATCAAGAAATGTTTCATTGGAGAAGTGACACTTAATTTGAAACCTAAGTAGAAAGTAGGAATTAACCCATACAGAAGTTAGACTCATAGTAGGATGGAGGAATGGCATTCTAGACTGCAGGAGGAAACAAGCTTGACTCATTAGAGGAATATTAAAAGTAGTTTAAGGGAGTGAAAGGAAATGAGGCTAGAAAAGTAAATGGGAATAAATTCATTCAGAAACATTGAAATTATGTCCAAAATGAACTGCCCTCATTTTGTGTAAAATGCTCACTACTATCAATTCACGTGGTCAGGGCAAAAAAGTGAGTCTCATTTATGCCCTCACCTCCAATTGGAAATCTATTGGTGGTCAAATTCTGTCAATTCTACTATGAACATATTTCCCTGGTTTTTCATAGTCTTATTGCTAAGATCTTTTAAAAGACATTATTATTTTCTCCTCTGAATTAAAATAAAGCATCCTCATAGTTAGCTATTCATTTCTTGCTTCTTTCTTTTATGAGCTTTATTTATATAATAAAGGAAAGGAACCAATAAGGAAGGAGAAGGAGAAATGATAGGAAAGAAAGAAAAGTGAAGTACCAAGCTTTATTACTAAACCTTACTAAGGAAATTAGGCTAGGGAAGAGTAAGAGATGAAATAGAGGACAGAGATGAACACATTTGCCTGATGTAGGAGAAGCACACTGTTCTCTGAAATGGCCTGAGAAACAATGAGTTCCAAGATATTGTCAATTCTGTGACATATGACTAAAATGAAGTTTTACATTGAAAACCCTGAAGTTGTTTGTAGAGGTGGGCACTGGAGGGGATGCACTCTGAGAGTTATTGTGAAGTGGTAGGAGGGCATAGTAGATAGAATTATGTATCCCAATTTAGACATGTTCTTAATCCTAATCAGTATTTCTGTGAACCCATTGGAATAGGATTTCTTGTAGATGTCATTTTAGTTAATGTGTGGCCCAACTGAATGAGGGTGGGCCTTAATATGGATTGTAGGCGTCATTTATAAGCAGAAGAAATTCAGAAAAGGCACAGGGATGAGTTGGAAGCCACAAGTCAACAGAACCCAGAAGAGAAAGAATAGGGCATCACCATTTGATACTAGGCAGAGACTCAAGGCAAGAACCCCAAGGATCACTGGCAGCCAACACCAGAATATTACAGACTTTAAGAAGCATCATTGCCTTGCAGATACTTCAAGTTTAGACTCCACCTATCCTCAAAACCATGATCCATCAAATTCTTGTTTAAGTCAACCGATTGTGTGGTGTTTTTCATAACAGATTGGGAAACTAAGAGAGTTAGCTGAAATTGACTAGAATTTTGTAATGCCAGGTATGGATGATTGTTTCTCATAAAACATGTTGAGAATTGAGGTAGCTGGTAGATGTTTGATCTATATTCATTAGTGCATTTTGTGTATTCCTACACGGCTCAATTCAACTTGGTGCAGTTTGTTATGTTCATCTAGTGTTTCTAATGGACAAAACCACGCATATGCTAACATGAAAATCTTGTTATTCTCCCATTGCTCCTTAATATATAAATTACATTGTAACAAATTTACATTTTTAAAAGCAGAAGTAACTGTATTTAAATTTATGGTGGGGGGTTGGAGGACGGTTGAAATAGGCAGAATTTCATTTTATCATCAATAATCTTTGTAAGGAATTCTAACTCATCTGCCGAGAATGAAAGCATTGGGCAAGAAGATATGAGAATATATAGAGTATGAATCAAGCACATTGTTTGCACTCACAAGTACTCACTAAATATTTATTGAACAAATGAATGGCCACAGGAATTATTATGGTGAATGGAAATTGGAGCAATCTTTGTATGAAGCACAAGAATTTTAAATTGGCATCAATTACTTACCTAGGTTAAAAGGAAAATTGTTACATTGATTCAAGGTATGGAATCAAGGATTTTGACCCAGTCTGTACAAACACAGGAGTGAACTCAGGAGCAAGAAAAACGGAGGGTGAAAGAGTGAGAGAGGGAGGGGGAGAGATGGAGAGAGAGAGAGATATGTCAAGGCAAAAGAAATCCTAGAGAAAGACTGCAAGAAGCTGTACCGGAGTTTAAAAAAAGGATATAAGATAGCTAGGACTCATCTCAGACCTACTGAACATCATAGCTATGACTAAGACTAATATAAGACCCTCTGGTGGGTACTATGTCTAATAATGTAATTCCTGCCATTTTTTTCAGGATTCTCTGAATATTTGGTGACAGTGAGCATGTGGTAAAATTTCTCTAGATGAGAAGTGATGGGGAAATTATGACTCAGTTTACCACTGGAATGCCATGAAAATCATAATCAGACATTAGATTAATGAAACAAGGAACTTTCTAACAATCTGAGGTGTAAAGCAATGCAATGGGCTGCATTTTTAGGTATGGTACGGACTTTTCCAATGGAAGCAGGTACATACTAGTGTTACTTTTGCTGTTCTTATCATCACTTACTAATTTTAAGATGTCAAAAGTATTCAGGAATTGGGAAACAGATGTGGCTCCAGCAGTTGGGCTCCTGTCTACCATATAGGAGGCCCAGGGTTCAATGCCCAGGGCCTCCTGGTGAAGGCAAGCTGGACCGCATGGCGAGCTGGTCCATGTGGAGTGCCGGCCCACTGCGGGAGTGCCGCCTTGCGTGGGAATGCCGTCCCACGCAAGAGTACCACCCTGCAGAGGAATGCCTCCATGAACAGGAGTGCTGGCCTATGTGGAAAGCTGGTGTAGCAAGATGACACAATAAGAAACACAGAGGAGAGACAATAATAATAATACGTGGCAGAACAGGGAGCTGAAGTGGCCCAGGTGAATGATTGCCTCTCTCCCACTCCGGAAGGTCCCAGTCTCAGTTCCTGGAGCCACCTAATGAGAATACAAGCAGACACAGAAGAACACACAGTGAATGTACACAGAGAGTAGACAAAAGTGGGGAGAGGAGGACAAATAAATAAATCTTTAAAAAAAAGTATTCAAGAATTACTGGGGACATTGAATTGGATGTTCCTTAGGGTTCATCTCATTTTACATTTTGTGGTGTTAATAATGGTTGAATCACAATCAATTGAATGAGTCACATATTTTTGCTCTTCCTTATCTGTTTATATACACATGCCATGGTTCTGCCACTCTTGGATGATTTCTTAGATAAGTAAAATCCAAAAAGAGAAAAATTTCAGATCTTTGAAGAGTTAGACAGAAGGGCTCCATTTAATGTCTGAAAGAGCACATAGAATTATGAAATCTTTAACAAGCTCCACTCTCCTCTTCCCTGGTTCAGATAACATTAGGGATGTCCACCTGTCGGGGTGCTAAACCACAGGTCTTACTATAATGTTGCTTCCACTAAATGTGAAGCCTGCGAAACACCTCAGTTGCTAACACTAATCGCCAACAACTAAGGTTTTCAGATTTTAGTATGCCTAGGAATCAACTGGGATACTAGTTTAAAATGCAGAACCCTGGGCTCTAACTCAGGAAATTCTTATTTGGTAGATTTGGGGTAAGAAGCAGGGTTGCTAGTTTTAATCAGCATTGCAGAGATTCCAATGTAGATGGTTTTTGAGCCACAGTTTGAGAAACACCAGCATGTAATGATCAATCCTAACAGTTGATCAAATTGTTCATGTCAGTTTGATTAATTTTTCATCAATCAAATCACTTGAACTGAAAGATCAGTTAAATCAAACGACACTCTGCTTATAAGCAAAAACACAACCTCACTGTATGGTCTTGGATGGATATTTTAACTTTTTGACAGCTCAATTGTTTGATCTATAAAATAGTAACTGTATTCCCTCAGTGTTGTTTAAAGGAAGAACTATTAAAATATTACAAAACAAGTTTTAAATGTGAACACTTAATGGCAGAATACTGTCAGTATATTATGGAAATTAAATAATTAGTGTGAGGGGAATTGATTTCAGTTTTATAAAAGTACATGTTTCTGCTCGACAAGGAATAACTTGAGTTCTGATATGATTTGATCTACTATTTTCATACTGAATATGCATTACTGGAAATAGGTCACAGCAGGAAGACAGATTAAGGCAGTTTAAAGGAAAATAGAAACTCTAGAAACTATAAAAAATAAATTTGCAATTACAATAAGAAAGCAGAGCTGTCTCCTTTTCTTTGTTTACTCAGCGGCCAATATAATCATCCTCTATTTCGCATACACTGTTAACTCTTGCATCACCTCACCTCTTCTTGCACGTTATCTCAAAAGTAAGCAAGCATTTTCCTTATGGTTCTGATACTAGAATGATGTGTATTCAGTACTTTGTTAGTAAATATGATGCCAAATGCCCCATAAATATTAAACATAATAAAGCACAATTCCCAACCAATGTAATTTAGAAGACAGATAAGAGTTAAGTTATAAAAGGGAGGGGGGGAAAGAGCTGAGGGTAAACTATGTAAATGTGAGAGGATACAGTGTAAAAAAATGTGGGAAAACAGCAATAAGATGTTTTGATGGGTGAATATTGAAGTGTTATCATGAGTTCTTTGGTTATCATATTTTAATAGTTCTTCCTTTAAACACTGTGTTGGAAATAACAGTTTCCTAACACACAGCTCTTCCTTTCCTACCATTCCAGTCACCCTGGCTTCTTTGTTTTCCCTCTAATTGGCACCTTAGGCTCTGAGATGAAGGCCTGACTAGTAGTCTGGTTCTTGCTGCTCGAGGTTGGGTCCAGCCGATGAAGGTGACCCACTGGAGAAAGAAAAACTTATCCAACGAGGTCTAGGTAAATTCTTTTGGTCAGTCCCTGCTGCTCTGGAAAACTCTGCTAGTTTTTACGTTAAAATAGACAAGCTTTTTTTTTTTACTTTGTTATAGATTTATTTGATTTTTGAACCTCATCTGCGCTTTCAGACCCACTTGTAATGAATTGCTTCATGGATTCAGCAGTTAGTGTGCGTTATTTGAGGATTACATCCAATGCAGAAAACACAATACATGTTAAGACAAAGATGCTGAAATATGCCTTAGTGTCTGAGGGATTGATCTAAGGTGGGGATCCCCTAAGGCTGGGACTCGAGTAATTGATCTAAAGCAGGGTGACTTCCCACCACCAGGCACCTTGGATGGAAAATGGTTTGAAACCAAAAACTGGGAAGCATATCCACCTAGATGTGACCCCCCCTTCCTGCTCCCACCTCTAATTGTATTCTAAAGAACCAGGTGGTGATATGGCTAATGTAAGAAGCTGGGACTAGTGGTGGCAATTGGACAACCTAAGATGCATGAGGCAGGTGAACAGAGTCAAGTGAAGTTCCTCTTGGCTCCTTAGAACTATGTACAGGGGCAGGGGGTACACATCAAGGGAAAGGGATAATGCAGCAAAAACAGGCGAGATTTAAGAGATGTTATCACAACAATATAGCAGCAAGTTTCCTGGATTAGGTGGATTTATTAACAAAAAGTCTAAGTCAAGCCTGAGTCAGCCAAAAGGGACAAATACTGCAGCCCCAGCAAAAAGCAAAATGACTGTGGCTGCTGTGTCAAGGAGTCCCCAAAGCTGATGTAGATGGTGGCAATAACGATGACCTTTCATCCCAAAAGAGGGCTTTAGATGGACTGACAATATCAGAAGTTTGTTTGATAGAGCCATGAGTGGCCCCAGTGCAGCTTGAAACCACAAGTAAATATTCCTTATCTCCTGGTGTGGAGCTGCTTTCTCTCCCCTCCTTCTCTAATTCAATCTTAGCTATTTTAAGAAGAAAGATCACTGGGGAGATGACAAGGTCTCCCTATCCTCAAAGGGAACCAAAGGCCATAAGCAGGCATCTAAATATGCTGGGGAAACATCCAGCAGCAGAGGAACTTGAACATTTATGACTCTGCTGGAACCAGGTGCTCAAATCACCATCTTACTTGACACCATTGGGGTAGTACCTGATTTTAACTGATAAAGAAGAGAAGCTTCTGGAACCTGTGGGTGGGGCAGTTTGGACTTCTTCAGTGCACTAAAATTGTGACTTCCGCTGCTGGATGTAAATGGGCATTGGTGCTTTGCATGCTTGCACTCTGAATGCTCAGACAGTCCAGGAATGATTCTCTCAATCAGGAAGAGCCACTTGCAGGGAAGTGATAGTGAGACTTGTATATCACTTGCCAACCTATCTCCTGGCATTTTACTGGGTGGCCTAAAAGTAACAATATAGAACGCTATATTAGCCAAAGGGGTGCTGATGCAAAATACCAGAAATTGGCTGACTTTTATAAAGGGTATTTATTTGGAGTAGGAGCTTACAGATAACAAGCCATAAAGCTTAAGTTACTTCCCTCACCAAAGTCTATTTCCATGTGTTGGAGCAAGATGACTGCCAACATCTGCGAGGGTTCAGGCCTCCTGGGTTCCTGGACTCAGGGCCTCTGGTTTCTCCACAAGGTCAGCTGTAGACTATCAGGCAAATGTCTCTGTCTCTCCCTGGGGCTCCAACATCAAACTCCAGCATCAAACTCCAACATCAAAAGCCCTCCAACTCTGTCCTTTGCCATGCGTTTTATCTGTGAGTCTGCATCCACCAACAGTGGGGACTCAATGCCCTACTGACATCTGAATCCAATATAATCTCATATGCCCAGAGGAAAAGACCAGTTTACAAACAAAATCCAATATTTCTTTTTGGAATTCATCAATAATATCAAACTGCTACAAACCCCAAGAGAAGAAAGGGAAATCAGAACCTTGATTAAAGATGTAAATGTAGCAGTATTAATAAGAGATGCAGTATGTCAATACAGCAGCCCTGCATGGCCAGCAATATGGGAGCTGGGAGATTATGATGCCAGTTGAGTTCACTTGCTAAAATAACCCTGGCTGTTTTAGACATCGAGATTGTAACTGAATCTATTGCACAAACTAATGGTGCTTGGTACACTATCCTGGACATTGCTAATGCCTCATTTTCTATTCCACTGGCACCTGAGGATCAAGATCACTCCTTGACAGCCATTAGCATGACTTTCATGCTGAGCATGGCCATTAGAAAGCCATCGAATGGTTTTAAGCAGAAGAGAAATATGAACAGATAACCGATGGAAAATACTTTCAGCAGTGTGGAAAATTCAGTGGGAGCAGGAGATTATTGCAAAGGTCCTGTAGGTCCGTCTTATCCTGGCCACTCTAATGACTGTGTCTCAATTATGCATGAGCAAATGGACCACATAAAAGTCTTCACAGGCAATGCTCCCCAGCCTTAGAATTAATATCCAGGCCACGTCACATTTTTCTCCGTGGGTGGAGAATTTGACCTAGGTGTTTTTCCTTTCAGGACAATTTTTGTTTTGTTTTGTTCCTTACCCACTGGTCCAGCTCATGAGGAGCAGAGTCCATCTCTGTCTGCTCCTCAAAGACTCTCTCTCTGGAGACTGATTCAAAGAAAAGAGGTGATGATGTTGGAATTTTCAATAGGATCAGGGATGGAAAAGGGGGATGGTGAAGAAGATGCTGCAATTGAGATGATGTGCAGAAATGGACAAACCAGTTACCAAACATGTATGTAGAAGAAGGGAAATTGAAGGATATAAAATGACTTCAAGGATTCTAGCTCTAGCACCTAATGCATTGTGGTACAATTTTATGACATTGGAAGTACAGAAGGAAGAGCAGGCTTGGGAGGGGGAGAGGAAAGATAATTAGTTTAGGTTTGACCTATGAGAACAGACAGGCTTATATATCCTCTCCACTGGCTGTGAGTGTTCCTGTCACTGGATATTCTAAGCATGATATATTTTCTGCAGGGACACAGTTATTTATACACACACACACACACACACACACACACACACATATATATATATATATATATATATATAGAGAGAGAGAGAGAGAGAGAGAGAGAGAGAAAGAGAGAGAGAGAGAGAGGTGCAAAAGAAACTTACTTGGAAGGACTATCCTTGACCCAGTCTATGCCCAGAGTTTTGCTCCTTGAGGTAATTTTGATTATGTGTATTTTATGAAGCTATCTGTTCCTTGAACTTAGAAATACATCAAGGTTATCCAAAGATAAATTATTCATTGTGCCTTCTCTTTTCCCCAAAGAAATTTATGTAGGACAAGACTGATCTATCCTAAAGCTGTAACTCATGGTGATATATTTACTTGATTTTGATGTCTATATAGTGCATCCCCTTGGCTCTTGTAACATTGACCTATAAACTCTCTTGAAATGAATAACACTTGTGTAAAAAAAGTTACTTTCTCCATATTCTTTACTTTCAGGAAAACAGTTAATGAGTTGAAGAAAACTAGATAGTTTGCTCTTAAATCAAGTATCTGGGTTTTATATTTTAATTCAATAAATACTTATTATGTATTTAGTGTGTTTCTTCATGTTCAAACTAACTTTCATCCATCCATCCATCCATCCACAATTATCCAATTCTAGGTAATCAATTCTTCTTGGCTCACAATTCATTTTATGTGCTGCTGACCCAAAGAGCCCTGTAGTACATTGTGCAGGTCTTTCTCTACTAACTAAATCTTTCTTTGAGGCAGGGACTCTGACTGCCTCATTTTTGTGTCATGAGGACTCTCAATTTTAAGTGAAAAGCAGAGATACAACTAAATATTTTGTGAAGAAAGAAGAAGTAGAAAGTAAGTTTTGCCTCACATAAAATGAAGTCTAAGGCATATAAACTGGTTTCTGGCATGGTTGGACTTAAGGGTTTGAGAGATGTGACAGTTTGGGATTTATGAATTCCAAAAAGAGAAAGATTATGTTTGTTAACTAATCTATTCTTCTGGGTGTGTTACCCTTTGATTATATTGGATTCATTTGAGGGGTCCTTGATTAAATCACTTGTTAAGAGTAGGGCATAGATTCAACCAAATCAGTAAGGCGTGACTTAGGTTGAGTCCCTGCCCCTTTAGTAGGCTAAAATAAAATGGAAATTCATTCGAGATAGACACATGGAAAGAAAGAGGGCTCTGTCATTTTTTATTGAGGCCCCAGGTAGAGATCAGTCATTCACCTGATAGTTTGCAGCTGACCTTGGGAAGAGAGCCAAGACTAATACAGAAGCCCTGGAAAGAAACAAGCCCTATGCCAGGAATAGAAGAAGCCCCGAGAGACAAGGTTTATGCCAGCCTGTACCTGAGAGAAAGGAAGCCCAGAGGGGAAGGCTGAATCCTCACAGAGATCAGCGACCATCTTGTTTCAACACATGGCAACTGACTTTGGTGAGAAAGTACCTCTTATGGCACCTTATGTTGGACTTTCCATGGCTTTGGGCCTGTAAGAGTTCTACCCCAAATAAAAACGCCCTTTTTATAAAAGCCAACAGATTTCTGGTATTTCATATCAGCACCCCTTTGGCCTAATATAAAAGATGATATGATAGGATTCTCTATCACCATCTCTTTTTGACTCTGGCTTTATTTCACACATGGCAAGCATACACCTAGCAATACACTTGGGAGCAAGTTATCCCTTGATAACTTGGGAGGAAGTTTCATACTATTGACTGTGGCCTAAGTTATCCCTTGATTCTCCCTTAGGCCAGGATCACTTCTACTTGAGCCATGTGTTCTGAGCAGATCAACTCTGGAAAATGGAATGGAAAATGGAAGTTTGCTTCTCCAATGGAAGAGATGCCGGACAGACAAAATCAAATACAAAAAATTTACCTCAAATCCTTAGCATCTACAGCAGTAGCCTAAATATCGCAGATTTTCAGTAAATGTTGCTACCTATTTGGAATAAAATAAGTAAACAGAATTTTGATATTCACATATACTAGTATTTTAGAGCATGCAAAAAGTACAAAATATAATGTTTCTAAAATGATTATAATCTAATATAGAAGAGGTATAAACATGTATATATATATGGGCAATATGTACTATGAGTGTGTGTATGGAAGGAAAAAGGGAGGGAGGTAAAGAGAGAGAGCGCTGAGAATTTTAGTTATTATGTATTATATAAGATGCCAAAGGCAAATATTATAGATTCATGGAACCAAGAATGGGTTGTATATTGTAAATTAGTATGTTTAGAGAAGAGCTGGACAAACTTCAAATGATGCACTGGAGGTCACTCTTACTGTAAAGTATCAATAATTAAAACTTGGTTATGTGATTTTATTGGTGTATTTAACAGGGAAGTACCAGAAGAAAGTTGTTTCAGACATAGCTGTTTTTAGGGCTTGTTCAAGACCAACAGCATTGCATTTCTCACCTCAGATTACCTCTTCTTGTCAGTTTCATCTTTTCTTCTGCACATGTTTGCTCCACAAGACTAGTAGAGATGGCTGCCATTGGCCACAATTTCACATTCCTCCAATTTATCCACACAATTGAGAAAGAATGCCCCACATTTACTTCAAAATATGAAGCCTAGGGAAAAATTCATATAGGCCCTGCTTAAGTCAAATGTGCTTTATCCAGACCAATGGAGTACAAGGTCTGAGTCATACTCAACCTTGTAAACAAAAGATTTGGGATGGGGAATAAAGCATGTCAGGTAGCCCAAAACAAAAGGCAAAACAACCCACTAAAATGTGTAGGGTATATATAGAGGGTGAAGAGTTGCTTAGAATTTCCAAATAGGGTATTTGTATGTTCAAAGTATTAAATAGTTCAATAAATATTTTTAGAACCCACTACTTCTGCTTTATTTCATGCTGTGTGCAAAGGTTACAACAATAAAGAAAAAACTGTACCTATCCTCAAGTAACTCATTTTCTATTTACAGGTAGAGACATAAACATATATTTATAGTACTTTGTGACCAGTACAGTGATAAACGCACTCAGGACAAGAAGGATACTGACGTGGGCACCCAGTCCATGTGGTAGCAGAGGCAAAGCCATAGAGAAGTCAGGTAAGACTTCTTGGAGGAAGTGATTTTCAATGTGAGTTAGGATAGACTCAATCAGAATTTGCAAGAACAATGGTTGAAGATAGGAGAGGTGTGAGTTTACATATAATGATACTCTTGGTGAAGATCATTTGTATAGTGTACAAGATGAGAGTAAGAGTAGAAAGAGGCTGGAGATGTAGTTAGGGAAAATTGAAGGTCACCCAGGCAATGGGTGATTGGTGAGGAGGTAGGTTTGGCCACTGAAGTTAAGGTTCAGGGAGAGAAGTGTGCTAGGCAGAGGAGTTACAGAGCCAGACTATCCTTTACACGGGTAATTCTTTGAGAATTCAGAACAGGGAGAAAACAGAAGAAACATCAATTAGATAATAGTTGCAGTGTGCCAAGTCAGAGGAGAAGTAGTGAACCTGTTCTGAGGCAGTAGAAATGGAGAAGACAAATATTAGAGAAAAATGTATGGGAATAATTTGATAGGGTTTATTGAAGAGTCAAGGATGTCTTCTATCTTACCAGCTAGGAATACTGGGTGGATATTAGAGAAGGAATCTGGTAGAGTGAGGAGTTTGATGTACTTTCAGACCTTCTGGATCAGGGGTTCTTAACCAAATTTCAGTGAATAAATTGAAATTCAAAAAAACATTTTTCTTGTGGGGACATGGTGGTACAGTGTGATATATTTATTAAATAATGCTATAGTGTGGATTTAGTAAGGGGTACATAGTTTTCCCCTGACTGGTGAAAGGGTTCATAGAACAAAAACCGTTAAGAAATCCCTTTCTAAATAAAAATAGATATTCAGAATACCCTTGGATGTATGGATCTGAAACTCTACCAGGCCTGGAAAAACTCAGGGGGAAAATCTGAGTTGGAAATATAGATCTGTGATTTACCAGTATATAAAAAAAAGGAGTGAGGGCACTCAAAGAAAACTAATGTATGTATAATACAGAGGACTGAAGAAGAGAAAGATACTGCCATTAAAAGGATGAATAAAACAGTAGAAGTCTGTAAGGGAGAGGAAAAAAAACGTAGAGTTGGAGTACACAAGAATGATCCAAAAAGAATCCAATACCAAAAGACCACAGAACAGAAAAGTTGAAGAAAGTAAGGGTACTCAATAGTCAAAGGAAGCAAAGAGAGCCAATAAGGTAAGACTGGTACAATATTTGTATAATAGACTATAGGAAATTCTGTTATGGACCCATTGAACCTTGAGACCAAGATCTTATAGAGGTACCTCTTGTCAAAGAAGTGCGCTTTCTCCCCCAACAGTACTTAGCCTTCTTCATTGCAGGTTGAAGTTTTGCTGGGAGGATGAGAGAAAAAAAAGACATGAAGACTTAAAAAATAAGTGTATGCATGTTTATAAACTGGCTTATTGTTCATATAATCATCTTTGTGGCACAGGTTGGGTAGGGAGGGAATAGAAGCTATAATAAGGATCATAGAATTCACGGGAGACTCATAAAGGAGGATAAAATAGAGGAGCCAGAGTACTAAAGGTCCTTCAAAGATCAAAGGTTAAGTGTAGGTATAGTGGAGTTTGGTAGAGCAGGGAAGACAAATAGGTAGTGCTCAGTGAGTGGGCTACTGGAGTTCCAAGTTTTGTTAGAACAGCTTCCAAAATGACAGTCACTCAGGGGATGGGTGATTGATGGAAAGGCAGGTGAGGGCACTAAATTTAAGAAGGTCCATATAGATCAAGGTGATTTCATCAGATTGTATAGATGTGAAAATATAAATCTGTAGTAGATAGAGTATAAGACTCTGATAAACTTTGAACTGGCCCAAAGTCTTCAATGAATGAAAAGGAGATAATAGAAGCCAGTTGAATGGCAAGAATGAGGAGTATGAATGCCCTAAACTCAAAGAAATGTTTTGTGTATAGTGAGTTGAATAAAGTAGTCAGAAAAAAAATACTTACACCCAAGAGTCATGGGAAAGTAGGGTAGAATGATAAGATAAAGATCTAATTAGTTCCAGATTAAATTCTTATGAGAGATTATGGACTTGATTCTCTAAATGATATTACCACATTTTGGAATTTTTACTACTTTGTAGCATTGATGGGAGAGGAAAATAACTCTATCTGCTACTTGTTAATAATCTAGGGCAAGATTTCATAGACAAAGAAGATAAAACAAATGACTGAAATCTAGATCACATACTAACCATTAATTTAACTTTATTCAATAAATATTTACTGAGCGGTTACTATGTGTAGTGGGAAAGTCAAGGTGGACTTCATTCATATATTTTTCCTCTAAATTAATGAATGAACCTAGGCTTTGTTCAGATATGAAATGCAAGAAACACTTAAAAATCACTTTTTATCTAAACATAGAGATTAATGAGTTAACACTAAGGGAATTATGGTATAATGGTGCTTTAAATATCTTTGTATAAAATCTTATATTACGGAAATTATCTTTACCATCATTTCTTTTTTTTTTTAAAGATTTATTTATTTATTATTTATTTATTTCTCTCCCCCGCTTCCTCCCCCCCGGCCCAGTTGTCTGTTCTCTGTGTCTATTTGCTGTGTCTTCTTTGTCCACTTCTGTTGTCAGCGGCATGGGAATCTGTGTTTCTTTTTGTTGCGTCATCTTGTTGTGTCAGCTCTCCGTATGTGCGGCACCATTCCTGGGCAGGCTGCGCTTTCTTTCACGCTGGACGGCTCTCCTTACAGGGCGCACTTCTTGCGCCTGGGGCTCCCCTACGTGGGGGACATTCCTGCATGGCAGGGCACTCCTTGCACACATCAGCACTGCGCATGGGCCAGCTGCACATGGGTCAAGGAGGACCAGAGTTTGAACCACGGACCTCCTATGTGGAGATGGATGCCCTAACCACTGGGCCAAGTCCGTCGCCCACCATCATTTCTTTAACATATAAAATTTTAGTTTCAGAAAAATTATGTGATTTTACACAGTATTTTATCTCCCATTAGATGTTATCTTTTCCTTTTATTATGCTTTGTTTTTAATAGCTTTTATTTAAAAATACATATCAACAAATTTAACATTGTATAAAGTTTTTCTGCCTTTATCTTATAATCAAAGGAAATTAAAATAGTACGTTGTGTTCTATATTCATAGATTAAGTTAAATGAAAACTTCCTGCCATATTTTCATCTCTTAGAATACTAATTGCATAGTAATTGAAATTGAGAATTAATAGACTCAGTAGTCCTTAAATATATAACTTTATATATTCAGCAACTCCTCAATTATTTTTTGCTATTCTATTTCCTAGCAGGTATATTCATAGACAACGGTGCTACTAATACTATGTAAGGAGATATGATAAAATCAGACATTTAGAGCATACGTGATTTTTCCTTCATTATTTGCATTTAGGGCATTTGGAAATTTAACACAAAATGCATTTGTGATGGAGGGATTTCAGTCTGTTATTCAGACATATTTGAATGTCATATGTAAGGCATTATTTTAGGCATGACAGTGAATAAAGAAATATTCTGTCCTCATAAATCTTACATTTGGGTTGAAGGAGGAAAACAATAAACAAGTAGAAAATTGCCTGCGTCCTGTGAAGAAGACTGAAGAGGATAACATAGTAAAGCATGAGTAGGGAGGCTTCGGGAAAGACTTTTCTAAGGAGATGAAATTTGAGTTAAGATTAGGGTTAACATAGAGTGAGTTATGTAACGATTTGGGGGAAAAGCTCTGTAAGCGGAAGTGCAAGTGCTCTGTGTTGAGAATGAGTGGGGTGAGTTTGAGGGGGGAAAAGCAGCACACTGTGGCTAGAATCCAGGAAAAATGTGAGAGAATGGAAATATTGGAAGTTGCAAAGAGAGAAAAGGGCAAAATAATATAGGACCCTCTAGGCTAGGTGAGGCATTTGGATTTTATTATCAATGGCACTGAAAACTATTGAAGGAATTTTATGAGGAGTGTAAATTTTGTGACTTTATTAGTCATCTACTGGAGATATTTAAAGAGTATTTTTTTAAGTCAAGGATTTTCTCTGAGATTTTTTTGGAGGTTCTTACAATCAAGACACATTTTACAACTTCCATATTCCATCTCCCATTAAAAATAATTTTGATTGGATCACCCAGTGTGGTAGGTTGAATTATGTAACCCTAGGGGAAATAAATGTTCTTAATCTTATTGCCTTTCTTGTGGGTATGAAACCACTGTAAATAGGATCTTTTGTAACTGTTATTAGTTGACGTGCAGCCAAATGAATCAGGATTGGCCTTAATCTGATTAATGAAGTCCTTTATAAGCAGAAGAAATTCAGACATAGCGTAAGCCAATGGGAAGAGCTATAAGCATCAAGTCAGTAGGAACCCATAAGAGAAAGGAGATGACATTGTGAAGTGACAGGAAAGCCAAGGAACCCAAGAATTGCTGGTTTATCAGAATGCTCCTGACCTTGGAAAGACGCAAGCCTTCCAGTTTCTGAAACCATGAGCCAATAAAGTACCACTGTTTAAGCCAACCAATTGTGTGGTATTTGTCATAGCTGTTTGGAAACTAAGACACTCTGTAATGAAGAGAGGCAAGAACATCACAGCAAATAGCCCAACTTTAATTTTTTTGCACTTGTACAAGATATAAATAAGCTAAAGCATGGCCTTCAAAGTAATTTTTTCTGTTTGTCAGAATATAATGATATATGTAAAAATCCAGCAGTGAATTATTTTAAACTAATAGAAAGAATATTGGTTCTAGTAGGATGAGACAGAACTAGGATAGGCTTACTAACTCTCCCTCTTACTAACTTAGTGATTTTAGGGAAATTGCTTACTTCTCTGAGTACTTGTTACTTCATATGCAAAATGTGAACAATAATCTTTATCACATTGTTGGAAAGATTTAAATTTGTAAATATATGTAAATCACCTAATACATCAATACAGTATCTGACCCATAATAGTTCCTCAGTGTGTTCTGAAACAAGGTCCCACCATTTCTGCAACTTTCATGGATAAAAGCATAGATCAATGTTTTAGTTTTGTAAAGGTGTCCAGCAGTTTCTCTCCATTTGCCCCTATTGGTGGGCATGTAAAGATTCAAATTTGGGAGAAAAATTATACTTTTTTAGGAAGGGGGGGGAAGCATCTTACTATTTCCTTTGTTTGGTAAAGATAAAGCAAAACTCCATTTTGTCAATGAGAGCTTCAAGACAAGTTACTCTACTGTAGCAGCAAACAAGTCCCAAATCCCAGAGATTTTTAAGAGCAAATTTTATTTCTTCACTTATGTTACATGAAGGTAGTAAGCTGAGGCTCTGTTCCAGGTCAGAGGAATTCTGTAACTCTGCTCCACATTTTTAATTCACTTTAAAACTCAGGGCATTCCTCCTAAGGTATATGCCAATGCTTGCAGCAGATGGAAAGAGCAAAAGGGCTTATGTGAACTCATGAACTGCAGCATATCACATGTCAGAGGAACCAGAATATTCTCCCACAGGAAGATGGGACTGAATATTTGAATTCTACTGTAATCTGTCTTCTTAGTCACCAATAATTGCTTCTTCCCTTCTGCACTCAAAACACAACCTTGCCAGCCCCCCAAAAGAATTTCCGAAAGGCTCATCCAATCACATCGCTTTTTCTTCATGGGAACTCATGACCTCCTCCACATCAGGTTTTATGATATTCAATCCCATGACCCAATGACTTGTGTCTTTTTGCCTCCTCACATTTCAACACCCATATTCAATAATAAAATACAGAGGGGATAACTACATGAATTTACTACCATTCATAGAGGAAGAATGGAAATTGTGTAGCAGTCACTGGCCCATCGTTATTTAAGTACCTCTGAGAAAATTTGTTTGGACCTCTTACTTCATTAATACACAATATTCCTTGATTAAGCTCTGATTCTCATGACTGGAAGTAGAGCCCTGATCCTTTGATCTCCATGTTCCTTGGTTCCACCCTATAGATGTCCCTGATGCTATCTTCCTTTACCACATCATAAAAGAATATAGCAGAATATGTTTTCCTTAGAAGTTGAGTGGGTGTCTAAGACTACATTTTGCCTGAGGAAATTTGGAGACCCTAGGCCATTACACATCTCAAGCAATCAAGGTTTTTCTTCATTCTGTTTCTGTCGATGTATTATTTTGTGCGCCAATGGCCAAGCTAAAACAATGGCTTCTTTCCTGAGAATACTTCTTTCTTGCCATGCTTTGTCAAATTCAACGAATGGCAACCAAGATTTATTAGTAATATTGAATTTTGCAAAGCTCTTGCCAAAAATTAATTAACTATACCATTTGCCTCCAAGTTGTTTCACCATTACATACTATGAACTGCCATTTTCTCACACTCCAATACAGTATTGTCAATAATAAACACCTGGACTCAAAGTTAGAGTTTTGTTATGGTAGTGCCCTGCTTTTAGGCACCACCTTTTGTATTAGTCAAATTTCCTAAGACAGCAAACAATCCAAAACTGTGAGTGGCTTACAGCACAAACATTTCTCATTCATATACATTAGGTGGTGATAGCCGAACTTTGGTTTCTTTTTAGCTCTGCTAAACTCTGTTCTAGAACCCAGGAAGAAAAAGACACTATATGTAGGACGTGCCAGTTCTGATGTAGGAGGGAAAGATCAAGTAGTAACTCTGAGGTCTTTTCAGGCTTCTGCTGTAAAGTGTTCATGTCCATTGGCCGAAGAATGTCACATGACAAAATCCAAATTCAATGAGCAGGCGAGGTATTCTCCCACAAAGAGAAGGAACTGAACTTTTGCAAGAAATACACAATCTGGACAAATTTAATTGAACTGTCCTGTTTAATAATCTTTAAAAATAATATTCATTGTGGGCAGAGTTGCTTTTCCAGAGCTTTTTCAATATCACATGCAGTTGAGACAAGTTAAAATAATAAGAACTAATGTTTATGCTTTCTAAATTCTAAGATTATTCTAAGAAACCGACATACTTTATTTTACTAAGGAGTTAGGTGTTATTATGCCTATTGTACAGAAAAGGTAATAAGGTGAGAGGATTTTAGTGACTACCTCCTGTGGTATAGCTAGTAAGAGGAAGACTCAGGATTTAAGCCTAGGTGTTACTGAAGGCAGAACTCATGCTTTTACCCATTATGTAGCAATGCCTGTCAAAGTCACTGACATCCAAAATGGGCTGCAGTTGCGAAACCATTGTAGAGAAAATTATGATATGGGTAATGTTGCTGTAGTAGGACACAACAACCAATATCATTATTATTTTAGTATGTGTCTACAAATCATGTAATGAAGAAGTGGAAATTTTTGGTCTGAATTCTGTATCTATAGAGTTTCTTTTGGAAAATGGCAAATTTATGGTAAGTAGACAAAGTTACAATTTCAACCCTTCTGCGCTTATGAATATGGTATTTGAACATAAAATAAGGACAAATATATATAATCACTTAAGTGGAATATTATTCAATAAAATTGCCAGTTGAATATTTATTTTTGGTTATTTACTGCCTTCAGCATGTGTTTCTATTTAATGCTTATATTTCTTGATAGAAAATAATTTTTTAAATTAATCAAGTATCTGCTTTAAAAGAGATAGCATAATCTATTTTCTTTTATTCCTGGAGAAATTCTTGGATTAATGACATTTTCACTGCTCTCAATTTCTATTTGTATATTTCAGTCTTTTCTAAGTGAAAGCAAGCACTTAAATGCGCTATCAAATTGAAGACAGACCCTGAGGAAATGTGGCCTCATTTACATGCAGCTTATAGTGCTTTTTGTAAGAACATATTTGACTTTGCACTTTTCCTTGGTAGCAAATGGGAACAGAATAACTGTGGTGTGCAGAATTCAGTTGACAGCTTAAAAACCTTAATAGCATTTGGGTTCTTTTTATGCTATATATTCCTAACAATGCAAATTTTATGGGAGAGTAAAATCTCTGGTGTTTCAAAGAAAGGCATTTGTATAATTTCAGATTAAAAAAAAAAATAGTTCATGTGACATACCCAGAACATAGTGAAGATATTTTCAAATAAAGAGCCCACTTATTTAGTTCTCATTCAATTAAATTCAAGTAAGAAATTGATTATTTGTAAATGTGCATGTTAAAAGTAGAAATAATAGTTTTTCCAATAAAGGATCACTGACTTGTAGGATGGAAGATTACTTAAGGATTTCATAAGGAAAAAAAGTAATGATACTTTCTTTGTTAAAAGATAGACCTCTAAAACATTTCATATCTAAAAAAAATTACAGTCAGAACAAAGAGCAATTCTATTTTAAAAGTAAGGAACAATTAGAAATGAATTTCAGCTTCTATCTTGAAATAGTTACAAGAGTAAGGCCAAGCTCACTATAAATTTCTTCTCACATCCACAGTATATGGTCTATAGACACATACCTGAAATTACATATGCACTTGCATATTAATGTCTTTTCATTAACCAATTAATCGAAGCCAGACATCGCTCTAAAGTAGGAATTTTTACCTGCCTTTGACTACAGTGATTACATCCCTCTAGTATTTGAAAGTGGCTGCTTTTCTTTTCACTGCCTTTGTCAGTCTCACATTTGGTATCAGAATCTATTTGGGCAATGGTTTTTGGATCCTTTTACATGAAAGTTGACTGTAACCACAAATATGTAATTCTTGGCTTCCCTTGAAAGACATCTGTTCATTCTGAGGACAGATAGATTTGGAGTAATAGCTGTAATTGTGCTGCCAATCATAACAGTAACTTTGTTTTTGGATCTGCTTTAATTCCTTTATGAATTAGGAGTGGGGGAAGAAGAGGTCCCAGTGGCTTATTTATAACTAATAAACTAGTTTTTATTTTTGGATAACCTTTAACAACTTTCATCAATTCTAAATTCTCTTCTATTAACTCTCTTTTACTATCAAAAGTTCCTGTTACTATACGTGATTGGGAATACTTTATTGTGTGGGTTTGCATAGATTTTCCTCAAAGGAACTGC
Organism: Dasypus novemcinctus; assembly: GCF_030445035.2. NCBI lineage: Eukaryota > Metazoa > Chordata > Mammalia > Cingulata > Dasypodidae > Dasypus > Dasypus novemcinctus. The sequence continues at coordinate 128,036,309 of NC_080676.1, forward strand.
CTTAAGTTTATTCTGCCTCAAGTTTATTTCAGTCTTGTCAGCACAGTGAAATCCTGGCTCCCTTTCATTAAGTGTATTCACAATGGTTCCACTGTTACCCCACTTGATCCCATAGAAGTGAGTGACATAAAGAAATATTCTGAACCATCTCAACTTGTCACCCTAATGTGTCCCCAGAGTGGGCAAGTTTTGGTTTTGAGAGAAAAATGATCTCGTAATAACTATGGCATTTATGGGTTTTTTGTAATTTCTTATTTTTACATAATTGTAAATTTACATGTAGTTGTAAGCAATAAAACATAGAGATTGCAAATCTTTTACAGTTTACCTCAAAAGTAACAACTTGTAAAAATGTAGCCCAATATCACAACCAGAATATTAACACTGACACATCCACCAATGTTGTTCAGATTTCTTTCACTTTTACTTGTACTTATTTGTGTTCTTATGTATTGTATGCATGTATATTTAGCTCTATGCATTTTTGTCACATATGCAACTTCACGCATCTACCACCAGAGACAAGAAACAGAACAAACATCACCACAAAAATTCCTCCTGTTGTCCTTTAAAAGAGTTCTCCCCTCCCCCACCCATCCTCACCCCTGTTCTTTTCCTTGGCAACCTCTAATCTGTTCTCCATTTATAATACTTTGTCATTTCAAAACTATAATAGAAATGAAATTATACAGTGTGTAATCTTTTGGGATTGGCATTTTATCACTCAGCAAACTTCCCTGGAAATTTATCCAAGTGGTTGCACATACCAATAGTTTGCTTCTTTTTATTGCTGAATCATATTCCATGGTGTGCTTGTACCATGGTTTGCTTAACAAGTCACCCAGTGAAGGACTTCCAGAATGTTTTCAGTTTGGGGCTGTTGCACATAGCACATGTTTTGTGTCAACATAAATTTCCATTTCTCTGGGATAAAGGCAAAAGAATTCAATTGCTGGGTCATATGGTATTTGCATATTTACTGTTTTTCAGGGTGGCTGTAAAATTTTACATCCACAGCAAAAATATGTGGAAGATACCCAAAGTGTGAGCAATGAAAGAAAAATTAGTTAAATGGAACATCCTCAAAATTAAAAACGTTTTTGCTTCAGAGGAGTGTTTCAAGAAAGTGAAAAGGCAGCTTACTCAATGGGAGAAAGTTTTGGTAACCATTTATCTATTAGGTCCTAATAGCTAGCATATATAAAGAAATCCTGCATCTTGAAAATATAAAGACAAATGGGCAAGAGATTTGAATAGATACTTTTTCGAAAAAGAAATGCAAATGGCTAAAAAGCACATGAAAACATGCTCAACATCACTATTAGGGAAATGCAAATCAAAGCTACAATGAGATTCATCTTAAATCTGTTAGACTGGCAGCTATTTAAAAAAAACAAACAGAACTACAAGCATTGGAGAGGATGTGGAGGAGCGGGAACACACATCCACTGCTGGTGGGACTGTAAAATGGTGTAGGCTTTGTGAAGGACTGTTCAGCTGTTCCTCGGGAAGCTAACTATGAAACTGCCATATAATCCAGCAATCCTACTGCTGGGTATATACCCAGAAGATTTGAAGGCAGGGACATGGACAAATATATGCACATCAGTTGTCATAGAGACATTATGCACTATTGCTAAAAGGTGGAAGCAACCAAAGTGTCCATCAACAGATGAATGGATAAGCAAATTGTGGTATTAAATACGTAAAATGAAATAGTACTCAGCTGTAAGAAGGAATGGAGTATTAACATATGGGACAACACGGATAAATCTTGAAGACCTCATGTTGAGTGAAGTAAGCCAGTCTCTAAAGAACAAATATTACATGACCCCACTGATAAGACTTAAGCAAATTAAGCAGACTCACAGAGCTAGAGTCTGGAAGCTAGCATGACCCCACTGATAAGACTTAAGCAAATTAAGCAGACTCACAGAGCTAGAGTCTGGAAGCTAGGTTAACAGAAGACAGAAAGGGAGTAGAGGGTGTGAGCTGATGCTCAATATGGGCAAAACCCAAGATAAGGTGGAAGGGAGTGATTGCTTAGTGGATGGGGTGATGTTGGTTCAGGATGTGAGTGGGCATTGATGGTGATGGTATTTGAGGGGGAGTAAGGTGGGGGTTTGGTTTGGGCTATCCATGGAACTGGGTAGAAGGCTGGAGGAAGGAACAGGTGAACTCTGGGGATTTGCAGGTTTGAGTTAAAAACTACAACGGTGGGCATATTCTTTTAGCAAAATACGACAGGGGAGTGTTATTGGTGCAGGATGTCAGGGATGGGAGGATATGTGGGTTAGGACGCACCTGGGCATGCCTCTATGGAATATGACAGTGTTCATCTTGTCATAGTATGTTATCTCAGTGGGTGGAGACCCCCATAATAAACAAGAAAATATTAAACTCCCATCCTGTGAGTCCTCCTATGTTCTCAATTAGAGGGGCAAGAATCTCTCTAGAATGTAGGCAGTGCCTAATAAGGAAAACAAGCCAATATGCCAATCCCTCAATACTAACATATCTGACAATGAATCTTATTCTTCAAAACTGAAACCTAGTGGTTACCACAGGTCCTGGGGGAGGGAGGAGGGGAAAATAGAAGAGATGGGACATAAGGCATTTTTAGGGCATTGGAATTGTCCTTCATGATTTTGCAATGATAGATACAGGACCCTGTAAGTTTTGTCAAAGTGTATAAAAGTATATGGTGTAAAATGTAATCCATAATATAAACAACTGACCATGGTTAATAGCAATTCTTAAATATTTGTTCATCAATTGCAACAAATGTACCATACTCATGTAATATGTTATCAATAGAGAAAAATGTGAGAATGGGGTGGGGGTGAGATATAGGGGAATTCCCTATATTTTCTATGTAACTTTTCTGTAACCTAAAGTTTCTTTTAAAAAAAAGCAAAAAAGAAAACATTGTGGGAGCATACAAAAGAAGCTGTCACTGTACATAAAAGATAACATATCTTATGGTGATGAAAGAATTTTATTTATTTTTTATTTTTGTATTTTATTTGCTTTTTAATTATTTTTATACATTTATATTTTGGCTTTGTTTGGGAGGAGGCTTGGATTGCAGATGGGTTGCAGCTGTAGCAGGGGAGGATCACTGGTGTGGGATGTTGGTGATGGGGGGATGTATGGGGATTGATGCAACTGGGCAACGCCTTTATGGAATATGAATATGTTCATGTGGTCATGGGGTGTTGTCTTGGTGGGTGGAGACCCACACATAACCAAAAGAGTATGGAATTTCCATCCTGGGAAGTCCTGTTACATTTTCTAATTGAATGGCAAGAATCTCTAAAGTAGATGGGTGGTGCCTAGTGCAGGAGAACAGACCAATATGTCAGGCCCTTGACATTGATGATTGTACTTATGAAATTGTTCATGTGAAACTGAAACTTAGTATTATATATTGCCTAAAAGTTACCTCCTGAAATCCTTCTTGCTGCTCAAATGTAGCCTCTAAGTCAAACTCAGCACACAAACTTACTACCTTGCCCCCAGTGTGGGACATGACTGCCAGGCATGAGCCCTGTCACCAAGGGAATATTACCAAGCACCAACTAGCAATGATTTGGATAAAGACCTTGACCAAAAGGGGAAAATATTAATACAAATTTGTTTCATGGCTAAGAAATTACAAAGTGAGTCAGCAGGTCATTCCAGATGTTACACTTATGCGTGTCTCAGCAGGATCTTACTGCCTCATTAAACATTCCCTCAAACAGGGATGCTCCTGAGGGCTCTAAAGACACCTAGACACTATAGGCAGGGCAGAAAAGCTCAGGAATTTGGCACCCTGTCAGTGAGCCTTACTTTGGAATATATATAACCCATTTCCCCAAATGTAATAGAATTAGACTTATTTTTAATTTCCCTATACATGGCTCTTCTGTCCCTTTTATTTGGGCCTATAAGTAGGACTATATTCATTAAATATATGTACCAGAGACTTAAATCTTCAGTCTGTTCATTTGCTGGTTGAGCTCCAAGTTCAATAGTGTTGCAACACATACTCTCTAGTTCATCAAACTCACCCAGGACAACTAACAAAATGATGATGATAGATGACACCCATCTCAAAAAAACACTGTATATTCGACTGCAAGTAAGACAGTTCCATCCCTCTGTCCTGTGGATCTAAGGTCCCTCTCAGTCAGAAACATAGTGGGCATTACCATCCTAAAATCCTCAGGATTGAGGAATGGACAAACATAAGGGGGAAATCAACTATGGACTAAAGTAGACTTATTATTATTCTAGCAATGGAAGAGATTGTAACACTGATATAAAAGGCAATGGTCACCAGAGGTTCTGAGGGAAGGGAGAGGGAAGAATAGGTGCAACCTGGGACATTTGGGGAACATTGAAATTATTCTCCACAACATCGCAGTGATAGATACAGGTCATTATACATTTTGTTAAAAACTATAGACTTATGTTATGCACAGTGTAAACTATAATGTAAACTTTAACCATGATTAGTAGAAATGCTTTGGTATGTGTTTGTCAATTGTAGCAAGTGTGCCACACTGATGAAAGATGTTGGTTGAGAGGAGTGGGGGAGGTGGAAAGGGAGGAGTATATGGGAATTCCCCTATATTTTTGATGTATCATTTATGTAATCTAAGACTTCTTTAAAAATAAAAGAAAAAATATATATGAGTGATAGAGTTTCTCTGGATCTTTGCCAGCATTTTGTGTTATCACTATTGCTAATTTTAACCACTCTTATAAGTACATAGTGGTATCTTATTGCAATTTTAATTTGCATTTCCCTAATGGCTCATGATGTTGAACGGTTTTCATGTGTTTATTTGCCATATGTATGTCTTTCTTGCTGAAATGTTTATTCATGTCTTTTCTCTATTTTCTACTTGGATTGCTTTTTATTATTGAGCTTTAAGAGTTTTTAAAATATATTTTAGATACTAATCCTTTGTTGGATGTATGGTTTGCAAATATTTTCTCCCCATTTGTAACTTGTCTTTTCATTTTTTGTCAGGGTTTTTGTGGAACAAAAGTTTTTCATTTTGAGGAAATCCAATTTGTCTTTTTTTTTTCAGTGTCAATCCTAAACTCACTTCCTAGCCCCAAATACCTAAGATTTCCTTTATATTCTATTTCATGAAAAGTTTGATAGTTTTAAATTTAAACCTGTGATTGATTTTGAGTTAATTTTTATATAGTGTGAGGTTTAGGTCAATCTTCATTTTTTTGCTTATGGAGATCAAGCTGAACTAGCATCTTTTGTTAAAACACTCTTTTTCCCCCACTGAATTGTTTTTGTGCATTTGTCAAAAATCTGTTGGGCATATTTGTATTAATCTATAGATGGGTTCTCTGTTCTCTTCCATTGATCCATATATCTCTTCCTAAGCTAATAACACACTGTCTTGATTACTGTAGCTTATAGTAAGGTTGAATATGGCATAGAATGATTTCTCTTATTTTATTCTTATTGAGATAGTTTTAACTATTCTAGAATTTGTGCTTTTCCACATAAATCTTAAATAAACTTGTTTATTTCTAAAAAAATCTGCTGGATTTTGATAGGAATTTCATTTATGCTATTGATCAATTTGGGGGAATTGGCATGTTTACAATATTGGGTCTGTCAATCTATGAACATAGTATATCTCTACATTTATTTACGCTTTCTTTGATTTCTTTGGTAGAATTTTGTAATTTTCAGCAAATGAATTCTGTACATGTTTTAAATTCATAATTTACTTGGAGTGATTATAAATGACATTTTGCTTTTAATTTTTTCTCACATGTTTATTGTTAGTATATAGAAATAAATTGATATTTGTACGTTGTTCTTGTATCAAGGACCACACGAAGCTGGTTATTAGTTCTAGAAGTTTTTTCTGGGATTTTCAATGTAGACAATCATGTCATCTGCAAATATGGACAATTTCATTTCTCCTTTTTTAATCAGGTTGCCCTTTATTTCTTTTTCTTGCCTTATTTAATGGCTAGAACTTTCAGTACCTTGTTGAATAAAAGTGGTAAGAGCAAACATCCTTTCTCATTCCTTATTTTAGGAGAAAGGAATTCAGTCTTTCCCACTTAGTAATTGTGTATAACCATTTTTATATGTTGCTGAAATCAGTTAACAATATTTTATTGACATTTTTGCATCTAAGTTCATGAGAGATATTGTTCTGTAATTTTCACTCTTCTGTTTCCTTGAATAGATTGCTTACAATTGGTATTAATTCTTCCTTAAATGTTTGGTAAAATTCTCCCATGAAGTCTTCTAGACCTAGAGAATTCTTTTTGGGGTTGGTTTTAATTATAAACTAAATTCCTTTAATGATTATAGTACAATTAAGGCTCTCAAATTTATCTTGGTTGATTATTGGAAGTTTGTGATTTTTGAGCAATTAGTTCATTTCTTCTAAGTTTAACTTAGGAGTCTAAGGTTGTTTGTAGTACTCCCTTATCTCTTTAACAGTTACCAGATCTGTGTGATTTCATCTTTTATATATATATATATATATATATATATATATATCAATCTTTAAGGCATATTGCCTTTATAATTTTCTTACTGGTTGCTCTGTATATTACAAATCGATTCCTAATTTATCACAGCCTACTGTAATCAACATTTTAGCACTTCATGTGAAGTTTTGGAATCTTCCATTTAGGTCCCTTTAGCCTTTAAAATTATAAAATACAATTTTTTCAAAAGTTTCTGTCATTACATACACTGAGCATCATAATAGATATCATTTTAAATTTTGCTTCAACAATCAAATATGTTTTTTTTAAACTCCTAAGGATAGTCTAAGATATCACTCCCATTTTCACTTATTCTATCCTTCTTTCCTTTTTGAATTTCAAAATCTTTTTCTGTTATAATTTATTTTCTGTTTAGAGAGATTCTTCTAGCTATATTTTTAAAGATAGGCCTGCTGGCAACAAATTCTCTTAGTTTTCCTTTGCTGGTAGATGTCTTTATTTCTCCTTTATTCTTTAAGGATAGTTTTGCAGATGTAGACTTTGTGATTGACAATTGTTTTCTTCCAGCACTTAAAAAAAATGTTTACTGTTTTCTTCTGGTCTCCATGATTTAATAGGAGAAATCCACTGTTATTCAAATTGGTATTCCTGTAGAAGTGATGCATAATTTTTTTTCTTCCTTGCTTTTAAAACATTTTTTCTTCATCTTTGATTTTCATAAGTTTAATTATGATGTCTTGACATGGATTTTTGAGGTTTATGCTACTTGGGTTTCATTCATTGTCTTGAAACTGTATGCTTATATTTTTTAGTTAATTTGGGAAGTTTTTAGCCATTACTTTAAATTTTTCAGTTCCCCATTCTTTCTTCTTTACTTTTGAGACTCTAATGATATCAATTTTAGTTTTTTTTTGTCTTTAGCCCACAAGTACTGATGTTCTGTTCACATTTTTAGTCTATTTTTTGTTGTTCAAATTGTTCAAATTGTATTAATCTATCATCTCTGCTCTACTATTGTGTTTATCCAGCAATTTAAAATATTCCTGTTATTGTATTTTTCAATTCTGTAATTCACATTTCATTTTTGTAGCTTCTATTTCTTTGCTGGACTTTTCTAATTTTTTTCATCTGTTTCAAGGGAATTTGTGGCTATTTGTTGAAGCAGTTTTATGGTAACTGCTTTAAAACTTCCAGATGGCTCCAACAGCTAATTAATCTCAGCATTGGTGTCAGTTGATTGGTTTTTATCAGACAAGTTTTGATCCTACAGGCTTTTGGTATCACTACTGATTTTCAATGGCATTCTGGATATTTTGTCTATTATGCTCTTGATCCTATTAGATCTTCTATTTCAGTAGACAGTCACTTTGTTAAGGTTTATTATGTAGGATCTTGGTTATTTTTGTAAGCCTTTCTCTAATGACAATTTAGGATTCTAGGTCTTTGCAATGCAATTATGGTCTGCTTCATTATTCTTGTTCTGTTTGAACTCCTGCTGGGTATCTGCTGGTGATGCCAGTGATGCTTCCTTGGTCACTTGGCATTGTTAAGTGGGAGGTGGAATGTCAAGACAAACAAGTTGGGTACAGGACTTTGGCCCAGTGGTAGGGCATCCGTCTACCACATGGGAGGTCCACGGTTCAAACCCCGGGCCTCCTTGACCCGTGTGGAGCTGGCCCATGCACAGTGCTGATGCGAGCAAGGAGTGCCCTGCCATGCAGGGGTGTCCCCCGTGTGGGGGAGCCCCACGAGCAAGAAGTGTGCCCCGTAAGGAAAGCCGCCCAGCACAAAAGAAAGTGCAGCCTGCCCAGGAATGGTGCCGCACACACGGAGAGCTGCCACAACAAGATGATGCAACAAAAAGTAGCACAGATTCCCGTGCCTCTGACAACAGAGGCGGACAAAGAAGATGCAGCAAATAGACATAGAGAACAGAAAACCGGGGTGGGCGTGAAGGGGAAATAAATAAATAAATAAATAAATAAATCTTTTTAAAAAAAAAAGACAAACATGTTGGAGAATGTTTCTTCTGGCCTGTTCTTTGGCTACCTGGTATCAATATGCTTTCCTTATCTCTAGTGCTTCAAAGAGAGGGAAATGTCTACCTAGGCTGCCTTCTACCACTGTTGGGTGGCCAGGAACAGTGGTGTCTGGGTGGTATGCTACCACTGGGTGGAGGGCTGAGGGACACTAAGACTGTTGGCCAGCAGCCGTGGGGCATGGAATGGAACAGCTAGGTTGGGATATACTCCTGGTGCTGCTTCATGTACATCAGACTGTGGTTGCTATTGGCTATGGGTCATCCCGCTTTGTGCTTGCTAGTGTTTCCTTTCTTGAACATTTGATGAGACATTTGGACATTTGGTCAAGGTAGACCATTTTTCTTTTTTCCTTTGGTGATTCTGGGTTGCAGATCTCTATGGAATCCTCTCTATATGAGAGCTGAAAAGAAAACACACTACTATGTCATTCTTGACGTCCTAAGGGGGACTTTTACTTTGCATCTTTCAGAGACATTTTATGATTGTTGGTTGAATTATTTATAGTAATTAGCTGAATTTAGAGAGCAGGAGAATGGAAAAGTGGGCCTAAACCATCTTGTCCTAAATGTGTTTCTTATTGGATTTGCTACTTAGGAATATTTTGGTGGCCTAGAGGTGATAAACAGTCAGAGGATTGGAGGCTACATTTTTTTTTCTGTCCAACTATGTTGTATTTAGATATCTGATTGGCTTTCACCCAGTTGGGGGTGCTGCTTGAATCTGGCAATAAAAGATCAAAAGCAATGGAAAACTGATGAGTTGACACCATGAGAAAATCTAACCCAGTTACTTAGCATGCTTTTCCATGAGGAAGAACAGTACTGGACAGTGAAACTGACCATGGCCTTAAATGCAAAGTCAGAGTATAAGTTCCATTTTTTAAACTTTTTCATTACCTTTAATCAATGGAATTTCAGGTACTGAAATTGTTGGCTTCATCCTAATACTATTGACATTTCAATATTTTAAAACAACTACTGCAGCAACCACAATAAACCTTAATAAATAAAAATTCTATACCTTAGAAAAGAGCTCTATAACTATATCCCTGAACTGGATCAAATCTGGATACCTCCATACTTTAAGTATTTTTCAGCTGTGCTTTCACTCTATAATATCAGAATCAAGTTATTGGCTTATATGGCCTACAAAGCCAAAAATATTTATTAACTGGCCTTTTACAGACAAAGTTTGCTGACCCCTGTCTTAGAGGCAAGCAAACTTCATTTATTCCATTAATTTAATCATTCATTAATTCAATAATCATTTATTGACTTTCCAAATCCACTTAATAAATCATATAGCAGATAATTTCATCTATCTTTTCACAATAACAAAAGTTATCTATCAGTGGCCAAAAGTAATTATCTGTATTATACAAATTTAATTTTCAAATGGGTAGCAATAATCTGTAAGGCATAATTAAACAAAAAGAAAAAAGGTAATTCTAGACACAATTTGCTCATGGAATTAAATAATATTAACTAGGAATCATTTTGGTTTCCACTGAGCAAGTTGCCCTAAAGAAAAATTATGCAATGTACGTGGCAATAGTATTGGTGTCTTAAATCTATAAATATTTAACAAATTAAATAGAATCCAATCACATTGATCAACATTTATTGAGCAATTTATTTGTGTATTGAATATTTATTGCAATGAAGTTTTTGGTGGTTTGAGAGGAATAAATACCCTGCTAAATGTTAGAGAAAGGGGAGAGGAAATGATTTTGCCCACACATTTAAAGGAGATAGATTTGCTATTATACTATTACTAAACTGTTACTATTTGGACTATTGCATATCTTATATGAATTAAAAAAATATACATAATCTGTTTTGCATGTTTAATACCTTAAATTAATGACCTAATACAGCACATATATAGACATATATACACATTTTTTTTGAATTTTTGAAATTTGGTAAATGTAACTCTAGTTAATGCAACTTAATGCTCTATACAATTTCATTGCATATTGTTTTAGGGCTCTGTGGGGAAACAGAACCAAAAGGAGGTATCTGTATATACGAAATTTTAAAAAATTGTCTCAAATGACTGTGAGGATGCACAAGTGCAAATTCCGTCGGGCAGGCTCCAAGCTGGGAACTCTGATGAAGGTTTTCATTGAATTCCCCAGGAACAGCTGGCTGACTGAAGTAGAGATGGAAATTGTCTCTTCTGAAGGTTGAAATCATCACTTGTCCCTTTGAAGACTTCAATAGATTGGATGGGATGTCTCTCATTTTTTAAAGTAATCTCCTCAGTTGATAATCAATGTAATCAACCATGGATGCAATCAACTTACTGATGATTTAAGTTTGTGAAATTCCCTTATATTAGCAAACAGGCAGTGCACGCTTGACCAAACAACTTGGTACCATTACCTGGCCAAGTAGACACATGAACCTAGACATCATAGCCCACCCCTTGTCAGTTTGCAACCATACACATCACCTTATACAATACAAATTCCAAATAAAATACAATAACAGATGTTTTTGGCCTAACAATACTAAAGGGTCCTGAGTACAAATGGAAATATCTAAATCTCCCCCAGAATAGGGTGCAACTACTTAGGTAATATTCGTTCTTACATTTGATATCCTTTTTGACTTAAGCAAATTGAGCAAACTCACAGAGTTAGAGTCTGGAAGATAAGTTAACAGGAGGCCTAAAGGGAGTACAGGGTGGTGAGCCGATGCTCAATATTGGCAAAACCTACGAAAAGGTGGAAGGGGATGGCTGGGCAGTGGATGAGGGCGATAGTGGTGCAGTGATATGATTGGGTTCAAAGGTGCAGAAATGTGAGGGGGAGTAAGGTAGTAAGGTGAGAGGGTGCATCAGACTATCCATGGGACTCGGGGTAGTGTAGGAGGAAGGAGTAGGTGAACTCTAGGAATTTGCAGGTCTGTGGTTAAAACTGCAATGGTTGGAATGTTCTTATGGCAAATATGGCAAGAGAGGGTTATTGGTGTAGGGCTTTGGGAGTGGCAGGGATATGTGGGATAGAATGCACCTGGGGTATGCCTTAATGGAATATGAAACTGTTCATCTTGTCGTAGTGTTCTCAGTGGGTGGAGACCCACATAATAAACAAGAAAATATGAAACTCCCATCCTGGGGAGTCTTACTATGTTCTCGATAAGAGGGACAAGAATCTATCTAGAATATAGGCAATGCCTGACAAAAGAAAACAGACCAATATGTCAACGTCAATATAATTGCATGTAACAATGAACCTTATTCTTCAAAAATTGAGACTTAATGGATAAAATAGGTTCCAAGGGGAGGAGGAGGGAAGAAAAGAATAGATGGAACATAGGGCATTTTTAGGGCATTGGAATAGTTCTTCATGATCTTATAATAATAGATACAGGCTATATTAAATTTCATCAAAATCTATAAAAGTATACAGTGCAAAATGTAATCCATAATGTGAATCATTAACCATGGCTAGTAGCCATGCTTCAATATTTTACATCAACTGTAACAAATGAACCACCCATTTGTAAAATGTTATAAATGTGGGAGAGGTGGAGAGGGTGAGGGCATTACGTATATGGGAACCCCCACTATTTTTGATGTGACTTTTCTGTAACCTAAGGCTTCTTTGAAGAAAATACAAAAAAATAAAATAAAACACTGGGGGAACATATGGAAGAAATTGTCAGTGTACTTAAAAGATAACAGATCTTACAGTGATGAAAAACACCAAGTAAAAAAATTATTTTAAAATTTTTTTCTTGATTTTTATTTTTGTATTTCATTATTTTTTGTTATTATTTTACTTTATTATTAATTTTATTTGCTTATTTTTTTGGCTTTGGTTTTGGAGAGGTTTGGGATCTCAGAAGGGTCACAGCTGTGGAAGGGGAGGATCACTGATGTGGGGTATCTGTATGGGGGCATGTGGGGGAGGGGTACCCTTAGGGCATATGAATATGTTCAGGTACCCTTAGGGCATATGGGATATTGTCTCAGTGGGTGGAGACCCACACAATAACCAAAAGAATATTGAATTCCCATCATGGGGGCTTCTGTTACATTGTCTAATAGGACAGCAAGAATCCCTCAAGTACAAGGGTAGTGCCTAGTGAAGGAAGACAGACCATTACACCCGGCTCTTATACTGATGATTGTATTTATGAACATTTTCTCGTGAAATTGAAATTCAGCCTAGTATTTTATATTGCCTGAAAGTTATCACCTGAAAGCATCCTCACTCAAATGTGGCCTCTCCTCTCTCTAAGTCAAACTCAACATATAAATGCACCTTCCACCCCCACCCCCCACCCCTTGGCATGACTTGACTCCGGCGGATGAGCCTGAGGGATTATTACCAAGCACGGACCAGTGGTGCATTTGGAAAAAGACCTTGACCAAAAGGGGAAAATATTAAACATAAATGAGTTTTTATGGCTAAGAAATTTCAAAGTGAGTTCGGAGGTCATTCCAGAGGTTACACTTATGCACATCTCAGCAGGATCTCATTGACTGCCACAGTAAACAGTGCCTCAAACAGCAGGGCTCCTGAGGGCTCTAGAGACATCTAGACACTAGAACACCATAATCTTGGCAGGCAATCTCAGGAATTTGGCACCTTGCCAGTGGGCCTTACTTTGGAATTTATGCTCTGCACTGTAATAGATTTAGACTCATTTACAGTTTCCCTACACATGACTTTTCTGCCCCTTTTATTTGAACCTATAATTTGGATTATACCCATTAAGTATATGTCCCAGAGACTTAAATCTTTGGCAGTGCCCTGAATCTCAGCAGACTTGCAATACCTACATTTGACGCACCCAGAACAACTATACAAGGGGATGATGATGGACAATGCCCATCCCAGGAAATAAACAGTGTCTACAACTGCAGGCAAGACAGTTCTGTCCGTCTGCCCCATGAAATCTAATCCTCCACTCAGAAACAGAGTAGACATCACCAACCTAAATTCTCAAGATTAGGGAATAAACAATGGACTAAAGTAGTCTTAATATTATTCTATTATAGACTTATTATTCTAGCATTGGAAGAACTTGTATCATTGATATAAAAGCAGTGGCCACCAGAGGTTCTGATGGGAGGTAAAATAAAGGGAAGAATAGGCATAACATGGGGCATTTTTAGGGACATTGGAATTGCCCCGCACAACATTGTAATGATGGATACCATCAAAACCTATAAAATTGTGTGGGCACAATGAAAACTATAATGTTAACTATAATCCATGGTCATAGCAATGACTCAATACATGTTCATCAATTGTACCAATTGTACCACACTAAAGAAAGATGTTGCTAAAGTGGGACAGGGTGGGAGGGAGAGGGGGTGGGATATATGGGCATCCCTTATATTTTTGTTGTATTATATTACATTTATGTAATATAAAACTTCTTTAGAAATAAAAATAAATAAAATAGAAAATTACAAGTGTTGAAGAGGATGTGGAGTATTAGGAACACTCATTCATTGCTGGTAGGAATGTAAAATGGGGCAGCCACTGTGTAAAACAGTTTGGTTCCATCCATCTGCCCCATGGGGTGGTTAAGGATAGAATTACTATATGACCCAGCATTCTGACTACTAAGTATATACACAAACTAACTGAAAACAGGAACTTAAACAGATATTTGCCCACTGATCTTAAAAGCAGCCTTATTCACAATTGTCAAAAATGGAAGCAACCCAAGTGTTCATCAGCTGATGAATGGATAAACAAAATATACAGTGGAATATTATTCAGGATTAAAAAAGCATGAAGTTCTGATTCATTCAACAATGTGAATGGACCTTGAAGACTTCATGTTGAGTGAAGTAAGCCGGACACAAAAAGGCAAATATTTTATGATCTCACTGATAGGAAATAATTTGAATAAGCAAACTCATAGAGTCAGAATTTAGAATATAGGTTATCAGGGGCTGGGTTGGAGGTAGGGAATGGAAAGTTAATGCTTAAATACACAGAATTTCTATTGGAGTACATTGTAAAATTTTGGAAATGGATGGTAGCACAACATTGTGAATGTAATTAGCAGCACTGAATTATATATGTTAATGTGGTTAAAAGGGGTAATTTTGAGTTTGTATGTGTTACTGGAATAAAAATAAAAGAAAATATATAGAATTGTACAACACAATGAATCCTATGTCAAATGATGGCCTATGGATAATGGTACAATTATAAAAACATTCTTTTGTGAATTACAGCTAATGCATCACACTAATGCAAAGTGTTAATAACGAGGTGGTATATGGAAACTTCGTATTTTGTACATTTTGTTCCTGATATTTCTGTAAACCTACTTCTCTAACAAAAAATCTATTAATATAAAAACTTTAAAAACCAAAAAACTGCACCAAAAGCCTGATATCCCATAACTTAAATCACATTAAACTAACACAATTTATGTCATATGATAAGGGGATAAGATAGGGAATAAAACAAAGGTATTTGCTTTATGTACATATATAGACATAGTCATAACAAAACAGGGAAGAAATATTCATAACTCTTATAGTCCTCATATCTGTAACTGGTCATGTGGTATATAGTTCATATTTATCACTACCTTCTTCCACTGCCTATTCCATGTTCCCTTTAGCCTCAGCAAACACCTCAGCTGGCCATGGTCCTTTTCCTGCAGGGTAACCCAAACCACCATTCCTGAGGTTTCTGGGCCATTGGTAATTCTGCCTGTGTTGGGTTGTTGCAATTTTCTATCGACTTCAATCACAAGGCATGGTAGGATAAAGAGATGCCCAAAGGGATCTCCTGTATTCCAGGCAAACTGTTCTTTACCTGCATTGTATAGTTGTAGTCCTATTTCCCCTTGCTAGTCATAATCAATCCCCTCAACCAGTATAGTAATTCTCTTCTTTGCCTATTGATTCAGAGGCATAAGGAGATCAAAGAAGCCAGGTGTCAGTTTTAATATATTCAGTTCAATGGGATCACTATCGTGTCTCCTAATGGAAGCACTCATACTTTTGTAACTAAGACTTGTAGACCATTAGAATATAGAATGCAGAGACAGGAAGAAAACAAGTTTCTAGGAGATCACTAGGGGTGATAGTGAGTGGTGCCATTCCCTTGATTTCTGGATCCATGAATTCTGGCAATGGGAGAAACAGATCATAGAGTGGGTGCTGATTTAGAATATATATAGTCTCCTAGAGAATATAGCCCCAGGTTTTCAAGATATTGTCACCATGTTGATACCATAATTATATCTTCAGAAGGCATTCCACCATTCTATCAATTTGACTGCTTCAAGATGATGTGGACAATGATAAGATTAGTGAACTCCATACTCCATGAGCATGTGCCCACACATGCACTTCATTTGATGTGGATTCCAGGATCAAAATTGAAACTGTGTGAAATACCATGACAGTGGATAAGGCATTCTGTAAGCCCATGAGTGTAAGTTTTGGTAGAAATATTGCTTACAGGAAAGAAAACCCATATTTGGAGTATGTGTCTATTCTAATTAGAATAAATCATGGCCGTTCCATGATGGAATGTAATCTATGATAGAAGTGAACCAGTGTAAAAAACTTGTTACCATGTAGCAAGCTGATCACCTTGCTGAAGTGTGCTGCATTAGAGACTGAGTGTTGGTCACTGCTGCTGGACGATTTGGCACTCAGCAGTGTCTGTAGCCAGATCTGCCTTGATGAATGGAAGTCCATGTTGTTGAGCCCTTGGAAAACCTCTATCCCTACCTCCATGGCCACTTTGATCATGAACCCATTGAAGAATGACAGGAGTGACAGGGGAAAGAGGCTGACCGGTATTCACATATTAGGTCATCTTATCTACTTGCTTATTAAAATTTTCCTTTGCTGAAGACACTGGTGAGCAGTCACATGGAGTGCCAATATCTTCATGTTTTTTGCTCACTCAGAAATGTTTAACCTCATATCTCTTCCCCAGACCTCTTTGTCACTAATTTTCCAATCATGTTCCCTTCAAGTCCTGGACCATCAAGTCAAATCACTGGGGATAGCCCATGAATCAATATAAAAAGGCACCTCTGGCTGTTTCTCTTTCCATTCAAAATGTAAAACCAGGTATACCGCTTGAATTTCCACCCACTGGGAGGACTTTCTCTGACCACTGCCCTTCTGGGACTTCCCAGAATGGGCTGCAGCTCTACTGTTGTCCACTTTTGGGTATTACCTGAATATTGCGCTAGAATTAATTGTAAAACAGCTCTGAGTTTTCTCTTCCTCCATGAACTGATTGCATGGAACTCCTCAAGGGGCCATAGGTATGCACTGGGAAAGAGAATACAATGTGGCAGGACTGGGGGCCATGGACATTTGGGCCTCTTCCTCATATAGCTTACCAGTGCCTTCTCTACCTATTAAGCCCTATCTGGTATATACTGCTTCCATTTTATAATGGAGTGGTTCTGTGCATGCCCAACATTATGATTTGGCAGGTCAGACAACACCCAACTCATGATAGGCAACTCAGGTCTCATAGTAACTATGTATTCCATGGTTAAGTGTTTGGTCTCTACTAAGGACCACGAGTAGGCTAAAAGCTGTTTCTCAAAAGGATAGTAGTTATTTGCAGAGAATGGCAAGGCTTTGCTCTAAACTCTTAAGAGCTGATTTTCCCATAGGGGCCTACCAAAGGCTCCAGACAGCATCTTTATTTGCCATTGACACTTTACTACCATTGGATCAGCTGGATCACATGACCCAAGAGGCAGCGAAACTTGCAC
Source organism: Dasypus novemcinctus (assembly GCF_030445035.2). Lineage (NCBI taxonomy): Eukaryota > Metazoa > Chordata > Mammalia > Cingulata > Dasypodidae > Dasypus > Dasypus novemcinctus. Next base: position 128,053,584 of record NC_080676.1, read on the forward strand.
TGCAGGCTTGACTTGTTGCAGAGAGTCTTATTGTTCTGGTCCCCACTCTAAACTAGCAGCTTTTCTGTTCACTCAGTAAATGGGCCATAGTAGTACCCCCAAATGGCTCCAAAATACAAAGAGGCCAACTAGATGTTGCATCTCTTTTTCGGTCATAGAAGGAGCCAGATGCAATAGTTTATCCTTTACTTTAGAAGTGATAGCTTGATATGCCCCACACCACTGGACACCTAGAAATTTCTCTGAGGTGGAAGTCCCCTGTATTTTTGTGGAATTCATCTCACATTTCTGACAGGACAATGCCTTACCAATAAGTCTAGAGTATTTGCTGCTCCTTGCTCACTAGGTCCAATAAACGTATCTTCAGTATAATGGACTAGTGTTACGCTTTATGGGAAGCAGACACAATCAAGGTGCCTGCAGTTGCAAACAGTATTATGACATTGGGCTGGAGAGTTGATGTACTCCTGAGGTAGGACAATGAAGGTATATTGCTGGCCTTTGCCAGCTGAAAGCAAGCTGTTTCTGGTAGTCCTTACTAACAGCAATTGAGAAGAAAGCATTTTCCAGATGGATCAATAGCTGTAAATCAGGTATCATTGGATGTGTTGACTTTGCTGAAGCAATGTTACCACATCTAAAACAGCAGCTGCAATTATAGTTCACCTGGATAGGTTTATGGTAACCCACTATCATCCTCCTACAGGCCAAATAGGAGAGTTGAATGGGGATGTTGTAGGAATCACCATCCCTGCATCCTTCAACTCCTTGATGGTGACAATGATCTCTGCAATCCCTCCAGAAATCCTGTATTGCTTTTGATTTACTATTTTTCTAGGTATGGGTGGTTCTGTGGCTTTGACTTGGACTTTCCTACCATAATAACCCTCACTTCACTAGTCAGGGAACCAAAGTAGTGATTCTGCCACTTGCTGAGTATGTCTATTCCAACTGGGGAACTGTTGGATTTTGGAACTGGGGAAATAATAGAATGGAGCTGGGGACCACTGGACTCACTGTGAGACAGACCAGCTCTAAAACTCCTTCAATCACTCTACCTCCATAAGCCCCAACTCTGCCTGGTGGACCACAGTGACATTTTGGGTCTCCTAAAATTAATGTCACTTCTGAGCCAGTGTCTAATAATCCCTAAAGTATCTGATCATTCCCCTTTTGCCAATGCACATTTATCCCAGTAAAATGCTGTAGGTCACTTTGAGGAAGGCTGGGATGAAAAGTAACAGTATAAATTTTGGCATTTTTGGTATTGTCCTACCTGAGGAGTACATCAACTCTCCAGCCCAATGTCATAATACTGTTTGCAACTGCAGGCACCTTGATTGTATCTGCTTCCCATAAAGCATAACACTGATCCATTATACTGAAGATACGTTTATTGGACCTAGTGAGCAAGGAGCAGCAAATACTCTAGACTTATTGGTAAGGCATTGTCCAGGGTCCTTCCACAAAGGTACCCAACCTTCCCCTCATTCAAGGACCTCTGGGTCTATAAACTCTCTTATGTCTGGGAATTGATTAAGGAACCATGACTCTCTGTTTTTGTAATTCAATTTAAACTTGCATTTGCTTGACTAAGAACTCTTCTGATTATATGGATCAAGTTAGAATTTATTAGGTTTTTCTTCAAGGTACCCCATGATCTACTAGCCAATGCCGTAGGTCTCTGCATGTCAGAGTACTTTTTTTAACAAATCAATTTTATTGATACATATTAGAAAAGCATAAATCCATCCAAAGTGTACAATCAATGGTATTTGGTATAATCACATGGATGTGCATTCATCACATCAATCATTTTTAGAGCATTTTCTTTATTCCAGCAATAATAATAATAATAAACAAAAACCAAACAAACAAAATTCACTAACTCTCAGTCTCTATATGCTTCCCCTGCTGTACATAGCTACTCTTCTGTTTCCTTCTCTCTAGTGTATTTGTATTTATGTTTTGTAAAAACAGACTTATATATGCACTATCATCCATATTCATATTTTACATAAGATTTCACTATGTTATACTGTCCCATGTTACATTTTTAACTTTCTTTCTAGTAATGTATATGGCCTTTGGCTTTCGGTTTCAACCACTGTCATACCCTTATAATAGCTCTGCTAGTCGCAAACACCATGATGTGCTGTCACCATTTCCATTCATTTCCAAATAATTACAACCTTTTTACCAATTCTGCACAGACTAATCTTCAGCTCTCCATTCTCTATCCTCATTCTATTTTCTGGTGGCCTATTTCTAATTATTAATTCCATGAATTTACAAAATATATTTAGATCATAATAGTGCATTTATACAGAATTTGTCCTTTTGTGTCTGGCTTGCTTCACTCAATATAATGTCCTCCAGGTTCATCCATATTATCATATGCTTCACAACTTCATTTCTTAATGCTGAATAATATTCCATTACCACAATTTATTTATCCATTCATCAGTTGATGGACACCTGAGTTGTTTCCAACTTTTGGCAATCGTGAACAATGCCAGTATGCATTATTCGTCTATTTGTGTCACTGCCCTCAATTCTTTTGGTTATACACCTAGTAATGGTATTGCTGGGTCACATGGCTTTTCTCTTGCTGCTTTCAAAATCTTCTCTGTATCTCTGAAATTTGTCATTCTGAATTGTAGGTATCTTGGGATAGGTCTATTGGAATTTGTTTTGTTTGGGGTGCATTGTCCTTCTTGAATATTGATATTTATGTCTTTCATAAGGGCTGGGAAGTTTTTGGTCATTATTTCCTCAAATATTCTTTCTGCCCCTTTTCCATTCCATTGTCCCTCTGGGACCCTGATAATACGTATGTTTTGTGCATTTCGTGTTGCCCTTCAACCCTAAGACAGGGTTCCATTTTTTCCATTCTCTTCTCTTGCTGTTCTCCTGTCTTCTCCGGTTCAGATATTCTACCTTTGAAATCCCTAATTCTGTCTCTGAGCAACTCAAATCTGCTCTTATATGCCCCTAATGTATTTGTAATCTCACCCTTTGTATCTTTCATTCCCATAAGGTCTGTTACTTTTCTTTACAGCTTTCAAATTTTTCTTTATGCTAATCCAGTGTCTTCTTTTTTGTTTTTTTGTTTTGTTTTGTTTTTTTGTTTTCCTCAGTGTCTTCTTAATAGCCTTTATTTCTTTTAATTCTTTGAATTGATTTAATAGAGTTGTGTGATTATCATTTGATTACTTGTTCTAAACCCTGTATCTCTTCAGGATATTTGGTTTGTTCCTTTGGCTGGATCATCCCTTCCTGTTTCCTAGTATAGCTTGTAATTTTTTGCTGATGTCTAGGCATCTGAATATGTTGAATTTACTCTGGTAGCCAATTTCTCTCTCTTGCCTGTTGTTCTTTTATTCCTCCTCACAGTTCTTCTTTGATATTTGTTTCAACTAATTCTATGATAAATAATATTTATAGTCTACAATTTTCAAAATGCCTAACCATGAGTTTAAGATTAGGTTCATTTCAGGTAGATAAAGGCAAATAACTTTCATAGGAATACAGAAAAAGAAAAGACAAAATATATGACTAAAAGGAAATATGCCAAAATGTGAACAGTTGCTATTGAGCTGTGAAATCATGTCAATTGTGTTTTCTGCTTCTTTAGTATTTCCTTCTTTTCAAATTTTCTAGAATGGGCATATATTAATTTTATAGTAAGAAAACATTAAAATTTTAAAAGTTAATTTTTCTTTACTCAAAGCATTTATATCTTGAGATGAATTCAAGGTAACGTTGGCAGTAAAGTGAGCATACTTATCAAGGGGAATTTGTTACTTTATAATTCAGCCACTTGCATAATGAGACTCTAGGTCTGGTTTTCAAAAATCTCTAGTCAGTGCCTACATGAAATAAGAGTTTCTTTCAGGGCACACAAAAGACACTTCCACATCTTTCATTTGGCTCTTAAGTTGCAAATTTGAAGCTTCATCTCATCACTTTCTTTTACAACTGTATCTTACAGCTTACTTTGGAACAAAGAGTCAACATCATTTTACCTTTTAACACTTCAAAACTCAGTTAAGGTGTAATGCTCATCCAGGGCCTTGCTTCTTATAAGCATTTGAGTAGCTATATCTAGTGGTGATTGCGGCGGCTTGCTCGGTCGGTAGAGGTGGGGTCTGGCTGCGGACGAGGGGTCGGTCCAGCTTTGGATGAGGGGTCGGTCCCGCTTTGGACGAGGGGTCGGTCCCGCTTGGGACGAGGGGTCGGTCCCGCTTGGGACGAGGGGTCGGTCCCACTTGGGACGAGGGGTCGGTCCGGCAGCAGACGAGGGGTCGGTCTCACAGGGGTTGTGCGGTTCGGCTGACGGGGTCACCCGGCAAAGCCAGTGACGAAGGGGTCGTGCGGAGAAGCAGGCAACGAACTGGGGACAAGGGAGGCCAGGCTCTTGTTGGGGGCTCTCAGGACTGGAGGGCGCACGGCAGAAAAACTACCGCGGAGACAAGGTAAACATGCAAGTCCTCTTTATTGAGGGAGAGGCAACAGTTTTATAGGGGCTGGGGAAGGCTGATTGGTCGAAGCCATGCCCTGTTCTGATTGGTTGCCGGAGAAAGGTCAGTGGGCGGTACTGGACGGGAGAGGGGTGGTGATTAGGGATTGGCTGTTGCTGTTGCTGGGGGAAGTGGCAGGGTTTAGTGATTGGTGGATGCTGTTGCTGGGGTAGAGGGCAGACTTGAGTTTCCCGCCCACGCCTGGCTGTTGCTGCTGTCGGGGGGAGGGAAAAGGGCAGACTGGATTTTTCCGCCCATGCCTGGCTGTTGCTGCTGTCGGGGGAGGGGAAAAGGGCAGACTGGAATTTTCCACCCTGCGCCTGCGCAGGGAGAAAGAAGACGAAGGGTGCCGCCCCACAGGCATCGTGTGGCACCATCCGGGAGAAGGGGCGGCCGTGGAAGCATGGCTGCCGAGAAGGGGAGACCCGAGGGCACTCTGCGCCCATGCTGAGCTCCCTTCAGGGGTGGCGGTGGGCCCGACCAACCACCCTATTATGGGGGCAGCGGCTTGGCCTGCCGCGGCTGCTCCCCCGCCAGGCCAGCAAACCACTCTTCAGCCCGAGGGGTGACCACAGGTGATATTTTGCATATCTCTATTGCCAATTCACACTATGGAATTATCCAAAATTACTGAGGAACTAATTCTAAGTCTTTACTTGGTGGGCTGTTTCCTGGGGCCAGAATGTTCATCTCACTTTTCCATTTCATGAGTTCATTTGTATTCTTCCTTCCTCTAAGTCCATATCGTTTCTGGCAATAGTCAAAGCTTAAGAACTCTCCCTTCTCCCCCACTCTCCACATCCTCACTGACAGAAATGACGAGTTAGTTCTAGTACACTGCATAATCTTGAAAAGATGATCTCTGTCCTTCTGCAATACTAGGAGTCTTACCACCACTAGCATTTTGGCATCCTCAGGACCAATAAATTTGTCCTCTGTAACTTAACTTATATCCATCACTGCAAGAAATACAGGGCTACAAATCCATTCCCTGCATATAATCTCAATTTTGCTCAGAACATCCTCTTTTTTACTAAACTCATCTTATATTTCTTTTCAACCCTTTAAACTCCTCCACTCTAATCTCTAGAACTCATGGTATGTCATTCCCCAAGTGCCCTACATTATCAATCTTTCTTTTGTTTCTCTTTACCATCTTTCTCAAATTGAGAACTGATTAATATTTTTTCTCTCCCACAACCCTTGTGTTACTGGGCAAGAACTGGAAGAAAATTTTCCTCTTTGGTTGTCTTAGATTCTTGCACATCATTCATTGTTTCTCTTCCCTAAACACCTCAATCTTAGAATTTTATATCAGTCATTAGATTATACTACCCAATTAGAATTGTCAGATGAATACAGTGAATGTACATTAAAATTTGAATTTTAGATAAATGAATAACGATTTAGTGTGTGTCCCATACAAATGTATGCTTATTTGAATTTCAAATTTAACTGGTGTCCTGTATTTTATCTGGCAATCTTACGCTAAATGTTTTCATTTTTGCTGTTATTTGCCACACCTGAGTCATTCCTCTTTCATCAAATAATTTAACTTTTGTCCCTCAGTTATTCCCCCTATTTCTGTTCCTGTACACAGCTGAAAGAACTCCATAATCTCAATTCAATCACATTATTCTAAAGCTTTTGCCTCCTGAATTTCCAATCATTGCCTTATTACACTGACTTCTATAATTAATTCCACATCACCAGGACAGAAATAATTATACTCTATAACCTTTTATAAAAAAATCACCCTCAAAACCTCACTTCTCTGTTTACTCAGCTTTAATTTATGGTATATTCTTATAATCACTCCTTACCCCTTTGTGCATACTCTCAACTATTTCAATCACTCCTGTTTAATATACTTGCTCAGAAAAATCCTTGCTTAGATTAGGTCTTACTCTACATACTCCACACCTACATTACACAGCAAAACATGGCTGATGAAAAACACAAAATTAACCTATTCATCTCAAATTGGCCCTTAGACATTCCTAACAGATGTCCCTGATCCACTCATTTTCCCTCCTAGAAAAATATTTCATCTATTCTCTTTCTTTCTCAAGCCTTCAACATATCCCAACTCCATTCTCACTCCAACTACTGACCTTGCATCCTATTTCATTGTGAAAATGCAATTAACCAGAAGTTTTCTCACAAAGTTCTATTACCACATATACTAACTTATCTGTGTTTGTGCTCATATGCTTTTGCACTCTTGCCACATCTTATGGTTGAACTGTGCATGTTCCTAGCTAAGAAGAACATTTCTATTTGGTCAGTAAAGCCCATCCCCTCTTGCCTACTTAGGGCTATGACCCCTTCTTCCTAATTAATCATATTTTTCTCTATGTCTGGGATTGTATTTATCAACAAAGAAGCATTGTATAATTTCTATCATATGAAAGTGCCTTTCGGATGCAATTATTTCCAACTGTCCAATGTTTGTTTCTCTTTTGAGTATAACTTCATGAAAGATTTGTCTACATTTACTTTATCAATTCTTCCCCATCAATCCAGTGAAATAGATTTTATCAAGGTCATCAATTATTTTTACCATGCTAAACCCAATGAACTGTTCAGTACCTATTTTTACCTGCTCTGTCAGCTATAGTATACCACTTCTTTTTTCCAAGTCTCCATACTCTCCTGCTTTTTTTTCTTACTTCTCTGGGTACTCCTCAGGGCTTAGTTGTGTTTTTTTTTTTAATCTGTCTGCCTTTATTTTCTCCCTAAATGGTCTCATTTAGATTCATGCCTTTAAGCACTAAGTATACAATGATGACTCCCAAATTTGTGTCTCCAGCCAAGACCTTTATCCTTAATTCTAAATTTGTATATCAAAATACTTATTCAACATATCTACTAGAATGACATTCAGCATCTCAAATATAATATTTCCAAAATTGAGTTCTGGTCCCTAAATTTACCTCTACTTTTCGTTTCCTTACCTTAAATTAATGAGAACACAATTCTTTATGACTTTGTTCCGGTCAAAACTCTGATCTCATCTTTAGGTATTTTCTCTAACCCATGTCCCATATCCTATTAACTGTACCTTGAAAGTATTTTCTAAAGTTCCACTGTTACCAACCTGTCCAGGTCACCCTCTTCTCTCTTTTGTGATATGGCAATAACCCCTGTCCTGGTTTGAGTCTTTTGTGTACCCCAGAAAATCATATTCTTAAGTTAACCAATTTCTGTGTTGTAAGAGAATTGTAAACTTTAACCTGCCATGTGAGAGAAGACTTCAGAAAGACAGAAAAACCCTGTGAGGCAGCAAGATAGGCAGCTGAAGAGAAAAGGCTAGGGGAGAGACAAGCTATATGCCTGATGGGCCACTGCTCACCTTGGAAAGAAAGTAAGCCTGGAGGAGAAGGCAGGAACCAACCATCATTTTTATCTTGCCACATAGCAGGAATCCAGGATCACCAGTCACCAACCTTTGGTGAGACAGCATTGCTAATGAAACTTTGATTTGGATGTTTTCACAGCCTCAGAAATGTAAGATTTTACCCTAATAAATTCCTATTATAAAAGCCAACCCATTTCTGGTATTTTTGCATTGGCAGCCTTTAGGAAACTAAAACAACCCCTAATTAATCTCTCTTCTTTTACCTTGCTTCCTCTCCAATCTATTTTTTCACACAAAACAGAGTAACTATTTTCAAGTAAAAGATTTGTTTATTCTATGATGCTTAATTTGTGGTCTGTTTGCTTTTTTGTTTTGTTTTGTTTTGGTTTGTTTTTTCACTGCATGTCCTAAATACCAAGCACAGTGTCTGGGACTAAATGCATGTTTACCCTTTGTAAGTGCAGCTTCATCTATTCCAATTCTGGAAGTTTTGGTTGAAGGCATATTCCTTTAAAGAGCCCTTCCCCTTCCCCTTCCCCTTCCCCTTCCCCTTCCCCTTCCCCTTCCCCTTCCCTTCCCTTCTTTTCTTTTCTTTTCTCTCTTTCTTTTCTTTCTCTTTTTTTTCCTGCTAAGTGACCTTGGAATATTATCAGACTGGAGACATTTTTTTTTTTTTTTAGCTTCATGTCTTGGGGAATATCTAGATTTTGTAAAAATCTAACCCTAAATTTTGTATGACACACGTCTCTGTTTTTGACATCTCCAGTTGAGGCATCTTTTTGTCCATTAGCCTAGGTAAGACTGTCATTTTCATTGCATATGTGTTCATCTATTTTCTTTCCTCCCCCCTTGCCTCTCTCCCTCATATCCTCTTTCCTTCCCTGTGTTCTTTGCATCCTCTTAGTTCCAAATTTCTACCTTGCATAGGGCTGAGATCACCTAAACTGACACTAACCCTCAGTCGACCCCTCCAGATTGAACTCCATGATTGTTAACATTTCCCTCATTTATAGCACTGGGATATTCTAATAATTTTCTTGGAAGCATCACTTTTTATTTGAAATGATAATTATAACATTTTATTTAGCATTTCTAGGTGTTTATATGAATCTTATTTGCAATATTATTGAAACTGGAAGAATATCCTTGTCACTTAACTTTCCTTAATTCTGATTAAATAATACTGCTAGTTAAAAAATCTAGGACAGTTTTGTACTTAACCATCTGCTGTTATTGCAAGAGTTAAATTAAAAACAAAAGAAAAAATTGAAGCAAACTTTCATTAGAATTTGAATAGAATAATCAAACTGAATGAACATTTAAGCCAAACATATAGACAGAAATATGTTGGTTTTTCAAAGAGGATTTAGTTTAGGTCTGTTCTGGTAAAATAGCAACAGTGGTATTAGTCTAAGGGAAAAAGTTAACACCAAGATTATTTCAAAATAATTATACTTGCTTTCTCATTTAGAAATTAGAATCATTTAATTCAGTGATAAGACCTGAATTATTGTCTGAACACAGACCAAACACTGATTTTAGAAACTCTCCTCAAATTAGTAAAATTCCATAATTCTTATTGGTTATACAATAATTAATTGTTCGCTATTAAAAACTAAAAGTTGTTAAAAAATGGCAACAGCCTCTGGCTAAGTAATATTTATTTAATTGATTTTTAGATGCTGAACCACTGAAAAGTGATATATGCTTATAGAAAATTCTTCATACCTTATTGTTTATGTAAAAAAAAATCTGCATTTTAAAGTTTTTCTAATGTCCATATCTTTTATAAAATAGGTTATATATATGTATATATATATTTGTGTATATTGACTATTTGATGGATACAAATTTAATAGAATAAAATAATTTGCTGATCTCTCTGGAAGACTTTGAAGCGAGTTGCTACACAGAGCATTATGAAACAGAGGGTCAGGCACAACAGAGACTTTCAGCAAATGACTGTTTTATTCTGACACATCAAAAAGTGTCCAAAAGAGTAGAGGATGACATCCCATCATGGCAGGTCTCCCAGGGAAGCCCGCTGCTCATGTCAGGGGTGGCAGCTCCACGGGCCCCACTTCACGTCAGAGATGAAGGACACTTGTGCTGCCCAAGCTCAAGCGCACTGTCAATGAGAAAAAAAGAATTCATCAACAATCTCTATGCCCCAGCAAGTGGCTGGGGTTGACTGAGATCTAATGACTCCCTGAATCGCCAGCAGTCTATTGAAGAATGGAAACATACTAACACTTGCATGCAAACAAGTAAGAAGGGAAAAGGAAAGAAGCAGGTGAGGGGTGAGTGACCACTGAGTGTGTTCATGACTTCCCTAACAAGGATGAATTTGAATTAAAGCAGATGTCTAAAAATGGTTCCTGGACTAACATACTGTTTAAGCCTATGTGCATGCTATTGAGAGAATAGAATCAAATTCCAGAAAGAAACAAGGTTTTAATTTAGACTCTTAGGCGCTACAGTTGAACTCTAAAACACATAACATTGTTACATCTCACTTAATAAAGAGACCTAATGTGGGAGATCTTTTAAGGCATTTGAGGATGGGAAGGAGGGTAGGGAAATACAGATGTAATTAAAATCAGTGAGGGAAGTGGATTTGGCTCAATGGATAGAGCATTCGCCCCCCACATGGGAGGTCCAAGGTTCAAACCCAGGGCCTCCTGACCCCTGGGTAAAGCTGGCCCACACATAGTGCTGATACATGCAAGGAGTGCCCTGCCATACAGAGGTGTCCCCTATGTAGGGGAGCCCCCACATGCAAGGAGTGTGCCACATAAGAAGAGCTGCCCGTGTGACAAAAGTACAGCCTGCCCAGGAATGGGGCCGTACATACAGAGAGCTGACGCAGCATGATGACACAAGAAAAAGAGACACAGATTCCCAGTGCCACTGACAAGAATAAAAGTGGACACAGGAGAACACACAGTGAATGGACACAGAGAGCAGATAACTGATGTTGGGGGGGGGGGGAGTGCACAGGGAAGGGGAGAGTAATATATAAAACATCTTTAAAAATAAATAAATAAAAATCAATGAACCAGATGATAAACACCTATAACCAGATTCATTTACAATATCACATTCATATTTATATATGATGTTACTGAAAAAATAGAAATGATGGGCTTATACATGTTATAGTGGAAGGAAAAGATTTTTGGAAATCAGTCAGGTCTGGGTTTAAATTTTAACAATTTCACTTGTTTAGACCTCATTTCTTAATTTTAAAATTGAGATTATCTACCTACCATATAGGTTAGTTGTTAGGATGATTAACCAAGAAAACCCACATCTATTGTCTACTTCCAAAAATATTGTACATAGCTATAACCACTGACTACAGGGGTTTTACTTGTATTTGTAATTGTAATTTTACCTTATTCCTTTAATTATTATTTCCTTCATGTCTAGTTGTTATTTCTATTAGATGAATGATTTATAACCTTACTCCCATGCCCTTCCTTTAAAGCCAGTTAGCTCAAGGACTTCCCAGGGCCATGTTTGTTCCCAAATGACAATAACTAAAAGACACAACCTATCAGTATAAGCTAATTTGAACCCTGAATATAAGTATATATACCACCAATGAAATCACTATCCCCACCTCTCTTTGTCTAAATCCTATAAAAACCCTAAACCCTTTTAACTCATGAAGAAAGATCTGAGTCTAGTCCCTGGCTCCTGACTCCTTGCCAGTCAATTCTGCAATAAACTTTTTTTTTTTTTCCCTCAAAATTCTAGTGTCACAGCTTTGATATCTGTGCACATCAGGCAACAATCCCTTGGCTGGGTAACTAAGAAAACCTACATAAATCATCTACCTCCAAAAATGTAGTACAGAGCTAGGGCTTTGGTTCTTTGTTCATGCATCTTTGAAGTTAGTAGCAAGGAATTTTCAACAATATCCTGAATGTAAGGCATGAAAAGTGCTCAGCCTAGGAAAGGGTAGTGGCCTTAGGAGACTTAGGTTCAGATTGGCTCTTGACACATTTATATGGGGAACACATGGTCATTCCAGGTTAGCTCCATACTATCATAAAAATTGCCACATAGAAATAGATAACAAGGAAATATTTGAAGCTCTGAAAATGTCTATACTTCTGGAGGACAGGCATAACAATAACATGTAGACTACATAGGACACTTTTGATTGTAAGTGACAGAAACTCAAACCAAAGTAGCACAAACCAAGAAGGAAAAGAATTACTTTCACAATGGCAAGTTCAGAGTTTGATCTGACCTCAAGCATAGTAGGAGCCAAAGGCTCAAAACAAGACAAAAATACATACACAAAGCGACGGACTTGGCCCAGTGGTTAGGGCATCCGTCTACCACATGGGAGGTCCGCGGTTCAAACCCCGGGCCTCCTTGACCCGTGTGTAGCTGGCCCATGCACAGTGCTGATGCACGCAAGGAGTGCCCTGCCAGGCAGGGATGTCCCCCATGTAGGGGAGCCTCATGTACAAGGAGTGCGCCCTGTAAGGAGAGCCGCCCAGTGTGAAAGAAAGTGCAGCCTGCCCAGGAATGGCTGCACACACGGAGAACTGACACAAGATGACGCAACAAAAAGAAACACAGATTCACGTGCTGCTGACAACAACAGAAGCAGACAAAGAACACACAGCAAATAGACACAGAGAACAGACAACCGGGGTGGGGCGGGGGAAGGGGAGAGAAATAATAAATAAATCTTTTTTAAAAAGTACATACACAAAATACATAAAAAGTATGAGTTAGTCTTGTTTCTTCTATTGCAGGTGGGTTTCCTACTGTGATTAAGGAATTAGAGGTGCCAACAGCTCTAAGTAATGTTTTTTTTTCAGTTTGCAGCCCAAAAGGAAAGAGTTTCTTTCCCTCAGTGTTCAGAGTTAAGCCCTAAAACGGGAATCTGCCTCCCTATTAGTCCCTTTGTTACAATTAGTATGTCCAAAGAAATGTGGAATTGCTGTGAATGGGGGACAGGTTTGGCAGTTAGGAAAAGGGAAACCATGGAAAGAGAATACTGTGGAACTGACAAACAGCTTCTGAAGAGTGTGGATGTAATTTCAATTTTTAATAACTAAATTTAACTTTTGTCAAAATAATCTACTTAGTCATTCAGGTCCTATTCAGTTTTGAAATTTCTGCTTTTGATTACAAGCTTTGGTTATCTTTATAACACCAGGCGTATTTGAAATATGAAGAAATAAATCAGATGTTTAATATTATTCAACCTTTTGAAAACTCATTTCTGTTTATAGAAAACTTCTTAATCATAATCTCTAGATGGCTTTTAAAAGCATATTTTGTTCCCAGCTTTTACTGTGTCTCTTGCTTCTCTGGAAAGTCTCTCATTCTTTTCCTTTTATGTTTCCTTGTCTTATTCTTATTCATTTTCTCTTTTGAAAGCTTTGACTCTACAAGGTCACTCCCTGATTTCAGAAGTCTGCTTGCAAAGGATTTAATTTTTCAAATGTAAATGGAGTTCAGGTCTGCCTTTGTAATTGGTTTATTTTGCTTCTGTTCTTTCTAGCCACATCCTGACTCCAAATGTTCCACATAGTTTTAGGCGTTAGTGATGTCATGAACTACAAACTGAAAATTTGGCAGCAGTACAAAGAAAGAAGTAATTCTCAAATATACCTTGAATGTATTTGCAATTGCTAAACTAATATTTGGTAGGTGATTTGAGATCTAAAAACCTTAAAATGTATTTACTTAGGAATAGACTCATTTAACCTGTAATTTACTTTCTGTTAAAAATAATAAAGGCTATGCTTATATGATTTTAGATATTTCATGATGGCAGTTCAATTCAGCAGAATTTTTGCACTGCCTGGATGAGATCTACCATATATGCAATTTGTGGTTCTTAGTTCTGCTTTTAAGAGGAAAAAATTACTTGGGTGATCAAGCATTATTATATATTTAAGAAGTATAAAATAATATAATTGGAACTTTACTTTGACCCATATGAAATATTGACTGCAGATGTATGCAAGGGGTTCTTACATCAGAAATATGAATAGAAATATATGTGGAGAGTATTGTGGATTAAATCAACAAGTCTCCATTTGAGCAAAGTTGATTGCAAAGTCACAGCCTGGTGACCCAGATTCTCAGGATAACAATATTATTCATCCTAGGATAAATCAATACCATTACAAAATCTGGTTGTATAGGAAGGATGATGACAAAGAATAATAAATTATAATGCTATTCATACTGCACTTGTGAAAGGCTGTATTAGAGTGCTGTGATCCAGATTTTTAGTCACTGATTATAAATTCAATGTCACTGCATGGTCCTACTGTGTGCCAGGCTTAAAGTTTTACATTTTTAACTAATTTTTCCCTTATGACAACTTTATATTCTGGTATAAGCTGATAGGAAGAATCTGAGATACTGAGTGGTTAAATAGTTTGCCCAATGCACATATGCACATATAACTTAGAGGGGCTAAGTTGTATATTTAGATCTCCCTGATTTCAAAGATGAAATATTAAATATTAGACCATAGTTTCCATGTTTTTAATGATTTCTATAGCCTTACCAACAAGTTTGATAATAAGAACAGGCATTTCACATTCACATCATTTGAATTATCCACTGATTTGAAAGTACATCATTTTATAACAAATAATTTCAAAAAACAGCAGCTACCTTCCTTTCAAATAAGTTACAACTAGTCCAATATCTCCTTAGGCAATTATTAAAGCTCTAAAGAGAAAGACAGCTGAAATGTCAGAGAGGGTCAAAGACAGCTGAACAAAAGATCAGACAGCGACTCAGAACTGGCTGCGGTTTACTGTTCAGCACCATTAGAATGTGGATTATCACTTTGGAACAGTTAATGGGATGGAAATTGCATATAAGATTTCCTTGCATCAATAAAAAGCAGCTCAACACTGAGATTTGTAAAAAAAAAAAAAGACAGTGAGAATGTGATAAAAGAAATACTTTGACAGATCAGCTAAACATCACGTACTACTGAAGGAGAAAGATTTAATGTATATAAGGAGATTTCAGTCCTGATGCTAATGGATCACAATTGTGAATTAAGAAGCACCTACTCCATATGTTGTTCTGATCTGTGTTGGAGACATTTATGGAAGGAATGACTATTGTACGTCTGTCTTCCAACTTGCCATTCAATTAGAAATAGATGAATTTTCTTGGTAATGGAATAGAAAAGACTTTCTCAAGACTGAAGAAATGAAGCAAGACTTTCACTACCCCAAAACAGAGAAAGAGTAATACAAAAGATGTAGACATGATAAGCCTACTGACAATAGAGTTGTCCAAAAATATAAGCAAATTTCACATTGGGGCATCCAAAAGGTCAGAAATGGGCGCCCTGGCTCTAAACATCTTGATTTATAAATAAGTGAACATAAATAGTCTAATAAAGGACCCGAGACTATTCTATTGCAATATGTAACTGGATGATTATTAGCCTTGTTTCTCTTTCGTTAAAGAAAGGGCTAGATAATGACATGTTACAATTTGTGGGAATGTTGTAATTTACATTTATATTCCAGGGTTGCTTTCCAACAAACCTCTCTCTTAAGGCTTCCTTATCCTTTCACTAGCAAAATAAACAAAAGAAAATGCTTGCTTTAGAATTGTAGCAATCAACTCTCTGTTTTCTTTTCATTACATGAAAGGCAATGGGTAGAGGGAATGATGTTGCAGATTATATATAATAGTCAAAGCACCAATCTGCTTTTAAAATATACATATATAATCTCTTTTCTTATATAATCTCTTTTCTTTTTTTTTTTTTAGGCTTTTTGCCTATCCACTATTACACTGAAGAAATATGCAGTAAAATTTAGTATTAATAATTCTGCCCTTGGGGATTGGTTAAATATGGGTTGTGATCTTACATCTTCACTTGATTCAACTTTGAATGTCTACTTTTTTACAAAAATAATTGCTGGAATTATTTTATTTTATGAGTGGTAATGGGAAGATGGATCAAGAGAGAAAATAGGAAAGAAAGAAAGAAAAATTCTTGCTACTTGTAAAACTTTTTTTGAAAATCTGCCTTTGCTTTATTTCATTTATAAAGAAAAAACATAACTATAAGCATCATCAGAGAAATCACTCCTTTATGTGATTTCATTGTCTAGAGGCAATGAAATATAAATTGATATTACATATAAATTGATATTACAACTGTGGATACTTATTTATAAAGAAAAAATAGAAAGTACTAAGCACAGGGGTCCTCTAAAACTAGGAGGTTGGAAAGAAAAAGAAAGACCAGTAAATGAGACTGAGAAATACTGGCCTCTAGAAAGCAGGGAGAAGAATGGAAGTCAAATTGATACTGAGCCAAAGTGGGTTCTTCCTTCTGGAT
Organism: Dasypus novemcinctus; assembly: GCF_030445035.2. Classification (NCBI taxonomy): domain Eukaryota; kingdom Metazoa; phylum Chordata; class Mammalia; order Cingulata; family Dasypodidae; genus Dasypus; species Dasypus novemcinctus. The sequence continues at coordinate 128,069,833 of NC_080676.1, forward strand.
GTACCTTAAAGACCAATTTCTAAGACACTGGGGTTTCAAAGGGAGAAAGACTTTGTTTGTGCAAAGGTCAGTCACCTTAGATGGTTCAAAAACTGCCCCCTGGAACTGCATTAATTTTGATATTTTATAACATTAAGGGGATGAATAAGGTAAGGGTGGGTACCAAACCAAGATGAGTAACATAGTTACAATGATCAGACTGATAATAATTGTAACTTGTAACTCATATAGAGTCTACAACTGCAAGCAGGAGAATATGGATTAGAGTGGGGAGGGGGGGTGGAAATAGACCTATAAAAGTGTACAGTGCAAAATGTAAACCAAAATGTAAACCATTTATTGTGGTTAGTAGCAATGCCTCAATATTTGTACAACAATTGTAACAAATGTACCATCCATATGTAAAATGTTATTAATAGGGGAGAGTGGACAAAGGGGAGGGCCTTGGGTATATGAGAATCTCTTATATTTTCTGTGTGACTTTTCTGTAACCTAAAACTTCTTTGAAGATAAACTGAAAAAAAAAATTATCAGAGATCAAGATTCTGGGATGGGAGAGTACAGAGTAGAGGTCAGTCACAAGGTTTTCCATATGAATATTAAACAAGAGGTGGAGTGTAAGCATACAAAGGATGAGCCTAATCTATAAACAAAGGTAAGGTCAATCTAGAATCACTATCATAAAAGAAAGCATACCCAACCTTGAGACTAAATCTAGAGTAAATATAAACAGGGATGAGACCAAACTAGCTAACTTCAGTAATTTCAGGTATTAACTTTGCTTTTGGTAATATAAATACAAATGATTTTATAATCATAATTATTTGTTAGTTCTTAACCCTTGGTTACAAAATGAGGAAAGTGTTTGGAAGATGAATACATTAGTTGTATAATGTGGTTAACAGATGGGATGATTATATAATTATATAACATCCAAATCAAGATGCTCCAATAATGAACTTAGACTTATACCAGGGGAAAATATTACAAACCAGTAGTCTTCAAGACACAACCAAGTTACTCTACTGATAGGACACTTAAGTAAAAGATTGAGTAGTTAGTCCTGATTCTAACATTGTGACATTAATGAGAATAGTGTTGGTGGGATGGAAGGGTTGAACGCATGACTATGAACATATAAATTGATAAACTAATCCTAATATCCATGAGGAAGTATGAGGTTCTGCTTTAAAAGACCCTGAACCATGCAAGAACAAGTGGGGTTCCATTGCAGAGGGACCTGGCCTGGGCCTTCTGGGTTAGTCAATATCATCTACAGGACAGTGAAACCTCAGCATCCCAAATTCCTGGTGCCGGAAAGCAATTGCAGTAGTAAATTCTTAGGAATTTCAGGGACCTGCCTGCTTGGAGGTAAAGATCCTGTACATTTTGAACTACTTAACTCCTGTTATGGATTGAATTGTGTTCATCTAAAAGATATGTTTAAATCTTAATCCCCAGTCTCATTAATGTGATCTTATTTGGAAACAAGATCTTGGAAGATGTTATTAGTTAAAATGAAGTCCATCAGATTAGGGAGAGTCTTAATCCAATGTGACTGGTGTCCTTAAAATGAGAGGAAATTTAGAAATAGTCAGTAGCACTCAGGGTAGAATTCCATGTGATGAATGAGACAGACATTGGAGTTGTGCTACCACAAGCCAAGGAAAACCCATGGATTGCCAGCCACCCACCAGAAGCCAAGCAAGAGGTTTAGAGTGGATCCTCCCTTTTGAGAGGAAGTATGACCCTACTGAAACCTTGATTTCATACTTCCAGCCTCAAGAACCATAAATAATGCATATCTGTTGTATAAGCCAGTAGGTCTGTGGTCTTTTTGTTACAGAAGCCCTGGGAAACTAAAAAGTTTTTGGTACTGGGAAGTGGGGTGTGCTGTAACAAATATCTAAAAATGGAGGAATGGCTTTGGAATCGGGTAATGGGTAGAGGTTGAAAGAATTTTGAGATGCTTTATAAGAAGTTTAAATTGTCCTGAACAGACTGTTGGTAGAAATATGGGTATTAAACGTGCATTTTATGAGGTCTCAGAAGGAACTGATGAATGTATTAATGGAAACTGGAGGTGTTTTAGTTTCTTAGACTGCTTAAGCAAATACCATAAAAATGGTTCAGCTTAAACAGTGGGAATTTATTTGCTCATGATTTTTGAGGCAGGGAAAATGTCCAAATCACCATATCATTAAGGCAATGCTTTCTCCCCAAAGACTGGGCATTCTGGGGCTGCCTGCTGGCAATCCTTGTTTTCTCTGTCACATGGAAAGGCAATGGCAACATCTGCTTGTCTCTCCCTCCTCTTCAGAATTTCATTGGTTTCCATTTCTTTCTTCTGTGGCTTTTTATCCCTTTATTTGTATTTCATTTTCTTATAAAGGACTCCAGAAAAGACTAAGACCCATTCTGATTGAGGTGGGTCACACTTTAACTGAAGTAACTTCATCAAAGGGTTCTCTGTACAATGGATTCACACCCACAGGAATGGATCAAATTGAAGAACATGGTTTTTTTTTTGGAGTACATACAGCTTCAAAACACCACAGGAGGAAAAAAAATCCTAAGTATAAAGTGGCAGAAAACTTGGCTGAATTAAGTCCTTGCATCAGATGGAAGGCTCAGATTGAAGGCTGAGAAGATTTCCAAGCAAAGTATGGAAGGTGCAGGCTTGTTTCTCCTTGCTGTTTATAGTAAAATGAAGATGAAAGCAAAAAATTGAGTAATTAATTGATAGGGAAAAGAAACCAGAATTTGATGGAAAATTCTCAGCCTATTCAAATAGTTTACTCTGGAAACAGTTCCAAGGGTTTCGTTGGGCAACCGTTTGCTAAAGACATTAGGTATGTGACCCATGTAGCTGATCAACCTTTTCAGAATAAGTCAGGAGATGCAATTATCCAGGAAAGATTTGTGGAAAACCCTTTTGTCTGATTGCTTGGACCCCTGTGAATTGAATGGAAGATTGACAAGGTTTTTGAGAATTTTGTATTAGCAGGAACACTACCAGCATAGACTTGAAAGAAACAGAACAGGACAAATGAAGGAAGAAGGTCTGCAAGGATGGAGCTATGATGCAAAACTCTGGGTGAAAAGAATCTCCTTGTACCAAGAGGTTGGGACTGCCACCCCAGTGTTTGGAGAGATTAAGACTGTGATTCTAGTAGGTCTGGAGGACAAAGCTTTGATTCATGGACTACTCTGAAGTATTGAAATCTAAGTTTACCCTGTTGGCGTCAAACTTGCTTGGGACCTGGGGCCCCCTTTTTCCCCCTTTCAAACCTTTCTTGTTGAAATGGAAATATCTGTCCTATGCCTGTGTCATCATTATAATTTGGGAGCAGATAACTTGATTTCTAGGTTTCTGAGGTTAACAGATGTAAAGGAAGTTTTCTCAATGGGTGTGGATGGACCATACTCATAATTTATTTAAGTGAGTTTTTGGATGGCTTAAGGCTTTTAGGATGCTGGCACAGGGTGAATGTGTTTTACGTGTAGGAAAAATATGAATTTTGGAGGGCTAGAGAGAAGACTGTTATGGACTGAATTACATTTGCCAAAAGTTATAGTAGCAGTTTGGTATTATTTATGAATTTCAAAAATAGATACTGGAATATGTTTGCAAACTGCTCTGTTCTTCTGGACATCTTATATTATATTGGATTCAAAGCTTTAACTTTAACTTGATTAAATAATAATTAGGGCTTTGATTGGGCCACATCAGTAGGACGTTGAGCCTGCTCCCCCTTGGTGGGCAGGGATTCACAGAGAAAGTACCTTGCAGAGAATGAAGCTTCTACCCCAAATAAGTACCTTTTATAAAATCCAACTGATTTCTGGTATGTTGCATCAGCACACCTTTGGCTGACTAATACAGATATGTTCAAGTCTTAACTCCTGATCCCATGAATGTGATCCTATTTGGAATCAGGATCTGTCAAGATATTATTAGTTAAGATGACATCAAACTGGATTTGGGGGAGTCTTAATTCAATATGATGGTGACTTTATAAGGGGACGAAATTTTGACACAGTCAATAGGAGACAGAGAGAAATGATTATGTGATGGAGGCAGAGATTGAGTTGTGTTACAAGGCAAGGAACGCATTCTGCCAGCAAGTGACCACCAGAATCAAACAGACCTGAATGGAAGCATGGCCCTGCTGACACCTTGATTTTGGACTTCTAGCTTCCACAAATATGAGATAATAAATTTCTATTGTTTAAGCCAAGTAGATATGGTACTTTTTTACAGCAATCTTAGAAAACAAAGATAAGCACTGAGGGCTTTAGAAAATTGGGAGATATGAATTCTTAGGATAAAAATTCTGTTTTAGAATACTGGTATTTAGCATGTGGGACTCAGGACACGAAGGGATTTTGCTGCTGTTTTAGTTAGCTTCGTTTGACCACATTTTCTCTTTTTTACTGAGTTGAGTTTGTGGATAATTAGCAACATATGTGAATACACACATATACACAGAAAGAAAGAGAAACTACAAATAATTTTCTTCTGGAACTATGAAAAAAACATGTTTTGAACCAACTTTAAGCTTGATCTAGAACAGTAACATTGGAATATATATTAGAAGGGAAAAATTAAAATTTCCTTTTTGAAACATCAGTTCTGGTATATTTTTCCTGAACTCTTCTTAAATGATAATAAAGCTGAGCAAGGTGAGAGAGGCAAGATAACCAGTTGGTTGGCACATAATCCTAAATTACCTTGCAGTGGTCTGGATATTGTTACTTATTTAAAAAATGTTTGTGAGGTATGCTTCTGTGGATGGTGAGCTTTTTGAGGGCATGGAGTTCTTTCATTAAAGCTCCTAGAATGGATCAAAATAAAAATCTATTAATTGATAAAATAAAACAAATGACCTTTGATATGTGAAACTCTCATAATTATTTTGACATGAACTCATATAATATAATGCAGTTTGTAGCCACAGACCAAACAATAACAGCATAAAATGACTCTTTGTGTTGCATTAAAGATGGATATAGTCTTAGCAGTCAGTTCAGTTTCTGTGCTATACTTTTGAAGTTAGATCAATGTCTCAGATGTCCACTCAAAGGACAAATACTATAAATATTTAAATTTGAAATAAAGCCTTTACTTTATAAAGGGTTCATTCATTTTTTTACTCCTCTAAATTTAGAATTAAAATGAAATTGATACCCACACCAACCAAAACCATAGTCTCAGTATTCCTTGAATGTGAATATAATAAATACACATTTAGCTTTGCCTAACAACCTGGAATTGACATTTTCTACATGAATAAGGCCTCAAATGTAACACAGCAATTCCCAGAGGCCTGAGAGGTTTGGACCTTTGATCTCTCTATGCCCCTCCTCAGGACTCATAGACTCTTCCCTCCTCTCCTAGAATTATCTGTGCAGGAGCCAAATATACATCAGATTTGTTTAAGGGTCTAACTAGACCCCAGGGTTTACCTTTGATGATATTTTTCATTTTACCAGCATTGATCCGGGAGTCTCCACTTTAATGCTTCCGTGTTAATTTATTTGTATCAGTTTTATTGTTAAGTGACTGTGTTTGGATTCAACTCTACAGTTTTATTTATCTCTCCAGAGAATCCTAAAAACATATGCTCCTGTACTTACATCATAGATTTGGTTTCCTAACCATGAAATACATTGTGTTTCATATATGTACTTGGTTTGGAATATGGGAAGGAAATTGGAAGATTTTATTATATCCTTGGCAAAACCATAGTTAGCATTGTCTTTTTTCCTCTCCTGATTTTTTTCCCTCATTTTCTCACATAATGTGTGTTCCTATTATATGTAAACCACTACAACCTTTGACAGGCACTAGCAAGAATTGATAGCATTCCAGCACTTAAGGAATTTATACTGTTTACAGCAAAATCAAAGCATGCCCATAAAATCCACAGTTTGAGGTCACTGAAGGAAAAAGATAAGGGGAAAAAAAGAATAAATTAATGATGGTGGACAAAGGAAGAAACTTTTGCCAGTGATTTAACTTAGATAACCACCCTCCATGTTTCAGTTGGAACACAGTGGGAGAGTTTAACTGACCTCTGAAGTTCTGGAGATTAGTGATCTCAAGGTCAATAAACTCTGTCTCCTTAAGGTTAATTTATTTGGTATATAAAAACATTTACACCTGATTAAAAGAATTAAGTGTTATATAAGAGCTTACAATGAAATTTATATGTCTCACTGCCATATCCAACTTGCACTTTAGAGACCATCTCTTTTAATTTTTAATTACATTAGTTAATTATAAATAATTTGCACTTACATAATAGTAAAATATTTGATCCTACAAAGGTGTATGTGGAGAACAGTAAAAGTATTTCTAAACTCTCCTTGTTTTCTCCAAAAGGAATTATCTCATCAAAAAATTGTGCATTCATTAAAGCAACTCCTTTATATATTTCTATTTGTATTCTTTCAGTGGTCAAATCTATACCTCTAAATAGTATGCTTTAGCTGTCACTTTCTGATTTATCAATTTTAGACTTTTTATATTGATTTTCTACTATGGTTAATGAGGACTTAGCTTACTTAAACTATTCTGTTCCCCTGGGCTTCCTCTCCTACAGAAGAATTGTATCCCTCTTCCAAAATCTACTAATCAACTCTGCAATTTCATACAGAAGGCATAAATTATTCATTCTTCATCATGGAACTTTAAGGCATCAGTAGTTGCAATAGTCACTTTACCTTACTTACCCTGTTTTACCTCCAACTTCTGAGAGATAAGCCTATTATGGATCCATAGTTCAATCTTCTATGCTTTGTCTAGAAGTTTATCCTAAGCATTAAAAAATGAATAACCAATATGTAATTTGTTATGAGATTGCAAAGTCTGCTCACCTTAGATACATTAGACCCTTTCTTTCCCAAGGGTTTATATCAATCTGGGTTGAATTAGGGCAGCCAGACCACTATGAGTATTATTGAGTATAAGAGTTTATTGTAGAAATTATAATTTATACAATTGTGGGAGAAGCTAGTTAGGTAAGGTCTGGAAAAGAGAATAGGAGGATCATAGAAACATTTCTAACCAACCTTCTTGAAGCACTTGAATGGATGGAAAGTTTGGAAAATGGAGAAAATTTAGGAAACAGGCATGTGCAGCTTCCAGGGTAGGGCTGCAAATGCCAGCTGGTGCAGAAGTCTATGGAAGGTGTTGCTTATGCATCTGGTCATGGCCCTGGGGTGGCCATGGATTAGCGGTAGTTACAGTGAGGAAATGATTTTGGTTTGGAGAAGGGTAGAGTAAAGACATAGTGTAAAGTGTTTCCCTGATACCTATCCTGTGTTTTTTTTTTGTTTTTGTTTTTTTTTTTCTGTGTTTTCATTTCCTTCTATTCACTACCTGGATTTAAATATCCCTAGGTAACTTGTTTAGCAAAGAGAGAAATCTTTTGAGAACAGAGGGTCTGAAAATGTCTTTATTCTGCCTGACTCTGGCTTGGTAGCGTGGCTGTATATAGAATTCTAGGTTGAAAAACTTTTTCCTGTTTAACTTTGAAGAAATTTCTTCACTGTCTTTTAAAGTATTGCATCCTGGTAGTCTGATGCCACTCTGATCTGTATTTCTGTGTGAGTGAAGTATAACTGATTATTCTAGAATTATGTTACATGCTTTTCTCTAAAGTTTGGTTATACTTGATTGCTTATATTTAAGAAGGAGATCAATAGAAGGTTGATTGGGGTTCAAAGCGTAAATGCAGACTTTGTCAAGTTACTTTGGAGAGGGCTGGTAAGGTGCTTGGAGACCTCTTTCTTGACACCTGAACGTCAAGATAAAGAATCTTTCACTCTGGGGCGTTGCTCATGAAAGCTACCTGAATTCTGTCTAGAAAGTTTGTTCAATTTATTTAGATGACTATGATTTCTGGCTTGCAGATGAGTGACTATAGGAGGGCATAGAGATTAAACAAATTTATTCCCTGTGGAGATCTTCAATAATTCCCATGTTTTCAGTCCCATTTCTAATTTATGCACAATTCTGATACCATGTCTTAGAATTCTCTAATGCCTTCACTCTGATCTTCTTTTTGTGCGGGTTTAATAATATTTTTTATTTCTTTATTATTATTTATGGGAGTCTTACATGGGAGAGAACATGTGTACTCATTTTGCCATTTAAACTGAATGGGTCCAGCAAGAATCCAACAATAGAAGAGGGTGAATAACACAATGGAAATTTAGAAGCGTTTACTGAGAACATACTATGTGTTGGATTTCATATAAATGCAAGAGATAAAATATAAATACGACATTGTCTGTGAGCAGGAGAATTCACCATCCAGAGTGGAGAGATGGAAATGTAAACAAATGAGTCAAAGGCAATGGCACAGGTACTATGACAGATGTTTTCAGAGTTCTGGAACGTCGTTGAATGTGATTGGTTAATTTTACTTACAAGAATCAGGACTTCATTGAGGAGGTGATCACCACGCTGAAAATATTTGTTGACCCAGGTAGGCAGATAGGTGGCTCTTATGGGGAAAGTCTGTTATTCTTGTACTCATGTTCTTTAATTCTATTCTTCAAACTGTCTCTTTAGTCATATCTTCCACGACTCCCTCCCATTTCTGTGCCCCATGCTCTAACCAAAGTAAGTAAACCATTGTTCTCTAAAGTAGTGAAAACACATTCATTGAACACCTATTAATGGTAGCCATATTTTTATCAGCTCCAAATTCACAAGTGGTAATTGACTGTCTTAAGTTGCTCTGTGTTCTAAATGTAACTTTTTACAAAATAGTATAAACACATATCAATACAAACAAAGCTTGTAGAATTTTAGGGTGAATCAACATACACCTGAAAGAGCATTGTCGTAACAAGCCATGCCCACTGACATTCCCATACAAATACATGATTATAAGCAATAAACTCATTCACCAATTTATTATAACTATTTTGTATTAGTTCTTACATATGGTTGGCACTTTCTAAGCATATTTCATTTAATTTTCATAAACGCTATGAGATCAATATCTTTCCATTTTATAGGTGAAAAATTTGAGGGATTGCATGTGTAAGATGATAGAATACATAGAGACTTTAAAATTCTTATAAGCACTGTTAAACATTGTTGACCCTTATCTTCCCATCTTTCAACTGTTATTGTCTTGCAAATGTTATTCTCCTTGAAATGACTCTATACACTTCAGTCTAGTCCATCTTTCAAAGCCCAACTCATAAGCTCACTCCTCACTGAAGCACACATGGTCACTGGGATAATAGAAGCTAGATGTAGCTCAGAAAGACATGGTCTTAAAGTTTATCCATTCCTGTGGGTGTGGACCCATTGTAAGTAGTACCATTTGACAAGGCTATTTCAGTTAAGGTGTGACTCATCCAGGATTTTATAAATGTTATGAATACAGAGACAGAGAAGCAAGAAGCTGAAATCAATGAAACCCAGAAGAAAATGGAGAGTCAAGCTGATTCTGCCATGTGCCTTGCCATGAAACACAGGAGACAGAATAATTGGCAACTAGTCTTTGGGAGGAAAACATCTTGTTGATGCCTTGATTTGAACATTTTCTTGGCCTCGAAGCTGTAAGCTAATAAATCCTATTGCTTAATGCAACTCATTTCATGGCATCTGCTTAAGCAGCCTAGGAAACTAAAATTGTCACCCCCAGTCCAAATCTTATATTCCTTTAAACTATAGAGCTTTGCATTATCTTAAGGAATTTGAGACAAAAACCTTTAATTTAGATTTTTAATTACTATTCTCATCCTCTGGGGGCAATTTTTAGAATCTGCTTTTTTAAAATTAGAGACAGTGTCCATTTACAGAAAAATCATGAATCAAGTACAGAGTTCCCATATACCACACTTTTATTAATATGTTGCATTAGTGTGGCACTTTTGTTAAAATTGATGAAAGAACACTTTTATTTTTGTACAATTAACTCTAGTCTATGGTGTACAGTAGGATTCACTGTGTTGTACAGTCTTATGGGTTTGGTTTTAAATTTTTATTCAGGTAACATATATATAACCTAAAATGCTCCCTTGTAACCACAACCAAATATATAATTGAGTGCTGTTAATTATGTCCATTATTTAGTGCTACCATAAATAAAATTCATTACCAAAAATTTTCCATCAACTCAATAAAATTCTGGACAATTTAAGCAATAACTTCCCATTTTTATACTCATCCCTGCCTCTTGTAACCTATATTCTAGTTTTTAAATGTATAAATTTACTTATTCTAATTATTTCATATCAGCGAGATCATAAAATATTTGTCCTTTTATGTCTGACTTATTTTACTCAACATGATGTCTTCAGGATTTATTCATGTTGTCAAATGCATCAGAATTTCATTCTTTTTTATGGTTGAATAATATTTCATTTTCTGTATATAACACATTATGTTTACTCATTGATTGGTTGATGGACACTTGAGTTGTATCAATCTTTTGACAATTGTGAATAATGCTGACATCAACATCAGTATGCAAACATCTCTTTGAGTCCCCACTTTAAATTCTTTTAGGTATACACCTAGAAGTTGGATTGTTGAGTTACATGTAATTCTAAACGTAATTTCTGAGGAACTCCAAAATTATCTTCAACAGTGACAGTACCATTTTACATTCCCACCAACTATGAATGAATCGTCCTATTTTTACATCCTTGTAATTTTCCATTAAAAAAAAAAGTAGCCAGCTAGTGGGTGTGAAATGGTATGTAATTGTGGTTTTGATTTACACTTCCCTAATGGCAAATGATGTTGAGCATCTTTTCATGTGTTTTTTTGCCATGTGTATATCTTGTTTAAAAAACTATCTCCAAGTCTTTAGTTAATTTTTTGATTGGGTTGTTTGTCTTTTTGTTGTTGAGTAATAGGATTTCTTTATATATGCTGAATATTATACCTTTATTGGATATGTGGTTTACAAGTATTTTCAACCATTGTGTAGGTTCTCTTACTACTTTCACGATAAAGACATTGATACAAAGAAGTTTTTAATTTTAAGGAAGTTCCATTTAACTATTTTTTCTTTAGTTTGTGCTTTGTGTATAAAGTCTAAGAAACCATTGATTAACACAAGATCCTGAAGATGCTTCCTTGTGTTTTCCTCTAGGAGTTTTATAGTTCTGATTTGATTCTTATCTTTAGGACTTTGATTCATTTGAGTTAGTTTTGTACATAGTGTGAGGTGGAGTCTATATCACTCTTTTGCATATAGACATCCAGTTTTCCCAGTACCATTTGTTGAAGAGACTATTCTTTCCCATTTGTGTGTATTTGACAAATCTGTCAAAAATCAGTTTGCCATATATGTGAGTAATTTTCTGAAATTTCAATTTGATTCCATTGGCCTGTAAGACTATCCTCATGCCAGTACCATACTGTTTTGTTTGCTGTGGCTTTCTAGTAAGTTTGAAGATTGGAAGTGTGTGTCCTCCAATTTTGTTTTTCTTTTTCAAGATGGTTTTGGCCATTCAGGGCCCCTTAGCCTTCTGTATAAATTTGATGACTGGTTTTCTATTTCTGCATAGAAGACTGGTGAAATTTTGAATAAAAAATCACTTTGTATAAAATTAACATCTAATATTTGTCTTCTAATCCATGAACATGGAATGCCCTTCCCTTTATTTATGTCTTCTTTGATTTCTTTTAGCAATGTTTTATAATTTTCTGTGTATAAATTCTTTATATCCTTGGTTAGATTTAGTCCTAGCTATTTGATTCTTTTACTTTCTATTGTAAATAGAATTATTTTTCTTGATTTCTTCCTCTGATTGTTCATTACTAGATAAACACTACTGATTTTGGGTGTTCATCTTGTACACCATCACTTTGTGGAATTCATTTATAGTTTTAGGAGTGCTATGGATTTTTTAAAGGATTTTCAGTGTATAGGATCATGTCATCTACAAAAGGAGAAGATTTCACTTTTTACTTTCCAATTTGGATGCTTTTTCTATCATTCACTTACCAAATTGCTCTAGCTAGAATTTCCAGTACAATATTGAATGATAGTGGTGACAAAGGGCATTCTTGTCTTATTTCTGATATTTAAGAGAAAGCTTTCAGTCTTTCACCATTGAATATGGTATTAGCTGTGGGCTTTTCATTATATGCCCTTTATTGTGTTGAAGAAGTTTCCTGTTATTCCGAGTTTTCTAAAAATTTTTATCAAGAAATGGTGATGGATTTTATCTAATGTACTTTCTGCATCAATTGAGATAATTACATGTTTTTGATCTTTCTTTCTATTAATGTGGTTTATTGCATTAATTGATTTTCTTACGTTGAACAATCTTTGCATATGCGGTTTAAATACTACCTGGTCATGGTGTATAATTATTTTAGTGTCCTATTGGCTTCAGTTTACTAGTAAGTTGTTGATAATTTTTGCATCTATATTCATAAAGTTTATTGGCCATTAATTTTCTTTTCTTGTAGTATATTTATCTGACTTTATTAGGATGGTGATATTGACCTCATAGAATAAGTTAGAAAGTATTCCCTCCTGTTCAATTTTTTGGAAGAGTTTGAACAGGATTGGTGTTAATTCTTCTTGGAATGTGTGGTAAAATTTACCTGTGAAACCATCTGGACCTGGGCTTTTCTTTTTTGAGAGGCTTTTGATCACTGATTTGATTTCTTTAATAGATATTGGTTTGCTGATACCTTCTATTTCTTTTTGAGTCAGTGGAGTAGTTTTCATGTGTTTTAGTTTCCTAGGCTACTTAAAGCAGATACCATGAAATGGATTGACTTAACAACAATGGAAATTTATTAGCTTACAGTTTTGAGGCTGGGAAAAATGTCCAAATCTAGGCAACATCAAGGTGATACTTTCTTCCCAAAGACCAGCTGCCAGTGATCCTTGGCTCCTCTGCCATGTGGCAAGGCACATGGTGATATCTCCTGGACTCTCACTTCTCCTTCTGGTTTCATTGCTTTCAGCTTCTTCCTTTTGTGGCTTTCTCCCTCTCTTTCTATATTCATTATAAAGTCCATTTATAAAGGACTCCAGTAAGAAGATTCAGACATATCTTGATTGAGGTGGGTCACAAACTAACTGAGGTACCTCATCAAAAGGCCCTACTTACAATTGTTTTACATCCACAGGAGTGGGTTAGTTTTAAGAACATGTTTTGTTGGAGTACATACAGCTTCAATTTATAAGAGTGTGTTTCTAGGAATTTCTCCATTTTATCTAGGCTATCTAATTTGTTGCCATACATTTCTTCTTATTACACTCTTATAAGCTGCTTTATTTATGTTAGGTCAGTAGGAATGTCTGCCATTCTATTTTTCATTTTAATTATTTGTGTCCTCTTTCTTTTCTTGTCAGTCTAGCTGAAGTTTGCCAATTTTATTGATCTTTTCAAAGAACTAACTTCTGGTTTTGTTGATACTCTCTATTGTCTTCTAATTGCTATTTCATTTGTCTCTGCTCTCTTGTTATTTCCTTCCTTCTGCTCACTTTGGGTTTAGCTTTATTTTCTTTTTCTTGATCTTCCTATTTTGAGATAGGTCTCTGATTTGATATCTCTCTTCTTTTTTAATGTAAGCATTTAGAGCTATAACTTTCCCTCTAATTCACCTAAACAATTTCCTAATTTTTTCTTTGACCAAATGGTTGTTTAAGAGTATGTTGTTTAATTTCCACATATTTGTGAATTTCCCATTTATCCTTCTGTTATCAGTTTCTAACTTCATTCCATGGTAGTCAAATAAGTTACACTGTAAAATTTCAGTGTTTTAAAATTTATTTAGTCTTATTTTGTGGCCTGTTATATGGTCTATCCTGGAGAATGATCCACGTGCACTACTGAAGAATATATATTCTGTTACTGTTGGGTGAAGTTTTCTATATAGATCAATTAAGGCCTAATTAATTTATAGTATTGTTCAAGGCTTTTATTTTCTTATTGATCTTCTGTGTAGATTTTCTATCCATTTTTGAAAATAGTATATTGAAATCCCCTGCTAGTAATGTAAAACCATCTATTTCACTCTTCAAATCTGTAAATATTCACTTCGTATATTTTAGAGCTCTGTCAGGTGCATATATATTTACAATTTTTATGTCTTCTTGCTGATTTGACCCTTTGTCAGTAACAGTTTTTTACTTTAAGTCTGTTTTATCTGATATTATAGGTGTCCCAGCTCTCTTTACTTGTATTGCATATTTTTTCCCATTCTTTCTCTTTCAACATTACTTATGTCTTCAAATTTAAGGTGACTCTTCTGTAGATAGTATATAATTGGGGCACTGTATATAAAGGCACTGTCAATCTATGCCTTTAATTGAAGAGTTTAATCCATTTATATTTAAAATAAGTACTGATAATGTAGGAATTTCTTCCGCTATTTTGCTCTTTTATCTTTGTTAAGATTTACATTTTTATAGCATTCAAGCTTCTTACTTGCATATTTATTTGATATTTTGTATTGTACCATTTTTAGTCCCTTCTCATTTCTTTCTGAATATATTTTTCATGTATTTTTTGTAGCTAACATGGGGTTAAAATTTAACATACTAAATCTATAACAATCATATTTAATTTGATACCAATTTACTTTTAGTAGCATACAAATACCCTACTCTTAGACCTCTCTTACCCCCAACTTTTTAATGCAATTTTACCAATTATATCTTTGTATACTGCATATACAGAAGCCTAGATGTATCAAAACTTTTAATGCATTTGCATTTTAGCAATTGTAAGAAGAAGTTGAGTTACATACCAAAAAATACAATAGAATAGCACTGGCATCTTTAATTACCTATATGGTTACGATATTAGTAGCAAAAGGGGTGCTGATACAAAATACCAGAAATTGGTTGGTTCTTATAAAGGGTATTTATTTGGGGTAGAAGTTTACAGATACCAGGCCATAAAGCATAAGTTACTTCCTTCACCAAAGTCTATTTTCACATATTGGAGCAAGATGGCTGGCAATGTCTGCGAGGGTTCAGGCTTCCTGGGTCCCTCTCTTCCCAGGGCTTGCTTCCATTCAGGTTTAGTGTTCCTCTCTTCCTGGGGCTCCAGCTTAAGGCTTCAGCATCAAACTCGAACATCAAAAACCCTTAACTCTGTCCTTTGCCATGCCTTTTATCTGAGAGTCCCTACCCTTTGGTGGGTGGGGACACATAGTCCTACTGGCACAAGAGGTTTACATAATTACTTAACCAAGTAAACCTATGAATCCAATATAATCTAATATACCCAGAGGAAAAGATCAGTTTTCAAACATAATCCAATATTTCTTTTTGGAATTCATCAATAATATCAAACTGCTATGGTTACCTTTACCGGAAGGTTTTATTTCTTTATTCTGTTTCAATCCATTATATCATGCCCTTTCCTTTCAGTCTGTGGAACTCACTTAAGCATTGCTTGAAGAGCAGCTCTATTGGAAATGGACAATAGAGCTTCAGCCTTTGTTTATCTGGGAATGTCTCTTTCCCAAATTTTTGAAAGAATGTCTTGCCGGATATAAAATTCTTTATTGGTAATTATTTTCCTTCAGCACTTTAAATATTCCATCCCACTTTCTTCTTGCCACCATGTTTCTGAGGAAAATTAGTCCTTAATCTCTTGGGAGTTTCTTCTATGTACCTCATTGTGTTTCTCTTGCAACTTTCAGAAATCTCTTTCTGTCCTTAGCATTGGAGAGTTTGATTTAAATTTGGGAAGTTTTCTGTCTTTATTTCTTTGAATATTCCTCCTGCCCCTTTATTTCTTTTCCTTCTGGGATTCCTAAAATGCTTGTATTGGTATGCTTGATGGAGTCCCACAGTTCTCTTAATCTTGTTTACTCTTTTTTATTCTTTTCTCTACCTGCTTCCCAGCCTGAATCATTTCAATTGTCTTGTCTGCAGGATTGCTGATTCTTTCTTCTTCTGCCTCCAATCTGCTGTTGAAATCTTCTAGGGAATTTTTCATTTCAGTTATTGTGTTCTTCCACTCTAGTTTTCCTATGTGAGAATCTCAAAGAGATTCCTACATTGTACATTCATTGTTTTCCTTATATCCTTTAGTTCTTTTCCCATATTTTCCTTTGTCTCCTTGTGTATATTGAAGATCATTTTTTAAGTAATTCTTTATCAGGTAAATCAAAATCTGGTCCTCTTTGATGATTTCTGGGTTTTATCTTGCTCATTTGGATGTGCCCTCATTTTCTCTTTGTTTGTATTGCAGTCCTTTGTTGCATATTATACATTTTAATATTGTAAAGTGTAAACTCTGGGACTTAGTGCCTGAGCTCTGTATTCTTTAGTTTATATGCAGATAGAGATATGGTAGAGATTTCACTGAGTGCCAATAACTAACAAAACAAACAAAAGCAAAAACCTCCTTTCACTGCTTTTGCAAATTGATACTGCTTTGGCTGGTGATACCTTTCAGAGCTCAGCAATCTCATTGACAAGGTTACCTTGAGGCAAATGTGAAGCATAGGGTAGTCTCTGTCTTATCTTATCTGAATGGAGCCACAGAGCCTACAACTTTTCCTGAGCCTGTGTTTGCTAGAAGCCTTAGGAATTCCCCTGTTTATAGTTGACAGGAGTTTGAGCGAACACCTCCTCTACTCCCTTTGAAATAGACTTTTACTCCCTGTGTTCTTTCTTGTGTGACTTAATGCAGGTGGTCCTTCACCCCAGGCTGCATTTATTAATTGTTTCTCACACTGTCCCAGCTGTCTCTGAGAAGTTTCTCTGCCCTCAGGACAAACTCTGGAATGGTGAGCCTGAGACAACTCCTGCTCAATCCCTCAGATTGGCACTGACATACATGCACCCCAGTATGTACACAGGGACTATTCTGCTCCAGGAGGCTGTGGAACAAGGGATGGCAATCACTGCAGGCAGCTGGAAACTCACTGCTGTTTATTGCAATTTACTTGCCTCTTCCTCCCACTTCTTCCCAAAGGTTACACAGTGTTCCACACTAGTCTCTGGAGTTTCAAGATAGTTGCCAAAGTTTCTGCCAGTTCAATAGTTGTTTTGGTGGAGAGACTGATTTCTGGAGCTATCTATACACCGTCTTCCCACAATCTTCTCTTCCCTCCTCCTAGTTTTTAGCTATTTTGAGACAGAAACATCCTGTGTTCATTATATTCTATTCTAGACTTCTATGACCCCAAAGTATGTAGCCCTTATGGGAGATAAAGCTGAAGTAGCAGTGAAAAGTAACAGTATATTGCCTGGCATGTAGATCATTTAAAATAATTGGTAGTTTTCATTGTAGTTATTCATTTGGCTTATATCTCTGTTATGGATGATATAATGTCCCCCCAAAAGACATGTTCAAATCCTAAACTCCCATCCTGTGAACCCATTTGTAAATAGGAACTTGCAGATTTTTTTTTTTTTTTTTTTTTGAGGTACCAGGGACCAGCGATTGAACCTGGGACCTTGTATGTGGAAAGCTGGAGTTCAACCATTGAGCCACACTGGCAGACCTGAATTGTTTTTTGTGTATGTTTATTTTACTTGTTTGTTTTCAGGAGACACCAGGATCTAAACCCAGGACCTCCCACATGGGAGGCAGGCACTCAGTTACTTGAGCCACATCTGCTCCTGCAGATGTTTTTAGTTAATGAGGCCAATCTGAATCAGGATGCACCTTAATCTCTTATGACTGGAGTCTTTATAAGAGGAGGAAATTTTGGCACAGCATGAGTAAGAGACAGGAGGGCACAAATAAGGAGAGAGATGGCCATGTGATAGAGGCAGAAATTGAGGTAGGAATTGCCTGAAAGCCACCACCAGAATGCTATATACTTCGGAGAAAGCGTGGCCCTGCCAACAAGTTGACTTTGGACTTCTAGTCTCTGAAACTGGGAGACGGTAAATTTCTGTTGTTGAAGCCAGCCCAATTTTGGTGCTTTGCTACAGCAGACATTACAAACTAAGACATCCTCATATCAAGATACACATGAAAGATTCTCTAACATGCTTTTGGAACAAAAATTTTCCAAGAACACAGGAAAACCATCTTTCTCTCCTAAATCACTGTTTGCTTTCATATCCATTTCTTTTCCTCATTACATCAGAAGTTCCTTTTTTTTTTTTTACCTTTTTATCTGTTACAATGCCTAATACGTGTCTTTTTTGCTCTTTTTTTTAACTTTTTTACTTTATTTTTTAAAAGAGCTTTAGATTACATATGTGTTACATTGAAAATATAGGGGATTCCCATATATCCCATCTACTCCCCCTCCCACATTTCCCCCATTAACAAAACTTTCATTAGTGTGGTACATTTGTTACAGCTGATGAGCACATATTGAAGCATTGCTACTAAGTATGGTCTATAGTTTAGATTATGGTTTACACTTTGCCCTGCATAATTTTATGGGTTTTGACAAAACATATAATGACCTGTGTTCATCATTGCCATATCACGCAGAATAATTCCAATGTCCCAAACATGTCCCATGTCACACCAATTCTTCCCGCACCCTCCCCTCAGAATCTCTGGTGATCATTTCCTGTGTATCAGTGTTACAAGTTCTTCCATTGCTAGAATAGTAAAATGGCTACTTTAGTCCATAGTTGCATTCCTCCCTTAGGTTTTTCCTTCTTCTGTCTTGAGGATTTTGGGATGGTGATGCCAGCTCTGCTTCTGATTGAGAAGGGGCTTATATCCCATTGCACAGATGGATGGAACTGTTTTACTTGCAGTTGTAGATACTCTCTGTTTTTGGAATGGGCATTGTCTATCATCAACCTTTTGTTTGTTGTCCTGGATGAGTCTGATGAACTGGAGTAGGTGTTGGCTACAACTTTCCTGAGATTCATGACTCAACCAGCATATGAACAACCAGAAAGCATAAGTCTCTGGGACATATATTTATTGGGTATAATGTCAATTATAGGTTCACATAAATGGGGCAGAAGAATGATGTGTAGGAAAATTATAAATGATTCTAACTCGATACACTGTGGGAGATGGGTTATCATATATTTCAATGTAAGTCCTACTGATGGGGTGCCAATTTCCTGGGGTTATCTGCCCTACCTATAGTTTCTTTTTCTTTAAATAGATTTTTAAAATCTATTTTTTAAAGATACAAAGATCATACAAAATGTTACATTTAAAAATATAAAAGGATCCCATCAACCCCCCCACCCCCCATAGTGTCTTAATGTGTCTGAGCACTCAGGATCACCCCTCCTTAAGGCATTGTTTACTGTGGCAGACAGTGAGATCCTCCTGGGACATGTATAAGCATAAACTTTGGAATGATATTCATTAATATTGAGGGCTTGACATACTGGTCTGTTTTCTTTTATTTGGCACTGTCTATGTACTCAAGATGTTCTTGTCTCTATTTGAGAATGTAGCAGAACTCCCCAGGATGGGAGTTAAATATCTTCTTGTTTATGGGTAGGTCTCCACCCACTGAAATGATACCCTAGGCCAAGATGAACACGTTGATATTCCATAGAAGCATGCTTCAGGTACACTCTTTTCCACATATTCCCCCATTACCCACACACTGCATCAGTGACCCTCCCCTGCCATATTTGCCAGAAAAAAAAAATCCACTCCCACCATTGTAGTTTCAACCACAGACCTAGAATCCTAAATTCACCTGTTTCTTTCTCCAGTTGTCCCCTCAGTTCCACGGATAGTTCATCCCAACGCACCCCCCCTCCACTCTGCTCACCCTCACATTCCAGCACCATTGACCTCACTCACATCCCTACACCACTATCATTCCCTGCCACTGCCAAACTACACCCTTCCAACTTATCATGGGTTTTGCCCTTATTGAGCATTGGCTCACCACCCTTTACTCCATTTCTGTCTCTGATAACCTATCTTCCAGACTCTAGTTCTGTGAGTCTGCTCAATAGGCTTAAATTATATCAGTGAGGTCATGCCATATTTGTCCTTTAGTAACTGGCTTACTTCATTCAGCATAAGGTCTTCAAGATTCATCCATGTTGTTGCATGTGGCAATACTTTATTCCTTCTTATAGCTGAGTAATATTCCATTATCTATATACACTACATTTTGCTTATCCATTCACCTATTGATGGACACAAGGATTGCTTCCAACTTTTGGCAATAGTGAATAATGCTGCTCTGAACATTGGTGTGCACATATCTGTTCATGTCCCTGCTTTAAGTTCTTCTGGGTATACACCTAGTAGTGGGATTGGGGGATCATATGGCAATTCTGTAGTTAGCTTCCCAAGGAACTGCCAGACCATCTCCCACAATAGCTGCACCATTACATTCCCCCTAGCAGTAGATGAAGGTTCCCATTCCTTCAAATCCTCTTGAACACTTGTAATTTGTGTTTTTATTTTAATAGGTGCCAGTCTAAGTGGTGTAAAGTGATATCTCATTGTAGTTTTGATTTGCATTTTCCTAATGCACGTTTGTTTGTTTCATTCGATTCTCGGAGACCCTACTGAATTTTTTTCTATCTTTTTATCTATCTCTTCTACTCTCTGTATGATTTCAGGTGTATTATTTCTACAACACTAATTCTTCTGCCTTTTTCCTGGTGTCTAGGTATCTATTTATCTTGATGGGCATATTCAGATGGTTAACTTCTTTTTCTGCTCTTGGGTTTTATTTTGTTTTAGTTTGTGTTAAGGTTCCTCTTTGATACTTGGTTCCACTTACTCTTCATCTTTGTCTTGTCTGTGTTTCCCTGAAAAAAAAAATTAAGACTAGAAAAAAGGACAGAAATGAGAAGAGAAAAAGAATAAAAAACAAAACAACAAGAACAGCAAAACAAGATGGGAAAGGAACCTTAAGAGAACCAGAAAGAAAAGTATATATAAATAACTAATAAGAATGAAAAATCATGAAAAATTAAAAAAGATTAAGAATAAAAAATGGGAAATAAAAGAGAAAGAAAAGGGAAAAGTAGAAGTAAATAAAAGACCAGAAATATGAGAAGAAAATGAGAACCAAACAAGAGAAGGTTGAACAAAAGAACACAATGGAAGAGAGCAAAATGAAAGACAGAGAAGAAATAAACTAAGGAGAAAAAGGGGGTGGTGGTGGTGGGAAGCAACAACACCTACTAACAAAACAAAACAAAACAATTCAAACAAAGAAACAGAAAAACCAGGCTTTCCTCTCAGGCCACTATCTCAGGCTTTCAGTGCTCACCAATCAATCTCCTTGTACTCAGCCACTCCAGGTAAGGTAGCTGAGTGTGGAGAAAAGAATAAGGATTATAATTTAAAAAAAAAAACAACAAACAAACAAACATATTAAACAACCTAAAAAAAAAAATCCCAGTCTATATTCCCTGTCCTGAGGCTGCTTGTCTCAGCTCCTTCTCCTTCCCTGTAGCTCCTTGGGTGCCTCCCCACCCACCCCCATCACTCAGGCCAGTTAGACTTTTTTTTTTTTTAAAGGAGGTGCCAAGTATTGAGCTGGGTATCTCCAGAAGGCTTCTGAAGAAGGCTTGTCATCTGCCTCTGCCCTCACTCTTTTACCTTACGCCAGTTAGGCTTGCAGTGTTTTGGCTTTTGCCTCTCGAGGCTTCTCCCTCTCCTGGGCTGTCAGGCACCCGCCAGTCTGCCCGCTCACTGACACTGACCCATTTCCTCTCTCTCCCAGGACAGGAGGGTGTGGCAGCCTGCCTAATCAGTTTGACCCCTCTCCCTGGAGCTGTTTCAGGGCCTGTTGGTGTTTTTGTTTTCTTTTGTTTTGTTTTCCTGGTCTGCCAGTCCTGTCTCTCCTCCCCGGGACACCTCTCTCCCCCTGAGTTGGATGGATGTGAGACACCCACACCTGGTTGCCCCACAGCTCCCCCACCTCAAGAACCTGCTGCCTACCAGGATACTTCCCTGGTCACCCCGGGGAACAGGGGACTAAATTCACTCTAGTCTTCCAGTCAGATCACTCTGTCCTGGCTTCCCTGGCCCCTGAGCTCACTCCCTCTGACAACTGGGTCTCCCCTCTCTAGCTACCCTCTCCAATTGCCCTCACAGTCCTGCAACTTCCCTTCTGCCAGGTAAACCTGCCTGCCTTCCCACAGTTTCTGGAAGAGAACTGCAGCCTGCTATTCCCTATTCTGCCATCTTGGAGCCTTTCTAACATGTTTCTTCATACACTGCAGAAGAGAAATAGATTTATGTGAAAATATTAATTTAAAATTAAGTGAATGTATTTAGCATATCTGCTTTATACCTTTATTTATCTTGTTATGAGTTTTTCCTCCCTACTAGATTACAAGCGACCTCAGAGCAGAGATATTTAATGCTCTTGCACACAACAGGTTCTTAACTTCTTTATGAAGATAATGGGCTTTTAGAGGTTTATTGCTTTCTTTACAATTTAACTTGGCCCTGAATATATAATTTTTCAAAAATCTGAATGAGATCTATGTGGCCTATATTGAAGCAACAAAACCAGGGTCTCTTGAAACAATGAAATACAAAGTTCACATGGAAAATACATTTGCATGGCTCAAATGCTTGCTCAGCAGTGAATTGAAAGTGATTTTCTTGTCAGATGACATATCCTAAAATAAGATGGTGGCAATGCTAACACTTTATATCTTGAATAAGTGCAATAGCATGAGCCCAATTTCTGTTTAAATATCCAATGCCCACAACTACTTTTTCACAGTGGATTATGGTAGCTCATTAGGACAATCTTAAAGAGATTAACGTTTTGCAGACCAGTGTCACTGAGCAGTTTTATTTTTTATTCTGTCATGTAGATATAAAAATACTGTATAATATTTGAGCTAAAAAATAAAGGAGAGAGCAGATGTGGCTCAAGTGGTTAAGCACACACCTCACACATGGGAGATCCTGGGTTCGGTGCCTGGTGCATTCTGAAAAAACAACAACAACAAAAAAAGCAACAAGCTACAAATAAAAAAAAAAAAAAAACAACTCAGGGAAGCGGATGTGGCTCAGTGGATGAGTGCCAGCTTCCCACATATGGAGGTCCTGGGTTAAATCCCAAGTCTTGGTACCTCAAAAGTAAAAAAAACAACAACAACAACAACAAAAAACTAAAAGGACAGAAATAATATATTTTTAATGTTTTTGTTTGTTCTTTGCTATAAACCAAGCATTATCTTTCCTATCTCCTTCAAAGTTAATCCTTCTTTAATTTGTGAAGGAAGGAACTTGTGAACATCCATTTTCTGACTAAGCCACACTTCCCTTCACTGCCATTTCTCTTAACTCCGTATAAAACCACTGTACAAGGCTACATACAAGAACTGACTGAAAAATTGGAGGTCACTGAAGGGGAAAAACATTTAACAGGTGACATAATTGTATACCTGCTTTCAGGGGCCAATGAAGAACATGTAAGCCATTTGGAAGTGATTACTTTAAGGACACATCTTAGATCCTAGCCCTGTCAAGGTCCATCCACTTCAGAGAGTGTGCTCCTTCTTCAAAATTCTACGATATAATATCTACCCTACTTCTATAACCTTTAAGGGAATGCACAGGAATTGTTCTTACCAAGGTTTAATCCTTCTTTCTATGTTTTCACAATATCTAAGACAAAATATCTTTCAGCAATTTATAACCCAAAATGTAAATTATTAATTCTACAATATTTCGAATGGGGACTGGGGGTGGGGAAAGGGTGGTCTTTTTTTGGCTAGTCAGAGTGGAATTTAGGACTGTAAGTCACGACCTCCCTTGAATTATCCAAGCCAATATGACCTCTTTATTCCTCTGTATTCTTTCTAGTCATCTGGGACATACTCACACATAAAAAAAGAAACCTCTCACATCAGTAAACACTAAATCCCAGAAATAGTAAAATACAGATCTCAATGAAAAAGAGTCTTTTCCCTAAATACAGTATAATCTTCACAGCTCATTCCCACATAGAGTACAAAGATATATCTATATATTGAGATATCTATCTGTCTATCTATCTATCTATCTATCTATCCATCTATCTATCTAAAGGGAGTGTTGTAGACTGCCTTAACCACCTCCTTTTTATTTTCTTATTTTTCTATTTTCCTATTTCTAAATCATTCATAGAAATCTTCAGGTGCTGTCTTAGTTCGCTCTGACAGATACCACACAATAGGTTGGCTTAAACTACAAGAATTTATTGGCTCACAGTTTGGAAGCTACAGGTCCAAAGTCAAGTTGCCTGTAAGGCCATGTGTTCTCCCAGAGTTGGTAGTGTTCTGGTGATGACAGTCCTCTAGCCCATGGCAGTACCCTTGGCATCCTCCTATGGCTTTCTCCAGCTTCTGGTTTCCTTAACTACAGTCTGAGTTTCCTTTCTTTATAAAGCCTCTAATGAGACAGATTAAGACCCACTCTGATTCAATCTAATCACATGTAAACTAATAATATCTTCAAAAGGAAAGGTTTACAGATGGGTTCACATCCACAGGAATGAGGATTACAACTAAGAACAAGTCCTTTGTGGAGTAAATGATTCAATCCCCAACTAGTATATACAAAATAAAATGTAGCAGTGCACTTTGAGCCATTTGGTTTTTGATGGCAACCCAATGAGTAAACTAAGATGTCCAAACCTTTAAAATTACAACTTTCCAATAGTTTTAGCAGGCCACATTTAAAAGCAAGGCTCTCCAATGCTATTATTTTATAAGAAAGTGGAAGACAACATGAGGAATAGTTATTCTCCTATTGAAGCAACCCCTGCTGTGTGTTTCTCTGTGTGCATATGCATGTGTAATCACACATGCCTGTATGTGTATGTGTGTCTATTTAAGGGGAAATTTGCATTTTTAGTTACAAGAACAGCAAGGAATAAAAAAATAAATATTTTTCATAAAGTATTGCAAACTAATTTCACTGCAAAATGACTGGTGTTGGTTCTATTTTTTAAAAATTCCCATTACCACTTTTATTCACCAATAAAAATAGACTCATATAGAAAGTTGCATGCCAAATATATGAAATGTGCCTCTCCGTTTATCATGTATTATGTCCTTTCCATGAGTTTATGTATGACTAGGCAATATTGGGGAAGAAAATAAATTAAACATATATTCAAAGTTGTTGGGACGTCTCTTCTGGAAGAAGGATCTCTAAATATTGAAAAAAAAAGGTGAACATAAACACATAGCACAAAGTATGTATAATTGCAATAATAAAGCAGATAGAGAACAATAAGTTTGGATCTCTAAAAAGGCTTTGATCTCTAAAAAGTCTTCTTGGAGAAAAGAAACAAAGTATCATGTAGAATATAAAGTTTTTCAGGGGATGTATTTTATGTATAATGAAAGGTAAAGGTTTTAAGAGTACAGACTGACAAAGAAATTAACAAATCTTAAGTGGACAATGGGATAAATTTTGGAGAAATGTAGCTGTCCCAATCGAAATACAAAACTTTTCCTCATCACAGTAAGTTTCTTTTTACCACTTTCCAACCAGTCTCCTCATCCCTCACTTTTCTCATCTCCTATACGATTTCATCATAGCCTAGATGAAGAGCTTGGGTTTTTGAATCATCAAACCTGGGCTCAAATTTCAGCTTTAACACATGCTACATGTCTGACCATGAACAAGTTTCTTAAAGTCTTTGAACCTCCTTTTTTCCTCCTGTGTATTAAGGGCAATAATGTGACTAAATTAAAGGTAGCTGTGAAGAATAAATTAGGCCAAATATGTAAATTATTAGTAGAGTGTTTGGTGGACACATACTGCTTAGGTAATGAGTAAAACCTTCCCTTAAGAAGAATAACAGATAAAACGAAGTGTTAGAAGTGTGTCCTTGTAAGCATATGCTTTCTTGGGGACATAAAGGGGAGAATGTGGGACATGATGGAGCATTAGCTTCTCATTATAACCAGAGATGACACAAGGTATGTAAGACATTGTTATGGAGGTTTTGCATAATTGAACTCATTTAATCCTCATAACACTATGCAATTATTACTATTTTTGTTCTTTCCATTTTATCAACAAAGAAAATGAGGCATGGAAAAGTGAGGCACAATGGCCAAGGTCACAAGTCTAGCAAGAGGCTAATCTACCATTCGAATATTCAGATAATCTTTTTCTAGAACCTGTGTTAATGTGCTTTCAAAACTATGCAGGGAAGTGGACTTGGCCCAATGGATAAGGTGTCCACCTTCCACATGGGAGGTCCGCTATTCAAACCCTGGGCCTCCTTGACCCGTGTGGAGCTGGCCCATGTGCAGTGCTAATGTGCAGCAAGGAGTGCTGTGCTACGCAGGGGTGTCCTCCACGTAGGGCAGCCCCATGCACAAGGAATGCGTCCCATACAGAGAGCCACCCAGCATGAAAGAAAGTGCAGCCTGCCCAAGAATGGTGCCACACACACACAGAACTGACACAACAAGATGACAACAAAAAAGAAACACAGATTCCTGGTGCCACTGGTAAGGATAGAAGCAGTCACAGAAGAACACACAGCGAATGAACACAGAGAGCAGACAACTGCGGAGCAGGGAGGATAGAAAAAAAATCTTAAAAAAAAAAACCCCACTATGCAATATTTTATTCGATTAACAATAGTTATCCAAAAGGGTAAGAAAACAGCTTTCCTTTTTGAAATAGTTATATAAATATGCTAACTCTAGCTTTTGTTGCTAGTGTAATGTTATTAATTTACCTATATTAGCTTTTCTTTAGCACTTGTGGGTTCCTTGGCCAGTAGATTAAGATGAATTTCACAATTAATTAGAGCTACTAACTGTCACAATTAAGATGTTCCCTTAGGATGTGAACATCTCTCCATTGGGATTTTGAGCACTTTGATTGGTTCCTGAAAAAATCTAAGAAATTAATTGCTCCTAATTCATTTGACACACTGTGTGATTTGCTTGCAAATCTCAGATTATTTATATCAGCTTCAACTTCTCATAAATTAATACTTCTCTCCCAGATATTCTGCCAGTTTGTGATTCAAAGAATAAATATTTTTAAATCCTAAAATTTGTAAGCTAAGAAGAATCTTTCTTTGCTCTATCCCTTTAGTCAAAGATCTATTATCTGATTTATTTTCCAATAAAAGACACCCTTATTACTGGTAATAGTCTTTGTAAGAGCAATACCTTTCTTTACAATGATTTGCATCTTATAAAATGCTTACAGAGATTTTAATCTAATGCTGTCTTCATAAAGATTTAGGTAAACAGAACAATTTTTTTAAATTTCCTGGCAAGGACTGAATCATGTGCCCCACAAAAAACACAATCTGTGTTTCTGTGGGTATGATTCCATTTGTAATAGGACCTTTGAAAATATTATTAGCCAAGGTGAGGCCCAAATGAGTCAGAGTGGGCCTTAGTCTGTATGACTAAAGGCCTAGAGAAAATTCAGATGTAGTCAATCAGAGGAAGTAGAAACAGAAATCACAAGAAACCAGAGAGGAGAGAGATCTCCACGTGTTGGAAGATAGCCATCACCAGAACACTACTGATTTGGCAAGAAAATGTGACTTTGTCAACATCTTAATTTTGGACTTCCAGTTTTCCAAACCATGAGTCAATGAATTCTTGCTGCTAAGACAATACCCATTGTGTGGTATTTGTCATAGCATCCCTGCCAAACTAAGACACTGTCTTCAGATATGTGATCAAGAATTAATGATTAAACAGATGAATGGATAAATAAAATGTGGTATATACATACAGTGGAATACTACTCAGCTTTAAGAACGAATATACTACAAACACACGTGATAACATGGATAAATCTTGAGAACTTTATGTTGAGTGAAGCAACCCAGGCATTGAAGGACAAATACTACATGACCTCAATGATATGAAATAAATAAACCAAGCTGCCTCAGAGAGCTAGAGACTGGATGATAGGCTTCAAGGAAATTGGGGGTAGAGGAAGGATGTAACTTGACACCTACATGGGTGAAATCTATGATAAGCTGGAGGTAAGTATTTGTACAAGGAAGGGATAAAATGGGGGCATAGGGTTACCTTTGGGTGGGGCTTTGTGGGCTTGAGGGGGGCTAGGGATGGGAGGATGGGTAATATTGCCCAAGAAATTGGGGGTGGAGGGTGGGGGAACACGAACATAGGAGATTGTCAGGTATTTGGTTGAGAGTATAATGCTGAGAAAACTTTTTCAAAAATATAATAAGGAAGGTTACCTGTTTAAGATGTTTAAAGGGGATAATCTGATGCAGGACAGGCTCCTAGGGAGTGTGTGAGTGCTCATTTTGCCATAGTGGGTTATATCATTTGGATAGAGACCCATATAATGAGAATGAAGGTATACCCACATCCTGGGGAGGACTGATGTTCTCAGATAGAGGGAATTGTATCTCTCGAGAGAAATGGTGTCTCCCAATGCATTAGGGCAGTTGAGTATGTCAAGCCCTCAACACTGTTGCAAGTATCTCTGAACATGGCCCTTCAAGCAATGAAGATTGACTGTTACTGTCAAGCAATGAAGATTGACTGTTACTAAGGGGAGGGGGAAAGAGATATTGAATAGATGGAATCAATGTAACTGTGTGGGCAATAGAAGTGTTCCACAAGATTATACAAGGATAGATATAAAACATGTTAAATTACACCAAAAATATATAGAGGCTGATAGGCTAAAATATAAATCATAATGTAAAACATAAGATAACTAAAAATTTAGAAAATCGTATAGTCTAAAATATAAACCACAATGTAAACCCTAATGTTACCTCATTTGAAAGCTATTGTCTCAATATCTGTACATCAGTTTCAGTAAATATAGTATGGATATGCAAAAAGATTATTGCTGTGGAAGGGAAAAGGGTTTTATGTTGGATATGTGGGAGTACTGTGTATTGTATATATGAAGTACTGTGATCTAAAACTTCTGTGAAGACAAGCTTAAATATTAGGAAAAAAAGAAAGGATGTAGACACTGAGGAAAAGATGGAAGAAGTTGCCTTGCCAATTTGCATACAGAGCAACACTTATTGCAGTGATGGAAGGCAAAACATCAAAAACAAAGCTTTTATATTTTTTAATTTTCTGATACCCCAATTTATTTTTACCTTAATTTTTCTAAATTAATATGTAATCTATATCTAACCTTTAAATTCATCACTATATTCCATTTTACTATTAATGGAACCTGACAATGTATTGGGCTTCATTTTTTAAGAAGTTTTGGATCACAGAGAGGTTCAACAATGGCAGGGGAGGAATACTGGTGTGGGATGTTATTGACATGGTTGGCAGGGAGTTCTCCAGGGCATATACCCAGGGTACATAAAAATGTTTGGATATTTTCATAGTGGTTACAGTTAAAAATGACAGCTGAGGGAGTGCTGAGTTCTTAGCCAGGGGAGCTCTATCACAGTCCCTAATGGAACAGGTATTGGTTCTTCTGAGGGCTACAGAGACCCACAGGTTCTATGGTCATGGCAGATGGAGTTCAGTGCCATGTCAGTTGGCCCTACTTTGGAGTTTGTGTTTCTGTGTGATGGAGCTGGACTCAGATGTGATCTTTGTCCATGAACTTCTCCTGTTACTTTTACCAGAACTGTATTTGGTGCTGGGGTTTAGTGTATACCCAGGGGACCTGAATCTCTGGACTGACCATGTGATAGCCAGGCCCTGAGCCTCAACAGACTTGCAGCTCCTACACTCTGGTTTATTGGACTTACTTCATTCAGCTAACATGGAGGTGAAGAAGGTCAAACACCACACCAGGGAGCCAAGAGTGCCTACAAGTGAAAGCAGGAGAATTGCATCCAGCATCCATGTGGAATCTAAGCCCCCTCTTGATATAGATGTGGAGTGGACACAACCATTCTAAGGTCCACGGGATGGAGGAATAGAGTATGGATTAGAGTGGACTTGCTGAAATTCTGTTCATAAACTATTGTGATTACTAATTGAAGAAAAAAATGTGGCATTGGTGTGGAGAAACTGGCCATGATGGCTGCTGGGGGTTGGGAGTGGGAGGAAGGGATGTGATGTGGGGGCATTTTCGGAGGTTGGAGTTGTCCTGGGTGGTGCTGTAGGGACAGTTACCGGACATTGTATGTCCTCCCATGGCCCACTGGGTGGACTGTGGGAGAGCGTGGGCTATGGTATGGACCATTGACCATGAGGTGCAGCGGTGCTCAGAGATGTACTCACCAAGTGCAATGAATGTCTCATGATGATGGAGGAAGTTGTTATGGGGGGAGAAGTGGGGTAAGGGGGATAGGGGGTATATGGGGACCTCATTTTTTTTAATGTAACATTAAAAAATAAAGACAAAAAAAGAATTAATGATTAAATGATTTATCTGTAAGTCATAATATATAGTGAAACACTAAGGTAAGCTGGGGTCTTGTGATTCTTAATCTGACAGGCTTTCCACTCTCCCAAGTTTCAAGTAGACAGGAGTCAGACTTCCTTCTAAGCCTTTTTTCATGTAAAATATATTTGTGCTCTGTTGGCACTTAGTAAGTGTTTAATAAGTAATATACTGCTGTAATAAATTTTTTTAGGTATCAATACATAATTTAATGCTATAATAGCTTGTCCTGTGTGGATAGATAGTTATGGACTGTGATTGGATAGATGTTAGGAGGGTATACATGCCCCTCAAAAAGTTTTTCATATTTGAAATACTGTCATCATCAATGTAATCAGTTAGGTAAAGGCTTTTGCTCCCCATGACAATAAAAATGTTCTAAAATAACAACAGAAACTCAGAGAAATATGTCTGTCAACGTAGGGTCCTGGCAGAAAACCGCTGGCACACGCAATTTGGGTAATTTGTCCACTAACACTCTGAAGAATGTCCCAACACTATCATCTCCACCCAGTTTTCAGTTAAGGAAACTGGGACCAAGATGGCTTAAATAACTTATCTACAATTAGTTACATAATTTCCCCCATAATGCATCATTTAGCTGGGATTGGTTTCCCAAATAATCCAACACTTGCGTCAGTGGCATGTTGGTAAACTGGATTTCTTAAAAGCAAAACAAAATACAGTTAAGTTGGGGTGTTTTCCAATTTCTGTGGTATAGATAGTCCCTCTATGGCAGATCAAGCAGGCAATGAATTATCAAGTGGTTTGCAAAATTCCTTAACATTTAATAATTGACTCTTGTGACCAGTATGATCTAGCTTTGGCACACAACTGCCAAAGACCCTCTTCTTAAGTATTTCATGCTACTGCCATTTAAAGAAAAATAGATTACAGTTCTTATCTTCAAGATACTCAGTCTTTCATGTAATAAAATTCAAATGATTTATTAAATTTTTAAAAGATATGTGTGTTGAATGCCATTTTTCTTTGCTCAGTAATTCATTGGAAAATAGTCATGTTAAGCATAAAGGATTCAGTCCAGTGGATACACTCATGGTTATTAGATTCTGTGGTGGATTGTACTATATACCCCAGTTTAGACATGTTTTGGTCTTGGTCTACATTGCTTTGGGTGTGAACCCATTATGGATAGGATATCTTGAAGATGTTAATTATAAATTCACTTGGTGTGAATGAGAGTGAGCCTTAATCTAGATTACTGGAATCCTTTATAAGCAGAGGAAATTCAGACATAGGTAGAGAAAACCATAGGAAGGAGCTGGAAACAGGAAGCCAGAAGCCTATAGCTGGAAGCCAGTGGAACACAGAGGAGAAGGGAGAGGACATCATCATGTGACTGGGAAAGAGAAAGAATTCCAAGGATGGCCCCAGCTGGGAACAGAATACTACTTTCTTCAGAAGAAAGCATCGCCTTTCTGAGGCCTTGATTTTAGAATTCTTCTATCCTAAAAACTGTGAGCCAATAAAATCTCATTATTTAAGACAAAACTAGTTTGCAGTATATGTGCTAGCAGCCTAGAGAAACTAATACTATTCCAAAGGCAATTTTTTCTCTAACTTTACTTGTCTTAGTCTTTGAGTCTGGTATCTGAGTTCCCCTTGGTTTTCTTGGTCAAACTCTTTCTTTTGATGAATTTGGCTTAGCACCCCTGACTATGTCACTTGTTTCAGGTTTTGTCTGCATCATTCAAATTTAGATGCTGATTTCCCATTTTAATCCTCATTGTTTACCTGGTCACCCAAACATCACAACTGTGTGGGAAGTATTAGATGAATTTCCTTACCATATTTGGTATCAATGTGGTTGCCTAGCTTATGAAGTGAGTTTAAATGTATCTTTTTAGGTGTTTGGGTTTTGTCAAAAGAAAGTATAGTGAAATAATTAGAAAATGTTAAAAAAAAAAACCCACAAGATAGGAATAAAGTTTGGGAGAAGGTGGTTGAGCCATAAAGACATGGGGAAAAGGGTTTCTAGGAAAGAGTGGATAAACAGGGAAACCAAGGACCAAATGCTTAGTAAGAAGAGAGGGATGTAAGAACTGAATTCACAGCAGAGGACGTAGCATCAATATCCTGTGTCAACAATTTTTCTTTTAGACAGTTTCCCTTCCAGTTCAAGCGCACTTTTTATCAGATTCTGAGACTGAACATACTCTGATAGCAGGCATTTTGGAATAAAATAAATGAATTTTTAAGCTCCTATTTGAAGTTTGTACACTTCAGCATGCCAGCTATCAGGCATTATCTATTGAATACATGTAAATTATGCATTTGGGGTATAGCATGAAAGATAGATGTAGTCCCAATCTCAGTGGATTCCCACTCTAATGAAGTCACTGCAGTAGAAACCTATGATTATAAGTATAGAAACATCAAATGAAATGTATTGGCCAGAGATTGTCATGCTTAAGTAGGGAAGGGCTAGATGAAATTGTTGAACTCTTACTAAGGAGGTGGTCTGTGAGTTTTAATTTACAGAAAAAACAATGTTGTGACATGGTAGGTAGCAGGAGGCAGACATGTCAGTGGTGACATGCCTGGTTCTTTTGGTTTTAGCAGCTAAGGACCTTCTTGTTGTCATTGACCATGAACTTTGAAACAGGAGTAGGACTAGGAATAGAGGTGGGAGCCTTACTAATTGCACTGGTTTTGCAATAAAAAAGTTTGCAACATCTTGGTAATAAGATCACAGTAGTGAAATTCAAGAGTAGGTTTCAGAGTCAACAAGCTGATTCCAATGTTAGTTGTCTTACCATAGTAGGTAATGACTACAGTTAATATTGGGGGAAATTAACTACCAATGGTCTCCATATTCTTATTCACTTAAAAATGTAACACCTAAAACTAAAAGATCACAATATTATATTTCTATTTGATTAGGACAATTATATAATTCAAAGAGAGGTGAACTTAAGCAGAAGCTAAGGAATGAACAGTTCAAAGTTCCTGAAAAATGCATAACAACAAATCCAGTACATCCTACGTAATTATTCTCCATGTATTTTCACCTTCTAAACCCATATTCTTGATTTATGATCATTGAGAAGACTCTCAGATGAAATGCTTTGGCTAAAGTAATTTTTTATTATACATTAAAAAATAAAGACTTTTGATGATTTATTTATATATTTTATGCACACATACACACACACACACATAATTTTCCCCTATGCTTCATGTATATTTTAAATATAGTCAAGCCATAGGAGTGGACTATTCTTCAAAGAAAAGATTTGATGTTTCAAGAATTCCTTTATAGAACACAGATTTTTAAAAAATAACTTCAACATGACATGTTACTTTCCTACAACTACAATGTGTGTATATTCATACATTAATGAGTTTTTACTGAGATGTCCTTTACCTTGTATAAACATTGTATAACATTACATAACTCTATTAGACAGCAACTAATTTCTAAAAGGAAACATAAAAAACAGTTTAGAACAAATTATTTTAAAATTGTGGGCACTGTTTGAAAAAAGAAGCATAATGAAATATTTTTATTTCCTTTACTTTTGTTTTCAATTTTTATCACTGAGTCTACTATGATTTGATTAAATGAAACTATGAAATAAGAGTAAAGTAACTGGAGCTTCACTTCAAAGTATTAGTAAGAGGAAATCCCCATCAGATGTGAAACACAAAGTGCCTAGTAGTAGCATAATCAATCATGAATATGTTATTCAAGTTAAAAGATGGATGAATCCAAAGGAAAAAAAAATAGTAAGTTTAAAAAGAAGAAAAAAAGAGAGAAAGAAAGAAAGAGAGGAAAAGAAAAAAGAAATATTCACCTTAGTCATAGATTCTGCTGGATTGAGTGATGTGAATAAAACTGAATTATGAACTATTTACCAAATCCTTGGTTTCCTCATGCCAAGTTTAGATTTTTGCCTCTCTACTGTGGTTGTAAATTTTGTTTACTTATTTTTTTTTAATACAACCAAAATCAACTTCTCCTACCCTTGTGAAAACCACGTTAAGATAGTTCAGATTATTTATTTTCTTGGACCAAAAAAGAACTTTCAGTAGAATCCTACTGGCCAACTCTTTCCCCAAAGCATTCTACTCCCCCAGTGGATTCTATGATAAATAGATTTTGTGAGATTCAGTGTTTCTTCATATCTGTTCCTTTTCCAAATTTCTCAGTAATTTTCAAAAACAAATTTGATTCTTTTCTTTGATCCCAAGAGGGCACTAGTTACACATGATCTTGGCTGTTTGCCACCTAGCCAAGCTTAATGGGCCTAGAGTAGAGAATCTTGTCTGTATTGTTAGAAGTCTCTGTGATACTAATAGTTCAATAACTGTTAACATTTATTGAATGCTCTTCCTGTACTATCTCACTTAATTTTACCACAACTTTATGAGGTATGTTAATATTATCATTCTCATTCAGTGTATGAAGAAGAGGGAAAGATAAAGTTCTTCAAGATGACTGAACCATTTAAAAGAATTTTATATTTTAGACTTGTGATTTCAATTATGTTTAAGAATGTTCTTAGAGAAAAAATACCATTTAAGTCTTTCGGAAAATTTGAATATTATAAGTTTTTATTTATTAGTTGCAGGTGGTAAATGTAAATATTTAAAGACATTATTGATTAAAGTTGGAAGGCATCTTCACTATTAATGGGCTTATAAAATTAATAAATTGAGCATTAAGCAGTAATGACAAAAAGAAATCCATAATGTACTAAAGATGATATGACAATATCTAGTAAATTCAAGACATGAATATTAATAACTTACAACCCAGCCATTAGTTTTCTAGTTTTATTTTTAAAAATGTTCCCTGGAATTTTGAGTGAGAATATATTGTATACGTAGATCATTAAGAGTGCATTTGTTGTTGGTTCTTTGTGATACCCCTTATAAAATTCATAACATTTCCTAAGAGGTTTTTTATTTTATTTTTTTTAACTATCAGTGGATTTTGAACTTTTCAACTGCTTTTTCTACATCTTTTGAGAAGATGTAATGTTTTTTCCATTAATCTCTTAATGTGAATCACATTGATCGAAATTTTGAATGTTAAACTAACTTTATATTCTTCCAATAAACCCAATTTTGTTTTAATATATTCACTTGGGGTGTGCATGCACATGTGTATGCACACACACACACACACACAAGCCCCACTTGTATTTTGTTAAGTTTTGTCTAGGGCTTTGTACCTGTAATCATGATAAAGATTTTATTGTAATTTTCCTTTTTGTAGTGTTATTTTCAGATTCTGGCATAAAGGTTGTGCTAGCCTCTTAAAATGAATGCATAAGAGTTTTATAAGATTTGTATTATGTCTATCAATAGAATTCAGGTAAATTCCTTTGGGTCTAAAGATTTTTTTGTGGAAAAGTTTGTCATTAGAATAAACAAAAAAATAGACATAAGTGTTCAAATTTTCTCTTTCTTTTCATACTTTGGTATCATTGATTTTTAAGGAATTTGTTGATTCCATCTAAAGTTTCACATTAATTGGCGTAAAGATGTTTTCAATATCCTCTTATTTCTAAAAATGTATGTTATCTTAAGCTATGTGTATCTTTTTATTTTTGAGGTTGCGAGTTTGCTCTCTCTCTCTGGTTATTCCCTGATCAGTCTTGTTAATACATATAGTTCATCTTTTCAATAACTTTTAGTTTGCTAAAAGCTGCTAAGAACAATATACCCGAAATGGGTTGGCTTTTACCACAGGAATTTATTAGGTTAAAAGTTTACAGTTCTCAGTATATGAAAGTGTCCAAATCAAGTCATCATCAAGAGATCCTTTTCCCTGAGCTGCATCTGTAGGCAATCAGGCACATGGCAGGGCACAATGGAGGTACTGGCTCATCTCTCCCTTCTCCTCCAGGCCTCATAGCTTTCAGTTTCTGCCTAAAGTGGCTTCCTCTCAGCTTTTGGCTGCCAGGGCCTTCTCTCAGCTTCTGGGTTCCACTCTGTCTCTGTGGTTTTCTGTCTGTGGCTTTTTATTCCTCCATTTACAAAGAACTCTAGAAAGAGGGTTAAGACTTCCCCTTGGTCACACAATCTAAGCAAAGGTTCTTAACTGAAATAAGTTAATCAAAAGTTCTGAACAACAATAGGTTTACATGTACAGAAATAGATTAGCTTTAAGAACAGGATTTTCTGGAGTCCACAAAAGCTTCAAATTGCCACCCAAACCTTTATATTTGTCTTCTCTATTTTACATTTTTGCTTTAATTAATTTTTGTTTTCATGTTTGTTATTATTTCTTCCTTTTGCTTTATTTATTTATTTATTTATTTATTTATTTTTATTTATTTAATTTCCCCCCCTCCCCTGGTTGTCTGTTCTTGGTGTCTATTTGCTGCGTCTTGTTTCTTTGTCCGCTTCTGTTGTCGTCAGCGGTACGGGAAATGTGGGCGGCGCCATTCCTGGGCAGGCTGCACTTTCTTTTCACGCTGGGCGGCATTCCTCATGGGCGCACTCCTTGCGCGTGGGGCTCCCCCACGCGGGGGACACCCTTGTGTGGCAAGGCACTCCTTGCGCGCATCAGCACTGCGCATGGCCAGCTCCACACTGGGTCAAGGAGGCCCGGGGTTTGAACCGCGGCCCTCCCATATGGTAGACGGACGTCCTAACCACTGGGCCAAAGTCCGTTTCCCACCTTTTGCTTTATTTGGGTTTAATTTTCTATTCTTTTCCTACCTTCCGGGGATGGATGCTTAAAACATTAGCTTTTCATCTTTTCCTCTTTCCTTTGCATTTAAGTCTCTAATTTTTCTTTTAATTACTGTTTTAGCTACATCCCTTAAGTTTCGTACATATGACTCAGTTCAAAATACTTTTTGACACTTATTTTTATTTCTTCTTTGACTCATGGTTATTTACAAGTATATTGTTTAATGTCCAAAAATTGTGGATATTTCCTAGTTGCCTTTCCTTTATTATCCCAGCCTATGGTCAGTTTTGGTAAATATTACATATGAGATTGGAAAAGAGTTGGATTCTTTTGTTAGTTGGATGTAGTGGTCTATACATTTTGATGAGATTCATTTTGTTAATTTTGATCATCAGATCTCTAACCTTATTGATATTTTTTCGTATGTGGTCTATCAGCAGTTGAATGATGCATGCTAAAATGTTCAACTATAATTATGGAACTCTATGGATTTTTTTATTCCTCTTTTGTTTCTGACAAATTTTACTTAATATATTTCAAGACTATAAGTTGTGTAAATATATATACTTTTTTTTTATCATTCTAGTTGGTTGACTTTTTTTTACAGTGTGATACTTTTTATCTCTAGTAATTCTTCTTCCCATGAAGTCTACTTTTTCTGATCAAGTACAGTTATACCATCTTTTTATTAATAAGTATTTACTTAGTATTTTGTGATCTATCTATACTTTTTATTTTAAACTTTCTTCATCTTATTTAATGTGTCTCTCTTGTAACCATTTTGTGTATTTTTAAATTCAGTCTGATATTCTTTGTCTCTTAATAAGAATAATTGCCCTGTTTATATTTAATATATTACTGATCATTTGGATTTAAATCTTATTTTTCCCTATTTGTTTTACCTAATCTATATTTTTTCTTCTTTTTCTGGATTAATTAAATGCTTTTACTATTTCATTCATTCCTCTGCATTAGATACTGTTAATGCCTTATCCAATTCTCCTTTTCTGGGTAGGTGTACCACATCCCCATCTGCTGAGAGTGTAGTCTTCTAATGACTCAGGGCCATACACTTTGTGGAAAATTAACCTCTGCCTATGGAAATCCAAATGGCCAAAAATGCCTGAGAGTTTAACTAGCCCCCATGGCTGAGGCAACCAATGACTGATTGAAATGGCAGCATACAACAACCTGCCCCTCTTTGTCTCAAGGTAGGACAAGTATGCCACCATTAGTGCTCAAGAGTATGCTATGGGATCAGTCTTAGGCTCGAGTACCTCTGAAACTACATCTTTGCTTTGATTATTCCCTTGCCTTATCCTTATTTCCTCATTTCTTCTTAGTTTTACCAACCTTAATAAATCCACCCACATAGAATCCCTATCTTGTGCTCTACTTCTAGAGATTATGACCTAAGATACCCCCTTTCGGTGCATGTTAGTTAAACAAAGTTTACTCTCCTTTGGTAATCCTAGGATTACAAATTCTTTCTCAACTTTTTAGTACTTACTATCAATTAATACTTTTAGAATAAACTGGGCAATGCTTGTAACAGAATAATTTAATTCAATTTACCCCTCTTCTCTTTTGGTCTTCTTTTTTTCATGCATAGTGTATTGGTCAGGGTTCTCTAGGGGAACAGAATCAACAAGAGAAATCTGTCAATAGTGTGCTATTTTATAAGAGCCTCTTATATGACCATGGAGATGCACAAGTCCAGGTTCCACATGCAGGCTGAAACCAGGGGATCCAATGAAAGTCCAATGAAGGCTCTTGACGAGTTCTGGGAGACATTGGCTGTCCAAAGATGAGCTGGGAAATTCTCACCCAATGCTAGAATCACTTCCCCTTTTAAGGTATTCAACTAATTGGATAAAGCATCACTCATAGCTGATGGCAATCTCCCTGATTGATGTAATTGTAATCAGCTATCTATGATTTACCACTGCAGTAAAGTCAATGGTGACTAAAGTCTGTAAATGCCCTTGTATTACAGTTTACCCAGTGCTTGCTTGACCAAACAACTGGGCACAATTACCTGGCTGAGTTGACACAATGACCTAACCATCACACATAGCAATCACAATTAATTTTGTCAGTACAAGTTATATCCTTACTAATAGCACTTTTGTCTGCTTGTTCCATTAGCTATTTGAAGAGATATGTTGGAGTCTTCTTCAATAAATTGTTTACTTTGCAGATAATAGCCTTTCTATGCTCATGCAAAGTCACATGTGAGTGTGCACTTGGAACAGGATAATGAATACTCTCTTTTGCCTTTTGTTCTGGCTCTGGTCTTCTATTCACTCCTTTAGATAGCAGTGCCTTATTTGTTGCTGCAGCTTTGCAATTGAATATTGAAGTAGACAGACTAGGAATTTTCTCCTCAATTTGCCTGAACAACTGGTTGTGAATATGAGAATAAATAGAGAGGTAAGAGGTATGTCTTCATGGGCATTCATGTCCTTCTGACATGTGAAACTGCAGAAAAGGGGAAACTAACTGCCTTGTCCTGGATGCATATTATACAGACTTCTGCTAAACATCTCTTTACAAAGAGTTCAGTAAGAGTAGAAGGCCGAGCCAGACTCAGAAACATCATACTGTTTTAAAGAAAACAAGTAATCCTGAATATTTCTAAAAGCTATGTAACTGAGTTTTAATTTCCCATAAGATACTATTGTGAACAATGGATATTGTGAAAAATCAGGTTAAAGATATTCAGAATCAACATGAGCTGGTTAAATTTTCAAAGAAACAAAAAATAAATGAATTTGAAAAATATTTCTGAAAAATAATGTTTAGTGACACTTTTTAGATATACAGAGTAGGGTAAAGAAATGTGGCTAGAAATCCCATGAAAAAGAAATGATTCCTATATTGACTAATACTTGCAACTACTTAAGTAGGCACTGAGTTAATAAACGTTAATGAGCATATGATATATTTTGAAATTCTTTTACTCTTTTTCCAATTGTTTTGCTCCTAAACTTGATGATATGTAATTTTGATTTAAAAAGGAGAAATAATCAGATTGCTTACTATGCCAAATGTGTTCTTATCTGGTTGCTATGACAATCCCCTTTGACATATTTTTTTTTCCTCTCTTTTGTGGGTTTCCCTCTCTCTCTCTTATAAAAATAGTTTTCCTAGGTAAGAAGTTTGATTTCTTTATGCTTAAAGAAATTTTAAGAAATAAAAAATGCATCTTGATAAAGCCTCTGTAGTCGAGATTGGCATGTCTTATTTAAGATTTAAAATGCAAAAATTGCTATCTCTTGTATAAAGAGCAGGACTCTAGTGGACAATCTAAATTTTTATTTCTTCCATATTGTATGACTAATTGCATCTTCTGCCATTGTTCTGTGGACATAAAGATTTATTTCTCCACTTGATTTTTGCCTTATTATTTTGTCATTGATAGTATTAAACAATAATAATAGTTCTTTAGATCTCTACTTCATCAGAAGGTGTGTATATACATATATATTTTTTTGACAGCCAGGAAGTCATTTATTGGAGGGCACAGGTCAGGAGAGGACAGTGCTGGTAAAGTCCTCACGAGTGCAGGGCCTGCCACTTGTCCAAGGGGCCACGATTGGGGGTGTATTTCACCCACAGCCATCCAGGATGAGGCGCTTCTCGGTCACCATGTCTTCGAATTTGTCAGCATTCAACTTGGTGAAACCCCACTTCTTGGAGATGTGGATTTTCTGGTGGCCAGGGAACTTGAACTTGGCCCTGTGCAGCACCTCAATCACATGCTCCTTGTTCTGCAGCTTGGTGTGGATGGACATGATGACCTGGCTGATGTGGACCAAGGCCACCGTCCCCTGAGGCTTTCCAAAGGCACCTCGCATACCTTTCTGGAGCATAGATTGCGGATGGCATGAGGTCACAGACAGGACCAGCAAAAGGTAAGGAAGGGCTTTCTCCAAGGTCCCTTAAGGCAACCTGTACAGACAACAGGCCACATACACTACCAAGGAGGTTGCTGTCTGCAGCCACTTCACACCGGGCCCCCATGGGAAGAGGGGGCAGGTCGGCTTAATCGGCTGCAGAGAGAAGGTGTGTATTTTAAAGAAGCTCCCAGACTATAGTTAGGAAATTAAATTCTGTCCTTACTTTGACAGCAAAAATTGGTCTGACCTTGGAAAATTCACATGACCCTCTCTGAGCTAAGACTTCTCCCTCTTTAAAAAGTTGTTAAACCATATGGATATTCCCAGCTTTAAAACAATGCAACCCTTTTTGCAGTCCCCCTTTTCCCTGGAATATTTATTTTTCTCTTAAAGCATTTCTAAATAATTCCATCATGTCTTCTATGAAATTATGTTCAACTAAGCCAACAAATATTTATTGAGTTCCTTTAATATACCAAGCACATGGTCCACATTCCTCCTGATAAACTAAAGTCACAGGGCATAAATTCTTCTAGGGAAACAATGGGCACAGACACGTTTTATATAGGATCTTTTGCTGATCTATTTAAAACAGAAAATGGTAAAATTAGATTATAGGATAATGAGTTTTCTCTGTCCATATCCTTCAAATATATTGCTGAGATGTTTTTCCAGGTAGTTCTCAACTTGAGCATTACCTGCCAGGCTTTTTGAAACACTAAGACCTTCTCACAGAATTTCTGATACAGTAGGTCTGGGGTGTGGCTGGAGAGTCAGCATTTCAAACTATATCCTAAGCAATGCTTACATTGCTGGCTCTGATCTTGACACCACATTTTCATGGTCAATCTATAGTGTTTCTTTCCTAAAACTCTGATGCATTTTCCAAACTGTAGTTAGGTTCTGCTGACAGAGGTGTAAAATATATGTTTTTAGAAGCCATCTGCCAATGTCAGGATCACTATTGCGTTGCTCTCACATTTGTGTGATTTTGTGGATTATATAGCACTTCTTGTTGAGTTAAGAAATTGCTTTTCATTCATTATCAATTTTGAAGAAGAAACATGCATTGGTATTTGATTTCTAGGGACACATAGCATGAGGGAAAAAATTACATTTATATATCCTGCAAATATGAAAACATAGAAGATCATATCTAGAGCTCTAATATTATGTTTTTATTATGAAACACATTCATTCACTTAATGTGATTTTATATCATATTTATTCAATAAATTTATTAGAATTTTAATTGTCATTGTTATGTAATCATTTGCTATGTAAGAATCAATTTTTCTTTTTTATAGTATTATTGATCTCTTGTAAATAAGAAAGCTTCTCTGTAGTTGGACTGTAAACAAATATGAACGCGTTTTGAGGCGTTGGCTCTGCGCACATAGACTTTAGATAGGCATCAAAATGCTTCCAAACATCCAGCTATTTGGCACAAAATACCCTGAT
The DNA here is from genome assembly GCF_030445035.2 of Dasypus novemcinctus. Taxonomy (NCBI): domain Eukaryota; kingdom Metazoa; phylum Chordata; class Mammalia; order Cingulata; family Dasypodidae; genus Dasypus; species Dasypus novemcinctus. The sequence continues at coordinate 128,112,106 of NC_080676.1, forward strand.
CATTTGTATTTCCTGTTTCATTCAGCTATTCACGGGCTTGTGGTCTTCTGAAAGGTCATGTCTTTTCAGTAAGGATTAGTGACTCATAACACCAGTCCAAACAGGAAGAGATTTTAGATTTAATTTAGTGTGAAGTCTAAATAAAAAATTTCAAAAAGAGAACGGAAGTCAAAGACATGAAGAAAATTTACCCAAATCAGTCAAATTGTGAGTCCTGACTTGAAATATACTTTAACTGGTCTGATACACAGACCAGTTCTCTTACCACTACTCTGTTTCCCCAACTTCTATTGTTCTCAGATTATGCAATGTTTTTCTCTGCTCTCGCCCAGATCCCTGGACAGTCCACAGCCACCAAAAAAGAGACCAACTAGCTCATAACTCATGGCATTGGTATAGACTGAAGAAAGTCTAAATCTGATTTACACTTGATACAAGTGTGTGCATGTGTTCATAACTATGTGTGACTTAGTGACCTTACTTTCATATACATATCCCTTCAGTAAGTTGATCTGTCTCCAATTACCATCACATGTTTCACAAAAAGAATGTTCTGTGACATTTAATATGACAGTACAATTTATGCATAGTTACCTCATTTTGATTGTCTTCTGTGAGAGATTTCAAAAATGGCGACAAATTCTTCTGTTCCCTATATTCTCTGCCTATGCGAGTTTTAGTTCCTCCCATCAAGAGATGAAATGTATTTCCCCAACTTTTGTATCAGGGCTGGCTTTGCGACTTGCTTTGGTCAAAGAATGTAGTGAAAGTGATATTGTGCACGTTCTGAGCCAGGAACTCAAAGGCCTTGCATAGCCATCCACTAGAGTGAAAGTAGGCTGACCCCAGATAACCTGGAAGCTGATTATAGACACCAAGAGTGAATAAAATAATACAACTGATCCCAATCCAGATTGCCTATCTTGGAATCATGAGTTATATAAATGATTGTTGTTTTTAAGGCCACCAAATTGGGGGTTGTGTGGTTCTTATAAAGCATTGGATAACTGATACATGTACTTTCTGAAGCAAATTCATAATTTATTCAATTATCCACTCTTCCCTTTGTTTTAGCAATTTGCCTTACTGAGTTTTTCCTGGTCACATGGCAGTGAGCTAAGGACATTTCCCAGCTGTTCTTTGCCAGTCAGGTGAAATGAATCCTACTGTAATTTATTTATTGCATACATTTATGAGAGAAGGAAATGCTAGATTTCGGTTAAGGATCAGAGAAAGTAAAGACAATTAGGGGATTTTTAAAAATTCAAGCTCACAGACCCCCTGAAATCTTTCCATGGTCTGTGAACCCCTGGTTAAGAGCCCTTGAGCTAAAGGAATGTTAGAAGAAGGGAGGTGAGAAATTTCCAGGTACTGGGACTTTTCAAAGAGCTCCTTGAGCCTCCACATCCCACCTTCTGGCTAAAGCACAGACATGAAGATAATGATTCCTTTCATTATATGAGCTATTAAGACACTCTAGGCACAATCAGATCAAAAGAGTATGGATTTCAGAATAACCTCATAGAGCAGTAACTCTCAATCTCTGCATTGCCACCAGCTTAGATTTTTATGTAAGGGAGAAACATAATACTTTTTTAAAACTATTGCTATTTTGATATTTGTTACAGAGAATTAATACATTTTCCTTATTGATATAAAATCAAACTCTGTCTTTCCCAGAATGAGAAGTCATTTGTATAAAAGAATATGAGTGAAAGTGATAAAATGTTGTATTAGTCCACCAAAGGAGTGCTGAAGCAATGTACCAGGAATCTGTTGGCTTTTACAAAGGGTATTTATTTAGAGTAAAAACTTGCAGTCCCAAGGCCATGGAAAATCCAACTTAAGGCACTATAAGAAGTACTATCTCATCAAAGTCAGCTGCCATGGGCTTTCTCTTCTTCTTGGGACTCTGTCAACCCAGTTTCTTCCCCATCTTAGCTGCAGGCTGTCATAGGCCTGTCTCAGGGCTTCTTATACCAGTCTCGGCTCTCTTCCCTAGGTCAGTTGTAAGCCTATCAGGCAAACGGTCAATCTCCCCCTGGAGCTTTTGCTGTTTGAGACTTCTCCTTTCTGTCACATGGAAGGATCCAAAAGTTCTCTTCTCTGTGTGTCTTCTTGAGTGAGTGTCCATTTATATCAAACCCAGCTAGGGGATGGGGTCTCAACCTGAGTCATGCCTTACTAATGAAGTTGAATCCGAAAGCTCTAATCTTGGAAGTGGATGTGGCTCAAACTGTTAAGCTCCTCCCACATGGTGGTTCTGCAGTCAATTCCAGTGCCTCCTGAAAAATAAAAAAGTAAAAAATAAAACAACAAGTGAAACAAATGAAAAAACCAACTCAGGGAAGCCAGTGAGGTTCTGTGTTTGAATAACGGCTTCCACATACGAGGTTCTGGGTTCAATTCCTAGTCCCCAGTACCTCAAAAAAAAAAAAAAAGTATATATATATATATGTGTGTATATATATATATATATATATATATATATATATAAAAGCTTTACTCTTAAAAGGTAATCCAAGCAAAGACATCTCAGTTGAATTTAATGCAGTCAAAGGTTATCACACCTGGAGGAATAGATTAGTTTACAGACATGATCTTTCTCTTTTTGAGATTCATAAAATAATCTTAAACTGCCATAAATGTAAAGATATATTCTTGAGTTCTTTTTTTTTTGTCTTTACTTATTTTTTAAAATATTGCATTCAAAAAATATGAGGTCCCCAAATATCCTCCAACCCCCTCACCCCACTCCTCTCCCCATAACAACAATCTCCTCCATCATCATGAGACATTCATTGCCTTTGGTGAATACATCTCTGAGCACCGCTGCAACTCATGGTCAATGGTCCACATCATAGTCCACACTTCTTGAGTTCTTTTTACCCTATACCAGCAGTAGAGCAAAATTCCCTGAAAATAGTTCAATAGCCAAACTTTAGAAAACTTTCTTAGTTACAGATAGTTAAACTACGAAGCTCAAGAAAAACATTCTAGGTCAGGTGAAAGCCAAAGTGATTGTCTGGAAGAAAACAATTAAATTTTAATTTTGCATCTTTTATTTGCATATTTGTTTTAGAAGACTTTACTTGCCTTACATTTTCCCAAATAATTTTCTTAATTCTCCATTTTCTTTATAGTGTGCCAGTTTAATATTAACTAATTTTTGGCAACAGGTATTTTCTGTCATCTTAATGAGCAGTTGTGGGACAATTGAGCTTAATATTATGTTCCAAGATGATAATAATGAAAGTGAAAAACTGGATATATCATTGTTGATATGGTTAATTACTTGCATATATAAAGCTCTATATAATGACAAAGATTAAATTTGAATAGTCATAAATCTTGCGTATGGTGGGTACATCATAGCTTCCTTATAACTTTCTGATCATACTGTACTGCAGGGGTTCTTAATCTTTTTTGTTCCATGGACCCTTTTGCCAGTCAGGTGAAAACCATGGACCCCTTCTCAGAATGTAGCAGCAGATAGTTGATGACACTCAACATCAGCATGTCTTTAAATTAAATGTTAGGATTATTCAAAATTACATTTTACAACTGTCTCATAAGTTCAATACCTGATAACCTACCTTGGTTCAACAGCTGTTCAAATGGTCATTTTCAGCAAACATTTAAAAATCAAGTTTTCCTGCTGTGTCATAAAACCATTTCTGCCATCCTTACCAACCTTTTGCAGTCAGTAATCCATTGCACTCAGAACATGCAACATCAAAATAAAAATCATACTAAGTCCACACTATACTGTGTATATATCACATCCATACTAGCATGTCCCCACAAGAATAATGCTTTTAAATATATAAAATAAAATTACAAAGGATATCAGTTACACGTATTGAAATACAGATACATAAAATACATATGATATAATACTATACATATGTGCTTCTTTCTTAACACATTAAATAATAATTCAAAATATCAAAAATATAGGAAAGTTAAAGTTAAATTTTATTTTTTAAAGACATGTCAATGTGCAGACTGTTGTTGTTTATCTTGAATAAGAACATTAAACTGTGGTGTAGTATTTGACAAGGCAGCATGCAAATCATTGTTGGACATCTAATCGAGTTGATTTTTTTCAATTCAAGCTCACGGACTAGCTGAAATCTTTCCATGGACCCCTGGTTCAGAACCTCTGCTGTATTGCAATAGTGCGACTACACCGCAAGAGCCACTGAATTTTGAGATGGAAGTCAGAGCTTGCCATTATATGAGGATTATATTTGTGTATATGTGTATGTGGAGATAGATATATAGATACAGGTATACCCAAAGATATCCATGCATCTACTCTGACCATAAAAATCTATGGTCTTTGCCTTTTAAGTGTCACGATGGAATTGCACAGTCTGGCACAATTAACTATTCTGTTCAGGGCCTTCCTGTTGTGGGAATAACAGGGTTGTGGCAGGTCAGGTTTCTGGAACCTTGTCAGAGCTAGGACAGAAGGCTTTAACAACACCTGCTGGTGCTGTGAACAAAGGGGCCTTGCATTTATATGGTGGTTTTCATCACAGGGTATTGGCTAGTCTCAAAGGGGAATGCAGAGTTCCTATTCACAGCCCAGGAGAATGCTTCTCTTTTCAAAGCTCAGCATGTAACTCACCTATATTCAATGTCATGTTGGACCACCCTCTTACTGCAATCCCAAAAGAGCCAGAAAAAAAGTGATTTTCTATATAGCATCCCCATACCATCTTTGCCCATTGTAAATGTGAGAAATAGTGCTACATAATCACATCTGGAAGGGATTACAGAATGTGCAGTGTGACTGAGTACAAAAATTACTTTCATTTAGGAGGATATTAGACAGTTCTTATTCAGTTGAGATAAGGACAAGCAGCGATGCAAACCAAATGGAGCTATTTAAAGGAAGCATGTAGAGGCTTCTCCAGAGAAGCTATATTTTTAGCAGGACAGTCCTCAGAAAACAAGATTATTATTTTGACAAAATAGTCTCATTTTCTTTACAAGAATCTGTGTGGAAGACTGACTGAGTTAATAATTGATTTTTTAAAAAAAAGATTTCTGAGCTCTCTAAGAGTAGTCTTCCAAGCAGCTAGTGCTCCTAACTGCTTCTAATTCCTCATCATTGCATCCATTTCCCACATCTCAGAGATGTCTAAATGTATTCCACATATCATGGTAGTGTTGTATAAAATGCAACCCGACAGCAATATTTAAAATTCTTCAGCACAGCTCAGTAGGAGCTGGTATGACTTGTGCTGGCTGTCTACAGGGCGGAGAGTGCGTATTTGGCTATTTAGACTCTTGTTGAGAGTAAAGTAGAGGATTCAGACACTGCAGGTGGACTCCTGTTAGGACCCTTTGGGCCATTTCACTCCAAACAAGCAAACAAGAGCCCAGCAATGAGACAGAACAACACACCAGGCTCGGCTGTTTGGCATTGCTGTGCATAGACCCAGCTGCGTAGGCTTTGTTTCACAGCGCAGAGCAAATCTCAAGAAATCTCCTCATAAAAAGACAAAGACCGAGCACAGGGGAGTCTTAAATAAGAGGAATAGACTCTGAAAGGTGTCAGTGTAAGTGGTTTTGAACAAAAGAAAATGAAACAATGATCACCTTAAGAATCTGAATTACCCCTTGCTTTTCTAATTTTGTAAATGGAAAAAAAAACAATAAAAAAGTGAAAATGCTTTTGTTTAAAGAAAGATGAAGTTAAGAGGTTATATTATTGGGAGAAATGAAAATGGAAGGAGAAACTTTGATTTGGTGTTCACGAATCTGAAATTATGTCCAGAAAGTGCTTCCATTTTCAGTAAATGATGGCACTTTTCTTTCCCTTTATGAATAGTTCCCAGAAAATTAATTATTTAATGCATACATTTAATGCACATTTATTAAGTGTTTATTATGCACAAGGTCTTTTATCACCATCATTATATTATTAAAACCCCTCCCATAATTCAAATAGAACCTTAGAATTTGGGTAATGAGAGTTGTAGGCCTAATTCTGTCCAGTTACTATGGATTTTGAATAAATTATCTAATGTATCTTAATCTTGGTTAAAAGAAAAGGATGGACAAAATCATACTGTTTATTCTTTTCACCTTTTGGGTCTGAAAACTTATAACAGTAAATAGTGTCATAACAGCAGATCAAATTCTGCACTCTGCTGGTTTGTTGTCTTTTGTTCACTCCTCTGTTTGAAATATATCTTAACTATCAATCTTTTCAGTCTCTTCTGGTACTTGTAAGCCCAATAATGCAATCTAGTTTCCATTCCTATCCAAACCCCCTGAATGTTTTTTTTCCTAACAAATCAATTGTATTGACACATATTAATAAAGCATAAATCCATCCAAAGTGTATAATCAATTGTATTTGGTATAATCACATAGTTGTACATTTATTACTTCAATCATTATTAGAGCATTTTTATTATTTCAATAATAATAATATTAATAATAAAGAAAAACCAGACAAACAAACAAACGAAACTCATCACCTTTCAATCTCTCTATGTTTATCCAACTGTGTATAGCTGCTATTCTGTTTCTGTCTCTCTAGAACATTGTATTTATATTTTGTAAAAACAATCTTAATATATGCAATAGTACCTATATTCATATTTCATATGAGGTTTCACTATGGTATACAGTCCCATCTTACATTTTTTAGCTTTCTTTCTAGCAATATGCATGCCCTTAGACTTTTCCTTTCAACCAGTCATACCCATGTAATAGCTTGCTAGTTATGAACACTATGATATGCTTTCACCATTTCTATTCATTTCCAAAGATTTACGAACAACATTTTTACCAATTCTGCACAGATTAACCCTCAACTTTCCATTCTTTATCTTCATTCAATTTTCTTATGACCTATAGTCTAATTATTAACTCCATGATAGCACAATCATACAATATTTGTCTTATGTGTCTGATTTCCTTCACTCAGTGTAATGTCCTCCAGGTTCATCCATGTTGTCATATGCTTCACAACTTCATTTATTCTCACAGCTCCAAAATAATCCATTGCATGTATACATCTCAGTTTGTTTATCCATTCATCAGATGTTGGACACCTCTGTTGTTTCCATCTTTTGACAATTGTGAATAATGCTGCTGTGAACATGCTCTCAGTTCTTCTGTGTATATACCTAGTAATGGTATTGCTGAGTCACATGCAAGTATATATTCAACTTCCTTAGTAACTGCCAAATAGTATCATTCTACTTTCCCACCAATAGTGAATAAGTGTTCCTATCTCTCCACAAGATCTTGAAGTTTTCTTCTAGGACTTTTATAGTTGTTTCTTTCATATTTAGGTCCTTGAGTTATTTTTAGTTAATTTTTTGTATAAGATGTGAGATAGGGGCCCTCTTTCTTTTTTTTTTTTGATATAGACATCCAATTCTGCCAGCACCATTTGTTGAACAGACTGTTCTGGCTCAGCTGGGAGGGTTTGAGAGCCTTCTCAAAAATCACTTGACCATAGATGTGAGGGTCTATTTCTGAGTTCGCTATTCAGTTCCACTGGTCAATCTGTCTGTCTTTATTTTAGTACCATGCTGTTTTTACAAATGTAACTAAGTAAGATGCCTTAAAGTCAGGAAGTGAGAATCCTCCAATTTTGTTCTTTTTAAAGAAATTTTTGGCTATTTTGGGCCCCTTACCGTTCCAAATAAATTTGATAATTGGTTTTTACATTTCTACAATAAAGGCTATTTGGATTTTTATTGGAACTGTGTTGAATCTGTAAAGCAGTTTGGGTAGAATTGACATCTTAACAATATTTAGGGAAATGGACTTTGGCCCAGTGGTTAGGGCGTCCGTCTACCACATGGGAGGTCCGCGGTTCAAGCCCTGGGCCTCCTTGACCCGTGTGGAGCTGGCGCATGCACAGTGCTGATGCGCGCAAGGAGTGCCGTGCCACGCAGGGGTGTCCCCCGCGTAGGGGAGCCCCACGCACAAGGAGTACACCCGTAAGGAGAGCCGCCCAGCGCCGAAGGAGGGAGCAGCCTGCCGAGGAATGGCGCCGCCCACACTTCCCGTGCCGCTGACGACAACAGAAGCGGACAAAGAAACAAGACGCAGCAAAAAGACACAGAAAACAGACAACCGGGGGAGGGGAATTAAATAAATAAAAATAAATCTTTAAAAAAAACCCCAATATTTAGTCTTCCAATCCATGAACACAGAATGTCCTTCCATTTATTTAAGTCTTTTTGGTTTATTTTAGCAATGTTTTGTAAATTTTGGATTCAGGCCCATTATAACCTTGGTTAAGTTTAAACTTAAATATTTGAAACTTTTAGTTGCTAGTAAAGAAGGAATTTTTTTCTGGTTTCCTCCTTATATTGATCATCAGTAATGTATAGAAACACTATTAATTTTTGCATATTAATCTTGTAGCTTACTACTTTACTAAACTCACCTATTAGTTCTAGTAGTTTTGTGTATTAGTCTGCCAAAGGGGTGCCAAAGCAAAGTACCAGAAATCTGATGGCTTTTAATAAAGAGTATTTATTTGGGGTAAATATTTACAGTAACAGGGCCCTAAAGAGTCCAACTCAAGGTTGCTTTCTCATGAAATTCAGTTGTCACGTGTTGAAGCAAGATGGTTCCTGATCTCTGTAAGAGTTCACCTTTCTCTTCTGGACTTCCTTTCTCTCAGCTGCAGGCTGGCATAGGGATTGTCTCTCAGGGCTTCCCCTCTCTCCTGGCATAGGCTTGTTTCTTTCTGGGCCTTATATATTAGTCTTAGCTCTCTTTCAAAAGTCAGCTGCAAACTATCAGGCAAATGGCTCATCTCTCCCCAGGACCCCAGGATCAAACATGACAGAGCTCTCTCTTCCTGTGCCATCTTGAATGAGCGTCTTTTAGATCAGTCCCCCAAGGGGATGGGGACTTAACCTGAGTTACACCTCACTGATGTAGTTCAATCATAAGCCCTAAATTGATTTTATCAAGTAAACTTAATCAGGGGCCCCTCACTGAATTTAATACAATCAAAGTGTATCACACTCAGAGAAATAGATCAGTTTACAACATAATCTTTCTCTTTTTGAGATTCACAAAATGATCTCTGTTACACCTAGTATGGCTTATAAATTTTTGCTAATGTCTAGACATCTGATTATGTTTGTGAATTTTCTCTGATCATCAATTTCTCTTTTTTCCTAGGCTTTTTTGTTGTTGTTGTTCACAAAAAATTGTGATTTTTGGTTCAACTTATTCTGTGTCTTTAAAATTGCCCAGCATGGGGAGCAGATGTAGCTCAAGCAATTGGGCTCTTGCCTGGCACATGGGAGTTTCCAGATTCAGTTCCCATAGTTCTTGGAGAATATGAGAAAGACAGAAAGCTGGCACAACAGACTGGCATGGCAAGGTGATGCAACAAGATGACACAACAAGGATGGTACTAATAGGAAACACAGTGACAGACACAATAAAGCAGGGACTGGAGGTTGCTCAAGCAGTTGAGTGCTTTTTTCCCACAAGGGAGTTTCCAGGTTTGCTTTCCAGTACCTCCCAAAGAGAAGATGAGCAGACACAGAGAACAAACACTGAATGGACACAGAGAACAGACAGTAAGTGCAAACAATGAAGGAGGGGGGATAAATAAATCTTTTTTTAAAAAAATTGCCCAGTTTAAGGTTCAGAGAGCAGACAGTGAGTGCAAACAAAGGGGGGGGGGTGGCGGGGATAAAATAAATCTTAAAAAAAATTACCCAGTTTAAGGTATCAAAATCAAGCCAGTGACTCACTGAGGGGTCACTGAATTTTCTCCCAGGAATTGGAGCTAAAAGTAGACCTAAGAGTAGTTTTTCTCCTTGCAATTTCCTGGCCAGCCATCAGATGGTGCTCATTGGTGTGCCTTTACAGGAAGGTGTTTCTTTCAAATGCTGCTTTCTCATGTTTCTCGTCTGGCCAAGGCTAAGAATAAAAGATGGCTTTACTGGAGGTAAGTATTTGTAAGGGAAGGGATAAAATGGGGGCATAGGAATACCTGTGGGTGGGGCTTTGTGGGCTTGAGGGGGGCTAGGGAGGGAAGGATGGGTCAGATGGCCCAAGAAATTGGGGTGGGGTGGGGGGAACATTTGAACATAGGAGATTGTCAGGTGTGTGGTTGAAATTATAATGTAGAGAAAACTCTTTAGAAAATATAATACGGAAGGTTACCGGTTTAAGATGCTTAAGGGGGGGCATCTCACACAGGGCAAGCTTCTAGGGAGTGTGTGAGTGTTCATTTTGTCATAGTGAGTTATATCATTGGGTGGAGACCCATAAAATGAGAGTGAAGGTATACCCACATCTTGGGGAGGACTGATGTTCTCAAACAGAGGGAATTGTATCTCTTGAGAGAATTGGTGGCTCCCAGTGGATTAGGGCAGTCAAGTATGTCAAGCCCTCAACATTGTTGCAAGTATCTCTGAATATGGTCCTTCAAGTAATGAAGATTGACTGTCACTCTGGGTCCTGAGGGGAGGGGGAAAGAGGTGTTGAATACATGGAATCAGTGTAATTGTGGGGCAATGGAAGTGTTCCACAAGATCATGCAATAAAGTTAAATTACACCAAAAATGTATAAAAGTCTCTAGGCTAAAATGAAAACCATAATGTAAAACATAAGATAACTAAAAATCTAGAAAATTGTGTAGTCTAAAATATAAATCATAATGTAAACCCAAATGGAACCATGTTTGAAAGCTATTGTTTCAATATCTGTACATCAGCTGCAGCAAATACAATATGAACATGTAAAAAGATTATTGCTGGGGAAGCGACAAAGGGTTTGATATTGGATATGTGGGAGTACCACATATTATATATGTGAATTACTGTGATCTAAAACTTATGTGAAGACAAACTTAATTATTAGAAAAAAAAAGGAAAGGATGTAGACACTGAGGAAGAAATGGAAGAAAATTGCCTTGCCACTGTACATAGAGGGCAACACCTATAGCAGTGATGAAAGGCAAAATGTCAATAACAAAGCTTTTTCATTTTTTCATTTTTTGATACTCCAATTTATTTTTCCTTTGTTTAATTTTTGTAAATTACTATGTATTCTATATCTAACCTTTAAACTCATCACTATATTCCATTTTACTATTAATGGAACCTGGCAATATATTGGGCTTCCTTTTTGAAGAAGTTTTGGACTACAGAGAGGTTCAACTATGGCGGAGGAGGAGCACTTGTGTGGGGTGTTATTGCGGGGGGCATGTGGTTGGGAGGGAGTTCTCAAGGGCATGTATACAGGGTACATAGAAAGGTTTGGATATTTTCATAGTGGTTTCAGTTGGAAATGACAGCTGAGAGACTGCTGAGTTCCTGGCCAGGGGAGCTCTATCACATTCCCCAATGGAATAGCAACAATGCAATGCACCAAGTGCAATGGCAAAGACCAAGAAAGATGGATGGTCCAACGATGAGCCCTTAATACTGATGGCTCTGATTATTAGCCTGTGTGCCTGAAATATGAACTAGGCCTAGAGCTGCAGGGTGCCTAAGAGTTACCTCCTGAGAGCCTCCATGTTGCTCAAATGTGGCCACTCTCTAAGCCAAACTCAGCATGTAAATACATTGCCTTCCCCCCAGTGTGAGACATAACTCCCGGGGATGATCCTCCCTGGTGCCAAGAGATTACTACCAAGCACCAGCTGATGATGTAACTAAAAAAAGACCTTGAATAAAGGGGTCAGTTCAGACTGGCAGAATATCTCAGCCTACATGTAATATCAGGTGTTATAAACTGCTTTTTGACTTTGGATAAAAGCAGGAAATGGAAAGGACAAGTGAGTTTATATGGCTATGAGTCTCCAAAAAAGAGTTGGGAGGTCGTCAGAGGGGTGATGCTTATGCACACCTCAGCAGGGTACCAGAGACAGTCAAGGTAGAAGGAAACCCAGGTGCTGCATCTCCTGATGGCTGCTATGGTCATAGCAGATGGCTCTGGAGTTCAGGGCCATGTCAGTTGGCCCTATTTTGGAGTGTGTGTTCCTGAGTGTGATGGAGTTGGACTCAGATATGACCTTTCTACACATGCCTCTTCTGTTACTTTTACTGGGCCTGTGGTTAGAGTTTGGGTTGGTGTATACTAAGGAGACCTGAATCTCTGGACTGTCCATATGATAGCCAGGCCCTGGGCCTCAGAAAACTTGCAGCTCCTACCTTCTTGTTTGTTGGACTTACCCTGTCCAATTGATAGGGAGGTGAATAGGGTCAACCACCACACCAGTGAGCCAAGAGTGCCTACAGCTGCAAGCAGGAGAATTGCATCCATCATCTACATGGAATCTAAGCCCCCTCTTGATGTAGAAGGGCACTGGACATCACCATCCCAGGGTCCACAGAATGGGGGAATAGAGTATGGACTAGAGTGGACTTACTGGTGTTCTGCTGGGGAACTACTGTGATTAGTAAGGGAAGAAATTGTAGTAGTGATGTGGAGAGGGTGGCCACGGTGGCTGCTGATGGTAGGGAGATGGAAGAAGAGATATGGTGTGGGGCATTTTCAGGATTTAGAGTTGTCCTGGGTGGTGCTGCAGGGATGGATGCTGGACATTGTGTGTCCTGCCATGGCCCACTGGGTGGACTGGTGGAGAATGTGGACTACAATGTAGACCACTGTCCATGTGGTGCAGCGATGCTACAGAATGTATTTGCCAGGTGCAGTGGATGTGCCATGATGATGGAAGAGGTTGTTGATGTGGGAGGGGTGGGGTGGATGGGGTGGGAGGTATATGGGGACCTCATATTTTTTTAATGTAACATTTAAAAGAAAATAAAGAAGAAGAAAAAGAAATGAGATAAAAGCTAAAAAAAAAAAAAAAAAAGATGGCTTTAATGGCCATGTGCCAGCTGGACCCTGAGCATCAGCAGAGTTTCAATACCTGCTATCTGGTTCATTGGACTTACCCAGGCCACCTAATGAAGAAGTGAGGATGGTCAACCACCACACCAAGGAACCGAGAGAGTCTACAACCGCAAGTGGGAGAATTACATCCATCAGCCATGTGGAATCTAAGCTCCCTCTCACTTTAGAGGTGGAGTGGGCATTGCCCTCCCAGGGTCCTCAGGATGGAGGAATAAAATATGAATTAGAGTGGATTTACTTGTATTCTACTATAGAATTATTGTGACTCTAGCAATGGAAGAAATTGTATCATTGATGCGGAGACAGTGACCACAGTAGTTGCTGAAGGCAAGGAGAGGGAAAAAGAGGGGTGATTTTGAGGCGTTTTCAGGACTTGGAGTTGTCCTCAATGATATTGCAGGGACAGATGCAGGACATTATATATCCTGCCATTATCCACTTAATGGAGAGAGTGTAAACTACAATGTAAACTATAATCCATGCTGTGCTGCAGTGCTCCAAAATGTATTCATCAAATGCAATGAATGTACCACAGTAATGAAAGAAGTTGATGTGGAAAGACGGGGGGGGGGGGGGGGGGGGTGTGGGGAGTGGGGTATATGGGAACCTCTTATATTTTTTAATGTAACATTTTGTGTGATTTATGTATCTTTTAAAAAAAAGATAATAAAAAAAGAATTAAAAAAAAAAAGATGGCTTTAATGGCCTAATTTACTGAAGAGAAACCACTCTCCACCCTCTGATGCCCCCTCCCTATTCCCCCCTAACAGCTGACAGGGAGGAAGATGTCTGTTCCCTTCTCAGTTGGCTGTAGTGAGTCAAGAGTTACATACAAGCTTAATGTTGCGGCTGATGGATGCAGCCCTTCAAGATTCTGCGGGGGTTTCATAACTCATGTTTGTTGTTTCAGGTTCTTCATTTCTCTATCTCTCCTTTCTCCTGGGCTGCTGACCACCAAAGCATGTCCCTCACTCAGTTTTGGCCCTTTTTCCATTGCTTTAGTGAGAGAGCTGAGGCTGTGTACTCAGATGCCATCGTCCTGGGATCTTCTCATAAATTCCTGAATGTATTTTAATGTGTCTGGAATGAAAGAATTACAAAATCAGTATGATGGTTTAAGACTCTATGTGCCCCAGAAAATTCATGTCCATAGAGCTAATACATTCCCGTAGGTGTGAAGCTATTGTAGGAGGGACTTGTGGTCAGATTTAGTTAAGAGATATTTAATAGATTACTTTGGCAGTGCCTGACCCAGGATGTGTCTTAATCCTCTTCCTGAAGTTCTTCATAAACTGGATGAATACAGAAAGGAAGCCCCAGATGCTAAGAGCAGAAGTCCTGGAAGCCAGAAGCTGAAATCAACAGAAACAGAGAAAGCCACAAAGCAGGAAGCTGTAGGCAAAGGAACCTGGAAGAGAAGGCAAAGACCAGCAGATGCCACCATGTACCTTGCCATGTAACAGAAGATTCCAGGATCACCAGCTGCCAGTCTTCTGTGATCATTGCCTGATGAGGCCTTGATATGGACATTTTCATGGCCTCAGAACTGCAAGCTTGTAAGTTAATAAATCCTCATTGTAAAAGCCAACTCATTTCTGGTATAGTGCCTTGGTAGCCTTTAGCATAGTTATTAAATTAAGAAGTTGTTGATGGTTCAAGGGTTGATAAAGAGGCTGCTTGCTGTGCAAAGCAAATTACTAAGATCATTCACTCAGTATAACTCCCAGAAGCTGAACAACCATACTGATTAATTATCACATGTATACTGACATAGATATACCTATATAGCTGTATAGTAGTCAGAGTGAAACAAAGTTAAATAAGAATAAATAGAATGATATATTACATGCTTCACAGAAAAGAACAAGTACTCATATGGAGTAAAAGGACTTAATGGCATTGGTGAAGAATTATTTCTTTAGATATTATTTTATATTTGGTCTCTTTCCATTTTTCTTCACCCCATTTTAAGAAAGAAACTAGGTAATGAATACTTGAGGCAGAACAGAAAAAGAAGCTGCTTAACTTTAATTGCTCTCCCTACTGAAGAGATTATGCCAGGTGTCCTGGGTTGGAAGGGTAGAGAGGAAATTGTAACTGTGGGCAGCAAAAGAAGAGACTTCTTGTTAACTGGTAAGAGGCTGGCAGTCAGATTGGTCCCAGTAGTTGCCAAGATGATTGCCCCAATCTGTGAGATTCCCTAAGTGACGTTCTAACATATCAGATGACTGTATTGCATATCATTAGGTGCATAGTGCATCAAGAAGCAGAACCCTAGGCATAGAGTCTACCAACAGGAAAAAAAAAAAATCCGTGCTTCGCATATAGAAGCAGCAGCATCACCAGAAGTTACCAAAAGAGTCAAAGGGTATCATTATGACAGCTAATGTGATCAGAGAAGTTTCTGGGGGAGAAGGTAAAGTGATTGCCATTATGCTTTTATGCTATGTAAGACCCAAAAAGATTTGCATAACCATGGGAAGGGGAGACAACCCCCAAAATGACTAAGATTAAATTTTATGCCAGCCTCTTTGTTAATATAAAAAATAAAATAAATACATTATGTATTAAAGATATTAGTTCATGAACCAAGATTCTCACCTGTTGGTGTTCCTAACTGGAATATAGATCAAAGAAGTCAGTCTTATGAATTACAAATAGACATAATGAGGCAAGAGTCATGAAAATGATGATATGTCCAAAATTGGAATAAGCACACTTAGGGGGCTACCAGGCAATGTTGGTGTTTACAATATCACCTTTTGGGAACATCAAAATCATGTCTCATAGAGGCATGACTTCAAGATCATGACAGTTCATAAAAACCAAATAGTCTCCATATAAAGCTATTATTCTATGCACATAAATCAATTAATTTACTGATCTGCATTGTGTCGCCAAAATCTCAATGTGCTTTGATATAAAGGACATTTATTTAAAAGAAAACAATAATGAAGTCATAGTCCACTGAAGATTAGAAGGAACTTGCAATGTATCTAATCTAACAACCAATGAAAAAATCCTCTGACAACATCAATGACAAATAGTAACCTAGCATTTATTTGACTACTTTCAGGGACAGGGAGTTCAGGAATAAGAACAGTAGAAACATACCAGGAAAGGGGAGAAGATCCTAGCATCCCAACTATTTCATGCAAAGAAAGACCTCTAAGGCCTCTGGTACAAAGAGAAATTGAATGGCATTATTTGTGAATGTCAGATACTAGACAAATTTTCCATTCTACAGGCTTCCTAACTCTGTCTGACTCTGTGTTTTATTTGGGCTTTTACAATGTCAATAGAATTTTTTAAAATATTGGACACACAAATACACACACGCGCACACACACACACACACACACACATATATATATATATATACATATACACACAAAATTTGTCCTGTCAATCATTTTTAAGGGTAAAATTCAGTGGAAATAGCTTTTACAATGTCATGCTACCATTGCCAAATTCTATTCCTAAAACTTTTTCATCACCCCAATCAGAAAGTATTAACCATTAACCAATAACTCCCCATCTCCCTCCTCCCAGCTCCTGGTAACTTCTAATCTACTTTCTGTCTCTGAATTTGTTTCTTCCAGATATTTCATATATGCAAAGTCATACAATAGTTGTCCTTTTGTGTCTGGCTTATTTCAGTTAGCATAATTTTTTCATGTTCATTTATGTTGTAATTCCAGTTCTTTTTATGACTGATTAGTGTTTCATAGTACAAATATACCATGTTTTATTTATCCAATCTGTCAATGGACATTTGGGTTGTTTTCCTTTTTGGCTTTTGTGAACAATTTTGCTATGAACATTGGTGTATAAATATTTGTTTGAGTACCTGTTTTCAATTCTTTGGGGTATTACCAAAGAGTGGCTTTGTCACGTCATATGGTAATTCTATGTTTAAGTTTGTCAGACTGTTTTCTGCAGTGCTTGCATATTTTTACTTTTCACCAGCAATGTACAAGGATTCCAATTTCTCTATATCCTTGCCAACACTTATTTTCCTTTTTCTTTTTTTTTAATAGTAATCGTGGTAGTGGGTATGAAGGACTATCTCATTGTGGTTTGGATTTGCGTTTCCCTAATGGCTAATGATGTCGATCATCTTTTCATGTGCTTATTGTCCATTTGCATATCTTATTTGGAGAAATACCTATTCAAGTTCCTTGACTTTTTTAAAATTTGCTTGTTTGTCTTTTTGTTATTGAGTTATGGGATTTCTTTATATATATTCTGGATATTAAGTCTTTATCAGAAATATGATATCCAAATATTTTCTCCTATGCTGTAGGCTATCTTTTCACTTTATTGATATTGTCCTTTGATCACACAAGATTTTAATTTTGATGATGTCCTAACAAAATTTTTCTATATCATATACAACTATGCTCCAGCTTAAAAATCTCTATATTCAAAACATCACCTTCTGCAAAATGAAGTGCTACTTTACATCATACCTTCAAAAATTTGAAATTCTATACACAAAGTAATTCAGTGAAGAGGTAATTATGTATGGCTTTCTTTTTTATTTATTCCATGTTTCTGTCCTCATTTATTTGAGATAAGTCATCCCAGTCAGTGGTTCACAAATATATCAAAGAACGTCAATAATTTTTATGTCACATCTAGGTCATCTTCACATTTTATTATCTATAATAGAAAATATTCAAGTAGACTTTTTTCTTATCTTTATTATCTAGTGAATGTGAGGAAAACATTATTTTCCTGTTAATGTGTAGCTGTGTAATAGGCTTAAGTACTATTACAATTGTGTGGTTAGGGCATTATTTCACTGCTGGCCTAAATGTAAAGCAATTATTCCCCTATATTATTATCATTACACCATTATATATGTGAGGTGAGTCTTGCCTGGCAGGTAAGCTCATTCATTAAGTACCATATTGCCTGTACAGTCCTTTGACTTGATTAAGGCTAGTACTTCAAATTAAAGACTGGAACATGAAGAGCTTGAAGTAGTTCTTTAGGGTTTGGTATTAGTTACAAAGGAAATGGGGAAGCTAAAGGATAATTTCAATATAGTGAGAAAGTGCCTCCTCCATCACTAGAGAAGGTGTCTCCAAAGTTAATCAGCAGCCAGACAGAAAGAGCCAAATGAAAGAAAACCAAGAAAAGTGTCATGAAGTTCTAACAGACTTTTACAACTAGAGGGTAAATGATGTTGGATCAGAGTTTGTATTTTGAAAACAAGACTATAAGTTTTTAGCAATTTCTAGGATCAGCTGCTATTTGTTATTTGTTTTTTGACTTTCCAGGCTTCCTTTCTATTAACTACAACATTAAATAGTTTCTTATAAATATCAAAAACTACCAGAAAATAGTTCTGTTATTTTTTTATATTGATTTTTACTCATGGAAAATAAATACCTTTTCCCACCATTATTGAGAGTCATTCTTTGTCAGGCTTCACAATCTGTTCCATGATAGCACAACATGTCCATCAAATCAATAATATTATGACGTAAAAGTTAATCTCCTATAAAGTTTATGTTTATGTGTCAGAAGATTACAAACTAATAATTCATTATTTAGGTTTCAAATAGTTTAAAATATTCCTGATTACCGAATAAAATCATTCACTAACAGTTTAATAACACAGAGTAAAATAGAACATATAACATGCTTAGTACAGTACCTGACTTGTCATTGTCACCATTGCTATACATTGTCACCATTGCTATTTTTATTATTATTTTATTAGTAGAAAGAAGAAAGGCATGAGAATGTTTGCATAGTTAATCAAAAAGCAACAACTCAATTTCATTTGCGTTTCAGGGAGTTCTGAGGCCCATTTGAGAATAATGAGAAGAAATGATTTACTGCTCTAGTAGAGACAGCCACATTATGTATAAACATATTGGTTCACTTTGCCGACATGGGATGTGGATTCAAAAATTAATGCTATTACCACTAACTACCTATGAGGCCTTTGAAGTACATCCCAACACTGCCATGAACCTCAGTTTCCTCTCTTGTCTAATATGGTGAATATCTCACAGGGCCATTGTGAAAGGGAACTGAGGAAATTCACAAAGGAACACTGAGCACATGGTAGGAATTGATTAAACATTAGATGATTCAATCTCTTCAATTTTGCCCTAAATTTCAAAGTTACTAACAATAAGAAAAGAACATCAATTGAGCTCGTGTTATGAGATCATTAAGCAGCTTTATTAGTTACCTTAGAGGACAAATCTAATTACCACTAGAGATTTGCTTTTTATCATAGCACATAATAAACTTATACCTAAAAACATTTCATGAAAACATTACTAAAGAATTGTAAAATCCTCATACAAATTACTGCGGTCACCCCTCGGGCTGAAGTGTGGTTTGCTGACCTGGCGGGGAGCGGCGGCCGTGGTAGGCCTATTCTAAACCGCTGCCCCTGCAATAGGGTGGTTGGTCGGGCCCACCGCCACCCCTGAAGGAAGCTCGGCATGGGCGCAGAGTGCCCTCGGGTCTCCCCTTCTCGGCAGCCATGCTTCCATGGCCGCCCCTCCTCCCAGATAGCACCACACGATGCCTTCTTTCTCTCTGCGCAGGCGCATGGCGGAAAATTCCAGTCTGCCCTTTTCCCCTCCCCCGACAGCAGCAACAGCCAGGCATGGGCAGAGAAATCCAGTCTGCCCTTTTCCCCTCCCCCGACAGCAGCAACAGCCAGGCGTGGGCGGAAAAATCCAGTCTGCCCTTTTCCCTCCCCCCGACAGCAGCAACAGCCAGGCGTGGGCGGGAAACTCAAGTCTGTCCTCTACCCCAACAACAGCAGCCACCAATCACTAAGCCCTGCCACTTCCCCCAGCAACAGTGACAGCCAATCCCTAACCACCACCCCTCCCCCGTCCAGCACCTCCCACTGACCTTTCTCTGGCAACCAATCAGAGCAGGGCGTGGCTTCGACCAATCAGCCTTCCCCAGCCCCTATAAAACTGTTGCCTCTCCCTCAATAAAGTTGGACTTGCGTGTTTACCTTGTCTCCGTGGTAGTTTTTCTGCTGTGCGCCCTCCAGTCCTGAGAGCCCCCGACAAGGGCCTGGCCTCCCTTGTCCCCAGTTCGTCGCCTGCTTCTCCGGGTGACCCCATCAGCCGAACCGCGCAACCCCTGTGAGACCGACCCCTCGTCTGCTGCCGGACCGACCCCTCGTCCCAAGTGGGACCAACCCCTCGTCCTAAGCTGGACCGACCCCTCGTCCGCAGCCAGACCCCACCTCTACCGACTGAGCAAGCCACCGCAGTTGGCGCCCAACGTGGGGCAAGGCAACCCCACCACAGCCTCACTCCATAACCTGGCGGCCCCCCCCCTCTTCTCACCGTGGGACTTCTCTCGTGCAACATTGCTGCTACCTGAGCCTTGGCTACCTCATATGATCCACGGCGGTCTGGGAGAATCGCTGGATGGCTTTCTCCTTCCATGTCGGGGGCTTATACTGACCCACTATGATTAAGAGGAGCCTTGGATTTCTCGGGAGCGCGCGCTTGCACATCTGAAGTAACCCTCCCACAGCCCTACGCTCTCCTCTCTTCTCACCCCTATCTTTTCACTCTGCATTGCTGCTCCTGAACCTTGGTGACCTCATACGATCCACGGCAGTCTGGGAGAATCACTGGATGGCTTTCTCCTTCCATGTCGGGGGCTTGTACCAACCCGCTATGATTAAGAGGTGCCAATAAAACTCTCAGGAGCGCGTGCCTGAGCACCTTCACCCCTGCCTTCACCTCTGCCTCCTCCCCTCTGCGCTTGCTACCCTTTGCCTTGCTCCACTGCTCGTTGTTCCGCCTTCCCCTCGTCGGGGCCTTCTTTTGGCCCGCGACCACCGTCGGAGCCCTACCGGCTCCGACCCCTCGTCTCACCGCGCACCTTGGCTCCCATCGCCACGCTCTCAAGATTGGGCCACCCCATGTCAGCCCGCCCCATTAACATCGGCCTCTCTCGCGCCCGTGGAGACCTTGGCCTTCTTGTCCTCGCCTACGTCTCCACCACTCCCGACGCTGCCGCCACCACCATCGCTGGTGCCCTGACGCGACTTGTCCTCACAGCTGCGATCCTCCAGACCATCACACAGTCTGCCTCTACCGCTCTTCGCCGCCAAGAAGAGATCAACTACCTGTAACGCGCTGTCATTTGGGACTTTTAACAGCAGATAGACCTTATAGCCGCCGAGATCAACAAGAATTGGACATTGGCCATCCTTGCTTGCAACGTCAAGATACCACCCCCTAAATTGTACATTTATATCCCCGTCATACTCACCTCCCTCTTCAGCCCTGCTTCCCTCATTGCTTACTGCCTCTTGGGCCTCGGCTACTTGTTGCTGCTGCCATCCTGGCCCTTATTTGAAAAGAAGGGGGAAATGCGGTCACCCCTCGGGCTGAAGTGTGGTTTGCTGGCCTGGTGGGGGAGCAGCCGCAGTAAGCTAGGGTGGCTGGTCGGACTCACTGCCACCCCTGAAGGGAGCTCGGCATGGGCGCAGAGTGCCCTCGGGTCTCCCCTTCTCGGCAGCCATGCTTCCGCGGCCGCCCCTCCTCCCGGATGGCGCCACACGATGCCTTGTGGGGCAGCACTCTTCTTCTTCCTTCT
This sequence comes from Dasypus novemcinctus, assembly GCF_030445035.2. Taxonomy (NCBI): domain Eukaryota; kingdom Metazoa; phylum Chordata; class Mammalia; order Cingulata; family Dasypodidae; genus Dasypus; species Dasypus novemcinctus. The sequence continues at coordinate 128,133,596 of NC_080676.1, forward strand.
CCCTGCGCAGGCGCAGGGCGGAGAAATCCAGTCTGCCCTTTTCCACTCCCCCGACAGCAGCAACAGCCAGGCGTGGGCAGAGAAATCCAGTCTGCCCTTTTCCTCTCCCCCGACAGCAGCAACAGCCAGGCGTGGGCGGAAAAATCCACTCTGCCCTTTTCCCTTCCCCCGACAGCAGCAACAGCCAGGCGTGGGCGGGAAACTCAAGTCTGCCCTCCACCCCAACAACAGCAGCCACCAATCACTAAGCCCTGCCACTTCCCCCAGCAACAGTGACAGCCAATCCCTAACCACCACCCCTCCCCTGTCCAGCACCTCCCACTGACCTTTCTCCGGCAAACAATCAGAGCAGGGCGTGGCTTCGACCAATCAGCCTTCCCCAGCCCCTATAAAACTGTTGCCTCTCCCTCAATAAAGTTGGACTTGCGTGTTTACCTTGTCTCCGCGGTAGTTTTTCTGCTGTGCGCCCTCCAGTCCTGAGAGCCCCCGACAAGGGCCTGGCCTCCCTTGTCCCCAGTTCGTCGCCTGCTTCTCCGGGCGACCCCTTCATCGCCGGCTTCGCCGGGCGACCCCGTCAGCCAAACCGCGCAACCCCTGTGAGACCAACCCCTTGTCTGCTGCCAGACCGACCCCTCGTCCCAAGTGGGACCGACCCCTTGTCCCAAGCGGGACCGACCCCTCGTCCTAAGCTGGACCGACCCCTCGTCCGCAGCCAGACCCCACCTCTACCGACTGAGCAAGCCGCCGCAAATTACCTTTAATTTCTCAAAACAAAAATTATTTTTGAAAGTGAAGGAAGCTGATATTCTGAGCTGAGTTGGAGAATATTGACAACAGAGACTTGAGAGAAGCCTCTGAAGGCTAAAATGAAGCAGGATTACAGTTCTCAAACAAAATACAAGATGTCCAATCAAACTTGAATTTCAGATTAACAAATACATTTTTAGCATAAGTATGTCCTAGGCAATATTTGGGACATACTTATAGTAAGATATTATTCATTAATTACATGAAATACAAATTTAACTGACTGTTCTATATATTTACATGTACTTTGGCAGAAGGTACTTGAGACTGTGGGATTGCTATATGTCTCCAAACGGTTCCTCTTTCTGCCATATTTCAGTATAGCGAAATGGCCCTTAAAATACACTCTGGCAAAAAGCCCTATTGTTCCTTGGGAAATAGCTAGGAGGGCAACATCCATAATGCTTGGTCTCCAGTGCAACCTTTGTTTTCAGTTCACAATACAGATAAACTTCATTGCATACTTTGCGGCTTTATCTAGCCAATAAATTTTTCTGCTTCATCTTTGTTCCTTTGCCTTTACCATTTATATGTATTAGATTTCTAGAAATACTCACTTCTGCCTATTCGAATATTACTACCGTTCTTTCAAGGACAGATGTAGCCACTTTACCCCTGTGGTAGAGTGAGCATTTAATTATCATTTATATTGAAGCACTTTTGAGTTATTATTGTTATTATTAATTATTCCATCAGAAGTATAGGCATACATTGAAATTCTTCCATTCAAATCAGAACATTGGGTGCTTTATCTTATGGACACTTCCTTGACTTCTTCCCCTCATGAAAATCTCAGTCTACCACTGAAACACATAGTACTGATTGTCTGTAGTGAACATTTTGCCATTTGGTATACATTGCCTTATATTTGATTATCTTTTTTCATATTAATATTTATCTTATTTTTTCTATAAAACTAGAGTGAAATTTTTGGAAAAAAGGGACTATCTTATATTCTTCATAACTCCTCCATCACTAGAGGTTCTTCTGTAAAGGAGACACACAGTGAACATTTGTTGACGAAATATTTTATGCCCAAACTTACTGGTGTATTTTCATGGATATGGCCAAATTCATTACCACACAGCTATAGATATATACAGTGGGATTGATCATGTCAAATAACTTGTTATAATAAAAGTCTGATATATAAGGTTCATATGTTCTTGACAGTGAGTCCCAGTTTCATTGTTAGCTTTTAATGTATCACATAATACAGTAAAATGTTTATATTAATTCGATCTAAACATGGACTACAATTGAAATACATAAGGTTTATGCTGTAAATATAATTTTTTGACTATCTGCAAACAGTAACTTGAGGTTTGTGGATAGTATGGATTCCATTTTAAACAAAGATTGACTTCTATTATCCCTTTTTAGAAGTTTTGTTGACTTTGAAAATATTAAGTTTATCTTAATCTGTGTCTTTTGGTATTTGAATATGTTTATGTTTGTATATTTTTATTGTTTCAGTAATAAATCTGAGAAAATGAACCTAAAAGACTGATGGGATTTTGGAATGTCCTCTTTGTATAGTTAGTATAATTGCCATGAATTTGGCCAGGTGTAGCTAAATGATATTTCAGGCAAAGAACTAATAGCAAAGCTTTTTACACAGCAATTTCCTGGGTAAGGTTCAACAAAATGAAAACTCATCAGAAGCCCTGCTGGGATTCCATCAGCAAGCATTTATTTGTAGTCGAATGTACACCTGCTTACATAGTAATAATACACTAGTGAGTTAAGTCAGTATGCCAATGCAAATTAGCTTTATTTTGAATTTAACACTGGATTCTAGCAGATATGCTAACCAGACAAATGAATTGCCACTGGATGGATAGAATAAACTGGAAAAAATTCTATAGCATTTGCTTATTTCTCTATTGCTTTTGATTGTAGATAACCTTTTATGAAAAACCTCTCACTATTTTCTACAATATAGAAAAAGAATTTGCAGCATATGCTTTGTGCCATTGGTGCAGCAATACTGAGTTATACAAGCATGCCATCTGCAATGTGATTTTCCCACCTAAAATATCCTATTGTGTTTAATTCAAATTCAAAATTAATTCAACACATATTTGTAGAGGAACAACTATGTACATATGTGCAAGGCATTGGAAGGTAGGGGTGGGGCATAAAAGTTTGTAGGAATGCCGTTGGATCCAGGAGCTTTCTGGTAGAATGGTAGAAATAAGATAAATGTTCATAATACTGTATGGCAAAATACAAAACTGGGAAAGCCAAAGAGACACCACAAAAAACTACAGGGCATAGGAATAAGTGGGCCCCAAAGTCTCTGTAATCAACAAAGTATTAGTTCAGGAGATGCCTTATTGGATAGTTTAAATGTCTAGTAAGATTTGCAATATGTTGAGGTGAGTGAAGAGGCAAGGGGCAGTTTTTTAATATGATGTGGGTTCATTATGAGTCGAGGAAAGAAAGTGAGAAAGGAGAAAGCATGTTTGGGCAAATAGCTAGGAATTCAGTTAGTAGGAGTATGAAGGTACTCCATGGAAGCAGGGAGAGATGAACCTGGAAAAGAAGACTGAATTCAAATATCTAATTATCAGACATCTTTGAGGAGCCTATTCCAGGCAAGCCACCATCAAGCTGGGATGTTATGTACTGTTTCTACAGATAATGGGGTCTCCCTCATTGAATTTTTGTTTGTTTGAGTAAAGGAGTTATAGTGTCAGATGTTTGAGAATGGAGGTCAGAACATAACAACTTTGTAAGGGCCCCTTATTTGTCCAGATTTAGACCTTCTTCTGTTGGAAATATTCTAGCTATGCTTATGTAAAGAAACATAAGAGATTTGTACCAGTACTGTCTGAATTTATTAATCTGTAAAAAATAGCCCTCCCCACTCGCTCCATTATTTTTTCTATTCTCTATTGAAAAGTTAGGCTTTTTGTTTTGAATACAATGAAGAATTAATATACTTAACAAGCAAGCATCAGTCTCTTTATCTATACAGTAGATACAATAATCCCCTCAAGACTGCTGTGTAGATGAAATTGCTTTGAAGATGAATAACATGTGAAAGAACCTAATATGGAGCAGGACAGATATATGTTCGGTGCTCAATAAATATTAGTACACTTAATTCAGATGTGTATTTCCAGAGTCAGTGTCAGAAAATTAGTATTCATTATGTTCTCTAAAACTATCTGATTCAAAAATCCAGTTCTTATGAGCTTAAATTAAAAATCTTAAGTATCATAAAAATAGATAAAAGAAGTAGATCATTGATGTGGCTCCAGCGGTTGAGTATCTGCTTCCCACACGAGATGTCTCAGGTTTGGTTCCCCATGCCTCCCCAAAACAAAGACAAACAAATGAAAAAACCAACTCATGGGAGCCCATGTGGCTCAGCAGCTGGGTGCTGGGTTTTCAACTTACGAGGTCTTGGGTTCAATCCCCGGCCCATTACCTGAAAAAAAAAACACAAAAAACTGAAAATAGCTCCCCTGCTCCTTCATCCTGAAGCCATTTTGGGGAATTCCTCCTACAACCTAACCTGTTCTGGGTGGTACTGGTTCCTTAAAACCAAACTCAGACAGACAGCTCAGGATTTTAAAATTCCCAGGACTATTTTTCAGCAATCGAACATGGTATGTAGGATTTGGACTACCAGGATAAATTCTTTCTTTTAAAGTGCTTTGTTATCAATTGAATTGTTTTTCCATCTTTTTCTGGGTTCTCTTAGTGTGTATTATTCATGGCTCAGAAAATGCATTTGGTTGTCCTAGAACTCGCTGATTTGGGGGAATTCTGTTAAAAAACAAATATATTGAAAAGTTGAAAAGTTCATATTCCATTTTCCCTGCTTTATGAAACTACTAATTATATGTATACCAAAAGGCAGCATTAGATTTTGGCTAATTGCTGACCTAGATCAATCTGGCTGCTTAAGGCTTTCTCCTCTATAATCTTCTCTCAGTATTAGCTGGGTGGGTTTTAATGATCTGGATAATCATCTGAACTTTCCACTTTTCTTTGCCTTCTGGCACTAGCACATGTAAAGCAAAGTTTAATGCAGGGACATCATCTGGTGCAATTCTTCAATCTGGAAAAGGTAATTTTCAAGAGCTCTGTTGAAATATTTTTATTTTAGTCTGAAATTTCCAGATAAATTGCTTTCTCATGGTGATGTGAGGGTAGATAGGATCTTATGAACAAATATGTGTGAATGAAAAGGCTTCTTAGCTGTCAGTAAATTGGGCTTCCATAAGGGATGGTGTATGGGAATTCTGGAATTTATAATCCTTTTTGCTCTGCCATTAATTAAAAATGCCCCAGAGACAGACTGGGAGTGACTCAAGGTTATAGGGCTGGAGGTTAAGCCTTTTAGCTTTGAATCTCCCATTTAAATCTGATGTAAGCTGGTAATAAACAAGAGCTACTGCTATTTGATATTAGTTTGGTGACCCGTGTGAAATGAATTAGTAATCTCAGGCTTGTTCTAGTGGTCAGGTGTCCTCACACAGCTAGAGCTGGTAGCCTCTGCAGAAGAGGACAGTAACATAAAAAGAAGGAAAAGAGAAGGACTTCTTCAATGTTCTTTTACCCTGCAAAGATTGTTGCTAAGTAACATGGAAAAGTACTAAGCCCATGTATTTCATAGGTACAACTTGTTCAAAGCTACCCAAATAAAAAATATAGGGTGGGCTTAATAAGACCCAGACAGTTGGTCAAATGAGAATTAGGTGGTGGATCTAAGAGAAATTTAATACCTTTGACTTCTCTTTTTTTTTTTTTTCCTTTTTGTTTAGTTGTCATGGGAATATGTATTTGTGGAGGAAACGCTGATTGTATTTGCTCAGGGCAGATGTGTATATCCCAACCTCTGAATTAGGCAGTGGCAGCACATGTAACTGGGTAGGGAAAAAAAGGAGTTATACTGATAAACCTGGTAAGAGAAATAAAATCACTGAAAACATTTTATTTTAAAGAAATGTGAATTTAAATAAGAGCAAAACTTTTATTACTGAAATGAGGAAGGCTATTCAAAATTTGGCTTATTCTATTTTGTTGTTATGATTAATTGGTTTCATTACTACTTTCACCTACATTTTATTTTTTATTTATTTATTTTTTTAAAAGATTTATTTATTTATTTAATTTCCCCCCCTCCCCTGGTTGTCTGTTCTTGGTGTCTATTTGCTGCGTCTTGTTTCTTTGTCTGCTTTTTTTTGTTTCTTTGTCCGCTTCTGTTGTTGTCAGCGGCACAGGAAGTGTGGGCGGCGCCATTCCTGGGCAGGCTGCACTTTCTTTTCACGCTGGGCGGCTTTCCTCACGTGCGCACTCCTTGCGCGTGGGGGCTCCCCCACGCGGGGGACACCCTTGCGTGGCATGGCACTCCTTGCGCGCATCAGCACTGCATATGGCCAGCTCCACACGGGTCAAGGAAGCCCGGGGTTTGAACCGCGGACCTCCCATATGGTAGACGGACGCCCTAACCGCTGGGCCAAAGTCCGTTTCCCTCACCTACATTTTAAATAATGTGTTAAGGCAGTTCTGTATTTTTCCCCCCAATAACCTGAAGGGACAAGCGCTTAGAAATTAAATGGATGAGAAAAGCAGCCAATCCTTCATTGTACTTAAAATTCATTTCTTCATTTCATGAAAATATAAATCATTAATATCACCTACAGCTTGCTGTTTTTAGTAAACCTCAGTGGGTAAAATTACCATTTCTTTTTGAGGCAAGTTTGTGGTTTTGTGAAGTTGTAGCTTAAAGTATGTAATCTAGTGCTAGAGAAGACATGGCATTTATATTAGTCAGCTAAAGGGGTGTTGATGCAAATTACTAGAAATTGGTTGGTTTTTATAAAGGGTATTTATTTGGGGTAGGAGCTTACAGACACCAGGCCATAAAGCACAATTTACTTCCCCAAAGTCTATTTTCACATGTTGGAGCAAGATGGCTGCTGACGGCTGCAAGGGTTCTGGCTTCCTAGCTTCCTCCCTTCTAAGGTCTTGCTTCTTTCTGGGTTCAGGGTTCCTTCCTTCCCAGGGCTTGCTTCCTCCTGGGCTCAGGGTTTCTCTCTTCTTGGGCTTACTTCTGCTTCCTCTGTGAGCTTACTTCCCAGGTCTCCAGTTTAAGGATTCAGCATCAAACTCCAACATCAAAACTCCAAAATCAAATGATGTGGCTTAATGGCATGGCCTAATGACATGGCCCAATCAAAGCCCTAATCATAACTTAATCATGCCCAGGGACAGACAAAATTACAAACATAATCCAATATCTGTTTTTGGGATTCATAACCATATCAAACTGCTATAGCATTTTTCTTCAAAGATAAATTCATCTGTCTGTAGTGAGTAGTACCATGAATATTACTCCTAGGTAAGGACTAATCAAAGCAAATTTATGAAGTACCTATAAGACTGTTTTCTTGATTTCCTTTTACTTAGAAATGTGTAACATTTTTTTCTCCTCTTTGTAACTCATCCAGACTCAAATTATCGCATAGTTTTTCTGTTTATTCAGTGATTGCCTTGTAGTACCATTATAAGTTAATTCTACTACCTGAGTCTTTTCTCTTTTTCCCATTCCCCAATCCCTGCATACCATTCTTTCATTTCCTACTAGAAAGTAATCTGATAAATAATTTCAAGTAAGATGGCAGTGCCTAATTACAGAGTAAATAGAAAAGTAAATATAAAATATAAACATAAAAGTAATTTCATATTTTTCACCCTTACCCACCCTTAAATAAAATTTGCATTTAACAGAAAAAAATCCAATAGTTTCTCATTGTAATAATCAAAAATTAGATTAGTTTTCTATTACTAGTCATTTACAAAGATATTTTAGGTTATGAGGACCTATTATTGGGATCTTTGACGTCACATAATGCAAGTTAATGTTACTACACTTTGGTTTCCTAGGAATGGAGTGATTATAATTAGAAAATAATTATATTACAAAATGATTTATTGATTCACTTTTTAACTATACAGTATTTGTTATGAAAATGTTATCCCAGTACCATTTTCATAAAACATTAGTATTCACATTAGGAAGTATTTGTCATAAAGTTGTCACCCATTTATTATCTTTTAATATGTTGGTCTTGACAGTGCCTCAATATTCTAAGAGATTGTCTAAGAGTTATTGAGATTTTAAAGCCTTTTCCAGATGATCAGATATACCTGAAGTGGTCTTATCCCCATTCTGAGCAAATTCTTGCTGAGAGCCTCCAAGTAACTTGCTCAGGCACACAACCAACAGTTGCCAGACCTGTGTTTCAAACTCAATTCATATTGACACAAAATACTTGCTTTCACCAACCCACAGAGAAAACTCCCTCCTGGTGACATCACATTACATTGTCTGATTTTAATGCAGTTTATGTGTAACCAAAATATTTAATACTGAGAAAATTAGTGAAAAGCAAAGTACTACCTTTCTTCACAATATATTTTGAAAATGAAGTAATAACTTGTATTTTCTAATTGACTAAGTTAATAAGAAATAATTTTGCTTTAATCCTTTAGATTATATATTTTTCTGAAAACTGTTTGCCTGTTTGCAGACTTAAACTCTCCCACTTATTTATTGATACATTCATTCAAGAAGTATATACTGGGAAGCGGACTTGGCCCAGTGGTTAGGGCATCCGTCTACCACATGGGAGGTCTGCGGTTCAAACCCCGGGCCTCCTTGACCCGTGTGGAGCTGGCCCATGCACATTGCTGATGTGCGTAAGGAGTCCCTGCCATGCAGGGGTGTCCCCTGGTAGGAGTGCCCCACACTCAAGGAGTGCGCCCTGTAAGGAGAGCCGCCCAGCACAAAAGACAGTGCAGCCTGCCCAGGAATAGCGCCACACACATGGAGAGCTGACACAACAAGATGACACAACAAAAAGAAACACAGATTCCCGTGCCACTGAAGACAACAGAAGTGGACAGAGAAGATGCAGCAAATAGACACAGAGAACAGATAACTGGGGCGGGAGGGGGGAAGGGGAGAGAAATAAATAAAATAAATAAATCTTTAAAAAAAAAAAGAAGTATGTACCAAACACTGACTATGTGTGAAGTACCTCACAATAGGGAAGACTAATACTGAATGATCAATGTTAATTATAATGTGATATGTTCATGAGAAGCAGATTAATGAAAGACAGAGTGAAGGAGACAATCATATACTGATTATAATTAATCTTTTTCATCTGAAGATCTTGTATTTCTCAAGGCCATTATCATAACAATCTGTTTTCATTATAATAAAATAATGTGTACATAGTGTAGGAGTATGACCTGAACCACACTCTTTGCTGAGCCTGGCCAGCATGTAGTATTTGGGACTATATCCATTTTTTTATGATTTGAATCCTTAAGCAAACCTTTACTGTCAGTGTCAAATATGATATTAGTCAATGGATGGTCAGAAAGGAGGTGTTAAGGTTTGAATTGTACCCCCTTCGAAGATACCTGGTACCTGTAAATTGAATCTTATTTGGAAATAGAATCTTTGCAGATGTATTTGAATTAAAATGAGGTCCCACTAGAGTAGGGTGGGGCCAAATCTAATATGACTGGTATCTTCATAAGACAAAGAGGACAGAAACAGGGAGAAGGGCATGTGAAGATGAAGGCAGAGTTTGGAGTGGTTCATCTACAAACCAAACAGTGCCAAAAATGTCAGCAAACACCAGAAGTTAGAAGATAATACGGAAGAATTCTCCTCGTCAGGTTTCTGAGAGAGAATACCCTTGACAACACCTTGATCTGGGCATTTAGTCTGAAATCTGAAGGATAAACTGGATCAAGTACACAGAGAGCTGAGGAAAAAATTCCAGTCATAGGGGACAGCTTGTGCTGAAATTCTGAGGTAGAGCAGAGCATATCATGAGTCAAGAATAAAAGAATGTCACTTGAGCTGGGTCAGCATTCAGGATAATATGGGGTATATGTGATAGGGTTACTAAATTGAAGCAGATTTATACAGGAATCCTCATTCCGGTTATTTAAGGTTTTACTCTATTTTTACAACTAGATATAGAGAAATATTTCATTGAGGCCTAAGGAGAATGCTCCAGGATGATTCACAGTTGTCACTGGAGAAAAGGGGGGACAGCAGGCACTAGCCCATTTCTGCCTTCATCATGTTTTCTTAATTTTTTTTTTTGAGCAAAAAAATTTAACTCCTTATGACTCTGTAAGCAAGTATATTTGTTTCTTATCTTATCTTCTGCAAATATATCATCTAGAGTAAGCATTTCCTAAATTGGAAACAAAAAGACATTGCAAGAATAAATTCTTATCCACCCGTTATAGAAATCACTTCCATTAAATCCTTAGTTTTAGCCAAGAGAGTAGATTGGCATAGGTCCCTTTGGATTACCTATTAATGCCATTCCATGAACCATTTAAGGAGTTTCAAATATAATCTCTTTTCTGTTCCCTGAACTCACCTTTGGGGAAGAAAAAAATTACTGTCTTTCCTCAAGGACACATACTACCTTTGGTCAATAAAATTACTTTTTCTAGGTTTTCTTTACTAGGAAAATAAATAATTATGTTGGCATGCATTGGATTGCATGCAATTTAGCAATGAAGGTAATTAAAGATTATATTTTGCAATGGATTTCAAAACTACAGTCTCCAAGGACCTATATTTGTGACTGAATTTTCAATTGCCAATTAGATAAAAAGTGTATCATGTGAATCCATGAAATGTGCTCACATCTACTCTGTAATCCCTTTGTAAATATGGTGTTCAAGGGTACTTCATTGTCTAAATTCTGTTTTAATTATAGTTGGTCTAGTTTAGGGTCATGATATGTCTTGTGATGTATACTAACATCTATATTTTAATGAATTATACCCTAATGTACTTTTCCCATATTTAAAATATTTGTAATAATTAAATTTTCTCCCAAGTACAGGTGAAGAAAATGAAATAAGGATAAAATTATTAAATACAATGATAGATACAGTTAACATTTCCAGTAGTAAATCAAGGAGAATCATTCCAGGACTGTAATTTTTTAAGAAACATGATTTTTACAAAGCATATAATTTGAAGATTAATCAGACACCATGGAACTCACTATGCCTTTGTTTTTTGTGTGTAATAATTTTAAAGTCCTAAGGATATACTCAATTATTTAAGAAAAAAACACTAGAACAGATAATATATGCTAGAATGTAATCTAGAATATGGGTGGGGGCAATGAATATTTCATGACTCCTTACCCTCAAAGAGCTCATAGAAAACAAACAAATAAACTCAATATTATAGGTGATATGATGGGAATATATTCATGGCACTGTGGTATCATGAAGAAAGAATATTAAAAATAGAAACAAAAGAAAAAAATGACTTTATGCATTTATTTCTTATGTTTGAAGACATTTTATAATTATTTCATGTTAACATTTAAAATACTCCTGTTAAAAAAAAAACAAAAGGTAGAATCATCAACACCAATCTTATTATAGAGTGTGTTATTAAGGCTCCAAATATTTTTTTCTTTCCTAAAATAAACTTAGATACACAATTTAGTGTTTCATTTTGAAATCAGATGGATCAGGAAAGAATAGCCTGTTTCCAGGAATACAGATAAAATGTTAAGTAAATTTGTGTATGTGTATTGATTTGAAAATATGGGTTAAAGTTATAGTCTTTCTACTTACTAGACTGTGATATTAAGAAAATCACTTACTTTTTCAGAACCCCAGTTTTCTGGTTAATAAAATGTATAATTTATTTGCCTATTTATCAGGGTCATCATGAGAAATAAGTGAGCAATGGGTGTGAAGCCCCATTGTTTTGCTATATGAATTACAGTTACTTTAAGTCTATTAGAACATTGTTTCACATTTAAGAATATTTTGCAGTATAAGTGTGGACCTCTTTGTACTGCTCACTAGGTAATGCTCATCTTTGTATTTGCAGCACCTAGAAAAATAGCTGTCACCCAGTAAATTTACAATAAATGCTTGAAGGGTAAACAAATTAATAGGTTGATCGTTTCTATATATACTTGGACTTGAAGTGAAAAATCAGTAACATATGAATATTTTATGTTAATTAGATGAGAGAGATAGATGCCTATTTGAAAAAATATTTGTATTTTCTGTGGGAACTTTTAGTCCATATAAACAAATCTTCCAGTATGAACTAACTATTCAATTAATTTTAACCAGTATTTAGTTTTCGCTTTTTATTGTGAATTCTTTTAAATTAGAATATAAAATGTCATAATAACAATAAACGTCAACTATACAGAGGGACACTTTGTCAGGTAACATTTAAAATAACACAGTTTATTCTAAGCAAATGCACATACACAGAAACTCATAAACATCAAAAGTGTACATATACTCTGCAAGTTATTTTGAAATTTGGTATTTTCACTCTCCAGTAAATAATAAACATTTAGTCTTTCAAAAACTATAATAATCATTCTTAAAGGTTTTATAGGATTGCATTATGTGGGCATACAACAAAAATAGACTTTTTGTTTCCAATGTCTTGATTAAAAATAATATTGTATTTTCTCCCTTATATTGGATTATTCTACTCCAGAAATACATATGTTCTCATATTTCCAATCTTTAAAAAAATTCTCTCTTGACCACATATCTTCCTGTATACATTTCTCTGTTCCTCATAGTTCAACATCTAAAAAAAATTATCTACATAATTGGTCTTAAAACTTTTTTCTATAAGAATTTTGAAAAATCTACATATTTCAAGATTGCACATGTTTCAGATGATCTCTATTTTTTTTATTGTAAGTGTAAATACTTGCAGAGAATGTAATTCACATTTTGACATTTAAAAATAAATCACCAGTAGTGATGTGCATTGATATCATGTATCTTCTGATATCATCTCTTAAGAAGGACACAGAGTCAGGTCTGTTATATTTTTGCCAAGCTGCATTACCTGAATTCCGTCATAAACACTGTGCAAACCCAAATGGAGTGACATTTTACAAAATAACTAGATGGTACTCTTCAGTATCAAGATTATGAAGGATAAAGACAGACAGAGGAATTCTCCCAGATTAAAGGTGACTGAGGCCACGTGACAAATAAATGCAATATGTGATCGGGGATTAGATCCTGGATCAGAAAAAGGACATAAATCAAATAATATCTATTGATCAGTATTATATCAAGGTAAATTTCATGATTTTTATAATAATACTTGCAGTTATGTATGAGGTTAACTTTTGGGAAAGATGGAAGAAAGGTCTACAGAAGTTATTTTAGTATTTGGTAATTTATTTTTAATGTTTAAAATAATTTAAAAATAAAAAATAAAAATCCAAATTCCAAATTGTTCTCATTCCAAATAATATTTGCATGGAATAGGCTAAAAAACTGTAACTATATTAGGATTTTGAATAAATATATATTAAAGAGTAAAATTATTTGACTTGTGTCACTCAGTAAGTTAACTCAGTAAATTGATTAACCATGTAGCCAATTAGACTGTTTGTGTTTTTATCAATGAATGTTACTTAAAACCAGAATGAAGAGAGGCTCAGCATCAATTTTGCAACTTTTAAAAATTTTTTAAAATCTTTGTTGTTGGCTGTGGCAGTGTGAAGATTTTGTGGACCCCAGAAAATCATGTAAACCTATTATAGGTGGGAACTTTTGATCAAATTACTTCCTTTAAGGACCTTTGATTAGATTGCGTGATCCAAGGAGTGTCTTAATTCTTTTACTGGAGTCCTTTATAAATGGAAGAATACAAAGCTGCAGATACAGATTAAAGCTTCAGAGACAGAGAGAAATTCAGAAACTGAGGGAGGAGGCCCCAGGAGACAGAAGCTGAAATCAACAAAACACAGAAGCTGAGAGGAAGCCATCTTGGAGGAGAAGGCAAAGACCAAAAGATGTCATCAATGTGCCCTGCCATGTGCCTGATGATCCATAGATGCAGTTCAGAGACAAAGCATCTCCTGATGAAATTTGACTTGAACATTTTTCATGGCCTCAAAACTGTAAGTTTTTAAACTGATAAATCCCCGTTGTAAAAACCAACCCATTTCTGGTATATTGCTTTGGCAGCTTTTAGCAAACCAAACTAGAAATTGGTACCAAGGGTGGGGTGCATGCTAGTATGCAAATACCAAAAAATGTGAAAATGGTTCTTTAAATGAAGGGGAAGATTTGGGAAGAATTGTAAGATGCTTGATAGAAGAGGCATAGATTACTTTGAAGAGAATGTTGGTAGAAATATGGACACAAAGGGTACTTCCGATGAAGACTTACACTGAAACGATGAATATGTCATTGCAAACTGAAAGGTGATTCTCGCTTTAACATGGCAGAGAACTTCAAAAAATTGCCCTCTGATGTTAGAAGGAAGGCAGAATCTGAAGGTGATGAACTTGTGTATTTAGCTGAGGAGATTTCCAAACTAAATTTGGAAAGCAGGGCCTGACTTCTCCTTGCAGCTTAAAGGAAATGAAAGAAGATAAGTTGAGAACTGAACTCCTGGGCACGAAGAAACCAGAAATTCTTGGTTTGGAAAATTCTGAGATTCTGGAAAATGAGTCCTCCGAGAATAGTGTCCAATGTGAGAATTTAGCAGAACATGGAACCAGTCAGTTATTTCAGTGTAAGTCAGGATTGGAAATATATTCAGTAAGGATCTGTGGAAAGTCTTAGTGCCTGATGGCTTGGAATCCTGTTTCCTGCATGCAAAAACATTTTTTTAAATGAAAACTGTATGAAGGAGCCACTGCCAGTCTGGACCAACAGGAACAGAAAAGAGAATGATTGAAGGAAAAATGACTTCAAAGCAGAACCATGGAAGCTGAAGTCTGGACTGAAGACACCTTCTTTGACAAAAAGAGCAGACCTGCCCATGGGTATGCCCCAGCACTTGAAGAGTGCAGGCCTTCCTCTGTGCTGTGCAGAAGAGCGTGGCTGCCTAATGGTTCAGAGAGAGTAGAGCACATTCCCCAGCAATTAACCAGTCCACTGTTCTTAGGAAGTTGAGACTGCGCCCTGGAAATTGGGGAGAGTTGGCCATCACACCACTGTTCTCAGAGAGTGAGACAGAGGTCAGCAGCCAACCCCATGCCTGATGAGGGTGAGGCCAAGAATATGGCTTCTGGGCCATTGGAAAGGTGGGGTAGCCTCTCAGTCAGGCCCTGAGGACAAGAAACTGTGGTTCTATCGATGACTCTCAGACTTTGAAATCCAGTGGAGCGTGCCCTGCAGGGTTTTGGAACTGTTTTAGACCTGTGACCCTCATTTCCTTCCAATTTCTCCTTACAGCATTGGAAATGTATACCCTGTGAGAGTCTTTCCTTTGTATATTGGAAGCAGATAACTTGTTCTCTAAATTTCACAGGTCCACAGCAATTTGATTAGATGTTTACTCTGTTACTGACATGATATAAGGTTTTTGAAATATTGTAGAGGAATAAATACATTTTGCAAATATTTTGCATGTACTTTACATGTATTTTGGGGGTCCAGATTGTGGAATGTGATGGTTTGATTCTTTTATGGACCCCAGAAAATTATGTTCTTAAACTAATCCATTCCTGTTTATGTAAACCTATTGGAGAAAGGACTTTTTTGATTAAATTATTTAAGGTAAGGGCCTTTGATTTGATTGCATGACTGTAGGAGGCTCTTTTTTTTTTTTGTCTTCACATAAGTTTTATTTTATTTTATTTTTTTGCTTATACTTTTTTCTTCTTCTTTATTTTCTTTTAAATGTTACATTAAAAAAATATGAGGTCCCCATATACCTCCCACTCCCCCCACCCCACCCCTCCCACATCAACAACCTCTTCCATCATCACAGCACATCCACTGCACCTGGCAAATACATTCTGGAGCACCGCTGCACCACATGGACAGTGGTCCACATTGTAGTCCACACTCTCCCCCAGTCCACCCAGTGGGCCACGGCAGGACACACAACGTCCAGTCTCCATCCCTGCAGCACCACCCAGGACAACTCCAAATCCTGAAAATGCCCCCACACCATATCTCTTCTTCCATCTTCCTACCATCAGCAGCCACCATGGCCACCCTCTTAACATCACTATTACAATTTCATCCCTTACTAATCACAGGAGTTCCCCAGCAGAATACCAGTGAGGGTGGCTCTTAATCCTCTAACTCAAGTCCTTTATAAATGCAGGAATAAAAGCTACAAATACAGAAAAAATCTGCAGGGACAGAGAGGAACCCAGAAGCTGAGAAAGAAGCCCTCAGGGGCCAGAAGCTGAAATCAATGGAACACACAAAAGCAGAGATGAGCATACACTGCCAATGTGCCCTGCCATGTGCCTGATGGCCCACAGCTGTACTTCAGGGAGAAGGCATCTCGTGATGATGCTTTGATTTGGACAATTTTGCAGCCTCAGATCTGTAAGCTAAATAAACACCCATTGTGAAATAAATCCATTTATGATAAATTGCTTTTGCAGCCTTTAGCAAACAAAAACATTGGCTGTTTTCAAATATAAGCACTGAAATATCTTTCTTATATAAAATAAAAGATGAGAAAGGAATTTTGTTATCAATAGAAATATTTCAGACTCCTTTTCTTTTTATGTCTAAATGCAAAACGTGTGTTATGCAAGTTATTTTTATGGGCTAAGAGCTGGCAATTTCATTAAGTCTTCCTTCAATTTTGTTGAAAACAAAACATTTAAAGCATTGCATTAGGGTCATTCACTTTCTCAATTTCTTGAAGAAATAGTAAAATGATCTTACTGAAATATATAAAATGACTAGTAATTATATTTGCTTTATTTTTACTGAAACACAATGTTTAAATCATATAGTCAGAAGTGACAGGAGAATCAAAATATGTTCAACTTTAAATTTAGGTAAAGTACATTTAATCTTATTATGCCTTGAAAGTATTTGTCAAAACCTTAGAACTTCAGATTTAGTTCATTCAATTTAGGGAGAATGTCCACAATGTAACCTAGTTTTCAATTTCGAACTAACCAACCAGTTCAGATTAGCCTACTGTCAGGAAATAAATACAATGGACAAGCAAGCAAGCAAACAAACATGTGTAACTTTTCATTTCAAGTACATATTGTAAATATGTTTCAAGGAATATTACAAAGACACTAAAATCAAAATGAATTATTGAAAACATTCTGTAAAATGCAATCAATCCAATCTATAAAATTTACTAATTCATTCTTATATAAAAAGTTATAAGTATAACTATAGTGGTTATTTCTCTTAACTGATTTTTTAAAAAAATATTATTTTTTAATTGAAGTATATATCATTCAAACATGAACACACATAAACAATAAGAGTATAGTAAAGACTGCAAACTTACAAAATAAACCTACATAACATCACACAGGAGTCTCATACATCGCCCCTCCACCAGCTCTGCATTGGTGTGAAACATTTATTACAAACTATGCAAGAGCATTGTCAAAATATTACTACCAACTATATTCCTTATCTTTCATTTGGTGTATTTTCCCCCCAACCCATACTATTTTTTTAAAATGTATTTTTGTTACAGATATGTGAACTTGCAAAACAATCACACAGATGTGTAGATTTCCTATATAACTCCACATTTGTCACAGATTATGAGATAATATCATCAGACTGTTACCACCAATCATGGTCTATAGCATACATTTGGCACACTTTTTCCATACACCTCCATAATCAACACAGTATGGCTTGGCATTAATGTAAGAATATTATAGTATTGCTGTTAACCACAGTCTATAGGTCACACCAATTGTAGTTTTCCTGTGTTTGTCCATATTCCCATCACCCTGTAATAGTGATGTACATCTGCTCTAGCTAACAGAAGGACTCTCTTGTCAATAGAAAGAAAGCTAAAGGATAATTAAGGGACTGAATAATACAGTGAACCCAGAGGTGGTTGAGAATTGTGGTTAAGGGTACAAATGCAAGAGAGTCTTAACTGATTTTTAAATAACACAATGTTATTAAATCATCTGTTTAGGAAGCCATAAAGTATGTTATAATATATTGTATTCCTTTCATAAATATATATGCATATATATTTTGAATCCTAATGTTCAGCTCTTGGGAATAGATAATAAAAATCATATATAGTTCTCCAGGGCATACATATATGGGTATATAGATATGTTTGGTTGTTCATTAGGTATTGAAATAGAGGGTAGAGTTTCACACAACAACTGAAGAAGTACGAGTTATCATTCTGGGAAACTCTGTCGTACCCCAATAGAGCAGCAACAGTCCCCCAAGTACCAGTGCAAAGACCAGTGAAGAGGATGGTCCAATGTTGGGCGCTTGATACTGATGACTATGCTTATGAGCCTGTGTGCTTGAAATTTCAACTAGGCCTAAAGCTGCAGGGTGCCTAAGAGTTACCTCCTGAGAACCTCTGTTTTGCTCAAATGTGGTCACCCTCTAATCCAAACTCACCATTTAAATGCATTACCTTCCCCCCAGTGTAGGACATGACTCCTGGGATGATCCTCCCTGGCACTGAGGGGCTACCACCAAGCACCAGTTGGTGAGGCAGCTAGAAAAAGACCTTGAATAAAAGGGGGACATGGTAAAGACAAATGAGTTTATATGATTAAGAGACTTCAAAATGAGTCAGGAGGTCATTGAGGGGTTGTGCTTATGCTCATCTCAACAGGATCTCAGAGACAGCCAAAGTAAAAACAACCCCAGTAGTGGTGCTCCTCAGGGATACAGAAACACCCAGGTCCTATGGTAATGACAGATAGCTCTGGAGTTCAGAGCTTTGCCAGTGAGCCCTACTTTAGAATTTGTGCTCCTAAGTCTGATGGAGTTGGACTCAGATGTGACCTCTCTACGATGCCTCTTCTGCCACTTTTACTGAACCTGTGATTGGTGCTGGGATTGGTGTCTGTTCAGGAGACTTGAATTTTTGGACTGCCTATGTGCCAGCTGGGCCCTGAGCCTTAGCAGAGTTGCAACATGGTCAACCACCACACCAGGGAACTGAGTCTACAACTGCAAGCAGAAGAGTCCCATCCATCAGCCATGTAGGATCTAAGCTCCCTCTTGATTTAGAGGTGGAGTGGACATCGCCATCTCAGGGTCCTCCGGATGGAGGAATAAAATATATATTAGAGTGATTTACTGGTATTCTACAATAGAATTATTGTGAGTCTAGCAATGAAAGAAATTATATCATTGATGTGGAGATAGTGGCCCCTGCTGAAGGCAGGGAGAGGGAAAAAGAGGGGTGATATTGAGGCATTTTGGGGACTTGGAGTTGTCCTCAACGATATTGCAGGGACAGATGTAGGGCATTTTATATCCTGATTAACCCACTGAATGATCTGGAAGAGAGTATAAACTACAGCATAAACTATAATCCATGCTGTGTAACAATGCTCCAAAATGTACTCATCAAATGCAATGAATATACCACACTAATGAAAGAAGTCAATGTGGGAGGAGTGGAAGGTATGGGGAGTGGGGTATATGGGAACCTCCTATTTTTTAATGTAACATTTTGTGTCATTTATCCATCTTTAAAAAAAAAAGATAATAAGAAAAGAAAGAAAAAAGACCTAGCAATTTTCACTTTGTAATAATATTGACTTTATATTTTGAGAAACTCTGACCTAACAATTTATATGAAAATGATAATCCATTTTTACTCTTATTTTAAAATAAGATTGTATCTTACCCAATATTTTAAATTGGCTTTTCTATTTCAAATACAATAAATTTGTGCATGAGAGATTTAAAAAATTTATATAGAAATATTCAGAAACATCTCCATTAATTTCATTAAACATTACATTGATTTTTCCTATTTACTTAATGAATAAGTTTTTTTTTATCATCATATGATTTTTAATTAAAATCAAAATTTTAAGATTTATACATTAAATAAGATGCATATTGACTATGATTGGAATAAATGTTTCATATAATTAATAAAACAGGTTTCAACCTCTCTTTTTAATAGCATATATCTATATAACAGATCTCATGTAAACCTTTTCACCAGTTTTTTCCAGTTTACTAATGTTTTTATTTTTGTAGATTAGTGATCAGCATCATTAAATTGCCTTTTGACAATTTAACATAAAGACAGATGGACTAACCAATGGAATCAAATCAAGAATTCAGGATAGACCTCCACATCAATGGTTGATTTTTTACAAGGCAGTCAAACATACTCACCTGTGTCAGAATAGCCTATCCAACAAATGGTGCTATCCATATCTAAAAGGAAGAAAGAGGGGGAGCAGGTATAACTCAGTGGTTGAGTTCCTTCCTTGCATACATGAGGTCCCAGGTTCAATCCCCAGTGCCTCCTAAAAAATAAATAAATGAATTAAGAAAGAGGACCCCTATCTCATACCTTATATAAAAATTATCTCAAACTAGATTAGGGACCTAAATATAAAACTACAACTCTAAAAGTCCTAGAAGAAAATATGGGGAAACATGTTCAAGATCTTATGGTATGTAGTGACTTCTTAGAACTTACACCCATGGCATGTACAATGAAAAAAAAAAAACTGATAAATGGAACTACCTCAAAATTAAACACTTTTTGTATTTCCAACAATTTTCTTAAGAATGTGAAAAGGCAGCCAACTCAAAGGGAAAAAAGTTCTTTGGAATCCACAAATCTGACAAGGATTTGATTTCCTTGTTATATAAAGAATTCACACAACTTAACAACAAAATTACAAGCAACCAACTTTAAAAATGGGAAAAATAATTGAATAGGCATTTTTTCTGCAGAGAAGATACAAATGGCCAAAAGACATGAAAAGATGCTCAGCATCACTAGCTATTAGGAAAATGCAGATCAAAACTATGAGATATCATTTCACACCATAGAGAATGGTCATTATTTTAGAAAAAAACAACAACAGGAAAACTACAAGTGCTGGAGAGAATGAAGAAATAGGAACACTCCTTCAGTGTTGGTGGGAGGGTAAAATGGTGTAAACTCTGTGGAAAGTGATTTAATAGTTCATCACTGAGCCAAATTAAGAACTACCATATGATCTAGCAATCCTGCTAATTAGAACATATTCAGAAGAAGTGAAATCAAAGACAGAAAACAGGTATTTGAACACTGTGTTCAGAGTGGTATTCACAATCGCTAAGCGATGGAAACAACAGAAATTACCATCAACTGATGAATGGATAAACAAAATGTGCATATGCATGATGAAATATTATTCATCTGTAAAAAGAAATCAATTGGGGAAGCACATGACAAGATGAAGAACCCTTGAGAACATTATGTTGAGTAAACTAGACACAAAGGACAAATATTGTATGGTCTAATTGATAGGAACTAAATACAAAGAGTAGAATTATGAAGTTGGACTATAGGGTGTAGGCTGGTGGATGATGGAATGTGGCTTGAGAAAGGGGAACTGATGCTGGGTATATGTAGAATGTTTAATAAGGTCAATTAAAAATATTTGGTAATGGATGAATTTGATGGTAACATTTAATGAGTATAACAAACACTTTTGATTTATGGATGTGATTGTGGCCGAAACAAGTAATCTAGGGAGGTTAATGCTAGTTGGAGGATATTTGGAGGATAATATTTGGGATAAGAGTGATTTTGATGGTAAATGAGGATTGTGGTTAATAATATAAATACTGGAAAATTTTACTACAACATGTTAAGAATATGGTAATACATGGGAAATATAATTAATGTAACTTATAGACTCTAACAATAATATTGAGGGGGAGGGGAAAAGATCCTTTGTCAATCATATTTCTTTCCAAAGAGATTTCCACATGTTTATAATACTTTTAAATATTTATTTTATTTATTTATCCATTCCCCCTCCACCATTGTTTATGCATGCTTTCTGCTCATCTTCTCTTTATGAGGCATCGAGAATCAAACCTGGGACCTCCATGGGGGAGAGAGGTGCTCAATCGTTTGAGCCACTTCAGCTCCCTGGTTTGTTGTGCCTCTCACTGTCTGCTCTGGTCTGGCGGGGGCGAGTCCAGGGACCTGTGGGAAGAAGCAGGGTGGGGCAGGAGTCGAGAGAAGAATGGAGACAAGACAGGATTCTGATCAAGTCTCGTTTATTGGGGGTAAAACATGGGGATATATAGAGAGGGAAGGGAACGTGTACATAGGTGATAGGCTGGTCTTGTGGGTGGCAGACGTCCAAGGAGGGGATTGGCCGACAGTTTGCACCGGGTCTGCGAAGTTTCGTGCCTTGCGCATGCGTATTGCTGTGGTCCCCTGAGTAGAGGCGGGAGGGGGAGAACAAAGAAGCAGGGAGGAGAAGAATAAGGAAATGACAGGGCAGATTTGTGAACTCTGCCATGTTGTGAGATCCGCCATGTTGTGGGAGGTTGTAAATAGGTCTCACAGCGGGTGGCTCCCTACAACTGTCTTTCCTCTTTGTGTCTCTTTGTGGCATCATCCTGCTGTGTCATCTCTCCACTCCTGCCCATCACACTAGCTCTGCTTCTCCAGGAGGTCCTGGTAACCAAACTTGAGACCTCCCATGTGGTAGGTGGGAGTGTAATCACTCGAGCAACATCTGCTTCTCTTTTAATTTAATTATTGTGCAAGTTCTACAAAAACAATTAAGTAGAGAATGAAGAAGAAAGAAAAATATATGACTAGATAATTCCTAGTTAACTGCTACCCCTAAGAATCTTTTTTAAAATTTGAAATTTTCATCCCAATTTATTAAATAGCAGCAACCTGTTTTGAGATATATCTGAAAATATTCATTTTTTACATATTGTCTAAAATGTTTCTCTTTGATTCTTTCATTCCAACAACAAGGGAGTTGTACTCCTTGGGGAGTTTTCTTCCAGTATGGGAATAATGAATGAGTTTACAGCCTCTCTTTTATGCAAAGAGATGTAGGGGAGTGGTAGTTTTTAGCTGCTAAATGTTTGATCATGTTAAAGGAAACAAATGGTAAATTCAAAGCATCTGTCAGTGCTTTGTGATGTTAAATAGTGAAATCACAGAGTAGAAGGCTCTTCAGTTTAAAAAAATCTGTTCAATAAACTTTTCATATGAAAGGCACTCTCAGAACTTACGTTGGGTTAGGAAGTACACATTGCACTGAAATAAAACAAATAAAAATAAGAATCTTAGGAATTATTTGGCAGCTAAGTGTGGAAGAAGTCTCATCCACAGTGAGGGTTATATGTTTGAAATGGTTGCTGGCAGACCAGAACACAAACGGCTTTTTAAATAAAAAAAAAATTTTTTTTGATAAAATTGAGAAAGAAAAAGTGAAGCTGATTTAAAATGGCTAGAAGATATTTTTCTATGGGAAAGAAAACATTCTAATAGTAACCTTATAGAAGAAAATTTTTTCATGCAATTTAGGATCCCACAGCTTTATTGAGCAATTCATTCATCAGGCAGCATCCCATTCAGAAAGTAGAGGGGAGCTCAACGGAGGGGGTGGAAAGGGCTCATATGGTGCCATTGGGAAGTAGGTGATGAAATGTTCTGATTGGCTGACATTAAGTTTCTGTTTTGCATACGGAGAGTGTATTAGCCAAAGGGATGCTAATGCTAAATACCAAAAACCTTTTGGCTTTTGCAAAGGCTATTTATTTGGAGTAGAAGCTTATAGTCACAAGGCCCTAAAGAGTCCCAGTCAAGGTTACTTAAGAGGTACTTTTCTCACCCAAAGTCTGTAGCCACATGTTGACACAAGATGGTGGGAGGGTGATGTCTGTGTGGACTCAGTCATCCTCTTTCCTCTTAAGGCTTTGTGGGTCCTGCTTCTTCTGATCTCAGCTGTAGGCTGGCATAAGGTTCATTTCTCTTCCCGAGGCTCATTTCTTTCTGAGCTCAGCTGCTCTGCTCTCTCCACAAGATCAGCTAGTTTTAGCACAGTAATGCCCTAGAAAATAGATAGTATATGGATAATAATAATAAGATTAAATGAGTGCTGTAGAACAATCTTATCTAGAGTTTAGTAATAGTGGAAACTTGAGATACTTGTGATACCTATCTAATAAATGTCTTATAGTCATGGTTTGTTTTCAGTGTAGACTGGAACCAAGCATGTCAGGAAAAGGAAATTTCTCAAATACCAGATGGAGTAGAGATACTGAATTGAGCAAAGAACTAGAAGAAATGGGTTAAAATATGGTCTTTGGGACAAGTATTAGGATTAGTTTGAATAAGAAGAAAATAATATTGTATTTGAGAGGTGATATGATAAAAGCAGTGATATTTGAAGAAGCAGCACTGAAGTGGAGAGGAGTGTGGGGATTATGTTTTACAAGTATTTCCACATATTGGCTGAAATGATAAGGTGACGGTCAGTGTAACTTTTAGTGTTAGGAGACCAGAAAAAAATTTAACTGCTGCTTCAGGACCTCAACTATATAGACAAAATGAGGATTACAAATAAATTGAGAACACTGAATTATAATTATGGATTTGGAGTAAAATTTGATTGGAAAAATGGGTCAGGATATTGAGCTTGGAAGGAGGAAGTATTGTAACTAATGTAACTGACAATATAAGAATGATAGTAAATTAATGATGTGGAAGATTTTAAATGGCTAAATTGAGTCTCACTGAAATGGCTTGAGGTTTGGGAGCAGTGGCTAGAACATTTATAAGAGAATAATTGGTTGAGAGAGTAAGATGAGGTCAAGAAGTTAAATGTCACCATCGGGATGAAGTATGAGTTTGGATTTCTGGTAAAGCTGAAAGATTGAACAGTCTCATTTAGTTTTGCTCCTTCCCAAAACTGCACTAAAGTAGTAGTAAGAGATGTTTTAAAGACCCAAATATATAGCAGAAGGAAAACGGAGAACAGAAAGAACAATAAGAAGATTTTTATACTAGAATGCAGAGGGTTAAGTGAGAGGTAAATAATATGGAAGTCTTGAGAATTTGGTACCCTCTTCAGTAGTTCAGAAGGCCTAGAAGCAATGAATTTATATCACAGCTTCCTTCAATGTACACGTGTTAGTCTAATCTCAGTAATATTAGATGATCAGGAAGTTGTTAGAACACCAAATCCCTGCCTACACGTTTCCCAGTCTGGCACCTGCTTCTGTTCAAGCCTGGCAGAATACGACAGACTCATGTGTAGTGTGGGTAAACCAGGGATACCAAACACAGTTGAATACAGAGACACTTTATTGAAAATGTAGGTCCTCTCAGTCCTCTTTCTCCCCACAACAAACAAAATGGACTTTCCAGGTAGGACAGTTTGAGACTTCACTAGGAACTCTGACCATCCTAAGCAGGAAAATTTAAAATCCATTGTTCTGCACAGAAACGATTCAGCAAATGCACCCTATAGTGAGGAGCTGCAATCAATAATCCTCTTTCTGTGTAAAAGCTTTATGTAATAGCCAATGCATTGAAAGAAGAAAGCCCAAATGGGTGGATTATTAGTGTTGCTTAATTCCTATGTGTCTAATGCTTATATTTTTATTTTAGTGATAATATGGGGGGGAGGTGGGGTGAGGGGGTGGGGTTGAATGGGACCTCATATATATATTTTTAATGTAATATTACTACAAAGTCAATAAAAAAAAACAAAAAAAAAACAAAAAAAATAATAATATGGGGGGAAATCAAGTCATTCCCATCTTATCTACTGATAAATTTTTTGACACTTGAGGAAACATGTACAGCAAACTGTCATGGGCGAAGGGGATAAAAACAGGTTTTTCTAGGTTTTAACTTCTTTGTCATACTAAAAACATAAACAACGTGGTTTAAGAAGTCATTGAGAGAGAACAAGTATGTAATTTCACTGTGGAAATTTTTAAATCACTTCCGTAAAAATAACTACACATTAATTGCCTACGAAAAAATTCTACATGCTAAAGAAACGTTGTAGAAAATGAACCATTGTGATGAAGGAAACAAAGGGAAATTAAATTCAAATCAGTATTTGCTTAATAGCTTAAGCAGTTGCTGATGTTTATATATTACAATGTGAATTATAATGCTCAGATAATGAATTTGTTACTTTTTTGAAAAGTCATGAACATTTCAACTCACAACTTCTCATACTAAACAGATATGCAAATATTGTTAAGATGATTGTCTATTTTACAATAAGGTTAATTTTGGTAAAAGGCACATTAACACTATAATTATAATAGGGCTAATCAAGACTGGGTTTGATAAAGAAAGCAACAAAGGTAAATGCTAAAGAAAAAAAAATAGCCAATTTGGATAATTTAGGCCAATACAATAATTTTTGTTTTTAAATAGAAGGGTTGGATTCTTTTGGCCTGATGTAATATGAAAAAGCGATGATTTCTTTTCACTTACATTCTTTTGTTGAACTTATTAATTATATTCTGATTGTCTATTATTGTGGGCATGAAGATGGCAAGGAACTATTGAAAATAGACACTTGCTATCCTCACAAGTGTTAAATATACATTTTGCTAAAGATATATAATAAAACTTCTATCAGTGATACTCAGTGTACACTGGAGTTATTTTACTGAAAATGATTATTCTATTGAAATATTTTTAAGATACAAGCATACTATATTATGTATTATTAGACACTAAATTAAATGTGCAGTTTTAACTCTAGAAATCACTTAGTTCTTAAACATTTTGAGATAATCTTTAAAACAGGATATAATTCTGTATAATTATGAATATAAAATATATTTCCAAAGTAAACTCAGAATTTTGAACCTGGAACGAATCTCAGAGGTCGTAGGGTTCTATCTGTTCATGTCTCAGAGGAGGGAACTGAATTAGGCTCATTGAAGTTGTGATTTGACCAAGGTCATATAGTTTCTTAAAAAATAATGCTCTGGAAGCATTATATACTTCTCATTTTACATATGTAAAATCATAAACATATTTAAAATGAGTAAACAAAGGCTTAAAGTGATAAAGAAGCTTGGCTAAGGACACATAATGTGGGATCTGAGGATCCAACCTAAATAATTATTTTAAAATTACTGAATTATCACCTAGAGTGTTTGTGTTCAAAATATATTCATTTCATGTAATTGAATCTCCAGTTCAGTATTTTCTCCAAGCTTCAGGCTTGCATTTCCAACTTTCTATTTGGCATCTTCCCATAAAATCTCCCAGAGATCTCAAATTTTACATGTCCAAAATTGAATTTATAATTTTTACTTTCAAATTGTGTTTGCATACCCATTCCACAGTCTTGCCCATCACAGTTAATGGCACATCTATTTCTCTGTCCCCTGTTATTTAAGCCAGAAACTTAGCAGTCATCAATTTTTCTTCCACTTACCCTTCACCTTCAAGCCATGTTGCATCTTCCTCTAAAATATACACCTCCTCAATCCAGAACACAATTAATTTGCTTGCCTCCATTAATATCCCATCATCACTACTAATGTGACATCCTTTCCTTTCTCCACACAACAGCCTCAGGAAGTAAATGAAATCATGTAACTTCTCTTTTGGAAAAAAAAATGTGAATAAATTACCTACACTTAGAACAAAATTAAACTGCTTATCATTAGCCTCTAAGGATTTACATGACCTAACTGTAGCTTAGTTTTCCAAATTCATTTTTAACATCCTCACCAACATTCATAATGTTTTAAGTCATTTTGTCTTCTTTCAGTTTCTTGAACACTTTAGGGCTTCCCCATCTCAAACATTTTGCATTTTCTTTTGTCTGGGGCACATTTTACCCTTACTTTTATGATAAGTAAACTTAAGTGAACTTTTTGTGGTAGGTACAGTCTAATATGGCCCAAATCACCCATGCTTCATGGTATCCATGACTTTCTGTTATCCTGTTATCATTATGAATTTACTTCTCTGAGTAAAATTTCTCAACATGGAGGAATGTCACTTTCAAAATTAAATTAAAAAGTTTCTGATTTCCATTTTCCTAGCAGCCTCTTTCCATTATTATCTTTGGTGAAACAAGTTGCAAGGTTGGCAAGTTCATGTGGCAGGGACCTGAGGGCAGGGTCTGGCTAACAGCTATCTAAAGAAGCTCTCAGATCAACAACCCAAATTGAAGTGAATCCTGCCATCAACCTTGCAACTGAGCTTACAAGTTCCTTCCCCAGTTTAGTCTCCAAATTGTGTTCCTTGATTGTAGTCTTGTGATAAACCCTAAAACAGAAGACCCAATTAAAACAGAAACTGTGAGATAATAAATACGTGTTGATTTAAGCCAATAGGTTTGTGGTAATTTGTTACACAGCAATAAATCCCTAGTTGGGATCTATTGAAGAAGAAGAAGTTCCCTTCTTCTCATGGGGTTTTCAGTGACTACCCTAAAACAGACTTTTCTCTATCTCAACCACTCATCTGGTTTTCATGCCAGAGGACCTGATTAAGACTAGAAATGATTTTATCAACTCATCTTTCTGCACATTTTATTTGATCAGGCTTCCCTTTAAAAGTTGCATTCTCTGAGATTGAAATGAGGCCTGTGTCACTGTCCTGTTCTCTATTGTGCACCCACACTTCTCTCTGCTTCATTCTGGCTTGGGTTCTTGATACAAATTATTTGGTGATTAGGACTTGTGGTCATTTAGAGCTATGTACCCCAGAAAAACATGTCCTTAATCTTAACCCATTCCTGTGGTTGTGAACCCATTGTAAGTAGGATCTTTTGATGAGCTTACTTCAATTAAGGTATGGCCCAACAGAGTCAGGATGGGTCTTAATCTTACTACTGAAGGCCTTATAGAGAAGACCACAAAAAGGGAAGCCACAGGGAGTAGGCAGAAGCTGGAAGTCAACAGAACCCAGGAAGGAAACAAGTAGATGCCATCATGTGCATGCCATGTACATTGTCATGTTATAAAAAAGCCCAGGATCCCCAAAGATTGGTGGCCAGCTAGAAGATACCAACCTTGGGTGGAAGGAAGGAAACCTTCCAGCCTAATGTTGTTAAACCAACCCATTGTATGGTATTGTTTTAGTAGCTAGGAAGCTATTATAGAACCACAGCATTCTCTTCTCAGGATATTAGCATTTTCCTTCATCTTCGTCTTATTTAAATACATGCTTGATCTCCTGGGATAAACTTTTTCTTCAATACCCTGTTCTGAAGGGAGACATAGACACAGTGTTGAAGGTTAGCTATGCTTCACAATATTAGTCTGTATTTTTTCCATTGTCTATCCAACTATGATAAAGCAGTATACTGTTCTTTGATAAACATAGATAGTATAGTCAATCTGGATAATTCATGTTATGACAATTACCTATTTCTGACTTGCAGGGAATTATTTTCTGCTTGGTTAATCAGGAAAATTGCTTTACTTCTCCCCTTCACTTTGCTTTTGTGGACAGAGTCAGAAACCAGAAGGGCTAAACCTGCCTTGAATCCTTCAGAAAGTTCAGAAGGCTTCTATCCTTTATGCAACTCCATAGAATATGAATTCTTCTTGTTTTGGGAATACTTGCAACTGAAATGACTCAATAATTCATGTGAAGGAGCTGTCAAATTGTCTGATTCTACATTTTTGGCCTAGTCTAATTGTCATAATGCATTTGAGTCATTTTCTCAAAATTAGTTTAAATGATTGTGAGCATATTTATAACCCTAAAGCTCAATATAACATGTTGAATTATTTGATCTATTCCTTTTGTTTATGGTTTTTCCAAAATGTTGTCTTTCAAGTATGGTCTAATGACTGCCGATAATAGCCAGTTGTCTATTTGACCTACCTGTTGATACACATATGTATTTTTCAAATTACAATATCTATATCCTAATTTAAATGCTAAATTTCATAAAAACTAGATTTTATTTCATTAGTGTCTCATCAGACTTATTACAGTTCTCCATATTAATTCTCAGATTTTCTTTTCTTTTATTCAATCCATTGACAATTTGCAGTCAGTGAAGTGAGTGGAATATGGTCCCTATTTTTGCTTCATAATAATAGAACTGAGGAGTAAAATAGTCATATTTATCAAAATTATAGATAGAATTATTCCATACCCAAACTGTTTCCTCTATGTTTCTATCATAAGAGAGAAAGTTATGACTATATTTTTATTATGATTTTATAATAAGAGTTCTGAGAAACTATATTTTTTAACTATTTCAAGATAATTTTCATTAGTATTTCACATAACTAAATATCAAGGCTGAAATTCCCCTTTGTCAAAATCCACCTAAAACGTTAAAAGGGAATAGGCAACAAGTTCAAGTAATTACCTTAGTTACATTTTTCTTTCTTGCACTGTTATAAGTAAATCTATTTAAGAAAATATTGCAAAAAAATTTTAGGTCAAATTATCCATTATAGTACAGGTGTGATATCACACGTTTTCACTAATAAGAGTAAAAAGAAGACTCAAGTCAATTTTTAAGAACTCTGTCACAGCCTCTTGTGTGCAATAGGAACTCTGGTGTATTCAGGGGCCTCTTGGATGCATGGATAGATGGATTAGTGATCAAAGCTATCACAGCACATCAATTGAAAAAACATAGCAGAGAATTGAGTCCTAAAATTTCATCATTTGGGCTAAAAAGATATTAATTAATTTTGCTTGTCATAGTTATATAATTGGCCTTAAATGTGAGTTTATTATTTATTTATTCATTTATTTATAAATTATATGAATCATTATGGTTGTTTTGTTTTTTAATTTACATAGCTTTGTATAAGAAGACACAGTCAAGTGTGTACATAAGAAATGAACTTTAGGCAGTCCCTTGGAGCAAAGATTTTATATTTTTATATTACACGTTACCATGGCAAAATGTGGATGCAAACAGGAGATTTTTCTTCTCTGCATCTGGGATATTGCTCCTCTATGATAAAATGTATATAACGATATTAATTGTTGAGCTAACTTTCAACACATCTGGAAAATTTACTCTTCAAATAGCTTATAACAACCTCCCAATAGAAAATTAGAAATTTAGCATTCACTTAGAATTGCCAAATTGCTTATTATATATTAAGATATCTATATCCAAATTTCATAAATGTCTTGAGTCCTGTATACATCCCAAGGCTTACTAACAATAATTTCTCCAGACCTTATCTGCACAAGGTGGCATGCTTCATTGTTATGGTTAATTTTATTCTGAAATTTTAGGGATGAATTAAATTAATCCTTTTATTTCTTTGTTCACAATATTGTAAAATTGATGTTTTTTTCTTTCTTTTTGGTGATGAGTCTGGGGGAGAAGGAAAGCCTAAGTTAGTAAGAACAGAGTAAACAAAATCTGATAAAAAAATATAATACTTTATTTTCCCTTCTTGAAACTGCCATTTTTCTATATTTCATTTAAAAGGTAATTGGAATCAGTATTCTCTAAATCAAACACCCCTCTTTACTTATCATAATGTGTAGACTGTTTAGTGTATCATCTTGATGTTCAATCTTTCTAAGGTATTTTCCTCCCATTTTTCATTTTGAAGTGTTTGGAAGTTAATGAAGCCCTCTGTGTGGCTTCTGTCATCAGAACACTTCAGTTGAATAAGTTTCAACCGTGTGTTCTAATCTCCTTGGGTACAAATGGTCAGCAGGGCATATATTTTTGCCCTGCTGCTTTATTTTTTGAACATTTTTATATAGCTGGAAAAGGCTAGACCCCCATGGAATCTTATCAAAACACCACAGAGGGCTTGGATGCATCATATTATTGGTATTAATAAGATGAAAAATTAGCCACTGCAATAGATGCTGGGAAATGTTTCAAATCACAGAGAGAAGCTTTCTTCAGGATAGAGCTGAAAGAAAATAGGCCGGCAGGGAAATAGCTCTGAGGAGGTTTTTAAAAGTATGGAAATGAAACAAAGCTTTTGGTGAATAATAGGTTTCTATTGGACTAAATAAAATGTGCAGATGTTGCATATTATGTGTATGTGTACGTGTTGTATATGTAAAGGCGGTGAGGACAGGTCTCCTTGGGAAAAGTGAGTTCAAAACTGAAGTAACTTTTGGCACAGAATAAAATTAACAAAGCCAAGTGCTGTTTTTTTTTCCCTTAAATTATTTGCAAATTCATTCAGTTATTCCTTTTTATATCTAGTAGAGTCCTGACCTTAAAGAGCTATAAAGATGTATTTTTACTTAACTACAAAATCAAGTAAAGATTAAAGGAAATTTTCGGGGATTTTATTTTTAAATTGCTATTAAAATGTACCTTATTGAAATCTTATTTTTTTATGTGGATTCTTACACAGTCAAAATATATTAGGCAGTTGCCAAATCCTTTTAATATTTTAAAGGTAAAAGCAAGTGGAAATTGAAACATTTTAAAAAACAAAACTAAAGCAGTTAGTAAGCATATTCATTTTTCCTAAAGTAGACTAAATGAATTGCAAGAAAATTTGATATATTTTGGTTTTCCTTGGATGCCTCCCATAGTGTTATGTATTTAGTGAGTAAACAATAACTGTTGGATGAGTGAATGAAGAATCCGAGAAAAATAGATGGAATGTCTTTCTTTCTATTGACAAAATACAAACTCTTTCTAAAATCTAACAACATTGTTATTTCAAGTACTTATAAAGTCAAAATATTAAATGGCTATGCAATGTTCAAACTTCCAGGTGTGTAAGGCTTATAGGATGGGAGTACCTTGACCTTTATGTTGTGAGAGGTGAAATAGAAAAGACGATCTTACAGCCAAGGCAAACTTAGCTCCAATAGACACATACTGACTACTCTCTTAAAGGGTGATTTTCTCCTAAATTCATGAATAAGTATAAAAAGAGGAATCTAGATATATGAAAAGAAAAAAGCAAATGAAAGCAAAGCAGATAGCAGAGCAAGAGTCTTTGTTCTTGCTATGAAGTTTGGATGACAGAGAAATCTGAGTCAAATTACATTGGGTTCTAAAGGAATTAAACTTTGACATCTATTGCATAGGGAGGGGGTGGAGATTACTTCTAAAGAATTATATAAGAAGGATTTATAAGACTAGGAGAGAGTATTCTGCTAAAATCAGATCTGCCCTA
The DNA here is from genome assembly GCF_030445035.2 of Dasypus novemcinctus. Classification (NCBI taxonomy): domain Eukaryota; kingdom Metazoa; phylum Chordata; class Mammalia; order Cingulata; family Dasypodidae; genus Dasypus; species Dasypus novemcinctus. Next base: position 128,166,305 of record NC_080676.1, read on the forward strand.
AATTAATGTGGTTATTTATGTATTGGGGAAGGAAAGGAGATTGAGCCCAATTCCTAAGGTGCAAATGGGAAATTTTCATCCCTAGAGGCTGTGTAGAGAAATTAGAAGGAAGAATGCTCATTTTTTTCTAAATCAATCAGCAAGCCCCTTTAATCCTTGAAACAACAGCAAGACACAAACCTCCTTTCTTAATCCAATGGCATCACTTACCATTTTGGAAAGCTAAGGATCTTCCTCAACTTCATGTTGATTTCACCTCTGTGAAATATTATATTATCTATCATATAGGCATCTTACTTTTAAAGACAATTTAGAAAAGTCTCAATGGAAAGTGTCAAATCTACTGCCTCTCCTGCATCCTCTGCATTGCATGAATTGTCATTCAATTATAGAATGGCTTTCTTTTATTTTATCTCATTTAATCTTTGTCACTGTCAGTTGAGTTGGCATTGTTAGTCTTATTTTAAAAGGGAATCAAGGCTCAAGGTTCAGAGAGGACAATTTGCTTTCCTATGATGACATAGCTAGTACAGAACATAATCTAGATTGTAACTCAGACCAGTAATTCCAAGCATATTATTCTTTTGCTTTTTAGAAAATGCAAATACCTTGCTAATTCTTACAATAACAATGTTTAATCATAGTCACTCAGAGACCAAAGCTGAAGAGTAGTCAACATCTTAAACCTTGTAAATCACCATGTTAGGGGAGAAAGAAAACTCTGGAAGTATCTTCAGTGTGTCTAAGTGTCTAACTTGTGACTTTAAGTCCTAGATATAGACAATATAGGTATTGTCTAATTTGATTATCTGTAAAATCTACTGCTAGATGGGTGTGGTAGCAAAACCAAAATGTACAAGAATTATAGAATTAACACATCACTTTAACTATTTTGCATATAGCCAACCATAACAAGGGAATAAACAACATCACCCAAGCACAGAAATACAAGTTCTCATTACAGATATGTAAATCTTGAGCTTCCATGGTTTAGTTGCTCTTTCTTCCAATGAAAGAGTGAATGGTGTGCCCCCACTCTCCTAACACTTGAAAGATCCAAAAGCTCTAGTCTTCATACTGAATCCAATCCACAGTGACAGCAAAGATAGTTTCCAGAGAAAGAGGGAGTATCTATACTTATCAGGCAATTTATGGGCCTCTGCTGATACTATATCTCTTTTACTTCCAGTCCAAAGGAATATGCGTATATGTGTTTATGTGTCTGTGTCTGTGTGTGTGGACTGAATAACTTTAGTCTAGTAGGTTGGATAGATTTTTATAATGGATACCTTTTACTTTGCCAAATAGGCTGAAAATAAATAAGTTATTTGGAAAGGCTAACTCTGGTCCATTTGCCCTTTTTATGTCAAAGGTGACATATGACAATGAATGTGAATCAGTTCATTGTAGATCTTAGAGCCCATATAGAGCTGACAGTCTTGAAGTGCGAATAAAATATTCTACCTCAGAAGGGACTCATGTCATTTCCACAGGCAACTCTTTGGATATAATTAATCACATGTTCCCATCAAACCACAGGATGGCCAGGAAGTAAAATTTATTATTTACTAGGAAGTAGGGAGAACTGGGACTATCTGGCAAATAATGTTAATGACTATGTGATGGTTAATTTCATGTGTCATTTTAACTAAATTATGGTGTCCAGTTGTTTGGCCAAACACTGGTCTGGTTGTTACTGTGGGGTATTTCATAGATGGGATTTACATCTATAACTAGTAGATTGCATCTATAATCAACAAAAGAGATTGCTTTCAGTTATCTGGGGAGTCTCCTCATCCAATTAGTTAGGAGACTTAAAAGTTAGAGGAATGCAGAGATGAGAAGAATAATTTCTGTATCAGCTTCAGCACTGACGCTTTCCAGAATATCTAGTCAGCGAGCCACCCCTGAGTAACTTGAACAGACTCCAATGTGAACTTAAATGGAGTTTCCAGTTTGTGGCTTGCCCTATGGACTTCAGACTTGCCAGCCCCCATGGGCATGCGACCCAATTCCTAAAAATCAATCATATATAGAGAGATATAGCTATATAGATATATAAATATCCTGTTTTTCTGGAGAACCCTGACTAATACAATCTACAGCACACACATTGTCACTGCACTGCTTGAAATTCAACTTGAGTGTTGACCTGGTGTGAACCCAGTTTTTGTACTGACAGAAAGCATCCTAAGAATCAGGTTATCTTCCCTTTTTTCTCCTCATATACTGCAACTTGTTTGAATCCCTGACTTCTGATTCCTCATCACTTGCTACATGTTCCTTAAACTGCAACCTGCTCTTCCTAGATCAAAGTTCTTTCTTGGCTTTCCTGGCTAATATTGACACTGTCCAGCCTGCTCTGCTGATATCTATGCTCCAGCATCACTGAATCTTCCTAATCTGTTCCATTGACTCACAATGCACATAATTTCTTGGTTGAATTTTCACAGCGCTGTTATTTCACATGAGTACATATACCTTTAATGATTTTCAGAGAATTTCTGGCAGCAGAATTGGCTGAGAGGAAAGCATTTCTAGTCAGGAAGCACACACGGTGTCAATCTGTCAGGGAGTTTTCAAAACTCTTTGACTAGCAATGTAGATACTCTCTAATTCTACCATTTCAGTAATTGAACTATTTTACTGTATTCAGGAATTGGAACTCCTCAGAAAGAAATTCTTTCCAAGCATAAGCCAGAACAGTAGATCAAATCTGAATGAATGCCAGAAAAATGATTGAAAAAGTCTTACCTTTTCCCCAGTCAACAGTCTGTGCTTTGCATAGGATCAAGATTGGTTCTCTGTATCTCATCATGAATCATAAAGTATTGAATGAGTTTCCTGTCCAGAATTGGGGGCAGACATTCTTAATTGCTTATCTCAGTTAAATCACTCAAAATTGTTCATCATACTCATCCTTAACCTCTATATTTAAAATTAAAATAATCAGTTTCTTGGAGAGATGAATATCAGGAGACTTTTTCAACCCTTATGTTGAGAATAAGATAATAGTTCTATCCTTGATTTTCTAGCAGAGGACTATCTGATAGAAATATGAAGAGCTGCATATCTAATTTTAAATTTTTAGTAGCCACATATAAAGAACTTGGAAAGAAAGAGGTGAATTAATTTTAACAAAATATTTTACTACACAATATATTTAATATGTTATCATTTCAACATTCAGTCAATATAAAAATTTTCAATGAGATTCTTTTTTTTCCTCCAAAGGCTTCAAATCTTGTGTGTATTTTATACTTATATTACAGTTCAGGTCTGAATAGTCACATTTCAAATACTCAATATCCACATGTAGCCATTTGCTACCATATTGGCTAGAACTATTCCAATAGAGTTCCCAGTCATTTAAGAAAGCTCATTCCTAATCAGTTACTGTTGTAATTTTGTAATTTGTCTATAACTTAATCTTCTTGAACAAAAAGATGATATCCTGGATGGATTTAAGATCTAATTTCCAAGTATTTACATATTTGATTTACCTCCTACTAAGTGCCAGATACTTTTCTGTAGAATCTAGAGAAGTCAAAACACAGAACAAATGCTCTCATGGAGCTTAACTTCTTCTTCTTCTTTTTTTTTAAAGATTTATTTATTTATTCATTTATTTCTCTCCCCTTACCCTCCCCTCACTCCAGTTGTCTGTTCTCTGTGTCTATTTGCTGCATGTTCTTTGTCCGCTTCTGTTGTTGTCAGCGGCACGGGAATCTGTGTTTCTTTTTGTTGCGTCATCTTGTTGTGTCAGCTCTCCGTGTGGGCAGTGCCATTCCTGGGCAGGCTGCACTTTCTTTCGCGCTGGGCGGCTCACCTTATGGGGTGCACTCCTTGCACATGGGGCTCCCCTACATGGGGGACACCCCTGCGTGGCACGGCACTCCTTGTGTGCATCAGCACTGTGCATGGGCCAGCTCCACACAGGTCAAGGAGGCCCTGGGGTTTGAACTGCGGACCTCCCATGTGGTAGAAGGATGCCCTAACCACTGGGCCAAGTCCGCCGCCCTTCTTCTTCTTTTTACTACTCAAATTGCTTTAGTACATAATATTTTTAATGGTCTATATTTTGCATAATGGTTTATGCTCTGCATCACACAAAATCAAAGGTTTTGACAAAATGTGCAATGGCCAGTATCCATCACTGCAATGTCATGCAGAACAATTACAATGGCCCCAAATGCTCTATGTCATATCCATTCTTCCCTTTCCCTTCCCCCAGAACCTCAAGTGACCACTGCCTTCACATCAGTGCTACAGATCTTCCGTCACTAGGATAACAATAAGTCTACTTTAGTTGAAAGTTGCATTCCCCCTCCCATGTTTGTTCATTCTTCAATCCTGAGGACTTTGGTATGGTCATGCCTGCTCTGCTTTCAATTGAAAGGGAGCTTAGATTCCATGGGGCAGATGGGTGGTACTGTCCCACTTGCAGTTGTAGATACTCTCCGTTTCCTGGGATGGATGTTGTCCACCATCATCCCTCTGTCAGTTGTTCTTGGTGAGTCTGACAAACAGGAGAGTAGGTGTTGTTTGCAACTCTGTTGAGATTCAGGGCTTAACGAACATATGAATAGCTGGAAGTTTCAAGTCTCTGGGATACACACTTAATGGGTATAGTGCTAATTATAGTTCAGATAAAAGGGGCATAGGAACCATGTGTAGGAAAACTACATATGAGTCCAACTCCAATACATTGGAAGGGAACAGGCCTTCATTTAGCCCAAGGTAAGGCTCACTGACAGGGTGCCAAATTCCTGTGCTTGTCTGCCCTGCTCACAATCTCCAGATGTGTCTAGAGCCCTCAGGAGCCCACCTGCTTGAGGCACCATTCACTGCAGCAGTCAGTGAGATCCTCCTAAGATGTACATAAACATAACTTCTAGAATGACCTCCCAACTCACTTTGAAATCTCTTAGCCATAGAAACTCATTTTTATTTAATATTTCCTCTTTTTGGTCAAAGTCTTCTTCCAAATGCATCACTAGTTGGCACTTGGTAATAATCCGTCGGGGCCAGAGATGTCTATCCTTGGGAGTCATGTCCTACACTGGGCGGAAGGCAGCAAGTTTATATGCTGAGTTTAGGCTCAGAGAGGGGCCACACTTGAGCAGCAAGGAGGCTTTCAGGAAGCAACTCTTAGACAATATATATTACTAAATTTCAATTTCACAAGAAAAAGGTTCACAAATACAAAAATCAATATCGAGGGGCTGGCATGTTGGTCTTTCTTCCCTTATTATGCACAGACCTTGTACACTAGAGATTCTTGCCAATCTATGAGAGAATGTAGCAGGACTCCCAGGATGAGAATTCAATATTCCATAGGTTATTCTGTAGGCCTCCCCCCACCAAAATCACACCCCAGGACTACCTGAACCCAATCATATTCCATACAGGCATGCCCCAGGTATATCCCTCCCCACACATACCACCATCACTGACACCCCACATTAGTAATCATTCCCTACCACAACTGCAACTCTACTGCAATCCAAAACCTCCCCCAAAATAAAGCCAGAAAATAAATAGTAAAAAAAAAAAAAAAAAGGCAAAATAAAAATAAGTAAAAAATAGAAGAAAAAATTGTTTTTGCATTGTGTATTTCATTCTTAAAAGATCTGCTATCTTCCATGTACAGGGACAATTTCTTTTGCATGTTCCTCCAGTGTCCTATTACCTTCACTTTATTTTCAAAGAAACTCCAGGCCACAGAAAAGTCACAAAGAAAACACAGGGGACTCCCATATTCCCTATCTCCTCCCCCCCCCCTCACACTTTTCCCCACTAACAACATCTTACATAACTATGATACATCTGCCACAGCTGATGGACAAACATTGAAGCACTGCCACCAACCACAGTCAAAAGTTCACACTATGGTTCACATTCTGTGACATACACTTTTATCCATTCTAACAATATGCACAATGGCCTGTATCTTTCACTGCAAGATCATACAGGACAATTCCAATGCCCTACAAATGTGCCATGCTCATTCCATTCTCTCCTAAGCCTTCCCTCAGAATCCATGGGAACCACCAAGTTGTAATTTTGAAGAAAAAGATTCAGAGTTACATGCACTAATATTGAGGGCTTGACATACTGGTCTGTCCTCTTCCATTAGGCACTGCCCAAGTCCTCAAGAGACTCCTGATTCTCCATTTGAGAACAAAGCAGGTCTCCCAGGGATGGGAGACTAATATTTTCTCATTCATTGTGTTGGTTGCCACCTGCATAACACCATAAGACAAGTTGAACACTTTTATATTCCATAGAAACATGCTCCAGGGGTGTCCTTTCTTACATATCTCCCCACCCCAATGCCTTGTACCGATAACCCTCCTCTGCCATATTTGTTAAAAGAGCATTCCCACTATTGTAGTTTTAACCACAGATATACAAATCCCCTGAGTTCACCTGTTCTTTCCTCCAGTCCTCCCCCTAGTTCCATGGATATTCCAACCCAATGCCCCCACTTACCCTCACATTCCAATACTGCTGACCCCACCCCATCCCTGCCAAACCTACCCCTTCCACCTTATCATAGGTTTTACCCATATTAAGTATAGGCTCACCACACTCCCTTTCTTTCTCCTGAAAACATATCTCCCAGACTCTAGTTCTGTGAATCTTTTCAATTTGTTTAGGTTGTATCAGTGAGGTCATGTAATATTTGTACTTTAGTGACTGGTTTGCTTCATTCAACATAAGGTCTTCAAGATTCATTCATGTCTTCCCATTTGTCAATACTCGATTTCTTCTTACACCTGGGTAATATTCCCTTGTATGTATATTCCACAATTTGTTTATCCATTCACCTGTTGATGGACACTTGGGTTGGAGCTTAACTACTAGTGGTTCATTCTTTTAAGGTGACACCAAAAAAATTTACAAAAATACAGAGACACAGCATCTGGTAAGTCAATATCTTGTATTTTAGATGGATTTTATTTTTTCACTTCCTAGCTGTTGTTTGTATTAGTGATTTCCACAATTTTACCTACTGCCCATCAAACATTTATCTCTGACTGCCCAGGACCCTTGACTTCCATATCCCACATGTATTTATCTTCTTCAGAAGGCATAAAGTTTCTTACTATTTTTCAACCAGAAGAATCATTTTCATGTCTCAAGTACTGTGATCTTTTCCTTTTAAGTATTTGTAAAATTCCTACTCATAAACCGCTACTCATAATTCAATGCCAAGTTCTATTGATACCACATCCAAGAAGCTTCTCCAGGCTCCCTTTGTCAGTTATCTATTTTCTACCCCTTGCTGACAAAGACCTTACACAAGTCTTTATTATTACATTTATTTGGGAATGTATTTATATGTTGATTCTTCCCCACTACATATACTTATTTACTTTAGCCCTTATAACTAACAGAGAGACTGACTCAGGAGAGATGCTCAGAGATGGATGGGTGGTGTATCTGTTCGTCATCTTAGTCTCTCATATTCCCTCCTGTTCCAAAGGAACCTGCACTCTTGGGTATATGTACCATGACCCATATTATACTGGTGTTCCCATGGACTGGTGAAAAAAGTTTACAAAATCAGGGGTTAGCCTCAGAATTATGGGGGAAATGCCCAGAAGAAAGGCTGAGCCTATCATGTCATGTTTACATGCACTCCTTTCCCCTTAAGAGAACCAATCCTTAGCTTATGTATAAACCATAGTCCATTATTTAATTTTTCTTTCACCAATGTTTTTCTGGGCCTCAGTGTTTCTTAGGCTGGGTGGTCTTCCAATGCTAATTCAAGAAAGATATTTCTCAAACATCAATTATAATTTGAATAAAAAGATTGACCCATTTCCAGAGCTCAGAGCTCAGGGTAGCATTACTCACAGCTTTAAGAAGGATGAAGGCAAACACAACCTTCTAGCACTATGGGAGATCACTCCTATTCCTTCCACAGTAAGCACATGAATGTTTTAATATAAAACTTCTTTGTAATCCAGTTTTTTAGCCTACACATTGAGAATCTGACTGAATGTGATTAGAATATATGATCTTAAGAGAAGGGGTGGTCTCTTCTTGTGACATTGTTTGCCATTGTGTATGATTTGCTGCATTTTCTGAACTCATGAATTAGCTCCTCTCAAGAACTCAGGGAGTCTGTGCCTGCAGTTCGAGAATTTTACTTGATGATAACATAGCTTTACCTATCAAAATGTGAGACTGTAGAAGTGATACAGATAGAGGATTGACCAAGATGCCATCATTCTTTAGGGAACTATATTCAAATTATTAAAATATAAATTTTAATATAATTCAACTTAATTGATCTAGAAATAAAGATCCTTAATAAAGGGAAAGAATAGTAAAATATAATCTTCTTGTCCTAAAAAGGGCCCAACAGTATATTTTTATACTCTTATTTCTCAGTGTCTTTTTGTTTGTTTATTTTGATTTTTTTGTTTTCATCAAATAAGAGGACTCTCTGGTTCAATTTACTGTCTTTTCAGAAATGAATATTGAAAATCTTATTAAAATTATACAGTCCAATATTAAGATTTGAGTTGCCTAGATACAGATGGTGACTATAGGCATTGGTGATTACAATGCAGTGGGAACAACAGAAACCAGGAATCAATGCCACTTCTTCCATTGCTCTCAGTGACCTTAGACAGGTGCAAGTTTCTCATCTGTAAATTGAAGACAGTAAAAATTTTCCTTCAGAAATATTGTGAATATGGCAATGAGGCATTGTATATAAAGCACTTTTTATATAGTTGGTGAAAGATAAATGCTAGTTGCCTTCTTACTCCACTTTTATTTTTCCTTTTCATAAGGATATGAAAATACCTTTCACATAAGTATCTTTGTGGGCTCCTACTTCATCCAAAGATGAAAGCATAAGACCCCGCTCTCAAATTTTCTTTCCATATTCTTTTATATCTCCAAGGAGAACATAGAAAATAACCAAACTTCTGCTGGTATGATACACACCACTTAGGGTTTTCTGATTATTCCATATGCTATCATGTCTCAAAATTTGTTTTTTTTTTTAAGATTTATTTATTCTGCCACCCCACCCCCCTGTTGTCTGCTCTCTTTGTCCATTTGCTCTGTGTTCTTTTCTGTGTCTGCTTTTATTCTCATTCGGTGGCTCCGAGAACCATTCCTGGGACCTTCTGGAGTAGGAGAGAGGCAATGATTCTCTTATGCCACATCAGCTCTCTGTTCTGCTACATCTTCTTATCGTCTCTCCTCTGTGTCTCTTGTTGTGCCATCTTGCTGCACCAGCTCTCTGCGTTGGCCAGCACTCCTGCAGGGGGCGGCACTCCCACGTGGGCCAGCTCAGTGCATGGGACAGCTTGCCCTTCAGGACATTGAACCCTGGACCTCCTATATGGTAAAGGGGAACCCAACTGCTTGAGCCACATCCATTTCCCTCAAAATATTTTCCATTTTAAAAGATTTCCTCTGGAGAAAACTCCTTAAGAGTAATTAATTAAAGCAAATGTGGGAATTTCAAGCATTTACCTCCTCAAGTAGATTATGTGCTTATGAAGGGAATGTATCATACCATATTTTTTCACATTTACTCAGACTTTCACAGCACTAACCACTCAGGAGAGCACCCAGATTACTCTACCTAAAATGGGTACTTAATGAGAAAGTGTTCAATTGTTCTTTACCTCTACCGAGGTCAGTATAAAAGGAAATATTTAAAATATGAATCATTCCAGGGAGATAAATGGAGTCAAGTAATACTTCATGAAACAGATTTTGTATGATCACATTTAGATCTGTTATGAGTAAAATCCCTCATTCTGAACAGTAAGAAGGAGTTTCAGACTATAACATTGGATTAGGCTTTTAAAAGAAAATAAATGATCTGTAATCTAACAGATTTCTTTATGCTGACCTACAGCATTTCTACATATGATCATTCAGGACTGTATGTTTATCAGTACTTTCTCAATTTTCCTTTTTTAAAAATATTATTTTAGGCAAGCTACAAAATAAAAACAGTTGTATCATTTTATATTTCCAAAAGCAATATATGAGAGTCCTAAGTGTTCCACATCCTCACAAACATTTTGGTACTGTCAGTCTTTTTAAATTTTAACAATCTTACTGTGTATATAGGAGTATTCCATTGCTATTTTAATTTTAACTTTAATTTTCCTAATGACTAATATATTGAACACTCTATTCATGTTAATAAATAAAACATTTATGCATTTCTTTTTGTAAAGTGTTTGCTTAAATCTTTTCTCTGTATTTATTGGGTGCTTTTTCTCTTTTACAGTTGTAGGAGCCTTAGTGTGTTTTAAATTTGCATATAATTTATGGAGGATCCCAGATACAGTTTGCAAAGAACTAGTTGTTTTTTTTCTGTGTGTTTTCTCTCATTAAATGACTGTAAACATTTTATTTGTGCAGTATTATAGTGTTTTGCTTGCTCTCACTATGCTCTCTGTCTTCTACTGCAGATCAGTTGCATGTCTCTTTTTATCCCTAAACTTCACTGAATAATGTTAACAAGAAAAGTTGTGTTCCATTGTGACTTTCATTCATTTTTAGCAATTTCTTGATTGAATTGGACCTGAAACACCTTCTCTGTCTAAGCAATAGCCACTGGACTTGATGAAACTCACATTCAAACAACCATCCCTGGGGGGGATTTACTATTCACATATTTCATGATTTTATGTTTTTTTCCCCTTTATATCCTACACCTGTAGGAGTAGGAATGAATTTCTGTTCCCATAAGTACATTTATGAGAAAAATTAAAATCAGTGTAATAATGTTTTCATTTATTTACAGCAAGTACCTGGTGTCATTGAACAAGCTTTAAAAGTGATTAGGCTGAAAATATGTGAATGGAGTAAAATAAGCCCTGCAGATAAGCACATGGTTCCAATTGTTGAGAACCTCCAAATGAGAGCTTTCCATGCATTCTTCCCTTTAAGGTATAAGTTATGATGCTAAGACACGGCTATGAGCTTGGCAAAAAAGAAAAAACAAAACTCCTAAATGCTTCTTCACATTGCTTTAATAATTTCCAGTTCTGAGTCTGAGTCAGGTCAGGCTGGACAGATATTATACCTGAGATAGAAGATGGATAAACATTTTATTTCTCCTGCTTCATTGGATAAAATAGAAATGGTTAAACCATTTGAAGTGTGACCCTCAAGGTCACTGGCACCATAACAAAGTCCAAAGTACAACATAAAATTCTGAGTGACCATTCATGTAAAGCCTGTTGAAACAGAACTGTAGCCTTAGAAATCAAATATTTTAAGAATAAAACGAGGAGGGATAAATTCCACCAAAGACAATATATGCAGGACAATTTTTGACATTGCAAGAAGAGAATGAGAATTGCTTGGTGACTGAATAAGGAGCATTGAGAACTCAGACCAGGAAGGGAGAAGACCATTAATGGGTACAATACAAGTGGGGAATGATGTTAATTCCTGAGAAGTATAACTGGGATGGAAACAAGATAAGTCAAATTAGCCAAACACAGAAGGCAGCTACAGGATAAAACATTTGTGCTTACCTAAACTAATCAAGGAGTATAATGAGTAATAGGACTTAACCATCGAATGCTTACTATGTGGCAAGCATAAATACCTTTTATGGCTAATCTCATTTAATGCATTCACATTAGCCCTATGAGTTCACCATTCTCATTTTGTAGGTGAGGAAATTGAGGCCTTAGGAACCTGTATAATGTGTCTTAAACTAGCAAACGGACGCAATTCCCTATAAATGAGCTTTATTTTTTAAAATTATTTTACTTATTTAGATACTAACTAGTGACAAAAAGAAGGATTAAGACTAAAAATGAAGAAAGTATTTTTAACTTAAAATGTCTAAAGAGATACCAGACTGGACTGAATAGCTTTCCAGGTCTTGGTGTGGGCACCTGGGCCAAATCTGTCGCGTGGACCTGTCTGGCTTGGCAGGCACAATGTTTCATAAATTTTCAAATTGTGAATATCTTTTGAGTGGGGCAGATAATCTGCAAGTATACAAAGGAACCTCCCCACCAACACCTGCAGCACCAACCCCAACCCCAGTCTTTCAATTGGCTTGGATTTTGACACCTCTGATTTGTAGATTAACCCAAAGAATATTAAAAAAGCACTGACATTATTTGTCCATAATATAGATAATTTAAAATTGTCTAAACTTTACAAGAACATTTGCAGAACTTTCATCATTTAGATATTTGAACCAAACCTGAAGAGCAACCTCCATATCATCTTGTCTATATCATACTTTATTGAAGTGTGGGGCTGTATATTTATGAGCATTTACTGAGGTACTTACATATACCAAGTATTAATGTATTTTTATAAATATTAGTTTACATATCCATCTCACCAAGAGTTGTATTTTATTCAATTTTTATCGATATATACTAGACTTTACATATTTCTCGAATTAATGTATTTTTGCATAGAGAGCCAAACTGGAATTAGTAAGAAAAGCTCTTTTAGAAAATTAAATCCTAGGTACCTGAAAGACTCAAATGACTTTAGGTATACTGTGACTTTAAATTTTATATAGTCATATATTCTACACCACAATGTTGTAGAGGACTAAATCCTGACACGATATATATGTACAAAAGAGTATAATTTTGCATTTATGTCATTTTTTGATGTCTTATTGTACAGTCAAGTCTTGCTGTAAAAGTTCCTCATGTAATTGCAAAATGTTTTAATCAAGCATATTTGTTACTTTGTAAAGATATAATGTGTAAAAGGAAAAGTCTGATCTGCCTTTTTTTTTCAATTTTGTAAAAACGATTTTTCAAAGGCTATCTTCCACAAGCAGTTCAATACAGAGCAAATGTTTATAGCTGAGTTATAAACCTCTTGAAGCATGGAAATGGTGGCAGTGTTAACTGTTAGGAGCACCATTATAATCAATTATAGCAGTATGTGCTAGACTTAATACTTAGAAATGTTCAATAACCCACATTTGGATTAAAGATTTGCTCATTTCATTTCATTTCCCAACTACAAACTTAAATTATTTCCAGAAACAAAAAGACTAGATGGATAAAACTCTGAGTACTTATGGCCAGGATATATTTGCCTGAATATGAATGGGTGAGTGGAAATTTGCTGTTATTTTCTTTTAAGATTACTTAGGATAATTTTTTTTTTACACACAAAATACATTTATTGACTGCCACACATGAAAATTTCAACAGTAGTATGTGGGCTACAGAAAAAAAAAAAACTGATCACATTTTTTTCTGCTGTCCTTTCAGCTTTTTTTAGCCTCTGTATTTGTCTGTCCTCAAACTCCTTTGCCTTAAAGTAGGAAAACGGAAGACCTCACACCTACGCATTACTGTTCTTGACCTCATTCTGATTGTACCTATTTAAGGTCTGCAAACATCAACAAGGCCAGATAATATTTTTAAAGTATGCTTAAGAATTGGCATAGGTGATGTTTAAAAAAACACTGCCTATTTTGCTTCACGGAAACTCATTTTCCCATTAAAATTTTGGAATATAATTGGCTTTCGTTTTGGAAAATTTTACACAAAAATGGGCAGTGAGAGAATTAGATATTATTTTATTCATGGTTTCATGGTGACAGGACTTTTCTTTCTATGTAGAAGGCAAATGCAGATTCACAAAATTTTTTTGGATAATTTTGGAAAAGTTAATGAAAAAAGACCTTTGAAACTTTAGTTTAGTTTTAGCTTACATTACCCTTTGGATTCATTCATAAAATATTGAAGGTTCACAATTCACTACAGACTACTTTTTGACCTCTTCATGAGATTTATCCACAACTTTCCTGGCACCTCATCTCAGCCTATCGCACTGTTGTAGTTCCTGGTCCACCTGAGCCCAACTATAAATGGTGTGTGCTGCTGCACAGCTTACTCTACTAAAGGGATCTTAGAAGGTACTTCCAGTTTAGGAGCTTCTGATGAAAGCAATTCTAAATTATTCCGAAGGCCTTGTTCCTTCTAAGTTTCTTCTATTCCCTCACCTGACTAATATATGATGGAGGGAAAACTGGGTGAGAGAAGAAAAGGTGACTCTTACTATAAATTATATTGAGGAAATAACGTTTCTATCGTTTTCTGTTTGATGTGTATAAATATTGTTTACCTTATGGATGCAAAAAAGTATTAGATATACCTAGGACTTCTTGTAATAACTTTGACTCATCCATTTTTTTCTCCACTTGAATTATTTTTAACCTGGAAAACAATTACCTGAGTTTTTAACATCTGTAAACTTTACTATGCAATACTGAGATTTGGATGTATATGAATGTGGGCATCCATAAGAAAACATATAAATGAGCTTTCTTTCTAATTTAACAGGATATCTTACCTCTACTCTTCTGTGTATATTTTTATTACAAAGATATAGTTATTTGCCTCTATTGCACTAAGAATAATTAAGCTACATATTTTAAATAAATTGGTATTATCTTTTTGTGTTCATCGATGATGGAGTGCAGGAGATAAGATCAATTAGTTAAATAGAATAGATATTTTTGCAATAAGCTAGAGATATGAGAAAATAAAAATGTGTGAAGTATCAAGGAGTACTTTTTGTTTTTGTGTTAAAAGATACTTCGTGTAACAAATTACAGAGAAGTTAAAATTTCATATGATGAAGAAGTAAGTCAGTAAAAATAAGGAACATTTTCTGGAAACATGAAAACATTTCCTCTTCATAGAATGTGGCAGCAACTATTTCACTAAGTAAATGAGTAATACAGAATGACAATTTAATAGATATGCTTATATGGAGAAAAACACTTTTTTACAAAAGTAGCAATTGTGAATTTGTAATCCTGGCTTATTTTGTGTTCTTTTCCCATGTTTTTAATATGAAAACTTTCTGTATAAAGGAAGATAATAGGGTATAATGAGCCTTCTCCTACCTAAACAGTTTTACTCATATTTGCCACATTACTTTCTAATTATTTCAGTTAACACATTTAAAATGTTACTTTCATCACCAAATGTCTTACTATGATTGTCTAAATGATAAGAATATTTTTTACATAATGACAATATTGTATCCCACCTAAAATAGTAATAACTTCATATTCAAATTTCTGTAATAGTTTTTAAAAAATGTCTATTCAGAGTTCATTTGTTCAAATGGAATGAGTCACTTTTGGTTTTCTTTCTTTCTCAGCCAACATGGAATAGTTACACCAAATTATGATTTTACCATGCCCAGGCCCGGACAAGAAGGAAAGGCAGAGGCTCCTACATGGAAAATGACACCGAGTGGTGTCAGTTTTACTCTGCTCCTATCCACTAGGAGCAGGAGAGACAGTGAAAGCCTTTATTATTATTATTACTACTATTATTGTCAATTTTATGCCAAATAATAGGCCAAGACTTCAATTCTTGGTCAGTAGACCGAGGCTTTCATAACTTAAAATACTCTTAGTCTCAAAGGAGATGCCCTTGATATTGAATTAAAAAGAGTCACTCTTGAAACTAAAAAGTGAATATTAAACCAGTTTGTGCTTCTATTTGCATTTGCCAGAATGCCTCTTTGAGGTTAGTACATTCAGAATGTCAGAGTTACTTCAGTCATAAAAACAAGGTAATCCCAGGCTTCACCTAATCTATATTTAATCCCTTTAATTCTTGTATTTTTTAATGATCTATGCTAAGAAAAAAAGAATCATTGAAAAATTAGATTTTGGCTTTGGAATTTTGAAGGAAGAGTTGATTTCATTTCGACTAACACATTTATGAAGAATAAAAGAACAAATATACTTTTCTTTATACAATTAGGAGCTAAACATCATATACTGTAGATGAGCAGAACTAATTCCAAATGGATAAATTCCTCTTTATAGGCACACTGTGCTATGTGGACATTTGTTAATTTATCTGCAATGTATACCACATTAGTTGATTTATGGTTATTTGAAAGAAAGGTCAATTAATGAGTGGGAACGCAGAGTATAATTAAGAAGTCTTTTCTTTACTCTGTTTCTCTTCAAGCTAGAGAACAGTTCTGAATGCTGATGAGACAACATCTATTACAATGTCATCTAGTCTGAGTTAGGTAATTAACTTAGAGAGAAACACACAACAAAATATCTTTGTTAGAGGCAGAAATCCATGGAAAATCAGTCATCAGTGAGAAGAAGAGAGTGTCACAATTATGGTGAAGAAGATCATGGGCCTAGTTCTTTACTGACCCAGGATAAGAAAATTATTCTCTAAAAATGAATTGCTGCACATCTGACTAGTATTAGCTCCTCATCGGCTCAAGGATTTGGCAACCCTTTCTTCAACCAGTGAAATGAAGTTTTCCGTAGTGCTCAAAAATAAATGTTTTAAAGAAACAATTGTTTTTCTATGAAAGCTTTGGCATAGGTCTTACTTTTATAGGCCAATTCTTCAAATTTGTAATGTGCTTTTGCAAATTGCTGCTCTACTTCAAACTCTCCTGAGAAGAATATGTACCAGAAATTTAGATCAGATCCATTTTCTTTAACTCAGCATATTAATTATAATGAAGAATATTCTCCCCATTTTGCATTTACGTAGGTGACTAATTTGAATGATTTCTGAACCTATAAACGTTTCTTAAACTAAGAGAAGTTTCTTAGAAAACTGCATCAAAATAAAGAGATGCTTGTTAAAAATGCAAATTTCATCAGTACTATCAGAAACCTATTGAATCAGAATCACTGGGGACAGAGCAAGGAAATCTGCACTTATAAGAAGAGATGATTCTTATACTCATAAGATTAAGCAACACTACTATAGATTTTTAGGACTTAATAGGGTGTGACTATAGCAGCTTCCTAAATTATTTGAGTCATAGTTTTGTATATGAAAGACTGATTGGAGTAAAATGAATATTTTGCTTTTTGTTTCAGTGGTTTCTTCAAATAAATATCAGATACAATTTGAACATTTGCTATCCACTTTTATTCAGTAAGCAACTCATTGAAGAGCTCCTGAATGTCTACCCTTGTGCTTCCAAATGATGGGAATAAAGCAGCCAATAAAATGCCTAAAAACCCCTTCCTTTCTGAAACCTTTATTTCTGGTAGAGAAGAGAGATAAGAAATACAACAAATAAGTAGATTTACACAGCATTTTAGATAGTGGTCAGTAATAAAGAGAGAAATAAAACAGGGAAGAGGAATTGGACAATCAGGGAAGAGCATTAAAATGGGGTGATTAGGGAAGGGTACATTTAGGAATTAAGTTTTAAATAGAAATCTGAGGAACTGATAGTGCTATCCATGTCTACACGGGGAGAAATAACCAATATGAAGACCTGGGGGAAGAACAGAGTCTAGCAACTTCAAGGAGAGGAATCAGAGTAGCTGGAGTAAGGTGAATGAGAA
Source organism: Dasypus novemcinctus (assembly GCF_030445035.2). NCBI lineage: Eukaryota > Metazoa > Chordata > Mammalia > Cingulata > Dasypodidae > Dasypus > Dasypus novemcinctus. The sequence continues at coordinate 128,183,667 of NC_080676.1, forward strand.
GGGCCTTGGCGGAGGGTAGACAGATCACTCTTGTGTAGGGTCACATTAAAAAATAAGCCTCTTATTCTGAGTGATTCTGAGTTAATGGAGTCTTTTGAACAGGTTGCTTTGAGAATTCTGAAAAGGGCAAGAGAAAAAACAAGGGCAAGAGAAAAAACAAGGCCTAATTTAGGAGGTATGGCTAGAATTTGTGCAAGATATGGTGGTATTTTAGACCAGGGCAGTTGGAAAAAGTGGAGAGGAGAGGTGAAATGGGCATCCTCTGTGTATATGGAGAATGAAGGAAAGAGAGGACTGAGGGTGATTCTAAGTATTTGACCTGAGCAACTGAAAGATAATATTGCTTTTAACTAAGAAAAACTATAAGATGAACAGGTTGGGGTAAAATATCAAAACTCAATTATAGAATTATTGAGTATCAGATGCCTCTTAAAGATTCAAATGCAATATCAAACAGGTCCAAATAAGGTTTGGGATTTAGGCAAAATAAGAATGTGGAAATTCTAAACATTGTAGATGCTATTTTAAAACATGAAGACAGGATTCATGTAATGAATGAATTTAGAACAAAGAAGTTCAAGGACTCTCAGCATTTAGAGTTTGTCTAAGAACTAGTCAAAGAGTCTAAGAAAGGGCGTCAAAGAGTGGGGTACCTTAAAAGACAAACAGATCAAGTATTTAAAGAATGGAACAATCAGTTGTGTCAAATTGAGGTACAGGGCCAGGGTTGTAAACTGACCCTCAGTTTGAATTATACAGAGGTACTGCCATCAAAGTGGGATGGTAAATGGTGTTATTTGATGACATGAAATTCAAAATCTGGACTTGTAAGGGGGAAACCTATTCAACCCTTGGTCCCAGTGGTACAAGGAGGCTGGGAGAGCAAACAGCCACCTCTTGAGAAGGCTTCAGGATAATTAGTGTCCTCAGTTGGGATAGATGTTTTCCAGTGGCATGAAGGTAAAGGGATGGTTTTGCAAAGAATTTGTTGATAAAGGAACTTTCCAATAATTGATTTTGAGTTCCAAGAGTCATTCTGAAAGGGTTTTAGTAACTGGAGAGAAGTGGGAAATGGAGTTAGAAAAGCAGATGAGCAAACTCATCTGTGGATTAGAATCCGGGGATTAGGGTTGACCCGGAAGCCCTCGTCTTTGCATGGTGATTTTCCTGCACAGGGATGAGGGACAAAGTGAAATGTGTTCTGATGGCCCCAGGCAAGGGAAGATAGAGATATGTTTGGGAAGAGGGGAACAGGCATGTCTCCCCAGTAAATAGTACACATGATCTGGGATTCCCACCTTCTTCCTGCTTATAGAAACAAGGAGTTGTGTCCAAGAGTAGTCTTATTCCAAGTCCTAAAGAAAGTACACATATCCAGGTACACTAGTCTTCCTTTGTTAGTTGTTGATTGGTTGCTTTCATGAAAGTACTATGTTGAAAAAAAAGCAATATATTAATAAACTTTAAAAATTTCCCTGTTATTAAAATGGGCTGTGCATGTATTGGCCTGTGCATGTATTCAAACTTATCTAAATCTGTATCCAAGTTTGCCTAGTTTCTGAAAGCCAATTAAGTGATATAGACTCTATAGGCTTTGTATATTCAGAAAGAATAGAGACTGAATGTGTATTCACGCTTACATCAAGACAGAATGTGGGTGGTATGTTAATTCAAGCTTACCTGGTGTCCAAACAGACCTCTAGACACTAATAAACTGAAACCTGATCTAACAAAGAAAGTTCATTTCACACCAAAAGCAGTGCTTGACCCCCACTCCTAAATCTTTTGCATAAAAAAGACCTGGAAATCTTACTCAGGGCTCAGTTTTTTGGACAGAAGTCCACCGGTCCTGGCCAGTCATAATAAATCTTCCTCCTCAGAGAATTCTCGCATCCTGGCCTTCAATACTATGAACGCTGACTTCTCTCTGCTGCCACAACATTTTTGGGGGCTTGTTCAGGTTCACTGCAAAGGCCAAAGATGGCAACTCTTGGTTGCCTCTCAGATGCCTCTAAGGAAGCCTGGAAAGCCCAGGCAAACCCCAGTCCAGGATGCCCCTGGACCCCATTAGTCTAGAAAGAGGTTATGGACACTGCTGGAGCCCTCCTGGAAGAAACCAGAAGCACCGAAGGGTTTAGAAGAGACCCTAAGAATGAAACAGAAAAACTTCACATCCCAGATGGGTAAGTACCCCAGAGGAACAGTGTAGGAAGCACCTAACTGTAAATGTTAGAAGGGGAGCCTGATCAACTCCTGAGAGGACTCTAGTATTCCCAGGAAGTTTGGGGGGAAGCTGTCTGTATTAGTCAGCCAAGGGAGTACTGATGCAAAATGCCATAAATTGGTTGGTTTTTACAAAGGATATTTATTTGGGGTAGGAGCTTACAGATACCAGACAATAAAGCATAAGTTACTTCCCTCACCAAAGTCTATTTGGAGCAAGATGGCTGCCAATGTCTACAAGGGTTCAGGCTTCCTTGGTTCCTGTGTTCTTGGGGCTTGCTTTTCTCTAGGTTCAAGGTTCCTTTCTTCCTAAGGAAGGCTTCTCTTTCCTCTGCATGCTGACTTCCCAGGGCTCCAGCTTAAGTCTTCAGCATCAAACTCCAACATCCAAACTCCAACATCAGAAGCCCCCACCTCTGTTTTTTGCCGTGCCTTTTATCTGTGAGTCCCCACCCACCCTAATCATAACTCAGTCATGCCCAGGTATAGATCAGATTACAAACATAATCCAATATCTATTTTGGAATTCATGAATAATATCAAACTACTATACTCTACCCTCTGAAATCCAAAAAGACTTTACAATTTTTTTTAAAAAAAAACCCTAAATTAGTTACAAATAAGTACTAAATCATATCATAATCAATTTAAAGAAATACAGTTCATCCTGGGGCAAAGTCATATCTGCTATATACCTCTGAAATTACAAAACAATTTATCTGCTTCCAGTACACAAATCAACAAATAGTAAACATTTTCATAACGATAAGGAGAAACTAGGAGGGAAACATGAGTCACGGTTTCTCTACAGTTCAGTAGACCAGCAGGGAATCCTCTGCTCGATATCAAAGTCTGGGAGTCATTATTAAGAGGATGGTTTCTTCTCCTTGGGGCCATATGGGGACACATCCTTTTCCACTGGCTTGCCCAATGGCCATTTTCTTGGTTCCACCCTCATCAAGCATTTGGGTGTAGACCACACTCCAGACTTCTCCCTCCAAGAGTGTTGGGGTGATTGCCACACCTTACCCAATCTTTGGGTTAGATTCTTAACCCCCGTAGTACAGTGATGTGAAGACAACATTCCCTCTAACCTTTGGCATACAGGTTCAATCCTCTCAGAGCAATGAGTTGACCACCTGGCCTTTCACCCCTCTCAGACCTGTGGGGTGCTAATCTTAACTGCCCTAATCCTTGGGAAATGTGCTCCACCCTCTCTGTACTCTGGGGCAGCAAAACTCTCTCAGAACATTGGACAGAAACATCCACCCTCTTCAGCTGCTGGGGCAAACTCACCCTCTCTGTACACATGGGTGGGATTCCTCTCTTGGTCCAAGGTGATGTCCTAATTCCAGATCTCAGCTTCCATGGTTTTCCTCTTATAGCTCTTTCTCCCTCAATATCTCCTTTCCACGTCCTTTTTATTCCAGGCTGACAGTGGTTTTGTTCATACAGCTCTCTCAAAATCCTTGTTGGTTTAGCATGCAGGAAGCGGGAGTCTAAGCCATCAGACAGTAAGAATTTCCACAAATCTTTCCAACATAACTGCATCTTTCAACCTAATTTAAAAGTTCCAAGTTTAATTAAGTCCTCCCATGGGGAACTTTCATCTGGAGGCCTGATTTCCAGAGGCTTGGAACTTTCAGAATCAGTTTCTGTTTCCTCTGTGCCCAACAATTCAGTTCTCAGCTTATCTTGCTCATCTAGCATTTTGCTATAAGCTTCAAGGAGAAGCCAAGCTGCATTCTCCAAGTTTACTTTGGGGTTCTTCAGCTAAATGCCCAGGCTCACCATTTTCAAATTCTGCCTTTCATAAAACACCAGGAATTAATTTTGACAAGTTCTCTGTAACTTTAAAACATGGATTGCCTTTCCTCCAGTTTCCAACAATAGTTACATCATTTAATTCTAAGGCATCTAAAAAGTCTCTTTAGCATCCATATTACTATCAACAATCTCTTCAAAGTGACCTGGGCCTTTTCCATCAAGAATCTCACAATTCCTCTGAAAGATACCCCTTACCCATTTATAAAACCACTCCAGCATTTCAGTAGTTGCAAAAGCACTTCCCCCCCCCCCCCGGTACCAAATTCTGTATTAGTCAGCCAAAGGGGTGCTGATGCATAATACCAGAAATTGGTTGGTTTTTATAAAGGGTATTAATTTGGGGTAGGAGCTTACAGATACCAGGCCATAAAGCATAAGTTACTTCCCTCACCAAAGTCTATTTGGAGTAAGATGGTTGCTGATGTCTGTGAGGGTTCAGGCTTCCTGGGGTCCTACATTCCTGGGGCTTGCTTTTCTCTGGGTTCAAGGTTCCTTTCTTCCTGGGGCTGGCTTCTCTTTCCTCTGCATGCTCTTTCCCCTGCATTTCCAGGGCTCCACCTTAAGTCTTCAGCATCAAACTCGAACATCAAAACTCCAACATCAGAAAGCCTCAACTTTATTCCTTGCCATGCCTTTTATCTATGAGTCCCCCCCACCAAGGGGCTCAGGACTTAATGTCCTAATCATAACTCAATCATACCCAAGTATAGATCAGATTACAAACATAATCCAATATCTATTTTGGAATTCATCAATAATATCAAACTACTGCACCATCTTCTCTAGGTATGAAAAGGAAAGAAAAGCAGGTGAGATGCAGAAACATACTTCTGTGGGGCAAGAGTGGAGTCCTAATTCATGGTTCTATGGTGATCTCAGGTGGTCAAGTGCAGTGAAGGCCCCCTCAGGGGCTCTACATCCAAGTCAAGGGTTTATACTGACCTGCTATTTGGTTTTGGCTAACTGCAAGTTAAAGGTTTGGTAGTAGTGAGAAAGGTTTCATGGGTGAAAGTTCCATTCCTTCATTGATATCCCAGTGCTTCCCACTGGGATGCAACCTGGAGAATTGGTCTAAATTTAGAAAATCTTAGTTACAGAAAAATAGGTTGGTTTTTCTGATAAACCTTGGACTAATAGGAATTGAGTGATGGAGAAGTTTGGCCAGAAATAGGCCTTTAAATTTTGATACTGGACTGCAATTGAGCTTGTTTTGTAGACAGGAAGGGTAGGCAAAGAGTCCTGTTAGAAGTTTCCCCTTGCTAAGTTTGCAATAATTAACAAGCTATAACTCAGTTCCCCCTGATATGCATTAAAGAAAAATAAGCCCCCTCCCATAGCTTATGTGTCTGAAAATATGACACTTCCCCAAAGGTTGTGAATCAATGCTGTGTGAGTCCCCTTAGCTCCAGTCAAAAATCTTAAAATCAATAAAAATAAAAAATGTGAAATGATAGAAAGCTTAAAAACAACCCTGCCAGAAGAGTAAGAATTATGAGTCAAATTAATGAACTTTATGTTTCTGTCTGTGTGCCATAACTCTTTTGTGTCCGTTTGTTCAATGCCAGTATATGTAATTTCATACCTCCAGAAAGGTAATATTAAATTATGTAAAATGGTAAACTTTAGTTGAATTAAGACTTTGGGATGCCAGATCAGTTGACCAAAAAAGGTGTGAATAGTAATCAAAATAAAAAGAGCTTATATGACATCAATTAAAATCAAAGAGTTCCTAGATTGCTAAAGGTATATACAATTTTCTCTTCTGTTTTATTCTGTGCTTAACTCTCTGTTCAACTTTAAAATGTGCATTCAACTTTGTCAGTTTACTTATGCCTAGGAAATCGATTTGAAGTTCACCTGTTAAAAATTGAATAACGGTGAAAGGTAACCTAAAAATAAATCTTTAAGTGTTAATACTGTCTTGGTAATAAATTTAATGCATAAATCACAAGTGAAATTTATTTAATTGCTGAAAGAAAAAATAACAAAACAGAAACTTTTCAAAGTTGTTACTAATAAATTGTTTTAATTGCTTGGTTAATAAATAAAGGTGTCCAAACTGATTTTAAGGGAAAACTTCCTAGAAACTAAGAGTTAAGTTCATTATATAAATGCCTTTATATATAAAACAGAAAAAAAGAGAAAAGAAAAAAATGGTAACTGAAACTGTTATGGTGGAGTAGATGTAGCCTAGATTTAGACTGTTATAATGTAATCTTAAATAATTTACCTTTGTTTATGGCTACTTCAAGTCTATATTGTGCTCCCTATAGTAATGGTAACTATAACTTAAATTTACCTTTAATTATGGTTATTTTGTAACTAGCCTCACCTAGCCCTCAAACTTCAGGTATTGTGATAGTAACTATAAACTGAGTTTGCCTTTGTTTATGGTTACTGCAAGTCTGGCCCCACTCCTTGCCTTTGCTTATAGTTATTTCTTGACAACTTCTGCCCCTATGGCTCAGGAAAAGTAAATTTGAGACATTCCTGTCTCCGGTTCTACTAGTTTTAGTAACCATGCTTTCTCTTGTGACTCCAGTGTGGACTAAAATACTGCCTGGTAGAATTCTTAACCCTCAAGGTTGGATGTCCACTCTTTTGCCTTAACTGTCAGGGTTCCTAAAAGTGGCAATTCATGAGAGAAACCAGTTCCCCTGAGGCTTTTAGCCTCAATGAATATACATATAATTAGTCTTGCTCATCCAAAGTCTGCTAAAGTCAAAGTAAAATATAAAGTTCTAAAGCAAAGGAAATTATATTAGAGCATTGGGAATGTTTTGGTTATAAACCATTAATTAATTTTATTCTTGTGTAAAACTGCACAGTCATAGTGCAAATTAGAAAAAGCCTTCTGGGAGATCTTTCAAATGTTGTTTTACAGTTAAACTTGTCTTGCAAAAGAATGAAAGTTTTAAGTAACTAAGTTGTGTTTCCATGTCAAACTATTCATGTCTGCCTATTTGCTCAGTGTATATCTTCATACATCAGAATAATATCAAATTAACAAATAATTCTTTAAAAAAAGCTTTGTTCAAATTGTTAAAACTTAAATATGCAATCATATATGTGATAAATATTCCTAGAGCCCAATTTAGTTAAAAAAGACAGAAAAGTCATATAAAATCTAAATATAGTAACTATTGAAAAGGGGGAAAGGATTTTCCTGAGCTCTTTAACCTAGCCAGCCTCAGGGCCTTCTCTTTGCAAGAGCTCTGAGGGAAGGACTAGGTGTAACAGATTAAAACTATTTTAAGCAGAAAGAATTAAGAATCATTTGTATTAAAAAGGGGATTAGCCCCCTGTAAAGAAATGAGAAAAACATTCTTTGTATAAACCATAACAGTTTCAATTTATTTAGCTGGGGTGTTATCTCTTTGGTTTATAAATAACAAGTTAATAAACATTAACAATATATGTATTAAATCTTTAAAATTATAAAAATTCTAAGTTCATATCAAATGAAATTAAGTTCAAGAAATGTAAATCTGCCCTCTCTGAAATGCATAAAGTAAAATCCATTGGTTCCTAATTGTGATCTAAGGTAAATTAACCAGTCTATGTGGTTGTGGTTAGTCATAAAGAGTTTACAAAAGCATCCTCTAAACTGAAGCATTTAAATGGCTAGTTCTAAAAAGCCATTATTAACTAAAAACCTAAACTGATGTTAATGGCAAAAAGTAACTCCATAGCAATAAAACCTGTCTGGAAGTCACCTCAAAGTGCATATTCAAGTGGTGATAATGAAAAATTACCTTGATTCCATTGGAAATCTTCAGTTCTCATTCTAAAAATGGAAAAAATAGTTTTTCCTCTACTGCTAAAGTAAAACACCTGCTAATTAAAATCTTCATGTTGAAAGTGTAGAAGTAAAAAACAAAGTAATAAAAAGTTCATTTATTATGTAACACATTGCACTGGAAATGTTTAAAAGGTGTATAAAAATCAAAAGATTAACTTTAGCACAATCAAACTCTCTTGTGCATTCAAACCAGGCCTTTAATACCCTGCAGATTTGCCTGTCCATATGAGTTATTGGCTAAGTTGGTCATTGACCCCTAAAATAATAAAAATATCTACTACATCTCTGGTTGTGCTCCTGACGTAGATGGAAACTACATTGCGTTTCAAACTCCTGCAGCAGCCAACAATGACTCAGTAAGGCCAAATGTACGATGGATATCACCTCTAGACTGGTACTGTATCATAGTGCCAAAGAGTGCAATGCACCAGGCTGGTCGAATACTAGAACCTACTTTCCTAGCTTCTCTCTAGGGCCAATGGTGCTTTGGTTTCTGTGAAGAACATAACAAGTGGAGCAATGATCACCAGAATACTGTGAGTAAAACTTAATCACAATTGGCTTTATGGCCTGCTCCCATGGAGAGATAGCATGTAGAGTATTACAAACCTGGAACTTAAATCTGTTAATTACAGTTCAAAGAAAAACTTATACATTAAGTAGTACATTAATTAGCATTAAGTACTGTACTTACATTCTATTCTAAATTTATGTCTGATGATTATGGTGATATTTCTATTAGATCATATGCAGAAAGACATTAAACATGTTAACAATCCTGATAAACTTCATTCTCTAAGTAATTAATGAACATGTTTATAAAATGAAGGGATGCCCACCTTGTCTGAGATCAGTGGAGCCAACAGTCCTTTTAAGTAAAAAAGCCACAAAATTAGCTTAGGGGCAACTTCTCACATCTTCACCCCACACCAGGTAAATGATGTGCTTGAAGCCAGGGGCCACCAGTAGCTCACAGGTAATCAGTTAATTAATACCAGGCTCAATTACTAAAGACCCCTGAGGTACAGATAAGGGTGTGTCAGACTCTCAACCCAGCCACCCTACTACCAGTAGAGGGCCCAAAGTCAGATCCTTAGGGGCCCCTTCTCCACTCCTACATTAAAACCCTTAACCAGCTTAGCCAAACAGGTTTTCAAAAACAGAGTCTAGTAATGACAGTCAAAAAATTACCAGGAATTACTCATTTAAAGACAAAAATGTAATGAACTTTACTCTGTAGTTCTGATCACTCCCACAGCTATTAAAGTTTAAAAGATGTACAATTTGGTGCACTAATCCTGAGTGAAGTCAGCTGCCCAAGAAAGTGCCAGTTCACCAGAATCACCTGACAAAATGTACGAATGCCAGTCACAGGATGGCTTAAAATACCTCTTCAAAAAAAGACTAAGTAGTGTCTATGTCAAAGTCAGTTGTTCCCTCTAACTCTAGCCCAAATGCCTATTGCTAAAAGGAAAACAAACCAGACATCCCTTTAAAAAAAAACACTTGTCCATTTTCATCTGTACCTTAACTGAAAAGAGAAATGCTTGGCAAATTATACTTAACTATGTTGTCTATTACAATTTCTAGAGTTAACCAACAGCATAAAATAATGCAAAAGAAAATACTGTTTCCCATCAACTTAAAAAAAATCAACCTTTGCAGGCACCTAGCCTTTTTCTACTTCTGTAGTCCAGTGTCCTGTTAATGAAACCATATGTTCTCAAAATTCTAATTAAGTTTTATTTCTTCCAGAATTAACATCTTGTTAACCATGTAAAAACTGCATCCAGCTTCACCCAGCATGCCTGATCCATCTTTCTCCTACTAAGATAAAATAGCAAGAGAAGTTTTACACCTTGTCAAGTAGAGCCTACTGCCCCTAACCAGCAGGAAGTAGCTACAGAAGAAAAAGATCATCTCCCTTCAACACCCCTTCAAAATTAAAGGTATAAACTCTCTGAGGAAATAAATAAAGCAGGCTAGTAAGATATAAAATCAATAGATGGATCCAAAACCTGGCAAGCAGTCCATATGGACATCACTGATCCCCAGGATGGCTGCTGGAAGACTCTCCAAGATTCTGCCGCTTAGAAGGGAACTTCCTCCTGAGACCAGGAGGGGCCCCAAATATTCCCCAAAGACTTTATCATTAAACCCTCCTGAAAAATTGGTGGTTAAAAAAAAAAAAAGGGTAGTCAAAGCAGTGAGCAGTTAAAACTCCTCCCATGCTCTCATCATACTTCCCTGCTTCCTCCCTTAATAGCTAAGGTATGCACTTTAATAAATAATGTGGTAAAAACACAGACAGCCACCCACCTCACAACTCCAAAAATAGTGATGCCAAAACTTAACAAACTTAAGCATGCATCAAAGGGGGAAATGATATGGCCTGTGCATGTATTGGCCTGTATGTGTATTCAAACTTATCTAATTCTGTATCCAAATTTGCCTAGTTTCTGGAAAGCCAGTTAAGTGATATAGACTCTATAGGCTTTGTATATTCAGAAAGGATGTAGACTGAATGTGTATTCAAGCTTACATCAAGACAGAATGTAGGTGGTACATTAATTCAAGCTTACCTGGTATCCAAACAAACCCCTAGACCCTAAGAAACTGAAACCTGATCGAACAAAGAAAGTTCTTTTCATGCCAAAAGGAGTTCTTGACCGCCACTCCTAAATCCTCTGCATAAAAAGGGCCTGGAAATCTTACTCAGGGTTCAGTTTTTTAGACAGAAGTCTGCCAGACCTGGCCAGTTGTATTGTCTTCCTTCTCAGAGAATTCTCACATTCTGGCCTTCAATACCACAAACACTGACTTTTCTCTCCTGCCACAACACTATGGGTTTAGTATTATATTTTAAATCCATCCTGTATGAATTGGCCACACAGCTTACGTTACACTGACATATACAATTCAAGATTTTTAAACATAATAATATGAATCACAGACTGAATTAACAATTTTATAGTATCCCTGTTGAAAATTGTAGGCAATAAATAATTTATGTATAAAACTTTTATGCCAGGGTAACTTCAATGAGAGTCTTACTATATAGGTTAGTATAAATCTACATAGTCTATATTTTAACTTATGTGATGGCTTGTTTAATGCAGAGTGTTTAATGCAGAGTATTTCATTTGAAAAATCATAAAAGACTATTATATTTCACCTAAACATGAATGTGTAATTATAGTCTGTGAGTAATTAGTAGTGAACAAAAGAAGAATAGAATCAAATCATTATGTTAATTGTTCACAGAAGTGTAGGCATCATAAAAAAATACAATGAAACTGGGGGTGTTTGATTAGATTATGTAACTGTGAAACATCTTCATAACCCTCTGTTTATAAAAATTTTTTCAAGGATCATCATGTACAGTGTTCAAATAGTATAGAGAAAACACTATTCAAAGACCCCAAAAATGTTCTGCAATATGAAATATTTGAGACAACGGTTTTTTAAGTACATATGTTTTCCTTGGCTTCAGATCAAAACAAACTGTTCATTGAAAGGGCAACTCCTCCTGGGTGTAGAGAACAACTGTTAGTCTCATGTGAATTGAGTATGTTTTGTTCAATTCATCAAAAAGTGTTGTTTTTCTTGGAAAACAAATCATATGACTTTTTAAATTAGGTCCCTGACATTTAAAAGTCACAAATTATATTTTTGTTGTAGGATAAATTAAATTTCAGACAAAGAAAATATGCAATCTTACCATATAGTTATTACTGTTTTTTGAAGAGAATTTGCTTGGGATATTTAAAGGATAACTACCAAAAAGACTGTACTGTAGAGCTTTTTTAAGTATTTTCATTTGCACCATTTGTGTATATATATATGATTTAAGACAGTTATATAAAGTTAGCATCATGCTTATTTCTACTTGGAATATTAATTTTATTAATAATGGCAATATGATACATATTAGTTGTTTGGCAGCCTACACTTTGAGTTTAGATTTTAATTGATATAGTAAAGAAAGTGTGGCCTGAAGAAAACCAAGGTAATTTCAAACATCTTTTTAAAAAAATTCTTTCCTTTACTGTTTCTTGCACACAATAAATATTTATTGAATGTTTTTTATATTTCAGGCGGCATACCACGCATTGGAAAAACAAAACTGGATGCAATATAAATACAATACCTGATTTCAAGTATATAGATGAGATAAAGAAAAGCAAAGAGGCAATTACATAACTGATTGGTATTGGAATAACAGGAAAAGAAGAGGTTCTGGCACATAGAATATTAAATTAACTCAGACTTATTAGTTTGAGAAAGAATTTCTATATGAAGTGTCAATGAAACTGAGACTTAAAGAAAGAACAAGAGTTACCCTAGCAAAATAACAGACATTGTTTGTCAAGCTGAAGGGACTATTATTGTGGGGTGTAGGGTATGTGGGAATCCCCTATATTTTTAAATATAACACTTATGTATCTAAGTAACTTTAAAATTTTTTTTAAATTAAAAAAAATTAAAGTGGTAAATAAAAAAAAAATGATGGCAGGGAGAAAATAATCTTGATTCCATATATAATCTTAGGTTTTCATAAAAAATGAAGAAAGTAGTTTTCCTGTACAGCTAAAATAAAATACCTATTAATTAATGTAATCATAGTGAAGGTGTAAAAATAAAAAGTACAGTAATAAAATAAAGTTCATTTGATATAAATTGAATGAAAAGTGTTTAGAAACTGTCATAAATTTTTTTTTATTTTATTGACTTTGTAATAATATTACATTAAAAATATATATATATGAGGTCCCATTGAACCCTACCACCCCCACCCCACCTCTCCCTCCCCCAGCAACACTCCCTCCCATCATCATGACACAGCCATTGCATTTGGCAAGTACATCTCTGGGCACCCCCGCACCCCATGGTCAACGGCTCACACCATGGCCCACACTCTCCCCCATTCCATCCAGTGGGCCCTGTGAGGATTTACAATGTCCGGTGATTGCCCCTGAAGCACCATCCAGGGCAGCTCCATGTCCCAAAACGCCTCCATCTCTCATCTCTTCCTGCCTTTCCCCATACCCATCAGCCATCATGTCCACTTTTCTCAATCCAATGCCACCTTTTCTATGTGGACATTGGATTGGTTGTGTCCATTGCACCTCTATGTCAAGAGGAGGCTCAGATTCCACCTGGATGCTGGATGCAATCCTCCCACTTTCAGTTGTAATCACTCTAGGCTCCATGGTGTGGTGGTTGTCCTTCTTCAACTCCATCTTAGCTGAGTGTGGTGAGCCCAATAAGTCAGATTGTAGGTGCTGGAGTCTGTTGAGGCTCAGGACCTGGCTATCACATTGTCAGTCCAGAGATTCAAATCCCCTAAATATATCTTAAACCCCGACACTAACTGCACCTCCAGCACATTAGCATGAAAGTCTTATGAAGAGAGATCCCATCTGAGTCCAGATTCGTCACACATAAACACCAGTTCCAAAGAGGGGCCATCTGACCTGGTAGTTAACCCCATCGGCCATGACCATAACTCAAGAAACTGTCATAAAATTAAAAGGAATTTTCTTACATGAATTTTAAAAACAGACTATTACTATTTTTTATTATGATTCTTTGTTTACAGGACAGAATGGTATCTTGAATATATTTTGGAAAAGGAAGAATTTATTTCCTGGTGGAATCTAAGAAAGGGTTAAACTAAACTTTACAAAATGCAGGGGTGCATTTGAGACTAAGGTATGGGAACACAGGAAGAATCTCTTTTCTTGTCTCTTCTCTTCATAGTCAACTTCATTCTCTTTCACAGAACTGACTTTATTTCCAATGGCAGACAAAAGCCTGCTTGACTTGGATTCCTATGAACTTAAAAGTTCTAAAACCTTGATGTTTTAGTTTGCTAAAACCTGCCAAGGCAATATACAAGAAATGTGTTGGCTTTTACAAATGGGGATTTATAAACTTACAAGATCACAGTTCTGAGGCAGTGAAAATGTTGAGACTTCATCAGGTGATGCTTTTCTCCCCCAAACTGGCTGTGGATGGTTCTGGATTCCTCACTCATCAGGAAAAGCTCATAGCAAGGCAAATGGCATTGTCTGCCAGGTGCTGCCTTCTTCTCTGGGCTCCATTGCTTTCTTCTCTGTCTCGCTTCCTTTCTCCCATATTCTGTTGATTTTTGCTTCTGGCTTCTGCAGCTCCCTCTCTTAGCTTCTGAGAGTTTTTCTTTGTCTCTGCAGCTACTTTCTTTGTATTCATCCATTTATGAAGGACTCCAGGAAAATGTTTAAGGCACACCCTGAGTTGTGGGAAGCTGCCTCTGGCACAGGTGCTGTATTGGCCATCTTGTTGCTAAGCACTATTTTTAGATACTAACCCCAGTTAAGTTTCCTTTCCCCACCCTCGCTGAAGCAATTAAGTTTCTATTCTTACGCCACTCCCCTGGGGCTCCAATTAGGCATTCCCTAAAGAGCACAAAAGTCTTTCCTCCAACATTGCCAAATAACCATCTGCACGTGCGTGTGGCACGAGAATCAAAATCTAGTTAACCAATCATTTACTGACACATGTGTTGTCAGTATTTACCACCTCATTCATTCCTGACTATAAGAACCCCTGACTGACCCTCAATAAACGAGGCTTGATCAGAATCTTGTCTTGCCTCCATTCTTTGTGTCTCTTGTCCCTTTTTCATTCCCACTCCCTCCCTCAGGTCTCGGTTTGACTGATCCCCGGGTTGGGTCACTGAGTCATACCTTACTGAGGTAATCTAATCAAATAGTCCCACCTACAATAGTTTCACACCCACAGGAATGGACCAACTCAAGAACATAATTTTCTGGGACCCTAAAAGCCTCAAACTACCACACTTGGGATAGATTCATTAGTTCAACTCAAGTTGGGATCCCATTCCTAAATGAATCAACTGTAGGCAGAATGGTGGGATCTTGTGAGAATTTAACAACTCCTATAGTAAAGGAGTGGTGGTAAGGTGGGAGAAGCTGTTTTCTAAGTAAAACCATCTTGGGGTGGCAGTACCGTAAATGTTTATGATGCAGCATTTCTGCTACTAACAATTTTCTCATAATTTTTCTTCTTCTAATTGTGATTGTATTTATTCTTTCACTCCAAATACTAATGCAAATGGTCAAATGATAGTATTTTCTTCCTCACTATGTAAAGTCTTTTTAGTTTATTCTAAAAGCACATCAATCTAACTTTACACACACATATACATGACACACATACATCTTCACAGAAATATGTGTTTAGGTACATATATAAATATCTGCATCCTTGTGTATATGCTTATCTTTTATCTCTCCATCTCTCTCTTTTTTCTAATCTTCTTTCTATCTCTCTTTCATCCAAATATCTCTCTATCATCTATATAAATACATTTCTATTTAACTTGCTAGGTTGGGAATTTCATACTGGATTCAATAGAAAATGGATCTTTGTTATAGGAAGTCATGTATTTTGGGGGTTATAAAACATGTCACATAGTAGATTGATTACTTGGATGGGAACACTCCTGATGACCCACACCACTTGTATTTTGCCCACATTCTGCCTGGAAGTAGCTAAAAATTGGGGTAAGTTCCATTCTTCTTTTCTCGCCTTACTCATCTCTCAAATTCTCTGTTACCAGAAAATAGTGATTGACTTGACATAGTATAAAGATATGCCATCTTGATGTTGATGACATATCATTCAGAGAAAAAATGAATTTAGGCCAAACTTAATTCAGGTAAGAATTATTATATATTTCCCAGATCCCTGGTTAATTATACCTTATTAGTCAGCGTCCAAACTCTTCTATTATGTTAAAAAGAGAGTTGTATATCAAGTTATTATTAACTTGAAACAGCTTTAGTTCCCAACTTCATAATTTTGGAATTCAAGTTCAGGTTAAAGGTTTCTTCTCAGAAGTCTTAACCGCATCTGTTCTGAGAGTTTGGTATGAGGATAATGAACAAAAGCTATAAATTAAACCAGATGCCATTGTAGCTTCTGTCTTCTTTCAAGGGGTTATTTCCTGGGTCTTTTTTATCATCAGACAATAAAACAAAATATTCCTATTTAACATAAAAGTCAGAGTTGAGTTGCTAAATGTAGTTTGAAGCTATACAAATTAAAAACACATCACATCAAACTTTTTGCTTTAAACAAAAAAGTAAATGCTAAAAATGGAAGGGAACTCTGATTTTTTGATCCTTACATATTGTGTTATTATGTTTTGTTGGTCTTATTTTTTTAAGGTCTTAGATGTTTCAAAGAATGCCCCATTCTGAAAAAAAAGTAATAGCAGTTAAATAATAACATTTGTGTAGTACTTTATGTATATTATTTTATATAAACTTAAGGGTAAGGAAGATAGTCTTAACTTTATATTAAGAGCCCATTCTTTATTTTTAAAATTGTGTCCTAAACATCTGAGAACAAGACTAAAATAGGAAGTGTAAAAACAAATTAAAATTTATTTGAAATTAGATAAAGCATGTCATCATAAAATATGGAGAACACATTGTTGAACCAAAACTTCATATATTATTCTGCCAAAGTAATTTTAATTTCTGACTTGTGGTTTTATTTATGGAAAAAGCTTTTAAAGGGACAAAATTGTTATGTTTATTTTTTATTTAAACAACCATATTGTTTCAAAAACCGTAATTATCTGAAAGGACGCTTCAAGAAACTCTAAAGGGCAAAAATGTATATCTTTTCCTGATCCAGATAAGCTCCAAATGTTCAAACTTCCTTCCTTAGAGCAAGTGTGTAATTTTAGTAGCAGAAATGGGCCAAAAGAATCCAGACCTATGTAAGATAAATAGATAGATGGGAGAAAGTTGCTTATACGACTGAATAGGGAAGGATCTGCCAAATTAGTAGCCAAAGGAAAACAGATGTTTGTCAGAGAAAATATATTCTTTTGCAAAAAGTGTGAGCTTCACCACACTGAATTTCATACCTTTGATCATCAATTGACTACTTGTTTTGTGATCATGACTCTCAATATGATTTAGAAATTGGTACCTCCTTGTCATGATTTTAGCCCTATTCTCATCCCTGATTCTCAACCTTTGTACACACCCACTTCGGGTAATAATAAAAATAATAATTTTTAAAATCTATCAAACATCCATGGATATCCAGTAGTGATCTGAAATGCTGTCTCTATCTGTCACTCAGTTTCTCAAACATATCATGTAATTATGTCCAGCTATGACCATTTCTAGTGGAGGGACTTACGGGATTCCAAATGTCTTCAAGATGAAAAAGTCTGTCCTGTTAAGAAGAGGCCATAGGTCTACAGGTACAGAGGCAGGGTGTAACAAGAATATAGACTTAATATCTTTTAAGTCATGAGTTTCTCAGATGTTCTGTGATTTTTCCAGTCCCCCAAAAGTTGCTCTGAATAGTTTGGAGGAGACACTGTGAAATTCCAAGTTTCTTTTTCAGCTTACAACTTTCACTAGGGATTATCAATGACACAGCCTTGTGGCCTACAGTCTTTGGGGTAGAGCTCCTTGAGCCCCACTGCTTGATGCACCTTTGTAGAATCTTCTCCCCTTATATGTGACTTGCTTCTATCATATGATTTGCAACAGAATATGGCAAAAGTGACAGGATGCATGTGATTACATGTATGTGATTATGTTACATAAGATTGTAGCACCCATCTTGGAGTTTCTTCCTTGTTGGCTTTGAAGATGCCAACTGCTCTGCTGGCTGCCTTTGTTGGAGGGTCCACATGGCAAGTGATTGTGAATTATTCCTAGCAGATGAGGGCAATTTCTGGCTGACAGCAAGAAACGGATGCACTCATTCATACAGCCACAAGCACGTGAATCCTGCCAACAGAAGCAGATCCTTCCCTGCAGTTAAGCCTCAGTTGAGCCAACAAACCTAGCCAATACCTTGATGGTGACCTTGGGAAACCCCAAGCAGAAAAACCATCTAGGTCATGCCTGGACTCCTGACCCACAAAGACTGTGGCATAATAAACATGCTTTGCTTTAAGCTTTAGATAAGAGGGAAAATGCATTTGGACAGGAATTGTGCTTTAGAGCACTCCAAATATCTCCATACCTGAAGTAGAGAGGGTATTTTACAATTTGGCTATCAAAGTGAACCTCATAAATACTGACATGGTAATAGAAGAACTTCAAGATCACAGTGTGAAAAGGATATAAAATTGACACTTAAACTGGCCAGACTAGATTGGTATGTGCAATTTTATATCTAACAGGGAGTCTAAAGCTTGGAACCTCCTTGAGACCCCATTAAGAAAAGAGAGAAGAAGGTCTGACAGAACCTTTAAAGGTAATGAACGGGGAAACAGTGTCATATTTATGGCTCACTGAGTTAGGATTGTTCTATGAACCAGCTTGTTATATTACAAGGATCATAGGCTGTGAGCCAGAGACTGCCGCTTTCAGCTCTGCAACTTACAAGAACCACAAACTTGAGAAAGTTATTCAGCCAAATATTGAGATCATCCTGTATGCCAGGCCTTAAATGGCATACTTCACACATGCGATAGAATGTATTTCTCATAACAACTCCATGAACTGTCATTGTTGGCTTCATTTTATAAGTAAGGGAATGGATCAATTAGTTGCCCAAGGCCATAAAGTTAGGATTCATACCCAAATTTATTGGATTCCCAAATCCTTGCTATTTCTATCATTTTATACTAAGATTTTAATCTGCAGTTTCATGTCTTTTAAAATTGAACTGGCTGTGAGAGTGAGAAAAAATACGAGAAAACTGTCTAGCATATAATGGGTGCTCAGAAATTGAAAGCTGTGATTATCATTGATGTCCTATTCCCGCCCAATTCACACTTTGTACCTAGTAAAATCAGGTTACAGTGAACATCAAGGGTATTCTTCAAAGGGAAAAGAAATCACAGCATTTTTCTTATTGTGTTTAAAAGTTAAGTCTGAGTGTCTATATATAGGTCTTAGCTATTCCTTAAATTTTATTTGGTTTTCCTTTAGTACTGACCAACTGAGCTTTTCTTTAAGCCTGCTGAATCACCATTGAACAGTGAAGATAAAGTGCAGTCCCAAAACACAGACCTGCAGTAAGTGGTCCAAATCTCCAATCTTATAGAAGGTGTTCCATACTTCAAGTTTAAACTCCACCATCTAGTTTGTGTAGCAGGAGACCTAAGGGGATTCATGCTTCCTGCACAGCTGAAAACAGAGGTGCCCACACTATTTGATTCCATGGATCAGTAAAATTCCAAAAATAAGCCTGGAAATTGATGTAGGTTTGCCAAGCAAAGAAAACAAAAACAGTATATAAACATAAACCCAAACTATAAAACTTAAACTACTTATAAAATATACTATTTAGTATCATTTTTGTTTCATAAAAGAAAATGCATTTTAATCCTAAAAAGTACATAAAGAAGAATAAATAGTCCTCTAAATGAATAAATCTAGATTTATGATAAAAGCACTCTTTCTTTTTTTTGTACTTTTTTGCATTTTACAACAGACTTGTGAAAATTTGACATGAATGGAGGCAAGTTGTCAGATTAGCGTTTGGGAACCATATACCCAGAGGGCTCCCGAACCCATCTTGGAGTTGAAAGTGAGGTTAGATTTCCAGTGACTCTGCTGTACATTATAAGAGTTTGGGTTTATCAGCTTTTGGCCAACCACACTGTGGTGAAAGGTTTCAAGTGGACCCCATGTTGTGGTATGTTGTTTTACAACCCCTGGAGCCCTGTGAGGTCCAAACCATCAATCTGTAGTGGCCCCTACAGACCAGATGGTCCAATTCCAATGTTACGTTATTTATTTATGTAGTTCTATCCCCACCTCTTCCTGAAATTTATCCCAGAGTGGTCACTCATTCTGTTTGTGTAACACTCTGTCCTTCGGGATCTGACCAGTTGAATCAAAAGAATACCAACTGTGAGGAAAAACTGAAGTCAGGAAGGCACCAAAGGTACAGTTTTCTGCAATTCTCCCCAACTGCATTTTCATCTTTCTTTCAGTCCCACTTTCCCAGACTTCTCAGGGTTCTGATGTGGATCACTCTCATGAACACCAGCTTACGAAACTTCATGGACTTCCGAGATTATCCAGGTCAACCTTATCAGCATGCACATGAGAAGACTGTATCCTCTGGTCACTCATTTTGAACAAGTCACACAGCAAGTAAGTGACAGAGACCACTATCAAATTATTCACACACCTCTGTTTTTATACAGGAAGAAAACTCTTTTCCCTTTACTTACCTGAAGCAAGGCTATAACTTTTCAAAAGGAACTTTGAAAGTAAGGGAGAAAAAACTAGTCAAACGTAGAAATAAATGTTTTTACCAAATGTTCATTTCCTTTACCCTCCTAGACAGTGAAAGACAGCAATGCTGGGTTAAAACAATACGGACTTTGGAGTGTCCTCTGCCATTTTTAAGTAATGGGGCCCAGGGAAAATTAACAAATATCTTTATGTCTCCAAATTGTCAAAGGTAAAATGGGGACAAGAAAACCAACCTCGTAAGACTGTAGTTAGGATGAAATAAAACACTAACTGCCACAGAAAACAAAGCCTCAAGTAGGGGTGCTCCTGAGAGCTCTAAGGACATCTGGACACTACAGTTAGAGCATACAACCCCATGAAATCAGCACCCCATCAGTGGTCCTTACCTGGGTATATATGATAACCTATTCCCCAATGTAACAGAGTTGACTCATTTTTAATTTCCCCTGCACATGATTCTTCTACCCCTTTTATCTGAAGTTCTAATAAATACTATACCCATCAAATATATGTCCCAGAGACTAAAATCTTTGATCTGTTCACATGCTGGTTGAGCCCTAAATCTCTGCACAGCTGCAGCCAACACCTGTTGTCCAGTTCATCAGACTCGCCCAGGAAAATTGAGAAAATGATGATGATAGACAACCCCCATCCAAAAAACAGAGAATATCGACAACTGCAAGCAAAACAGTTCCTTCCAACTGCCCCATAAGATCTCATCTCCTAATCTGAAGCAGAGTGGGGACCATCATCCCCAAATCCTCAAGATGGAGGAATGAGCAAGGCCGGGGAATGCAACCATGGACCAAAGTACACTTATTTTTGTAGGAACAGAAGAACTTGTAACATTGATATAAAGATAGTGGTTACCAGAGGTTCTGAGGAAGAGGGAAGGAAAAAGTAGGTGGAACATTGGAATTGTTCTGCATGATATTGCAATGACAGATACAGGCCTTTATACATTTTGTCAAAACCTATAAAATTTTATGGTGCAAAGTGTAAACCATAATGCAGACTATAGACCATGGTTAGTAGCAGTGTTTCTGTTGGCCTCCGCTGCGGCACTGCAGGCGGGTCACTGCAGGCGAGTCGCTGCCGGGGATCGGGCCTACGCCACGGCCTGACCAGGGCGGCAGCGGGCGGCTCAAGGCTTGGGGGACGCGCGGTTCGATGGAGGAAAAACCACGGAGACGAGGTCTATGCGCAGGTCTGATTTTATTCGGGAAGTACATGAGGTTTTATAGTGTCATGGAGGCGGGGAGGTTGTGGGAGGGGCATGTCCGCGGGGCAGCTGAGGATTGGCTGCAGAGGCAAGGGCGGACCTGCGGTTTATGACGTAAGCCATTGATGGCAGAGGGGGTTGTTTCCGAGGTTGTGCCGGGGCGGATACGGGATGAGGGCGGTTGAAATGAGGCGGGGAGAACAGCGATCGGCTGGGAGGGGGAAGATAACAGTGGCTGGGAGGAGGGGCGGAGGGAGGCAGCAGCACAAACTGCCGCTGAGAAGGGCCACAATACAGGGAGGTCACAAGGAACAGGCGGGCAAAGCGTAAGGAAGCGAAAGGCAGGGTGGGAGCAGGGGACATGTTTCAATATTTGTTCATCAATTATAACTAATGTAAGATATTATTTAATAAGGGAAAGTGTGAGAGCGGAAGGAAGTGTAGGAAATATAGGAATTCCCTATATTTTTGATGTATCTTTTCTATAATCCAAATCTTCTTTAAAAAGAAAATTTAAAAAAAGTATATATAAAACTCTTAGCCAAAAAAAGTCCATAAAAGTGCTAAATGGCAGGTGATTGCTCCTGTTGCTTTGGCTAAAACGATTGATATAACTTTATCAGCCCAGCAGTTAGAAAAACTCAGTCTTGCTTTCCCATTCAGTCTACTTGAAATATGCCTCACCCCCACTCCCAAAGTCTCTATTCAGTTTTAGGTGATTTCCATCTTTAATATTTTCTTATCTTCTCCCTTTCCCCAAATAGCCGTGGGCAAGCTGCAACATTATACTGTTAAACACACCCTCCTCACCCAGCCAAATAAATGTATTCAGTGACTAAAGTTTCACTTGTAGAGAAAGAACCACCACCTGTTTCAGGTATTCATTGAAATGAGAAGAAAAATGGTTAAATCCTCAAGTATTTTCTTTCTATGGGAAATAAAGCAGAATTCTCCACACTTCAGGAATCCTCAAATCTCGGACTACTTGAGAATCAGCTCTGTGAAAAAAATACAGGTTTGCAGAGACTAATTAAAGTCACAATGATCCTAAGGTATAATATCCTATTCATCTTCCTATAAAAGCTAATCAACATAAGAGGGACAAAAAATCAGCTTCTAATTCAGTTGTCTAGCAACATATTTTACTCTGTTGTGTTGGAGCTGTATTATTACCTCTTCTAGTATTTTAGGATTCTGGCTCCAACCTCTTAAGGCAGGTTTCTGGCAGGGACTAAGGCTGCTGCTAGGTATTAAATGGGTATCAGAGGCACTCTAGACTTGAGAGAGAGGAGCATGACGTGTGGGGAACAGCACCATTTTGTAAGTGCTTTTAAGCCCAGTACTTGTTCCTGGTGACCCTCGCTCTTTTCATCATCTGGGTTAAAGGTTTGCCTGTTTCAAAATCTTCTCTCTTGTGTCCAGAGTTTTTCTTCTCCTTGACCTATGGCCTAGAACTATAATTAGGTTTTCCCAATACTTGCATATCCTTAAATGTAGCATAATAATCCTATTCAAGGCTTTTGCATGTTGAACCATAAGTGATGATGAAAAAAAAACCCATCTGTAAATGTTTCCCTTATTTACCACCAATGATCTTCTCCTCTGGCATCTGTTAGTTACCCAGAACAAATCCAAATCTCATTGTAAATCAGACAGGAGTTAGAGACAGTAAAAACAGTAATAAGTTTGTCTAGATTTGTATAAGGAAACTCGACTGGGCTCTTCTAAGAACTGCTGGTGACCACTCTGGGATGAGGGTCTGGTTGTGGATAGGAATGGGATAGGACCAAAGCCTAGGGTTGTTTTGGGTTTGGGGAGATTATGCAGAGCTGAGAGTTGAGAAGAAGGGTATACAGAGATGAGAGTTGAGACGCCATGGAAAAGGGGCAAAACAACGAGGGAACTGTAAAAGGCAACTGTAGAAAAAAGGAAGTTCACTGGATTGCCCAGTGGTGATTTCTATTCAAAGTTCATCAGTTTGTGTAATGCAGAGACTGCCTATATTATTACTAACATGTATTTTGGTGTATGTGTGTGTATTTGGGGTGGTGTTGAGGAAGTTATGGCTAAGGGAAGGCTCATGAGACCTGCAGATATTGAAGCTACCAAATATTGCACCTTTGCCTTTGAGAAAAAGGGGAAAACCATTTTATATTTGCAGAGAGAAACATGAGAAGTCACCTAGACCCTGTATGTGTTCATTTGCTGTAGGAATTTTTATGTGCAATTTCATTTGGCCCTAAACCAAATGATTCCATGTATCTTAATACAGTTAGCAAAGATACATCTTAAAGCTAGTTTAATGGTTTGAGAAAAGCTTTGTAAGAACTTCTGTACACAAATATCCTTCAAAGACTATTACTCATAACTTATTATGGTTAATATTGACTATCCTAGAGTCTACTGTGAGATGAAGCATATGGAATTATGAAATTTTTCAGCAAAAATACATTAAAAGTGACAAAAATCTAGGATCAGAACTGGGTAGAAAGTCAGTAGCCTACATGAACAGAAATCCAACTATTAAGATTTTCATGCACAAAAGAAAAAGGGAAAAAATTGAGAATGGTATTATTGAAATTTCCTTTGTATTATAGTACTGTTTGGTCTCCATAGCATGACTTCACAGTAATCGTATTTCTTTACAGACAATACTGCTTCCTAAGATAATGGATTGTGTGTAGGAGAAATCCTATACTATAATGTGAAAAATGGCTTGGGATGTTATTTACTGACAGATCACAAAGTATTCGCTGGAGAATAAATTCCTGTCTTTAGTGACTCTTATGGGTTTTTCGCTCAATATTTCTAAAAATGTGAATCTTGTGTTTATGTTACTGTGTACCTGCAAACAAAATAAGGGGGATAGGTCTTCCATTAGTGTAATGCTGGGCCTCCATAAGACTCAAAAAAGGTTAAGAAAAAATGGGATTTGGTAGGTGAATAAGAGAATCTGTGTATAAAAGAGATTTAATCTATGACTTACGAATAAGAAAATGGCATGGTATGGTAGAGCTAAAGTATAGACAGGTCATAAGAGAAATATGGGTTAGAGATCATTCTTTTTAAGGCACTGGTGACCTTGAATCCACAGTTACTAAGTGTTCTATAATTAAATGCCCAGTAGAAAAAATAGGCAAAGAAACCAATTTTATCACAAAGCTGTCAGTTTCTGGTGCTTTTTCGCTTGTGCCTGGTGCTTTGACAGATGTAACTCCTTTAAGGCAGGAGCATACTTTATACAATGTCTGAGAGCCAGTTGATGTTTCTTAAAGAAATTGCCTACATTTAAAATATAAAGTCTGTACCTGGGTCAAAGAAATCATTTCCCTGATGCCATGAATAAGTGGACACCTAAGGACTCAAGTTAAACCTGAAGCACAAATAGTGGGGATTCAACCTACACCCAATGAGAGCAATATTTGGCCAGGCTTGTTAAAGAAACTTCCTTTTCTAACATCAGGTAACAAGAGTGGATCCCAAGAAGAAAAGGAGGCAGCTGTGCAATGAAGCCTGACCTACAGCATAGAAGATAGGCCTAGGAACAAACAGAGGGATTTGCTTGAGGCAGGAGCGAACATTTGCCTTAATACAGTGGCTCTCAATGCTGAATGTTCACTGATATCACCAGGAGAACTTTAACAAAATAGTGATCCAAGGTCCGCATCACAGACCAATTAAGCCCAAAAATACGAGGGTAAGGTTCAGGCAACAGTCTATTTTAAAAGCTCACCAGATAGTTATAACATGCAACCAGAGATGAGACACATTGCCTTAAAGCTACTGATCTTAATGACTCCCAGGAAAGACCAAGGAGAGAGATCACTGCTTCAAAAGGTAGGAAGTTTCTAGCTTTGGAGGCCAAGAAGTTTTGGCAATCAAATTTTGATCAGACACATGACTTCATAATTCTTACCTCTGCAAATTTCTTTCTTGTTTTCCTAATATTTATTACTGGTTTCCTGGATTAGCAGGAAATTTTTTTGAAATACTAAAATATTCTGTTGTTTATATGACTTAATGGGAAAGCAAGTTCAATAGAAAACAAGGAAAGGAAAGAGCCCCAACTTCTGTTGGTTCATTATGTCAGACTCCACTGTTATTAGAATGTCTGGAATATCTGGAGTTAACTCAAAAATGAATTTTATGAAACTAAAATAAGATTATATAACTAGGAAAAATCACATAGGCAAACATGTTTTGCTCAGTATCTCTTCATTTATATATTTCTGTAATCTTTCAGTATTCCTACTAAGAGTTGCAATCACTTATTGAGTACCTACTTGTACTAGGAAGGTATTACAGTATATTTTCACATTCATTATCTCTAGTGCTCAGAATAACCCTGGTAAATAAAAATATTTCTATCCTTTTTATGTAGTCAAAACTAAGACTTGGTAAGATTAGATTTAATATATATATATATTTTATTTAAACAGTTACAGATTTACAGAGTTCCCATACACCCATCAAACCCATTCCCACAGTTTTCCTTATTGATGACATTTTGCATTAGTATGATACCTTTATTACAATTGATGAAGCAATATTATTATAATTAATTATTAATTTGGTCTATAGTTTCATTAAGATTCACTCTTTGTGTTATACAGTTATATGGGTTTTAAAAATTTTTTATTCTGGTAATATAACAAACTAAATTTCACATTTTAACCACTTATTCTTCACATTTTAACTACAAATTCTTTACCAATTAAGCATTAACTCCCCATGCTCCACCCCCACCCCAGTCTCTGGTAATCTGTTTCTATATTCTGATCTATGCATTTCACATCCTAATTATTTCATGTAAGAGAAATCATACAATTCTTGTCCTTTGGGTCTGGCTTATTTTACACTTAATATGGTATCTTCAAGATTTATCCATATTGTAGCATGTATCAGAATTTCATTCCATTTTCTGACTGAATAATATTCTATTGTATGTATATACCACGTTTTGTTTACCCATCCATCTGTTGAGGAACACTTGGGTTCCTTCCCCCCTTTTGGCAAATGTGAATAAAGCCACTGTGAGCATCAGTGTGCAAATATTTACTCAAGTCCCTGCTTTCAATTCTTCTCAGTGTGTTCCTACACATGGGATTGCTGGGTCATATGGTAATTCTAAACTTAACTTTCTGAGGAACCACCAGCTATCTTCCACAGCAGTTTTATCTCTTTACATTCCCACTAACTCTTGATATATCTCTCCAACACATGTTATTTTTCATTATTTGAGTAGTATCCATTTAGTGGGTGTGAAATGGCACTTCACTGTGGTTTTGATTTGCATTTCCCATATCACTAATATGTTTAGCATCTTTTCATGTGCTCGTTGGCTATTTTTATTTCTTCTTTGGAAAAATGTCTATTCAAATCTTTTGCCCACTTTTTAATTTTTTGTTGTTGTTGTCTTTTTGTTGTTCAGGTATAAGTTTCCCTTATATATTTTAGATATTGAACCCTTTTCAGGTATATGACTTCCAAATAGTTTCTCTGATTCTGTAGATTGTCTATTTGCTTTCTTGATAAAGACCGTTGCTCAAAAGTTCTTAATTTTGGTGAAGTCCCATTTATCTATTTTTCCTTTTGTTGCTTTTACTTTTGGTGTAAAGTCTGAGAAACCAGTGCCTATCACAAAGTCCTGAAAATGTTTCCCTATGTTTTATTCTAAGTTTTTATATAGTTTTGGCTCTTATATTTTGAACTTTGATCCATTTTGAGTTAATTTTTGTATATGGTATGAGATAGAGGTCCATTTTCATTATTTTCCCTCTTGATATCCAGTTTTCCTGGCATCATTTGTTGAAGAAACTATTGTTTCCCAATTGAGTGGTCTTGGGCCCTTTGTAAAAAATCAGTTGACCATAAATGTGAGAGATTTTTGAACTGTCAATTCAATTTCATTAGTCTGTATATCTGTCTTTGTGCCTGTACCATACTGTTTCGATCACTGTGCTTTGAAACAAATTTAAAAATCAACATGTGTGAGGTCTCCAACTTACTCTTCCATATTAACTTGATGATTGTATTTTTTTCCACTTCTATAGAGACGGCCAATGGAATTTTGATTGGTATCGTGTTGAATCTATAAGCATTCTGGTGGAATTGACATCTTAAAATGGAATATCTTTCCATTTACTTAGATCTTCTTTAATTTCCTTCAGCAATGTTTTGTGGTTTCCCATGTATAAGTTCCTTAGATCCTTGGTTAAATTTATTACTAGATATTTGATTATTTTAGTTCCTATTATAAATGAAATATTTGTCTTGGTTTCCCCTTCAGATTATTACTGGTATACAGAAACAACACTGATTTTTTTTTGTTGATCTTCTACCCCAGCATTTTGCTGAATTCATTTACTAGTTCTAATCATCAACAATTTGGTTATTGACCACACCTTACATACATTCCAAATATGAGTCTTCTTATTTTATTCACATATTTTGTTACTATTTTTTTTAACTCTGTCAATGGAGCAGGTGCTAACAATTGCCCCAAATGACATAGTAGACAATTGCAATGATTCCCTGTTTTAGTTTGCCAAATGGCTGCCAAAGCAATATACCAGAAAAGGGGTGGCTTTTATAAAGGGTATTTATTTGGGGTAAAGTCTTATAGCTCCAAGGTCATGAAAAATACAGCTCAAGGCATCATAAGAGATGCTTTCTCCAAGTCAACTGCCATGTGGGAAGCAAGATGGCCACCATTCTCCACTGAGGTCTTTGTCTTTTTTTCAGCTGTGGGCAAATCTGGCATTGGTCTTGTCTCTTACTGGGCCTCCTTTTTCAGGCTCAGTAGTCTGCTTTCTTCCTGAATTCAGTTGTGAGCTCTCAGGAATATGACAGGGCTCATTATCTCTTGAGTTTCTCCGTGGGCCCAGCCTCTTGGGCTTCATGCTAAGCAATCCTCTAGTCATTTCTCAGATGGCAAGGTAAAAAATGGTGGCTTCCTTTTCCTGTGTCTGTGTCTCTTTCTCTCTGTGTCTACATTTTTATCAGACCCAGCAAGAGGGTGGAGGTTCAACCTGACCCATGCTTCATTGACATAGTCCAATCAAAAGTGCTGAAACAATCTTATCAAGTAATCTAATCAAAGAACACAAGTGCAGCATTGCCACCCTTTTTGGGACATCCCTGAAGGACAGTGGTGAGGGCAAATCCCAGTGGGCAGAACTTCAAGCAGTGCACCTGGTTGATCATTTTGCTTGGAAGAAGAAATGACCAGAGGTGCATTTGTACACTGATTCATTGGCTGTTGCCAATGGTTTAGCTGGATGGTCAGGGACTTGGAAGGTATGTGATTGGAAAATTGGTGACAAAGAGGTCTGGGGAAAAGGTATGTGGATAGACCTTTCTGAGTGGACAAAAAACATGAAAATATTTATGTCCCACATCAACAGTCACCAGAGGGTGACTTCAGCAGAAGAAGATTTTAATAATCAAGTGGGTAAGATGACCTGCTCTGTGGCTAATACTCAGCCTCTTTCCCCAGCCACTCCTTTCATTGCCCAATGGGTTCATGAACAAAGTGGCCATGGAGGTAGGAATAGAGAGCATGGGCTCAGGAACATCAGCTTCCCCTCACCAAAGCTAAATTGGCCACAGCCACTGCTGAGTACCCAATCTGCCAACAGCAGAGACCCATATTCAGCCCCAGATATGGCACCATTCCCCAAGGTGATCAGCCTGCTACCTGGTGGTAAGCTGATTACATTGGACCACTTCCACCATGGAAGGGGCAGTGATTTTTAACATTTTTTATTTTTAATTTTTCTCTTTTTGTAACTTTTTTTACAGAGAGGGTGCTTCTGAGATGGAGTGATGTGATGCCAGTTTTTAAAAAAAAAATTTAAATATATTTACATTATATAAATGTTACATTAAAAAATAGGATATTCCCATATGCCCCAGTCCCCACACTGCCCACATTTACTCAAATTAACAACATTCTTCATTAATGTGGTACATTCATTGCAATTGATGAACATATTTTGGAACACTGCTACTAAGCATGGATTATAGTTTACACTGTAGTTTACACTCTCTCCCACACAATTCTGTAGGCTATGGCCAGATACATAATGGCCTGTGTCTGTCATTGCAATGTCATTCAGGACAACTCTCAAGTCCTGAAAATGTCCCCTTTTATACCTGTTTTCCCTCTCCCTGACCTCATAACCTCCAGTGGCCACTGCTTCTACACAATGATGTAAGATCTTCCATCACTAGAATCACAATAAGTCAGTATTATAATACCAGCAAGTCCACTCTAGTCCATTATTCATTCCCCAGACTTGAGGATTCTGGGATGGTGATGTCCACTCCACCTCTAATTGAGAGGAGGCTTTAGTCCCATATGGCAGATGGATGGGACTCTCTTGCTGGCAGTTGTAGACTCTCTCAGTTCCCTGATTTGTTTTAACTGGAATAGACACATATTCCAGATATGGGTTTACATTTCCTACACAAAATCTTTCTTTTAAAACTACTATCCATGGATTTACCAGATGTCTTATATACTGTCATGGCATTCCATACAGCATTGCTTCTGATCAAGGAACCCATTTCACAGCAAATGATGTGAGGGAATAGGTACATGCCCATGGAATTCACTGGTCTAACTATGTTCCCCATCACCCTAAAGCAGCTGGATTAGTAGAACAGTGGAATGGCCTTTTGAAGACTCAATCACAGCACTACCTAGGAAGCAATACTTTGCAGGACTGGGGCAATGTTCTCCAGGAGGCTGTGTACACTCTAAATCAACATCCAGTCTATGGTGCTGTTTCTTCCATAACCAGGATTCATGGGTCCAGGAATCAAGGGTGGAAATGGGAGTGACACCACTTACTATTACCCCTAGTGAACCACTAGGAAAATTTTTGCTTCCTGTCCCTGCAACCTTAAGCTCTGCTTGTCTACAGGTCTTGATTCTAAAAGGAGGAGTACTGCCACCAGGGAACACAATGATTTCATTGAACTGGAAGTTAAGACTGCCACCTGGCCAATTTTGGCTCCTCTTCCTCTGAATGAACAGGCAAAAAGGGAATTACTCTACTGGCTGGAATGATTGATCCTGACTATCAAGGGTAATAGGACTGCGTCTGCATAATGGGGGTAAAAAAGAGTTTGCCTGGAATATAGGAGATCATCTAGAGTGTCTTTTAGTTCCACCGTGACCTGTGATTAAAGTCAATGGAAAATTGTAGCAACCCAATCCAAACAGCACTAACAATGGCCCAGAATCTTTAGGAATGAAAGTTTGGGTCACCCCATCAGGCAAACGACGACGGCCAGCCGAAGTGCTTGCTAAGGATAGCAGGAACATTGAATGGGTAGTAGAAGAAGTTAGTGATAAGTATGAACTTCGACTACATGACCAGTTATAGAAACAAGGACTGTAATATTCATGAATTGTTCCTTGTTTTATTATGAGTATAATTGTATATGGACATAAAACAAATATCTTTATTTTCTTCCCTAACCTTTTCTTTATAATATGACAAGTTGTATTAGTTTCATGCCATAATACTTAAGGATGTCAAGTTTAAGAGTGACTATTACCCAAGGACATGTACCCTATTCTGTAAGGAATTAATGTGTTTTGATTGTATGCAGCAGAGCTGAACATTGTTAGGTGAAAATATATATAATATATATACGTGTTTGTTATTGTTTTTTACTTAGAGACTAAGTATGGTTTAATGTGTATGGTTGCCAAGTTGACAAGGGGTGGACTTAAAATTATGCATTTTAAATAATACTGCTGATTTATATATGTGATTATGGCTAAAAGGATTAGTCTAGGAAAGCCAATGTTAATTGGAAGATAGCATGAGTATAAGGACTGGTAATATAGTGATTTCAGTGGTAGATGAAGATTGTAGTTTATAATACAAAAAAGCATGTTCCTTTATTACAAGGTTTTAAGAATATGGTGATATATGGGAAAAATACAACGAAGGTAACAGATAAACTATAGTTAAACAGTGATAGTGTAATATTTTTGTAACAAAGGCAAAGAAGGTATTATATCAATGGTAAAGGTAAAAAAAGAATATGGGACTTAGTTTTATGAAATTTGAATATGATCAGCATTTTTTTTCTCTTTCTTAATTAACATTTCATTTAACCAATCTGTGCTCATTTATTCATCTTTTGAAATACTAGAGAAACAATAAGGTTTGTCTTTAGGATTAAATAATAGAAATGTGCCTGGACAGGATTTTTAAAAATAATGCTTTTATAATTTGTTAAGTTGCCTTTGTCTGTTACTTTATTTTTTGAATAAATAATTTTTTAAATGATGCTTTAAAAATTATGTTTTATGTTATGTGAAATATACTTCTAATAAATGAAAGCCCATTCACAGGCATATCATTACTCTAGTTTGTGGGAAAGAAAAATAATGCAAGCTAAGGGCAAATAATAATTTCTAATTAAGTGAGGTAGAAGTTCTACAAAGTATTTCCATTCACCTTTAATGGGGAAAATGAAGTTTGGGAAGAGTTTACTCTAGCTAAGGGCCATATGTCTAGAGTAAACTTTACTACTTTAGAAAAAGCAGAGAAAAAGTTAGTTGGACACACAAAATTTAATATATATGTATACACAGTCATGTGTACATACATACAAGCACATGTGTATAAACATTTATAAAGCACCTGCATGAACA
This sequence comes from Dasypus novemcinctus, assembly GCF_030445035.2. Lineage (NCBI taxonomy): Eukaryota > Metazoa > Chordata > Mammalia > Cingulata > Dasypodidae > Dasypus > Dasypus novemcinctus. The sequence goes on from NC_080676.1 coordinate 128,215,682, forward strand.
TGTATACAAACATTTATAAAGTCCTTTATAAGTATGTTTTGTTCATTAAAATAATGGTGAATGTTATTTACTACTAGGGCAATTTGTTCTATGAGACTAGTAGAGCTTCATTTTATCCCAAAGATATTTGATGTACTGACTACTAAAGTTTACATTGATCAATTTAAGCCAGGAGAAATGCCTCATAAGCTAAACACTTAAGCTCTAGGGATCTTGCTGTAACAATGCCTATTTAAATTTTAGTTTATATCAACAGATTTAACAACTATTTTTTAAATAATAAGATACCTTTACAGTCATTCATTTTTTACTGTCAGGATTATGACATTTGCTACTTTTCCAATTACTATGTAAGTAGTATTTGTAGTGAGTAACTATATAGGCACAGCTGTCCTAAGCAACTCTGTAAATTTAATCTTCAAAACTGACAAGCTGAATATCTATGCCTAGGTGTAGATTCTCTTCTGCACAGTGGGAATACCTTTTATAAACCTAGCCTCCATGATTTCATAATACTATTTATAGAAAAAATACAAAGTACAGAGTGAAATGAGAATCAGAAAGCTTTGATAATTACAACATTTATTTTTACATTTTATCTTTTATTGTTCTACGCAAATAACATTTTTGTTTTCAGAGCAGTAGATATTCATCCACTGTTGCCTTTTGGTTTAGCTTCTTGAAGGAATAGTACTTTGCCTTCTATCCATTCCCCAAATTCCTGCAATTTAACTTCTGCTTCCACCACTAAAGAAACTGCTCTGTGTAAGTTGCCTAGAAGGACTTTTTAAAGAAATCTAAACCACGTGTCTTAGTTTTATCTTGAGTTTGGCACCAGTTGCATTCTTTTGGTATCACTCTCTCCTCCCTCTCCTACCTATTAGAATGTTTCTTCTGATCCCTTCTTAAACCTTCCCATTACTCTTTGTGTTCTATTTCATCAGGGTTCCAACCTTGGCCATAGCTGTCTTTTATCACTCTTCACGCAAACGCCTTTCATTCTAGTCTAAGCATTGCTGACCCCCAAATCTTCATGCTTGACTTTTCCTTAGTGCCAGTGATCTGTCCCCACCCCAAATAAAAATGTTTCAGAGTGAACCCAAGCTAAATTTTCTGGAACCTGAACTTATGATATTTGAGCTCTTCTTCATGTGTTTGTTATCCATGCTAATAACATCACTTCCCATTCAGACTTTCCACTGGAAACCTCTGAAATGCCTTCTCATATTTAACAATCGATCAAAATCTAAAAATTCTCCTGAAATATTTTCACTATTCAGTATTCTCACTGCCTCTCTCCTCTTTCAGGCCTGTATTAGTTAGGTTCTCTAGGGAACAGAGGTGATATATATATAAATATTATGCGGTTTTTATGAATTAGCTCAAGCAAATGTGGAGATGGGCAAGTCCAAGTTCCATAGGGTGGGTCACAAACTGGGAACTCTGATGAAGACATTCAATAAATTCCCCAGGAGAAGCTAGCTGGCTGAATTAGAGATGGAAATTTTCTCTTCCGAATGCTGAAATCATCACTACCTCTATTTGAAAGCCTTCAATTGATTAGATGAGACTTCTCTCATTGCTGAAGGCAGTGTCCTCAGTCTGTTGCAGATATAATCAGCTATCGACAGAATCAACTTACTGATGGTTTAAATCCAGGAAATATCCTCACAGAAACAATCAGGCCAGTTTTTGTTTAACCAAACAACTGGACACAATAACCTGCCCAAGTTGACACATGAACTTATCCATCAGAAGCCCTATTTATTAGTACTATTATTAGACTGTTGTAACAGTGCCCTAACATCTGTATGTGCCTATGCTCCCCAGTTTACCCTCCACACTATCAGTAGAGTTATCTTCCTAAAACATAAATACAAATCCATCACAGTCCTGAAAGATACTACTCAGTGATTGCACATTTTTCCTTAACAAATAAGCATATTATCGTATCTATTTTATCAAGAGTATTAAGAGAAACAGATTTTTAAAAATGAGTCTTATGGTATAAGACTCCTATGTCTGTTTTCCTTACAACACTTGAGCCAGACTTCTTCTGTTTGGACTGCTGATTACATCATCAACCATGAAGGCATTGACAGGCAATGTGCCTTCCAACCCCAACATGACAGAGTGCTCATGATCCCTGCAGCCTGCCAGAAAAAAAAGATGAATCAAATGATCCACATCAAAACTTCTGGAACTGTATTTATTGGATTTACAAAGCTATCAACATCATTAAACCATAACTCTGGCAACTGCTAAGCAAGTTTTCCTTTCCAAAGAAGATAGCAAACCTTCCAGGCTCTGCCAGGATTGTTTGAAACTAACCAGAGCTGATAGATTGTCAAGAAGTTTCTCTAATAATCAGATCTGAGACCATATAGTCCAGGGTCTGCCACATAGTAGGCTGTCAGATCTGAATCTGAATAAGAGAATGAAGAATGTGAGTTCATATTTCCTTTTTATTTTATGAATCCATGCATAAATAGAAAGGATCTGGGTAATGCATTTCAGAAAAGAATTCCAGCTCTGGGAAATTCTTGACTCGTTAGGCTAAAATTGTGTTCAGCATTGTGTGTGAAAAGAAGCCAGAAACCACTGTATACTGGCAAGAGATTTCTCTCTTAAAGAGTATGAAGAGGAAGATGTGTATGAACTAATATGTAGAGTCAGCTAAATGGTCTGCATTTATCATCATCTGAATATTGAATATTGAATAATGTCATGTGCTAAAAGTGCATTTTACCAGGACAAAGATGACCTGTATTCTCTTGGCTCTGACACCTACTAACTTTGTAACCATAGGCAATTCTTTCTTCACTGTGGTTTACTTTTCATATTAAGTGATAATATAAGCAGAATTGCTTTGAAGATTAAATGAGATGATATTGAAAAATGCATTGTAAAATTGAAAGAATGATTGGTTACTATAAACTATCTGGTTCCACATTTAACAGCTAAGCTTACATGCATTCGATATTTAGTTTTTAGTTATTTAGTGTTGCAGAGCTGAAAGTTGCTATGGAAATCTCTTTTTAAACAGAAGACACTCTGTGATTTGATGAGTGTAGCAGTTTGATGTTGTTTATGAATCCCAAAAATGGATATTGGATTATGTTTGTAAACTGGTCTGTTCCTCTGGGCATATTAGATTGCATTGCATTCAGAGGTTTCACTTTTACTTGATTAAATAATGATTAAGACTTTGATTAGACCATGTCAGTAGGATGTTGAGTCCCTGCCCACCAAGGGGGCAGAACAAACGACATGGCAAAGGAGAAAGTTGGAGTTTTGATCCTGGAGCCCAGTTAATAAACGCACAGAGAAACAAATATGTGAGAAAATAGAGATGCCTCAATTAGACATGGCAGAGGCCCTGGAAAGAGAGATGAGTCATTTCCCTGACAGTTTACAGCTGGCCTTGTGGAGCGAGCAGGGCAGCTTGAGCCCAGAGAGTAACAAGCTCCAGAGAGAGATAAGACTTGTATCAGCCTGCAGCTGAGACTGGAGGAAGTTTCTTCTTAATGGTGGAGGCCATGCAAATACTCAGGAGAAAAATCATACCATGATGAAAATCATGACCACATGTAGATAAGTTTCTTTGGAAGCAAATGGCAACAGTTGCTCTCTTCCACAAGAAAGGCAACATCTATTGGTATGCCCACAGCAACTGGTGAATTCATTGAAAATTTGAGATATATTCATTCTGTTCTGTTAAATGTATAGAAGAGCAGAATCTCCCATTTTGACTCACATTATTTGATTTTCAACATTTTTGTAACAATATAGGGGCACTCTGCTACAAAGTCATGCTATATAAATAGATGCCATAGTCACAAACTAACAAAATCAGTTTGTGTACAGAAATATTGTGATCTTGTTTTTGTATTTTGTTTGGTTTTTCCATTTATATCTCCATGTGGGTATCAAATATCCATCATGTAGCATAAATATCTTCTAGGTTTCCATGTTGAAATGAGTGGGTAATCTTAAATCTTGCTCTAGAGAGAATCAGATAAGATCTTGACCATAATAAGAATTAGATTGAGATTTTGGCTGTTTTAATATTTTTTTTATGCAAATGACATCTTAGGGAAATGCTTAAAAAGTTAGTATTAAAATATATTACATGGAAATATGTCACAGGATATGTCCATGAGGTGTTTGAAGAATTTGGAACCTACACTGGAAATCTTTGAAAAGTTAAGGATCAAAAGTTCTATTTTAAGCAAGAACTAACATGGTTCCAAACTTCTGTACAACTCTGTAAAAATATATCAAAACTACTATGATTCTGCCATTCATCAGTTTTTTATTAAGTTTAAATCTCATACAGCTCTAAGCTATTTATCATTATGTGATATTTTATAACTTTCCCATAGCTATTTAGTAGCAAGCAGCCTGAGGGAGAAGTAGTACATTGTTTAAAAAAAAAATACAACCTAGACTCACTTTTATCCATACTTCCTAACTGATTTCAATTATGTTCAAGTTTCCCCTAGAGCAAGTCATTTCCTGCTCTGTAGATAGTCCAACATTCCCACCCTGGAATTCCAGCATCACCCTAAATTGCATTATGCCACTCTAAAATAAAGTTTTCATGTCACAAGCCTTTTCATTAATAGCATTTCACTTTGAATTGTATTTAAAACTAAGTGCTACAGCAATTTCCTGAGTAATAACTAGAATTTACTGCTGCTTTTCTTCATTTGGTAACCTGTCATCACATATAGCAGACAGATGGCAAATCTAGCCAATTAAAACTGAAGCAATACTATTTGCCTTTATATAACTAGAGATCACTTTGCCTAAAGAAGGCATAGTAGCCCTATTTACTATAATTGTTTAGTTAGGACACAGTAGCAAGTCAAATTCCAAAGCAAAGTCCTAGATTATGGTGAAAGTTCTAAGTGTACTATATGGATCAATGCCTTCCACAGGCCAATGGGGGGGTTTTTGCAATAGACAGTATGTTTCTACAGCTGCTGTAGGTTCACATCTGTCAAATGGTTCTGGCTGTACTGGGCTTTGTCACACCTGTCAAATGGTTCTAGCTCTACAGGGGTTTGTCTCTAAAGATCAAATACCATTGCCCACATAAACATTATTTATTCATTCTCAATGTGGTAATAATCGAAAAACACTTGGTGGGGGATGTTAATTCCCAAATAGAAATGCTTGGGTGTAAGCATTCCCTCTTTCTTATAAAGACTGATATTTCTTTTCTGTTTCTGTTTACTTTTGGTATGGACATCTTTCTATGTTAAAATTCAGAAAATCTGTAAAGCCAGATTTTCAGATTATTCATATATATGTTACAGACAAGGTATAATAACTATGTCCCCTGACTCAAAAGAATCATAGGATATTAACATTTTTTAGAAGCTCTAATAATTTTCTAATTCAAATTTGCCATTTGAAAGATAAAAAAAAGTGAGACCTGGTGAAACTGGGTGAGTTGGTCGGTTTCATACAGGTAGCCAATGACAACGCTTTAACAAAAACTCTATCCTATGTGCCATCTGCTTCTCTAATGAGTGCAATTTAGGTTAATGATCTCCTTGTAAAATAAAAATAATTATGGAGGTAGTTGAGCCTATCAGCGAGTCATTCTTTAATATGAATGAATTTAAATTATTCTCCTCTTAAATGATATCAGCTAAAGAAATAAGGAAGCTTATAAGCATTGGGGGGTGGGGCGTTGTTGGCATCTTCCAAAGAGAAAACATACTGTTGAAAGTTAAGGGAAGGGGAAGAGAAGTTGGGGTTAAAAAAATTGAAATATATATAGATCCAAAAATGAAGGGGAGGGTCAAAGGGCATCAAACACAAATTTAATCTTAGTTTGCAACTTTGCCAAATGCACTGATGGAAAATTTATTTTCTATTGAAATATATTTTTTTATGGTAAGTTGCTGAAACACCTTCTTGTCTTATAAACCATCAAAACGAAGGTTTCCTTTTTTAGGAAGGAATTTGGGATGGGATGTGGACAGAGGAGGGTGATTGGGGGGTCACGGCTACCAGGGCTGAATGGCTTGGGGAGGATTGCCAATTGCTTTACAGCAGTCCTCACTAAGTACGTATAGCCCAAGGCTCTGTTATTTTTGTCAGGAAGACACCTCCTAAGCACCTCAATTCAAACAGCAGCAAAGAGCCACTCTTAGTATTTTTCTTTAGGTGGGCTTTCATCAATTCATATGACCCACTAGCCCATTAATAAGTAAAACAGAATCCTTCACAAAAGTTAAAGGAAATTCATAAAATTAGTTTGCCCCCAATTTCCTGTAGTGGAGAGGAGAACTTCATTTGAGAGCTCCAAATGACTACCAAAGTTCTGATAGAACAGTTTTGTTTTTTCACTAAGTTTTGAAGCTTTTTAAGACTTCAATATAGATATAACCAAAGAAGAATTTTTAGTTTACTACTTTATGACTACTCATATTTATTTTGATGTTTAAAGAAATGCTTACTCTCCTTTACCAGTTCACTTGTGTTTCTCTGTAAGTAGCAGAAAACATGGATGGAAAATAGCTTTTAAAATAAAATTTGAACTTTAAAAAAAAACCATTTAATTACTTCATGAATAAAATCATTTAGGCAGCAGAGCCCAGTGCACATCCTTTTTATCTTCTATTTCACTAGTCTTGTCCTGCAGACTTTTCCTATTTGTGCTTATCTATCTCCTCATAGTTGCAAGATGACTGCTATGGCTCTTGATATCAAAATTGCACATAAAGCAAAGCAGAATGCAAATATCTTCTCACAGAAAGAAAAATCCTCTAAAAAGTGTCCTCTTGTATCTCATTTGCTATAACTCTGCATATACCTAACTCTAGAATTCATCACAGAAAAGGAGGATAGGGACACGATAATGATTGTTTTAATTCAGTTATGAATTTCTCTGAAATTGGTGGAGGCATCCACCTGTTTCAAAATCAGATACTGTTAAAGAAGAAGAACAAAAAGGTGGATATGGCTACAGTATCCAACACATTACTACAGGTATGAAATACACGTTATGGTAGGAAGCTTACTATGATATGTATCAACTATTCTTTGTAACAACACATTTTAAAACAAAAGTTTAACACAACTACATACACATATAGTTTAAATAATTATAGGTAATATTTATTTTAGCAATATTAATTTACCAACAGGTTGGTTTTCAACATAAGTAAATGATTAGAATACATAAAAAATGTAAAAATAATTTAAATGTTGATATTGCCTAAATAGTTTATGCATCTTAGGGGCAGGTGGTTGTAGCATTGTATATAGATAATTGGAATAAAAATGCCCATAATTCAACAGTCGAAGAATTACAAAGAGTGGAAGGAGCCACTTAGTTTTCTATCACGGTTGTAACAAATTACCACAAACCTGGTGGCTTAAAATAATATAAATTTACTGCCTTACGTTTTGACACAGGTCTCATTGGGCTAAAATCAAGATCTTATCAGGGCTGTATTCCATTCTGGATGTTCTTTGGAAGAATCCATTTTCTTGCTCTCTTTATCTTCCTTGGCTGATGCCCACTTCTTCCATCTTCAAAGCCAGTAATGGCAGATCAAGTCCTATTTATGTCACACCTCTCTGACCTTTCTTTCATAGTCAAATTTGCTTCTCTGACCAGAGCTAGAATGGTTCTCCACTTTTAAGGACCCATGTCATTAGATTGGGCCAACTCAGATCATCCAAGATAATCTTTCCTATCTCAGGATCAGTAACTTTAATCACCTCCGCAAAGTCTCTCTTGCAGTGTAAAGTACCATGTTCATAGTTTTCAAGGATTATGATGTAGGCATTTTGAGGGGTTAGGTGGGGGGAGGACTATTCTGCCTACTACATGCTGCAAATTTTTGAAAAAATTTTCAATTAAAAAATATTTGCTGCTGCATTCTGAGATGATAATTTTAAAACCATACTTTGTTTTTTTTCTCCTCTAGTACAACTGAACCTGAACAGTCCCAGGATCAATTTTTAAATAATCTTTATTAGATGAAAATAGTTTTCAAAGAGAAAAAAAAAATTTTTCCCCTGTGAATACACTGGTATTTTATATATGTATTTTAAGGAACTAGATCAGGTTGATTTTTATTTTTAAAAATTTAAATATGTATTTTATGTCTTCTAAGCATGTCTTCCACCAAAAAAAAAAAAAAAAAAAAGAAATCAAATTCCATTCTTGCCCAGATAAATAGAAGTGGTTGAAAGCTTGTGAAAGAGTTGTTAGCAAAGAAAATATAGATAATAAGCTACCTCTGCCTGATTGGACCAGGCCACTCAAAACTTCCCAGGGAGATGATGATGCCCCACACCCCATTGTGTCTGTATACTTAGCCGTTTGGAGACACAGGAATGTTTCCTCACTTCTCAGATACTTTGTTGCTCTGAGTGATTCCACTCTTGTTGTCCTTCCCTGGGAAAAGTTAGAAAACATTCTTTTCAAATAATACAGCATTGGAGAAGAAGAAACATCCTCACCAGTTTCATTTTTGAGACATTAAATGTTTCCTCTAAAAAATGTTCAGAACTAAGACATTTGATTAGATTTTTAAGACATGTGATATTAACTCATAATAGTCTATAATTAATGATTATTTGTTAGAAACGTTTAACTGATATGGTATGGGCAGTTTTCCTCTATCACATAAAAGGACAGAGGAGTTGACCATCAATTACTAGTATCTTATTTGAAATCTCTCATAGAAAAATAGATTTTTTTTCAGAAGATAAGAAGTCAGAGAAACAATTCCTATAGAAATATTAATATTAATAAAGTGTCTATGTGAACCAATCTATCAAAGGTATTTATTGAGTTATCATATGATTTAAATGGCCACAAAATGCATTAGAAACATGCCAGTTTAATTAGATTTTTCCTCAGATAACTTTGAAAATATCTTTAATTATAGACATTAAATTAAATTTAAAATAACAATCTGACACAATTGGAAGAGGAAGATGAGCATTTGTATGCTTCCCAACAACCCTATCAAACCACTGTTATAGATGAGGAAACAGGTTTTGATAGATAGATAGATAGATAGATAGATAGATAGATAGATAGATAGATAGATAGATAGATGAGGAAACTTAGGTTCAAGATTGTTTAATGAACATCGAATTCTTGCTAAGTACTATATGAAAAGTTTTATAAATATGATCTCATAGAATCCGTATTATCTGTCCTATAATACTGGTATTACTGTGCCTATCTAACTTTGAGAAAGTGGTGTGGTAGAGTAACGTACTGAAATCTGGTCTACAGATAAAAGTCCTTTCCACATGCAGGCTTTCACAAAACTTAAGCAGGAATTTTATTTTAATATAATTTAGGAATTATGCATTCAGAAGATATTATTATGCTCTTTTAAAGATACTTAAAATACTAATATAACCTTGACTCTCTTTTACCCAACAGTCAGGTGAACATTAATACTGATTTTTTTGCTAGGAGAAATGAATACATTGAATTCAATGATACTTAAACTAATTTTTAAGATTAGATAAAGATTCTTTCTATCTGGTTTTCTTGGCTAAGTCACTATTAAATGGAGTAAGGTTGTAAGTTATCTTGCTTTTATGTCTTAGCCGAAAGCTATCTTTTGCCCAGAAGAGATCTTTTTTAAGAAATGAGAAGTTGGGAAATTACTAAATTACTACATTATCCCTTTGACTTTGACTTCCTGGTCATACAGTGGCTCAGAAGATAGTTTGGAATTTTTTTTTATTAAACAATTTATTGCAGAATTATAGGAGAGGAAAATTATAAAGCATACAATATGATTTTTTAATCTGCCCTCGATTTCAATACACACAATTGTATACCCGTTGTCTACACAATGACAACTTCATGTCAGAAGTATGTACCACGTGGAGTGGCAGATTATCCAAAGATAGTTGCCAAAATTTGCACCCATTCCTATATGTGAGTGTCTCTCTTCCCATTAAACTGAAGAGTATTTCCTTTTCTCTGGGATCTAGGTTGGTCTTGTGACATGTTTCAGCCAATGAAACATAGAAAGCATGCTACTACATGAGTTCTCAGTCAAGACATTAAGAGGACTAACTTCTGCTTTCATTCTCTTTGGAGCAGCCACCATGCCGGAGATGAGTCTAGACGACTGGAGGGAGAGACCTCATGGGGGATGACCAGATGCCCCAGCTGACAGCCAGCATCATATGCCAAATATGGGAATGAGACCTTCTTGGACATCCAACCTCAGGTGTGATATCATATACCCCAGCTGAAGGAAATCAACCAACACCACATGGAGAGAACCATGCTGCTGAACCCAGCCAACTATAAAATCATGAAAAAGAATAAACCACATTTTAAGCCACTAAATTTTGGGAAGCTTACTCAAAAAGTAAAAGATAAAATGTACATTTACTCCAATCCTCATTTCCATAATTAATTCTTTGCCAAAAATAAGCAATTTTTAAATATAGATTTTTAGACTGCATGGATAAGACAGCTATTACTATTATGCCATTGTCTTTGCCTCTTCTTCCCCTATTTCTCCACACCAAGCCCAATTATCTCTTTTTCTAATGACTACTAATGTATATTATAGGTAGAATATTAGTCAAAATTTTTCCTCTATGATTGGCTTAAATTATTTTAGGATAGAATAAGTCTAAATATTGAAGTAAAATTTCCCTAAAACTATTCAGAACATTCCATAGTGTGCTATGGAAAAGGGGCCTTGGAATTGGGGAATTTGAGAATAAGCACTCCTTCTTATAGACTAATACGGAAAAATCAAGCAACTTATAATTTAATAAAAGGGATAGCCCTGAAGTTAACAGCCCATATCCTATGAGATGATTTATAAATGAATTAATAATAGGAACCTGGGATATTCCTACATCAGATCAAAGTGACCAGTGTGGAACCTTAAACAGACATTTCTGGAATGTGACTGATGTAAAGAAAAATTGCATGCTATTTAGTTGTGTCATACCTTGTTTGGCTTGACATAATGGTACTTATAGGCACTTGAGAAGAAAAAGAACTATGAAACATGAATTCTCTGTGTCTATACAGCACTGTGCAGGGAAGGCAGGGCTCTGATCCGAGGAGCCAAAGTTTTTCAGATAGAAAATTTCCTGGAGTGGAGAAAAACAGTCCCTCAAGTCACATAGTTTCATGCTTATTCCCCATTAGAACATCAGTTTTTCCAGAGTTTCATAATTTATCTTTTTGAGTTTTGAATGTTCAGTAAGAGGAAATTACTTGTCTTGTACAGACAGTTGACCCAATTCTTGAGAAAGGGAAATGTCTTATTGTAGAGAATGCCAAGTTTAAATTAGATGCTATTATAGCACATTATGCCCACACCCCCTTAAAATGCATGATATTGGTGAGTGGAGAGCCACAGAACTACATATATGTATATATTTTTTGAAGATTCATTTATTTCTCCCATGTCCTCATTGTTTGCACTTGCTATGTTCATTTGTCTTCCTTGTTTCTTTAGGAGGTACTGGAAATTGAACCTGGGACCTCCGACGTGGGAGGGAGGCGCCTAATTGCCAGAGACACTTCCGTTCCCTGCTCTGTTGTGTCTCTCATTATACTTTTCTTCTTGTTTCTCTTGTTGTGTCATTTTGTTGCATCAACTCACTGTTTTGCTTGCCCTCCTTAGGAGGAACCAGGAACCTTGCTCCCAGGTTTATTGTATCTCTCATTATGTTTTTCTTCTTGTGTGTCTTGTTGCATCGTCTTGTCGTGTCAGCTTGCTGTGCCTGCCTATCACGCCAGCTCACTGTCTTCTTTAGGAGGCACTGGAAACCAAACCACAGACCTCCCATGTGGTAGGTGGGAGCCCAATCTCTTGAGCTACATCTGCTATATATTGAGTTGTTGATTTGGTGAAGGGGTCTGTTGACCTCACAAAATAAGGGCATATGCCCAAACATGGATTATAAATTAATTCTGTCACAGCAAAATCACAAATGAAGATATGTCATAGATTGTTGGGGGTTTCATACAAATAATCAAAAATATGAATGTTAAATCTACAAATGCTTAATTCTCGAGTATATGTCTTGTTGTTAAATAAGTGTTATCTAAAAATGAATTGTTTCTTGATAATTCTGAACCTCATCATTCAAGTATGTTTATAAAATCAAATTACAGTAGCAAATATTCATAGAGAGTAATGCTAAAATTTGTTGTCATCTGTATCAGTTGGCCAAAGGGATGCTGATGCAAAATACCAGAAATTGATTGGTTTTTATAAAGGGTATTTATTTGGGGTAGGAGCTTACAGATATCAGACCATAAGTATAAGTTACTTCCCTCACCAGTCTATTTTCACATATTGGAGCAGGATGGCTGCCGACACCTGCAAACGTTCAAGCTTTCTGGGTTCTTCTCTTCCAGGATCTTGATTCTTTCTGGGTTCAAGGCTCCTTTCTTCCCAGGGTATCTCTTCCTGGAGCATGCGTCTCTTTCCTCTGTGAGTTTACTTCCTGGGGCTCCAGCTTAAGGATTCAGCATCAAAGTCCAACATCAAAACTCCAACATCAAAACCCCTCAGCATCAAAAAGCTCCAACTCTGTCCTTTGCCACGCCTTTTATCTGTGAGTCCCTACCCACCAAGGGGAGGGGACTCAACGTCCTACTGACATGGCCCAGTCAAAGCCCTAATCATAACTTAATCATGTCCAGGTATAGACCAGTTTACAGACATAATCCAATATCTATTTTTGGAATTCATAACTACATCAAACTGCTACATCATCCTTCCTGTCTAACCAGCTAGTTGACATTTCTTTCCATCCACTATCTTTGCAAAGTATAAGCACGATAAAGTGAAGTTTCACTTTTTAAACTTCTGTTTCCTCTTTACCTGTGTCTGGGAAGTGAGAGGCTGTGTTGAAAACCATTTGCACAACATGCTTGTGGTTGGGTCACATGAAATGAATCAAAATGTATAAGGTTAAACATGGGCCAATAAGCTAATGGTATCAGCTCCGAATGAGAGAGGGTATAAAGAGAGTCTATAATTGTAACATGGCCAGTTATGATTGATTAAATACTATGGTTAAGTTCTTTGAGGCTGGATAGACTTCAGTGGTTATAAATTGAGTGATTATATACCTGGTAATCATAAGGGTATGTTTCCTGGTATTACTTCTATTAATTACAAGGGTAAGTTTTCTGGTATGAATGTTTTGTGGACTCCAGAAAATTATGTTCTTAAGCTAATCCATTCCTGTGCTTGCAAGGTATGTAAGACTTTTTTTTTAACTTTATTATTATTATTTTTTTAAACTTATTCCTCCCTCCCCAGATGATTCCCTTCTCTGTCTACTCACCTTCTCTAGGAGGCACTGGGGACCAAAGTTGGGACCCCTCACATGATGTGGTGAGTACCACTGGCCTGAGTCCCATCCACTCCCCATGGGCTGCAGCATCTGCTGGCTTGGGCATCTGCTCATTTTAGGCATCTGCTTATTGTGACAGTGCAGCATCTAGCTAATTGTGATGTGTGCATCTCTGCTTATCTTCTTTAGGAGGCACCAGGACCTCCCAAGAGGTAGAGCGGCACCCAACTCATTGAGACACATCTGCTTCCCTGGAAGACCTTTTGATTAGATTCATTCAAGGGACCTTTTGATTAGATGGCTTTTGGTTAGATGGCTTCAGTTAAGGACATGTGATTAGATTGCAGGACCCAGAGTGAATCTTAATCCTTTTACTGGAGTCCTTTAAAAATGGAGGCGACACACAGAGAAAGACAGCTGCCATTTTACTCTGCCATGTGAGAGAAGACTCCGGATTGCCCATAGCTGCAGAAAGATAGAGAAACCTTAAGAGGCTGAGACAGAGGACAGAGCCTGGAATCAGTTGAGCAGCCAGATGTGAAGAGAAGGAAGAGATGAGCCATATACCTGATTGGCCACGGCTGAGCTCAGGGAAAAAGTGATAGTGGAGGGTAAGATAGGAACCTTAGCAGAGACGAAGTTTCATTTTGCCTTGCCACAGGACTCGAGGATCACCAGCAGCCAACACTGGTGAGAGAGCATCTCTGATAATGCCTTAATTTGGACATATTCACAGCCTTGGAATTGTAAGATTTTCCCCTAATAAATTCCCATTATAAAAGCCAACTGTAGCGGTTTGATTTGGTTATGAATTTCAAAAATAGATATTGGATTATGTTTGTAATCTGATTTGTACCTAGGGCTGATTGAGTTATGATTAGGGCTTTAGTTGGGCCATGTTATTAGAGCATTGAGTCCTTGCCCCTTCATGGGTGGAGATTTACAGATAAAAGGCATGGCAAAGGACAGAGTTGCCGGTTTCTGATGTTGGAGTTTTGATGTTGGAGTATGATGTTGAAGACTTAAGCTGGAGCCCCTGGACGTAAGCACACAGAGGAAAGAGAAGTCAGCCCCAGGAAGAAGGGAACCTTGAACCCAGAGAAAAGCAAGTCCCAGGAATATAAGAACCGAGGAAGCCTGAACCCTCGCAGACGTCGGCAGCCATCTTGCTCCAAATAGACTTTGGTGAGGGAAGAAACTTATGCTTTATGGCCTGGTATCTGTAAGCTCCTACCCCAAATTAATACTTTTCATAAAAACCAACCAATTTCTGGTAGTTTGCATCAGCATCCCTTTGGCTTACTAATACACCAACCAATTTCTGGTAGTTTGCACCCAGTAGCTGTAGCAAACTAAAATAGTAAGAGAGGTAGAAGACTATCCTTGCACCAGGCTAGCTTCACGGGGTAAGATTTAGGCGTCTGCTTAGAAGGACCCTGAGCTTGATTTAAAGCTTTGCTGTTGCTGTTTTGATAATTTTTAATAAGTTCTGAGAAAGTGGCCTCACATTTTCATTTTGTACTGGCCCCTGCAAATTATGTAGCTGGTCCTGCCTTGTGCTTCCCAAACTATTATTATCCCAAACAATAATATTCCCTTACAGAATTATAATTCTCTAAACTGTGTAATTTGTCCCTGCTAATAACAAGAAATATGTGCTCCACACACAAAAACAAAACAAAAAGCCATGGTACAAATCTTCAACTTAAATATACAAAATCTTTGTCTCACATTTTCAGTTTCCTACTCAGAAAGTTATTTTAATGGCATGCCACAATCATGCCATCTTCCTCTTAGTCAAGTTCAAATCCTCAGTCATGGTGGTCATGTTGGGCTCTTCCCTTTCTCTTGCCTGCCCACAGCCAATCACTCACTAAGAACTGTTGATTTTACTTCATAATGGCTCTCATATTAGCTTCTTCCTTCTCATTCTCAGTCACTACCACGTTGGAAGCTCTCATTACTTTTCTTCTAATTTTCTTCAACAGCTCGCTTACTGACTTCCCAATCCAGTCTTGTACACTACAGCCAATTAACTTCTCTAAGCTTTCTTTTCCTAAGCTACAGCAATAATCATGTCTCTCCTCAGCTCAAACACCTTGGAGTCTTCTCATTTCCTTCAGAATTAAATCCATATTCCTTAGTGTGCCATTTGTGTCCCTCTCTGGATTGACCATAATCTAGTAGTCTAAGTTTATCTCTGTCCACTTTTCTTCATATAACATATACTAAAAGTCATCCTGACCCCTCATAGGTTAACCAGTTTGCTGTGTACATTTATAATTCTCCTGTTAATTTTCTTTTGTCACTTGATAGATTTGGAAATAACAGAGACAAACTGAGAGCTGAGAGAAGAAATTGGTGACATGAGCAGGGTCCAGGTAATTTCTGACAATATAAAGGAATGTGCCATGTTATGAGTATAATGAGAAGTATTGAAGAGTTTAAACAGAGGAGCGAGATGATGAGATTTTTATTTTTCGGTAGTAATGCTGTTACTGGATTTTGTCTAGGTTCTTGAGTATGTTGCAGAAATGAATTTCAAGAGCACATCAGGTGAGTTAGACCAGTAATTTATTCAGGTAGGAAGGGGAGAGAAATGGGAGAATAACAGATCATGGGTCCCAGGTGAATAGGAAGGGACCTATAAAAGAGATAAAGAGGGCTGATTTACAGACTACAATTTCCCATTATAAATTATAAGGGTTCAGATTTTATTTGCATGTTGATCCATGCAGGGGGAGAAGGCGGCCAGAATCGGGGTCCAAAGGGAGAGAAAACAGCCTTGTGCCTGTTTTTTGAACTATTAATTATTCCATCCTTTGCTAATGGCAGGGGAGGAGTTCTAGCTGTTTTGATTGATTACACCACCCATCAATCCCTTAGGAGGGCCCAGTGATAAAGTCCTTGGGGAATATCTGGGGCCTCTCCTGGCTTCTGGAGGAAATCTTGTTCTGAATGGCAGAATCTTGGGGAGGGTCTTCCGGCAGCCATCTTGGGTTATTGGTGTCCACATGGACTTCTTGCCGGGTTCCAGATCTGTCTATTGATTCCTTATCTTACTAGCTGGCTTCAATACCAAGCAAAAGCAGGTTCTTGTCTGATATACTCCATTAATGAGCAATCCCTGAGACAATGAGGTTTCAAAGACATGAAGAGTTTATTGGCTTGTGCATAGCAGAGACGACAGTGGCATAATGGCACAAAAACTGCCTCCTGGACCTGCAGTGATCCTGCAGGTTCCTTCATTAAGTATTAAGGGGCTTAACAAGATAGGACATGGGTATGAAATAAGGGTACATTCCAAGGCTATTACAATCACAAAAGAGTCATTAGCAGAGATCAAGTTACTTGAGGAGAAGGGTGTACAGAACATAGGGATCATTTATAGGGTTTCCTATGGGTCATACAGGAGAGGGTGGAATGGTCATCATTTCAATAGAAAGTTTCATACACAAGGCTAATATCCCTCTGGAATAATCATCATAATAGCACCCTTAATTAGAAATGACCACATACAAAAGTAAGATCTGTCTGGAATAATCATCACAATGGCAGGTTTTTACTTGGAAGTGACCATATACAAAGGATGAGGTTGGTCTAGAGAGTTTCAGTAATTCCAGATATTAATCTTTGGCTAGTTTATAATATCCTGGAAGTAAAAGGCATATCTATAGCAATTCAGTAATAATAATTATTTGTTATTTCTTAGCCCTCGGTTACAGTTGTCTCCCTAGTTACCTGGTGGAGAACAGATTGAAGGGAACATGAGATGGAGAAGGCCTTGTTTAGGAAAGTGTATATGGGAATGGAATAAACTGGACAAATTTAAGAAATATTTAGAGAGTGGAGTCAATAACACATAAAGATGAATTGAATGTGGAATCAAGGTTGCTACCATATTCCTTACTTTAATCACTAAAGAAATGATGACTCAATTTATTAATATAGGGGACATATGAAGAGTAATAGGTGATGGTAGGGGTGAGAAGTGGGACAGAGCAGGGCTTGGGGATGAGTAAGAGACAAACTGAAATTAATTTGGACATGAGTTTTGATGACTATGTGCTGGAGGCAGTTGAGGTGGCACCTAAAGGAGAGACCCCCAAGGACAAATGTTATTTATGTAACAATTTTGCATGGGACCAATCTTGCTTAGAAGGGTTCTAACAAATTTCCATCAAGTTCAACAAGATTTGAAACATAAAGGAAAAGGAATATCAAAAGAGGATTTAATACTGAAATTATGGATTTATTTCCAGCTGCAGTTACCTGCATTTTTAATTTTCCAATTTCTCCTTCTTACTTTTCAAATCAATGTTATTCTTCTCTTTAAGGGATTGCAACAAATATCTTGTGATCAGATGATCTGGTTGTGTGTGTGTGTGTAATGCTTGTACTCCCTAAATATTAAAATCTAACAAACTTTACAATCCAAAGATATAATGACAATAAGGGAAAGTGAGAAGATGTTCAAGTATTTGAATTGTAAGAGAAAGATGTCAAAATCCTCTGAAGGCAATTTTCAGACTGAAATGATTGCCACATTTTTTGTTGATCAAAGATAATTCTGCCTTTAAGTTTCTGCCTGATACTTAGCTCTCAGATAATGGTAAAAGATATTACACATCCTCCCACCTGGTATTACAGCATGCATGGCAATAATGAAGACAGATTAGTGCTATTTACCCACTGACACTGACAGGAGCAGCTTGTCTTTGTTCCTCTATTTTATCATTAAAGTCTTGTTTTTCACCATTACATTGCCTGAAGACAGCATGTTGCAATCTTGAATACCAAAGGAAGGTGTTTAAATAGCGTTAATGGCCTGGATCACCCAGGCTAAAACCAAGGAAATTCAAACTTAATGCTTTGGTCTGTCCTTAATTTACACTTTTATGGTAATATAATGAGCTTGAAAAAAATCATTTGTGTGATACAGTAAAGGTATAGAGGTTGAGAAGGAGAGGGGAAATTCCCTCTATTATTATATTTTTTATTATTATTACAGAAGCTTTAGATTACATAAATTTTACATAAAAAATAAAAGGGATTCCCATATACCCACCCTTTCCCACATCGACAACATCTTTCATTAGTGTGGTGCATTTGTTACAATTGATGAACAAATATTGAAACATTGCTACTAACCATGCTATAGTTTACATTTTAGTTTACACTTTGTCCTGCAAAACTTAATAGGTTTTAACAAAATATATAATGGCCTGTATTGTCATTGCAATGTCATTCAGAACAATTCCAATGTCCAGTAACAATGTTATATTATTATTTTTTAAAACCCCCCCTTTTGGCTTTTTGCTCGCTGTTTGCTCTCTGTGTCCATTTGCTGTGCACTCTTTTGTGGTTTTTGTTTTGTTGTTGCGTCACCTTGCTGAGTCAGTTCTCTGCGCTTGCAGGCTGGGCGGCTCTCCGCAGTGTGAGGCCCCTGGACGTGAACCCAGGGCCTCCCATATGGTAAACGGGAGCCCAGCTGATGGAGCCACAGCTGCTTCCCAATGTTGTGCATTTTTAAAAGATGTTTTTGTATATTTCATAGATTTCAAATTTTCAAAGTTCACCTACATCATGTTTACCCTAGCATTAAATACTTTCTCACAGATGCCATACGGGAAGGAGATAATGTTGTTGGACAAGTTAAAATTTTTGACAGACTATTTTGAGAGAAATAGTAGAAAAAATAAGTTTTATTATTACTTCAAAATGTATATCGGGGGCTGACGATTTTTACTGTTTTATCAAATGATTACCATGGGTGATCAGGAAAATTGATAAACTGCTTTTTTTTGTTGTTTTTGTTATTGTCCAACATAATAGTACACTCTTTACCTTAAATATAAGTCTGAGATGCAGAATATGAAAATCTTTCATAGAGTTCAAGTAGATTTTATCATCTTGCCTTATTCCTGTCAGCTGTCACTGTGGTTTCCTCATAGCAGTTAATCAGATTTGTTCGGTTTCACCTCCACTTCAAAAACCAAGCTGACTATGTTTGACCTGCAGAATTCTATACTGGTTCAAGGATCTTTTTTTTGGCAAAGGCAACGTAGGCATTGCCCTTGGGGTTAGGTACAGCAATGTCAAGTCTCTTAACTATACTTTAGCTACAATTTTGTTGAAACCATCGTCAAATAGCATAGCCTGCAGTGGGGAATTTTGTTTACATTACTAAAAATTTCTCCCTACAACCAAGTATTACACTTTGATACTATTACCCAAGTCATTTTCTCTCCTCATTAATAATCACTTAACCATCATTTACCTTTTATCTAGTTTAAAACTAATTTTGTTAGTTGCACAGTTTCAGTTTGCTTTTGATCTCTTCTTGAACACCTTAAAGGCAGAGACATTATTTGCTTATGAATATAAATCTTAGTATTTTAGAATTAGAAGAACTGTTTCATTTAACACCATTATTGAGTATGAGCCTACCTGATAGCACAAGGGTGAGTCTGCCACATTCCTGCAAATTAAGAGTGAAGTCAGAAGGAGCTGGTATTGGAAGGATTTTTTTTTAGTTTATCCAGAAGTAATATTGAAGTAGGCTAGATAGGGAATCATTAGATGAATCTGGAACCTGGCAGAAAAACTGCCCCCATTGAACATGTGTTCCCAAGATGGCTGCTGGAAGACCCTCATGAGATTCTCCCAATTGGAACGAGATTCCCCCAGGAAGCCAGGAGAAGCTCTGGATATTCTCTAGGGACCTTATCATTGGGCACTTCTAGGGGATTGATGGGTGGGGTAATCAATCAAAGCAGCAAATAGCTGGAACTCCTCCCATGCCATTAGCAAAGGTATGGAATAGTTAATGATTTAAAAGGCAAGTGGGGAAAGCGAACTGGCCCTGTCCCGGTGCCTGTTCCTGCCCTGATCCTGCCTTCTGTGCCGTGCTCTCACTGCTTTTCCCCTTCCATGATGGCCATGCAGGTAAAACATGAGCATTTATAATCTATAATGGGAAATTGTAACCTGTAAATCAGCCCTCTTTATCATTCTTAGGCCCCTTCCTCTCTCTGGGACTCATGATCTCTTAATTCTGCCATTTCTCTTTCCTTCCTACCTTAATAAATGACTGGCCTAATCAATGTGGCTTGCTCTTGAAATTCATTTCTTGCAGCTTAGCCTAGAACCTAGAAAAAAAATCTGGCAACAATATCATCCCATAAGAATAAATTGTATTGGTTCCTTCCAATATAGTGACCAACGAAGGATGAGGCAGACTTTAAGATTTCTGGCTCTAAAGACAAACTCCTGAATTTTAGATCCAGTAAGCCACCCCTTACCTGGCCACAAGCAAGTCCTTAATGAATCTAAGCCTTGCTGTAATCATTTGCAAAACTGAAGATAAAATATGACTTACTTGACAGTGTTGTTTTGTGGACAAAATGAGCTTTACCTGGTGAATCACTTAGTGTGCTGCAGGACATGTAATAATTGCTTTTATTTGAGGAATTGTTATTTGTTCAACAATCATTTAAATGTCACCAAAATCTTTTTCTTGTAAACATAAGAAATAATCAAACACATAAAACGTCAGTTTATTCACAAGGCTACAACCCAGATAGTCATCCTTTTAGACTTGCTGTTTGGCAGAAAATAGTATATTTCTTTTAGCGTGATGAAGTTTCAATCATATGGACAGAACAAAAAGCACTGTGTGGGCTGTTAGCCCACTTTCAACACATAACCCAGCCCTGCACACCCTCAACACATACACACACATTCTTACTTTCAGAAAAGAGACAAGAAAAGACTACTTGGTCTGACTTGTTTGTTTGAGAAAAGAAAGGCAATGGATGAACACATTTCTAAGGGAGGCACAGAAGGAAGAGTGGAGGGGTTTGGGGACTTGTCAGATTCTCATTGCTTGGAAGGCCACAGAATGGAGATGGGGCCACGACTTAGGCTAGTGAGATGCTAGTGAGGCAGGTTAACGTAGGAAACAGGAAAGACCTCTATCAGAATACAGCCAAAAGACCCTGCCCGGAAACCCCCTGAGGGAAGGCAGCTGATGGAGAACAAAGTCACAGACCTTAGTCAAAAAGCCCGCCAAGACCCTGCTCAAGAGGTCCCATTTAAAACTCACAGTCTCAAAGAAGTCCCGGATAACTTCAGATAGAAAGGCCTCCTCATTTGTTCCCTGAAAGCTGACAGGTGAAGGTTGAAAGGCCATCAATCAGGACAGCAAATAGCAGAGATCCCTCCTCAGTATGGGGAGAGGAGGAGGAAAGTCCTTAACAAGGCCTACTCCGGGGCACGCGCGTGTCTCACCCTGTAGCACAACCCGCGCCGGTGTCTGGGGTGGGCACTATCTCTTCTCCTGTTTCTTAATAAACCCTTTCCTCCTTTGCTTATCCTATGGCGTGTCCTTAAATTTCTTTATGGGACATATCCAAGAACCTAGTAACCCAGAGCATTCTGCTAGCAGAAATGAGATGAGGTGAAGTTGAGAAAGTGTTTTTGTAAGATGGACAATGGGAAGCTCCGGAAGCTTGGGGTATTATAGAATCAGAAAAGAAACATTCCACTAAGAATTGCCCAGAACCATATATTTGCACCCACTTACAGTTTCAAAGAGAAATCTGTAAAGAATTTCTCTTTGATTGAAAGAATTTCTCTTTGATTGAAATGTTGAAATGTGATAGTCTTTTAGATTGGACCATGTGTGTCACAGTTTTACAAGAATTACACTATCTGTAACCGAATATTTGAAAGAAGCATCTCATATACTATAGAAACTAATGGGATAGGAATTTGTGTCTGCAGGGCTTCCCAAAAAGTCATACATAGAAGAAAAGTAATAACATACCTATAGAGAAGGATCAGGAAATAATTTACAAAGTGTAAGAAAAGATATTTACCTATGGGAAAAGAATTTTTAAAATAGTATGATGGTAATAATAGTATATTTATGAAACCCTTTTCTCAAAGGTGTTCAACTATTCAGCTTGTTTTGAAAGTTACATATAATTAATCACAGCTCCAGGACAATGGATATTCC
The DNA here is from genome assembly GCF_030445035.2 of Dasypus novemcinctus. Taxonomy (NCBI): domain Eukaryota; kingdom Metazoa; phylum Chordata; class Mammalia; order Cingulata; family Dasypodidae; genus Dasypus; species Dasypus novemcinctus. Next base: position 128,238,054 of record NC_080676.1, read on the forward strand.
CTTTCCCAGATAGGAGAATCTGCTGTGAAGGAGGCACAGACTGGGGGGGGGACATAAGCTATAAATGTATTTTTCAAATCTATCCTCCTACCCTCTTTGTTTCAGATCTTTTTGTAAAGTATTTCATTGTTAATTTGTCAATGTCATTACAAGACTTGTGAACTAGTGTTCCTTTTGTTAGTTGGTTTTTAGTTTGCTGAATTTGGGAGAGATCTGGAAGCCTCTAAATAAATAGTAAAACTGACTACTAGAAATGCATATTTTCTTAAATTGCTTCCTTCCATCATTCTTTAGGAAAATTTAAATCATAAAGAAATACTGATTATATTTCACAGCAGGATTGGTTGATGCAATTCCCTAATCCCTTCTTTGCATAAAACCTACCTTACCTTCTTTCAGAATTCTGAATATTAATGATGGAAGCAAATTACTGAAGCAAATTAATGAAACAAAGACACATTTTGAAGCAGTGTATTAAAAAGTCCTTTGAAGATTGCAGAGCAATATATTTCCCTTCCTAAATAGTTTCTTTAGCAGGAGAATTTGCAACTGAAAAACCTTACCACAAGCAATGAGAAGCCGGATATGGGATATTGCACCTCTAGGTCAGTAGTTCAAATCTGGCCTAGATCAGTGATGACTGAAAATCGTTACCAATGGATGGTTTTGCAATGTTTTCAAGTCAGTGGACTTGGTTGCACTCTGTTTGGTAGTAGACAGGTGCCCAAATGACAAATCATATCATACCATACATGACACATCCTTGAGCACAATGGCACTAAATGACACCTTTGTTTGCTTTTTCTTTAAATTGGCTCAATAGTCACTGAAGTGAAAAATTTATAGCCATGGTCCCTTAAAAACATCATATCCATTAAGTATAATCTGATTTTGTTTAAACTAACAGTGTACACAGTTTATATTTGGGTGAATACACTTAGAACTGTGATACTAAACTGCACAAATTAAATTGTATATTCTAAACGGTATGCTCAAGAAAGGCCTCAGTCTATTTCAGACGTACGTTTTAAACAGAGTATTTATTTTCATTCATATATTTATTCCATATATGACATGATCCTATATATGAGCAAAGTGCCCTTTTTATTTCATTTTACCAACTACAACAAGAAGAAAATGAAGTTGTTCTAAACCTTTCATTCATTTTTCCAAAGATATTTCAGAAGAAATTCTTAGAGTGTTAAGATCTGTGCTATGCTTTTAAGTGGCTAAAATGAGTTTCTCCAGAACAGTGATTCTTGGAAGGCATACTACTGAACTTTTATAGTATGATGGACGGTGGACCTAGAAGGACTAAGATGATAGGGGATACTCCACTTTGCTTTCACTATACCAGCAGGAAGCGAGCTTAAGCCAGGAAAGACACCAGAAAAGTATGTTATACCATTCATAAATGCTTCCCTAATGGTGTGTCTCCAAAGGGACTGCCAGGGCCCTGCAGCCTTCTTATTACAGCACATGCAATTCTCGTATGGACCTTTCCCTCTTTTCTTTGAGATAATTATACTTGGCGTTTATATCCTGTTTGTACATAGAGGGCTTTTTTAACATTATCTTATTTAATTTGAAGTCTCAAAAGAACCTAAGAGGTTAGGTGATTTGCCACAAATTGCACAACCAATGAGAAAACATGCAGTCCAGTTTTCTTTTCCACTCCCACTGTTTTTCAAGTTGTGACCCTCAAATCTTGGGTGAGGGTGAGGAGAGGATTCGAATCACTATTGCAGGAATTATAAAACTTTAGATACATAGAATGTATAATCTGTTGACTGAATCCATAATATACCCTTTCCATGTACATACAATTGTCAAAAGTGTGTAGATGTTATTGTCTGATGGAATACAATTTAATTTCAATTGAATGTAATTTAAAAAATTATTATGTGGTTCTTAAGAAACACATCTAATTTAGTGCTCTTCTACCAGGCAAGGTTGCCTTTCTTTGTTTCATTCAGTCCCCACACTAGCACACTGAGATAATATTCCTTCATTCAGTGAATAATTTTTGAGCACCTGCTGTATGCCAGGTACCCATTAGTCACTGTGTGGGTGTATGTGTGTGAGTGTATGCCTATCTTGGGAAGGTGATATCTTGGGCTGGTGACTTGGCTTGGTCCTTACTAGCTGCATGATCACAGGAAGGTAGTTGTTCTCTCTGAATCGCAGTGTCCTTGGCTATAAAATGGAAAGAGTCATAGGTTTTACATGGGTAGGAAGATTAACCAAGGAAAGTCATGATTAGCATCTTGGACTCTACCTGGCACAAGCAATAGCTCCTTTTCCCACTCTCCTGACTTCTATGGACTGAGGTATATGGTATAATAAAAATGATAGTATGCATGCGACATATTGATGAACCTTGAAGACATTGAGTGAAATTTACCAGACCCAAAAGGGTGAATATTATATGATTTCATTAATACGAACTAATTATTATGCACAAATATATAGAGTCAATATCTAGAATATAGATTACCATGAGAAGAATGAGTATAGATAATGGGAAGTTGATGCATAATTAGTGTAGAATTTTCAATAAGGTTGATTGTAAATGTTTGGAAATTTATAGAGGTGATGGTAGTACATTAATGTGAGTGTAACTAATGGCACTGAATTATGCATGTGATTGTGATTGAAAAGGGAATTCTAGTGTCATGTATGTCACTAGCAGGAAAGGTAGAGGCTGACGGGACTGTATAACATAGTGCCATGTTGTGGATGGTGAACGTGGTTAATAATACAAGTGGAAGAATTTCTTCTATGAACTAGAACAAATATACATCACTATTACAAGGTGCCAAAAGGGGATAGTATATGGGAAAATACACCTAATGAAAACTATGGACTATAGTCAATAACATTTTAATATTCTTTCATCAATTGCAACACAGATATCACATCAATGTTAAGTGCCAATAATAGGTGGGTATAAAGTGTATGAGTGAGATTTTTTGGAGCAATGAAAATGTTCTAAAATTGATTGTGGTAATGAATGCACAACTCTGTGCTTATACTGACAGTCATTGATTGTACACTTTGAATGGTTTGTATGGTATATGAAAAAAACCTGCTTTTTTAAAAAAAGAGAGAGAACTGTGTTTTAAATGTACAGGTGTTACATGGGGAACTCAGTTTTTCCTTTCCTGTTTTAAGGAAACCATATCCTAAATGAATTATTGACTAAAATAAACTTACTAGTATCAAACTATAGACTTACTGTGATTCTAGCAATGGAAGAAATACCATTATTGTGGAAGCAGTGGCCCATGGATGTTCTGGGGTTAGAGAGAGGGAAAAAAGGTGTAATAGGGGGACATTTTCAGGACTTGGGAATCATCCTGAATGACATTACAATGACAGATACAGGCCATATGTATCAGCTATAACCTACAGAATAGAAATGGAAGGAGTGTAAACTACAATGTAAGCTATAATCATGCTTAGTGGCAATGCTCCAAATAGTTTATCAATTGCAATGAATGTACCACATTGATGAAAGATGTTACTAATGTGGGAAAATGTGGAAGGTATGGAGAGCTGGACCATGGGAATCCCCTATATATTCTCTGTAACATTTATGTAATTAAAGTATTTTTTAAAAATTAAAAAAGGTGAAAAAAAAGACAAAAAAAGTATCCATATCCTGTCTAATATTTGGATCTGCCACTTTATTCCCCTCATAATCTCTATAAGCCAGATAATAGGAAGCAGCAAGCCACTGAGTTGATGGAACATCCTAAACTCTCACAAAGTCTTTCATGGGAACAGTGACAGAGAGAAGGAATGAGAAATATTCTCCTTTCTGAATGCAGTAGAATAATAGTACCCAAGGAGCAGGAGCAACTGATATAAACAATCTTATTGGTTTTTCAATAGGAGGCTTTTCATTTGGAGGAGTGGATTAATGGACTTTATTCTATAAAGGTATAGATTTTTTTAAAGGCATTTTAAAAACATAAATGAATAGGTAGGATAATTGTCAAATTAGAATGGTAAAATAATCCTTCCCATTATAGGGGATTCTTTCATCTAGGCTACCTCATATGAGATAACATTACTGCTATATTTTTGTAAATACCTTAGTCCAAAAGTTGTCAGGTGAAAAAAGTTTGTTTTTCAACATAATTCCCATTGCTAATATTACTTACTGGTATTTACATTAATTTATTTCTGTCATGTGTATATTAGCATGTGTTGGGCATTTGAAAGTGTATGTGAAGTAACTCAATTGCCTTTATTTTTTATTTCTTTCCCTTTCCGCCTGCCCCCCCGCCACCCCCACTTGCCTGCTCTCTGTGTCCATTTACTGTGTTCTTCTGTGACTGCTTCTATCAGCAGCACCGGGAATCTGTGTTTCTTTTTCTTGTAATGTCATCTTGCTGTGTCAGCTCTCCGTGTGTGCAGTGCCATTCTTGGGCAGGCTGCACTTTCTTTCGTGCTGGGTGGCTCTCCTTACGGGGTGCAATCCTTGCGTGTACCCCTGCATGGCACGGCACTCCTTGTGCACATCAGCACTGCGCATGGGCTAGTTCCACACAGGTCAAGGAAGCCCGGGATTTGAACTGTGGACCTCCCGTGTGATAGGTGGACACCCTATCCATTGGGCCAAGTCCACTTCCCTCAATTGCCTTTTATATTCTTTTTCACAGTCTTTGTAAGATCTAATCTTTTGCATGAAAAAAGGAGGTAGTATTGTTACTTAATAACCACTTAGAAAAGGAATCTGAACTAGCATTGTATGGGGATGGTGGATTTGCAAAATTAGAAACTTGCTTGGAAAAAAGAAAAAAGAAAAAACTATAATCTTGTTATAAAATACAAAATGAGCTATTTGTATTCGGAGCACAGAACTAAAATGAGCATGATTAAGGTTAAGATGTCTAGGAATAAGGATTGGAAATTCAACCAGGAAAACACTAAAGGAATATAAAATATGGGTGTGAGGATTCAAATCTGTTATTCTAAACAGTAGTATTCCATTAAGTAAATAAATAACCATTAAATTTTGATGAGCTGTATAGTCTCATTATCAGGAGACTTGAAAGTAGCAGTTAATAAATAAATAAAATAAGAAATCTCTAGGAAAATTTTTGATTAAAATATGCCTTTAATTTTAACTAGAATCAAAGACTGTTTACAGGAGATGAATGGCAACCACAATGGTAAACTGAACCTTAACATTTGTTTCTTTGTCAGTTTTCAGACCATATACCCAAGAGGATATCAGAGCTCTGAGGGTCAAAAGAAGGTGAGAGGAGGGAAAAAAATTACACACATGCTGTTTTGTATGGCCCTAGGGGTTAGTCTGCAAACAGGAACAGTAATAATTATTTACAACATTGATCTGCTGGGTTTTTTTAAAAGGGGAAAAAAAAAAACTTATGATAGGTGAAACTCAGGTATAATAATAAGGAGGGAAGTTTGTCATTATCAATACATAGCCACAGAAAATGAATTCTACTGAACCTTATAAACACTTCAGGACTCAATACCATGTACTCATTGTAACTGATAGCACTTTTGCTCCTTAGGTATGTATTTACTACTTAGAATAACATTCTCTGAGATAAGAGAAGAATTTGGACTTCTTAACATATAAAAAATATGTACTCAATTAAATTTGCTTCCATTTCCAGGTGTTACAGAAGGTATTCTGTTGTGCATTATGGATAATTTTAATAAATATCACATTTTACTTATGGTGAAATGATTATATAAATGTTTGGGATTAGACAAAACTCAATTTTTTTAAAAAAAATTACTTTCTACCTTATACTAATAGTGGTGTTTTATGTGTGTTGGTATAATTGGTTGTTTTAGTATTACACTGATTCACTTTTGGTAAATAAGTCACCATTATTTTCACAATAGAGAGAGAATTCTGAAGAGCTGAAATAATACCAATACATAAATATGCTACATTTTTTTTAGTTATTAAAAAGTCCTTTATTGTAAAATTGTAAAATAAATGAAAAATAGATTGAAAGAAATTACAAAGAGAGTGCAAGGTCAGGTTTGATTTAATATATTCAGTTATAAAAAATAGATTGCATAGCAAAACATTTATAAATGGAAATAATAATATGAATATAATAGAAATTAATTATAACATAATTCTAATTTTTATATTACAGCTCTAACTATTGGACATAATAATCTCAAAGATGAAATAAATTATTGATTTAGTTATTTAATTTCCATTTAGTCCATAATTCTTTCTAGATAATCAAATTCCTATTTTGGAATTCTTCACATCTTATTGGAATGAATTACAGTAGATAACAATTTGCTAACTCATAATTTTATTAGGCAGAAAAACTCAAAATCTTCTTCAACAGTAGTCATGTTCAATTATTGGTCCAGATAGATTATTTTAATTAAAGAGTATGAATAAGAAAGGGTTAAAGAAAAATGAAATACCAAAAATATATCTCTTCTCCAACCCTCCTCAATTAAAAGCAAGTATTTATTTTGCATAATAAATACTACAAAATACAGACCACAGAATGGTTTGCTAGTTACATTGAGTAATTCTTGTTCATCTACTATAATGTTGTTATTCTACATTCATCTGGTCTACTCCAGCTCTTTCTTTTTTGTTGCTATTTGTATGGAATACATTTTTCCAAACTTTCACTTTGAATAAGCTACTTTTGACGTCTGAATATCTAACTTTTAAACTTTTTCTCCATTGCCAAGTAGTTTTGAACATTTGCCATGCCATGTATCAAGTGAGGGATAAAGCACAGCAACGCCCGCCTCCCCACCAAAAAAAGTATCTTAGATTGATGGAACTCTGACACTTGCATGAAAGACTGACATAAAAATAAAACAAATCCAGGAATAATAAATTGATGACAACTGTGAAGGGTATCTTGGGATTTAAACAAGGAATCTTGGTCTATCTCGAAGGTAGGGAAGGGGGGGAAGGCTGCAAAGATACATTCCCTGGGGAAGTAAATTTTAAATTTAAATTTGATGGTGAGAGGCATTATGTCACCAGATATTAGGTTGGGAGATGGCGCTCCTGGAAAGAGTTACCAGCATTTTATAGGCCCTTGTGCATTGGAGGAACCAACTGGAAGCCAGTGTGATGAGTAGAAATGATAAAGGGAGACAGGTCACAGCAAAGATGAGCACTTCATTGCATAATGGGATGCCATTGAGCAAGTTTAAGCAAAGAAAATACAGGATCATATTTACATTTGAAAACATCATAGTGCCTTCTCTTTAGAGAAGGAATGAGAAGGGAGTTTGAGTAGATGAAGGACAATCAATTAGCAGTTGTTATGGTAGTTCATGTGCTGCAGAATGTTGGATATTTGAATTAAAATGGGAGGAAAAATGTGTTGAGAAATTTATAAGCCCATAGTACTTTTGGCACAGGATTGACAGGACTTTACGAGATTTTTAAAAAGCTTTGAGAAGACTGCAAAGGAAGTTCCTGAGAAAACTGGTTTTAGTTAGAGGGAATGGGTAAAGACAATGGATGGAGAAGAAATTGAGAAAAATTAATAATAGTAGCTAATATTTATGAGTTCTTAGTATATCAGACATGGTGCTAAGAATTTTATAATGCCATTTAAACATCAAAACAACTTACATAGTGAATATTTTAGTAGGGATTCTGGGAGAATATACTATCGGAGTCCTGTGATCTCCGTTCACCAAAAATTTGGTAATAAGACCTTTTGCCTATGTCACTAGACTATCTCTTAAATTAGGTGAAGTCTAGTCATACATTAAAAGAAGGCCAATGCAACTTGACTATAAAGCAGCAGTTGACTTTAGGCACAAAGACCATGTTTGGAATGTGAAAGTGTGATTATTTTATTTTCGTATGTAATTTTAAAAGATAGCCCTTGAGACTCTCTAAAAGAGCCTTGGCTTTCTCTTAGGGACAACCTGGGGTAATAGAAGAGAAACCCAGGCCATTGAATGTGGTAGTACTTGCTGAGATCTGTCGAAGGAATTCTTGTCCAAAGTGGTCAGGGCCAGTTCTGCTGGGACCCAACTAAATGGTTTCTAGTCAGCTTGGAGAGATGAGAAGTTGTAACTGTATTTTACTTAGAGCTACAGATCATTCTGCTTCTTTCTACTGGGTCAGGGGATAATGGAATGTGGCACTAAAGAGGATGATTGATAAAAAAACTCATAGATATTTACATTGCAACATTGTTTGTAGTAGCAAAAAAAACACCAAAGCTGACTTAAGGTCCATCAGTAGAGTAAGTTAGTTAAAAACATTTTGAGGTGTCAGTATATTGTACTATTGGGCAGCCATTATAAGTACGGTACAAGGGAAGCAGATGTGGCTCAGGTGACTGGGATCCCACCTACAATATGGGAGGTTGCTGGTTAGGATCCTGGAACCACCTAAAGAAGATGGAGAACTGGCACAAAGGGCAGGCATGGTGTGCTGATGCAACAAAAGATGTTGGGAGGAAAAACATAATGAGAGATACATAGCAGTCTTCTTTAGGAAACACCAGGATCTAAACCAATTACCTCCTATGTCGTAGGCAGGAGCCCAGTCACTTGAGCCACATCTGCTTCTAAATAGGTGAGTGGTGTAGATGTGGAACAAGTTACAAGTAAGAGCTTTGGCAAAGATTAAATATAAACATTTATTTTCATTATTATCAGTATTAAGCTATATTAATAAAAAGTAGTTCTCTTCTCATATATATTTTTGTTAAATCACCTAACAAATTTATGAATTAGCAGAGATGTAGAAGTAAATGAAACATAGGAAAATGCAATCTGAGTATAGATGTAATGCTATTGTGAGACAAGAGGAATATCTTTCAAATCAGGTGGCTTGAAAACCCTTTTTTTTTTCCATTACAGGAATATAGAAAGAAAGGTACATACAACGTAAGCATACAACCCCATAAATGTTTACACTTTGAACATTTATCAACCAGTTCACAGAAGCCACCTCTCATCTACCCCCTGGTCCCAAAACTACTCTGATTTCAACAACATAGATTTGCTTTTGCCTTTTTCATTTTTTTTTTTTAAATTAATGGACTCAAACACTGTATAATCTTTTATGTTTTTTTGTTTGTTTGTTTTCAAGGTACTAGGGCTGGGAGTTGAAACTAGGACCTTATAAGAGGGAAGATGGTGCTAAACCACTGAATCACATCAGACTCTCTGAGTTAATTTCTCATTTGCTCGCTTGATGTCAACTTTTTCTGTTGTTGTTATTGTTGTTATTAGGAGGCACCAGGAACTGAACCCAAGACCTTGTATGTGGGAAGAAGGGGCTCAATTGCTTTAGCCACCTCTGTTCCCCTCTATAATGTACTATGATAGATAGTTCATTAAGCATTGGCGTATAGTATTTCATTGTGTGAATATACCATGGTTTATTTACTCATTCTTCTGTTTACTGGCTTTTGGGTAATTTCCAGGTTTTGGCTACTACAAATAATTCTATCATGAACATTTTAGTACATGTCTTTAGTGAATACATGTTTTCTCATGGGTATATGCTTAGGTTTGGAATTACTGGGTTATGGGTTATACACATTGTATTAATCAGCCAAAGGGATGCTGATGCAAAGTACCAGAGTCTGTACTTTTATAAAGGCTATTTATTTGGAATAAAAACTTACAGTTCAGGGCCCTAAAGAGTTCAACTTAAGGTTCTTTTCTCACCAAAGTCAGTTGCCATGTATTCAAGCAAAATGGTTGCCGATCTCTGCAAGGGTTCAGCCTTCCTCTGCTTCAGGTACAGTCTGGTATAGGGCTCGTCTCTCTTCCAGGGTTTTAGCTGTTTGAATCTTCTCCTTTCTGTCACATGGCAGGACCAAAATGACCAATTTCTCTCCTCTTCCATGTCTTTTTCCATGTCATGATAAAGTTCTCTCCTCTGGCATCTATGGGGCTCTTTTTCTTTTCTCATGTATCTTCTTCTGTGTGGCTTCTTGAGCAAGTGTCCATTTATATAGCCCACCAAGAGTGCATGGACTTAACCTGAGTTATTCCCTATTGACATGGTTGAATCAAAGCCCAATCTTAACATAATTTAATCAAAGACGTCTCTGCTGAATCTAATAAAATCAAGGGTATCATGTGCAGAGGAACAGACTAGTTTACAAACATAATCTCTCTTTTTGGAATTCATAAATAATCTCAAACTGCCACACATATCCTCACCCTTAGTAGAAATTGGCTAACAGTTTTCCAAAGTGGAAAACATACAGCAGTGTATGAGAGTTTTAGTTGCTCCATGTCAGTTCTATTTAAAACAGAGTTTAGATTTTCATGAAGTAATTATTAAAGAGATACCTTGAGAGTAAATGGAGAATGAGTTTTCCATGTCCAGATTCTATAGTTGGTGAGAGAATTTCATTTCCTAGAAAACAAGAATAAATATTTAAATCCACTATTTTTTAATAGATGTTTTTCTTTAAAATAATTCTAGATTTACAAAGATTGCAAAGATAGTTCAGAGGGTCTCCATATGCTCCATACCCAATTTCCCCTATTATTCACATCTTATATTATTAGTATGGTACATTTGTTATAATTAATGAACCAACATCAAAAGCTTATTTTTCATTACTATTATTATTATTAAGTAAAGTCCATTTTTAAAAATATCCTTAGTTTTTACCAAATGTGCTTTTTCTGATCTAGAATCGTGTTTTAGTTTGCCAAAGGCTGCTGGGAGAAATGTGCCAGAAATGTGCTAGCTTTTATAATGGGAATTTATTAGGTTAAAAGCTTATGTTTCTGAGGCTGTGAAAATGTCCAAATCAAGACATCATCAGAGATACTCTCACCAAAGTCAGCTGCTGAGATCCTGGACTCCTATGTGACAAGACACATGGAAGCAACTGCTTCTCTTATTGGTCTTATTGCTTAAGCTTCTGGCCGCTTCCTCTATGGCTTCTTCTCTCTTAAGTTCCTCTCTGAGTTCTTCTCCTGGGTTCCTTCTACGGACTTTTCTGTGCATCTCTGCTTGTTTGTCACATTTATAGAGGACTCTAGCAAAAGAACCAAGACCCATGCTGGGTCACACTTCACTGCAGTAATTAAATCAAAGGGCCCACACTGAATCCAGCACAATCAAAGAGTCCCACTCACAGAGGAATGGGTTAACTTCAAGAATATAATCTTTTTGGGGATCCACAAAAGGCTTCAAACTGTCACAAACCTCACCTAGCATATCCCATTATACTTAGTCATTGTCTCTTTAAGTTCTTTTTGGTTGTAGAAATGGGTTGGCTTTTTATAATGGGAGTTTATTGGGTTAAAATCTTACAGTTCTTAGAAAATGTCCAAATCCAGGCACCATCAGAGAGGCTGTCTCATCAAAGATTGGCTTCTGGTGACCCTGGACTCCTGTCACATGGGAAGGCAAAATCTCCTCAGGCTCACTTTCTCCCTGAGCTCAGGTGTGGGCAATCAGTCATGTATGGCTTGCATCTCCCTTCCCCTCTGTGACCTGTTGATTCAACTTTGACTGGTCCATTGATTCCAGCCTCTAGCACCTCTCTCAGCTTCTTATGATTTCTCTGTCTTTCTACTGCTGCAGATAATTCCTGGATTCCTCTCACACATGGCAGGTTAAAATGGCAGCTCTTCCTCTCTACTTACCTCTGTTTATATAGGGCTCCAGTAAATGATTAAGACCCATCCTAGATTCTGCAATCTAATCAATGGCACTTAACTGAAGCAATCTAATAAAAAGTGATCTAATCAAAGTTCCCTTAAATCAATCTAATCAAAAGGCCAAATCTACAATGGTTTTACAGGCACAGGAGTGGGTTGGCTTTAAGAACAGGTTTTTCTGATGGTCACAAAAGACTTCATCCAGGACAATTGCATTTAGAATATTTTTAGAAACATCTCCTTTTCTTGTTTCCTTAATTCAAATTTACTCATTTTTTTTCTGAATTACATTTTAAGAGGTTTCATATTTTAGCCCAAAATCATATCTTAGAGTTTGGACCCCTCCTTCTTATACCACATTCTTAATCTACAGAAGTAATATCAGTTGCCAATTCTACCACAAGCCCCTTGCCTCCCATTTTAAGTGAGAACTATATACACTCTGGCAAGAGTGGTAGTTCCAGAAGTTTGACATTTGTATAATTTGGGAGACCATTTGCAAGGAAAAGAATACAAAACGAAATACAGGACCTTGGAAAAGGTAGGGACCTCATCCAGGTAGGGACTTATGAACTTTAAACTTTATTGGTTTCATGATACAGCCATCTCTCTTCTCTGGTGATGGAGATAATGGATTGTTTTATTTCCCACTCTTATCTGTTTGACCATACAAAGACTGTCTTAAAGGATGGAGATTGGAACCAGTTCATGTTGTATATGAGTTATGATACGTAACTGTGGCAGTTTGAGATTATTTTATGAATCCCTAAAAGGGAAACACTACGTTTGTAAACTAATCTATTCCTCTGGGTGTGATACCCTTTGATTACATTAAATTCAGCTTAGGGGCCTTTGATTAGGTTATATGATAAAATTACTTTGGGCTTTTGATTTGACTATGTTACTGGACATGGCTGAGGTTGAGTCCCTGCCCCCTTCCTGGTTCTGATATAAATGGACGTTCACACAGACTGCGGCGGCTTGCTCGGTCGGTAGAGGTGGGGTCTGGCTGCGGACGAGGGGTCGGTCCAGCTCTGGACGAGGGGTCGGTCCAGCTCTGGACGAGGGGTCGGTCCCACTTGGGACGAGGGGTCGGTCCGGCAGCAGACGAGGGATCGGTCTCACAAGGGGTTGCGCGGTTCGGCTGACGGGGTCGCCCGGCGAAGCCGGCGACGAAGGGGTCGCCCGGCGAAGCCGGCGACGAAGGGGTCGCCCGGAGAAGCCGGCGACGAACTGGGGACAAGGGAGGCCAGGCCCTTGTCGGGGGCTCTCAGGACTGGAGGGCGCACGGCAGAAGAACTACCGCGGAGACAAGGTAAACACGCAAGTCCACTTTACTGAGGGAGAGGCAACAGTTTTATAGGGGCTGGGGAAGGCTGATTGGTCGAAGCCATGCCCTGTTCTGATTGGTTGCCGGCGAAAGGTCAGTGGGCGGTACTGGACGGGGGAGGGGTGGTGGTTAGGGATTGGCTGTCGCTGTTGCTGGGGGAAGGGGCAGGGTTTAGGGATTGGTGGCTGCTGTTGCTGGGGTGGAGGGCAGACTTGAGTTTCCCGCCCACGCCTGGCTGTTGCTGCTGTGGGGGAAGGGAAAAGGGCGGGCTGGATTTTTCCGCCCACACCTGGCTGTTGCTGCTGTCGGGGGAGGGGAAAAGGGCAGACTGGAATTTTCTGCCCTAGGGAGAAGGAAGAAGAAGGGTGCCGCCCCACAAGGCATCGGGTGGCGCCATCTGGGAGGAGGGGCAGCCGCGGAAGCATGGCTGCCGAGAAGGGGAGACCCGAGGGCACTCTGCGCCCATGCCGAGCTTCCTTCAGGGGTGGCGGTGAGTCCGACCAGCCACCCTATTATGGGGGCAGCGGAATTAGGCCTACCGCGGCCGCTCCCCTGCCAGGCCAGCAAACCACACTTCAGCCCGAGGGGTGACCGCAACAGACAGAACCAGAAAGAGAGAGCTTTGTCATTTTTGATCCTGCCATGTGAAAGATAGGAAAAGGCTCATACAGCTGAGGTTCTGGTGAGAGATGAACCATTTTGCTTAACAGTTTACAGCTGAAATTGGGAAGAGTACAGAGCAACTGAGACTGATATAGAAGGTCTGGTAAGAAATAAGCCCTATGCCAGGAGAGAGGACTACAAGACCACTTAAGCACAGAACTTCAAAAAGGTGGACCTACAGAGCTCAAGAGGAAGAGGAAGCCCAGAGGGAAAGGAAAGACCAGGCAGAGATCACCTACCATCTTGCTTGAATATGCGGCAACTGACTTTGGTGAGAGAAAGCAACCTTGAGTTAGACTTGCCATGGCCTTGGGTGTGTAAGCTATTACCCCAAATATATACCCAACATAAAAGTCAACAGATTTCTGTTACTTTGTATTGGCAATCCTTTGGCAGACTAATAGTATTACAATAACCCAAATAGGAAGTTTTGGTAGATAATTCTCCAAGGGTCTCACATTTCTGCAAGTCTTGCTGCTAAAAGGTAATCCTTTGTCCCTGACTATTTTTTCAAAGATAACTTTTGAAGACAGAAATGGTGTTTCCTCTGGAGCATATCACAGGTTACCTAGAGGAAGTTTAGAGATGGTGTCACTCTCCAGAGCAAAAGGAAAGGACAGACATGCTTGCTACCTATTTTAAGATTTGGCTTCTCTAAGCCAAGGGTTTGTCTCCTGTAATCCACCCTGTTTTCTGTTCAGGTGTCACCTGGCCTTCTTTGTGTTTCCCTGTGGGAATTATGGCTCAGGGAACTGAAGCAAGGGCTCATATTCTGGCTACTGCCTTTGCTGTGAGTATAAAAACAAAATAAAACAAAAAAAAAACTGTACTTCTTTGACTCAGAAGGCTGGCATTTTTTGTAGTATGCAGACTAACTTGCAAGTGGGATGAAATCTCAGATTCTTCAGAGTTCTTGACAGTATGCTGCTCAGTTTCCCATTCCCCATTAAGTTTTTATCTAGAAATTGATCAGATCAATTCAAATCTCTTGCAGTGGTTAATCCATAGGCAATCAGTTTTTCTCTGTAATCCTGTAGTACTTTATACTTATCTGTACTTTGCAACATGTATGAGAATCAGAGTTCCTTCCTCCCTCCCCTCCCTAACCATCATCCCTCATTCTTTCCCTCCCTTCCCTTCTAAAAATTCACAGACTTGTGCTCAGTAATGAAAAGAACTTGGCCAAAATCAAACCCAGTCCCTGATGTTGAAGAGCTTGAAATTTGTCTATGAAAATGTCTTTTCCATTAGACGTTGGAAGGTCACAAGAGTTGGATTATGCCTCAATTCATTTTTGCTTCCCACTTCACCATGAGGCTTAAGACATATTAATAATGTTCTCTTTATAATTCAATTAAATTGGTCTTAGAAATGGAAACATGAAAAATAAAAATAGGTATATTTGGTTGTTCTTTATGTGCCAGAACCTCTATAAGGCACTTTACATAAATCATATCATTTAACCACATTGTACCCTCTGGGCTAGGTATTATTTTCAAGTTTTGCAGATGGGAATTATGAGAATCAGAAATGTTTAGTAACTTGCCAAAGGTAACAAATTCTGGAAATAGCAGCATGAATTCAAGCTCAGACATTTCCATTACTGTATCTTAGAAACTATTGCAGACTTCAACTCCTACACTCTGATTTATTGGACTTACCCCACTCAGCTAACATGGAGTTGAAGAATGTCAACCACCACACCATGGAGCCTAGAGTGCCTACAACTGAAAGCAGGAGGATTGCATCCAGTATCCATGTGGAATCTAAGCCCCCTCTTGACATAGAAGTGCAATGGACACAACCAATCCAATGTCCACAAAGAAAAGGTGGCACTGGTGTGGGAAAAGTGGCCAATGGTGGCTGCTGGGTGCGGGGAATGGGAGGAAGAGATGAGATGTGGAGGCGTTTTCGGGACTTGGAGTTGTCCTGGGTGGTGCTTCACGGACAATTACGGGACATTGTAGATCCCCCCAGGGCCCACTGGATGGAACGTGGGAGAGTATGGGCTATGATGTGGACCATTGACCATGAGGTGCAGCGATGCCCAGAGATGTACTTACCAGGTGCAATGGATGTGTCATGATGATGGGAGAGAGTGTTGCTGTGGGGGGTGGTGGGGTTGAATGGGACTTCATATTTTTTGAATGTAATATTTTTAAAAAAATGAATAAAATAAATAAATAAATAAGCAAGCAAGAAGTAAATTTGTTATATTAAATAATTTATATTTTGATGTGTATAATATCTTTTCAAAGTATAAATTTAGATAGTAAATATGGGGAATTGCTGTTTTGTTGCCGCCTTTCTCCACCCCTCCTCCCCTTCCAGCCCCCGCCACCCTCCTCTCCAGGTAGGGACCCCTCGCCGTCGTCCCGCTCCGGGACCCCTCGCCGTCGTCCCGCTCCTATCTCGTCATGGGCGCCTCTTTGTCATTGCGTCAGGCGCCTCAAGTCAGGGCCCTCGCTGCCCTGCTCGATGCCAATGGAGTCCGCGTCTCCTTGCGGCAGCTCCAAAAGTACTGGGATCTCTTGCTCCCTTTTAATCCGTGGCTCGCCACCTGCCAACTCTGGAGCCCGGACACATACTCGCGACTCATAGATCGAGTCACCTCCGCCAAGGAGCACGAGAAATGCACCTTCCCAGCAGGCCTCTTACCCGTTCTCGTTGCCATTCGCGCCTGTCTCCTTGGCGCTCCGACCGAGGCCATTTATGAAGCTTCTCCTAAACGGCCTCTAGACTGTGATCCCGATGAGCCCACCGACACTGACTCTCTGTCTAACCAACTTGCTGCCGCACTCGAGCGTGAACCTCCCCGCCCGAGCTCCCCGCAGCAGACAGAAACCACTCCTGCTGCTCCCCAATATGGCGGACTTCCGCCTTCTTCCCCCACTTCTGCCCAAGATGGCGCGCATCCGGCTTCTTCTTCGCCGGTGTCCTCCTCCTGCCTCTACCCGCCTCTTCCTGCCCAGTCAGCATCCGGTTCGGGGCCCGGAAACTGCATGGTCGCCATCTTCAGCTAAACCGGAAACGCCCCTCGTGCCATCTTGTCCGCTGCCAGATGTCGCTGCTCTGCCATCTTTGCCAGCGCCTGGAAGGGTCCCGCCGCCATTTTGTTGTCGCCCGGAAGCCGCTAAACCGCCATTTTCTTACCCGTGTTCCGCTTATCCCTTGCCGCCGCCGTACGGCAATAGCCCTTCACCTGCCTTGGCTGCTCCATCAGTCCCCGGTGCCACGTCTTCTCAAACCCCCCAGCTGTATCCACTAAATCCGCAGCCCACGCCGCAGTGACCCCAAACTTGGCTACCCTTTACAGCGGAAGAGGTCAGGACCCTCCGCAAAGCTGTGAAGGAAGACGGAATTGGCAGCCCTTATGCGCAGCAACTACTTGAGGAGTTGGGGACCCAACTCGTTCTCCCATATGACTGGATTGCGCTAGCCCGTGCCATCCTGACGCCGGGTCAATTTATTGAATGGCGCGCCCATTACCAAGCGGCTGTTGACCGGCAAATTGTGGAAAATGCCCAAGCTGGCGTCCTTGATCCCTCCAATGCATATACGGGGACCAACAATTATGCAGACCCTCGTTCTTATCTCCAAATTGACCCAGGGTTTTGGCACCGGGTAAAAGTCCTCGTCCAGCGGTCTTTCTCTCTAGTCTCCACCAAGCAGCCCACCAAACTCGTGCAACTGCTTCAAGACTCTAATGAGACTTTCCCAGCATTTGTCACCCGCGTCCTTGAAGCTTGTCAGCGAAAAATTTCTAGCGAGGATGCCCAGTTTGCGCTGGCCAAAGAACTTATCATAGACGGGTGCCTTGCGCCGTTCCGGGCCGTGGTCCTTCCCATACGCGACAAAGCTCTGCACGAGTGGGTCCTTGCTTGCCGTGACGTCGACCCAAAAGTCAAGACACTCACCGCTGCCTTTGCCTCTGCCATGGCTGTTTCATCCGCCCCCACTCCTGTCTGCTTTCGGTGCGGCCAGCCCGGCCACTTCATCCGCGAGTGCTCCCAGCCAGGCCCAACGCCTCACTCAGACCCGCCGTTGCGGCGGTCAAGGGGCCCTTCTACGCCGTGTCCGCATTGTGGAAAAGGATATCACTGGGCCCGCGACTGCCATTCTGCCCAAGGTTCCCAGCAGCCTTTAAACTCCCAGCGGGGCAGGCCTCAGCCCCACCCTCAAGAGGCCCTCCGAAAAATTCCCAAGCCATAATGTGGACAATGCCCATCACGCACCGCCAGAGACCCTCATTAGAGCTCAAGATCGATGGGCAATGGATCGATGGGCTCCTGGATTCTGGCGCTGAAGTCTCCTGTGTTCCCTTCGAAATCACCGCGTTCAATCACTGGCCCCTCGAAACCGGCCCTCAAGTCATCGGCGCCACAGGAGCCGCTACCTCCTGGAAAACATCCCAGCCTCTGCATTGGAGCGACCGAGAAGGCCATGAAGGCCAAATTCGCCCACTCGTCCTCTCGTCAGTCCAGACCATCTTATGGGGGAGAGATGTCCTCAGCCAGTTAAAGGCCCGAATCACGACAGAAGCCTTCTCAGCTGCGCTGCCCCCCCCTCCTAGGGGCCACTGCTCCCATCTCAAAACCTGACCCTATCCCTCTGGAATGGGACACAGAGGAGCCCATCTGGGTCGAGCAGTGGCCCTTGCCAGCTCACAAGCTGCAAGCTCTCTCTGCCCTCGTCGAAGAGCAGCTACAAGCAGGGCATATAGAGTCATCCACTAGTCCCTACAATTCACCAGTCTTTGTCATCAGCAAAAAGAGCACTGGCAAATACCGCCTTCTCCATGATCTCCGCGAGATCAACAAGCATATCAAACCAATGGGGTCACCTCAGCCAGGATGCCCGCACCCCACTGCAGTCCCCCAACATTTTCATGCAGCAACCATTGACATCAAGGACTGCTTTTTCTCTATTCCTCTTCACCCGCGAGACTGTCCGCGATTTGCGTTTACAGTCCCATGCACCAACAACCAGGGCACAGCGCTTCGATTCTAATGGCGAGTGCTACCGCAAGGTATGCGGAACAGCCCAACCATATGTCAGCTCTATGTCAACCATGCCATTGAGCCGCTGCGCTCAAAGTTTCATCCAGAGCAAACATACATTCTCCACTATATGGATGACCTTCTCTTAGCAGCGAGCTCCAGCGCGCTCCTCAATGACCTGCTCTCTGCAGTGATGACAAACCTTTCAAGCCTCGGACTTACCGTGCAATCAGACAAAATAAACCTCCAACCTCCTTTTCAATTTTTGGGCTTTCATTTTCATCACTTCATTCAGCCCACAAGCCCACAAATTCATGTCTCTCACAAGATGACGCTGACTGAACTCCAACAACTTTGCGGACAAATCAATTGGCTTCGCTCGGCGCTGCCCATCACAACAGCGCAGATGCAACCCCTCTTCGAGCTCTTACAGACCAAAGAGCCCACCAACTGCAGCCACCCGCAGCATCACCATCACTCCTGCTGCTCGAGAAGTCGTCCAGCAAGTTAGCGCCGCTCTGCAGCAGTGCCGCCTGGAGCGGTTCTCCCCTAACCTTCCAATTTTGGCTTTAGTTCTGCCAACGACAATCACTCCCACAGGTCTCTTGTGGCAAGATGGCCCTCTCCTTTTTCTGCATACGTCAAAGAGCAAACTCCCGAAAATCTGCCCTTTTACAAGGGCCTGGATCGCGCTGGCCACTGACTTAGTACTTCTCTCCATACAAACGTATGGCATCCCGCCACACACCATTGTTTGGCCTTTAGATGCCAAGGAAGTTACCTCCCTCATCATGAACAATGCCCAAATGCAGAGCCTGGTAGAGCTCTTTCGCGGCTCCTTTGACAACCACTATCCTCATCACCGATTGCTGCAGGGAATGTCTCAATTGGCGTTTTCCAACCCGTTCCGTCCATTGCCCGCACGGAACCCGATCCCTTCAGCTATCACTGCCTTCACAGATGCCTCAAAAACAGCGTTTGCTGCCATCATATACACTCCTGAGAATCCTGAGCCACGGCAACTGCTGTTCGCAAATGACTTCTCTGTTCAAGTAGGTGAGCTTCTAGCCGTCGCTGCAGTCCTTAACCTCCACCCAAACCAGTCTCTCAACATCTTCACTGACAGCCTATACACTCTTCAAGTGTGCCGCAGCCTCCCACTTGCCACTTTCTTACCGAGTGACTCAAACATTGATGGAGCGCTCGTTTTCGTACAGTGACTGCTTGAGGCGAGGCAGCAGCCTTGGTTCATTACTCATATCAGAAGCCACTCTGGCCTACCAGGACCGCTGGCTCAAGGGAATGACCTCGCTGATGCTTCTGTGTCAAGCCGCCAGGTAAACCCGGTCCTCCTACATGAAAACCCTGCCGACGGGCCGCGGCTTGGAGACTTTGTTAATCAAGCCAAGCTCCTGCATTCCCAATTCCACTTCTCCGCGTGGTCCATCTGGAAGCTCTTCCCAGACCTTCCCATTGAAACTTGCAAACACCTTGTGCGCGCGTGCCGGACTTGCACGCCATTGTTGCCTCTTGGGCCTTTGCAGCCTCAGGGTGTTAACCCCCGCGGCCTCCGCCCAAACTCAAGGTGGCAATTAGATGTCACTCATGTCAGTGCATTTGGCCGCCTCAAATATCTTCATGTGGCAATTGACACCTTTTCACATCTGTGCTATGCAGTCCCTCTTACGGGAGAAAGTGCTAAACACTGCGTCCAGGCGCTTCGCCAAGCTATTTTGTTCATGGGAATTCCATGGGATCTCAAGACAGACAACGAACCAGCATATCACAGTGCCGCCTTCGCCAGCTTTGTGCAGATGTATCACATCACGCATCATTTTGGCATTCCATACAATCCACAGGGGCAAGGAATCGTCGCGCGCACTCACCAACAGCTCAAGCTACTCATTCAAAAAGAAAGGGCCTCCTCTCCCCCACAAGGCCCCCGCCGACGTCGTGACTGCCTGCCTCATTCATCACAATCTCCTAACCTTCGATGACCATGGACTCTCCCCCACCCATAAACACTGGGGACCCATGTGGCAGCCCTCGCAAGTTCCCCTCGTCCATTGGAAAGACCCTGCCACAAATCGTTGGCAAGATCCAGCTCCCCTCCTAGCACAGGGGAGGGGCTTTGCTTGCGTCTTTCCAGAGTCTGAGCCGCAGCCGCTCTGGGTTCCTGGGCGTTGCATTCGGCCCGCCACTGACCCACTAGTTCCACCGAACGATCAGCACCCTATGCCTTCGGTGAGAGATAACATTGACAGTGGATACGGCCCAGAGGTCGCCCCGTTCACCCGGATCCAGCACCAGCCATCATCAAGATGCCGCACCGTCAGATGATGCCTCTACACAGCCTTGCAGCCGTTCTCTTCGTCCTGGCTCCCCAGGCTCTCCCAGCCGCTGCCAACCCGAGTCACCAGCCCTTCAATTGGACCCTCTCCCTCTGGCAACAAAAAAGGCTCCTTGCCTCAAACGTAACCGTCTCCGCCCCCTCTTTCACTACTGATGTCGCCAACCTCACTGGACACACGAACCTTCCGTCTAATGAGTGGGGGGGACACAACCCCGCTGCCACAGGTTTCTACATGTGCCCATCCTCCGCCAGAGGATTCCATGACCCAACGCACTATTACTGTCCTTCCTGGGGGTGCGAAACCATCGCCCACGGATGGTCCAGCGCCCCTAACAAAGACCCATACCTCACTCTCCAGCGTAATGCTACTCGATGGAACACCATCACACTCACAGTCAAAGACCCCAACTCCGACCTCTGGTTACGAGACCGCATGTGGGGAGCCTGCCTGTATGCAGTAGGCTACGATTACGGTGCCATTATCACTATAAAAAAGGAGCCAATTCCCACACGTTCCACCCCAGTGGGCCCAAATCAGATTTTCAATCCTCCAAAGGCACAGCCCCCTTCTCTGCCCCGCTCCACCTTGCCCGCTCCTTCGCCCGGCACCCCCCTCGCCACTGCCTCCCTCAGCTCCCACAACCCCAAGCCTCGCTTACCCCCTACTCTGTACCCCAGCCCCCTCTCGTCGCCACCCTTTTAGGTCTCGCTGGAGCAGGCACGGGGATCGCCGCCCTTGCCCTCCGGCAGGCGGTCGATCAAGATATTACCTAGCTCTCTCCTCCCGTACCTGCTCCCATTCCTAGGCCCCCTTATCATTATCCTCTTAGCCCTCACTGTGCACCCCTGGGCCATCAGAAGGATAGTCCACCTTGCCAAAGATCAAGCCAATGCAGTGTTCAGCTCCTTTGTACAAGTCCACTACCAACGCCTCGCCACCGCTGAGTCCCCCCCCAGCCGTCCACCTCGCCCCTTCCGCCCGCACCACCTACTCCAGACCACATGCCTATAGCTTCTTGTCTTCCTCCCCTCACTTCTCCCCAACTGTTCCTCCCCCTCGGGCGGGGGGTCCGGGGACATCACAGGCCCGTTTCGCTGGCAAGGCTCGGCACGCGCCAGGCGCCGGCGTGCGCCGACCCTAATGGCGGGCACATGCGTCCTGGCCAGATGCTATGTCGTCCGCTCACGGCCAGCCGGTCCTCGTGGTCTCCCCCCACCCCTCGTCCTATTCCAGTACCCGTCCTTATAACCTCCTTTTCCTCCTCCTCCTCATAATCCTTGTCTTTTGTTGCTGCGCACACCAAGTTATTCACACCCACAGTGCGCACCAAAACTTGTTGCCTCTATTTCCTTTTAAAAACAAAAGGAGCAATTGTTGCCGCCTTTCTCCACCCCTCCTCCCCTTCCAGCCCTGCCGTCCTTCCCGCCAGTCCCGCCCATATTGCCAACCTACAATCTGCCCTCTTCCCCAGTAACTGCTTACGGCGTATTACCAGAGATCTGCCCCCCCAGTTTTAGCCAATCCGCAGCCACCCCTCCGCCCTGCTCTCCCCCTCATGCTCCACCCCCTTCCCTGCCTATATAACCAAGTGTACTTCCGCAATAAAGCAGACCTGTTCCTGCGCTCAGGCGGTCTCCGTGGTTCTTTCCTAACCGCGTGTCCCCCACACCTGGAGAGCCGGTGCTCCGCCCGGAGCACCCCCCACCGGCGGTTCGACTGGAGCAGCCCCCCGACTCCTGGGCCTGAGCGAGGTTGGAATCCCCCCGCTCTGCCACACTGTTTTACTCAAAAACTTTTTATTTCCATTTTTCAAAAGAATTAGTGGTTTTCTATATGAATTACAGTGATGTAAACTTTCAATGAACGATATTTACAATTTTTAATTTTTTCTTTTCCCATGCAATGTTTTTTTCTGATTATATTTATTGAAATGAGGTGTTATTTCTGTTGAATCTAATAATAAAAATTGGACTTGTATTTTGTCACTTTTTCCCAGAAGATTTATAGCTTAGAGTAGTTTAAGGTTTACAGAAAAGTTGTGCAGAAAGTATAGAAAATTCCAATTTAACCCCTCTACCATCAATACACAGTACATTATTTGTGGTACATGTATTGTCATTAATGAGCCAATATTGACACATTATTATTGTTAACTATAGTAGTTTATGTTAGGATTCACTCTTTGTGTTGTATAGTTCTGTGAGTTTTGACAAAGCATAATGTTATATATCTACCATTACAGCATCAATGAGAAAGTTTCCCTGCCCTTAAAAATGGCCTGTGCTCCACTTATTCATCTTCTGCTCTCACAATGAATCCCTGTCAATCACTGTCTCTGTTGTTTTGTCTTTTCCAGAATATTATATAGTTGAAGCATACACTATATAGCTTTATTTTTTCAGAGAGATTCTTGCATATAGCAATAAGCATGTAAGGTTTCTCCATATATTTTTATAACCTGATAATTCATTTTTTATAATCGCTGAAGAATACTCCATTGTATGATCACAATTTGTTTACCCACTCATCTATTAAAGGATGTTTTGGCTGCTGCCAATTTTTGACAATTGTAAATAAACCTGCTATAAACAAAATAAAAATAAAAAAGAAACTATTTTATGTTTTCTCTGTCTACTGTCACTTATATTTAAATCATTTTATCCCACTCAGAATGTGGACTATTTGCCATCACCTATCCACATGTGGAAAAGGTAAAACCAAAAATTATAATTCATTTGGACTTTGGTCTACCCTTTGATATACTACTGCATTTTAAAAATTCTGAGTATCCCATGTCCAGAGAATGGTAGCAAGGGAATACTTTCTCATCAACTTTTTTTTAATATATAGGAAAAAAGAAATGGAAAATTGGGTGACTGAAATTGAGATTAAATAATTTGGGATTATTATTTGAGCAAATGTAACATTTTTGTAAATGATTTAGGTAAGGAAACATGATGAATTTATGAATTTCTATATGAATCAAACTTCATTAGAGTAAAGATTAGGTCTGTCTCATTAACTACTATTTTTTAGTGATCAGAGTAATGTTTGGCATATGGTAATCATTGAATAAAAATGTATCAATTGATGACTAAATTAGGAAAAATTCGAAAGCAAACAATAATTAAACTACTATTATTGGAAACAATGATTAATTTCCCTTTTGTGTATTATGTACAATATGTAAACCTGGAAGCTGCTTGGAGAAGGGCAACTAAGTTTGTAGAAGGGAGCAGGAACCATTTGAAGGAGTTTAGTATATACATGACCCTTCAACCCATAGACTTGAGCTTTCCTTTTCCCAGTTGAAGTCATACTAGATTGAGCACAGCTTTAACCCATGTCTAGGTTAGCAAATACAACCTGTACACACACCCTTGATTCTTACCTAGGAGAGAATAAATTTAGAGCAAATAGAGCAAGTAATTATTGACACAATGGGTATTACACATATAGAGCTCCAAACACTATTTACCTCTTTCAGGACTTCTTAACTTTATGCCTGATTTACTTTGAACATCGATTAGTTGGTTTCTCTGATTCAGAATATTCCCCTCCCATTTCATTCTCTGTACAATTGGACTGATCATTCTCAAATCCCAACTCATTACCCTCTTCTGTTAAAAAATATCCTATGATGTTAAGTCTAAACTTGACCTGGCTTTCAAAGCTCTCCACAATATGACCTCATCCAAACTATGGAAGCTCATTGTCCACTGTTTACCGTAACTTCTGTTTTGCTCATGAAAGTCCACTTAGCAGCATACCTGCTTAGGTATCTGCTCTTGTCTTCTTCTTTTATTGTAGTATGCCCTTCTATCTCATTGTATTTCATCAATTACTCGCAATTCAACACATTTTGATTAGGGACCTAACTACAACACTGAAAGGTAGGTAATTTCATTCTGATTTTCCAAAAAAAAAAAAAACAAAAAAGGATCCTAGTAAGGTTCATCAATTTCCCTACAGAGAAACAAATAGTAAACAAATATTAAGTAGCAGAGCAAGGATTCAAATCAGGCCAGTTTGGGTTGGGTCTGAAGTTTCGACAATAGATTATGCTAACTCTTCAATCCCCTTAATGAACGTTCTGTACAGTAGGAGAGACAGACATGTAAACAACTAATTTTTTAAAGTAAACTTTATTTCAACTTCAAAAAAATATTGTAACAGACAAAAGGCAGTATGAAAAATTATGGAAGCATTACTTTAAAAAATTCTGTCGAGGTATATTTATATTATTTGATCCTAAAAACAAACTCAGTTGTCACTCAGTGCTCAGAAATATAAATAAAAGAGAATAGATTGGTTCAATGACATGACCAAGATCTCCTTATTAATGAAGAAAATGAAGAAAAAACTGCATGATCATATTAATATCTCATAAAACTTAATTGCATATTCTTTTTTGACCTTTAGAATTGATACAGTACCATCTTTGTCTTGGCTACAAAATATTACAATATTACTGTTAACTATAGCCTATAAGTTACATTAGTTATATTTTTCTGATATACCACCTCTATTCTTAACACCTTATAATAGGGAACATTTTGTGTTCATGTTATTTACCACAATTAATTTTAACACAAGTTGTAAATAACAAACACCAGCTACTAGCAACAAGCTATTGATAATTTAGGATAAGAACAGCTATTTCTAACAAGCAGAAATAAAATAAGACTCCACAGATGCTGCAATATTTAAGGTGGGTTTTGAAGGCTTTCAAAAGAGTAAGAAGAGTTGGTGAAGGTTTTCAGGCTCAGGCACCAAAGTGATCAGAGATGTAGAGGTGGGAAAGCTGTAGGATACGATGTATAGAGCACTGTAGAAAAAAATGAAGTTTAGAGTGATGTTGAGAGGCAAACCATATGAGAAACTTAGAAACCATGGCAGAGAATTGTTTTGTTTTGTTTTTTTTAATAAAATAACTTTTATTTAATGTTTAATAATAGATTTTTTTCAAGGAACTAACAAGCTTTAAGTATCTCCTTCCAAATTAAAACAAAAAGCAAAAACTGAAGAATGTCTCCAAAGTCTGTCGACTAGTAGACTAGTGAATGCTGTATTGCAATTTCATGGTAGTTGCTGAGGGCAGGGAGAAGGAAGAAGAGATGTGATGTAGGGGCATTTTCAGGACTTGGAGTTGTCCTAAATGATATTGCAGGGATAGATGCTGCACATTATATATCCTGCCATAACCCACTGAATGTACTGGGGGAGAGTGTAAAGTACAATGTAAACTATAATCCATGCAGTGCAGCAGTGCTCCAAAATGTATTCACCAAATGCAATGAATGTGCCACAATGATGAAAGAGATTGTTGATGTGAGAGGACTGGACAGGGTGGGGGATGGGGTATGTGGGAACTTCTTATATTTTTTAATGTAACACTTTTTGTGATCTATGTATATTCAAAAAATACAATAAAAAATAAATAAATGCTCAAAATAAACCAACAAACAAAAGCCAACCTAACAAACAGAGAACTGGTTTTTAATGAAACAGAGAACCACTGAAGAAAAACTGAGGAAGGAAAGGGAAAACTCTGACCTGCGTTTTGGGACAATCACCCTGCTATCAATGTGAAGGGCAGATTAGAGAAGGTTTTGGAGGCAAAGAGAATCCAGGGAGGAATCTTCTAAATGGGGTAGTCAGTCACTGTGGGGACAGAACTGAAAGGTCAGAAAGGGCCTTTGCAGAATGGACCTGGTGCCTAGGAGGTGAAGGGGATGAAGAAATAAAAATTCAAAAACACAGTGGCATGTATTTATTTATTTAATGAAAACACACAAATCACTAATCACAGTGTTACTGTACATGCCTCACACGTCAAGCTATATGTGGAGATAGAGGTGAGATTGGGTTCTAGGAAGAATGAATCATTTCAGAAGGGCCATGCCCATGACAAAATACAAAGCGAGCTTGGAAGGCAAGTTTGGATTCCTGAATAACACTGAGTGTGTCACTGCTGTTATAATTTACCTATGTCATGGGACCAATTTGTGTGGATATATCCTTTTTATGAATGTCACTCACTAGTTAAGAGAAAAATCAGGAACTTAACAGAAGGAGTATGGACTTTAAATTCTGCCTTTAACATTTATTAGTTTTGATTGTTGAGCACATTTGTTAAGTTAAAGGCTTACTTAACATTATTTAGTGTGAAAAGTGAGAACACAATCAAGTCATAGTTTTGTGGGGATTTTTGGTATTTAAATGAAAACGTACAGAGCACTAGTCATAGAGATAGTGTAAATATCCCATGCCCTAGAGATATCTATTTTATTATGAAAAATATATCTGAA
This sequence comes from Dasypus novemcinctus, assembly GCF_030445035.2. Lineage (NCBI taxonomy): Eukaryota > Metazoa > Chordata > Mammalia > Cingulata > Dasypodidae > Dasypus > Dasypus novemcinctus. The sequence continues at coordinate 128,265,361 of NC_080676.1, forward strand.
ATAGTATGACACACATTTGGAATTCTCTGACTGGAGGAAATAGTAATGCTAGTGTTGATGGATTCTGGAAGGATCCACTCTCCAGAACAATTCAAATCAGATGCATGCACTTGGGACTTATCTTGTATAAACGGTAGTTTTGATGTGGGGTTAGGAAAGAGACAAGATCATGTTTACCTCAACATGTTTATTTGCATTGTCACTACCATATGGTAGGGAGCCAACCATATTTCTTCTGACCAAAATAAGCCAAGAAAATATGGGCTGTCCTTCCATGTGAAGCCTCTTTAGGTATAAAGCGCAGGGTGATCTTCAAACTTTCACAGATGTTCTCAGACTATAATTTTCCAAAAGAATAGCTGGAGATCTAAATAGGGAGGTGTGAGAGGGTGACCCCCCTTCTCTACTTCTATGCCACACAAACTTTAAATAACTAACTTTTTAGTATGTATATTTCAAAATAATATGAGAGTGTTTGGGTCACAGAGAAAAGATGCTGGGAAGGTATTTTGGATGCATTGCCAGGAGTGTTCATATGTTTACTGGACCTAAGCCTTTGCATTTAAGACGTAAAGGCTGGAATTTATGGCTGCAGACAAGAAATGGGCTGTGCCATCATGAGGAGAACGCTTTTAGGAAGGTCATGCTGGAGGCGAGTGTGACATGGAAAAGAGAGAAACGTGGCAGCTAAATGTACAGTATTGCTATTCTGGCCCTGGCAGGTCAACCAATGTTCTTTGTGCTCTTAGGGAATAATTATAATCAGAATCAGAATTGCTCTTATGTTATCTCTTACAGTTTACAGAGTACAATCACATTATCTCATTATTGTATTTAAAGTTTTATAGATTTCCATGTTTTCCTTTTATAATCTCATTTGATCCTTACATTAATCCCATGAGGCAGGTGGTCAGAGATAGTTACGTCAATATGACAAATGAGGAAACCGAGGCTCAGATATTAGTCACATTCAAGGTCACTGAGAGTTGGCAACAAAAGCAGATAAAGAATAGATTTCTAGATTTCTGGGATTGTAATCATTTGTAAAGAAAGCGTTTTATTTTATTTTTTTGTAGGAACAGAGAGGCAGTTCTGACCTCAACTCTCCACATAAAAACTCCTCTGTAAAAACATTTCCTTTTGGCAGCTGAGCATGAGCTGACTCCAGGGGGAGTTGTAGTTAGCGGGCGAGCAAGCTCCTCTCTTTTCCTCTGTGCATATGCTTCATGTGCTCCCAAATGCCATGTGGAATGATTTTTGTTCATGAGAAAAATTCTGAAAAGAGAAATCTGAAATGAAATTTTGTTTAAAGCCTAACTTAAAAATGCCATTGTTGTAGCACTGTGATAGCTTAGATGAAATCAATACATCTATTAACTTTCAAGGAAGAAAGAGACATCAACTTGGAAAAACCAAGGCTGCTTGGGAAGGTACAGGAAAAGAAAAATGAAATGAACAGTAGCTATTATTGAATCCAAGAGAAATGATAACTTTGAGGAGGGCAGGGAGGGGGAGAAGTGGAACAAAATTGCAAAGTCCCCTAGGAAATCACATCTCTGTTCCCTCAGCTGGCATTAGTTTTTTGCCCTTGCTATATTTTGCCTCCCTTGAGGCCTCCAGTGACCTAATGCCCTATGAACTTCCAGCCAACAAAATAGTGGTGAAACAATTTCTGCTTCTATTGAGAAGGGAGCAATAAAAGCTAGCCTGCTTTTCTGAGGGTGCCTATAGAAGGAAGTGCTACTTTGTTTCCGTACACATTAAAGAAATATGAAGAAATGGGCCCCACGTTGGCACGATTGCCCCTCACTCCAGAGAACACTGGCCTTAAGTACAGGCTCCTTTGCTCTCTGAAAATGAGATCATCAACCCCAAAGGGAAATGGAGCAGTGAAAAGCTAAATTCTAACTTGTTCTTGCCCAATTTTAAGGAAGTGGTTTCTTATTTTTCACAGAGGAAAGGTCTAATTCTTTGGAGTCAATGCTACAACATTTTGGCAACATCCCGCAAACAGGAAGTAATAGTAAGCCTCAGAAACAAAATGCTGCTACAAAGCACTTGATGTTTATTCTGTAGGAGAAGGAGAGGGACGTGGGAGAAAGTGCCACTTTCAGCCTTATTCCCCAGGCAATTGATTAAAATAAAGCTGCTGGCATAAGGTATCCAGAGGGTACAGAACTTCCTGAATCATTCTCTAGGGACAAAGAATTTGACATTCCTTACTGGCTCCTGAGGGCTTTATAAAACAATGATGTTAATCATTTTTTTCCATATTGTCAAGAAAAGAAAAATCATATTGTAAGTAGGCAAGCAAGTGTAAGGTATTCTATTTACAAAGCGCCCCAATTTTCAGTCAAATCAATTCAATCTACACACATTGTTTGCTCAAGACACTGCAGACTAACAGAGACTAAGTTTTCTGCTGCTTCCATGTTCTGTTATTCCAGGAATTTACATGAGTACATTTTGTAGAAGTCTTGGTAACAAATGCCAGGATTAACATTTAAACAACTCTTAGGACAGTATAGGAGTGAAGAAGATTAATTCTGAATAGTGACATCTGTGATTGGATTGTAAGGAAGTGAGATTTAGTCTGAATCATGAGGTCTATTAGATCATTTCAGATGAAGGAGAAAACTTGAGCCAAGACCAATACGAAGAGCCTATCAGGAAAACGTGAGGAATGGTAAACGGATAGCTGGATGTGACTCCAGAGTTCGGGCATGTAAAGGTATCGCTAGATGCTGGGGTCAGATAATGGGCAGCTTTAAATGCTGGGCTAAGTAATTGGTTGTTTATTCTAAGCCATAGGAAGTGAATGTTTTACAACAGGGAAAGGCAGTAAGTCTAATGATACTGTGTAGTATCGATCAGAGAGGGAGACCAGTTAGGTAAGCACTGCAGTATTTGGAAGAGAATTTAAGAAGGTCAGGCCTATGGTAGAGGAGGAAATGGAGAGAAAAGCATTTATACAAGAGACATTTTGGAGCTGATTCAAAATTATAAGTACCTGAAATCCCTCTTAGGCCAGACAAATACAGGTCTGTTCATTAGAGTATTTTTATAGTGATTTGAATATATACATATATTGTGTTGGAGTAAAATTTGATTCAAAATAAAGGAAGCAGGATGATGATACTCAATCATTAAATCAGCAATTAAATAATACTTTGCATCAGATATGTCTGTGTGTGTGTGGGGGGGAATAATAGGATGTGTATAATGTGGAAAAAACATTAAATTAGTTAATACATAGTATGATGCTTTGGTCAAGCTTTTCAGTGTCTTTGGGTTTCAGGTTTCACTAATTTAAATGAGAATATTGGGCTAAATAATTTCACAAGTTGTTAATCAATATGTATACTCTTTAAATATAGAAATTGATTTTTATATTAAGCATGCACAGAGAATATGCTAAAATAAAATATTTTCCTAAATAATGCAGAATTAAAATATATTTAATAGGAAAATTGCCCTTAATGAAGACCATATATGACAATATAGAGATCTAATATTTAAATTGTCCTCTGTGTCTATAACTCAGAAACAGATATGTTTATACATATTTCTAAAAGGACGATAAAACCAAGCTAGTAGCTTTTATATTTCTTCTTTTACTGCTCAATTTTATGGTCAGAGACATTTTATGAAAAAAATTACCCATTAAATCAATACTGTGTTTACAATATTAATCTAGTAAATAATGAAAATAACCAGTTATTAAACAAGGCAACCACATTAAGTAATTTATAAATAACCATTGTAAAGCAGCTGCTGAGTAACTGATTGTGACATAAACTACTTTTTGCCTGTAAAATACTCTGTCTTCTATAAAGATTGCAATCATAAAACAAAAAATGTGTATTTTTCAAAATATTTATTACTCAAGTATTTCTGCAAAAGTTTAGAATGGAAATTATTAGATCATTGAAGTAATATTGACTTTTTCTGAAATATGACCTGTTTGAAGGAGGTATAGCATCACCATTTAAAATAATCCAATCCAACAAAAATGATGCAAGTGGTTAAAAATTTTGTGTATTTTTGGAAATTAGTTTTCTGATTTTATATCAGAAATAATCACAAGAACTTAAGCATCTAGAAATAGTTCTGATTCATAGGAAAAGCCCCACATCATCTTTTTTTATTTATAAGCTTACTATATTAAGTAAAAGATCACTGTTCAATTAAAAAAGCAAACTAGCTATCCAATCAAGTAGTATGAATATTGGAAGAGGAAAATAAAAGTCAATACTTAAAAAAAAATTTTTCTCAAAAATCAAGTTATTTTTCTCTACTGTTCTAATTCCTACAAGCATGTTGGTTTCTTTCTACACTAGTTTCAAACATTAAAAACAACCTGTTCTATATAATTGGAATACATGGCTCTCAACAGTCACTGAAATGAAAGTAGATTCAGTCATTTTAATTTTGTACACAATGCTAAATATCTGGAAACATCTGGATACCAGGCCAAATATTTCTCTTTTCATTCAGATGTCTGTATAGTATATACAGTATATATATACTGTAACTCAAGTTTAAAATGGATTTTGCTTAAAATCCACTAATATTTGTATTGTTGATTGAGTATAAGCATTGAACTTCCGAAGACAAAGTGTGGTCAGCATAAGAATTTGATGCCAGGTACTTCTTTGTTCCTGCATACTCTACAAATCACTCTATAATGTTTTCCTGTTTGGATCTTTATAACCACCATTGCTCCAGGGGTGGTGTGATGGAGTTGTCAGAATGAATAAGAGAACAAAAATGACAATACTTATCTTTTCAACTCAAATGACCTGCGTAGCAAGGACCAGCATATGACAATCCCTCTTTTTATGATATAAAATATTTCCTGTATTGGAGAGAAGTAGGAGCAGTAATGTTCTACACAGAGTGAGATGCAGACATCCTGCTTTCTCTCTCCAACAGATCAAATCTGAAGGGCAGAAAGAAATGTTACCTTCTTTAAATTGGGTCATAAGAAAGTTAAGAAAATCTGCGTCTCATTTCCTAGATGGAGGCTAAGGATATGACAAACTTCATAGGGAAGTCCCTTATGTCGTTGCGATAGATTGAATTATATACCCCAGCAAAAACATGTTCTTAATCTTAACCCACATTCCTGTGGGGGTGAATAGGACCTTTGAAAGATGGATGCTAGTTTTAGGTTAGGCCCACTAAATCTGTATTACTGGAGTCGTAAAGAGTACTCAGTCGTCATAGAAGACAGAGGAAAGGACAGCCCCGTATGATGAGAGAAAGAGATACAGGACAAGAATTCCAAGGATTGCAGGAAGCCAGCATCAGAATTCTATAGACTTGTGGAGAAAGCACTGCCTTGCTCCCCCCTCAAATATGAACTTCTAGTCCCTGAAACCGTGAGCCAATAAATGCATGTTATCTAAACCACCCATTGTGTGGAATATGACATAGCAGCCTAGCAACTACGATAGTTGTCATGGTGTATTAGCTACATAATAGGAAGGTGTCATGCCTTTCTAGGCATGGGAGGGTCAAAAAGAGTCCCTCTGAGTTTCCACGGTGAAGAAGTGGTCTGGGAAGGTATTCCAATGTCCCCAGATACAACAGTCCCACCAGGGATAAGATGAGGACATGGCTCAGTCTCAGTCAATTGCCTTCATGCATTAGAACATGACCAAATAACAGATGGGATGAATTACATCTAAAGCAGGGACCAGCATTAGACTCATTAAAAGGAGGCATATGAAGATTTAGAATTAGGAATCCCTCCCCTACCTATTCCTCAGTAGTATTTGCATAAACCATCTCCCTCCCCTAGCCAAAATTTAACAGTTTTGCATCAATCCCAGGGAAATATCTTGAGAATATTTCCCTCAATATCTTGAGAAAGACTGTTTTATAACAAAAAAAACTTAGAAATCTCTGAAATCATCGGAATTTTCCTAGAAATTCTGACAGGATGGAGACCCACATTAGATGTTAAATTCCTTTATCCAACAAATGAAAATATTTACAAATTTACAAATCTGTTATTCTAACAATGTGCTTCATTTCTGTCATAAAAGAAATAAAAATTAAACAGTAAACCTAGTCAATATTTAATAGAAATTTTATCTTTAAATAATTAGATTCCCAAATCTATCTGTAGTTAAAAAAAATCTTGGTACTATTAAAATTTTTGTATGCAAAGGTTGGTTATTATTTTACATATTATATGTGGACATGCCTTGTTGCTCATAAGCAGTGTGTAAAGTTTTAGACAAAAACTTGTTCAAATCACAGGTCCAAAATTTATTGTTTTAGGTAGCAGCATAGCCCAGGACAGATTTCCTAATTTCTCTGCACCAATGGAAAATAGGAATATCAATATTCATCTTATAAGGTTGCTGTTAAATTAAATAATATATGTAAGTTCAAGTGCTCAATAACTTCATTTTTCATTCCTCCTATATTCCAAAATTTTAAGGCATAAGGACCTAGCACAGTCCTTCATAAATGGTTGCTACTCAACAAATATCTGTTAAGTAATTGGAGCATTTTAACTCCCGCTAGTACACTGTAGCTAATATTAATTCTCCCATCCAGTCTTACTATTTCTTTCCTCTTTACCTCCTTAAAAGCCAGCTCTGAGTCTTTCACTTATCTGGTCCTGCCATGGTTGACTTTTCCATTTATGACTTTATTAAACATGCTGATTAATTCTTATCCTGTCTAAAACTTCTTGAAACAAAATTAAAATATTCAAGTGGGGCATCAATCTACCAAACCCATATCCTCTCTGATAATCCCATACTATACCTCTCCTTTCATATGCTCTGTTTCAGCACAGTCCGTTTATTTGTTTGTGTATGCAGGAATAATTGAGAGTCACAGAAAGCATTTTAGGCACATGCCAAGAATTTTCATTTCATCTAAAATCGACAAAAAGCCAAAAGTACATCACGTTTATCTTTGGATAATAAATAAGACTACTTCATTCCTAATGAGGCTAATACGTAATAAGTACAGTCTACTTAAATAAGTAATGTTCCAAATATCTAGTTAGAAAACAGTTTTGACCTAATGAGGGTATAGTTTTGTTTTCTATATCAAAATCATTCCACAGTTAATTCCTGTGCAAAACCAAAGGTAAGACTCAACAAAAAATTAATAAAAGCAGTATTCATTGATTTATAACATAAATATGACTGCTTATGTGATTTCTCCTCTGGTACTAAAGTCTCATAGTATTATGCAATGGCACCTACTTAAATTATGGTCTATGTCCTTACAAATCTCCTTCAGCCCTTTGTCCCTGACAGGAGTTTCAACATACAGTACTTAACAACTTATTTGAGGACAGAGAGCAAACACTTTTTCTACACTTATTCTTCCTTCACACAGAATGAGAACAAGTCATAGCACCTCTTGAGAACATGAAGTACTTTTAAAAATAACTAGCTCCATGGGCATGGCTTCTGTTTTCTAAAATAGTTATATTTGCAAGGGGCATATTTATAATGCAGATATGGAAAGAAGAGACAAAATAGGAATTATAATAGACCTTATTATTTATAATCCCAAGAACATCTTGATTACATAGGCTTAACATTTGCCTTTTCTTGGGAATAAAACAAATGAAAATCTTTGTACAATCCATGAATATTGTTTTTAAGTCTTTATTATCCTTCAAATGTGAAAACTCCCTCTTCCCTTTGAGATCCTTCAAATAGCATGATTTTTCCTAATAAAACCACAAGAACCCTTTGTTCATTTTCCTCTAGTCTTCAAAAAGTATCTCAAGAGAATCTTTTAGAGGAAATTGGGTATACAATCATAAAAACAATTCTGTCAGAACACAAATGCTTAAAAAAATCATTCTCCCGTAGGTCTTTCTGAAAGAGCTCCTAATTCAGAATGTTGGAGGGCTATTAGAGATGATTGCCTTTGCTATTTGCTATCTATGGATTTGGACTTTAAACCATTTTTGCAACACAACCAGAATTCTATGTAGTATTCATTGTGTGTTGTTAGGTATTGGGGAAGGGAGGGTAGGTTTTAAGGCAGAAATGCCTGAGTGAGTGTGAACTGTGGATATTGTTTCCTTTCTCTAGTTCACTTTTATAGAAGTTCTGTCTGAAGAGATTAGGGAACTGTCAGTTCCAACCTTTGGAGTACTCTGAAAGAACCCCACTTAGCTGCTTGGGATTCAGTACCTCAGAGCTTCATAAGGACTTCAGGAACATCTTGCTGCTGTTTTAACAGGCAAATTAAAGTCACTTGGGATGATCTTGTTCTAATACAATGGCAGCTTGCAGCATAAAATAGGCTCTGTCTATTGACATCATCTAATTTTGAATGGTAAGGTCTCCATGTTCTTTTTTTGACCATAACTAATTGAAGTCAGACTAATATTTCCCCAGCTGACCACATGTGGGTATTTAATTTATCCCCCACTATGGTGAGAAATTAATTTCCATACTGTTTTCAATATTGAAAGGGTATACCAATTTTGGGTCTACTAAGAGAAATCCTGCCTGTCATCTCTTCCCCACAAAAGCCACCATGTAAGCTTACCCTTTTATCATGGATTAAAGGGCCTTTCAAGAATTCATTAATGATTTTCTTGGATTTTTAGAAGAGAAAACCAAATTGAAAGAAAAGGAGGAATTGTACTGCTACAGGGAGGGAATGGAAATTAAGGTTAAAAGACATGTGATGCTGAATATGGTTATTGTTTGTAACTAGAGAGAGCAGAGTATGTGGGTGCTAAGGGGCACCAACAACTCATTAGGTCTGACATGGCCAGAGTGACTGGGATTCTCTTTGCAATTGTGTGTGTGTGTGTGCATGTTTGATTTTTGGACTAGAAAATTTCAATGCCATTAATATAAACAAAAGGGATATTTCAGTCTATTGAGACCTTCAGCTTCTAAAAGGAAGTGTCTTGTATTATTAACCCCAGGTCCTTAGAACTTAGCATGAGACTTGGTGAATATCAGTAACTTATTAAATATTTGTTGAACATTTCAACAGATACAAATGTCCAATATTTTTAACACTTAAAATAGTAAATCCTAATTTATTATTTGTATTATTTGACATCTATGTTTTCTTAAATCTGTAATGGTATTTGATTATACTTTGCCACAGTATGGGTCTGTTTGGGTTTATTCTGTTAGGAGTTTGCAAAGCATCCAGATGTTTATATTCATATCTTTCATAACTTTGGGAAATTTCCAACCACTATTTCTTTGAATATTCTCTCTGCCCATTTCTGCCTTTCTTCTTGCTGCTCAACTGTGGGCATAACTGGAATCTTATCTCTCACATTGTAGGATCAATATGGCAGCTATCTTTTCTTGTGTGTCCATTTTTATCAGACCCAGCAAGATGGCAGAGACAAACCTGAGTCATGTTTCACTGATATAGATCAATTGAAAGGGTTTCACACCCATAGGAATAGATTAGTTCACAAACAATCTTTCTCTTTTTGGGTTTCATAAAGTAATTTCAAACTACCACAATCCCCCCCAAGGAATTTTTAATTTCTGTTAATGTGGTTGTTAACTTTTTACAATTCCTTTTCATAATTTCCATCTCTCTAGTCAATAATCTTTGGCCATGTTTTCCTTTACCTCTTTGAACATTTTTAGGACATTTTAATAAAAAGACTTTGCGTGGTCTGTCCCAGGTATGTCCCAGGTCTGGTCCGTCTCATTGATGGCTCCTAATGCTTTAATTTTCTCCTTTGCCTGTACTATCTCTTCCTGTTTCTATGTATGTTTTGAAATCTTTTCTTGGACATTTTGATATTTTAATGTATTCTCACTGGAACTTATACTCTGAGGTATATGTTCCTTAAGCATGTATCCATCTAGGTTTATGGCAGAGATTTCCTTCAATGCCAAGAACTAACAAAGCAAAAAACAGAAGAAGGGAAAAAAAGAAGATATCTTTCCCAGTCTTTGCAGACTGACCTGTATGAGTGTCTTCCTTCAGGTTTTATCCATATAGTGAATTCAAAGTGAAGGGGGCTAATCTCATGCCTCGTGCTCTGGAATCTTGTTTGGGCATGCACGGGTAGCCCTAGGAATTCCTCCATTTACATGATAAAAATGTCCCAGGAAGCAGATTTCTCACGGTCCCAAGCACAACACTGTATGTCCTACAACCATCAGTCTCTTTCCTCAGGCAGCCACCTCACTGATCTCCCAAAACATTCTGTAGGAGAGCTCAGTGAGCTGCCTTCTATAAGAAGTCAAGTTCTAGAGCAACAAATCCCTCAGGCCACCACCAGAAAGATTGGGCCAGACATACATGCTCCCAGTATATGTAGCAGGGTTACTCTGTCCCTCCAGATTTGTGTGCTAGGAGCATAGGCCACCTCCATGCTATGGCAGGGAGGGGTTAGAGGAGGGTGCATGAGTGTCACAGTATCCTACCACTTTTTTAGTAGTTTTGTTTTTGTTTTTTTGACACTCACCTTGTAACTATAGTCCTGGAACTCTTTCCTGGAACTTTGAGGGAAGATGTTTTTGCCAATTCTTGTGGGTTATTCAAAGATTCTGTGGGGCGATAGGGCCCTGTATAGTCTCACTCAAACCTCTTGATCCTTAAAGACCTCTACTTCCCTGTGATGGTTTTTGAGGCACGTATATTTTACTTGCTTATTTAGTCTTCTATTATCTGGGATGAATATATTTTCTGTAGTTACTCCTTGATATATAAATATTTATATATATTTTATTTTAGTGCTTCAACCTTGCAGAGAGCAATTCTGTTGACTTTCAAACTATGGTGCTAGGGGTATATTTTTGCTAGAATCTAGAAGCAGAGCCTAGGAATGCAACAGCAGAGAGTCATTTCCTATCTTTGGTATGCATACATTTGGATACTACAACCTCACTGGCCTTATCTATTGCATGTATCCAAGCAATGTCCAGCTCCAGGTCATTGCATTTGAATATGTTCAGAGTATCTAAGGAAAATATTAATATTCCTTACAGTATCTAAGGAAAATATTCAAACCCTGGGGTTTGAATTCCTATGACTCACTGATAATGTCTATAATTTAGCTTTCAGTAGAAGCCTTTTCTAGTTTCCAGGTACTTTAGTTGTTGGTTAAGTGTCTCGTTTCTTGATCAGGGTATTTGAATGTAAGCCAAAGAGCCAAAAGTCTAATCTTTGTAAATTCTCTTCATGTAGAAATGTTACATTTTTGTAATAGGTATTTGCTGAACCAGGAGAAGTTACACACCAGTGACCATGAAGCAAAAGGAAGAATTAAACAGCTTGCTGTGATGGAGGTATATTCACTAAAATGAATATATTAGGTATATATATCTCAAGGGATATTGGTTTAATCTCTAGCATCTCCCCTAATGTTAGAATATAATATCTAACTGCTGCTAGACATGTTCATTTGGCTCTCCCGAAGACCTCTCAAAATCAGCATGGCGAGGGAGCAGATGTGGCTCAAGCAGTTGAGCACCCACCTTCCACATGGGAGGTCCTGGATTTGATTCCCAGTGCCTACTAAAGAAGACAAACGACCAGCAGACATCAAGCAGACAATGAGCAAAAACAGTACGCAAACAATGGGCAAAAACAACAAGCAAGACAATGAGCAAAAACAAATGAGCAGGGAGTGGACGTGGCTCAAGCAATTGAGCACCTGCTTCCCACTGAACCTTCCAGGTTCAGTTCCCAGTGCCTCCTAAAGAAAAAATGAACAGACAACGAGCAAAAACCAACAAGCAGACATCAAGTGCAAACAATGAACAAACAAATGAAGGAGCCATCTGGGGTTTCTTACGGTTTCTTTAATTCAGAAATTTGGAAGTAGTTTCTCTTCTGAAGTAACAGTCAAGGTGTTGACCAAGAATGCAACCATCTGAATGCTTAGCTTTAATGTTATCAGATTGCTCTGGTTTCTGGGCTTTTAGGTTCTTGGCTTATGTCACATAAGAGAATTTAAGGACATGCCATAAGGTAAGCAAGGGAGTAAAGAGTTGATTAAGAAATAAGGAAATGAGAAAAGAACATGGTCCAAGGCATGAACTGAGGGCCTACTGCTGGATGAATTGCAACTGCAGGACCCTAGGCCAGGGCTATTTAAAGTCTGTTAGCTGTTTAAGATTGGTTGCCCCACCTTTCGTTTCTCAGGCATCCAATGATGAGGCCTTTTGAGAATATCCAGGGCTTTCCCCCCTGTTTCAAATGAGATTCTCATGGCCAGGATCTAGCAAAGTCTTTCTGGCAGCCTTCTTCTCAGGGGATTTCTGGGGGGTGGGGGGGGCTCTCAGGACCATGTCATCTGTTGGCCACATTGTCGGTCAGCCATGTTGTCTGCTGGCCCAGCTGCCTTCCCCTTTTCACTATATTAACCTGCCTCAGGGGGATCTGCTTTCAAGGTGACTCACTTTTATTGCTGTTTGTGAAGGCTGCTTGAGTATTCTTATAACATGGTGGATGACTTTGTCCAGAGCAAAAGACTCAAAAGAAAGAGAATGAGGTAAAAGTTACGCTCTTTATAACCCAGTACTGGAAGCCACACAGCATCACATCCATCACATTCAATTCATAACAAGGCAGTCACCAGGTCCAGCCTTTAGTCAAGGGGAGGGTAATTAGGCTCCAGGTTTTGAAGGGAAGAGTATCAAGGACTTTGCAGAAAAATTTTCAAACAACAGATGAGATTCAGCAATTTTACTTACGAAAGAGTTTTCTTTCCTTGATCCCTTCCTACTCGCCCCTTTTCTCTCTGTCCTACTTCAGATCCTCAAGATAGCTAACCTCTTAGCAGTTCTCCACCATCCTATCATGCATCTCTTAAGTGTTTCCACAATGTAGCCAGAGCAAACTTGCTAAAATCTGAACACGTCACTCTGCCCCTTAAAATTCATAGTTTGTTCTCTATTACACAAAAGATAAACTTAAATTAACAAAGTCCATCATATGTCCTACCTATGACTGTAGCCACCACACCCTTCTTTTCTGTGACTTAATTTTAGATTTTGTTTAACTGAACTTGTTGAAATTCCTTGAGTGTTTGTTGGTGCTGCTGATAGTCTTTTATTTTCTATACCAGGGAGTGGAAAACTTTTCATTAAAGGTCAGATAATAATAATTATTTTCCTCCTGTGGGCCATACAGTCTCAGCCACTACTAATCAAATCTGTCATGAATAATTGGGCATGATTTTGCTCAATTAAAAGTTTATTTTCACAAATAAGCAATGGGCAGGTTTGGCCTATGACCTGTAGCTTGCTGTCCTCTGCTCTATATTATCGTCTCTTGATAACATGCCCAACTTTCTTTCTCTGAATGACTTTTATTGATTGATTTTTTTAAGACTCATCTCAGGTGTTATCTCCTCAATGAATTTTTATAACTGCTTCTTGGTTGGAAAAGGCCTTTTTTTTATTGCTTCTTCTGAACCATTATTAGAACATTATCACATGAAAGTAGAATTGTCAACTTTGTGGAAATCTTCTTCATAAAAATGACAGGTCTTTTCATTTTTGAAATCCCATTCCCAAACAGAGTGCCTGGTAGTGCGATGCACTGAATTTAACCAGTTAAGGACTAATACCAGAACATTCTTAGGAAAGGGATTATGCAATAGAGTAACTCTCCTCTTTTATTAATTTATTTATTGTTGAATATTTGTTTTATGTAAATAAAAGCAATACCTGAGAACTTTGGAGGGGTAGATATGGAATTGAATGTATGGAATTTTTCTTACCTGTATTTTTCTTTTGGGAAGGAACATCCCTCTAGGGGACATAATCCATACCAATAAGCTTCAACAGTGTCTGCACATTAGAATTACCTATAGAATTGGTATATGTGTGCACACATACAGAAGCCCTAGCAGAGATTCTCATTCAAGGCCTGCAAGAGTGCAGAAGATTCTATGATTCCAGAGAATCCATAATTGATTTTACCACACAGTCAGGGTTGATCATCACTGAGCTATGCTTCATGTCTATCAGTATAAATAAGATATGGAATCATTTAAAATCATATTTCAGGGGAGCTCCTGTTTCCTATGTATGAGGTCCTGGGTTCAATCCCCAGTACCTCATAAAAAATATTTCACACGTTGTCTGGCAATGAAAATAACTATGCATAGGAATACCTGGAAGTAACTCTTGGTTACACTATGCTAAATGATTGCGTGGCCTTAAGTAACTTACTTGAATGAACTCTCCTTGGGTTTTTCTTCTTGAAAATGAGATGATTGGATAATATAAACCTTTATACCTTTATTATATTGGTTCTCAATTGAGGTACCTTTACAGGTGTGTTGCCAAATTTTTATCAGTATGTGATTTTCAATTATCTCATGTTAAAACAATGATAACTTCTACTTTACTCACTTCTGTGCATTTGGGCAGAGCTTAGTGGGGGCAGCTTTGCTCGTCTCCATTAAGTGTCAACAGGGAGAGTTCAGTGGCTAACTTTGGTAATTATCAGAAAGCTCCCTCACTCATTCACAGGTCTAATGGTAGATGTACAGTCATATGGGAAGATTCAAAGGGCTGAGACTATTTATAGGACAGAAAACTTATAAATGAATTTCCACGGGGCTGCTTGACTTGCTTAAAGCATGGTGGCTGGACTCCAATATCAAGCATCCCAAAAGAGAGGTATCAGGTGGAAGCTCTTTTGCCATTTGTGACCTAATTTCAGTAGACAAACACCATCTCTTTCACTGCATTCCACTCATCATAGACATTCACAGACCCCTTCCACTTTCAAGGGAAAATAGACATCACCTCTTAATAAGGGAGCATCAATTTCTGGGAGACTATATTTAGGACAATAAATATTCATATAACCATTTTTTAAACATAATCATTACACTGTAAATTTAGTTTTATTGTAACTGAGCATTGTTACAGTAAGGTTTGAGAGACAGAATGTGTAAATGAGCAGGTTTCACAAAGTAGTAAGAGGGCATCATATGTTGAAAATCAGAAACAATATGTGTAGTGTAATTCTGGTTAAAGAGCAAAGAAAAAATTTATATTTAGTATAATAGGTGAAAATTTTGCCTGCCTGACTATATGAAGGAACATGGCCAGGGCAATAGTAGTTATGCTCCAACAACATTATCGTGTATATAGTGCAGAAGGAAATGCAAGAAAGTTCTTGGCAGATACTTGTAGTTGCATGCTTCAATATTCATTTTCCTTTCCTTTATAAGAGAATTTCAGGCTTTTAGCTGCACACTTGGCTGGGTGGAATAAAGATGACATTTACAAGCCTGCCTTCTAGCTTGGTGTGGCCGTGTGACAAAGTCCTGGCTCAGAGTGCTATAGGCAACATCTGGGAAGTGTCTTTAAAGAGAGGGAGGCACAGCCCTCTTAGGCCCTTTATGTTTGTCTGCCTTTCTGATGGTTGGAATGTGACCATTAGAACTGCTTCCTGAAGAGTCTTTTGGAACATGAAGCAAAATGCTGCAAATGAATCGCTGATGATTGTAATGTTGCGATGCCAGCAACGAATGTGCCATTCACCCCCATATTCATTTTTGTGAGAAAAATGTAAGCTTATGTCTTATTAAATCACTAATATTTCAAGTTCTATCACATTCGATTGAACCTAATCTTAACTGAAACAGAAGAGTGGCAACCTTTTTTTTTAAGAGGTACTGGGGATTGAACCCAGGAAGTTGTATATGGGAAGCAGGCACTCAACCACTGAGTTACAGCTGCTGCCAGTGGCAACACTGTTGTGTTGTAATGACTGCATTTTAATCATTACTGATTTTTTGGTGTTGTCTTACAGTCTATCAGTGTTGCTAATATTTATAAATTTCCACAGAAGCCTAAAATCTGTGCTATTATCCAATCACTGTCTCCTACCCTTATGTTTGAGGTCTTCTGATTGGTCTACATATACCTCAAAATTCAATATATTTTATATTTTTTGTTTAGATTATCTAAGCTACTCATAGGCAATTTCAGTTTTCTCATATGTAAACAGAAATCATATCTACTTTTTAAGGTAAGGGAGAGGATTACATAAAAAAATGTGAAAAAACACCTTGCACAATGGCCTTCAAATAAGAAATAGCTCTTTTCTGTTTTTGTGGTGGTGGTGATAGCAGTGGCAGTATTAGTCATAGCTCTTATTCAATAGCAACATTTTTTTTCCTGAATTGATCATGCGGCTGTTACACACATTGACAAAATATAGCCTCATAAAAGAAGACATGATGGCATGAATCTATGTCCTTTGTCTCTATCCGCCTCCACTTCTCATCCTTTTTCAGGCAAGATCATGCTCTGGTTTCAGAGGCAGACACCAAACTCAGGGTGGCTCACTCTACAGTTCAGAGGACCATGCACTCAAGGCTACGGTAAGTGGTCCAGAAATGGGCACATGCGTATGAACCAAAGGTGGGCCAATTGAAATTCTAATCAGGTATTGCTCAGAGGGTCGGGGGTAAATTGATGTAAGTTAAGATGAACAAATAATCATACAGAAGCTACTACCTACCCTATGTAGAAAGCGTCCACCAGCAGCAAAAGAAAATGAAGCTGTGTATAGAGAAACAAAGGTATATGAATGTATGGGAGAGGGGGGGACTTCTGATATCAAGTCAGTGGTTCTGAACATCTTTCTAACATCTTCACTTCTGATCCTAAGTGAGTCAACAAAAAATTCCTTTTTCTTTTTTTTTTTTTTTTTTTCTCAAATTGCTTGCATTGGGTTTCTAGCTCTTGCAATTAAGCAACTCCTGACTACCTTGCGAATGAGGAATTAGGTCAGATGAACAGACCTACTGGGAGATGGGTGAGTCTCATATTTGAAAAACAAAATGGGTCAGAAATATTGTGACTGTACTGTACATGTCTGTGTATAAGGGTAGGTCATATAAGCAGCAGAGACACACTTGTTAAAAATAATCCAGGGAAGCAGATGTGGCTCAACCAGCTGAGCCACCTACCACACCTACCACATGGGAGGTCCCGGTTAGCGTCCTGGTGCCTCCTAAAGAAGCTGAGCAGATAACTGCACCTACCACACAAAGCTAGATGCCCACATCTACTGGAACAAGGGATGCCTACATGAGTAGATGCCACAAGCCAGCCGATGCTGCAGACCACATGAAGCAGATGTGGCTCAGGCCTTTGGTCACTCACCTCCCACGTGGGAAGCCCTGGGTTCAGTTTCTGGTGCCTCCTGGAGAAGGTGAACAAACAATGAACAGACAGATGAGAGAACCCTCTAAGGAAGGGGGAGATAAAGAAAGAAATAAAGTAAATAAATAAATCTTAAAAAAAAAAAAATCTGCGTTGGGAAAGCAGACCCCAGAGAGCCCTGAGCAGCCTCACTGCTGATGCTGGACTAGTGACCCTCACACTCCGGGAGACACCGCAGCTGCTGCAGCAGGCCCCGGTCACCCTCACCATAGCCGTGAGCAGTGAGGCAGAGACCCTGCAGCTGCCAGCCACCCCTGCACTCAGCACCGCAGGCACCGAACCTGGCACCATGCTGGCTTCACATCAGCGGCATCTGCTGGCAGGGACAATACGGTCATGGCAAGGAAGGTTTGGGGAACCTTTAATGTAAGAAACGGATATGGTTTCATCAAAAGTAGTAACACCAAGGAAAATTTGTTTGTCCACCAGAGTGCCATAAAAAAAGAATAACCCTAGGAAGTACCTTTACAGTATAGGAGATGGAGAGACCGTGGTTTGATGTTGTTGAAGGAGAAGAGGGGACCGAGACAGCAAACGTCACCGGCCATGGTGGAGTTCCATTGCAAGACAGCAAATATGCAGCAGACCATAACCATTATAGGTGTTATCCACATTGCAGGGGTCCACCCTGCTGTTACCAGAATAGTGAGAATGGGGTAAAGAACGAGGGTTCACAGAGTGCTCTCAGAGGTCAGGTCCAACAATACCCACCCTACTGCAGAAGACAATTCCCACCTTACTATAGGTGGAGACCCTGTGAGCTTTGGCCACAGTATTCCAACCCTCTGTGCAAGAGTGATGGAGAGTGCAGACCTCCAGGGTACTGGGGAGCAAGGTAAACCAGTGAGATACAATATGTATCCAGTCTATAGAATACGATTCGCCAAAGACAACCTGGAGAAGATGGCAGTGAAGATTATAAGGAGAATCAAGGAGATGAGACCTAAGGTTAGCAGCCACCTCAAGTCAGTACCATAGTAACTTCACTTCCTAAGCAGATGCCCAGAAAATTCTAAACAAGATGGTGAGGAGACAAAAGCAGTTGATTCACCAGCTTGGAATTCATCGGCTCCCCAAGCCTGAGCAGGGTGGGGCTGAGTTAAATGCTGACCTACCATCTCCGTCATCATCTGGTTTAGTCATCTACGAAGAAATGAATATGAAATTCCAGCAGTAAGAAATGAAGGAAAGATTAGAGCTGAAGACCTTAAGTGCTTGCACTTTGCCAGTTGACCAGATAACTAGAACTATCAGCATTATCTCTGCAGCATGGGATTTTTATTATTTTTACCTAAAGATGTCTTTTTTTGGTAATGACAAACTTGTTTTTTTTTCAAAAGCCTACTTTTTCTCAATACATCTTTAAAGGTTTTTAAATTGTTTTATGTGTGGTCAAGTTGAGATTTTTAAGAACCTCATTATTTTACTTTGTAATAAAGAGTTTGCAATTTGAGTTTTTTCAAAAAAGACAGCAAACTGCAATCACCTGTTAATAAAGGTCTTAAATAATTATAATAAGTAATTATAATAATAAATCAATGTTTACTTTTTCAATTTTAATCTTTAGATTTTACCATATTTTCCAATATCTAGTTATTAAACTAGTTGAAACCGCAACATGTGTGCCATCCTTTTTAATTCTTATCAACCAATTTATCAAAAAATCTGATTTCTCTTATAAACAGCAGCCTGCAAGAATATGAAGGGCTATAATTACGTACTGTGAAGATCTGAGAAGATGCTCATATTTTCCCGCTGCCTCATACAGCAAGCATGCAGGTTGACTTTGAAGATCAAAGTCAGTCTTATCTTTTGATTCTAATCCTTTATTTTCCCCATAAAGCATAATTTTAAAATTAAGAAATCACTTTAATTTTGAAACTTTTAAAATACTTTCAAAATTGTTTCACATAAATCAAAGCAAACTCTTTTCTTACTGAATTGGATATAAATGTGGGAGGCCTGAAATAGTTATTGTAAAAACAGTCTGTTTTAGATAAGAGGAGAGCAAATATTAACTTCAAAGTCTCCATATAAGCATTACATGAATGAAAATTCAAGTGTCAATATTTGTCAATAACTTTTTCAAAAAATGTAGCTTGCCATTTTATGAAAGGGAAAGAATCTTAAATGCATATGTTAATATCTTTGGGAGAAACGTGTGTGTGTGTATGTGTGTGTACACACATATACATAATTATAAAATATATAATTTATTTATTCATTCACCCTAGTACACCTAATTATAATTCTATAAAGCAAGTAGAAATATTTCCTATTATTCCTAAAATAAATAGATTGCCAGCTTAACATTCAAAAGCACAAGGTAAATTGTGATAAAGTATAAGAGGGCTATTTAGCAAAATCCTCAATTGTTTCTGTGCTTTAATTGCTGTGTTAAAAGAAAATGGTTTCTGCCTTGATTAAGGCTATAAATTCATGGAAGTATATATATGCCAGAGTTTCTGGTTTGAAATGCAAAACATGTGTCATTGCAACACATGTTTGATATAAATATAAGTACCAAAAAGTACATTAGGAAATTCTTAATTGTTTTTCACTCAATATGAGCATTAGAGTTTAATCTTTAGTAAGAGATGTGGATAAGCAGGTGGAATTTCAATGTGTGGCTTTGAAAGTGAATCAAATTCCTATGCTAAATTCAATCATCATTAAAATGGAAACATGTCACTATGCAGTACAAAGGCAAACATCACCTCATGGTTTAAAGAAATCAGTGTTTGGCATGCACTACATTTATGAATATTTCAAATTTTTGGAAGCTATAAAAATAGAGCATTTTGGTATTTTATAATAAGGTATGTATAGACTCTGCTTCTAGAAGGTTGAGAAAGGTAATATTTATATAGAAGTTTAAGACTGTATTTTCTGTTATCATTTCTTCTGTTATATATCAAAAGGAAATATAAAATATTGTTATTATTTAGATTTTCAAAAATTGGTATATATATTTTATTAGAGAAGTGGCTGTTTACAGAACAATCATGCAGAAAGTGCAGAGTTCCCATATAATTCCCCCTGCATACAATTTTTACCATTATTAACACTTTGCATTATTGTGATAATTTGGCTAAAATTGATGAATCATGTTTTTTTAATTAAACTGTTAATTTTGGTCCATAGTTTACATTAGGGTTAACTGTTTATGTTATACAGTTCTATGGTTTTTAAAAATTTTTATTCTGATAACATATATACAACCTAAATTTCCGCATTTTTACCACTTTCAAACCTACAATTCAGTGGTATTAGCTACATTCACAATGTTGCATTATTATCATCACCATTCATTACCAAAACATATCCATCACTCCTGTGGTGGCCTGAAGTTATGTACCTCAGAAAAACATGTTCTTAATTTCAATCCATTCCTGTAGGTGTGAACACGTTTTAAACAGGACCTTTTGATGAGGTTACTTCAGTCAAGCTGTGGCCCAACTGAGCCAGGATTAGGTCTTTTTTTTTTTAAGATTTATTTATCCCCACCCCACCCCCATTGTCTGCTTTCTGTGTCCATTTGTTGTGCATTTTTCAGTGTCTACTTGTCGTCTCTTTTAGATGGCATGGGGAACCAATCCTGGGAACTTCTGGAGTGGGAGAGAGGTGCCCAATCTCTAGTGCCACCTAAACTCCCTGGTCTGCTGCATCTCCTATTGTCTTTCCTCTGTGTCTTTTTTTGTTGCATCATCTTTCTGCTCCAGCTCTCCACTTAGGCGAGCTTGCCGTGTGGCCCAGCACTCCTGGGTGGGCCAACACTCCAGGGAGGGCCAGCTCACCATGCAGGCCAGCACTCAGCATGGGCCACCTCTCTGCTCATGCCAGCTCACTGTGAGGGCCAGCTTGCCTTCACCAGGAGGCCCTAGGAATCAAACCCTGGACCTCCCATATGGTAGACAGGAGCCCGATTGCTTGAGCCACATCTGCTTCCCCAGGATTGGATCTTAATCTTAATTACTGGAAGTCTTATAAAAAGGCCACAGAGACAAAGGCCACAGGATTAGTTAGAAGCTAGAAGTCAATGGATATGTGACAAAAAAAAAAAAAAAAAAAAGGGCCAAGGATCACTGGCAACCAGCCCCAGAAATTGAGAGTCTTCAGGGAGAAAGTATCAGCTTGCTAATGCCTCTTTTGGACTTCTCTTAACCTCAAAATCTTGAAACAATCCATTGTATGGTATTTGTTTTAGCAGATGGGAAACGAAAACAACCTCAAACAGAAAGTCTGTAACAATTAAGCATTAACTCCCCATTCCCTTCCCCATCATGGTCCCTAGTAATCTGTATTCTAGTTTCTGATTCTATGAATTTGCATATTCTAAGATCATACAATACTTGTCCTTTTGTGTCTGCCTTATTTCACTCAATATGGTATAAGTAATTTAAGGAGAGACTTTCCACAACATAATGAGAGGACTTATGGGATACACAAAGAAATTCTCATTTCAAAAAGCAAATCTCTGAATGATTTCAGAGATGTCTCCTAGAGTTTCAGAGGGGATGGTCAGGGGTAAAGTTAATGAAAAAATACAGGTCTCTTAGATGGTATTTGGGTGAAATAGGTGGGCAGTATAGAGATAAGTGCAGAGGTAGACTTGCTAAATAATCAGAATGAAGCAAACACAGATAGAAAATATGACGTCAAACACCCAAGTTATCTGAGACAAAAAGAAAAGCTAGATAATATTGAAGATTGTTTTAATATGATCACTTGTTTCCTAATATACTCTGTAAAAACTATTTTATGCTAACCATATAAAGAAACACTCGGTTTTTGTCTTCATTGCAGATTCACAGTGCTAAATAGAATATTACAGATTTTGAGAAACTCAAGAAATTTTAACTTTGTTTTAGTGTGTTCTTCATGATCTGGGAATTTTACACAGATTTCCACTCAAATTCTCTTAAACAAGAAGCAATCTTTGGAAGAAAACTGTAAGCGTTATAACGTTAGTGTAAGAAGTATAATAAGTCTTCTGAGTAATTCATATATAGGCATTTCAATATCCCTCTTCTAGTGTTGAAGTGACAATCTGATAGGCCAACTTTGGAAGAGGTGTCCATTTTTTCTTCAAACAGCTACAGTTCTTTTTATTTCATAAAGAAACTCAAAGATATCAGGCTAGCATTTCTTCACATTTTCATTAGATTCCTACTGCTATGCTTTAATATCTTAAAAAATTTTCCTACCCATACCCACCTCTGACTATTGTTATACTGCTTTGAAATTCTCACAATGAAAGTCCTTAAAATGAGATATTTTACCCATGTTGTCCCAACTTTAAACTTTGTTTTTCATATACTTCAAATCTGGCTCCCCTTCCTGGAAATGCATTGAAACATTGAATTAGGCAGTGACCTGCATGTTTTATTTTAATCATAACCAACCTCTCAGTGGATCATTCCTTGCTAATTTGCTAGGTGACAAAAATCACCATCTTCCCTTTGTGGCATAAAGTGTTTACTTTTGAATTTAAAACAATACCTGAGATTTCCATATATTTGAACTGCAACAGCATCTCCCTCCCCACTTGGAGTGAGTCTGTTCTTTTCTTTTTGTACCCATAGTCCACCTACTCTTTTTTAAAAAAAAAATATTCATGATGATTGCTTTTTACTTTTTAATACTTTAGATTACATAAATGTTACATAAAAATATAAGGGATTCCCATATGCCACACTCCCTACCCCTCCCACACTTGTCCGCATTAACAACATCCTTCATTAGTATGGCACATTTGTTACAATTGCTGAACACATACTGGAGCATTGCCACTCGGTGTGGATTATAGTTTATATTACAGTTTACAATCTATCCCGCACAATTTTGTAAGTTATGAAAAAGTATGTAATAGCTTGTATCCATTATTGCAATGTCATTCAGGACAATTCCAATGTCCCAAAAATGCCCCCGTATTACACCTATTTTTTCCTCTCCCTTTCCTCAGAACCTCCAGTGGCCACTGACTCCACATCAATCAAAAAAGTTCTTTCATTGCTAGAATAACAATAAATCTATAGTAGAATAACAGCAAGTCTACTCTAGCTCACTATCCATTCCCCAGTCCTGAGGATTCTGGGATGGTGATGCCCACTCTGGCTCTGATTGAGAGGGAGCTTAAATCTGATGGGGCTGATGGATGGGACTATCTTGTTTGCAGTTGCAGACTCTCTTTGTTCCTTGGGATGGGTATTGTCCATCATCATCTCTTTGTTAGTTGTCCTGGGTGAGTCCAATGAACTGGAGAGTAGCTTTGATAATTCTGCTCAGATTCAAGGCCTAACTGGCACATGGACAGCACAAGATTTAAATTTCTTGGACATATGCCTATCAAGTCTAGAACTCATTCTGCTCCTTCTTCTTTAATCTATTTGTGGCACATTCAGTCTCCTGCACTTCTTTTCCTGCTTAAGGCTACTTTTGATCTTTAATTTTGCTCCATTTGGCTTGCTTAAAATAATTTCTATAGTGCAAAGTCTAAGACCCAAGGCCAAGATGTTTCTAGTGAGGGGCCCTTCACATAGAAACAGATTCTCTAAAATTAGTATTTGCAACTTCGTGAATAAAAGAACAACTCATAAAAATCCATGAGGAAATCATCTCAATTCAAACTCTCAGTGCTTAAGTGAGAAGTATTTACAGGTATCCACAGACTTGAGAAAACATACAGTGTACCACTCTGAAGTATGGCATGTGGGTGAAGGGGAGAGAAAGAGTGAGTAGTGTTTGATCCAGCAGACTTATGTGAGCTGGGAGAATTTCTTGAACAGAAGCAGTGTATAAGCCCCTACCTTATGAGAATTATGAGCCATTGCGTTCTATTGGACTCTCTGTGGTCTTTTATAAGAGGATCTTTATAAGCAGAGCAGACTGAAGTGGACCCATATATTTAGCCAGAAAAACAAAAGATTTTTAAAAATTGTCCAAATGCATCAAATAACAACTGTGGCTCAGAAATTCTGTGGGCTCACTTCTGAATATAATAATAGAAAAGACAAGTCAAATAAGACATAAAGAAAAGGTTTTCTGCATGCTGCAGTCTACAGGTCATGTGGTTGAACTCTAGGAGCTGAAAGGGAGCATATGCTCAATGGAAGGGCATAGCGTATAGCCTGTTTTTTCAACAAAACTGTGAAGTCCCGAGGAACAAGTTGACCCCAAAATAGGCAGAAACACCTTTTCACCTGAAACTGTGACATATCCTTAGATTCATGTGAACTTGTAAGAACTCTTGGAAAAGGAATTATCATCGATTGAAATGCTGAAAAACTTTAGAAAGGATTATCTCAGAGTTCTTCAAAAGAGTTTTCCACTAAGCCTAAAGGATGAATTTAATAGTATTTACTGTCATAAACAATGGCTGCTTCATAAATATGATTAATGAACTACCAATGTGACTTTACATTTCAGTGTAGATATCAAATTGGACTTGAGACTGCTCCTGTAATAAACTATAGTTATCCAGAAAAAAATAATCACATAATTTTGTCTGGCCTGACATTTACAAAGGCTCCAAAACCATTACAATAGAATCTTGGCTTTATTTTTAGGTGGCCCTCTTAGCAAACCCACTAAATTCTCAATGGAATGGACATCATATTTATTTCCTAAGGCAGCAAGAAGTAAAAATAAAAACATATTTTAGATTTTCATTTTTGTTTAAGAAAACTGTTGTAAACCTCTAGCCATTTACAACTTAATATAAAACGCTAATAATGGAACTGAGATTTTTCTCTGTTGCAAAAGTTTTTGGAAGGCATGTCTGCATATATAAAGTGAAATGGATAAATGAGACAGATATATGTATTATGTTTAAAAGAAACACTTGCTTCAACTTTGAAAAAAAAGTTTTTGTAGCATAATGCATTCAAAATTTTTCCAGGGCCTTCTACTTGTATTCTTCTTTGACTACAATGAAACAATTAAAGGGCTGCAGAAAAATTTCTGTTGGGAATTTGGCTATTGCATTGAATTGAGGAAAGTTTTTTCTTACCATTAGAATTGCTTCCATTTTTCATTTTACATTAATTTTTGCACAGGATTCATATCACATTTAATTTTGTCCTATTGGTCTTTAAGGAACATGGGTATTTATGTTGGGCTTGTGAAAACCTCATTAAAGCAATATTTTTTTCCTCATATTTATTGAAGAGTAAGCAGGAAATACACAATGTCTTCATCCTTCAATTTTATTCACCTGTCTCTTTGATCTTTGTTTACAGGGAAAGATGAGTGAATTTTATAGCAGATAATTTGTCAGCCACTGAAAGAAGAAGCAGAGAACTCCAGAAGGGACTTAAAGTATGTCATGCCTGAACACTCGGGTATTTTTTTTTTCACAAGATTACTAGATTTGTGGCCAATATTACATTGTAGAGAGTGACTTTGTGGACTTGAAGTCTCTAAGATGAATGATAAGATGCACTATTATATAAACCCATGTATTACTGAAAACAATGAGATTGTTCAAATTTTATCAATCATTTGTTATCACTAGGAGGAATTTTTTTTATAATTAAGGTACAACTTCTGTCAAAAATAAAGTTTAAAAAAAGAAAAACGTTACTAAACATGTTGACTTTGTAGCATTATGTGAAATGGAATTGCTTCTTTGTACATTAGATAGTCAAACATGGAAGAGTTCCAAAGTCATGTCTAACTATACTTTTACAGAATTATAGTGTTGGGCAAGGACCAAACATTTTTTTTGGTATGAATTAGCCTCCTCCGTGATGGGAACTTGGTATCCAAGTACCTTCCCATTGAAAGAAATATATAATACATGGTCATTTTTAAATTTTTTTAAATTAGAGAAGTTGTTGCATTTATGGAAAAATCATGAGCAAAATACAGGGGACGTTGTTTTATTTAATATCTTATTCTACCTCACAGGGTGTTATCAAGAGAATTCGTGAGCTATTGTGAATAACAATATTGAGTACAATCTCTGACCATAAGGAAAAGGAATGGCTTGTTGTTAAATCATGGACAACTATTAATGAGTAATTACTGAGTCTAGTTCTTGCAGGACCTTCTGCCTGCAAAAAATAATTTTTCTACCATATCTTGTCCCTTTGCTAGGGGAGGGAATTTTACAATATTATTTTCAAATGTAGCTTTGCTCTATGAAATTTTATTCATGGCCCAGATTCTGTCAATATTATGTTTGTCTCTTAATTTTATTGAAATCCTGTTCTGTGATAAGTAATTCTTTGTTGTTTCCACCTTCAAATGCTTGTATATAGCATGTAAAACATCTTACCTCCTGTTTGATGCTTAGCTCTATTTTATATATTTAATATCTTCAGTCTTCCCTTACAAATTAATCATTTTTAATTTTTATTTCAGTGAGTAAAGTGCTTGAATATCAGTTCCAGTTCATAGTCCAATGGGAGCCAGGGAAGTAAGTTACACTTTGCATTCTCATGACTTCAGGGGTGGTTAAAAATATGTAATAGATATATACCTTGTTCACATTTACCTTCAACAACCAATCTATTCATTTCTCAAATAGTTATTGGTGGGGAATACACATGATTGTCGTGGCTTAAGTCAATTCAATTAAGTCTTGTTTTTTTTTTAGTTAATTTTTTACTTTTAAAGAAGCTTTAGATTACATAAATGTTACATAAAAAATATAAGGGATTCCCATAAACCCCACCCCTTCCCCTTCCCACACTCTCCCCCATTCACATCTTTCATCAATGTCCATTTGTTACAATTGATGAACACATATTGAAGCATTGCTACTAATCATGGACTATAGTTTACATTATAGATTACACTTTGCATGCATAATTTTATAAGTTTTGACAAAATGTATAATGGCCTGTATCCATCATTGCAATGTCATGCAGGACAATTCCAATGTTCTGAAAGTACACTGTGTTACATTTAGTCTATCCTCTCTCTAATAGGAAGGGGGATTACTTGAATACTCAAAAGCTTTAGAAGAACTTATATGCAACACACAAATGTCCTCTATTCTTAGAAAAGAGTCTGGAATATTACTACATTTTGTGTAACTCTCACAAAGAAAGAAGACTTGGGTCAAAAAGCCCATAGAACTTTAAGAATCAAAGCTTTCCTTTTCTATAAAGAATAAAGGATTTTGAAGCTTCATTCTCAACCTTTCTTTCAATCAAAAGGTGAGACTAATTTATCACAAGAAATGGAACAGGACAAGACTGTCAGGTACAGGAAGTAATAAAAAAAGTAATATATTATTAAAAGGGTTAGTTATAATTGTTTGAAATATTTTCCTTATCTTAAACCCCAAAGGAAACTCTATGTTCCTTGTAAAATGACTGTTAAAAGAAACATTGCTACCTCTCTATCTTTAGAGGACTACTGGAATACATTCTAATATGGGTTAACCTCTTATGAGAAAAGCA
The DNA here is from genome assembly GCF_030445035.2 of Dasypus novemcinctus. Lineage (NCBI taxonomy): Eukaryota > Metazoa > Chordata > Mammalia > Cingulata > Dasypodidae > Dasypus > Dasypus novemcinctus. The sequence continues at coordinate 128,292,962 of NC_080676.1, forward strand.
TATTAAATAAGAATGTTTTTACACCTGAGAAATTTAGTAGGTTGTTTTAAAGTAGCTATTTGAGGGAAAATAATGTATTCCTTGAACTACTGCTAATTACATTACGTCCTTGGTCTTTATTCTGAAAACATTCAAATAGCTCCTTTCTATACAAGAGCAGTTATAATGTTTTCTTCCATTTTCTAACATTATTTTGTGTAAATCTATCAAGCATTCCAATCAAAGTACTAAACTAAAAATGAAATTATACCTATCTGCTGTACAGAACCAGATACCAGGAATAAATAGCAAACAAAACCTTACACTATTTACACAAGAAGTGAAAGATAGAAGAGTCTACTTCTAAGAAAATAAGTTTTCTTTAGAAGGATAACAATGCAAAGAAAGATACCTGTTTATTTCTATATCATGCTAGAAGACTGTTGAAATAACTGGTTTTCAGCTCTTTCTACCTAGCGGTAGAGAGTTTCCTTACCTCTCTTAAGAAAGTTATTCAGTATTTTCCCATTGTCCTCAGAAATAAAATTAAAACAATTATCTTCACCTGCAGAGCCCTGTATGGTCCAGTCCATTTCTTTCTCTGTTGAATAAATGAAAGCACACAAATACAAAGTATTTTGACTATGAAGTCTGTATACTTAAAGGTCTTCTTTTCCTATGCTTGTAATTGAATATACAGAGTAAAATAGACCCTATCCACAAAGAACACAGAAAGGAATTCACTGGCAAAGGAAAAGGAAATTGACATTATTGAGCACCTACCATGTTTAATAAATACGGGACCTATGTGTATATATCAACCCTGTGAGGTAGACATTATCATTCACATTTTTCAGTTGGTCCAGTTGCGAGGCAGATTAACTTGGTGATTCCACAAGTTAGCATATTTGGTATGTGGGAAAACCTGAATTTGACCCTAGATAGATCTGAAGAGCCAAAACTCATGACTTTGAAATGTTTCACTCTTTGAGAAATAGTCAGCAATTATGAAACAAAGTTGTTCATTCATTCTTTCAGCAATTATTTATTGAGTTTTAATTGTGTGATGAGTATTTTGTGGAAAGCTAGTGATTGAGTAGTCAACAAATCTATCCATGGTCCTTGCCCTCTGGGAGCCTGTGTTATAGTGAGGTATCAGATATTTAGCTAATAATCATGCTAATGACTACATAATTATTGAATGTAAAAAGCAATAGAAAGGAAAAGAAGACAACTCTATAAAAGTATATTATAAAAGGAACTGAGTCTGAGGGGTCAGGGAAAGCTGTCCTGAGGTAGTTAACAATTGATATCAGACTGAAGGATGAGTAAGAGTTAAAAAGGCAAAAACAAACAAAACAAAACACACAAGAAATGGAAGAGAGGTGATGTTTTTCAGGGAGAGGGAATATCATTCTCTAGGTTTCTGTGGCATATTTGGGGATAAAATAAAAGCAGAATTCAGGGAGTAATTGGGAGAATGTTAAAAGACAAGGAGGGAGAGAAACATGGTTCTAAACTTGCTGGACCTCATAGACCATGCAAAAGATTTAGGTATTTCCATGTGAAGAGGATCAGCTCTTCCACTAATGAAACATTTATAACAGTGGTCTTATCTGTATCATTTATTAAGTATTGAAATCTAGGCCAAGTCTAAGTGAGTTTTATCTGCAATGTACCTACTCTCAAGAACTGAATGAACATTCAGTGGAGATAATGGTAAGCATTTCTTCATTCATTTATATTTTTGAGAAATTACATATAGAGATGAATCACTCATAGCTCCTCTTTCAAGAAGGTTTTGATTGAGAAGATAACACTCTTGTAAATATCTCTGGTCTAAATTAAAAAGTCATAAACACCATAGAGAGAGTTACAGAAAAGTTGCTAAATCCTAAGGATGCACACAGGAGGGAGGAGTAGTGAAGGATCCCTGGAGGAAGTGATAGTTGAGCTACGAATGGCTTTTCAGTTTGGCATATTCAGTGAATATGGGTCTCGTGGGAGAGGTGAGAGAGGGAGCTATTTAAAGGGCAGCATTGTTAAATGCATGAAGATAAAGTGGTACCAGATTAGGGTATACTTTGAAAAAACGGCAAAAGGAGGGATTTACACACAAAAGATAGGGATCACCCCTAGCATATAGATTTTGGCAAGCGTATATGAGCATGTGAGTATGTGTGCATGTGTGCATGTGAGAGTGTTTGAATGAGATTGAGTTGAATGAAATTCTCATCTGGAAATAGAAAGTAGAATTGTTATAACCAAAAAGATCAATTATGGGTATTATCATTCCCATGACCAGCTACTGGGGTAGGAAAGTATCTCACTACTTCTCTTGATCCTTGGAAGTTCTAAGAAGTGAAGAATGCAAATGCACTGGGAAAGAGTTGGAAGTTTCACAGTTCTTTTCTGTTAATGCATCTCCCACTCTATCACATTATTCACCCTGGGAGAGAAGTGCCTGTGATTGCCTATCATGAACCATCAGATCAACTGCTCTTTGAGGCCTTTTTGGCTCTCAAGATAGCATCATTCAGTTACTGTGACAAAGACTGGCAGAAAGAAGATGATTTCTAGGACCTGAATGATACTTTTTCTTTTTTCATGTGTTAACCACCACCTCCAGATTTCACCACCACTTTTCAGATTGGTTTGCTGCCTGTGGTTTGGGAAATATTTTTTTTTCTTCATTAGAGAAGTTGTGCATTTACGGTACAATCATACATAAAATATAGTATTCCCATATACCATCCTATTATTAATACATTGCATTTGTGTGGAATATTTGTTTTAATTGACAGCTACAGGGTTCCTATTTGGAATGATAGAAATGCTTGGGTAATATCTTTTTATTTTACTTTTGATGTTATTGTGGTAAAGTAGTGGCAGCAGAAAGAAGTTGGTGTTTGTGTATTGCAGGCTAGGATGCTGGAATTCTCTGAGACAGAAGATTTATAATGACCGGCTGGCCCGGTGGACTTCTGTCCAAAAAACTGAGCCCTGAGTTTGTCTTGTAGGTTGCTTTTATAAAGAGAGTGGGGGGGAGGGGGGGAATTAGGAAGCGTTTGGAGTGAAGGGTTAGGACTTTCTGGGAACTAGGCAGGCTGAACTGGGTGGCGTGGTTATGAGAGACAGGGCTGCAGTTCTTATTGTCTGCATGCACACATGGCTTATGCTGGAATGTTAAGTTTTGTGGGCTTACACACACAGCCCAGGTCATTCTTGAATACACACACAGGCCAATACATGCACAGGCTATATTAATAAAAGCTGAGCATTTCCAATTTGGTTATTACATTCTTTCCTATGACAATGACCAGTATTTGGTTGTCTCCATTATCCAGGTTTTGCCATGCATGCACTGAGTGATACAGACGAATGTCGTAAATGAGGCTCTTTCCCCTTTTCAAACGCTTTTCAATTTGCAGTACTAAAGAGCCCATTCCTCAAGTGATATCTTCGGATATATTATTTGTATCTTTGTTTCTTCTTTTATTTCTCACTTTATTTCTACATCATCTCATATTTTTAGTCTTTCACTTTCTCAATAGTTTTTGAAATATTTATGACATCTGGAATTTATTTCTTAGTAATACTTGTTTCGTGGACATTCAAAAAGTGTTGCAATGTTGTGGTCACAAAAATGTGGGGGCCTGCCAAGTACCGGTTACCAATTTGAGCTGTGCCATCTTTTGGCATTTTACTTACCAGCCACCGACTTCATTCTAGCTTTTCCAAGATACAACTTTTTGTTGATTTATACCATGTAAAAGATTTCCAGAGAATTAAATAAGATATATTACCAAATAAAACACGGCGCTCACTCTCTTGTGACATACAGAAACAGTAAGAATAAGACGGCTCCCTTTTGTTTGAAGTCAGTTGCACTTCTGGGATCATTTACTGGTTCCATCTGCAACTGCTTCTTTTCCTAACTGCCTCCTGATTTGATCAGAAACAGCCTGCTTTTGATACAAGAGGAAAATGTGAGTGCTTGTGCTTAGCTTTTAGTTTGTGTTTTTTGTTCTTTTAGTCTCATATTGGGTTTCATTCACCCATTCATTTAACATTTAAGGAACACCCACGGGGGCCTGGCATCACTCTAGGTTCTGAGAAGAAATGGCGAGATGGGGGTCCTGTCAAACCCAGAGAAGACACAGCCCTATATTCAGCTTTTTGGGAGGAACCTATTCTTTTTTGGCATCCTGAATAATGAAGACCACTGAAGAGGAAATCTCCCTTTTACTTCAAAGGGTGTTTTGTGCATCGATGAGACTCCCTGAGGGGCCAAAGAGAAGTAGGACTTAGATTCGAATGAGAATGGGTGAAGCTGAATGTAACACAAAAAAATAAAAAAGTCTGATGTTAAAAATATCCCAACAGGAATAAACAAATGGCATCAGCTGTGCCTCATTATATAGTCAGTGAAGACTGAAGAGGGCAGGATGGGGAAGAAAAGAGAAGTTCCAAAAGTGAAATAAACACTGATTAGTATTTGAAAGGCATAAGGGATTCACAGTCTAAATAGAAACAAAAGAATTACCTCTGTGCAGCTAGTCTGGGGACTAACCAGAAAGAGGCAAGAGAGCTGGAACCTCTCATTGCATTAATGTCTCTGTGAATATGAAGAAAACTATTCCAAAAGCTGCATTCTAACTCTTATAAACCAAAAAAGTATCATGGTTTATGATAAAGCTTTCAACTGTACCCAATTATTAGAAAGGGGTATTGCATTAGTTCAAAAACGTGATAGATGTCCAGAAAGCTGTTGTAGTAGAATTTTATGTTGTAAAAAATAAAGTACTGTTCTAAAGAAACAAACAAAGCATAACTGGGTATACACTGCAATTATTAAAAAAGTAATTTGCTTAAAAGATAAATATCACTGTTTGCTAATAGGACATTTTAGGTATATATATGCTCTGAGATCAGTGTTCAAGTGTCTAAGCAAGCATACTGATAGGAAAACTGTAAGAGGAAGTTTTAATTTCATCTCTTAGTTCATTTTATATAGCTACCTAAATTATACTCAGGTATTTTAGCTTTCTGGAGACTGTGTGCTCTTTAATTTTAATGTGAAAATCTCATTTATTTTCATATCTGAAAAAGACATTTTCTACATTTATAACCTGGGTTCTAAAGAGAACGAAAAGACTTCTGTAGTATTATATTCACTCCTTATATTTTGCAAAGGATTGGGTTTCTGCTTTATATTGTAGCAATGCCAACATATGTGAGTTAGTGATATTAAATTTTTGGTATTTTGAAGAAAAGTAAATTAGGAACTGATGCAGAAGCAAAACAAATAAGTAGAGAAAATTATTAATTTGTAAAAAGGGAAGAAAAGAATGGAGAGATGGGAGCAAACCCAAAAACACATGACTTTGGTAAACCTCAAAGCTACCACAAATACTGAAATTTAACCATCTACAATTTTACCTCCACAAACCACCGCAATTATAATGCATATATTTTAAACCATCTAAATTTGGAAGATGGTGAACTAAATACAGAGTTTATTTTTGATATTTTGAAACTCTGCCATAAAGCTTATAAATTGTCTCATTTCAAGGAAATAATACAGTTCTGCAAGTGTTGTAACTTCTCAAAATGTATGAATGTGTGTTGATAGAAATCACAACTAAATATTAAAATTCTATGTTAAGATAGTACATTTTCCAATAAAAGAATATGTTTTACCTAATATATACTTTCTGGAAAATATAAACCATCACTCAGTCTGATGTGTATTAGTTTCTGACAGCTGTTCTAACAAATTTCCACACATGTAGTGACTTAAAGCAATATACATTTATTCTCTCACAGTTGTGTAGCCCAGAATTTTGGAACAATATCATTGGTCAGCAGGACCACACTCCCTCTAGAGGCCCTTGGGGAGATATATTCCGTAGCTCTTCTAACTTCTCATGGCTCCTAGCTTTACTTGTGAATTTAGGTTAGCCTGTGAACCAATCACTCCAATCTTCAGAGCCAATATCTTCAAATGTCTCCTTGCTTTATTTTCACATCACCTTCAACTATATATGTATCAAATCTCCCTTTACCTCCCTCTTATAAGGACATATGACTGCATTAAGGGTGAATGTGAATAATCCTGGATAATTGCCCCCCCCCCCACCTCTCTCTCCTTTTTTTTTTTGGTCCATAAAAGGTAGTATTCTTTAGGGATTAGAATGTGGCTGTCCTTTGGGGAGCCATTTTTCAGTCTACCTCAGATGTCAAAAAGAGACACCTAATGTTAAAAGGGAGAGATACGCTTAATAACAGAAAAACCTTTAATAAATGTTTATTTCACAGTTACTATATGCCAGTACCATTCTAGGCAAAAGGGATGTAACTGTGAACAAGACAGATGGGATCTGTCTTTCCCTCAAAGAGATTACTACCTAGTATCATTTCTCCATGAAGAAGGTGGACATGGCATCTTTAGAGACTAGCCAATGGGTAGTAGGGTGGAAGTTTGAAGAGAAGTTTTGAAATGGCATTTATGGGAAATAAAAACATAAGAGAAAAGAGTAGGGGGATAAATAGTACTTCTGGGAATACTCGAGGGCCCAGGTATAGTAGTCATTATTATTCATCACATATTTCCAGCTTTGCTTTTCTGAGCCCATGATCAACTTCCACTTCCTGTCCCCCATGTAACTCATCTAGCACATGAATTTTTTATAGAGAAGTTGAGTGTCACTTTTGGAAGGAAGATTTCATGGCCAATGGTATCATTAGTTGTCACAACAACAAATAAATGTTCCACACAGTGGCTGCTCTGTACTTCTGAGCCTCAAGTTTGACATGGAGGAGTAACCCCACTCCCCTGCAATGAACATGTAGTGTGAGAAAGAAGAACATCTTTGCTTTAAATAATTGAGATTCTGAGGTTGATTCTAAACTGCTTGATGTATCAGGGATGGTTAGAGAGAAGGAGTTTACATTGATTCCCATCAACTGAGTTGTGTGATTTTCTTTGTCCATGTTCAGGAGTAGAGGCAACATGATAAAAAATGTGGATAGCTGGATCTATTCAGGGTAGATAGATGCATGGTGGAGGCTTTGGAAGGACAGAAAACAAAGTATAGTTAATTGCAAAACTTTTAGCTCTAGCATTTTGTTGTTGTTGTTTTTGAATCCAGCAGTTTAAACTAATAACAGTCATAATAATATCAGCTAATTTGACAAGGCACTTGAACGTTTAAAAAACACACAAAAATATACCATCTCCTTTGATCTTCATACTAGGTTTTTGAGTTAGATATTTTTTTTCACTTTTATAGATGAAGAAGCTGTGTTATGGTGATGACAATAAATGTTCCAAAGTTTAATCATTTTATTAACTAAATGAAAGTATTTTTAATCACCTGCTAACTCTTCGTTAATGGTATCATGGTTCTGAGAAGGTCGACAATAAATTAGTTAAGTCTAGTAGCAGATTTCCTGGTGTTAATGGAGAATTGGGGCAAAGTTTTTCTGACTCTTAGACAAAAAAAAAGTGTTCTTTTGATTTTAGATCCTTTTTTTCCATTATGCCATGTGTCCTCTTAAATACTACAAATACTAATTCATTTAGTAAGAAAGTAAGATTTTAGAACAAGACCCCTATGAGGCAAACCCAGTGTAATAATATTAGAGTTATTTTGTACCATATAGAAAAGACATGAAGCAATAACAGAAAGGCAACTTTTCTCTTTGTGATTATAAAAATGAAAACAACAGGTCTAAAAGGGAGATTAAAGTGCAAGTATGGGAGCTAGAAGAACCTGACATTTCCAGTTTTTTGATGAGTTCTAATACCAATGACTTAGTCAGTGACAAGTCCACTGACAGTAGAGAGAAACAGTTATTATATACATTTTAAGGCATTAAGTTAATTAAAGCTAAGCATTGTAAGTTTCTAGGTGGCTGATTTCTACAGTCTTTCTCCTATCAGGATTCCTTTTGTTATCTCTTATAGAAACCACATATGATTTTATTTTAGATTTCTAAATTTAAGTATCTGGTATCCTGTTTCAATTGCTGAGACATTTCCTTATGGATAGGGAATAATATACTTTACCTACCATCTATGCAAACCAACACACAGCACCACCACCATGTGGTGGTAGCTTGATGAATTGTCAGCACAAATATTAGAAACTTGGTAGTTAGATTCACAAATTCTAAAGAATCTTAAGATCTTAACTTGAGATCTAAATCTGGGACTTGTGAAAATTTGCATGCTAATAAAAATCACTATGGTTATTAAGATCTTCTAGATAAAATGTATTGTTTAAAGAGATGAGAACCTAGGACATCTCTGACAAACACCAACATTTAAGAACTAGTTAAAAAGATTTAATAAGGCTCTTGAAATGATCCATTTTAGAAAGTAGGAGGAAATATTGCTCCAAAAGTTAATGAAAACTGGGCAGATTTAGGCTTATATTATGTTCCTGCACTATGTAATAAATAAAAAAAAAATAAATAGGCAAATGAACCTTATTCCTACCTTGCCTCTCAAGAGTTAGTTTCCTGCAATGCCCTTGTTTCAAATAATCAAGAGCATGCCCACATTTAAATCCTTTTCATACCATGATCCAAGAAAACTGTTACTGAATGACAATTTTGCCCTTACGTTTTACTAGTTTTTTTTTCTTATCTTCAAAATTCCAGAATGTATTCTAAATATTTGAACCTGCCAAAGAATCCTCTACAAGAATCCTCTGAAAAGCAAATCCTCCCTTTCACCACCCCTCCCAGCTGGGATATGAGAGAAGAACTTGAATACATGGTTTGAGCTAGCCATGGTTTTCTGGGAAGCCAATTATACTAGGTCCAACAGTTTAGTACATTTTTAAAACCTTTGTGTCTGTGTAACTGAATTAAGGAAAGTCACAATGAGACTTTTCTTAAGTACCATAATCTTTAGTGTTAGTGATGATCTGTGTTCATATCAGTTTCTAGAATATATTTTATATTACAAAAATGTCTACCTTAGAAAGAGAAAACATTAAAATCAAATAAACTTTATACCATGGTTTTCTTTGTTATAATTATTACCATTTATCACATCAATGACTTCTGTTTTCCAACACAGAGCACTTAAAAATTAATTGTGTACATTACATGTAGTAAGATGTGTATTGTGGGAAAAGGCAAATGCCAAAGTGTTCTTAAATATTTGCCTCTCATTGCAAGTTAAATAAAATAAAAATAAAATGCGATATCTGAAGATTAGTGAAAGTATACTGCCAATATTTTAGAATTTCAACATCTGTTCATGTTCTGTTTCAGTTCTATTTTTACTTGGTCTTTGGGAACAGATGATGTATGTTTCTAATGTGAAATTATTTAAAGCACAATTTAACAAATAAGGAAATTAGCCAGGCCTGTATATCTACTTCTTTTCTGTATAGGCCCACAAATATTTTAGTATCATTAGCATCTCTAGGAAGGTACAAGGGAGGGAAAAAAATTTCCATCCTTTATTTTAAAAATCTTAATAAGGAGATAAAGCTAAAAGCCAAACTCTGATTTGGTAACAATACAATGATTTAATCACTTAGATTCTGGTTTTCCAAATCTCATCCAATGTTTTCATGAATACCTCAAACTACCATGCAAAGTAATGCCCAACATTTATTTTTCTAACATTTTGTGTAATCTCTATTATATGCCAGGGGAAACCAGATGCTCCATGTGTTCTCTCACTGAATCATCTTCAAACCTCTGTAAAATAGAGGGGGTGAAATAATATTTTGATAATATTTATTAATCTATTTATTTATTCTTCTGCAGTTCTTTTGCCCTACTGCTTTCCTCTATTCAGACATATAGTTTGATGTGAGCTTCTTGCCTCAGAGGAAGAATCTGTCAGGATGAAATGTAGAAAACCTTTCCTTTTGTTCCAACACCTCAGCCTCAGATTGTGAAAATATTCCTTAGCATAGACATAGTAGAGTATGGCTAAAAGCATGAAGAACAAGAGAATCATTCCCCTCTTGCCCTGCCACTTTCTCCTTACTCTCATGCTGAGCAGAGAGGAAGGGATATGCTTTTGTCTGGCACTGCCCTAGAAAGCTGGCAATCTCAAGAGAAGAATAGAGATCTTGACATTCTAGGATAGACAATTCTTTGTTGGGCAGAGGGTGTCCTGTGTATTGTAGGCTGTTTAGCAGGATTCCCACTATGTGTCAGTGCATCACCACCCACCACTAATTGTGACAATCAAAATATATTCAGAGGGAAGCAGCAAAATAACCCCCAGCTAAGAATCCCAGATCTGGGCATATGACAGGACAAGGGACAGTTTCCTACACCCATACTGCTGGGCTTTTGACTCCAGTTCATTTTCTTTTAAGAATTATTTGAGACTAATTTAGGTTTTGATCTTCCCAAGTATAGCAAACTTCTAATGAGATCAGCCCTTTGTTCAACATGCACCTGTTCTGTATCCTGACCAGAAAAGCCTTAACTTTTTCTTAGGATAGACCTACAATGCCTTACAGAACAGTTTTGTTTTTTTCCTAGTAACTGATGTGGAATTACTAAGGAGTACATACATTTTTTAAAGGGAATTGGTACACATTGCCATATTAGATTCCAGAAAGTTTAACACTTAAAATTTTAACTGAGTTTCTTTTTTGTGTTGCCTCAATATTGATTCCCAATCCAGTATTTTATTTGGTTTTGATTATTTAAATGTAAGCAGCCCCTACTGCCAAAAAATATTTGTTATGGTTAAAAATAAAAAACACCACATAAAATAGCTGCATAAAAATGAAGATTAAAAAAACAGATAAGAATTTGCATTGAGGAAACAGGGAGATAACTGTGTGCCAGGAACTACAATTTAGCATTGCCCACATGATTTTCCTGGCAGGTAGGGAAACTTAAAAGAAAAATGAGGCATTATCAAGCTATCTCATAATCAGAACAAATCATGATTTATTCTTGTGGTGATTCCTGGAGGCTAATAGGAGAAATGAACTTGAGCTTGTCAGACTTTTAGAATCTTTACAATCACATTGTTGTCTACTTTAAAACAATGTGCTTATCCATGTACCCCTACCTTTACTATTATCTAAAAGAACTAGTATCTGGCTTTTCCAATCCATTTATTTATATCATATCTACAGGGTCCTCTCAAACAAGCTCCTTATAATTCTGCCTCACCAAGCTATTAGACATGTCTAGTCTTCTTTGAAACTTGAAATAAATACGATATACTCTCATTATAATCCATTGTGACATTTCTATTATTTATCTATATAACACTTTCAAAATCATAGCGTTTTGTTGGGAAGCTAACTAGATTGTGAGTTATGATGAGTACAACTAACAATACTAAATTCAGCAAACTTCTACTTTTAAAATTTTCTATTAAGCTTGGAACACATTTTATTGATATTAATCTATTTGTATTTCATTTTGGAGGTATTTGCTAAGTTTGTTTTCTTCCCTTTCATGTGTGCTTCTGGACTTCCACCCCCAAAATTTAGTTTTAAGTTTCATAGCCCTGGGAATGGAAAGTCCCACCTAGAACAATGAGGTAATTTTTCAGCTATGTTTTACAGCTGACTTTTTTGAGTCATAGAAAAACAGTGGTCTCCATACCCTATAAAGATCAGTCCTATTAGTCATGGTCACAGACTGTTACTGTCAGCCTGAATCACTCATAACATCAGGTGGAGATAATAGAAAACCCAGCCCTTCTTTCTTGAGAGAATGTATAAACAATACTGGAATGTAGAGAGGTCACATGAGTTGTGATTTCTCTTTCCTTGAGTAATATAATAGAGGAAGAAGCTAAGTTTGCTAGGTTGATAAGAAAATTTAAGTAATGGAGGAATTGTTACCTAGACTTTTTTTGTATTTTGAAAAATACTTTTTATTTATTTTTATTCTTTTTTAAAGAAGCTTTAGATTATGTAAATGTTACATCAAAAGTATAGGGAATTCCCATTTACCCCATTCTCTCCCCTCCCACACTTGACCCATTAACAACATCTTTCATTAGTGTGGTAGTTTTGTTATGATTTTTTTTTTTTAAGATTTTATTTTATTTATTTAATTCCCCCCCCCCCCCTCCCCGGTTGTCTGTTCTCTGTGTCTATTTGCTGCGTCTTGTTTCTTTGTCCACTTCTGTTGTCGTCAGCAGCACGGGAAGTGTGGGCGGTGCCATTCCTGGGCAGACTGCACTTTCCTTCGCGCTGGGCAGCTCTCCTTACGGGGCACACTCCTTGCGCGGGGCTCTCCTACGCGGGGGACACCCCTGCGTGGCACTGCATTCCTTGCACGCATCAGCACTGCGCATGGGCCAGCTGCACACAGGTCAAGGAGGTCCGAGGTTTGAACCGCAGACCTCCCATGTGGTAGATGGACGCCCTAACCACTGGGCCAAGTCCATTTCCCTCTTTTGTTATGATTGATGAACACATATTGAAGTACTGTTACTAATCACAGTCTATAGTTTACATTAAGGTTGATACTTTATACTGCACAATTTTATACATTTTGACAAAAGGTATAGTGTCCTGTGTCCATCATTGCAATACCATGCAGAACAATTCCAAGGTCCCAAAAATGCCCCATGTTACATCTATTCTTCCCTCTCTCACCCCCCTCAGAACCTCTGGTGACCACTGTCTTATATCAGTGTTACAAGTTCTTCCATTACTAGAATAATAATGTCTACTTTAGTCCACAGTTGCATTGCCCCTTTATGTTTGTTCATTCTTCAACCTTGAGGATTTGGGGGTGTTAATGCCCACTCTGCTTCTGATTTAGAGGAGGCTTAGCTCCCATAGGGTGGATGGATGGAGCTGTCTTGCTTGTAGTTGTAGAAACTCTCTGTTTTTTGGGCTGAGTTTTGTCCATCATCATCGTTCTGTTAGTCGTCCTGGATGAGTCCAATGACCTGGAGAGTAGGTGTTGCAACTCTGTTGAGATTCAGGACTCAACCAGCATATGACCAGCCAGAAGATTCAAGTCTCTGAGTCACACACTTAATGGGTATAATGCTAATTATAGGTTTAAATAAAAGGGGCATAAGAACCATGGGTAGAAAAACTACAAATGAGTCCAACTCCAATAAATTGGGGTGACAGACCTACACGTTTTTGAAGGCAAGGCCCACTGACAGGATATCAAGTCCCTGTGGTAGTCTGCCCTGCCCACAGTGTCCAGATGTCTCTAGAGCCCTCAAGAGCCCCTTGCTTGAGGCACCATTCATGGCAGCAGTTAGTGAGATCCTCCTGAGATATGCATAAGCATAAACTCTGGATGACTCACTCTGAAATCTCTTAGCCAGAAAAAACTCATTCGTATTTAATATTTCCCTTTTGGTCAAGGTCTTTTTCCAAATGCATCACTAGTTGACACATGGTAATAGCACCTTTTTGAAGGACAGAAATATAAATGACTATTACTGCATATAATAACATATAAATTATATGTAAATAATACTAACAAATCATTAAATGAAATATGTCCTATTTCCTACCTTCACTACTACTGGTAAGAACATGTTTAAATTTCTAGTTGTAGGACTCCTTAGAGTTGTGTATCAGACCAAGGTAATGTAGGAGGAGTGAGTGCCAACCTGCATCTAACCCCTTTCTCTTCTGCCAAACATTCTGGCTCCTTCAAATTCTATAAGGTGCCTCGCACAGTGCTTGAGGTCACCCTTAGTCACATACACAAACTCTATTCAGTCTCCCTAAATACCCTCGCCTCAGACCTAAATACACCCCTCAGACCTAACGTTGCTGTATTAGCTTTCCATGTTACACAAAAAATACCACAAATTTAGTAGCTTCAAACACCCACATTCATCATCTCACAGGTTTTTTGGGTCAGGAGTCCAGGTATGGTTAGCCAGGTCCCTACTTATTGCCTTATACAGTGTCAGTCTAGCATCTTCTCATCTGGAGGAGACTTGACTGTGAAAGAATATACTTCCAAGCTTCCAAAGGATGTTGGCAGAATTCATTTCCTTGAGACTGTAGGATTCGTGGCATCTTGCTTCTTCAAAGGCAACAAGGAGAGCAAGACTGTAGCAGAAGTCTACTAGCAAGCCCAAGTCTTATATAACTTAACATAATCGTGGGAATGACATACCATCACCTTTGCCATGTAACGTAATGTAATCACAAAAGTGACAGCCATTGTCTTTGTATAATCTATTGGCAAGATGCAGTCACAATTTCTACACACGTAAGGAGACAGGATTATAAAAGGATGTGAAAGACAGGAGGCAGGGATCATGGAGGCCACTTTCAAGTCTTTTTGCCCCACATGTATACACAAGTGGCATGCACTGCCCTCAAAAAGAGGAACCTAGAGAAGAGTCTCATGCATGACCTGGAAGTGGGGTCCAATATACTTGGGGTATGTTTTAGGAGGTGAATATGATGGCAGCAGTTCCCCTTATCTCCAAGGGCTGCTTACTCCAGGGGAGAGGCACAGTTTGAAGAACTCCAGAGTGCGCAGCCATCAGAGTCTGGCCTTCAGTGATCTAAATTCACTAATTAAAAGCCATGATCAGGGAGCAGATGTGGTTCAAGTGGTTGTCCTACCTCCCACATGGGAGGTCCCTCAGTTCCTTGTACCTCTGGAAAAAACAAAAACAAACAAGCAAAACAAATGAAAAAAACAACTCAGGGAAGCCAATGTGGCTCAGTGATTGGGCGCTGACTTCCCATGAACGAGGTGTAGGTTTAAGTCCTGCTTTTTCATGCCCATCTTTGAAAATAGAAAATCTTTATTTGAGATTTGTGATTTTGTGAGTCAACTTGGGTAGGCAGTGGTGCCCAGTTATTTGATCAAGTACTAGTTTAAATATTTCTCAGATTGTGTTTTGTAGATGTGATTTACATCAACAGTCAGTTGACTTTAGGATTTTAGAAGATTGCCCTTGTTAATGTATATAGGCCTGACCCAGTCAGTTGAAGGTCTTAAAACAAAAATTTCCTGCTTGAGTTTTCAGTCTATCAGCCCACCTTACACATTTTGGATTTGACAGCCCTGACAGTCATGTGAGCAAATTCCTAAAAATATCTATATCTCCATCCATCCATCCATCTATCTATCTATCTATTAATTATCCATCTTGTTGGTTCTGTTTGTCTTGAGAATCCTGATATAAGCTTCGTGCATTTTTTAGTATCAGTAGGTGTTCAGGGAAGAGAATGATGTAATAGAAAACTTTTACTCTCGCAATTTTAGCTGTAAGAATCTTGTATATATATAAAAAATAAAAATTATATTTTGGAAGAAAAAGATCTTATCTAAAATGTCTTTTTATTTTCATGTCACTCCTATTGATCCCATAAAGGGCACTACTGTTTAGAAAATATTATTTAAAAACTAGCAGGCAGTCTGGAAGGCCCCTGGTTATCCCAAACTATCTGCAGAAAGTGAGAGATTTAATATGCCAGTGCTGGAAGTGATTGACCTCTGATTCATTCACACTGAAGTCATTTTTCCTTGGCCACTACACTTAGAGAAATTCAATTTTTGACCATATATAACTATTCTCAGTGATCTAAGAAGCAGAATACCAGGGTCTCAGAGATCGCTCTCCCTATCCATTCAAGAAAAATCATGTTTTGAATATGCTTACTTGGTCTTTTTATCTGTAGTAAAAAGATGATAAAATGCACAGAAAACATCTCTCTTGGGTATACGGTGAGCTAAACCAGGGCTAAGAGTTTAGTGACCTCCATGAGAAAACTGCAGATTTTTCTATTTCAAGTAATTTCTTTTGAGATTGAACTTAAAGATATGAATTTGAGAAACACAGGCTGCTATTTTAATTCAGCACACTTGGACAACTGACTGTTAACTCTTTATACACAAGGGATATTGACTTACATTCCTGATGTTACTAGTTTTACTAGAATGAGTTGAATTTCTGTGATGTATTCTAATAATATATTAGAAAACACATTTTACAATAATCATTCTGCTGCTATCTCTAATACAGACTGATTATAATAATCTCCCTTCTTTCCTCGAATGAAGAATATATAAATTCAAGAGAGAGCAAATATTCATATATTTGCTGCTCCATTGTAGTATATCACTTTGTAATATAGCACTAATACATTCACACTTTTAAAATTAAGATTTGAGTTGATAAATCCCATTTTTATTACCTTGCATGATCATTAAAAAAATAAAACCATATGTGTTACAATTTATGACCTCCATTTTAGAAACAAGGAAATTGAAGTTCAAAAGTATGAGGAAATTCCCCTAAAATGCTATGGTTAACAAGTGGCAGTTGCAAGTTTCTAAATAAACTAATATAGGCCATAATGTAAAGAAGGCTTTTAAATTTTGAGTATTGTTACTAAAAGGGCTAATATAGGTGAATGTAGCTCAATTGAACAAATATCTTGTGAAAAACATTTGAAAAATACATATGAAAAGTAACTACGTATCCCATTTTCTACTACTAATGAGTGCTAGCTAGTTGCATCAAGGTTGGCATTCTATTTTTAAATTATGCAAGAACTTACTGTTTGAGGGATTTAGATATAAAACAAGAATCCTTTAATGAGTTATAGGAAATTTCCAAATGCTTAGAAGAAATTACTCTTTGTATCTTTCCGATGGGTTTAAATAGGGATGGGCCAGTCTACTCATGGACTATGCTATTAATATGTTTACTCAATATTTATATTAAATAATCCTTATAACATATTACTTGACCAACTTTAAAAATAATGTAGAAAGCATACTTAACCTGCCACAAAGGACGTTAAAGACCATTGGAGTGAAATGTTATTGCTTAAAATAATTAAAGCATAAGACTAATTCTGTCCCTCAAACTCATGACAGAGTATAACATATTTTTCTGAATTTATTGTGTATTGAGATCATGAAATATATTAACAATGCCTAATAATAACAGATTTATACTTGCTGCTACACTTTTATTACATAGCTATAGGAATTAAGTAAAATGAAAATCTGTAGCTTATAGTTCATCTCTTGAATATGTTCATTCAGACTGAATCATTGTCTCAATTTAATACACTTGGGTTTATTATTCCCAAAAGCTTATTTTATTTCTACAACCTTTATAGATGACCACCATTTCTTAAGAATGGTGTCCAAAAATACAGCATTAAAGAAAAAGGTTATCTTTTTAAAAGTGTTTATTCACTGTTGATATGGCAGTTCTCTTAAATCTATCAATGGACTAAGAGTGTTGTGTCTTAGTAATCTATTGCTGTATAAAATATTACCTCAGAATTTACTTATTTAAAGCAATATACATTTATGAACTCAGAGTTTCTGTAAGGCAAGAATCGAGGTGTGGCTTGACTTGGCTGGCAACTCTGGCTCAGAATCTACTGTAAAGTTGTAGTTATCTCAAGGCTCAACTGGCAAGAAACCTAGGTGATGGCCATTGGCAAGAAGCAGCTTCTTCTTATAGGCTGAACTGAGGCCTCAGTTCTTCTAAAACTGTTAGCTGGAGGCCTCCCTCAGTGTCTTGTCATGAGGACTTTCCAAAAGAGCATCTTACAACAAATAAGCAAGTTAGGGAGATGGTAAGAAAGTTCTAGCAAGAGTGAGTGCTAACAAGATGGCAGATGTAATCTTTTGTAACCTAATCACAGAAGTGACATCCTATCACTTCTGCCATGTTTTGTTCCTTACAATCAAATCACTAGTTCCAACTTTCACTCAAGGTCAAGGAATTATAAGAAAGTATGTGTGCTTTGAAGCAGGTAGAGCCATTGGAAACCATTTTAGAAGGTTGCCCTATTAGAGGCTGTATGTTTATAACTTCTAGCAAAGCAATTTTTTTGGCATTTACCATTTCTTTCTTTGTTTCTTTCTTTCTTTTTAATTTTCCTAGCTATAAAAAAGTAAACAAAAATGTGAATGAAATTAGCACCACTAAATTATATATTTGGGTGTAGTTAAAAAAGAAATTTAAGGATATTCATAAGTTACTAAAATAAAAAAAAATTTTAAAGACCATAGGACACAGTGAACCCTATTGTAAACTACTATTTTTAATAATGTAATTATAATAATATTGTTTCGTCAGTTGTAGCAAAGGTACTGTACTAATACAAAGCATTCATAATGGTAAAACTGCATGTGTAAAAGGGAAAAATGGGTAATTCTGTATTTTCTGCATAATTATTTTGTAAACTTACAACTTCTGTATTGGCTGTTCATTCTGGTTCAAATGTACTTCTCCCAGATTCATTTGACTTGCTCCACCATCTTTTTCATATATAACTGAAAAGTTTCTTCTCATTCCTGTTGTGATGATC
The DNA here is from genome assembly GCF_030445035.2 of Dasypus novemcinctus. Taxonomy (NCBI): domain Eukaryota; kingdom Metazoa; phylum Chordata; class Mammalia; order Cingulata; family Dasypodidae; genus Dasypus; species Dasypus novemcinctus. Next base: position 128,311,240 of record NC_080676.1, read on the forward strand.
CCAATTAAAAATTGGATACCATGTCTGCCAGATTTTGTCTAGCAACATACCATTTTTTCCCTCTTCTCATATTCAACATTACTTATTATTTTAATTTTCTGTTTCTATGCTCTGATCTAAAGTCCACAAAAGCAGAAATTACTATATTTTTCACCTATTGACTAGAACCTTGTCTAGCACAATCTACAGGAGGTGCTCAAGACATTTATTGAATAAAAGTCCTGTTTTTTCTCTTGGTGAAATAATTGGATTCATGCCCACTTTGTTCTATCTCCTGAATAGGTAACTTGCATTCCTTTATATATTTACAACAGCACACTCAACGATGGTTCCTTTACTTTCTTGTATTTGAGTAAGTTTTCAACTTCAGGATTAGACAGATCTGAGTTTGAACGTAGGTTCTCTTACATAAGAATTAAATGAAGTATTTGTCTTGTATTTCCTGAAATATCTTATTTTCAGCACACAAAAATAAATTTTGTAACTAAATATTTTGATTTCATTATTTAATATTTAATAATTATGCTTCTTGATTCATAAATAAACATTTATTTTGAGGGCCAAGTTTTAATTTTTATTACTTGTATATCATAATTAATTAAATTATATTGCCTTACATTGTGTTTGCCTCTTTTCTAATATATGCAAAAGACACATATTTTCTAGTATAAAGCCTGGAATAGCATTTTCTTCCTTTTTTCACTTATTTCATTCCTTTCTGGGCTATTCCATCAGCAAATGACAGGTAAGTTTCCTCAAAAGGTACTTATTTTTAAAGATTCTCTATCTGTACTACATCTTTTCTTTTTTTTAAAGATTTATTTATTTATTTGTTTCTCTCCCCTTCTCCCCACCCACCCCAGTTGTCTGTTCTCTGTGTCTATTTGCTGCATCTTCTTTGTCCACTTCTGTTGTCAGCGACATGGGAATCTGTGTTTCTTTTTGTTGCGTCTTCTTGTTGTGTCAGCTCTCAGTGTGTGCGGTGCCATTCCTGGGCAGGATGAACTTTCTTTTGCCCTGGGCAGCTCTCCTTATAGGGAGCTCTCCTTGCACGTGGGGCTCCCCTACGCGGGGACACCCCTGTGTGGCAGGGCACTCCTTGCGCGCATCAGCACTGCGCATGGGCCAGCTGCACACGGGTCAAGGAGGCCCAGGGTTTGAACCGCAGACCTCCCATGTGTTAGAAGGACTCCCTAACCACTGGGCCAAGTCCGCTGCCTGTACTATATCTTAATTAAGTTGTCTTACCCAAGTTTCCATTGTGCCTTGACTCAGTGCCTTGAGAATGGGGTGCTGGGAAAAATTGGGTCAAGTCTAACAAGGTGAAATATAATCCAAATACATGTAATCTATATTTAGGAACAAAACCATACTTAGGTTCTATATGAGAATAGTACACAATTTGACTTTGGTGTTTTAAATTGGCAAGAAATTGCAATATGATATAGCTTAAAAAACAAACAAAACTACAAAATACTAACCCTAAGCTTGGATTATCTTAATGGCAGTATAGTAGAGAGAATGCAAATAGTGATGATACTATTATGGTCTCCTCTCTACATATCTGTACATCTCGTAGGTTTTGTATGTTAAGAAGGTTGACAACCTAGAGAAAATTGAGAAGAGAAGATTTTAATCACTAAGAGGGCTGCTTGAAAATCTTTTAGATATTTGGATTAGAGACAGCAAAGAACATATTAAAAATTGTCTCCATACGGTATTATAGAGAAGAGGCTTTATTTATTTATTTTTTTTAATTATTTATTTATTTTTTTAAATTACATTATGAAAAATATGAGGTCCCATTCAACCCCACCACCCCCGCCCCCCACTCCCCCCACAGCAACACTCTCTCCCATCATCATGACACATCCATTGCACCTGGTAAGTTCATCTCTGAGCATCACTGCACCCCATAGTCAATGGTCCACATCATAGCCCAGACTCTCTCACGTTCCATCCAGTGGGTCCTGGGGGGATCTATAATGTCCCGTAGTTGTCCGTGAAGTACTATCCAGGACAACTCCACGTGGGAAGAGGCTTTAGAAGTTCTATATTACACGAAAGGATAGAGAACAGTGGAGGAAATTAACAGCTTTAGTTTTGATAAAAAAGATAGACCTTTTAACAACAAGAGCTGTTTGAAAATGGAATGTGTTGCTTAGTGAGAAAACGGATTCTACTTTATACAACACGGTCAAGTAGAAGTCCAGATGTTCAAGTCTTTTTGTGATGAATTTTAATTCCCCTCCAATCCTGAAGAAATCCAATGGAAGAAGACCTGGAGTCATGATTAATTTAAGATGGAGATTGTAGTTATTTAATATGATGAAGAAGCTCACTGAAACCTATATTCCTCTTACTGTAATAGAAAAGGTAATGTCAAAAAGCAAATAAAACAAAGTTGATGAAAACACACAGTGAAATACATAGGCACAAGCAGAATTTGTAATTTAGCGGAAGGTCAAAAAATAAATTAAGCTGCGAAAGAAGTCAGGACTCAAATTTCCAAAGAATAAACTCAAGCTGAGAGAAGCCCTGGCTTCTGTAATATTGTATAAGTACATGAGAGAAGATGTTGTTCACTGTGACCTTCATGCAATCTGGACAAAGAGAAGGCAAGAACAGCCTGTATCCTGGCATAAATCAACACTCAGAATGTTGTGCTGTCTAAAAAGGCGGAACTGAAGGAGGTAGGATATTAAAGGAAAAAGTCATTAGACTCATACAGGAAGAGTTCCAGCTGTGTATCCGTTAAGATGGTATCAATGGGCTGACTGTGAAATGTTTCAAACAAGCAGGATTTAAAATGGTGATATTTTAGGAACACATATTCACTGACCTTGAAAATTTTAATGAGAAAAGCAAGAAAAACTAAATAGGCTCTCAGCATGACCAGGCATTTCTGGAATCTTCTTCTAGTCATGGGTGCCAAGGTCTTTGTTTTTAAGGACACATTTTCACAGAAATATTTAACATTATCATCTCTCTCTCTGGTTTCATTTACTTCATAACATAAATGAAGAAACCAGAATAAACAAATGTGAACAAAATTGTTCTTTCTTCTATAATATTTATGATTGAATTTTCTTACTGTTAATCAGATCTTTGTTTTCAACATATTGGAAGAGTCAGATCCACCACAGATTTCTCCATAGGAGATAAAAGGTCTAAAGCCCACAATAAAGTGATATTATCAGATATGATATCAGATATGATCCTGGAAATAATCCAGGACTGGGGGTAAATTGTTCACTTGCCAGCTCAAATCTCCTGGAATCTTTACTGATGATGCATTATCAGTTCCATTCAATATGTATTCAACATGAACTCAGTATGAACCATTGCACTAGTGAGATAAGAAAATGAGAAAATATTACTATAACAGAATCCATTTTTAATATGTTGTTGGGCATATATCTTTGCACTGTATATGAGATATCATATTGCCTTTTTCTACATTAGTGAGTACCGTGAAAGTAGGGAGTAAGGTAATTTGTTGCCTTTATTATATTACCCCAGTGTACCCAGGGACCATTACTACTAACAAACATAATGAGCTGTCTTGATTGCAAAGGAGTATTGCAGAATAGCTTCCAGAATAAATCAGTGTTAAGGGACAGCTCACTTCAATTCTTGAGAGCAATGTAGCTCATGTGTTTAAAACAAATTACCCTTTAAACAACCAAGAAATTTCCAAGCATTCTATCCAATGAAATAATTAAGGCTTATGGTGGATGAGGTACCCATGTGTTTCTCCTGAATTATATAACTCAGTTTTGTAGAGTCATTTTTCCTGTATCAAATCTAAGATTAAACATCATCTAATGACAGGGTAAGATTAAGCGTCTAAGAGGAAAACAAGCAATGCTATATGAATGGTCAGAAGTTGAAGCTATCACCTCTCTTAGGCACCTGAAAGCCAGATATGCTGTGTACTAAGGTACTAAGACCTTTGTGGGTGTCAGAGTTGGACCAAAACACTTTTCTTTAACCAAGAACTACAAATTTTTTCTTATTTCACCGAATACTTTCTTTTTAGAAAGCCATCTTTGGAGACTATCTCCCACAACAAATGCCTTACATGTTCTGGACCATTGGTGGAAAGGGCTCTCTGGAAATATATCAGACCACCACTGGCAAAGTATTAATTCTGTAGCATTCCATTGGTTAAAGTAAGTTTAAAATTCACCCCAGATTTAAAAGGAGATAAATGAATTTTATCTCTTGAGGTACCAGCAGAATTATCATGCAGGAAGACAAGGAATGGATTGCAGCCATCTTTGGAGACTATCTCCCACAACATATGATATTTTTAAATAAAAGAATTTTGTAATATATGTTTCCTAATCATGTAACAGTTTCTAAGAATCACAAGATCCTGAAACTTTATCTGAGAATGCTAATTCATATTCATTTTGAACATATATATTTCCAAATTCAATTGAATTCAAAAACATATTCATGCAATACCTAAGAGGACAAAGATAGCTAAGTTAGAAGTAAAACAAAGGAAATAATGAAGATAATAGCATAGTTATTTAAATATAAAACAAGGAAGCAACAGAGAGGATCTACAAAATTTAAAAAAAAAAAAAAACCTCTGGCAAGATGGATCAGTAAAAAAAATAGACTGACCAATCATGAAATATTAGTTAAGAAAAAGGAGCATAACAAAAATAAGCATAAATATAACAAGTCATAACATTTAATTCTAGACTGATTTTAAGGAGAAAAATACAGCAATATCTTATACTTTTCATTAATCTCACTCACCAACTTTCAGACATCATTTATATGGGGTTACAGAGTTAAACAAGAAATAAAAACTTCCTTTCTTCAAGTAGATCAACAATTTCATTACGAAGTATTGGTAGAGGTATTCACAAGAAGCTATGTCAGCAAAGAGAGAGGAAAGGATTCTTACTTCTTGATAGTATTGCAAAGTGCAACACAGAGCAGAGGATGCTTGAACTGAATCTTGATTGATGGGTCTAAGAGGTACACAAAAGGAAAAATGTGTTCAAACAAGAACAAAAATAGAATCAGCAAAGACGCTGTAGCAGTTGGATATTATTGATGAATTCCTAAAAGAAATATTGGATTATGTTTGTAAACTGATCTTTTCCTCTGGGCATATTAGATTACATTGGATTCATAGGTTTACTTGATTAAGTAGTTATGCAAACCTCTTGTGCAAGTAAGGCACTGAGTACCCACACTTTGGTGGGTAAGGACTCACAGATAAAAGGCATGGCAAAGGACAGAGTTAAGGGGTTTTTGATGTTGGAGTTTTGATGTTGAAGTTGGATGATGAAGCCGTAAGCTGGATCCCCAGGAAGAGAGGAAACCTGAACCCAGAGAGAAGAAAGACCCAGGAAGGAAGGAACCCAGGAAGCCTGAACCCTTATAGATGTGGGTAGCCATCTGGCTCCAACACATGGGGTGAGGGAATTAATTTATGCCTTATGGCCGGGTATCTGTAAGCCCCTACCCCAAATAAATACCCTTTATAAAAAACAACCAATTTCTGGTATTTTGCATCAGCACCCTTTTGGCTGACTAATACACACACCGAATGTGATTATTTGGTATGCCTATTGAAAAATATGCAGTGTGTAGCAACAGATGAGATTGAAGGCTATAGAGAAACCACAGGATAAAGGAGACATAAACCAAGTCAAGAAGCCTTAAGTTTTTCATAAGGATTATCCATAATCATTGAAGATTTGAATCAGCAGAATGCCATTTCATTTTTATTTTAGAAAGAATAGACTGATAGCAGTATGGAGAAGAAACGAAGTTGGGAATGAAGACATAGATGAGAGATGATGAGAGTGTGAACTTTAACACAGCAGTAAAGTTGGAAGATTCTGAGAAAATTAGGTCACTGGAACATTGTTTTTCATATTAGCTTTCAGAATTTCTCCTCTTCTCTCCTTTATTCACATAAGTTCCAGGTTCTAAGGCTAAAGAATTAGAGGCAATATTTTGTAATCTAAATGAACATGTTTTTACTGTTTTTTAAGGCCCTATAACTATAAGCCTTATAATGTCCTTTTTAATGTGTTGTGGATAATCTTTATTTCTATCTCAGTATTCATTAAAATAAAAGAAATTGCCAAACTATACTAGCAATGCAGTTAACGGTTTTCACACTAGATTGAAAAAGAAGGAAAATTTGGTAAGTTAAAAATGGCAAATAAGAATGGTAAAGGTGAGGAAAGTTTAGGATATCTTCATGTAATTATCATATTTATCTCTTTGGGTATTGAACTGATGAAAGAAACTAATTAAGAGCAGATTACAAGCTTTGCTCCCCTTAACCTTTCCCAACAAATTTCAATTATATAAACATGTTATTTCTCTTTTTTTTTCCTCTTGCATGAACAGCCAAGCTTTTCTTTATTTTGATTATATCAATCTGTAAGTGAAAAGAAAGCTCTTGATACAGAACCTCAATCATAAAACCATTAGCAAATCTTTCACTATAGTCCTGTTTTATAACAACAAATTCCATACTCCTCTTTTTTTTCACTTCAGCCAATTTACTATCAAATCATAAATCTGAACAGCCCCCTGCTCAATCTCATTATGGTAGCAGTTTTAATCTCTTCTCCCAAGATTTCTTATCACCAAGAACACATATTCAATAGCAGACACCAGTACTGGAGCCATCTTAGGTTTCTAAAACGTCATTACTTCCGTAAAAATTGGCACAGCACATTTACTGCTAGGTAATGAATTATCATTGACTACTGTACTTGTTAAGACAGATGATTTGGGCTCCTTTGATGATTGGACTAGGTTCCCTCATAATCTCTTAAAACCTAATTTTTTAATGGTTCTATGATATGAAACACAGGGAGCTTTGCTTCTAGGGTAACTATTAGGAAGATCTGAGACAGCCGGCATGCTACCCAGAATCCAGTTGAATTTACCCAGAAGGTAGCTGCAAATGTAATTATATTTACCAGAAATAGAGTCATCAGTTCATGCAGTGGGTTTAGTTTTCATAGATGCCTTCTAAGGCTATACCAAGAAAAATTATGAATTATGGAAAACTACCTTTTTTTCAATCACATATATATTTTTTCTCATTCTTAATTAATACGTTCCAAGAATTTCTATATGAAGCATTGTGCTAAGTGTTTGGGATCCTGGGACACTCAAATGAAAAAGAACCATTCATCACTCGTAAGAGTCCAGTTGACTCTAGTCAACTTTTTTTATTGCAATATATAATGTTGAGACAGATATTCAAAGGGTGAAGAGGAACAACAAGAGGCATCTAGTTTATATGTAGAGAACGTTCCCAGAAGAAGTGACATTTAAGTTAATAACTGCAAGAAATGCAGAGGTTAGTTGGGAAGCTGGGATATCTAGACTGAGAGGGCAAAAAGCACGAAAGAATGGAAACTCAGAATAATAAGACATACACTAGTTCTGCAAGAAATATAACATAGCTGGAGGCAATGGTGTTTGTGTAGTACCTGGAAGGAAGAGAGGCCCATAGAAATGAAGGACTTTAAAAGCTAAGCCCACGTATTTGGACTTTATCCTAGAGGCTGTCAGGAACCACAAGTATTTTAAGGAAAAAATGAAAAGCAATGTTTACAGCTAACAAAGAAGCAAGAGACAAGGTCTAATTCTATCTTGGAATCTGGAAAGAATGAAGAAATACTAGTAAATGGCAGTGGTTAAGGAAATGAGGACTGATTCCAGGTAAAATTGTGACAGAAATATGTACCTTGGGAAGCAGAATATATGGGATTTTATAACTGATTGAATATTAAGATAGGGAATAATTCATTAGGTGGCTAAGAGATTCATTCACAGAAGTTGAGACAATATGAAGAGGAGCACTGATGACTGGTTTGCTTTTAGCCATATTGGTTTGATTTATCTGTAGGACATCCAAGTTAAGTTATCAGGGAGCTGTTTCCAGGAGGTAGCAAAGCCTGACATGGTGCAACAGCGTGACTTAAGGGAGTTAAATTCTTGATCTAACGGTCACACCCTTGAATCTTAGAGGTGATATTGGTTCCTCCAAGTCTCAGCTTCTTTAATTGTAAAAGGAAATGATGTCTATCCCAGAGCCACGGCGGCTGCATATGCCTGTGTGAGTTGTGCCTGTAGCGGGGCATCAGGCTCAGGTGTGAAGTAGGAGCCATGCTTTCTTCTCAAGCTGGGCTTTCTAGTGCAGTTCTACTTCCTCTTGAAAGAAAGGAAACCTATTTTCTTCATTCAAGGCATCAAATACTTGCCAAACCATCCCAATATGCCTGAGAGCCTGGAGGGAGGGGGCATTGTGCTCCCTTCATAGAGTGTTATGTTTATTTACCTAGCTATGTCTATTTAATGAACGAAACTTTTCAAAGTTCCAGTACATAGTGAGTAACTAGGCACATGCTACTTCTCTTCACCCATTCCTGCAATCTCTCCTTTTCTGCAAGGATTTTCTTGGTAACTAGCTAGGTGATAAGATAGTTCTATCTACCTCTTAGAAGTAAATCAATTCAAGCATTTTAATGGTTATTTAAATAAAGGACATGATGTGAGAGTTTCAACTTTGGTGAGCTGAAGATGATGCAGGCCCATTATACTAGAATAAAAAGTTTTTAATTTCCCTCATTGATTTAATAAACATTTATTGACTAGCTTCTATTTGGCAAGCACTATTTTAGGCACCAACTACATGAAGTCTGCTTTGATAGTGAACAAGGAAATAACAAAATAGATAGTAATTTCACTTAAAAGATTAAAATAAAATGAATATAAAACAAAATAATTTCAGATAGTGATAAGTGTCATGAGGAAAATAAACCTGGGAAAAGAGACAGACGTGTTTTTTAAAAAGTAGTTAGTGGATGACAGGCCTGCTTTGACTATGGTAGTTAGGGAATGTCTCTTGGAGGAGATGACAGTTAAATGGAGACTTAAATCATGAGAAACCAGACACATGGAGAATTGGGGGTGAAGTATTCCAAGTAGAAAGAACAGTAGGTACAAGGCAGGAGCCAGAAAGCAACCCAGTGAGTTCAGGGCTTCAGTAGGCTGGGGATTACTGGTAGGAGACCAAGTGGAAAAGGACTCAGGGACAAAATATGAGAGATCTTGTTAGGCGTGGCATGACAATGAGGCGATGTGATAAATATTTTAAAAAGGTCCTTCTGGATTCTCTGCAGAGACTAGGGGTCTATAGGGCAGTGGTGAGGGTACCATCATCCACTACCTCATAACAATCTGCCTAAAAAAGCCCCTGAGTGAGGTTGGAGACAATTGTTGAAAGCCGGTCAAAAACTATGGCTCGATATTAACCAAATACTTTATTTAGTAAGAGGAATTCTTTCTTACTGCAAACTATCATCAAATCATCTTCTAGCATTATCATAGAAAACCACCCATAGAGAATGTTATCTTTTTTATTTTAGTTTTTGCTTTAGCTGCACATTTGTTTTATTTTGAAAGTTATAAACTTTGAAATAGTAGCAAAAAGGTTCCTTTTCCATCTTTACCAGTATTCTACAAGAACATAATTCATTGTAACTTGTTCAAAGCATTCATCTCTTTAAAAGTATGTTCATTCCCAGTACTGTTATTTTTGTTAGAAAACTAATTAATACCCTATGTTTTCCTTAAGATAAAACAATAAGGAACTTCTTTAAATAAGATCAAAACTATAAAACCCAACCTATTTAAAGGTACAATAAGCAGTTAAACTACAAAATAGCTAGAGAGAGTTTATTAACTACACTTTCTCTAGAAAGGGGGAGAAGAATGAGAGCAATGGATGATAATTTAATAAAAGGCAGCATAGGACAAAGGATTAAAGGAGGACAATCTTTTGGGTAGCATTTCACCTGAAATTAACCATCCATTTAACAGTCAAGACTACCTAACTCGTTTTACCAAAACAATAAACTTTGGAGATGAGATAAAAATTCATCAAGGAAGAAATGTTTAAATAAGTTGTAGTACAGAAAGTGCCTGATTATACTAAGAAAATTGGGAGTGGAATTTGACCAATTAAAGTGAATCTATACAAATGGGCACTAAAATGCCTAGAGGGATTATTTTTTAAAAAAACATGCTGATTGGAATTATCTTGAAGAAAAATAAATAACTAAAATGAAGCATGTCTTTCTTTTGTATTTTATAACAGGTTATAAATGCAAAGATGCATAAATTCTTAAATTAATTAGATATTGATTCAAGTGTGACCTTTTTGGGTTTTGGAGGTTTGTTGTTTTTTAAAATTTTAATCTAAGGAAGCTATTTAAAAGGATGATACTGTACCCTTCACTTTATATTGGATTTTAGCAATGTGATCATAAAGTGGATCATTTATTTTTCTAAGGGCCTCTCTCAATCTCTTCAATAATCCTGAAACATCCATAGCATTATTATTTGCTGTGCTCTGAACCTTACCTTGAAACTTGAGACCCTTTTCTTCTTGCCTACTTGACTTTTCCACTTAGATGAACAATAAGCATTTCAAAATTTAAATGTCCAGACTGTAACTCTTTTGAACGGTTTAATTCTGAATATTCACCCCTTAGTAAATGGAATCATTGCCCTTCATAAGGCCAGACAATTTCCAGGCACCCATCACCCATTCCCTCTCTCAATCTCTCTCATCTCCCACATTTACCAAGTGAATCCATCATGTATTATGGAAATCTATTTTTTCCATATCTTGTATTAGTCTCTAGTTAGACGCATTTCTTGAATGAATTTCTGCAGGCTCTTTAACTGGGTCTGCTAGCTTTCTTCTTACCTTTTTAAATTCCATTTTAACTTGGGTATGATAGTGATGATTTTACTAGAAACAATATCTCTTGAAAACATGTGTGCCTTTTTTATTGCAACTTAAATAATCTAAAATCTCTTTGTCCAGGACCACAGAGCTATACATGTCCTGGTCCCCATTCATCTATCTATTATTGATGCTCTGACTCACCAAGTCCCAGCCATAGCATTCTTTTCTGTTCCAGTAGCACATAAAACATATTCCTGTTGACAATCCTTGCACTAACTAGTTCTTGCCTGGATTTCTCTTCCTCTTATTCTTTTCCCCTTGGTTTTCTCTTCATCATATGTGTCTCAGTTTAAATATCTTCCCATAGAGTACTTTGTTGACCTCCTTCTGTCACATTACCATGTTTCATTCTCAGGATAGTATTTACTTATCTCATATATTGCCACTTTCTTTTTCTCTTTATAACACTGTTTCCCTCACTGGAAGTGAGCACCATAAAAACAAGGATTTTTTCTTTTTACTCCTATATACTCAGGCTTAGATTCATGCTTAGCATATAGTAGGCTCTATATGTGGATGTGGATGTACATATGAACATATGTTTGTACATTCATACATGTATGTGTTTATATGAATATATCTGATTGAATGAATGAATGGTGAATGATCTTTTGGATCCAGTTGTATCCAATGGCATTGATATGCCTTGAAGAACCTCACCTTATTATATGGTGGTCAACTAAATAATCTAGAATGTGATTGTCTTACTTAATTTTTAAAATTAGTACACTTAAAATCTGTCATATGGAGTGTTCTTTCATGAACTAAACAAATGTACAATACTAATACATAATGTTAATAATAGGGGGCATATGGAAAAAATATACCAAGTGTACCCTATGGATTATAGGTAGGGGTAGTCTGTTCTGATCATGTTCTTTCATAATCTGTAACAAATGTTTCACAACAATGTAAAGTATTGGTGAATGTGTGATGTATGGAATTCTTTATATTATGCATGATTGTATTGTAAGCTCACAACTTCTCTAATACAAAAATATATATATGATATTTCTCATATGGGACTTGGAGAACACTGTGGAGGTATCTATCTGATTATTCATTCACTGATTCCTGTTTGAAAAAACACTGAGTTAGCATTAACACTTTTCCTTCTTTCAAATATTAGAAGGGTCAGATAATATTTACATCAATATGTCTTTTCCAATGAAAAGCCCAGAAGCACTCTTTATGAGACAGTTGCTTTTGCCATTTCTTCCTGGTCCTTAATTATTTGCCTTTTTCCCCACGTAAGGCAAATTTTTCAGACCATTTAAACCATCCTCTCTGTTTATATCCCACCACTGAGCAATTTTTACTCTGGGTTTTCCAGCAACTAGGTACAAGTAATCATCTACTAATATTGACCACCATCTGCAAACCTTTAAATACAATTTAGCTATGCTGGAATCCACATTTTACTAAAGGAAAGGCAGCTAATAGTACCAACAAGCATGGCAAGCGTTCTCAAATATTTTGAAGTCTTCTTTGACTGTTCTCCCTCTTACTACCCTCTCCCTTTCCTGTTTATCCATAAGACCTGCCTCTCCTGACACCTCTCTTATCTTCCTATTCATACTGACCAATTACCTAATGACTTAAAGCAGAAGACTTGAAAATAAGTGGGAAACCTAAAGGTCCAGATCATGTGTAAATCCTGAAAACTTCCCAAAAAATACTAAAAATGTTCACAGATTTAACATTTGCCTATTGTGAAAAGATTGCAAAGCAAAACTGAAGCTTACTTAACTGGAATACATGTAATTTGAGGACCTACAGGACTTTAAATGCTATTTGTAGCAAGGGATGCTATTATCTCATACTCCATCTAGTTACGCCCCCTGTGTTACTGCTGTGTACATTGAAAGCGAGGGAAAGAATGAAGTAACCATCGCTTCTCCATTTCATCTTCCCAATTTGTATGATATACTTTTTTATTTCCCTTAGATGTGCACGACATTTCATCTTAAGATGTTATCACAGATGAAAAATGATCTCTTGGATTAAAAAGTAGGGCAATGAAGCGAAAAGGGAGTAGATGTAAGATATGTGAAGTTATAAAAAAAGACAAGGGAATTATAAATGTACGCTGTTTTCAACATAAACAAATTTATTTGTCAGCAGCATGAGCTGTTTTGAGGGAGGAAGATTATTTTCGCTGCATATATGTGAAATGTGCATAATAAGTCATTTAAATCAAGGTTATACATTGTCTTTAGGCAATTATTCTCTTCTGTATTTGTCAAATGTAAAAAAGCCAATTGTAAGCACGTTTGAACTGTTTTGTTGCAATTATGCACTCCTTTGACAAAGGAAAATGATTTATTTTTCAAAGAAGGTGCTACAGAGTTACTCTGTAGAATTTATAGTGTAATAGGGAGAAATAATTAACCAAAACAGGTACACTGACTAGGGGTAAAAGCTAGTATGCAAGCCTGAAATTAATCAGCTCTTCTAGAGGCTGATATATGCATATGAATGTCTTTAAAATCGCATTAGACCTACTAATTCACCTCTGATGAAAATTTAATTTTGACCTCTTCCTGCCTAATGGGATGAGTTCTGGAAACAGGACAGGTGGTCCATTTTGTTTTCTCCTAAATGCTAGATGGAAGTTGGCATTAAATGTGAGGAGGCCAGAAAGGGTAACAGAAAAGTTGGTGTAACGAACTCAAGCCCAAGATGAAAGAATGGGAAACTCTCTTGGTGCATATCAGCATGTTGTGTGGTGGACACAGTGGGAATCCTTCTGGCTCAGAGCAGTTAGAGGTTTTTGTTTTTTTGTTTGCATTTTGATATTTGAAAAAAGGCTTTAAAAATTGTCCAATAACATCATAATGGCATTATAACCTTTGTTGGACTTATATTGTTCCTTTTAAGTTATCTAGCATATGCTTTTGCATTAGCCAAGGAGGCAATAATGAAAGGGTGACCATGACAAGAACAATAAATAATAACAGAAATACCCTCTGTCTCTCCATTCTGCCTAGCAGAATTGTTGGAATTCCATAGTTCCTTCCATTTCCTGGCAGGATTTGGATGACTCTCTGGTACTACTTGGCAGCCTTTGATGTTTGCCTCTGTACGCCATGGGCATCAAATTCTGTGCCAATATCCCACCCCTAAGCTCTGCTCTTCTCCTGTGGATTTCCATCATGTGGCCCAATCTTGGGATATTTTGCTTTCACGGTTTTATCACCCATTTCATAATTATTGAAGTTGATCTCCCAACCTTCCTTAGTCATGGTGTTTTTCTTACTGAAACAAATTCCTTTTTCCAACTGTCTTAGAACAATTCCTGCACTCCCTCCAGCGGAAATGTAATTCTTGATGTTTTAAACTACTTGTCAAGGTTTATATCATTAATACTTATTTTTCTCAGTTTCTTATGGCACTTATTTCTGAACATATTGGTCCAGTTCCCTTAGATTTGGGTAGAAAGATAAAACAAGTTTCAACCTAAAAGTATTCTTCCATGTGTAAATGAACTTTTGTCCACTTAGTCTTTTCTACTCCAGGAAATTTGTCACCCAAGAAAATAAAAGAGCTTCTGTCCCCCTCCTTCATAGTAGCCTAAACCTGGTGTTTCAGGCCTTGAGAATCACACCTAAATCTCTCTTTCCTATTTTCTATCCAAAGGTCCTCCAGACCTCTTTGCAAATATAATTCATCCTTTCTTTTATTTTTAAAGATTTAATTTTTATTTATTTCTCTCTCCTTCTCCCTCCCCTCCCCAGTTGCCTGCTCTCTGTGTCCATTCACTGTGTGTTCTTCCGTGTCTGCTTCTCTTCTTGTCAGCAGCACTGGGAATCTGTGTTTCTTTTTGTTGCGTCATCTTGTTGTGTCAGCTCTCCGTGTGTGCAGCCACGACATCTGGGCAGGCTGAACTTCCTTTCGCACTGGATGGTTCTCCTTACAAGGTGCACTCTCTGCATGTGGGGATCCCCTACACAGGGATACCCATGCATGGCAGGGTACTCCTTGTGCACATCAGCACTGCATGTGGGCCAGTTCCACATGGGTCAAGGAGGCCCTGAGTTTGAACTGTGGACCTCCCATGTGGTAGGAGGATGCTCTCTCCATCGAGCCAAGTCTGCTTCTCTAATCCATCCTTTCAATTACCACAGTATGCATTCTTATCTCTTCCCTCTCTGCTTTTCAATCTAGACCTTTATCAAGGGTATTTGAATTTTGATCTAGATTCTTTGTTTAGATTATGGTAATATTCAAAATGCAGATGTGAATATATATATATATATTGTAATTTTAAAATAGAAAATTTCCATCTTCAGAAGACATACATATCTAGTCAAAGATTAGCATTTGAACTGAACAAAATTGATAACTCATCCTTTATTTAAGTTTTCAATTCTCTAGAGACAATAAGGAATTTGGGTTGATATAAAAATAGCAAGGTGGTTTCTATCAAAGAGTTCACAAATTAGTAGGGAGATAATACTTTTGGGGAAAAAATACAGGTAAATAATGATAAGTGAAATAATAGGGGGATAAATCCAATGCTGAAGAATCATGCAAAAAGAAAAAAAAATCACTGTATATTAAGAAGAATTGGAAATGTTTTAGTGAATAATATGTCATTTTAGAAAGAAATGAAGAATTTATAAAATTTCAAAAGGTTGATGAAAGTGATATGAGTCTGCATATGTGGAACCAGATTGGAGTGCAGAAATTTGTCAGAGAACAGCGTTATAGTTCTACAACTTCCATGTTAGGACAACATTGCAGCAATATAGTGTAGTGGCTAAGACTATGAATATGGAGTTGGTCATTTCTGGGCTTTCCTACTTATTAGCTGTATGGCAATAAGCAAGTTATTTGACATCTCTGAACTGCAGTTTTCACACACATGGAATTAGTGATGGAACTCATATTATAGTTAATATAGTTAGGTAGGTAGAATATCGGTACAGAGTTAAATAGTTAAGAGATAGAAGATAGATAAGAAAAGGAAGAGAAGTCTGGAAATTGAACACAGGGCTTTTAGGTAACCATAGCAGGAATTTAGAATTCCCAGGCAGTAGGGAAATAAAATTCAACTTACAGCTACACAAACTGGTTGTTCCACAAGAGGCAATTATTTAAACTCAGTAAATTCAGAAGAAATATTAATTGATACTTACTATGTTACCAATCAATTTGACAATGAGGCTTCTAACACTGAAAATAAAACAATGATTAATAATAGCTACAATGTACTCAGACCACTATGTACTTAGCATTTTATTAGATAATGTTTAATACTATTAGAGTCAAATAAAGTAGCAAAGATACTACTTTGGCATTTCTCTTCGGGGAGATAGAAACATTCTATTTGGGAATTTAGCAATGGAATGAAATATTTCTTAGAAAATATAGCTGTTCTTTAAAAAATAAGAAGTTTTAATGATAATATCTTCCTTGATTCCACAAAAATATTCTTCCTCAATTGGGTTTATAAATACATGCTGTCAGTTTGTTGTCCTTGACTTTTATGCAGGCCACAAGCCCCTTGTTTACATTTTTAATTTGTATAAAAGTTTATTTTCCAAATTGACTATTCATGGCCAAATTTGAACTCAACAGTCCTAAATCATCTCAAGTTCCAGAAATTTTTATTGGATCACTGTTCCAGGTAAAAGGACTTTTTTGCTAATATGATTCAGATAATTATCTTAAATTGCTCCATAACTGTCAGGTTATGATTGTTATTAGGATTTGAGAGTGGCAGGTAGAAACCAGTTGTATATTCTAGTTGGGACAAGTAATCATTTGGATACATCTTGTTGATTTAGTCTGAGTTAAGTGCCTGCTCAATAAAATATGTGCCCATTACTGCATTTTCAAAGTCATATTACCACTACAAACCCCATGAAATTATAAATTAGTTCATAGAGTTGTTAAAAACACTCAACCATGTTATTTTAGGATATCTTCATTCTGTCCTTTTTTTTTAGCCATGATGCTAAATGACAGACACCCTGAGATGCTTAATATTCCTTCTTTTTTTAAGTTGTACCACAGTAAGTATTCAGATGAAAGAATGGCCCTCCAATGCCAATAAAAATTTCACATTATTTTTGCAACCCATTTCAAAGTAAACTAATACTTTGATAATACTTCAATTCCTTGCCAATTTATGTATCTTGTTTGCTTAGAATGAAATTCTCATTGAGAATTCAATTTGAAATTCAATTGAGAATTCAACTGAGACTTAACAAAAAGAATACATATAGCCCAACCTGTCTTGCCACTGTTTAATGCTTCACATTCCACTAAAAACCTATCCTTTGACAGCCCAACATCCTCAGGTTCACGGATCCCTCTCTTTTCCCTGCCTTTCAACTAGCCTTTTATCACACCCATAGTAGCAACTATTCTCTTTTACTTTTCTTTTTTACTTTCAACCTTTCTCTCCCTTAAAATGCTTTTGGGTATCTCTCATAAATAACATAGATGCAGACTTATGTTTTACCTTTTTGTTGATAATGTATATTTTAATGGGTGAATCTTATTTGTTTACATTAATTTTAATGACGGAATTTTTTTTTGGAAATATATCTTTGTAAAATTTTCTATGCTTTTCCTTTAATAAGTTTTTCCTCATTTTTGATTTCTGTTAGATTGATCACTTTTTAAAATATTTTCTTTTTTACTTTTATATTATTTTTTAGAATATATTCATCATATTTTCAGTTATTTTTATATTTACCCTTAAATTTATACATTACATAATTTATTTAATCTAGAGTTGCCAAGATTTTTTTAAAATCTCAAACTTCCTTCCCTTCCATTTTCCATGTCTTTGTTGTCTATTAAATCACATTATTTTAATCCTAAGAAAGTTACTATTTCTATTATTTTTGTTATCTTGGTTGAGCATTATTAATCAGAATTGATGTCTACTTAAATCTAACCACATATTTATTCATTTCTTTGTTCATCATTGTTTCTTACAACAACTTCCTACCACTGGGATTAGTTTCCTTTTTTCTTACTATACTCTTTAACTAACAATCATAGACCTTCTTTCAGTAAGGTTATGGATTTTAAATTCCTTTAATCTGTCTGAAGATGTCTTTATATGACCTTTAAACTCAACAATAGTTTCAATTGGTATGTACTTCATGGCTAACATTTACTTTCTCATCATAAAAACATATTACTACATTGTTTCCTGATACCATTCTTACTAATGTAACATCTGTCAGTATAATAATTGTTCCTTTGTTTGCAATTTTCCATTTTCCCAGATGCTTTAAGTATTTCTACTTTATCTTTGTGCTTCTTCAATTTATTATAGCAAGAGTTACCCCAGTATGAGTGTACTTTCATTTATCAGTCTTGGTTCTTAGTATGCTTTCTCAATCTGAAGAACAATAATTTTTTTTCAATTCTAAAAAACATTCAATAATTATCACTTTTTTTTGCCTCTTCTTATTCTATTAATTTCTTGTTTCAAAATACCTGTCTATTTGATTTTTTTAACTCTGTTCTCATTATCTTTTACCCATTCTTCCTTCTTTTTCATTTCATTATCTCTTTTCTCAGGACTAATTGGCATTTTCCTATTGTTTGCATCTGATTAATTAACTTAAGATGTTTAAGATTTTTTATGTGTTTTATTTTAAAGATTATAATTTTATTCCAAGAAAATCTTTTCCTTTTTTCCTATCTGCTTATTCTTTTTTCATGCTGTCCTTTTCATTCTGTGGGATTTCTCTTTCTTGTTTTTTCTTAATAATTTCTTACAGGTTTTTAAATAAATCAAACATTTACCATTTACTTAACCAATGAGAAACTAATGATAAAAAAATCTAAGCAACCAGGAAAAAAACTTTAATTCCAAACTAAAGTGTATATATATTTACACACCCACACATACATACCTGTATGTATATATGTATTTTTAATACAATACTTTCAATAGGACTAGAGTCCTTTATAAAGAGAGAAATAAAGAGCCACAGTCACAGGAAAAAGTCCACAGAAGCAGAGAAACCCTGAGAGGCTGAGAGAAAGGTCCTGGAGGCCAGAGGTTGGAATCAGCAGGGCACAGAGGCGTGGAAAGAGGCCTCCAAGAGGTGAATGAGAGGAAGCCTAGAGGTAAGGCCCAGAGGAAAAGGGAGAGATAAGCCATGCTGATCACACGCAGCTGAGCTCAGGGAGAAAGTAAGCCTAGGAGTGAAGGCAGAGACTGGCAGAGTCACCATTCTGTCCTGCCATGTGCCTAAATGCCCACAGCTGCAACTTGGCAAAGACAGCAGTGCCTCTTGATGATGCCTTGATGTGGACATTTCCATGTCCTCAGAACTGTAAGATTTTAACCTAATAAATTCCTATTATAAAAGCCAACCTATTTCTGGTATGTTGCTCCTAACAGGTTTTAGTAAACTAAAACATCTAGTATGTTCCAAGTCTGGTCCTCCTCACTGATGATTTCTTAATGCTTTATTATTTTTTTCCTTTGCTGGGCCATCACTTCCTGTTTCTTTGTATGTTTTGTAGTCTTTTGTTGATTCCTGGACATTTTGATATTTCAAAGTGTTATCCCTGGAATTTAGACTCTGAGGCTTCTGTTCTTCAAGTTTATATAAATCTAGTGTTATGACAGAACTTCCCTTGAATACCAGGAATTATCAAAAAAAGAAGGGAAAAAAAGAAAAGAGAAAACATCTTTTCCAGTCTTTATGGATTGAATTGTGAGTGCTCAGTCTTCAAAGCTTATTCAGACAGTGAGCTTAGAGAATAGCTCAGGACAAAGCATAGGGGCTGTCTTGATACTTTCTCCACATGTATCTTATCTTGGACATATGCATGTGTTCCTGGGAATTCCCTTTTCCCTAGGAAACGATTTCCCTATGGTCCACTGCACTTTATGCCCTACAGCCAGCAATCCTTTGCCCCAGGAAACCCCTTGACTTCTCTTCCACAGCATTCTGTTGGACAGTGCTGTGATCTACCTTCTACATGCAGGGCAAGTTCTGGGATGGTGGGGCCATCAGGCCACCGCCAGACAGATTGGACCAGACGTACATGCTCACAGAAAGTACACGAGGTGCCATGAGATCCTACCACTTGAAAGTAGACTTTGTCTTGATTTGGTGCTTGCCCTGTTATTGAAGTCCTTGAACTGTTTTCTAGAGCTATATAGAAGATGTTTCTACCAGTTCTTGCTAACTGTCTCAGAATGGAGGCCTGAAGTGTCTTACTCTATCATTTTGGTCAGGGGGTATGGAATATTTTTGCTGTAAACATTCAGATTGTTTTATTTTTATTTTATTGGTGGAGATTGTGAGATATATTTACTGAAAATCCATCATGTTGGTTGTTTACTTTTGCTATATTTTTTGTGAAAGTGATCGGTTCCTCGTGAGATATCTTAGCCCAAATTCTCTAGAAAACAGGACCTGTGGTAAAAGCTTAAATGTTAACCATATACTGGGGTAAATACCTGGTGAAGAAGGCATATAAGAAAAGAGGAAGTGAACCAGGGAAGGAATAAGAGAAAATACAAAGTTTGATATTACTGAGCTGTCCACAACTTTACAACATAACACAGCTTTTGCTCAGTCACGTAGTTATGCAGAGAAAGCTTCCACGGAACACTGCATTCTAGAAAAGTCTATTGGTAGGGGGATAATCGAAGAGCAATTTATCTCCTGTCTTTTCACCATCTCCTCTCTCATTGATCAAATTCTGCTTGAAGGAGAAGACACCTCACGCTGTAAGGGGATTCTGGGAAAGGCACAACTCTAACAGGTCCATCCTGGACAATTGGCTGTAGCAGTAGTATCTCTTTGTTAGTTGATGCTTTAAGTGTGTCATCTTTGGTCATTGTAGATACACATGGCACTTTTGGAACTGCGGTTTTTGAAGAAGAGTGTGAGCCACTATTAAGATTATTTATCCAAGAATCAAGAGCAAAAAACAAGGCCAGGAGAGCAGACAAGAAAGATTGAATTTGGGATGAACTCAGACTAAATCTGTACAGAAAGAGTGTTTATTTCACAGGAATTCTATGTGTCCTTGATTCTGCAAGTGCCATTAGAGGGAGATTTCTGTATGGATTTATGCTATGGCCCAAGTGGTCCTAAACCAGTTTTCATGTTTGTTTCTCAGCTTAGTATTATACCACCAAGAGGGTAATGAAAATTCAGTTTTAATATTTATGCATAGAAGAGGTTAGGATTTGCACTTTTCATAGGTGACTTTTTACTCCTACCTTAAACTCTAGGAAAAGTAAAGTTTTCTCCTTACACTTCCAATCTTTTTCTGGTTATCTTTTCTGAATTGGTGGGCAGTTTTCAGCTTTTTCTGGCTTTAGTCTTTATGTACAGAAATAAATTTTAGCTACATCAGTCTCCTGGCATCCATTTATGGATATTAGAACCCACCCACCAGCCCCTTGGTTCTAATCTTGGGTAAAAAAAAAAAATCACAGTAACTGCAACACTGTGAGTTTCTGCTTGTTCTGGCTTTAATACTTTTTCTTTTTCAGTGCTGACACCTAGGGATTTCTGTTTCTTTCTTCTGAGATTGTTTGTGCATTTAACATTTTTTCTTGTTTTTTTTTTCTCATCTATCGTTTTAATGTTTTATAAAAGAAAGGAAGGTTTATGACAGCTCAATTCACTATATTGTTGAATGTATCAACTATTACTTACAATACCAGTTGGTAATAAGAAGGAAAAGACAAATGATATAAGAGCATTTAAGAGAGAGAAACTAATCTAATCTAAGTCAATCAGTGTGGACATAGGAGGGTGAATGTAGCTGTGTGTTGAGGGAGAATGAAAAGGAAAATGCCAGAGGCTATCTTATTAGTTATGATCCAGAAGATGGAAGAGCATGTTAAGAATTTCATCTTTACACTAAGAGTAATGTAATGACAATGATGAATTTTAAGTGAGGGAGCCATGCAATCTTACTTTTAGTTCAAATATGTAAATCTGTCTTCAGAGCGGAAAGAAGAGTGGCAAGCAAGAGTGGATGGATGTAGGGAAAACTAGTTGGAAGATCATGAAATAGCTGGTAATTAACCAGGCAGGGAAATAATTCAGCCTTTAAATATTGATAGAAAAAGTAGTACAGTGATTATTTCTAATTATTAAATTAGAAACTGCCAATTAACTGCCAATTCTAGCTACCCTAGTAGGGACTGAGCAGCAATCCTCATTTACAATTACTTCAACCTTACCTCCTTAAAGTTGGTTTACACTGCTGCAGCCAGAGGGATTGCTTTAATATGTGTTTTGGATCACAGCACCCCTGAACTTAAAACCTTTCCTTGTATTCTCAATGATCTCAAGGAAAAGGCTGAACTCCTTAAAAGGGTACACAAGCCCCTTTGCATCTGAACCTTATTTTCCTCTTTTAGATTGAACTCTGTCCATTCTTGTCAAACACTGAGATCCAGCCAGATTGAAGAATTTCAGTCCCACAAACATGCCACACCCTCTCCGACCCTCTGGCATTTTAAATGTGCCCATTGCCTTGCCTCCAACTCCTCTCCTGACATGCTCCTTCTTCCCACTCCTAATCCCTATCACACCCCAAAACATGTTTTACCTGGCTGATGCAGAACACAGGTTTTACGGTACTCATCACTTCCTCTCGAAATCCTTACCGGAGCAGGGATTGGTGATTTCCTGCCATTGCGATGATCATTACTGTAATTGCTCACTTGCCCTGGGGAATTGCTTCTGTATCCTCTGTGAGGAGGAACATTATGTTCTTATTCTCAGATGTGTTTCTAGGTGCTTGATAACTACTTGTGGGATTAATGAAGAAATGAATGACTGAATGTTTGAATAAATGAACATTTTTTTATATTTTATGTATCTCTACCCCCAACAGTATTAAACCAAAACTTTGTAAACTAGGAACTCTATAACCTAAACAAATGGTTTACTTGCAGTTTCTCAGAAGAGTCTCATGATTGGTAACTAAAGAAGGTATGAGTTTTCACCTGCTTTTTGGTGTTCCCCTAATGAAACCATGGAGCATTAAAAAACCCAAAAAACATACCAACAAAAAATGGTATTTTTAATCATGGTTCACATATAATCCCAAAGAGTATGAAAACAAAACAAAAAAAAATCCTAAATGGTTAAAAAATGGGAGGGATTCTCTAACCTCTGCTGTACGTTCCTTTTCTTTAGTTTCATGTTGTGGGTGAAATATATTTGTAGTTTCTGTGTTGCACAGCTTTAGCTCTCGACCAGTGTTCAGGAGACAGTTGATTTTGCCCGGAATATACTCATCTTCTCTGAGACCTTTGGATGAAATCTAGGGATGTTTAGGTAGAGCATCTGATCCTGCTAGCTGCCTAGTTTTACATCCCTGTCAGCAGTGTGCTGCCTAAATCTTGCTACATGATTCAGCTATGATGGATTCTATCGGTTCGTGATATTGACATTGTTCTCTGTTGGTTTCAGAATCCCATGATGCCTTTTGGAATATCTGAAAAGGAATCTAATAGCTTGTCAAGGGAGCCTGCCCAGACCCTGAGGTCAGATTGAGATATAATTAGGGCAAAATAAATAGATTAACCTTAATTATCTAAATAGTTCAATGCTTCTTGTCCATTATGTACATCCCATGTCCAAGTTTATTTCAGTTTCAGCTTATGTTTATTCTTTTAATCTACTATATCTTTAATAACTGCAGATTTATAACTCTCTCTCTGCATGTTTTCTAGCTTTGGACCTTTTAAAAATATCTTATTTCTTGTTTCCATATAACAAAATACTCTTTTTTGGCCTATTAGTTTCTATCATTGTGGTTAAGATGATTGAAGAGGTTATCTCATTTTTATTTATAGCTACATAACAATATAATTTAGTTTGAAATGCTTGGTAATGCAAAATGTTGTACCAAAATGTTTTGTGAATATATAATTAGGTTAAAGTTTAATTGTAATAGAAAGCAGGGGTAGGATTTACATGATGTGAGTCAGCTTTCTTATTATATATGACATCATTCTGAATCAATTTCTTGATTTAATCTGATTTATACAATTTGTCCAAACATAAAATGTTTGTAGAGTTCAAAAAGATGTGAAAAAATCGAGAATCATTCTTGATAAAATGCTGCATGTCAAAGAGAGTAATAAGTATTCATTAATCTGGATGAATTTTTATATAATTCCTTATAAACTTGAAATCATTCTTAACAGGAAAAGCTATCATTTTCTTTTATAAGGAAAAAATTATCAACATTACTTTCTTATTGAAAGTATTATATTAAATATAAGAGCAAGTAGGTGCCCTAAATATGGTAGCTAATTTTCATGCTTCAAATCTTTTATATTAGCAATTCATGTTTTTGATTACATTAAATACTTTTTTTTGGTTGACTATTTTACCTTTATATTTAAAAAAATAAAAATATTTAATTACCTTGGGTTTCTATTAATATCATTTTAATTGAAAACAAAAGTTATGTGTCTACTGCAGAAAATTAAATCTGTTTAAGAAACTGAAACTCACTTATTCTCCTGCCACCCAGAGATAATCATGTAATAAGGTTATATATTCCTTTTTATTTCATTTTATATTCAGCATAATTAATATTTACTTTTTCAAAAAATTCCTGTTTTTGTACTTCTTTGTAGCTCAACTTTAGAGTCAAACTTCCAATTTCCCACTGGGATTTTGATTGGAAGACATTTAATTTAAAAGTTAATTTGAGAGAGAATTGATATCCTTACACTGCTGATTCTTCCCTTTATGGGACATGTCTTTTTTTTTTTTCAGACACACCTTTTTTTTATATAGACCTTAAATATTTCTTTTGTAGACAAAAATATTTATTCTAGTTTTATTATATAGTACTCACTCCCCTCTCCCCCCAAAATGTTTCCCACACACATTTCCTGATATGATTAATGGATTATTGTTGGTGCTGTGCTGTTGTTAATATATTTTTTTATTTCTCACCCCCTTGTTGTTTGTGCTCACTGTCTGCTTTCTCTGAGTTTTTGTGTCTTTCCTTGTTTCCTCTTTGTGTCTCCTCTCTGTGATATCTTGCATCATCTTGTGTTAGCTTGCCACCCCAGCCTTTTGTGACAGCTTTCTATCTTGCTTGTCCTCTTTGGGAGGCACAAGGAACCGAAGCCAGGACCTCTCATGTGCTAGGCAGACACCCAAATGCTTGAGCCACATCCTCTTCGCAGTTGTTAATATTTTTTATCTAAGCCACCTAGTTCTAATTTCTAATTCCTCTTCATTTTTTCTTCAGAGGATTGACCAGGATTTTTTAGATGATAATCATATCACCTGAAAATGCCAGTTTTATCTCAACTTGATCAAATTTCAGAAGCCAATTAGTTTTTTTGCGTGATTGAATTTAGATGGCAATGTTAAGAATAATTTTGAAGATTATACCTGAAAGCAGGAATCCTAGCTTTACTCCAAATTTCTATTTGCTATTAGCATGTTTATCATTTCTATTAGTAGCATATTAAACATTTTAAATTCAGAAATGGACTTTGAATAATTATTTACAGATCTGTCATGTTGGAGGATGATCATGTGCTTATTTCTCCCTTACTCTGTTAAACTAGAGAATTTTATAAATATATTTTTTAAATGCTGAAAATCCTTAAATTCCTGGGTAAAACCCATCAGTCATAATGTGCTATTATTCTAATACACTGTTGGATTTGTTTAATGAAAAATACTTTAGGCTGAAAGTAACTATACATTTCAATTCAAATTGCTTTAAAGAAGAGAAATGTTGTTGTTCACCAAACAAGAAGCCCAGGTAGGACATGCTAGAAGCTGGTGGGTCAAAGAGCTCAACAATATTATCAAGAACTCATGTTATTTTCATCTCCCTGCTATGTCATTCTCAATGTGGTTGTAAAATCCACTTTTAATAGCTGAGGTCTTTCTATTCCATAAATCATCTCTAATTTATTTAATCACTACCTGTTTATTGTATATTTGGATTATTTCAAATAATTTACACTTACAAATGGCATTGAGAAAAATTAGTTTGGACTGTTCTTTTCTTCATTGTATATTTTTTTCCTTAAGTTAAACTCAGAGAACTGGATGTACTGGATTTAAAGCCATGAGCATTTCAAGGCTCTAAACAAGTAACTGTCTCACATAGTTTCACAACTATATAGGAGAGTTCCTTTTCTTCTGCTTGCTCTCTCTGCACCATCACTAGCATTGTATTATCATTGAGAGAGAAAATAATTGTGGTGATAGAAATATGTATATGTGCATTCCAATTAGATTACCCTCACCAGTGTAACACGACGTTAATCCTACATTATATTGTGATAGTGTGTAAGGTGGTTCACAAGTTTCAACTGCTTTCAGTACTTTGGTATAAATCTTATTGATGAACAGGGAGAGCTGAACTAATTCTTTAGAGATTCACATTTCTTTCAATTCAATTCCTCTTTATGTGTTAAGAGGACAAAAATATTAATGTAAAATAATGCGCAGCCCTTCCTTCCTTCTCTTTGGATCAGAAATTTCATTTGTAAAGGCCTGCATAGGAAAAGAAAGATTAAAAGTGCCACAGGCTGCTGGAAGAAGAGTGTTCCAATAATTTGATGTGAGAGACAAAAGAATGGCAAAATACATAAGGGCTTTTACTTATGGATAGCAGAGGAAAACAAGGGCAATATAAGAAGTAGTTCTAGGGATTATAATTCTTTCATGATATTTGACAAATATAAGTAAAGGAGTTGCTGTATGTTGAAATTATTTTAGTTTGCATGGATTGTTTTGTGTTCCATAGTACCTCTATGTGACTGAACCACATCATTTTTAAAACTTTACATACACATTTTGATTGTGCTCAGCATGGCCATCACGAAATCCAAGATAACAAGTCAGTTTCTGCCAGCATTATAATATTTACACTTCACCACTCAGTTCTTTCCTATTTCTTATCTATAATAAGGATGCTTCTTTCCTATCAGACTGGACAATGAAGAATCCGTTGAGCATAACCATGTGTGAGCTATTGTGGTAATGTTATGATGAGGAAATACGAGGAAAGTAGTTAAGATAACTTGGAGGAGACAGACCAACAGTTACAGGAAAAGCATGTTTATTTGCTTACACTGAATCTATTCCTCAACATTGTGATGTTGATCACAAACTAATCAGCCCATACCATTGTGGAGAAACTCAGCTCCATCCTCAGTTCCAAAGGTGGTTGGTGATTAGTTTAAATCAACAAGTACATGACATTATTGAAGGCCTGTCAGTTCAGATATATGGGAAGGGCCATATTCACTGGGTGAGGAAGAGACTCCCTTCCAATGGATGTGAAAAAGTAAGTATATTCTCATTTGCTGCTGGGAGCCCTTATATGACCCCAGGGTAACCAGTTTGTGGTAAAGCCAACAATGTAACCAGCAAAGCAAAGAGATGGAAAGAACTTAAATCCCTGGTGACATAATTAAGTTACTGAATCCACAATCCATGACATCTTCCCTCCTCTTGACTTCCTGTTATGGGAGCTAACAAATTTTAAAAATATTTTACACTGGAGTTTCTGTTATTTACAGTTGAACACATTCCAACTGATATAACAGCTAATTATTAAACACAAATAATTTTCACCTTTATTTATTGCAATGTGGCTATGTACATTCTGGTGCCCATTGTTATTTTTAGTGCAAGAAAATATTATTTTTCTTCCCAAACATATTTACTCTTGAATTAATAAAAAAATACTTTTTACAAAACTATGTCTCTTCTCTCCTTTTACTCTGCTTAAATGTTATGATTTGAAAATAAAACATAACCAACATTTTTATGTGAGAAAATTTAAAATACTATTGTATTCCATCCTAGCAAAACTTGAATATAATATTGATTTTCATGAATTGCAACTCTCTAATATTATATAATGTTTGAATGAATTTATTTTAATTGTCACTTATTTTGGCAGAAACATTTTAATGTATCATAACAGTTTTCTGTGTTTTGAATTTGCAAGGTCTAAAGGTATGAGAGAACATGTTTTTATTTTTAATTACTGTTATTGACATGATTATCTGTGATTAAAATTTTCTTTGACCCTTCAATAGCCCTTACTGCTAATTTTTACAAGAAAAATTAGTAAAATAGGGACTTCTGATAATTAGATTAACTTGCATAAAATAGGGCAATTCAACAATAAAGATTAAGTAGACAGCTTTTTACATTTTGCAAAATAAATTTTGAAATTTCAAAATGTCTTAGACTGAAATAGATTAATTTTATGAAGCAGATAAAATATGCAGGGTGTGAAGTAAAGCCTTCAAGTGTGTTAAAGCCTAAAATCAGGCATATACTTTGTTTTTATAAAATTTGTGTTTCTGCCCTTGATTCCCCTTCCAGAAAGAGTGTAAATGGGCCAGAGGAAAGGCAGGGTTTTATATTAGAGTGGGAACTAGGTTGAGAGAGCCCATACTGGATTTTAGGTGAGTGTCTCATGTTCTGGAGCTGCTATGACAAATAGCACTAACTGACTTCAACAATAGGAATTTATTCTCTTACTTTTGGAGGCTAGTTTTGAAGGCAGTGTTCTCTTTAAAGCCTGCATTTTGGGGTTATAATCTGAAAAACATCAACATTGGTAGGATGGGCTGAGAACACTAAGAAATAATACAAAGAGTACAGTAGTCTATAAAAGAGTAGACTGAAATTCCTCATGTTGACACAAGGATGTTGAGGTTCAAGGGAATGATAACCAGCTATCAAAATATTTTACTCTTCTGAGGTAAAAGCTTACTGAGAAATAAAAGAGCACATTGAAATGGAGAGTTACTAAGATTTCTCATGAGTCTAGGGCATACGGCTTTTGCCTTGGACCTGGTATGATTGTGGAGGAAATTCTGGATCTTGGCCATTTTCTGAGGCCTTTATGTCAGATGGGTTTTTCCAGTTACGCTGTTGGCTTTCAATTATAGGACTAATGCAAAAACTTGTAAGTCAACTACTCATCATTTAGCATTGGTGGATTACTTCAGCTTACTGTGGCTTTGTCCCCAGTCAAGTGACATTTGCTGTAAAGACTGGAGTATAAATGAAAGAAAATTCAAACGAGTGGCATACTGACTGCTAAGGCCTCAGCAGAGACACAAATCTCAGGAAAGACTTTGAGACCTCTGGGGTTTCAGCAATGATTGAGGGCCACAGAGGTGTATGCAGCAGATGCTGTTCCCTCAAGTGGATGCCTTAGGCCTTGGCATTGACCAGCCTAGGGAGCCTTGTGTTGCAGACTGACTGAATGACTTCAGATTACTTGCAGAGTGGCTATGACAAGATTTGAGCATAGTAGAAACATATGCGTCTATATATAGGCCCTTCAAGCAGTAGTGGGTCCAAAACTGTCTGACACTTCTTAAATTGTGATTCAATTGAATTCCAGAAGTGCCAGGTGATTAGAGAAATTCTATTGTAATTTCTTACACCTGGCATTGTCACTCAGCTATTGATTAACAGTCACAAATTTTACTGTATATTTCTATATTAAGTGTATAGTAGTAGTTATGAACTTACAAAACAACTACATGGAAATGATTTCACATTACTGCATCTTACCATAGATGCAAATGTCACTCTATACCAGGTTAGGTTGGCTCTAGATTGGCTAATTACATATAAGGGGGGAAACATCTCTAAAAGACAGAAGTCTGGGATCTAAACAATTCCATAGCAAAATGCAGTCTAAAGAGCTATTCTAACATAGTGATGAAAATTCTGTTCTAAAAATAATTGTACCCTCAACATTAAATTCAGTACATGGATACCAGGAAGACAGGACTCAGAAACGATACAGAAATTAACAATTTTTTGTATGGCACATAAGGACATAAGTTGTTTGAAATGGGGCTGCCACCATTGCCAGTTTCCAAACTTTGGAAGAAGGCAGTCTTGTCAAAAATGCCACCTTTTATGAGAGTGAAGACAGTATGCATAGGTCAATTTTTAGTACCTGATGTGGTCAATTCACAGTGGTAAAATTAACCACAATAAATTAGTCTAAATTCACATGTCATGAAATATATTTTTATTAGAGAAGTTGTGAACTTACAAACCAATCATGCACATGGGCAGAGTTCCTATACAACACCTTTATCAGCACATCACACCATGTGGGAACATTTGCTACAGATTATGAGATAATATCATCATACTATTACCACTAACCATGGCCCAAAACGTACATTTGGCACACTTTTTCCACACTTCGCCATTATCAACACAGTACATCTTTGACGTAGATGCATGAATATTACAGTATTGCTGTTAACCACAGTCCATAAGTCACTCCAGACAGCAAACTTTTTTATTTTTTAAATTTAGTCATTGAGAGGTCCATATTCTATTTATCTTTGTGCCCTATTATCAACTGGTTTCTAAAAAAGTAGGGATTCTGGGAGAGTAAGTTTTGATTTAATATAACTTACGAGATCTTAGAAGATTAAATTTATTCCAGTAATAGAAAGTACAGAAAGTAGCAGCTGGAGATGCTCTGATTCTAACCAACATTGACTAAATCTATCACAGATGCTGAGCAGGAAAAGATTTTGAGGAGGAGGATTTTTACAGATGAATTTCACTTAAGAATTTTAGACTTCCAGCTTTTACCTCACAAGAGTTAAATAATTTGCCTGCACATTTTTGTGTTGAGTTGTGTTTTCCCAAAATATATGTTGACTTTTTTTTTTAAGATTTATTTATTGATTTATTTCTCTCCCCTTCTTTCCCCCCGCCCCCTCACACGCCCCAGTTGTCTGTTCTCTGTGTCTATTTGCTGCGTGTTCTTTGTCCACTTCTGTTGTTGTCAGCGGCATGGGAATCTGTGTTTCTTTTTGTTGTGTCATCTTGTTGTGTCAGCTCTCAGTGTGTGCGGTGCCATTCCTGGGCAGGCTGCACTTTTTTCGCACTGGGCGGCTCTCCTTACGAGGCACACTCCTTGTGCGCATCAGCACTGCACATGGGCCAGCTCCACACGGGTCAAGGAGGCCCGGAGTTTGAACTGTAGACCTCCCATGTGGTAGACAGACGCCCTAGCCACTGGGCCAAGTCCGCTTCCCATATATTGACTTTCTAAACAAAGGTACCTGTGAATGTATTCTTATTTGGAAATAGGATCATTATAAATGGAATTTACTAAGTTAAAATGAGATCCTTTGGGAGTATGGTGGGCCCTTAATCCAATATGAGTGGTGTCCTTCTAAGAAAAGTAAATTTGGATGCAAAGAGCCAGACACAGGAGAGGAGAACACCATGTGAAGAGGCATAGAAGAGGGCCATGTGACGATGGAGGCATAGTTATGACAAGACAAAGAAAGCCATGGATTACCGATCACTACTAGAGCCAAAATTGAGTCTTAGGAGATTCTTCCATATATACTTCAGAAGGAGCATGGGCTTCCAACACCTTGAATTCAGACTTCCAGCACCCAGAACTGTAAGAATATAAATTTTTGTTGTTTTAAAGCATTCAGGTGTGATATTTTTTTATGGCAATCCTAGGAAACTAAGACATATATTATTATTCCCTTAGACCTTAAAGTCCATGGACTAACATGACAAAATTTAGTCTTTGAATGTCAACATCTCTCTATGAGCTTGTTAAGGGTTTGGGGAAGTATATTCATATTAGAGTATCTTTGGGTTTGGCATATTATTATTGAAGTGTCTTTCTTCTTAGACTTGTCCTTTAAGCATTTTTGAAATGTTGCATTAGATGAAGTGGTTAGGCATAATTTGAAATAGGAAGTATACTAGAGATTTATATTTAGATAAAGAATGGTTGTGAGTTCATTTCTTTAATGTTCTGTCCTGACCTATTTTCTGGGGCAAAATCTGTTCAATCCATTAGTGGTTCCAGTAGGCTATGTGCAAGATCAGTGGTCTATGTTTGGAGAGTGGCTTGCAGAACATGGATACATAATTGTCCTGCCAGATTCTTGGTCGCCTCCCTTGAAGATAACCACAGGACTTATTGCTTATTTTGAGCACAAGTTAAAAGAACAAAAGTTGAGGAATGTTAAGAGGCCAGTGCTTTTTCTCTACTCTTGATCCTCCATCTTCCTTACTAGATTACTAGAGGGACCTATACTAGTGTGACACTTCTGGACTTTCTCCATCCCCTCACTTACTTGTCCTCAGAAGACATGGAGTGATTAATCTGCTTATGAAATTTGGGAGGAATATGTTGGGTGTGCTGAGCTGAGGTCTTCTCTTTTTCCTCTTGGATGTGAGTCCTCCAGGAGGCACATGAGTTCTCCCTCCACTTCTTACTATAACGCTCCCTCAGGGAAGTATTCCCACAGACCAGCACTCATAAAAATTGCACAGATGAGTCTTTACATCATGACAATCAAAGGATCTAGATTATGATCTTTATTCATGCATACAATTAGCAATATCTTGCTATCCAGGCTTCATTAGTAATAAAAGTGCTATTTGCCTTCCAGTTGTCCACATATTCTCGTACTTCTTAACTTTTTAAATCAATCCACCTGTTCTTTTTTTCTCCATGATAGCACTTACCATCACTTAACTTACTTTATTTTTCACTTTTTAAATTATTATTTACCTTTTTTTTCTGTAAATTCTAAGACCTGTGAGGGCAGAGAGTTTTGTAGTGATTTATTTGAGCTGTGTCTCTGGTGCCTAGAAAAATGCCTGAAATATAGTAGGTGCTCAATAAATATTTGTTGGATTAATGAAAATTATTCCAAGCTTGAGCAAAAAAGGGATATTACTTATTTATCCTCCTTCATGAATCCAAAAATAGTCTTGAGTCATATAATTTTTGAATTAGAAAAAAATTTGTATTTTACTCATACTTGAGAAAAGTCACAGAACATTATTTAAGCAAGGGAATGACCAAATTAAAACACTTTAGGAATATTATGCTTGCTATTGGGTACAGAGGGATGAAGCAAAAAAAAAAAAAATTAAAGCAAGCACATGAATTTGTCAGCTTTTGCAATGGTCCAGTGAGGAAAAACAAAAGCTACTCATGCTCAAGTGCAATGAAGATTGCAAATAAAATAATGGTTTTAAAAGATATTATAAAAAAGAACCAAGTAGACTCAGAACTTGAGTGCTTATGAGGATGGCTTTTTATCAAATCCAAAGATGACTCTGAGGTGTGCTGCTTTGGTGGCAGCATTATCAGTGAGAAGTAAATACATAGGGAAATAAAGAGGAAAAAGAATATTATTTGTGTATGTGTGTGTAGTGTGTGTTTATCCTCCTACTGAAAACCATTGTTTCATATTTTTGTCCGTTTTTTTTTTCCTGAGGAAGATAATTTGTTTTCTGTTACTATCTTGCCCAGAAATGGCAGTTGTCTAGCCATCTTAATATTTTATCAATAAAACAATGAATAGAATTTTTTAAAATATAGTTTTTATTTATTTTTAAAAGATATTTAGATTGCATGAAATGTTACATAAAAAAATAAGGGATTCCCATTTGCCCCACTCCCCACACCTCCCAATTTTCTCCACATTAACAATTTCTTTCCTTAGTGTCGTACATTCATTGCAATTGATGAACACATTTGGAGCATTGCCACTAAGCATGGATTATAGTTTGCATTGTAGTTTACACTCTGTCCCACTCAATCCTGTAGGTTATGGCAGGATATATAATGGCCTGTATATTTCATTGCAGTGTCATTCAGGACAGTTCCAAATCTTGAAAAAGCCCCCATATTACCCCTTTTTTACCCTCTCCCTGACTTCAGCACCTCAAGTGGCCACTGTCTCCACATCAATGATATAATTTCTTCCATTGTTGGAATAACAACAAGTCTATAGTAGAATACCAGTAGGTCTACTCTAGTCCATATTTTATTCCCTAGCCCTGAGGATTCTGGGATGGTGATGCCCACTACATCTCTAATTGAGAGGGGCTATGATCCCATATGGCTGATGGATGAGACTCTCTTGCTTGCAGTTATAGACTCTCTTGGTTCCTTGGTGTGGAGGTTGTCCATCTTTGCCTCCTTATTAGTTGTTCTGGGTGAGTCCAATAAACTGGAGAGTAGGTGTTGCAACTCCGCTGAGGCTCAGGGTCCAGCTGGCACATGACAGCCCAGAGATTCAAGTCTCTTGGACATACACCTACCAATTCCAGCACCAACTATAGGTTCAAATAGAAGGGACAGAAGAGGCATGTGTAGAGAAGTCACATCTGAGTCCAACTCTGTCATACTTGGGAGTGTGCTTGGTGCAAGGCACCAAACTCCAGAGCTATTTATCATGATTGTAGGACCTGGGTGTCGTAGAGGTGTCTCCAGAGCCCCCAGGAGCCACATTATTTGGAATAGTATCTACTTTGACAGTCAATGAGTCAATGAGGTCCTGCTGAGATGTACATGTTACCCCTCTGATGACCTCCTGACTCACTTTGAAGTCTCTTAACCATATAAACTCATTTGTCTTTACCTTTTCCCCCTTTTATTCAAGGTCTTTTTCCAGTTGCTTCACCAGCCGGTGCTTGGTAGTAATCCCTCAGTGCCAGGGAGGTTCATCCCTGGGAGTCATGTCCCATGCTGGAGGGTTGGTAATACATTTATATGCTGAGTTTGGCTTACAGAAAGGCCACATTTGAACAAAATAGAGGCCCTCAGGAGGTAACTCTCTTTGGCACCTACAACACTAGGCTAAGTTGCAAGTTCAAGAGCAAAGGCTTATAAGCATAGTCATCAATATCAAGGGCCCATCAGTGGACCATGCTTCTTCACTAGTCATTGCCCCTGTACTTGGGGGATTGTTGCTGTTCCATTTGAGAATGTGGCAGAGCTCCCCAGGATGGGAATTCATATTCTTTCATTTGTCGTGTAAATCTCTACCTACTGCGGCAATGCCCTATTATGTTTGAAAATATTTATATACATTATATGTATGCCTAGGTGAACTTCCTTCCATGTATCACCCAGCAATGACACCTCAATGACACCTCACACCAATGATTGCCCCTGCCATGGCTTTTACCTTTCTGTGATTCAAAGCTTCTTCAAAAATGAAGCCAAGAATATCACCAAATACAATTAATAGGAAAATGAAATAATAACAATAGGTTTAAACATAAGAAATAAAATGCATATTAATTTATAAA
Organism: Dasypus novemcinctus; assembly: GCF_030445035.2. Lineage (NCBI taxonomy): Eukaryota > Metazoa > Chordata > Mammalia > Cingulata > Dasypodidae > Dasypus > Dasypus novemcinctus. The sequence goes on from NC_080676.1 coordinate 128,346,172, forward strand.
AGCTAAAACTAAAATATAGTAAAAAAATTAGGATATTAAAAAAATAATGAAATATATTTAAAAAATCTTTTCGATGTTTTGCTTTTCATCCTATAATATCTGTTGTCCTGTATGTACAGTTGCGTTTTCTTACATTTCTCCTCCAGTGTCTTACTTTTTTTCATTTTGTTTTCAAAGAAGTTTTAGGTCACAGTAAAGTCACATACAGAACACATGGGTCTCCCATATACCTAAAATCCTCCCCCTTTTTCTCCTTCCTGTATTAATAACCTTTTTACATGTGGATGGTGCATTTGTTACAACTCATGTACAAATACTGAACCATAACTTCTAGCCATGGTCAATGGATTACATCATGCTTTACATTTTAGTCCATACACTTCTATAAATTTTTCATGAGATTTAACATGGCCTGTATCCGTCATTGCAAGATCATGCAGAACACTTCCATTGCCCCCTAAATACACTGTCCTCCATCTGTTCTATTCCTCTCCCCCTCCCCTCAGGACCCATGGCAACAACCAGTCTTCACTTCTTGAAGGACAAGATTCATAGATACTTGCAACAACACTGAGGGCTTGACACACAGTCTGTTATCTCCTATTAGGAACCACCCATGGTCTCGAGAGACACCCTCCCCTCTGTTTGAGAGCATATTGGGCCTCCCCAGGATGGGAGTTGAGTGTGAATTTATTTTGAAAACTCTTTAGCTGTTCAGTGGACTAGAGTTTCAGCTCCACAAAAGCTGGAACCTGTCTCTCTTGTTTACTACTGCATGCCCAGTGCCTAGACCAGTGCATGGAACATGTTAAGTACTAAATATGCTTGGATGTATGAATAAATATTACTATAAAATATTAATATATTGCATTATAAATATATTACATACATAACTATGTAATGATCTGAAGTCTTTCTGATATAACTTTTAGAGCAACTCTTTGCTCTGGATATATGCTTATTTCAAAAATCAAAGAAAAAAATGTTCAAGTAAGTGAACTATGATCAAAGCAACAATTAACATACAGATTTGGAAGAGGTAGAATCTTTCAGTTATTTCTAAATATCCAGTGCTCCTTGGGACATGATTTTATTCAATCAAAAAAGCACATGAAGCTTTATAAAAAGAACTTTAAAATGATATTATTTTATTTAAAAATAATCTGCATACTTGATTATTAGTAAACATGATTTTCTGCACACCTCACAATTAAGCTTAGAATGAGACTGCTGATCTACGCATTTACATTATATATACAACAGTGCAACCCAATTTTCTCTTCTGAAATGTGAGTTCTAGACCCATGAATTGCATTTGGATAAGTGAGATTCATTTTTTTAGTACCTGATAATGACTTGGTTTAAATAGTCTTTACCTAAAGAGTTGATGGTTCTCAAATTATGATCCAAATATTTTGACCTTGCCATCACTGTAAAAATGCACAAAATGTATGGAAAATTTAGCCCTCTATTTTCTGATTCATTTACTCATCAAATGATCTTATTAAAACCACTTTATAGTCAGGAAGCTTGGTAGCAAATTATTTCTAGTTTATTTCATAGTTCCAGGAAGTTGACACTTACTAACCCAGGCTGAGTCCTTATAGATTCTCTTCAGTGTGTAAACCGGAACTCATGTAGATATTATGTTGCCACAATCAAAGGAGAGATGGGTCTCAAAATCCTCCCTAATACATTTCTTATAAGCCACTCACTAAATTTCCATCATCTATTCATTCACATCCTCTATTCCCCCCTTCCCCTCACACACACATTCAAAGGAATAATTTCCATTCTGCTTTTTACAGAATTATGTTTGTTCATAATTATTTGAATCTTATTAACTATATATGATTTCTTTGAAGTCTGGTATATTTTTCATATCTTTATATTCTTTTGCATATTGCTGATGTTTCCTCTTTTCTTTACAAAACAGTATAGCTCTAGTCTCCTAAATTATTTTTCTTAAAAAGAGAAATATTCTAGGCTTTGATGTGTTCAATATTAGTAAAATCATATTTTTTTTTTATTTTTATTTTTATTTTTATTTTTTTTATTGACTTTGTAATAATATTACATTAAAAATATATATGTGAGGTCCCATTCAACCCCACCCCCCCACCCCCCCTCTCCCCCCCCCCCCCCAACAACACTCGTTCCCATCATCATGACACATCCATTGGATTTGGTAAGTACATCTTTGGGCACCTCTGCACCTCATATACATTGGTTCACATCATGGCCCATACTCTCCTCTATTCCATCATGTAGGCCCTGTGAGGATTTACAATGTCCGGTGATTACCTCTGAAGCACCATCCAGGGCAGCTCCATGTCCCGAAGACGCCTCCACCTCTCATCTCTTCCTGCCTTTCCCCATACCCTTTGTCCATTATGTCCACTTTTCCCAATCCAATGCCACCTCTTCTATGTGGACACTGGATTGGTTGTGTCCATTGCACCTTTATGTCAAGAGGAGGCTCAGATTCCACCTGGATGCTGGATGCAATCCTCCCATTTTCAGTTGTAATCACTCTAGGCTCCATGGTGTGGTGGTTGTCCTTCACCTCCATCTTAGCTGAGTGTGGTAAGTCCAATAAATCAGATTGTAGGTGCTGGAGTCTGTTGAGGCTCAGGATCTGGCTATCACATTGTCAGTCCAGAGATTCAAATCCCCTAAATATATCTTAAACCCCAACATTAACTGCACCTCCAGCACATTAGCATGAAAGTCTTATGAAGGGAGATCCCATCTGAGTCCAGATTCATCACACATAAACACCATTTCCAAAGAGGGGCCATCTGCCCTGGTAGTTAATCCCATCGGCCATGACCATAACTCCCATGGGTCTCTTTAGCCCTCAAAGGAACCAATATCTGGGGGTTGTATCTGCTTTATCTGTCTCTCTGACTCTGCTCAGTTGTGCATGAGGGCAAACCTTCTGCCAGCCTCCAGACTCTTTTTTAGAAACTCGTAGCCATATAAACTCATTTCTCCTTTCCATTTCCCCCTTACTTTAGGTCAAACAGCATTTTAAAGTCATGGTATTTTATGTAGACATGGATATTCTGCTGATCCGCATTGAACCTTCCGTATAAGGTCATTTTCCAGTTGCATCATCAGTTGGTAGTTGATAGTGGTCCCTCGTTGCCAGGGAGGCTCATCCCCGGGTGTCATGTCCCACGCTGGGGGGAAGGCATTGCATTTACATGCTGAGTTTGGCTTCGAGACTGGCCACATTTGAGTAACATGAAGGCTGACAGAAGGAAATTCCCAGGCACAAAGTTGCTCTAGGCCTTGTTATTATTTTGGGTTTATCAGCTCACAAGCATAGTCATTAGTATCAGGGGCTCACTGTTGAACCCTCACTCCCTCCCGGTCCCCACCACTGTACCTGGGAGACTGTCGCTGCTCCCCTAGGGACCACGACAGAGCACCACTGGCCGGGAACCCAGTACCCCCCCTACTGTGGTTTTTAATTGTTGCCACTATGAGTATATCCAAACATTACCATGCACCCTGGACATATGTTCTGTACAGCTCCCTGTCAGTCATATATCATCTGTCATTGGTATCCCATACCAGTATCCCTCCATTGCCATTGTTGAAACACTCTGTGATCCAGAACTCCCCGAAATTTGAAGCCCAATATAATGTCATGGTCCCTTACTAGGGAATGGCATATAGCGATGAGTTTAAAGGATAGATAAAGAACTTGGATAAAGTTAGATAAAGAACTTAGATAAAGAATGTTGACTTGAAAAAATTCCACATCCTATTTTTTTTTTTTTTTCCCCCCCCCCCTAATTATTCAGCTTTTCTTCACAGGAGTCCTAGACCACAGCAATGTATATATATAATATACAGCACTCCCACACATCCACCAGAAAACCTTTTCCCTTCCACAGTGATACTCTTACGCCCTATTCATATCATATTTACTTAAAGTGATGTACAGAGTCTGAGACATTAGCTTTCTAACAAGGTGACATCTGTATTTACATTGTGGTGCATACTTTAGGATACACAGTTCTTTACATTTTTAGTTATCCTATGTTTTACATTATGGTTTACATTATCAGTCTGTCATCGCCTATATGTTATGGTGTAATATTACATGTTTTATATCCATCCTTGTGTACTCTCAAGAAACTCCTCTCTTACCCCCCATTTACTTTGGTTCCACACATTTAACGTCCATTTTCCCTTCCACCTTAGTGCCCTCAGTGATAGCCAACCTCCGTTTCCTGAGGAGCCACTTCCAGAGATAGATGGAATAGTGTTCAGGGCCTAACTTGCTCAACTGCCCCAATGCCCTGGGAGCCACCCTTTCTCTCGAGGGATACAGTTCCCTCTATTGGATGGCATTAGTCCTCCCCAGGATGTGGGTCCACCCCCACTCTCACTACTTGGGTTTCTACCCCATGGTGTCACCCACTCTGGCAGAATGAGCATTTAGACATTCCCCAGGAGCCCGTCCTGCATCAGACCCTCCCCTCCGAGCATTCTAAACAGGTAACCCTCTTTATTATATTTTGATATGATTTTCTCGGCATTTTACTCTCCACCAACACCTGACCCTCTCCTGGTTCGTATGCTACCCCTCCCTCCCCCCACTTTTGGGCAACGTTACCCACCCGTCCCTCCCCAGCCACCCTCAAACCCGCAAAGCCCCAAGCAAAGGCAACCCCTTGCCCCCCTTTTATCTCTTCTTTGTGTTCATACTTACCACCATCTCGTCTTAAATTCCACCCCTGCAGACATCGGCTCATATCCTTCCTCCACCCTCCGATTTCCTGCAAGCCTATCGTTCAGTCTCTTGCTATCTAGGGCAGCTTGTTTATTTCATATCATTGAGGTCATGTAGTATTTGTCCTTCAATGTCTGGGTTGCTTCACTCAACATAAGGTTCTCAAGATTCATCCATGTTATCACATGTGTTTGTAGTGTGTTTGTTCTTACAGCCGAGTAGTATTCCATTGTGTGTATATACCACATTTTATTGATCCACTCGTCTGTTGATGGGCATTTGGGTTGATTCCAACTTTTGGCAATAGTGAACAATGCTGCTATGAACATTGGTGTACATATATTGGTTTGTGTTCTTGTTTTCAGTTCTGCTGGGTATATTCCCAGCAGTGGTATTGCTGGGTCATATGGCAAATCTATGGCTAGTTTTTTGAGAAACCGCCATACTGTTCTCCAGAATGGTTGGATCCTTCTGCATTCCCACCAGCAGTGGATGAGTGTTCCCCTTCCTTCACATCCTCTCCAGCACTTGTATTCTTCTGTTTTTTTCATAGCTGCCAATCTTATGGGTGTAAGATGGTATCTCATTGTGGTTTTGATTTGCATTTCCCTGATAGCTAGAGATTTGGAACATTTTTTCATGTGCTTTCTTGCCATTTGTATTTCTTCTTCGGAGAAGTGTCTGTTTAAGTCTTTTTCCCATTTTTTAAATGGATTGTTTATCTTTTTATTTTCAAGATGTAGGAGTTCTTTATATATGCAAGTTATAAGTTTCTTATCAGATATATGATTGCCAAATATTTTCTCCCACTGTGTGGGCTCCCTTTTTACTTTCTTGACAAACTCCTTTGAGGTGCAGAAGGCTTTAATTTTGAGGAAGTCCCATTTATCTATTAGTTCTTTTGCTGCTCGTGCTTTTGGTGAGATATTCATAAATCCATTACCTATTACAAGGTCCTGTAGATGTTTCCCTACACTGCTTTCTAAGGTTTTTATGGTCTTGGCTTTTATATTTAGGTCTTTGATCCATCTTGAGTTGATCTTTGTATAAGGTGTGAGATGGTAATCCTCTTTCATTCTTCTACATATGGCTATCCAGTTCTCCAGACACCATTTGTTGAATAGGCCACTCTCTCCCAGTTGAGAGGGTTTGGTGGCTTTATCGAATATTATGTGGTTGTATATGTGAGGTTCTATATCAGAGCTTTCAATTCGATTCCATTGGTCTATATGTCTCTCCTTATGCCAATACCATGCTGTTTTCACCACCGTAGCTTTATAGTATGTTTTGAAGTCAGGTAGTGTGATTCCTCCAATTTCGTTTTTCTTTTTCAGTATGTCTTTGGCTATTCGGGGTCTCTTTCCTTTCCAAATAAATTTCATAGTTAGTTTTTCTAATTCCTTAAAGAAGGCTGCATTGATTTTTATTGGGATTGCATTGAATGTGTAGATCAATTTTGGTAGGATAGACATCTTAATAATGTTCAGTCTTCCTATCCATGAACAAGGAATAGTCTTCCATTTATTTAGGTCTTCTTTGATTTCCTTGAACAATCTTGTATAGTTCTCAGTGTATAAGTTCTTTACCTCTTTAGTTAAATTTATTCCTAAGTATTTGATTTTTTTATTTACTATTGTGAATGGTATAAAATCATATTAATTACAGTGAAACCAAGAAGAATGGTAACAGTACACACCATGGAATCTTTTAACTACTGCCAGGAAAGTAAAAAAGGCTACTTGAAAACATGTTTAATTCAAGTCAAAAATCATGATTAAAATAAATGAAAGAAAGTAAAAGACATATTCTGGGTCATTGGACTAAGGTGACCTGGCAGAGGGTGGGGGTAAACATTTGTGTAAAGAGAAGTGAAAGCATAATTTTATGAAGTGAAATTCTATAGAATTATATGTAAATTCTTTAGGAAAGATGAGGAGAGGGATGAAATGAGACAACCACAGTCCACTCTCAATTTACCAGAAGATGATGGGAGAGTGAGGTCATGGTGTGTCCCAAATCAATTGTATACAGACTATATAAGGTTGAGGCATGTGCTGACAAGCCAGTAGTGTTTCAACTGCCAGCAGTAAAAAACAGTAGAACATACCTTCTGGATATATTTTGGACGTGTGTTGATTTTAAAAGAAGTAATACAATGAAATGTTGAGTAAGGCAGAGAAATTCAGCGGTATTTCAGGATGATTGTCAGAGTGATCTTATTTTTGATTATATGCCAGAAAGTGTACTCCAGGGTTCAGAGTGTGGAGAACTTACATAGACACAGTCTGTGAATTGGGGTGTTGGGTTATGTTTGCTTCCATATACCCATTTCTCTGTCACTCCTCCCCCTATATTATTGAGGTATAATTATGTGTGAAAATGCATGGATCTTAAACGTACAGATTTATGAGTGACAAATGTATATGCCCATTTAATCAACACCACTATGAAAATACCAAATATTTATCACTCTGGGATATTCTCTTATGTCCCCTTCCTGTCAATCTCCCTCTGTGCTCCCCCTTATCAACTGCAACCACTGTTCTGATTTTTATATCTACAAATATATTTGGACTATTCTTGAACTTCATATAAATGGAATTATACGGAATGTATGTACTTGAAAATAAATATAAGACTATCTCCCCCAAGTGAGATGGACCCTAGATACAGGATAAGGGTTTGAAAAAAAATTCATAAAGTGCAAATTACTGAAAACCCTATGTTTTAAATTCTCTGACATAGAGATGTGTAGATGACATGCTTCGGAAATGTTTGCTAATAACAACAGACATTTGTTTGTGAAGTATATTGAACATAAATATACACTTCCATGTATGAAATTTAACAATTAATATGTAAATAATTCTAAAATTCTTACCAATTGGATTAATAGAACATTTCCAATATATTAAAGCCATTGTGTGCTTCTCTATTATTTCATCATAATTCTATCCTCCAGGGAGTAGGAATTTATGAACCAAATTTATGATTCATTTATTTTTGTATGTAATTGTAATAATCTGTATGCATCCCTAAAATATGTTATTTCATTTTTGCCAGTTTCTGAATATTATATAGATAGCTATCTTCCTCTGGATATATTGTGTCTTATATAGCTACAAAAGTTTTCTTTGGGATAACACCTGCATCATTTCATATTAAGTTATTTGCATCTTTATATTTTGTAAGTGTTTATTATAAGCCATATGTAGAAATTATTTTATTTTATTATTTTAAATTTACTGGTTTGAAATGTCTCCTGAGGTTATACCATTTGTGTTTATTGTGATTACTAATATATTTTTATTTATTCCTAACATCTTATTATGTTCTTTCAATCAGCCCTGACTTTTTTTTTTCTGTTTGGTTATTTTTTCCTCACTTTATTGTTACTTTACATCAACTCAGGGTTTCTCCCCCATCATTCCCTTGTTATTGTTTCTTTAATTAGAGAAATTGTGGAAAATGCATGCATAAAATACAAGATTCTCATATAACAGTCTATTATTAACACTGCATTGGTGTGGTACTTGTGTTACAATTGATTAAAGCATATTTTTATAATTGAACCACTAACAATAGTCAATAATTTAACTTAGGCTTCACTGTTTATGTTGTGTAAGTCCAAGGAATTTTTTAACTTCTAATCTATTAACATATATATATAACCTAAAATTTCCCTTTTTAAAAAGAAACATATAATTCAATGCTGTTAATTACATTCACAGTGTTGAACTACCATCACCACCATCCATTACTAAAATGTTTCCATAACTTCAAATAGAAACTCTGTACATTTTAATACTTAATTTCTTATTCCCTATCCCCACACTGTCCCCTGGTAATCTGAAGTCTAGATTCTGACTCTATGGGTTTGCTTATTCTAATTTTTTCAAATCAGTGATATCATACAATATTTTTCCTTTTGTGTCTGGTTTATTTCATTCAACATGATGTCTTCAAGGTTCATCCATGTTATTGCATGTATCAGGACTTCATTCCTTTTTATGACTCAATAATATTTCATTGTGTGTATATACTACATTTTGTTTATCCATTCATCAGTTGATAGACAATTTGTGAATAATGTTGCTATGAACATTGTGTACAAAATGTTTGAATCCTTGCTTTCAATTCTTTTGGTTATATACATAGAATTGGGATTGCCAGGTCATTTGGTAACTCTATATTTACTTTCTGTGGACCTGCCCAACTCTCTTCCACAGTTGCTGTACCTATTTTACATTCCCACCAGAATCACACCCACCAGAATCACACCCTCTCCAACAATTTAAATTTTCCATTTTTAAAACTAGTAGCCATTCTATTGTGTATGAAACAGTATATCATTGAGATTTAGATCTGCATTACCTTAATGGCTAATGATGTTGAACATCTTTTCCTGTGCTTTTGAAATTTGTATACCTTCACTGGAGAAATGTCTGTTCAAGTCTTTCGTCTACCTTTAAATTAGTTTGTTTGTCATTATGATGTAGAGTTGCAGGATTTCTTTATATATTCTGTATAACAAACTTTTATTGGATATGTGGTTTCCAAATATTTTCTCTCATTTTGGAGGTTGTCATTTTACTTTCATGATAAAATCCCTTGATGCACAATATTTTTACAGTTTGATGAGGTCCTACTTATCTATTTTTCTTTTGTTGTTTGTGTTTTGGCTCTAAAATCTAATAAACCATTACCTAATACAAGGTCCTGAAGATACTTCCCTACACTTCCTCCTAGGAGTTTTATGGTTTTGTACGTTATACTTTTATACAATTTGAATTGACTTTTGTAAATGGTGTGATGTAGGAATCCACCTTCCTTCTTTTCCATACAGATATTCAGTTTTCCAAGCACAATCTGTTAAAGCAACTATTCTTTCCCAATTAAATGGTCTTTGCCCCCTTGTCAAAATCAGTTGACCATAAATGTCGGGGTTTATTTCTAAACTCTTAATTAGTTCCACTGGTCTATATGTCTGTCTTTGTGCCAGTAAAATGCTGGTTTGATACTATGGCTTTGTAGTAAATTTTAAGATCAGGAAGTTTGAGTCCTCAAACTTCATTCTTTTTCAAGATGGCTTTGGCTGTTCAGAATCCCTTGGCCTCCCATTTAATGATACACCAAATTTTTTTGGAATTTTTATTTGGATTGTGCTGAATTTGTGAATCACTGTGAGGAGACTGACATCTTAGCAATATTTAAACTTCCAATTCATGAACATGGAATGTCCTTCTGTTGATTTAGATCTTCTTTGATTTCTTTTAGCAATGTTTTGTAGTTTTTGTGTACAAGTCCTTTAAATCCTTGGCTATATTATATACACTATACCCTAGATATATTTTTCTTTCAGTTGCAAAAAGTAATTTTTTTCTTGATTTCCTATTCATATTGCTAAATACTAGTGTATAGAAACACTGCTGATTTTAGGTGTTGATCTCAAACTCCAACCACTTTCCTGAATTCACTTATTAGCTCTAGGAACTTTGGTGGGGATTTATAAGGATTTTCTCTGTATAGGATCATATCATCTATAAATAGGAAAGTTACTTCTCCTGTTCCAATTTGAATAACTTTTATTTCTTTTCCTTTCCTGATTGCTCTGGGTAGAATTTCCAGTATAAGGTTGAATAACATTGATGAAAGTGAGGCATCCTTGTCTTGTTCCTGATCTTAGAGGGAAAGCTTTCACTCTTCCATCATTAAGTATGATGCTAACTGTAGATTGTTCATATAGGCATTTTATCATGTTGAGAAAGTTTCTTTCTAGTCTTATTTTTCTAACTGTTTTTAACAAGAAGCACACTGAATTTTGTCAAATGCCTTTTTGTATCAGCTGCAAGAATCAATTGTTTTTTTTTACCCCTTCATTTTGCTAATATGATATATTTCTTATGTTGAACCACCCTTGCATACTTGGGATAAATTCCACTTGATCATGGTGTATAATTCTTTTAATGTGCTGTTGGATTCAGTTTGATAGTATTTTTAAAGATTTTTTCATCTATATTCCTAAGATTTATTGGCCTGTAATTTTCTTTTCTTGTGGAATTTTTATTGGGCTTTGGTATTAGGGTGATGTTGGCTTTGTAAAGTGAATTAGAGAGTTTTCCCTCCTCTTCAAATGTTTGGAAGAGTTTGAGCAGGATTGGTGTTAATTCTACTTGGAATATTTGGTAAAATTCCCCTGTCAAACCTAGGTTTTTCTTTTTTTTGATGACCCAATCTCTTTACCTGTAATTTGTCTGTGAGGTCTTCTCTTTCTTCTAGAGTCATTATAGGTTGTTTGTGTATTTCTTGGAATTTGTACATTTCACCGAGATTATCTAATTTATTGGTGTACAGTAGTTCACGGTATACTCATATAGTCTCTTATATTTCAGTAGAGTCAGTAATAATGCTGCCTTTTCTTTTATGATTTAAGTTGAATCCACTCTCTTTTTTTCTTTATTAGTTTAGTTAAATGTTTATAAATTTTATTGATCCTTTCAAAAAGCCACCATTTGGTTTTATTGATTCTATTTGGTTTTATTCTTTATTTCATTTAACTTCCCTGTCTTAATTCCTTCCTTCTTCTTGCTTGGGTTTAATTTGTCCTTCTTCTACTTTCAATTTTGAAGTTAGGTGTTTTGTTTGGAATATTTCTCCTTTTTAAATATAAGCATTTAGGGCTACAAGTTTTCCTCTCAGCATTGCCTTTTGCTGTATCTCATACATTTTATGTTGTATTTTCATTGTCATTTGCCTCAAGACATTTCCTAATTTTCCTTGTGATTTCCTCTTAACCCATTGATTGTTTAAAAGTAATTGTTTAATTTCTACATGTTTGAGAATTTTCCATTTCTCCTTCTGTTATTGATTTCTAGCTTCATTCCATTGTAACCAGAGGAGATACAGTGTATGATTTCAATATTGTTGAACTTATTGAAACTTATTTGTGACCTAAGATATTGTCTATTCTGGGGAATGATCCACGTGCACTTAGGAAGAAAATGTATTCTTTTGTTGCTGGCTGCAATGTCCTCTACATGTCTATTAGTTCTACTAGGTTTAGAGGATCATGCAAGTCTTCTATTTCCTCATTGATCTTCTCTCAGGATGTTCTATCCATTATTGAAAGTGATGCATTAAAATCTCCCACTGTTTTTTTTTTCCTCTTATAGCTTTAATAGGAAGACAGACAATCCAGTAAAATATGAGCAAAATATTTGAACAGACACTTTGCAAAAGAAGATTTACAAGTATCCTGTAGGTACCTGAAAGATGTTCATCACTAGTCATGAGAGAAATTCAAATGAAAACTCCAGAACTGCTGCCATTTAGTTTCTCAAAGATTCTGGTTCCCCCCTGACCAGTACATGTTTTACTTCCTTAGTAAAAGGAATTTCCTTTTTACATTCCCAGGGAATATAATCAGAGGATGATACCTCTGATCTCACATAAATTTCTTACTTCCCTAACTAACCCATCTGGCCCCTTCCTCAATATTCCTCCAAGGCAATGCTGGCACTTCCACCTCATTTACTCTTTTGGCCAAACTTTGAGGAGACATCTCAGCGGTTTATTAAGACCAGCTCCAGGCATCTTTGCCAGGATGCAATATCTTCTGTCTGAGAAAAGTGCTCCTTTGTCGACTAATTTGTCTTATTTGACCTTTATCTGCCCCATTCCCCTGGTTTTCATAACCTACTCCAACTGTGCTCCCTCAAGAACTGGGGGAATTGTTAATTCCTGCAATCATGTATAGTCCCTATTGCTGCTGTACCAAATCACCACAAAATAGTGGCTTAACACAATAGAAATTTATTCTTTTATAGTTCTGAAAACCAAAATTCCAAAGTGAGTCTTTTAGAGTTAACTTCCATATATGAGGAGAGCTGGTTCCTTCTGGTGGATCTAGAGGAGAATCCATTTTTTGTCTCTTCCAGCTTCTGATGGTTGCTAGCATTCCTTGACTGATGACCACTTCTCTCTAATCTCTCCTTCCATTGTCACTTGCATTCTCCTCTTCTGCAGTCAAATATCCATTTGCCTCTCTCAAATAAAGACACTTGTGGTTATATTAGGTGCACCCAGATAATCCAGGATAACATTTCCATCTCAAAGCATTTAACCTAATCACATATGCAGAGTCCCCTTTTTCATGTAAAGTAACATTCACACTTTCTGAGGATTAGGAGCTGCATATAGTTGTGGGCTGTTATTCAGCCTCCCATAGCCAAGTATGTGAATTCTTTTCAGTAAGTTACTTCCTCTTGGATCAGAGATAGGATTTCCTTTCTTAACTATGCTGAGATCTGATTCCAGTTATTCTGGAGGCAGGGAGGGGAGATGGGTGAAATTTTTCATTCTTAATGTACTATTTCTCTTTTACAATCTGTCATTATTTGTTTCATGTATTTTGAGGTCTCTGCTCAGCGTATATATATTTATAATTGTTCCTTCTTCTTGTTGAATTGATCCCTTATCATTCTGTAATGACTAATTTTATCTCTCATAACAGTTTATGATTTAAAGTCTATTCTATCTGATATTAATGTAGATACCCCAGCTCTCTTTTGTTACTACTTGTGTGGTATATTTGTTCCTTCCTTTCACTTTTAACCAACTTAAGTCTTTGAATAGAAGGTGATTCTCTTGTAAATAGCATGTAGTTGGGGCATGCTTTTTTATCCATCCTGCCAATCTCTGGTTTATGACTGTTGAGTTTAATCTATTTAAAGTCACAACTGGCAATGAAGGACTTTCTTCTCCATTTTGCTATTTGTCTTTGTAAATCTTATACCCTTTTATGTCCCTCAATTCTTCCATTACTGCCACGTTCCTATTTATTTGATATTTTTGTATTATATAATACTCAGTTCCTTGTCACTTCCATTTGGAAATATTTTTCATATTTTTTCTTGTGGTTATCAGGGGATTAAAATATAACATCGAAAATATGTATCTACTGTATTTGATTTGATACCAACTTGACATTAATAATATACACATATACTGTTTCTATACCCCTTGATCCCTGCCCTTTTTTGTACTTGTTTTCACATGTCCAAAACTATAGATTTATCATTACTTTTTAAAATTAAAAAAAAATGTTATTGAAGTATATCATTCATACATGATCATACATAAACAATAAGTATATAGTAAAAGTTGTGAACTTACAAAATAAATGTGCATAACACCATATAGGGATCCCATACATCAACCCACAAACACCTTGCATTTTTGTGAAACATTTGTTACAAATTATTAAGAATATTGTCAATCTCTTATTACTAAATATAGTCCATATTTTACATTTGGTGTATTTTTCCCCCAACCTTCCCATTATTATTTTTTAAACATATTTTTATTACAGAAATTGTGAACATGTTTGCTTTGTAAGTTCACAACTTTTACTCTACAGTTAATTGTTTATGAATGTTCATATATAAATGATATAAAGATAATAATTGGAATGGTTATGGGAAAATATGTTGTTCAGTCTTAATATTTTGACAATATTCTTTAATTATTAGTTAAAAAGTTTTAAAAACAATGCAAGTTATTGGTGGTAGGGTGAGATGTTATATAGGTTTGTATGATGTTTTATGTTTGTTTTTTAAGTTCACAAATATTATACATTTATTGTTTATGTATGAGTGATATATTTCAATTTAAAAAAGTTAAAAAATTGTGAACTTACAAAACAATCATGTACACGTGCAGAATTCCCATACAACACCCTTCACCAATACACCACACCATGGTGGAACATTTGTTGCAGATTATGAGATATTATCATCAGTCTATTACCATCAAACATGGTAAGTAGCATACATTTGGCACACTTTTTCCATCCTTCCCCATTATCAACAGAATATATGTTTGGCGTAGATGCATGAATATTACAGTGTTGCTGTTAACCACAATCTATAAGTCACACCAGTTGTATTTTCGCCATGCTTCCCCACATTCCCCCACCCTGTAATAGTGACATACATCTGCTCTAGCTCGCCAAGGACACTTTTGCATGTGTACCATCAACCACAATTCTCATACATCTCTGGACTTACTGTGCTACTCAGTCCCTAGATTATTCTCTAGTTTTCATTCAATTAACATTTATATCCCTGGACTACCCTTTCCAGCCACATTCTCATTTATAAGCCAGCTGCTCTTAACTATAATATGCTACCATCAACCCCATCCATTTCCATACTTTTTCAGTAAAGTTAATTAAAACTTCTACATACCTTAAGCATCAGGAGTCCTTTGCAGACCTCTTCTTATCTCCCAATAACCTATACTCTAGGTTCTAACTCTATGCATTTATTCTTTGTATTTAGTTCATATTAATGAGGCCAAGCAATATTTGTCCATTTGTGTCTGGCTTAATTCACTTAGCATAATGTCTTCAAGATTCATCCATGTTATCATGTGTACCAGTTTCATTTCTTCTTACTGCAGCATAGTATTCCATCGTATGTATATACTGCATTTTGCTTATCCATTCATTGGTTAATGGACACTTGTGTTGTTTTCGTCTTTTGGCAATCATGAATAATGCTGCTATGAACATGGTGTATAGATGTCTGTTTTCAGTTCTTCTGGATATATTCCTTGTAGAGGAATTGCTAGATCATATATCAGTTCTTGTATTTAGCTTCCTGAGGAACCATCAAACTGTCTTCCAGAGGCTACACCATTTTACAATCCCACTGACAGTGAAGGAGTGTTCCAATTTTTCCACATCCTCCCCAGCACTTCTTGTTCTCTATTTTTTTTTTTAAGTAACAGCTATCCTATGTGGGGTGAGACGATATCTCATTATTGTTTTGATTTGCATTTCCTTAATAGCTAGTGATATGGAACATTTTTTCATGTACTTTTTGGCCATTTGATATATCCTCTCTGGAGAAATGTCTATTTAAATCTTTTGCCTAGTTTTTAATTAGATTGCTTGCTTTTTTATTGTTGAGTGGTATGATCTCTTTACATAGAATGGCAGTCAAACCATTATTGGGTCTGTGGTTTCCAGATATTTTCTGGCTACCTTTCACCTTCTTGATAAAGTTCTTTGAATCACAAAAGTGTTTATGTTTGATGAGGTCCCATTTATCCATGTTTTCTTTCATTGCTCGTGCTTTCAGTGTAAGGTTTAAGATCTACCACCAGGTCTTGAAGAAGTTAAGTTTTTCTACAGTTTCCTCTAGGAGCTTTGTGATTCTTGGTTTTATAATTAGATCTTCCTTTGATTCATTTTGACTTAATTTTTGTATAATCTGTAGGGTAGGGGTTCCCTTTCTTTGTTTTGACTATGGATATCCAGTTCTCCCAGAACCGTTTGTTGAATACAATGTACTGCCTGACCTGTGTGGGTTTGACAGGCTTGTGAAAAATCACTTGACCATAGATGTGAGGATCTGTTTCTGAACCATCCACTCGGTTCCATTGGACTATGTGTCATTCTTTATTCCAGTACCAGGCTGTTTTTACCACTCTATCTAGGTAGTGTGATTTAACGTCTGGAACTGAGAGTCCTCTAACTTTGGTTTTCCTTTTCAAGATGTTTCTGGCTATTTGGAAGCCTTATCCTTCCAAGAAATTTGATAATCATGTCTTCCATTTGTTTTTAAAATGTTGGTGGAATTTTTATTGGGATTGCATTGAATCTATTTATCAATTTGGGTAAAATTGACAGTTTAATGATATTTAGTCTTCTAATCCAGGAGCATGAAATGTTCTTCCAATTATTTAGGTCTTTTTAAAATTCTTTTAACAATGCATTGCAGTTTTCTGAATACAACTGCTTTACATCATGGTAAAGTTTAGTCCTAAATATTTGTTTCTTTTAGTCACTATGGTAAATGGAATTTTTTTCCTTGACTTTCCCCGCAGATTGCACCTTACTAGCGTAAAGAAACACCACTAATTTTTGCAGATTGACCTTGTATCCTTACTCACTACTGAAATTGTTTATTAGCTCTAGTAGCTTTGTTGTAGATTTTTTAGGACTTTCTAGATATAGGATCATATCATCTGAATGTTGAAAGTTTTACTTCTTCCTTTCTGATTTGGATGCTTTTTATTTCTTTTTCTTGCCTGATTGCTCTAGCTAGAACATAGAGCACTATATTGAACAAAAGTGGTGACAGTGGGCATCCTTGTTTTGTTCCTGACCTCAAAGGGAAAGATTTCAGTCTTTCACTATTGAGATCAATGTTAGCTGTGGGTTTTTCATATTTGGCTTTTATCATGTTGAGAATATTTCCCTCAATTCCTATATTTCATAGAATTTTTTTTTCATTTTTTAAAAAAGATACATAGATCATATACTATGTTACATAAGAGGGAGGCAGATTTGGCCCAGTGGTTAAGGCATCCGTCTACCACATGGGAGATCTGCTGTTCAAACCCTGGGCCTCCTTGACCCGTGTGGAGCTGGCCCATGTACAGTGCTGATGTGCATAAGGAGTGCTATGCCATGCAGGGGTGTCCCCCACGTAGGGGATCCCCACGCACAAAGAGCGCATCCTGTAAGGAGAGCCGCCCAGCGAAAAGAAAGTGCAACCTGCCCAGGAATGGTGCTACACACACGGAGAGCTGACACACAAGATGATGCAACAAAAAGGGACACAGATTCCCGTGCTGCTGACAAGAACAGAAACGGAAAAAGAACATGCAGCAAATAGACACAGAGAACAACTGGGGCTTGGGGCTGGGGGTGGGGGGAGAGGGGAGAGAAATAAATAAAATTAAAAAAATATATATGAAAGAGGTTCTCATATACCCCACTCTCCAAAACCCCCACTCCTCCCCCATCAACAACTTTTTTCATTAGTGTGGTACATTCATTTCATTTGATGAATACATTTTGGCACACTGCTACAGAACATGGATTATAGTTTACATTGTAGTTTACACTCTCTCCTAGTCCATTCAGTGGGTGATGGCAGGATATATATAATGTCCTGCATCTGTCCCTGCAATATCATTCAGGACAATTCCAAGTCCCAAAAATGCTCCCATAACATTCCTCATTTCCCCTCTCCCTACCTTCAGTAACTCCCATGGCCACTGTCTCCACATCCATGATATAATTTCTTCCATTGCTAGAGTCACAATAATTCTAGAGTAGAATACCAGTAAGTCCACTCTAATCCATATTTTATTCCTTCATTTTGAGGACCCTGGAAGGACCATCCTCACCTCCTTGTTAGCTAACCTGGATAAGTCAAACAAACTGGAGAGTAAGTATTACAGCTCTGCTGAGGCTCAGAACCCAGCTGGCACATGGACGGTCAAGAAATTCAAGTCTTCTGGGCATACACCAACCCCAGCACCAACCACAGCTTCAGTAAAAGTGACAGAAGAGGCATGTGTACAAAGGTCACATCTGAGTCCAACTCCATCACACTCAGGAGCACAAATTTCAAAGTAGGGCCCACTGGCAAGATACTGAACTGGAGAGCCATCTGCCATGATTGTAGGACCTGGTTGTCTCTGTAGCCCTCAAGAGCATCACTACTTGGCGTTGCATCTACTTTGGCTGTCTCTGAGATCCTGTGGAGATGTATGTAAGCATGACCCCTCTAATGACTCATTTTGAAGTCTCTTAGACATGTGAACTCATTTGCCTTTACCATTTCCCCCTTTTATTCAAGGTATTTTTCTAGTTGCATCACCAGTCAGAACTTTGTGGTAATCCCTCAGAACCTGGGAGGCTTATCCCTGGGAGTCATGTTCCATGCTGGCAGGGAAGGTAATGCATTTATATGCTGAGTTTGTCTTAGAGAATGGCCACATTTGAGCAACATGGAGGCTCTCAAGAGGTAAATCTTAGGCATCATGTAGCTCTAGGCCAACTTGAAATTTCAAGCACACAACCTCATAAGCATAGTCATCGGTATCAAGAACCCATCATTGGACTGTCCCTCTTCACTGGTCTTTGCCCTTGCATTTGGGGGTTGTTGCTGTTCCATTGGGGAATGTGACAGAGTTCTCCAGGATGGGAACTCAGCACTCCCTCTGTTGTCATGTGAAACTCTACCCTCTATGTCAATAGCCAACAAACATTGGAACATATCTTCATACCCTAAATGTATGCCCTGATAAACTCCCTCCCACCCATGCATTCCCCATCAATGACACCCCATACCAATGCTCCTCCCCTGCCATAGTTGAACCCCTCTGTGATCGAAAACTTCTACAAAAATTTACAGGTTTGAGGTGGATAAGGTTGGGAGCATGGGTCAGATGGCCCATGGAATTGGGGAAAGAGTTGGGGGGGAGCAGGTGAACACAGGAGATTGTCAGATACATGGTTGAAACTATAATGTTGAGAAAATTCTTTAGAAAATATAACAAGGAAGGGTTACTGGTTTAAGGTGTTTGATGGGGGAGCATCAGGCACAGGTTGCACTGGAACAGGCTTCTAGGGAGTGTGTGAGTGTTCCTCTTACCATAGTGTGTTATATATCAGTGGATGGAGACCCAAACAATGAGTGGGAAGCTCTACCCTCATCCTGGGGAGGCCTGCTCTTCTCAAACTAGGGGAAGGTATCTCTCAAGAGAATGGGTCTTCTAATGGGAAGACAGACTGGTGCATCAAGCCCTCAGCATTATTGCAAGTATCTATGAATCTTGTCCTTCAAGCAGTGAAGTTTGGTTGTCACTATAGGTCCCAAGGGAAGAGGGAGAGAGGAATAGAATAAATGGAAGTGGGAGTACCTGAGGGGGCAATGGAAGTGTTCTGCATGATCATGGATTGAGGAATATAGGCCATGTTAAATTTCACCAAAAACTTATAAGTGTTTAGTCTAAAATGTAAACAGTAATGTAAACCATAAAGTAACCACAATTTATAAAAAATGTACAGTTTAAAATGTAAACCATGATGTAACCATGGTTAGTAGCTATGTTTCAATATTGTACATTAGTTGTAGTAAATGCAACATCCACATGTAAAAAGGTCATTGCTGGGAAAGGAGGAAAAGCGTTTGATTTTGAGTATATGGGAGTCCCCTATATTCTATATGTGACTTTGCTATGACCTAAAACGTTTTTGAAGACATAATAAAAAAAAAAAAAAGATGTAAACACTGAGGAAGAAATGGAAGAGATTGCCTTGCCACTGTACATACAGGACAACACCTATTATGGTTATGAAAGACAAAATGTCAAAAAGAAATTATGATATTTTTCATTTTTTGATACCCCAATTTATTTGTTACTTTATTTTAGTTTCTCTAAATTATTATATATTTTATTTCTAATTTTTAATCCTCTCATCACTATTTTATTTTCCTGTTAGTTGAATTTGGCAACATATTAGACTTCATTTTTGAAGAAGTTTTGGATGTTTTGTAATATTTTTATTAAGAAGGGATGCTGCATATTGTCAAATGCCTTTTCTGCATTGATCGATAGGATCATGTGCTCTTTCTTTGATTTATTAATGTAGTATATTATGCTGATTGATTTTCTTGTGTTGAACCACCCTTGTATGCCTGGTATAAAACCTTCTTTATCATGATGAATAATCTTTTAATGTGCTGTTGGATTCAATTAGCAAGTATTTTGTTGAGAATTTTTGCATCTATATTCATTAGAGAAATGGGTATGTGGAGTTTTCTTCGTAATATCTTTATCTAGCTTAGGTATTAGGGTGATATCAGCTTCATAGGATAATATCCTTCTTGTTCAATATTTTGGAAGAACTTATTTAAGATTGATATTAAATCTCCTTTCAGTGCTTGGTAGAACTCACCCATGAGTTCTACCCATTTAGTTCTGGGCTTTTCATTTTGGGGAGTGACTTGATGACTGTTTCAGTTCTATGTACTTGTAATTGGTTTGCTGAGATCTTCTATATCTTCTCAGGTCAGTGTAGGTTCTTCCTGTGTTCCTGGGAATTTTTGCATTTCTCTACCTTATCTAATTTTTTGGCATACAGTTGTTCAGTTGTTCACACTATCCTCTTATGATCTTTTATTTCTGTGGTGTCAGTAGTAATGTCCCCATTTTCATTTTTTATTTCATTTCTTTGCATCTTCTTTCTTTTTTTTCTTTATCAGTCTAGCTAAGGGTTTGTCAATTTTGTTAATCTTCTTGAAGAACCAACTTTTGGTTTTGTAAAATCTATCTATTGTTATCTTGCTCTCAATTTCATTTATTTCTGTTCTGTTATTTCATTCTTCTATTTGCTTTGGATTAGTTTGCTGTTCTTTTTCTAGTTCCTTCAGCTTGTAGTCAGGTCATTGATTTTAGCTCATTCGTCTTTTTTAATGTAAGTATTGGAGGTTATAAATTTCCCTCTCAAGACAGCCTTAGTTGCATCCCATAGGTTCTAATATGTTTTGTTGTTGTTGTCATTTTCCTAGAGATATTTATTGATTTCTCTTGAAATTTCTTCTTTGACCCACTCATTATTTAAGAATGTGTTGTTTAATCTCCATATGTTTGTGAATTTTTGCTTTCTCCACCTCTTGTTGATTTCCAACTTTATTCCACTTTGACTAGAGAAATTGCTTTGGATAATTTCAATCTTGTTGACTTTATTGAGATCTGCTTTGTGACCAACATATGGTTTATCATAGAGAAAGATCCATGAGCTCTTGAAAAGAATGCATATCCTGCTGTTTTTAGGTGTGATGTTCTAAATATGTCTATTAGATTTACTCCATTTATCATATTATTCAAGTTTTCTATTTCTTTATTGATCCTCTGCATAGATGTTATATCTAATATGTAGAATGGTGAATTGAAGTTTCCAACTATTATTGTGAAAATACCTATTTCCCCCTTCAGTTTTCCTTCATGTCTCCATGTATCTTGGGGCATCTTGGTTAGGTGCATGTACATTTATGATTGTTATTTCTTCCTGATGAATTGCCCCTTTTATTAGTATATAAAGTCCTTCCTTGTCTCTAATAACCATTTGTTTTAAAGTTTATTTCATCCGATATAAGTATAGCTGCTCTGGTCTTTATTTATTTATTTATTTATTTATTTATTTATATACTTATTTACTAATTGGTTACTGCATGTGAGGAATAACTTTTTCAAGCCTTTCACTTTCAATTTATTGGTATCCTTGGGTCTATGGTGAGTCTCTTGTAGACAGTATATAGATGGCTTATATTTTTTATATTTTCTTATCCATTTCATTAGTCATCTTTTGATTGGGAAATTTAAGCCATTAACATTCAATGTTATTACAGTAAAGGCAGTTCTTATCACCCATTTTGACTTTTGGGTTTTATATGTGATTTTATTTTCACAACATTTTTTGACACTTTTAGTTACTTTAGTAATATAATCTTCATTTCTAGACTCTTTTCCAAGTGTCTCTCTCCTGACTTTTCTTTTCAGACTGTAGTATTCCCTTTAATATTTTCTGCAAAGCTGGTCCCTTTGTTATAAACTCTTTCATTTTCTGTTTATCTGTGAATATTCTAAACTCACCCTCAATTTTGAAAAACAATCTTTCCAGATATAAGATTTTTGGGTGACAGCTTTTCTCTTGCAGTATCTTAAATCCTACCATTGCCTTCTTGCCTCCATGGTTTCTGGTAAGAAATCAGCACTTAACCTTATCTGGTATCTTTTACATGTTATGCACTGCTTTTCTCTTGCTGCTATCAGAACTCTGTCTTTGGCATTTGACATTCTGATTAGTACGTATCTCAGAGTTAGTCTATTGGATTTATTAGGATAGTAGTACATTGTGCTTCTTGGACATGGATATCTATGTCTTTCAATACATTTGGGAAATTTTCTCTCATTATTTGTTCAAATATTTCTTCTGCCCCTTTTCCTTACCCTTCTCCTTTTGGGACAGCCATGACATGTATGTTTTCATGTCTCTTGCTGTCATTAGTTCCCTGAGACCCTGTTCAATTTTTTCCATTACTTTTTTCATCTTTTCTTTCATATGTTTGCTTCAGAGTTTCACTTCAGAGCTTGAAGAAGCTCACTGATGCTTTCTTCTGCTTTCTCAAATATGCTTTTATATGACACAGTATATTTTTTATTTCATTTATTATGCCTTTCATTCCCATAAATTCTGCTACTTTTCTACGTGCACTTTTAAATTCTTTGTACTCACTCAGTTTCTTCTTAATATCCTTAATCTCTTTAGCCATCTTATTGAATTTATTTATTTATTTATTTATTTTAAAGATTTATTTATTTCTCTCCCCTCCTCCGACCCCGGTTGTCTGTTCTCTGTGTCTATTTGCTGTGTCTTCTTTGTCTGCTTCTGTTGTCAGCGGCATGGGAATCTGTGTCTCTCTTTGTTGTGTCAGTTCTCCGTGTTCTCCAGAGTTATGGACAGAGCCACATCCATGTGTAATAATCCAAGTTGTGCAGGCTAAGAAATTCTGTAGTTGCCTGGAGAGATTGATGAAGCTTCATACCCCTTCCTTCCTTACCTGGGTTGGTGATGGGGGAACCGGTGTAGGGAGCAATCTATGCCTTTCAGGTCCAAAATGATTACAGTTGCCCAGGTTGACTAGCATAGCACTGCACCCCCCATCAGGGGTGAGAATGAACCCTCTGGATTGCCCAATGGTCTAATTCATGTACACCAAATGCACCTGAAGTAACCCTGAGGGGCTGTGGGAACAAAGTTCCTTCTGCTCTTTAGGAAGTTGGAATGGAACCACCAACACCCAACCATTCAGTCTTCATATGCCAAATGTGCCCACCATTGTCTGGAGAGGCTGAGGAAAATCCAGCCTTCCCTATCCTTTTATGGCATGGGGTGGATCCACAGGCAACCAACAGTCCAGTCCACACAGGCCAAAGGTGTCTGCTATTGCAGAAAGGTGAGGAAACATCAACCCCCTTCTATCCTATTTGGGGGTGGGGGTGGATCCACAGGCACCCAACTGTTCAGTCCCTGTAGGATGAAAGTACCTGCTATTGCCTGAAAAGGCAGGCCCCTCTTATCCTATGGGGTTGGAGGGGTGGAGATGGAATTGAAGGTGATGAACAAACCAATTTGTGTGGGCTGAAACACCTGTAGCTACCCAGAGAGGCTGAAGAAACACAGCTCCTCTCCTATCCTATTGGGTGTGGGGATGGAGACTCAGGTGTCTGATTCTCCTGTCTATGCTGGCCAAATGAGCCTGCAATTACCCAGAGAGACTGGTGCAGAACCACCATCTTCTTTCCTGCCAGAGAAGGGGCTGAAGCCTAGGCTAGGGCTGCAGTCCAATCTGAGTGGAAAGAAGTTGGTCCCTACCATCATTGTAGTTTTCAGTCTGCCCTGCTTCTCCTCATGCTGGGGGTATAGTCAAAATGGCAGTTACTGGCCTCTTTCTGACTTGGACAGATTCAACCTTAGCATATCTTTGGGTTATACTTTAGCCAGCTAAATTTACTAATCAGTAGGTGAAGTGGGTGGCCCACCATCTCTTCCTCACCTGTTTTTGGGAAATGAACCTTCCAACTCCAGTCATAGAATAGCTCCTGAGGCACCTTGTTCCACTAGAGTGAGATAAGCACTGACCTCCATGGTATGGCCTGCAATTTCCTGGAGAGGTTGGTGCAGGTCCCCTAAGCATCTTTTCTGTTGGAGGCAGGGTTAGGACTTGGGCTAGAGCTGCAATCTGATCTGGGTGGAAAGAAGCCAGTCCCTACCTTCACTGTGACTTTCAGTCAACCCCATGTCCCCTTAAGCTGAAGCAGAGTTAAAATGGCTGGTATCAGCTTCTTTCTTACTTGGACAGGTTCAAACTTCAGCTGTTCTTAGGATTATACTTTAGTCAGCAGAGTTTACTAATCAGTAGGTGAAGTTGATGTCCAACAACTTCTTCTTCCCCCATTTTTGGAAAATAGAGTTTCCAGCTTCAGCCACAGACTATCTCTGGAAGCAGCTTGTGCCATGGGCACCAACCTCTGAAGCATGGAGTGCTCTATTCATAAATCTCTGCAGATGGGCAGTTTCCTCCTTCCACTTTCACAAGGAGGTTGTAAGATTATCCTCTTGTCTCCCAGGTCCCCCAAACTGGTGTTTTAGCTAGCTCTCGGCAATTACTAACTGCCCTGTAGGATGAGCTGCCTCTTGGAGGTCCTTACTCGGCCATCTTCTTGTCCCACCTTTCTATCATTACTTTTTATATATTTGCATTAAGCACCTGTAGGAAGTAAGAAGTGAAGTTACATACCAAAAATACAATATAAGAGTACTGGCACTTTTAAATGCCCAAATGGTTACAATTAACAGAGGTCTTTATTTATGCTGCTATGAACCACTGTCTAGTTTCCTTTCATTTCAGATTGAAGAACCCATTTAACTTTGATTGTAAGGCAGGTCTTGTGGTAATGAACTCCCTTGGCTTTTGTTTATCTAGGAATATCTTAATCTTTCTCTCATTTTTCAAAGAAAGACTTTGAATATAAAATTCTTAGTTGGCAATTTTCTCATCACTTTAAGTATTTCAACCCCCTGCCTTCTTGCTTCCATGGTGAGAAATTAGTACTTAATCAAATTGGGACTCCCTTGTACATATCATATTGCCTCTCTCTTGCAGATGTCAGAACTCACTCCTTGTACTTTGCGATTGTCAGTTTGATCAGTGTGAGATGGGGTGTATTTTTCTTCATTTTTTCCTGTTTGATACTCTCCAGGCTTCTTGGGTGTGCATATCAATGTCTTTTGTTAAGTTTCAGAAGTTTTCTGTAATTATTTCTCCTGTCCCTTCCCTTCTTTCTTTCCCTTCTTTTGACTCCCATAATTCTTATATTGTTATGCTTGAATTGTGTTCCAGTGGTGTCTTAGGATATTTTTTGCTTTTTATAACTCTTTTTCCTTTCTGCTGCTTAGTCTGCCTCATTTCAATTGTCTTCAAGTTTGCTGATTCCTTCTTCTGTCAGTTCTAATCTGCCCTTAAAACCCTCCTGAAAATTTTTCCTTTCAGTTATTTGGTCTTCATGACCAATATTTCTATTTGGTTCCTTTTTAAAATTTCTATCTCTTTACTAAGATTCTCGTATTTCTCATCAATTGTTCCCGTGATATCCTTTAGTTATTTCTTTGTGTTTTCATTCATCTGCCTGAGTCTATTTGTGGTGGCTTGCAACTGTGAAAAGAAAATCATGTTCTTAAAGCTAATCCATTCCTGTGGGTGTAAACCCATGGTAAGTAGACTCTTTTGATAAGACTATTTCAGTAAGTACATCATTGGTAGAAGTCTTAATCCTCTTATTGGAGTCCTTTAAAAAATAGAATGAATACAGAGAGAAACAAGAGAAAGCCACAGAGGCAAGAAGCTGAACTCAATGGAAACTAGAAGAGAAAGGAGAGGGCAGCACATATCTTCATGTGTCTTGCCATGTGGCCGAGGAGTCAAGGATCACCAGAAGCTTGACTTCAGTAAGAAAGCATCGCCTTGATGATGCCTTGATTAGGACATTTTCACAGGCTCAAAACTGTAACTAATAAATTCCTGTTATTTAAGAAAAAAAACATTTAATTGTATCTGTTTTGGGCAGTGTAGGAAATTAAGACAATACTGAAGGTCATCTTTTTAAAGACTTTGTCCAGTACGTACACATTCTAATCTTTTTGGGTGATATTACCTGGATAGTTATCCTCTTCCTCTGGATTGGTGTAATTTCCTGTTTCTTTGTCTTGTAATTTTTTGTTGCACTCTGTACATTTTAATATTTAAAATGTTAACACTGGGATTTATTCCTGAGATGTTTGTCTTTGCTTCTTTAATTTGTATCCAGATAGATATGACAGAGATTTTCTAGAGTGTCTAGAGGTAAAAACCAAGAAAACCTATGCAAAAAAACCCACCTTTCATTGTCTTTGCAAATTAGCTTTGTATTGGCTGGTGTTCCCATCATGAAGTTCAGCCAAAGATGAATGCAGGGTGCAGGGTCCTCCCTGTCTTTTCTGGGCCTGACTGTTATTGATCTAGACTGACACTTGCTAGTTGTCCTAGGAGTTCTCTGTTTACAGGAATTTGAAAGTCTCCTCTACTTCCCAGGAAACAGCCCTTCTCCCTCTCCCAGGTGTTCTACTGTAGGAGTTAAAGAAATAAGCCCTTGCCCTCTCCCATGATCCAATTGTTTCTTAAACTACTTTTGTTAGCTTAAGCTGCTTCCTAGATGGAACAAGGCCATGGACCCACAAAGGGAGCCATAGCTGCTCTAAACTGCCCTAAGGAGGGAATGGGCCCTCAGGATCTTCCTCTACAGCCCCCCAAAGCTGTGCTTTCTTGACTTGGCATCTGCCCAGCAAATGTAACCTTTCAACTCTGCTCCATACCCTGAGGAACCTTACCACCTTTAAATGTCCTCCACCTCCTTTTTGTGGGCTGGTTGGAAGAATAGCCCTCTTAAAGGGAGGGGCCCAGCAATCGGAACTAACTAATCAAAGCAGTAATCAGTGATTAGACCATTCCAACCCCCCCAGATCTTAGGGAACTTGTTTTTTTACCTCCCTCTGTTGTACTAGCAAGTTATGCCATGGGCTGGACCTCACTGCTTCCTGCTGTTAGAGTAGGGGATAGGCAACAGGAAACACTGTGCAGAGAGAGCAATTTACTGGTATGTGTCATAACTTACTAGCCTCTTCTCCAATGTTTCCTTAGATGTTTTACAGTGTTCTGTTGAACTCTGGAGTTTTGAAATAGTTGATTCCAACCGTTCCTGCCTTTTCAATATTTGTTCTGATGGAGATACTGATTTCTGGATCTTTCTACTCTACCATCTTCCCAAAATTCCTTTTTTTTTTTTTTTAACTTTCTTCTAATCATTTCAAGGGCACTCAGACTCATTCATTCAAACACCCTCCAAATCTGCACGATACTTTTATATTTCTCTCAATTGTTAATAATTAACTATATGTTACTACATCATTTTTGTAGGGAGCCGTCTCTCTTTCACTCTTGACACAAAACGCCATGATTCATTTGTGTCGCGCTCTAAGGCCGTCATTCCTTGGTTTCCTACTTCCTCTTTCTTCTTCCCCTTTGTTCTCCCTCTCCCGCCACTGTTTCAGGTGACACGCTCTGATTGGGCACTCCCTAAAGCGCGCGAAAATCTTTCTGCTGACGCTGCAAAACAACCATCTGCGCATGCGTATGGCGTGAAAATCAAAATCTAGTTACCCAATCATTTACCGACACATACGTTGTCGTCAGTATGTGTCACTTCCTTCATCCCTGACTATATATACCCCTGACCAACCCTCAATAAACGAGACTTGATCAGAATCCTGTCTTGTCTCCATTCTTCGTGTCTCTTGTCCCCGTCTCTGTGTCATCTGCTTTGTTTCTAGATTCCCCGAACTTGGTCGGACAGGAGACGTCCTGTCATGTTGGCCTGGCCCGCAGGCGGGCCGGGTCACATTTTAAAATTTTTTCATGTTTAGATTTATACATATACTTACAAATATAATATTTGGTCTGATAATTCATTTATCCAAAGTCCATATTCACCTTATTCTGAATATTTTTATTTTGGTTGGCTTTCAGTCATGCTGCTATGTTTTACATATTTGTTTCATAATCTTTTACTGTAAATTGTTCATTTTCCTTCAATTTTATATTGGGTATTCTCTGCAGCCTATTTTTAAAAAACCACATTACTCTAGAAAGAACTAGTATTTTTTTCTGCTGGTTATAACAATATTATACTCAGACCACACCACTTTAAATTATGTTCTCCACCTGATTTATTTTTGAAACTCATAGATGGTGTAGCAATTTGATATGGTTATGAATTCCAAAAATAAGTATTGGATTATGCTTGTAATCTGGTCTATTACTGGGCATGATGGAGTTATGATTAGGGCTTTGATTGGGTCACGTTATTAGGGCATCAATTCCCCACCCCTTGGTGGGTCGGGACTCACAGATAAAAGGCATGGCAAAGGACAGAGTTGGAGTTTTTGATGGGAGGGTTTTTGATGTTGGAGTTTTGATGTTGGAGTTTGATGATGAGCCTTAAGCTGGAGCCAGGAGAAGAACACAGAGGAAAAGAGATGACTTCTTAGACATGGCAGAAACCCCAGGGAGAGAAACAGAGCCATTTACCTGATAGTCTACAGCTGACCTTGTGAAGAAAACAGAGGACCTAAGCCCAGAGAGAAGCAAGACCTTGAAAGGGAGAAACACAGGAAGCCTGAACCCTCACAGGTGTCAGCAGTCATCTTGCTCCAACACATGAAAATAGACTTTGGTGAGGGAAGTAACTTATGTTTTATGGCCTAGTATCTGTAAGCTCCTACCCCAAATAAATACCCTTTATAAAAACCAACCAATTTCTGGTATTTTGCATCAGCACCCCTTTAGCTGACTTATACAGATGGTCTAGTTTTAGACATTAAAAGTGTTTTCTGGGGTGACTTCTTATTTTGAATTCTCAGACTAAAATACTTTTCCCCTGTATCCAATGCCAAATTTGAGTAAAGCAAAATTTATGCTTTCCATGCCTGTTAAGGAGATTTTAACTTTATTTAGAGGTCTCTTATTTGACTTTCTCCTGTGAAAGAGGAAGACATGATAACCAATAAATTTTATTTCCACCGGGATATATTATGAAAGGAATACCCTGGAAATTAGAGAATGTAAATATCAGTAAAACACTTACAAGGCATGCCAGAAAATCCATCATCCAAATTGGGGCAGAAGCATGGAAAATTCAAGGAAGGAAATAACCAAGAAATAATAATGAATGTATTTCTTAGTGTCTATATTAGAGGGTTTAAATTGCTAACAACAAGAAGACTGAATAAATAAAAACTAATACAGTTTTCAACTCCAAAAAAATGTTTTTTATAAAGGAAATATAATTGTGTTACACTATAAAATTATGTGTAAATAACATTTGAAAGATGAACTAATATGATTTCAAATTATTCAACAAAACTAACCTACAATGAACGTGGTAAGATGTAGAACTTGGGGGATTCGTATGAGTCAATGTGAGTCTGCACGTATGTGCATATGTGTTTTTGCACAAAATCTGGGGCATGTATGAGAGCTCATATCAAGAAGCCAGTAAATAGTATCAAAATTTGGGTAAAAGCAAGGAAACTCCAACATCAAAACTTCAACATTAAAAACTCTCCAGCATCTAAAAACTCCAATTCTGTTCTTTGCCATGCCTTTTATCTGCGATTCCCCTCCCCCCTCCCCCCACCAAGGGACAGGAACTCAATATCCTACTGATGTGGCCCAATCAAAGCCCTAATCATAATTCATGCCCAAGTACAGACTGGTTTACAAACATAATCCAATATTTACTTTTGAAATTCATAACCAGATCAAATTGCTACACTAGTGTATTAGTCAGTCAAAGGGGAGCTGATAAAAAATACCATAAATCTGTTGACTCTTATAGAGGGTATTTATTGCAGTAGAAGCTTACAGTTACCAGGCCATAAGTTACTTCCCTCACCAAAGTCTATTGCCATGTGTTGGGGTAAGATGGCTGCCAAGGTCTGCAAAGAGTTCAGGCTCCTTGGGTTCCTCTCTTCCCAGGGCTCCATTTCTCTCTGAGCTCAGCTACTGTGCTCTCCACAAGGCCAGCTGTAGACTATCTGGCAAATGGCTCTGTGTGTGTCCCAGGACTGCTGCTATGTTTAAGTAGCCATTTCTCTTCCTCTGTGTGCTGACTTCCTGGGCTCCATCTCAAAACTCTAACCTCTCTTCTCTGTGATGAGGTTTTCCTATGAGTCCCTCTGTACAAAGGGGGACTGAAAGTCCTACTGATGTAGAGCAATCAAATTCTTAATCATTATTTAATTAAGTAAACCTCTGAATCCAATATAATCCAATATGCCCAGAGGAAAAGACCAATTCACAAACATAATCCAATATCTATTTTTGGAATTCATAAATAATGCCAAACTGCTACAATGATCTATCATTATTTTCTAAGTTACAAGAACAAAGTATTGGCTGTCAGTTTTCCATATGGTAGAAACAGATGTATTCCCCCAATTCTAATTCCTTTTCATTCTCGTTTATGTTCTGTTGCCTTTCTCTACTACTCAGAGGTTTGTGAAAAGGTAGTAAAAGTACATCTTCCTTTGAATAATACTAATACAGTTTATTTAAGTGATCTTTTACAAAATTCATTCTGGGCAACCAGTTACAGTTTTTATTTCCACAGTCTTTGTTCCCTCTAGAATTATATTGGTTTACCCTTTAAAAATAATTGCATTTTACTGCAGTGATCCAAATTTATTTTTTTAGATTCCAAAATATTAGGTTAGTGCTTTATAATTGTGAGTAATTTTTTATTGTCCCCACAATAGTCCAAAATTACAAAGAAATAAGTGGCTTTCTACTAAAACGTTATTGATTATTTTCATAAGTTTGACGACAGAATTTATGGAATTTATGAAATTCTTACTTAAAAAAAATATTTGAAGTCCCAGAATTTACACTTGTCCCTTTAGTTAGATAAATAAGTCCATTTCCCTCATTGCTCCCTATTGCTTTGAATAAATAAAAAGCAAAAGCATCTGCTTATATGTACCCAAAGATTTGTGGGATTCCAAATGTTGAATTATATATTCCATATAAATGGATTTTTGTCTTTTATGAACTATTTTTTCTGGTATAATTTCCAGCTGAATTCAATTTTCATTAAGTGAGGAATCAGCTATCTTTGCTCAAGACAAGCAGTCGCATAGGATATATTGGAAAATTAATGCACGTTAGTGATATAGATGACAAATATCCCATCTATATTTAGAGTAATCCTTCGAGTAAAGTACATGCTGTATTTTATAAATGTGGTAATCAAATGTGACCAACCTCCAATGCTTTATATCCAATATTCATGCAAATAAAAATCTTTTTGAATACAGTTTTTAAATAAATCTATTAATATATAATAGGTTAGTAAAGCGAAGCATGAGAATTTAGTAGGACATTCTTATTTTCTGAGAATAATATTAAGAGAAATCAGTTGTATTTATTCTATAAATATGTTCCTTTTCTATTGTGAAACAAGATATGGGATTAATAAAATACAGATATGACACAGTTTAGCATTTTTATATTTTTATGTTTGAAACTTATTGTGTAACATCCATTGCAGAGTATAAAAGTGACTATAATTTATACATACAATTTTTGTCTTTATATATTTTATTTCCAAGCACTTTCCTTAGCTTCCAGGACATAGTTTTCATTTCTGATAAACCCAACACCCAGTTATGTTTTTATCGTTATGATATTTGCAATATTGTTGCTTTTTAATAAAGGAAGTATCATAATATGTAAATTGCCTTATAGGAGAGATTACTAGTAGTGCTGACTCTATCACTGAATTCTCTCATTCTTCTCTGTTCAAAGTTTGTGGAATTATACCAATATATGCAGGCTTGTTCAGTATGACTTTCATAATTTTTATAAAGCTGGTCCTGATATCTACAATTTTTCCTTATTGCCCTTTATATCATAAAACCAGGTAACATACAAATAAAATAAATGATTTTAAATAAATTTTACATAATACAGTATTTCTACTCTATTTATTATAGAGATGATACCCAGACATGTGTATCAAACATAAATGGAATTTAATAAACTATATATCACTGTATTCATTTACATGAAGCATACATGTAATAGACATGGATATTTTCAGTAAGAGGATGAACTTGTTTAGTCATTATAGTTGATGTTTAAATCTGGAAGATAGAAAGGTAATATTACTACTCTAAAGAGGTAATTCAGTGGGTAAAATAATGCAGTATGCTCAGAAGATTTTCTTCTTTTGAAAATGGAAAATGAGTTCTATAAAACTTGAAGGGTTATTTGAGATTTGTCTACTGTCTTTTATATGGAATGAGTTGTGGGGGTTAAGAATGATTTCAAGTTAATATTATGAAAGTATTATAGGAAAAATTGAGCTTCAGTTCACATATAAAAATTTATTATGAAAAGAGGGAAAAAAACACTTCATACCATTTGTTGGTAAAGGTATTTTATTTTCATGAAAGATAACCTAAATAAAGACTAATTAATTATAGTATTGATTATTGACATTGATAGGTGCAGTAAATTTTATGCATAAACCATTAAACTTAATTTAATTAATTAAGATCAAGTCTACCCAAAAACAATAAAAGCAAACATCCTAAATAATAAAAAAGTGAATAACGTATTTTCCAATACTTTAAAAATTATGTAAGTATAATAAATGACTTTTTTTTAATCTAAGTGTGTGTAGCAGTTTGGCATTGTTTATGAATTCCCAAAATATATATTGGATTGTGTTTGTAAACTGGTCTGTTCCTCTGGGTATATTAGATTGTATTAACTTCAGAGGTTTCACTTTTACTTGATTAAATTATGATTAGGGCTTTGATTGGGCCACATCTGTAGGACTTCAATCCCTGCCCACTTGGTGGATGGGGACTCACAGAGAAAACAACATGGCAGAGGAGTTAGTAGGAGTATTTTGATGCTGGACTCCCAAGAAGTAAACACACAGGAGAAGAACATAGGAATAGTGCCATAGGAATAGACACACCAGAGGCCCCAGGAAGAGAGAGCCTGATAATCTACAACTGACCTTGTAGAGAGAAAAGAGCAACTAAGCCCAGAAAGAAATGAGCCCTGGGACAGAGATGAGACCTATCTCAGCCCACAGCTGATATTGGAAGAAGCTGGGACCATGGATCCTTAAGAGTAAGAGGAAGGCTGTGCCCTTGCAGATGTTGGCAGCCATGCTGCTCAAACACGTGGCAACAGATTTTGGTGAAGAAAATAACTTACACTTTATGGCCTGATAACTGTAAACTTTTACCACAAATAAATACCCTTTGTAAATGCCAACAGATTTCTCGTATTTTGCATCAGCACCTCTTTGGCTGACTAATGCAATATAATATGTGTTTGTACACACAAATTTGATTTGTCCTTTGTGAGGTTAAGAATTTTTGATGGAAAAAAAACTAAAACAAAAATAAAAATTTAAGCGCCCAGGTAATTGCAAAATCTTTAAGACATGTTTCTTGTCAAGTTGTTTAGTCTATGATGTATTATAATTCTCTCTCCTCCAAACTCATAACAATGATGGAAAAAGTAGAAAAAGAGAAAGCGTAAGGTAAGAATCGGTGTCAAAGAACTGGGATAAGTAACCTAATATCTTCATGGCCCAGTTAGAAAACAAAAAATTTGCATGAATATCCAGACTAGAGAAAAATCACATGTGTATCTGACCATAGCAGAAACTGATATGAGAGTCAGATACCCTTGCTAAATGAAACCATTTTAGTTTTGTTTACACTCTGTGGGTCATATGGTTGGTGGATGAGGAATGAGGGTATGGGCAGAAGGAAGGAAAGTATAAGTCTGTGCTGCATCTTTCCAGTTTAACTGATTTGCCATAGTTGTATAGACACAAATATATATTCAATGTCATATTTAAATATTCATTAAATTAAAGATTAAAAATAAATAAATTGTGTTGCCAACATTTAGTGGGTGCTCAAAGAAAAAAAATCCTCTGAGAGGGCCAATTTGCTGGGACAGGGTCTGAAAAACTCTGATCTTCCATTGCAAACCTAGGATTAAAAAACATGGCATCACATTTGTCTATTGAAATTTAAGCATTGTGTAAATAAGCTTGGAAACAATGACATCAAGACTGACTTGAAATGAGCTTTTGAATATTAGATAACACAAAGTGTGTGGATTGCCAGCACTTCTGCTGTATTTTAATTTAAGTTATCTGAGGGCAGCTGATGCTACCAGAACAAGATGAAAATTATTCTGTAGATGTGGTGTAAATGTGGACTTCTCTAATCATGAAAAAGCAGCTGGAATCGAGGTCGAAATTCATCGTGGAGTCTTTCTCTTTGAAACAACCTAGAAATCTCCACCAGGCACAGCTAGAGAATATCCTTTTCTGAAAAAAAGAGATCATTATTCTCAAAGAGAAATCACACGCCATCCTGAATGTCTCCGAGTCTCTTCGATACTCTAGGTCAAATGAAAGGAAACAGGCCATCATCTTTTAAGAGGAGTGGTACAGGAAATAATCATTGATTTGACAAGAAAATGTACTGAAAATTCAAGTATTAGGGAAACTCATAAATCTTGGTGCTTTAAAATATTTTTGATTTAGGCCTTCTAATTTGTTTATTATCTCTGGTAAAACTGAAACAGGAAAAGACATGATTTTCTAATGGTTTGAGTGAATCTATCAGGCATGTAAAATCAAGGATTTATTTTCAATGTTCCCTTAAGCAAAACTGAATTTTAAACTATAGTGAGTTTTTATACACTAATTGATAATACACCTCTAAAATGTGCTGTCTGCTAATTTCATTTGTGGGCAAAAACACTAACCAGACTCCTAATCAATGGTATACATCTTGCTTGCCTTTTTTATTAAAGTTGAAGGCTTCAGAGAAAGACAGAAAGTACAAGATTCCCATCCATCTACCTCACATATGCAATTATCCCTATTATTAATATTTTATATGTGGTATGTTTGTTACAATTGATGAAACATTATAATTATACTCAACAGTAGTCCATAGTTTACATTAGGATTCACACTGTGTTGTAGAGTTCTATGTTATTTTAAAATTTTTATTCTGATAAGATGTATAACACAAAATTTCCCATTTTAACTTCTTTCAAATATACAATTCAGTGGTATTAATTACATTCACAATTTTGTGCTAAACATTGCCACCAACCTTTTCCAAGACATTCCCATCACCCCAAACAGAAACTGAAAAGTTAGCATTAATTCCCCATTTCCTACTCCCACACTGGCCCCTGGTAACTGAAATCTGGTTTCCGACACTATGAATTAGCATATTTTAATTATTCCATATATGAGATCATATAATATTTGTGCTTTTGTTCTGGTTTAATTCACTCAGTATGTCTTCAAGATCTATGTTGTAGCATGTATCAGAACTTCTTTCCTTTTTTACAAATAATGTTTCATTATATGTATATACCACATTTTGTTCATCCATCATCTGTTTATGGACATTAGGCTTCTTTCCACATTTTGGCAATTGTGCATAAACTATGAGTATTTGTATGCAAATATCTCTTTGTGCCCCTGCTTTCAATTGTTTTGGGGTATCTATCTAGAAGTGGGATGTAATTATACCGAAATTTTCTGAGAAACTGTCAAACTGT
Organism: Dasypus novemcinctus; assembly: GCF_030445035.2. Classification (NCBI taxonomy): domain Eukaryota; kingdom Metazoa; phylum Chordata; class Mammalia; order Cingulata; family Dasypodidae; genus Dasypus; species Dasypus novemcinctus. Next base: position 128,382,067 of record NC_080676.1, read on the forward strand.
CTCCCACAGTGACTGCACCATTTTACATTCCCACCTACAATTAATGAGAGTTCCTATTTCTTCACAGTCTCTCCAACACTTGTTATTTTTTGTTTTGTTGGTTTTTTTCAATAGTTGCCATACTAGTAGGTGTGAAATGGTGTTTTATTGTGGTTCTGATTTGCTTTTCCCCAGGTCTAATGATGTTGAGCATCTTTTCACGTGCTTGTTGGAAGTTTGCAAGATCGCATTATATCTGAAAATGCTTTGGGTAGAGTTGAAATCTTAACAATATTTAGTCTTATAATCCATAAACATGAAATGCCCTTCCCTTTATATAGGTTGTCTGTAATTTCTTTCAGCAATGTTTTATAGTTTTCAGTGTTCAAGTTCTCTATGTTCTTGGTTAGATTTATTACTAGATATTTTATTATTTTAGTTGCTATAAAAAGTTGAATTCTTTCCCTTGATTTCTTCTTCAGATTGTTCATTACTAGTATATCAAAGTATTACTCATTTTTGCATGCTGATCTTGTTTCTTGCCCCTTTGCTGAATTCATTTATTAGTTCTAGTAGCACTGTTGTCTATTTTGTTCAGAATTTTATGTATATAGGATCATGTAATCTGCAAACAGGGAAAGTTTTACTTCATCCTTTCCTATTTGGAAACTATAGTGAGTTCTTTCTTTTCCTTGCTTAATTGCTCTGGGTGGAACTCCAAGTATAATGTTAAGTAACAGTGGTGACAGTGGACATCTTTGTCTTGCTCTTGATCTTATGGGGATGCTTTCAGGCCTTCACCATTGACTATGATGTTAGCTGCAAGTTTTCTACATATACCCTTTATCATGTTGAGGAAGTTTCCGTCTATTCTTATTTTCTAAGTGTTTATATCAAGAAGTATAGCTGGATTTTGTCAAATGCCTTTCCATATAATTTGAGATGAACAATAATATTCTTTCTTTTGTTATATTAATGTGGTCTGACAATTTGAAGTTTTGTGACTCCCAGAAAAGATCATGTCCTTTGAACGAATCCATGCCTGTGGGTGTGGGGCCCTGTGATTGGACCCAGGTTGGGTCTCCACCCTCTTGGTGGGTTTTATATACACTGAGAACTGAAATCAGAAACACACACAGAAAAACAGTTGCCATTTTGACTCTGCTATATGAAAAAAAGACTTCAGGTTTGGCTACAGTTGAGAGGGGCCAGAGACTTCAATCAGTGGAAAAGATAAAAGAGAAAGGCCTGAGAAGAGATGAACCTTATGCCTGATAGCCCACAGCTGAGATCAAGGAGATGAGTCTGAAAGGGAAAGCAGGGACCTTGGAAAAGATTGGCTACCATCTTGCCTTACTACATGGCAGGACTCCAGGATCCGCCAGGAGCCAATATTTGGCGAAAAACATCTCTAACGGTGCCTTGATTTGGACATTTCATAGCTTTGGAACTGTAAGCTTTTACCCCAAACAAATTCCCTTTATAAAAGCCGGCCCATTTCTGGTAATTTTGCTTTGGCAGTCTTTGACAAACTAAAACATGTGGTATAGTACATTAATTGATTTCTTATGTAGAACCACTCTTACATACATGTCATAAATCCAACATGATCATGGTGTATAATTATTTTAATGTGCTCTTGAACTGAGTTGGCTAGTGTTGTTTTGAGACTATATATGCATATATACACACACACACATACACTCATATTATAAAATTAAGGAATTTTTATCAATAATTTTGCTTTCTTGTGGTATCTTAATCTGGCTTTGGTATCAGGGTGATGTTGGCCTCATACAATTAGGAAATGGTCCCTCCTCTTCATTTTTTGTATGTGTTTGAGTAGGATTGGTGTTGATGCTTCTTGGATGGCTTGGTAAAATTTACCAGTGAAGCCATCTGGTTCTAGGCTTTTCTTTCCTGGAAGGTTTTGATTATGGATTCAATCTCCTTACTTTTTATTCATTTGTTGAGATCTTCTATTTCTTCTTGAGTCTGTGTAGATCATATTTAAAAGAAGAAAGACCACTAACTCCCAGCTATAGGAAGTAGAAAAAGAACAAACTAAATCCAAAGCAAGCAAAAGGAATGAACTATCAAAGAGCAGAGATAAATGAAATAGGTAATTTAAAAAATAAAGTCAACAAAACCAAAGTTTGGTTCTTTGAAAAGGTCAATAAAAACTGATGTATTAGTCAGGATTCAGAACCTACAGGTATCTATTTAGTTGTATAAATATATGTAAATATAATGAGATTTATTAAAGGAATTGGCTCACATGACTGTGGGGATTCACAAGTCTGAATTTCATTGCTGCAAGTCGGGAACTCTGATGAAGCTGCTTGGCTGAAATGTGGATAGAAATTCTTTCTGACTGCTAAAGTCATCAGTTTTCCTGTTAAGGAAACTCATTGCTAAAGGTAATTCCTTTATTAATAGTAGATGAAATCAGATGTAGATTCTTTCAATTGACTAGTTATTTAAATCCATGAAATACTCTTATAGTAACAATTAGACCAGTGCTAGATTAACCAAACAGGGGCTTCAAAACTTATCCAAGTTGAAATATGAAATTAACCATTATAATTGAGAATACTTTAGTTAGATTGACAAAGAAATAAAAAAGAAAGGATGCAAATAACTAAATTCATAAATGAAAGGGGGTTATTACTACCAACACCATAGAACTGAAAAAGATTTTAAGAATGTACTATGAGCAATTGTACACTATTAGGTAACTTAGATTACATGGAATAAAATATATAAACATGCTTGCCTATTAAGTAATGAAATTAAAAGGAGCCTAATTTCAGACTCTATAAACCTAAGCATATTTTTTTTTCTGGTTATTTTAGTAAAAGGTGTTTCGTTTTTGTCCAATAATAATATTTTTATTCCTTAACATCACCTTTATTGATTTATATTAATTGAATATCATGTGTTTTCAAGTAGGCCCAATATCCTGACATCAAATGATTGGATCTAAAGACTCACATGAAGTTTGTTCACTTTCTCAATCTTTCTCATTCTCTTTTTCTCCCTCTCTCTCCATCTCTATATCTAAACTCTCTATCGTTTTCTCTCACTATTACTCTCCCTCTTTCTTTCCTTCACCTCTCAGTTTTGCTTCTTTCATTTCCTTCTACTGTGAATGAAAAATCCATGCTATAGGGAAAGTTGAGAGCTAGCTGCCACAGCCTCATCCTCCCATCAGCATAAACTTAATAACTCTGGTAGAATAGTCCTAGGGAAGAGTGTGATTGGCTCGATGGATTCCATGCCTACCTGTAAACCAATCTTTATGGCTGAGGATTGGGGAATTCTGATTGACCAATTTAGCTCATGAGCCTGCCTTTAGCATGAGAATGGGAAGCCTACACCACACTAGAACCAAATCATTAAAGGTGGTGTGTTCTCCAAAGGAAAAGACACAGGAGAAACAGATTAGGTAACCATAGTAGATACCATGCCAGAATCATGAATTGCAGATTAAGCCTGGAAATACATATAGTAAAACTTTATATTATGGTTATTGGCTTATTATATCAGTCAGAGTCCAGTCTAAAAATGAAAAAGGTTATTTTAGCAGAGATAATTTAATATAGATAATTAATTAAATATATACTATAGGACTGAAAAGGCAAAGGCAGTGCTAAGGTATCACAGAGGCGGTAAATGCAGTAAGCAGCTATCACTCAAGGCAAGGGAAGGGAAAAAAAAAGAAGAAAACAGCCTTGTGAAAATGAGTTTGGTGGTTCCTCAGAAAGTTGAAAATAGAATACCTTATGGCTCAATTCCACCTCTTGGTATATACCCCAGAGAACTGAAAACAGGGACTGAAGCAGATATTTTTACAGTCAAGATAAGTAGAATTATGTACCCAGAAAAAGTATATTCTTAATCTTTATCCATTCTAGTGGACGTGAGCCCATTTGCTTTAGTTAGCTAAGGACTACCAAGGCAATAGACCAGAAATGAGTTGACTTGTACAATGGGGATTTATTAACTTTGTTCTGCTAAATAAAATGCTTTGCTAATGCTTTGCTATATATATGTATATAGATTGATATGCTAATTAACTCAAGCATAAAAAACTAATGCACGTACATTATTTATTAAACTTCTGTTAATAATTGAGAGAACATGAAAGAAGCAAAGGATCATCTATAAACAGGGGTCCAACTGCTATATCACGGTCCCATCATGATACACATACATACAGATATATGCTCACCAAACCAGGAGACACACCAACATCTGGCCCCTGTCCAGCCAGAGTCCTGATCTGATGCAATATAAAGGCATACATATATATATATATATGTATATATAGTTTTATATATATATATATACTTAGTAAACCTTTGCTAATAATTATATATATAATAATATATATATATAATTAGTAAACCTTTGCTAATAATTGGAGAACATGAAATAAGTGAAGGATCATTTATAAACAGAGGTACAACTGCTGTATCGCAATCCTTTCATAATGTTCAAAAATATAGATATAAACTCACCAAACCAGGGGACATACCAATATATGGCCCACATCCAGCCAGAGTCCTGATTGGATGTAATATATATATATATTTCTCTCCTCTTGACCTTCGAGTTGTCTGTTCTCTGTGTCTATTTGCTGCGTGTTTCTTCTCCGCTTCTGTTGGCAGCGGCATGGGAATCTGTGTTTCTTTTTGTTGCGTCATCTTGCTGCGTCAGCTCTCCGTGTGTGCGATGCCATTCCCGGGCAGGCTGCACTTTCTTTCGCGCTGGGCAGCTCTCCTTATGGGGCGCATTCCTTGCACATGGGGCTCCCCTACATGGGGGACACCCCTGCGTGGCAAGGCACTCCTTGCGCGCATCAGCACTGCGCATGGGCCAGCTCCACACAGGTCAAGGAGGCTGGGGGTTTGAACCGCAGACTTCCCATGTGGTAGACGGAGGCCCTATCCAATGGGCAGAGTTGGCTTCATATATATATATATATATATATATGTATGTATGTATGTATTTAGTTAGTTCGATAACCTTATACTGACAATTAGAGTGAAAAATATGAATAAGAAGTCAAAAGATTAAATCAATATTGAACAGAGTCACAAAATGACAGAAAAATAGAAAAGTCTTATATACAAACTCACTAAACTAGGGGACACACCAACATCTCGCTCATGGCTGGGAAGTCCTGAGTCAGCAGCTGATACTAGAGTACTGATTGGAAATAACACCTGGGCAGAGCCCCCCCCCCCCCCCAGGGACTTCAACCAGCCTGACCAGGGACTGCCCCTTTTATTGAGCTCATGATCAGTGAACTCGATACTACAGGCACCAACTTGTGAGTGCACAGTACAACCAAGGTTTAAGTGTCAGTCCCCAAGAAAGTGGCCAGTTTTCTTAAGGAGGAACACAATACTCCCCGGAATGCATCAGACCTGTTCTTATTTGTTACAAAACATCCTCCAGTGTGCCCACTGTTTTAGTTTTCATCATTCTTCCTGAAATATGAAAAGTGCTGACCAGCAAAACTTTGGTTTGCTGATAAACAAAGTTTCCTGCACAATGTTTCACTTTTAGGTTTGAACAATACTCTCAAAAATTTTTCCCAATACAAACTTAAAAAAAAATAATAAGCTTACAGTTCTGAGACTGAGAAAACATCCAAATCGAAGCATCAGGTGAAGCTCTCTCCCTGAAGACACAGCTGCTGGTGATCCTGGACTCCTGTCATATGGCAGGGCAAAATGGTAGCATCCACTGTCTCTCCTTGTTCCTCCAGGTCTCATGGCTTTCAGCTTCTGGCTTCCCCCAGCTTTCTCTTTGCTCCTGTGACTTTCCTTCTCCTGGGTTCTATTGATTTCAGCTTCCAGCTTCTTGGACTTTCTCTCTCATCTTCTGGGGGTTTCTCTCTGTTGCTGAAGCCCCCTCTCTGTATTCATTCTGTTTATAAAGGCTTCCAATAATGGGATTAAGATCCATCCTTGAGTCACTCCCCACTGAGGTAATCTAATCAAAAGGCCCTTAACTGAAGCAATCAAATCAAGTGTTCCCATCTATAATAGGTTCACACCCACAGAAATAAATTTAGCTCTATGGACATATCTTTTCTGGGGTACCTGTCTGAAACTGCCACAGCATTTTAAATAGGATGTTTTGAAGATGTTATTTTTTTGAACCAATTTAGAAGGTGGAAGTAAACAGAAACCAGAAGAGAAAGGGAAAGACATTGCCATGTACAATGCCATGTGACAGAAAAACCAATGACCTAAATATAGCCAGCAGCCAGCTCCAGAATACCACAATCTTTAAGGAGAAAGCATCATTTTGCTGGCACACCAACTTTGGACTTCTTCTGGCCTCAAAACTTTGAACCAATAAATTCCCATTGTGTAAGTCAAACCATTATATGGTATTTGTTTTAGCAGCTGGGAAACTATAATACCAGTGTTTACAGCAGTAGCATTATTCACAAGTCAAAAGGGAAAAGTAGCCCAAGTGTCCCTCAACAGATGATTAGATAGACAAAATGTGGTATATATTCAAAAAGAAATATTATGTTGAGTGAAATAAACTAGACACACAAAGAAAACTACTGTATGATCTCATTTGCGTGGAACATCTAAAGAACCAAATTTCAAAGACAGGCAGATTATACCTTACCAGGGAATGGGTGGGAGGTGGAGGGATTTATTGCTAAATGTGTGCAAAATTTTTGTTTGAAATGATGAACAAGCTGGAGAAAAGGATATTGGTGATGGTAGTACAATAATGTAAATGTAATTAATATTACTGAATTATATATTTGAAAGTGGTTAAAATGGGAAATTTTGAGTTGTACATATGTTACCATAAAATGACGTGGATTGGAAATATGTGGAAATAGATAGAGTTGATGGTAACACATTATAGTTAACTAGCACTGGTGATCTATACATGTGAATGTAGCTCCCTAGTCTAAGGAAATATACATGGAAGTTTTAAGTATTAGAAGAGAATGATGTTTGCAACCTACTCACAAATGTTTATAAGACAGAAAAATATAGATAGATAGATAAATATAAACTGTAGACAGATATAATTAGATCAAATGGCATACCAAATGTAGCAAAATACAAAGAGTTGTAAATCTGGGTATCTGCTTGGGGTGCTTTGGAGTTCTATGTATTGTTTCTGTATTATTTTTGAAACTTTGCCATAAGTTTGAAATTATCTTAAAAGAAATTTTTTTTTAACTTATAAAAGGAGAGGTTGGAATGATTAGAAACTAGAAGGTTGGAAGTGGCACTATACAGAGCTGGGGCCCAGATCTCTGAGGAGTGCTTGGAGGTGTGGAAAATAAAACAGAAAAAAGATACCAGGTGCCATCCTCTGATGAAGTGACATTTACAAAATGGCACAAATAGGAAATGGATGCAAACAAGGAGGAGACCTCCAGTCTTCAAGTCTTCTTCTAGTGCCCCCAATTGGTGCCAGCTGGCAAAACAAAGTGGTTTACAGAGTTCCAGTCCCAGCATCACAAATAAGAGTATACAAATTTGAGTTTGAAGCTAAGTTACAACAGCTTAATAACCAGCACACTTCTGATGGCAGCATCAATTCTGTATCATTTGGAGAATTTTGCATGCATTAGCAATGGTTTTTGTCTGTATACAGACAATAGATACAATAATAAGTAGAAACACACATCTACATGCAAATTTCTTAAACTTGGTCCTGCCACAATACCTACTAGTTTTGTTAAATTTTGTAGTACTACATCAAATTCTTTCCGTTCAGGTTGGAGACTTCAGGAATTATATTCTACTTAAAACTTGGGGCATGTTTACCATCTTTCAAAGAATCATCTGAAATTTTCTTTGTATTGTGAAATCTGAACTGTCAGCAATCTTCTGAGAGAACAGTTCCAATTAGGTTCATTCTTTTCCTTAATATTGTGTTTTCCCTCTGCATCTAAAGTTCTAGCCTAAAAGGAGCTACACTACCATGGTCTCTCTCTATACTCTGGCTTGGCAAAGAATATATAGAATTTGTAGTCAGTCAAAGAGCAGACCTATTCTGTGGCTATTTTCTATGGAATTCCTCACCCTATGTCTTTCATATCTGGAGAATTTTAACATGAAAATAGAACATTTGAAATTCTCTCAGAATATTGCTTAAATCGAGCCTATTTGAAAAAAAACGTTTTTACTAATTGTAGCAGTTTGATATAGTTAGGAATTAAAAAATAAATGTTGGATTATGTTTGTAAACTGATCTTTTCCTCTGGTCATATTAGATTATATTAGCTTCTTATATATACTTACTTATATATATACTTCTTATATATACTTAATCAGGTAAACCTCTTGTGCCAGTAGGGCACTGAGTCTGCACCCACCATGCCAGATAGAAGACATAGCAAAGGACAGAGTTGAAGGGTTTTTGATGTTGGAGTTTTGATGCTGGAGTTTGATGTGGAAGCTTTAAACTGGAGCCCTGGAAAATAAGTTCACAGAGGAAACAGAAGCAAGCCCCAGGAAGAGAGGAACCCTGAGCCCAGGAAGAAGCAAGCCCTGGGAAGAGAGGAACCCTGAACTCAGAGAGAAGCAAGACCCTGAAGAGAGGAACCCAGGAAGCCTGAACCCTCACAGACATCAGCAGCTATCTTGCTCCAACACATGAAAATAGACTTTGATGAGGGAAGTAATTTATGCTTTATGGCCTGGTATCTGTAAGCTCCTACTCTAATTAAATACCCTTTATAAAAACCAACCAGTTTCTGGTATTGCATCAGCACCCCTTTGCCTGACTAATATACTAGTGTAGCAGTTTGATCTGGTTATGAATTTCAAAAGTAAATATTGGATTATGTTTGTAAACTGCTCTGTACCTGGGCATGATTAAATTATGAATAGGGCTTTGACTGGGCCACATCAGTAGGATATTGAGTTCCTGTCCCTTGGTGGGTGGAGACTCGCAGATAAAAGGCATGGCAAAGGACAGAATTGGAGTTTTTTGATGCTGGAGGGTTTTTAATGTTGAAGATTTTATGTTGGAGTTTGATGCTAAAGTCTTAAGCTGGAGCCCTGGGAAGTAAGTACACAGAGGAAAGAGAAGCAAGCCCTGGGAAGAAAGGAATCATGAGCCCAGAAAGAAGCAAGCCCTGGGAAGAGAGGAACCCGGGAAGTCTGAACCCTGGCAGATGTCAGCAGGCATCTTGCTCCAAAATGTGGAAATAGACTGGTGAGGGAAGTAACCTATGCTTTATGGCCTGGAATCTGTAAGCTCATACCCTAAATAAATACCCTTTATAAAAACCAACAGGTTTCTGGTATTTTGTATCAGCACCCATTTGGCTGAATAATACTACTACTTATTTTTCCTCTAATTTTATATTGAACATATTGTAAAAAAAAAACAGCAGTTTTTGAATGAATGTTCAAATTTTTTTTACTTTTAATTCAGTCCTCCTTTTTTTATTTTTTGATTCCATGTTCCTTATGGATTATACAAAACATTGTTTCAGAAATAACAAACTGAAGTATTTGGATGGTTTTACAGTAAGCCTTAAAATTAATGATGAGTGCAACAATAACAAAAAATAGAAAGTAGGATTTTATTATGATAAAGATATTCTGAATTCCATCAGAGGCGCTATAACAACCTTGATAAGCCTGCATAAATAATTTGTTTTTGAAAATTCACTAAATAGCAGTGGAAACGCTTAATATGGAATCTAACCATGACTAATTATATGTATTAGCTATGTTGAGTAGTTTGCTAGCCCAGATAACCTTTAAACTTTGGCTGTAATGGTAATTTACTTAATGGAGAGGCCTAATAGAAATATTATAACAAATGTGCCTCCTTAAATTTACTGAGATTGGATTGGGAAGTTAAAAGACATGAATGTGCTGTGCACACATACTGACAGAAAACCATGTCATTTTAATGATTCATAATTTCTAATTAGCCATGATTATTCTGAGTGGCTGTGGATATACATTTTAATTGTATCACATACTGTAATTTCCAATTTCCGCAGAGACGCTGATGAAGTGAAAGTCATATTGCAAAGTCATCATTTAAATATTTGAGAAATGGAAGTCTTTAAGAGGGATAAATATCCATAGCTTAATTATAATTTCCATTGATCTCAGAAGTCAATTTTACCCCTGTAATATGAATGGCTTTGTCTATTCTCTTCCCTAGCTCACCATTAGAGTGGTGTGCTGGAATTGTGATGCCCCTTGCTCAGCAGAAGAAAGACTGTCATTCTTCCATCATGTATTCAGCCATTTAGAAGAGAAAAACTTGTGATGGAAACTGAGGCAGAGCAGGTGGGAGCAACTAGAGAAATATCATTGCTGTAGTGTAAGAGTTTGGTACTGGTTAGACGTGAATCCTTAATGTAGGCTGAAGGTCTCACTTTGAAACTCATATTAAGCATGGTTAGTTAATAAAAGTATCTGAAGGATACTTAATCAGATTCTGCTCATGCATAAGCTTTAAACTCCAGAGCAAAAAAATTGGTAGGCCTACAAGGAAGGAAGACATCTATCTATCTGAGCAAGATGTCTTCCAATAGTTTATGATGGAAAAGAGAGAAAAAGCAAATTAGCAGATGTATATGTATGATGATTAGAACAATATGAAGCATTTTGGTGGCCTTGCCTAGATATAAGAATATTGTATGTATTTTCTTGATCTTATAATACAACGCACACATAAGATGAAGTAAGCCTGCTACAGGCAGTCTGCTCGGAAGGGATACTCAACTCTCTTCCCTTGAGGTCCAGAATCTGAATTGAAATAATGAAGAATAGTCCACTCACTCTAATATCTATTTATAATAAGACATGCAGTAGTTGCTTAACTTGGGATTTCGTGAAGATATTCAGTAGATTGTTTATGAAGAGACCTGCATTTGAAATATGAAATAGGTATAATATATGATAAGAGTTAACCTCAGTAAAAATTATTTATTTAAACCATAGATGATATTACACGAGGTATTTCAGTTCCTCCTCACCAAGGAAATGGTGATTACACTTTACAAGGCATGACCAAGAGAATAAACTGCCTTAGGTTAATCAGATTCGAATTTGTCCATTTCATGCTTCATACAACAATATGCTTAATTATTTAGCTTCCATCATTTGCTTCCACATTACTATTGCACATACATATATATATTTCTGAAAATTTATTAAATTACTATCATATTACTAGGCAAAATTGTTACACATTCTACAAAATACATGAATAGGTATATTCATTCATTGAACAAATATGTATTAAGGCATAGGTCATGTATATTACTATACTTGCTTCAAATTGTGAAAAATATTCTCATGGTTTTTGCAACTTAAAGAAATAAAAGTGAGAATAATGTTAATAATATGTGTAAAGCAGTTAGTACAGTGCTTGACATATCATCAGAATTCTGTGATTTTTATGACTATGAGTAAAAGCAGATATTCCCTTGCGGTCGCCCCTCGGGCTGAAGTGTGGTTTGCTGACCTGGCGGGGGACGGCGGCCGCGGTAGGCCTATTCCAAACCGCTGCCCCTGTAATAGGGTGGTTTGTCGGGCCCACCGCCACCCCTGAAGGAAGCTCGGCATGGGCGCAGAGTGCCCTCGGGTCTCCCCTTCTCGGCAGCCATGCTTCCGTGGCCGCCCCTCCTCCCAGATAGCGCCACACGATGTCTTCTTTCTCCCTGCGCAGGCGCAGGGTGGAAAATTCCAGTCTGCCCTTTTCCCTCCCCCCAACAGCAGAACAGCCAGGCGTGGGCGGGAAACTCAAGTCTGCCCTCCACCCCAGCAACAGCAGCCACCAATCCCTAAACCCTGCCACTTCCCCCAGCAACAGCAACAGCCAATCCCTAACCACCACCCCTCCCCTGTCCAGTACCTCCCACTGACCTTTCTCCGGCAACCAATCAGAACAGGGCGTGGCTTCGACCAATCAGCCTTCCCCAGCCCCTATAAAACTGTTGCCTCTCCCTCAATAAAGTTGGACTTGCGTGTTTACCTTGTCTCCGCGGTAGTTCTTCTGCCGTGCGCCCTCCAGTCCTGAGAGCCCCCGACAAGGGCCTGGCCTCCCTTGTCCCCAGTTCGTCGCCTGCTTCTCCGGGCGACCCCTTCGTCGCCGGCTTCGCTGGGCGACCCCGTCAGCCAAACCGCGCAACCCCTGTGAGACCGACCCCTCGTCTGCTGCCAGACCGACCCCTCGTCCCAGGCGGGACCGACCCCTCGTCCGCAGCCAGGCCCCACCTCTACCGACCGAGCAAGCCGCAGCATTCCCTAATAAGAATTATAAACTCAAGGCACTGACATTACAATGATATAAATGATATATATGATCTCTACCTTCTTGGAACTTATGGTTTATCAGGGAAGTCAGACAAACAACCAAACCAACAAAGGTTAGTAAGTATTATGATTGACCAAATAAATATGTTTCCTAGTAGATACCTAACAGGAGCAAGTTACCCAGTCTAATGACTACTTCTTTTCATATGGTACTGAAGCTCTTATATACACATAATTTAAGTGTTCAACACAATTTTTTAAATGAGGGAATGGCTTAATCTGAGTTCTCTCTGTCCCATTCACAATTTTTTTTCAGTGTTCTCCCAATTCGGTGATAAGATGGATATTTTACTTTTCAACCATTTTGGAGAGAAATGGGCATTTCAGTTTTAGTTGGAGTAAAAAATCGATATCCCACTTGGCAAAGCCATATGTGTCCTGACAATTATTTTTTAAAGTATTATAATAATCCTCTCTAGGTATACCAACATGTAGATTTAATTGTTTAACCATATCATACCCAGTGATAAGTACGTAATTTTCTTTTTATAAATAGCATTCTATCATTATAGATAGCATTCTATCACTAGAATGATTGATGGCTAGATAGGTAGATCGTTAGATAGATTTTGATTAGATTAGTTTAAAGTTACCTGTCCTGTGAACAAACAACAACAACAACAAAACAGCTATATTGAGGGTTTATCACTAGAGTCATCAGTGATCAATGACCTTGTCCCAAAGGAAGTCAAGGTTATTAAGAAAGAGTCGAGTCTTATTGCAGTCACAACGTAAAGGACAATTCCCTAGTTTCTTTGGAGTGAAGGTGTTTGCTAGTTCACAGCCCTCACAGGTTCCATTACAGGGTTTGGTTGTGGGTGTGGAAGGTGTCTGTAAAAGTTATAGGCATTTATGCATCTTTCTAGAGAGAGAATCTATACTTTTACCTGTTTCTCAAATGGGACCACGTTCCTAAATTAGTAAGAAAACCCTTCTCTGGATGATGTGGCAAGGCAATTAAAAATCTTACAAAGGGACCAAATGGCAGAAGTAACAGCAAGTAGCCTCTTTCACTTGGAAATAAATAACTATTCATGAGACCTTATTCTAATTTTCTTTTAAAACCTTGCTAGATTGAACACAATAATTCATTCTTTCAATATGCTACAAGCAGGCAGAATGTCCCATTATGGCAGCTTCCTTGAAGGTTAGCTGACTGATTCATGACGTGAAAAACCTTCTCTTACAGCATGTTATTTTCTCAAAAGGCGTTTGTGGAGAAGGACGGAAAGAAAACATCTTGTGACTCTTCATGCAGTCCGTGTATAACTTTCACATTGTATTGGGACCTGTTATACTTAATGAGCTGCTAGCCTGAGGTTACCTTGAGCTTGTAAAAGCACTGAGCCCTGGTGCAGTGTGACCTTTACACATGGTAAGCAGGCTCTGCCATTACCTCCATGTGGCACTCAATAGCTTATGAGGAAGAATTTTGTGTTGTCAGAAGTTCAGGTTTGGAGTCAATTTGCCTAGGTTCAAGCCCTGACCCTGCCACTTAGTTGTGTTTGTTATCTTGGGCAATTTTCTTAATTCTCTCAGCCTCCATTGTAAAATAGGAATGACTGTAACATTACCTACTGCATGGGGTTATTTTTACAATCCAATGAGTTAATTTGCTAAGAGTTTAGAACAGTGTCTGATATATAGTAAGCACCATATGAATGAGCTTTTTAAAATAAAATCAACTTCTAAAATTCCATGTTCATAGAAACATGTTATCAACATTGCTGGGATTCTTATAAATTAACTGATTTAGTTACCTGATACCATTGTCCTCCATTAAGTCTTAGAAACCTCACTACTACAAGCTGCTTTAGTAGCTAGGACCACATCTAGTTTATCATCTGAGGCCTCATTACTTAGCGAAATCAAAATTTTACTGCATGGTCATTGCGACACATAACAGAGACACTACTGTGTCTTTGTACATTTAGCTACATGTGAATGTTGTTGACTTTAGGGGAATTTTCAGGAGTAGGAAAGTACAGAGAAAGAAAATATACTCTCAGGATGTTTGATAGGAATATGGACTTTGGTGTCTCATCAAGATCAGCAATTTGCCTTAATTCTGATCTAGTTAAAAAACCTTGGATATTTCAGACAAGTATTGTCCTAAGATTAACTTGTTGAGGATGCAGTAGAGAAGAGACGGTGATATTTTCTGAATTTAACTCAAGGGGCAGTTCGTAATATTCTTTAACTTCTCCTAGGCCTTGTAATATACAAATAAATAAGTATACCATGGCTAATTCTTTAATTCCAAATTTCCAGAGTTAAAAAAAAAATAGTCACTTTTAAATCTTTGGACCTAACTTGAGCCAAAAGATGCCAGACTTTCTTTATCAACACTTATTTTTATTAATTTCTTTAAGCAAAAATTTTGAATAGTTTTTCTGTATATAATCATGCCTCAATACTGAGTTTTGCAACTATAATTCACAGCTATAATCATGCAGCATACTATAGATTTCTGGTTACTAAAGATTTGAAATTGAAGTGTCCCAGTGGATAACAGAGTAATAACATAGGTGCTTTTGAAACTCATTCTCAAATAAGGTCTATCACTAGAGTAAATTTTCTAGATAAAGCAAGCCCCCAAATGCTACTGCTGATGAAATAAATTCTACAGAGACCATCTGTATATGTAAAATGTATACTCCTAATTTATTTTGCCTGTGGGTGCAAGGTAAGACAACTACATGTAATGTTTCCCAAACTTGGCTCATCCTGAAATCTGTGTATTTAAACAGATATCCCAAGTGATTTTATGATCAGGAAGACATGTTAATGTAAAGTGAAGTACAAAATGGTATGCACTTACTGTGATATTTTGGGGAAGAATGGACAGTGTTGGGCACTTGGAAATACACTTTTCCATGTTTTATACTCACTGCCTGTACAGATCAGAGAAATTAGAGGCAGAAAGCATGAAGAAAATTAAAAGAGTAGAGAATGCAAGCTTTACATACCACTTCCATTCAACAAAGCTGACACAGATCATGAAAACAAAAACTTTTTCCAAAAATTGTAGTTTTAATTTATATCTCAAAACTGTAATCCTGTAGCTTTTCTTAAAGCCTCAAAACTTTAAAAGAAAGGGTAGAACTGATAACATAAGAAAAAGAAATTAGGTCTTTGTCCAAACAACAGAAACCCTCAGAAAGTGTGGAGGCTAATAAAAGCTTTGAAAACTAGCAAGGTTTCATCCAAGAGAGTCAAATCGTTAAATCAAAAACATCAGTTTATTGGAATTGGAATTGGAATTGGAAATATACTAGGGATGAGAGAAAGAAAAGTGTCTTTTTTCAATGAATGTTGAATAAGCTAGATTATGAAAAACAATTTAACTCTAAATGAGACCAAAATTCCTTACCTATAATAAAAATCCGTGAATCAGAAGCTATTCCTACCAAAACCCCAATGTCAATTTCCCTCCTTCCAATGTACTATCTAGCATCTATATATAGTTCCACAGCCTTGACTGTTCCAAATCTAGAATCCTAATTATCATGCCTGTCTTCGCAGATCCCTGGTCTGCACTTTTCTATAACCATCACCACTGAAATTTTGAAACAATGCCATCATTCCAGCTCTCAAACTCTTTGGTCTCAACCACCAAAATTGCTTGTAAATTTAAAAACTTAGACATAAGTGCCAAAGATTATTTCCTGAATCTTCACTCAGAGTCCATTTACCAGCAACCCACAATTTCCTTTTATCCTTCTTTCCATAAAGCTGCCCTGACTTGGGCATTCTAACTATTAATATCTCTTGTTACTTTAGTGATTTTGTTAGCCACATAAACTCAAATTATACTTAAAACATAATCACAGAACTTCTTCCTCTTCATGTCTGCTTTTTGCCCCCAGCATTTATGTCTCTGCAGTGCGAGTCATTCTCATTAAAGAGAATTAGGATGAACCTTCTAAACTTGAACTTTATAAAACTCTATACAGTTAGTGACAGAACAGCTGGTCAGGGAAACGTAGATGATCTCATTTGTGCAAATTCTTACTCATTTGGATTACTTTTGCTGAATTTCTTTTAGATATAATTAGATCATCTTTATGTCTTACTCCAGGGCATGACTAAGAGTCCATACCCAGATACACATGCCATCTTTGATATTTCCTTACTCACTCGTATTTTATATTTGCTTGTATATCTTCCAAATTGTTCTGCAATCAACTATTAAACATTTGTACATTTTACCTCTGCTCACAAACTCACCCTTTCATACCTGAAACTTTAAGCAATTGTCTACTTTTGCCTCTGTTATGGATCCATCCTCTGTCACCTTCTTCTTTGCAAACATAGCAGCCCTGAAAATAGATAATAGGATCATGATACCCAGCAGCCAGGTTTGACTCACACCAAAACCATTGGTCTTTCTACTACAAAAAAAACTGCTTCTTACCTATGGGTTAAATTTAAATTTACTTTTCTTTTTATTTTAAAACTAACAGAGAATAACTAGCCAGAGATTTAACTATTACTATGAAGTGCTGGACTTTATTATAGCTCATTTTTTTTAAATCAAACAATTCTGTTGTAAATCCTTTTTAAAATAAACACTTGGGAATTAGTAATAGAAATGACATTATAATTCCTTTGGAATAAACTCAACATGATTTATTTTGCTGCATGACTAAATTTTAAAATATAAAAGATAATATAAAATCTATAGGTTAACCTCCCTGTTAAAGCATGGGAGTTTTTAAAAATCACTAATATAATAAAATTTGCATTTGAATATTTTATACTCTTTGAGTGAACCCTATCCATGCATCCATGTGCTGGTAACATGAAGAAAAAGAAACATCACAGGAAATAGGAAATACACCAATCTCCTAATCAATGATTTTTGGGTACACCATGAATTGATTGCATGTTTGTAGTAGCAAAAGAAAATATCTTTCTGAGTATTGTCAAGAAGGAATAAACAGAAAATTAAAACAATCAATATGTGCTGATTATCTTTGAAGATAGAGATAGCATTTTAATCCTAGATAAAACTCAGACATCCAAGACACCCTCTGGTTGTTCCATTTGAGTATTTCTCAGATATCAATTTAACACTATAAAAACTTAGAATGAGACTGATTGTAGCATATTATGATTCCAGGAAATAATATAGAATCATATCTCCAATTCTAATAAAATTCTTAAAACTAGAGATACTTTTTGGTAGCCCATAATCTTGGAAGCCATCGCAATTTTGGAGCAAACAGTTTCTATGTGTGTAATGATCCCCATCAAATTCAGGAATAGGGCCTCTGTTTGTGCACTCATATGATTTTAGGTGGAAGCTTTTGTGTTAGAGGATTATCCAGATTAATCCTTTTTTTTCCATTCCTGTTCCTAACACTGAAGATTCTACTTTAACTTTTCCAGGCCATTGCATACAGATAAAGGATATATTCTATTCCCTGATCTCCTATTCTTACCTATATTTCAGGAACCAACCTGCCTCCCATGGTCCTTCCTTGCCTCCACCATGGATCCTTTTCATTGCCACTTAACCAGTTGTCTCTAATGAGATAAACACTCATTTAAGACTGGAGTGAAAGTGTTGGGAGGAGGCGAGTTGGCAAGAAAAAGAATATCCACACTTGTCCATACATGACTTTATTAACTAGTTGAGTCTACATTTTGCATATTTTGTCAACAAGGGGTATGATTCATAGCCTCAGCACTGTCAGAGCACATCCCTGCCAATTAATTTCCAAAAATAAAAAAAATTAGCCATTCCAACTTACTTTCTTAATATTCCTATTATAATATCCAATTACAGCTTTATTCATCCATAACCTATTGAGTACTTTTGCTACAGAATACAAACTACCTTTGCAAACTAGTTAACTTGCATAATCTTGCGGGTCGCAAATCATCTATTAGTCTCTGTTGATAGACCCTTCACTTTATAGCTAGAAACATACACACATACACACCCAGCTCAACTCCTAGCCTTCTTGCCTGGTTCTTATTAGGATTTTTATGTGCACATGAGACTGAGTGTCAAGAAGATATGGACTTAGTGTAGTTTTTGCCACTACTTGTTTATAAGACTGTGAACAAATCCAAGCTAGGTTACTAGGAAGCTAACTAAGGTTAAGGTTAGCACCATTTCACTTGCGTAGGCTTCTTGCCTGCTACTGTGAGGGACCTTATCTGTGTGGTCACATGATTATACATCTTTGTAAAATTTGGAAGAGGTAGGATATTTTAACCATAAGTCACTTAGATTGCAGTTTATTTCCACTCCAAATTCCCATTAGACTTTCTCTTTTGTTAGGTGGCCTTCTGGGAGTCATTGACAGCTTTCAGATCTGGCTAGGAGAAGCTGAGTTGATGATAGATTTAGTTTAGGTTAAGTGAGATTTTTTTTGACTTGTAGTCACTTTGTGAATAGTCAGCTACACAGCCCACTGTGGAATGACTTTCAACAATACCCCTACTACCTCTGTGATGACAAACCCAAGATGACAGCATAAAGGCATAGAGACACAGTTGTCAGTCAGCTGAAAAAAGTATTATTTTATATTTCTGATTTTCGTGATGTCTGCAGCATTAAAAATTTCAGTTTCCTGTGTTTTTCCTCATTCTTAATAGATTTTTAAGTTTGTGTTCATAATTTTATATTATTTTTCTTAAAGAACCCCCCTGCCCAATTGTATAAACCTCAGATTCCACAAAAACTCAATCTATCCTTGAAAAAGTTAGTGATCTTCTGTAGGTCTCAGATTTCCAAATAATAAAATAAGGATTTGGGTATTGTTTCTACCTTATGAATCTGAGAAATACAACAAGAGGAAGTAGAAAAGAATAAAAAATAACATTTCTTTACAAAGTCCATCAATGTCTGTTGGAGAGTGAATCATGTATCCAATAGATCTGTTCACACCTTAATCTATGTTCTAATGGTTGTGAACCCATTTGTAAATAGGACTTTTGAAGTTAAGGTACAGACTCATGTGGAAATAGTACGTTTGAGCATTCTGTTCAAATGAGGCCAAATTGAATCAGGGTTGCCTTAATCCATTTGACTGAAGTCCTTAGAAGCAAAGAACATTGCAATGTTGTCAGTAGAAGCCAGAAGTCAGTAGAAATCGTAGGAAGAGACATAAGAAGAGAGAGGGCCATGTGCTGGAAGGTTGCAGGAACACTACAAACTCAGGGAGAAAAGAAGACCTGACAATATCTTGATGTCAGACTTCTAGTTTCCAAAGCCATAAACACATTTCTGCTATTTAAACCAATCCACTGTGTGGTATTTGTCATAGCAGTCCTAGAAAACTAAGACAATATCTTACCAAAATGAATTTTTCACCATTATTCAAATATGCCAAACTCTTTCTCACTATATTCACATTGTGCCCTCTGCATAAATATACTTTCCTCTTTCTTTGTATGAACAAACTTAACTCATCTTTCAAAATGTAATTCAATCTAAAGCCATCTGTTTTTAATTACTCTTGCTGTGTAATAAATGACCACAAACTTAGAAGTTTAAAATAGCACACATATATTATATCAGTTTCCATGGATCAAAAGTCTGAGAACAATTTACATTTAGGATCTCGCAAAGCTGCAATCAGGTTGTGACTGGGACTGTGGTCTCATCAGAAGCTTGACTGGGAAAAGATCCACTTGTATGCTTCTTCTGGATCCTAGGGTCTACCCATAGTTCCTTGCATTACTTGAAGAGAGATATGATATTTAGCATCTAGGGAGAGATCAGAAACAGAGAGATTTAGATATGAGATATATGTTTTTTTGGAAATAAAACTGATCGGACTTCCTGGTTAATTGGTTGTGCTTGGTGAGACTAAAAGAAAGAGAAGATTCATAGGTGAACTTCTGGGACTCTGGCTTAAGCAGCTAAGTGGGATGGTGGTAACATTTACTAAGAGATTAGACATCCGGAATGGAGAGTAACAGGTGTTCAGAGCACCAGTTGTAGACACATTGATTTTGAGATTCCTGAGGGTTGAAACTTTGATGTCAAGTGGGCAATGAACACCTGCATCTGGAGATCAGAGCAGAGCCTGCATTGAAGAAACAGAGAGAGAGGCATTAGCATGGAGGTACTGTCAGGTAAACCTGGTTTCAGATTCCAGCTCCTCCATTTCCCAGTGACATGACTTTAAACAAATATCTTAACATTGTCTTGTTTTAGTTCCATCTTCAATAAAATGGGTGCAATTGTTGATATTAATAACTAAATAGAAAAATAGTTTGGCATATAAAATACATATTAAGTAAACGGTGCCTTTATAAGAATGAGTACATCATGTATCTGATGATTTCCTAGGAATATTAATAAGTATAAATGTCAAGATAGCAGAGAAAAATTATCTGATTGAAGGAGAGGAAAATGGTGTCATATTCCAAAGTGCAATTTTATGAGTAGAAACCTTAAGACTAACCCACACAAATCATCAAATGGTGTTGCCCTCTGCTCTGCCAAGAAAGACCTCCATGTATGTTATTTTCAATGTGTATCAAATTTATGTGCTTAATTTGGGGTGTTTTTTCTTGTTAGAACTAGACAGGGCCTGCAAAGTGGTTCAGATGAGTGTGTGGTTTGAACTCAATTCTTTCACACAGTTTTGTGTTTATTGCCTCCTTTAGCCAAGGAAAACACCAAGCAGGGGATTTCCTTAGCTTCCTACTTATTAGCAAACACTGCCTGGGTTAATGGGAGGCCCACTTGCGTCAGTCATTTCAAATACTTTGGCAAAGCCAGGAAAATAAAGAGAAGAGTAGAGGGAAGTTACATTTTAGTACAAAGAGAGTCTAGCAAAAATCTGGGGAAAAGGTGGAGATAGAGATCTAGAAATAGCATCAGAGCATATTAAACTAGGAGCAAGGTTTTTTCTATTTGAAAGATTTTAATCCCAAACATGTTTTAGCAACTGTTCCCATTTCTTCCTTTTTTTAAATATTGCCCACTTTTTCAAAAGCTTATTTTTTTTTAAAGTTCATAATCTCACTTTATTGCTTTATTGATAAATCGTTATCAAGTAAATTTCCTCTACTATAAAAACCTTTACAGAACCTACCCAGGTATAATGTTATAGCTGGACCATGTCCTGTAAAAATATATCAGTGTTGTAATTAGTGCCATATTTTGGAGTAAATGTTTCAGCTTGCAATATGTGCCTTCAAAAGCTTATTTTAATGGCAACATAATAATCCCATTATTCAATATCATATTTGAAAAAGTATGCAAGCCACTAGGTAGAGACCTCCTATTATAAGCTTTATATCAGAGACCTTTCTAATTTCAGCTCTCACCTTCTCTCTGTAGCAACCTTTCTAAACAAATTCCTTATCAATAAAACGAACAGTGGGACCATATCCCATATAAGGATATTTCCAGCTCTAGCATTTTTCAGTTTGTTTCTTCTCTCATGTTAATAAGCAGGAAATTCTTGTTCACAGTATATGGCTTCACAACCAAGTGTTTGATTTCTTTATTTTCAAGATGGGTTGTGAGAAGAAGGGTCTGGAAAGAAAAATCTTATCATGTGGTGGAGCCTTGTAGTTTTTTCATTGGAATGTCCTCTATTTGGGCTGTGGGTTATGTGCTTGCATGTGAAATTTGAATATTTGACAGTTTTTTCTGGGAATTCAAAACAAATTTATAGATTTAATTAATGAGGAACAAAATGTAAAGATCCTGTAAAAATTGAGTTCGATTGTTAAAGTAGTCATCTAATGAGGGAAAGCTGCAATCCATATCTCGAAGATGTATAAAAAATCATATCAGTAATTTAAAGGTTCAACAATTAAACACGGGTTTAAAACAAAATTTGTCAACTTCTTTTCTGAGACAAAGAGTTCATGAAGGGTTTGTTAAAATTCTGCGGGATCTGCATGATGTTTATGGGACTAAAGTTCTCTTTGTACACTGCTTCTGTTTTATTCTTTTCTTTCTTTCTTTAAATTATCAGGTAGAAAGTTAATTATTCCTAAATTGGAAGTGGGGATAGTTCAAGAAAATGCTCTTTTGCTTCTAAATCATTTAATTCTGACCAAGGAAGCTGGTAAAAACTGTATATTTGGAGGCTAAAAGATGGCAGAAAAGAGAAACAAGGCAATCCAGAGAAGTAATTTTCTCACTTCTCCAGGGGATGCTGTAATTCTGCATACGGTCTCCAGTGAAAAGAGTGAGAAAACAGACTCACCAATTTTGATGCTAGCAATAGGAAGATTTTGTTGAAATGGAAAAAAATATTGATCAATTTTTACCTTGATCTTTACCTCAGTAAAAATCAATGTTTGTTTATTATAATCTTCTCGGTAAGCCATATTCATCTCTAGCTAATATATTTTATGATGTCAATATTGTTTGGAAGTGTAAATTGAAGCAAACCAAATATTAATAAATTTTCATTAAGGTATGTATATGTGAAGTATAGAATTAACTCGTTTTATTTCAAACAGCACAAACTGAAATTATTAAAAATTCATGTAAATAATAAGCAATTTTATAGCAAATGCAGGGTTTTAACTCTGTCCTTTTGTCCTTCCTCTTCTCATTACTATTTATCTCCTTGTCTGACTATATTTCCAATGTGGTATCAAGTTCTGGATCTATAAAATAGAGGTCAGGTTTTCCCCAGAAGACAACTGTGAAACTTTGACTAACCGCAGAAATCAGTTCCAACTTTTTCAACACTACAATTATGTCAACTCACTAATTTTTTTAAACTTTCTTGCATTTGATCAGGAAATTCAAGAGGATCCTAGATGTAAATGCAAAAGAATCTTTAAAAAAAGCAAAATAGTATATAAAAACAAGATAACATAATGCACGATCTTTATCAATAAGCTTTCTAGGGATGTGATTATGGATTTCTGGCAGTCCACCAGCTTATTTTCCATTCTCAGTGCACCTTCTGACCTAGGCACGTGACAAGAGGAAGAGAAGGAGAAACAAGATTCTTTGGCAGTTTTTGAATGTTATGCTGGTTAATGTGTGGGAGGCCAGGAGGTCAGCAGAAGAGACAGATGGGTATCAAGTGCTGACAAGGTGGGCATTTCTTACTGAGTTCAGACTGAAACTCATCAAATATCACCACATAATTGTTTTTTTCTCAGAGGAAAGAGAAATAAACTGGACTATGCTGACATGAATCAAATCATTGGAATGTGAGACTTATTTTAGGAGAAACTACAAATCCAAGAAGGCAAATTGGCTCAGCAGTAAACAAAAATGAGACCTAAAAGAAGTTTTAGTTCTGTATCTTGATTGTGCCAGTGGTTACAAGAATCTACACATGTGATAAAATGGCACAGAACTATACACACGTATTGGACCAATGTCAAAATTCTTGGTTTTGAGATTGTATTATAATTATGTATGATGTAACCATTAGAGAAAACTGGGTGTAGGTACATGGGACCTCTCTGCATTAACTTTGCAACTTCATGTGAATCTACAGATATTACAAAATAGAAGTTAAAAAATAATTGGCTATGATATGCGATAAAGTGCTAATAAAATGACTTGAAGAAAAAAAAAAAAGTAGAAGTTACTGCCACACTACTACGGAGAGAATGACTAATGATGGAAATAACAAGGACCATGCACAATATATGTTAGGCATTCTCATCTGTCTATTAACAAGTATAAGGTCTTTAAAAATTGAGGTCAATAATTCAGTACTGTTTATTAATTTAAAGTTTCTAATGAGCATTTGCTAATAGTAATTTGTTTTATCCTGAGCTATCATTCTTGGCATTTTCTCCTCTGGTAGTTGTAATTTTGTCTTCCCAAAAGGTGACCAAATATATTTACTTAAGTGCAGATTGACTTTACTCCTTTTTCAACTAGTTTTTTTCTTTTATCAACTAGCAATACTTGATGGGTCCATTTTAGCACAGCCACAGTCATCTACATGTACTTCTAAAAGTAGAAGTATGTGCATGTTTACTTTAATTCTCCAAATATTGTCTGATTCACGTAGGCAAATGATATTATGGAGATTGAATCATCCACCCCCAAAAACCCATGTTCAAATTTCAATCTGTGTTCCAGAACCCATTTATAAATAGGACTCTTTAAAGATGTTATTATCAGTTAAGGTGTACACTCATTTGTGAATTGGATCTTGAAAGATCCTGTTTAGGTATGGCCAAAATGAAAGAAGATGGGTCTTAGTCCATATGATTGGGGGCATTATTTAGAGATGAAATTTGGGGCCAGCAGCAAGGCCAAAAGTCAGAGAAAGAAACAGGAGGAGACCAAGGATATCACCAGGTGACAGAGGACTGCCATCCCCAGAATGCTCCTGACTCCAGGAGAAAGCATGGCTTGCCAACATCTTGCTTTTGGACTTCTAACTTTCCAAACTGTGAGATGATAAATCTTCATTGTTGAAGCCAACCCATTATGTGATATTTTTCATAGCAATTCTGGAAAACTAAAACAGATACTTTGTACAATGTGTTTTAACTTCATCACTGGGTTCTAAATTTGCCAAGCCATTTTAGATACCTTCTCTAGTTTTATCATAAATCTATTATATAGAGGTGAAATTTTGTGTTTGCCTGTAACCTCAACTGAAGTACCAAATTAATCATATTTCTCTATTTATGGCAACTATAATAATTTGTTAGTATGGAGGCCCATTTGTTTTATTTACTTTATCACCTTTCCCCCCTTTGTCCTATGCTCAATCCCCTTTTCTATTCTTATGGTCAGCTAACTTACATGTGGTTGACATGTATCTTTAAATTCATATATATCCTTGTATTGTTGTCTGGAGTGGGTATATATTTTTAATGTATATAAATGTTATTTTGATAACCACCTTATCTCATTCTTTTTTCACTCAGCATTTATTTTTTACATTTATTCACTTTTCTGTGTATACTCTTATTCCTTGCTTCTAATTGTTGCACATTATATAGCAAATTTCCACAATATTTTACTTCTCCAAAATTCCCCACATAATGGACACCTATATTGACTAAATATTTGCTACAACAATGCTGCGCTGATTATCCTTTTGGAAGTCTTTAGGGCTTTTATGGATATTTCTTGTTCTCATTATAACTGAGCATATGGGAGGATTGTACTTTCTAAGCACTTGTTATACGAAATTCAGTCGATGCATGTGTACAGATGTAACAAGCATCACTTGTGGCCTGGAGCATTTAATTGCTGATTTGAAACCTTCCAGAGCCCATATCTTTCGCTCTGCACAGTTATGGAGTGTTCAAGATGGTTGGCTATGTATGTATCAGCCTGAGTGAGTACATTGGGCAGGGTTGGCTTACCAATCTGTGATGAACTTGAGTGTGAGCAGAAACCAAACTTTTGTTGTCTTAAGTAAGGGGTTTGGAGGTTATTTGTTACTTGGCATAACCTAATCTCCCTTGACTGCTATAATCCTCACTGAAACCCCTTCCTTGTCCCATGGGAGACTATTCCTGGGCTTTATATCCACTAAGATGAATATTGGGTTGTGGACTATATGCAGTTTTAATTTGAATAAGTACTGCTAGAGTGCTCTTGAGCAAGATTAAACTAGTCTGGTTTCTCCACATCCCAACTAATAATTACCTATTCAACTTTTTAGTTCCTGCCAATCAGATGGCTGTAAAGTGGTAAATTAGTTTTACTTTAATTTGCATTTCTCTGATTACAAATGAGCTTGAAGATCTCTTCATACACTTGATAGCTATTTGTGTTTCAGTCTGTTTATTGTCTGTGCGTATCATTAGCCTATATTAGCATCTTCTCACAGAAGGTATGTTTAATGTGGTTCAGTATATTTACTCATGTGATGGGGCCCATTTTAATATATATTTTTCCTTAAAAAGGAAAAATAATATTTATATATTTATAGAAACTTTCCTAAGGTCACCAATAACTACTTCTTGTCAAATTCAAAGGATTTTTCTTATATTCACCCATCCTTGATACTGCTGTAAAGTTTGAGATTGCTGACCACCCAGCATTCCTTGGAAGGTCTTGATCCTTTGAATTCTTTGTGTATTCCACATTCTTTATCTATTCTATACTCATTAATACCTCTCAGTTCCTTTCTTTGACTCTTTTTAAAAGTTTGTGTTCACGAAAGGAAAAATGCTGCATGATTGCGCTTTTATGAACTAAATATATTGTGTAAACTCATGGAGTTAATAATTAGAATATAGGTCACCAGAAAGTAGAATGAGGGTACAAAATTTAATACTAAGAGCCAATCTTTGCAGAATTGTTAAAAAGGATGTTTGTAAATCTTTGGAAATGAATAGAAATGGTTAAAGCATATCATGGTGTTCATAACTAGCAGTACTATCGTATGGGTATAACAGTGTTAAATGGGAAAGTCTAAAGCCATGTATATTACTAGAAAGAAAGCTAAAAACTGTAAAATGGTACTCTAAGATAGTAAAACCACATGTAAAACATGAATATGGGTAATATTGCATATATAAGACTGTTTTTACAAAATATAAATACAAATATACTATAGAGAAGGAAAAAGAATAGTAGCAGGGGAAGGATAGAGAGATTGGGAGGGGATGAATTTTTTTTGCATTTAAAAAAATCTATTGAAGTGTATCACTCATACATAGACACACATAAACAATAAGTGTATAGTAATAGTTGGGAACTTACAAAACAAACATATATAACATTATACAGGACTCTTGTACCTCACCCTACCACCAAAACCTTGCATTGCTGTTAAACATTTTTAACTAATGATTAAATATTAAGTAGTATTATTTAAATAGTAATAGTAAAATATTACTACTAACCTAAATATTTTCCTCCAACCCACCCTATTATTATTTTTGTATCATTTATACATAAACATACATAAACAATAAGTATATAGTAAAAGTTGTAAAAATACAAAGCAAACATTCATAACATCATTCAGGAGTCCCATACATCAACCCTCCACCAAAACCTTGCATTGTCATGAGACATCTGTTACAACTATAAAAGAATATTGTCAAAATATTACTACTAATTATAGTCCTTATCTTACATTTGGTGTATTTTCCACCAACCAACCCTATTATTTTATTATTTTTTAATTTTTTTTATTGACTTTGTAATAATATTACATTAAAAATATATATGTGAGGTCCCATTCAACCCCATCCCCCCACCCCCCTTATTTTTAAATATACTTTTATGACAGAAGTTGTAAACTTATAAAACAGTCATGCACATGTGCAGAATTCCCAAACAACACTCCTCTCTCAACACATGGCATTGTGGTAGAACATTTGTTACAGATAAAATAATATCATCCGATAGTTACCACATTCATAGTGTACATTTGGCACACATTTTCCGTACTGCCCCATTATCAACACAGTACATCTTTGGCATAGATGCAAGAATATTATATTATTACTGCCAACCACAGTCCATAGGTCACTACAGTTGTATTTTTCCCATGCTTCTCCACGTTCCTACCACCCTGCAATTGCAATGTACATTTGCTCTCACTAACAAAGGACACTCTTACATCTGTACAATCAACAATTCTCATCCACCTTTTGGCTTTCTGTGCTGTTCAGAGGGGGGATGAATTTTGTTTTTTGTTTGTTTGTTTATTATTATTATTGAATAATGAAAGTGCTCTAGGAATGAGTGAAGTAATAAATGCACAAATATGTGATTACACGGAATACCGTTGATTGTACACTTTGGATGGATTTATGCTTTATTAATATGTATTGATAAAATTGATTTGTTAAGGAAAAAAAGTTTGTGTTCATCCTTTTCGTCCTCTCTCATTATGCTCCTTCCCTTTAAGGACTCATGGATTCAACCATTACCTTTATGCTCCAAAATGTCAAATCACTGACTCCCATCTTAACTTTTGCTGTTAAGTCTGCAACTCTAACTGTTTATGCAGCATCTCTATCTGACTGTCTTATCATCATCTAAAGCTTAACCAGTCGTAATTGAAATAAAAATATCCCTTGAAAATATATGTCACTTTCATATATAATCCATTCATATCAGCAGTAAATTATCACTTCTGTCAAGATGGAACTTTGAAGTTACTTTGTGCTTTTTTTAAAGATTTATTTATCTATTTCTCTCCCCTTTCCCCCCACCCTGGTTGTCTGTTCTCTGTGTCCATTTGCTGCATCTTCTTTGTCTGCTTCTGTTGTTGTCAGCGGCATGGGAATCTGTGTTTCTTTTTGCTGTGTCATCTTGTTGTGTCAGCTCTCTGTGTGGGCGGCACCATTCTTAGGCAGGCTGCACTTTCTTTGGCGCTGGGCGGCTCTCCTTACGGGGTGCACTCCTTGCACCTGGGGCTCCCCTATGCAGGGACACCCCTGCGTGGCACGGCATTCCTTGCGCGCATCAGCACTGCGCATGGGCCAGCTCCATACAGGTCAAGGAGGCCCGGGGTTTGAACCGCAGACCTCCCATGTGGTAGATGGGTGCCCTAACTGCTGGACCAAGTCCGCTTCCCTGAAGTTATTTTGATTCACCTGCTAAGCTAGTTGACAAAAATTTGGTTGTTTCTCCATTTAGATGTGTTTTGAGTTTTGCCCCTTTTTCTTTGATACACTGTAGCAGTTTGATAAGGTTATGAATTCCAAAAATAGATATTGGATTATGTTTGTAATCTAGTCTGTACCTGGGCATGATCAAGTTATGCTTAGGACTTTGATTGGGCCATATCATTAGGGCATTGGTGGGTGAGGACTCACCAATAAAAGGCTTGGCAAAAGACAGAGTTGAGAGATTTTTGATGTTGGAGTTTGATGCTGAAGCCTTAAGCTGGAGCCCCAGGAAGTAAGTCCACAGGGGAAAGAGAAGCAAGCCCCAGGAATGGAGGAACCCAGGAAGCCTGAACCCTTGCAGCTGTTGGCAGCCATCTTGCTCCAACATGTGGAAATAGACTTTGGCGAGGGAAGTATTTTATGCTTTATGACCTGATATCTGTAAGCTCCTACCCCAAATAAATACCCTTTGTAAAAACCAACCAATTTCTGGTATTTTGCATCAGCACTCCTTTGGCTGACTATTACATATGTCTTTCCCCTATCAATTGCTATCTTTCTACCAAGAAGTTTACCGCCTCAATCCAGACTAAAGCCCACTGAATAGTTCTGTGATTAGTTTCACATAGCTTCATATAGATGCCAGATTTTTAATGTTCTTTTGTTGCTTTATATTTTTCCAGACATTGTTATTCTTCTCATAACACAAATGATAGTCTATATTAAAGAATGAAATCATACAGAATTATGTAGTAGAAAATATGATAACCACTTTCACATTCTCCCACCCCAAATTAATCTTCCTTTCTTCCTGTGAGGTAGCCATCAGTAAACATTGGGTATTTCCAAATTCTTAGATAATTCTTTTGTCCATTTACATGCATGCATACATATTGATTATTCCTTTTTATTATTTATAAAAGGGATCATATTTTGTTTTTTCACTTAATCATAGGAGATCTTTGTATGTAAGTAGATATGTTTGAATAGTGTTTAATTTCTGTTTAGTCTAGGGTTTTGGAGGGGGAATAATGGCAGAGAATTTTGTAAGCTTTATGTAATCTGCATGAGCAATGACAAAAGATTTCTCTAGGGGAATGTCAATTAAAGAAGAGGGACAGAACCCACATAAGGACGATTTTGAAGATAGAATTAATAGAACTTGGCAATCACATGCATGTGGGATGCGTGATAGATAATGGAGATCACACCCATGTTTCTAGTGTGAAGGACCACTTAGGTGTGAGTGGCAATAATAAATGAACTATGGGGCCCATTAAGAAAAGCAGGCTGGAAGGATAAGGAGTATTGATTCTGGAAGTGTAAACAATAGACTTTAACTTGGGAGGAAGTATAATTTCGGAATGTATGTACTACCTGGGAATTTGCTAATAGGGAGAGCAAGTGTATCAAAATTTAGCATATCTTTTTATTATTGGTAATTTATTACTGAAGTTTATTTATGTATTTTATTATTATAATATTGCAATGGTGTCTTTAATTTCATTGTTTATAAAAGCTCAGTTAGGCTATGGTGGACTACTTAATAGAAAATATTTGGGATGGGAAATTGGGGATTGAATGTAAACATTTTGAGAATAGAGAGATTCAGTTCGTTTTATTAATGTACTGTTCTGAGATATTTTAGGCCTTCTAAAGAAGAAAAATCCATCTTTACTAGCACTGATCCCAAGAAGAGTAGTGGTGTGCTGAGTCCTTCCCCCAAGGGGATTGCCATACTTCTGGTTGAGAGTTGCCTTGTAGTGTAAGGCCAGAGGGAAAGAAAAAAAAAATTTGTGGACTGTTTGGGTGGAAAAATTTTCCCCAGTCCTTTAGTTTTAGAGATGCACGTGGTTTCTCTCTATCCCCTGATTATCCTTCCATTGGAGACCAGGATTTACTTATCTGGTTGGTGAGTTTGTCATAAGAAACTGGACATACTGAGCTTTTTCCCCTCTACTTTTCTTCCTCTTTAGAAGGCAAATTCCTGTTGGAAATATGTATCCTGTCTGTTTCTGATTCCAAAGGGAGCACGTACTTGCCTGGTACTTCCTTGGCTTGTCCTCTGATTTATTCTTTTATTTTACTTCTAAATTTTTTTTTAAAGATTTATTTATTTATTTAACCCCCCCCCCCCCCCCCATTGTCTGTTCTCTGTGTCTATTTGTTGCGTCTTGTTTCTTTGTCCGCTTCTGTTGTCATCAGCGGCACGGGAAGTGTGGGCGGCGCCATTCCTGGGCAGGCTGCACTTTCTTTCGCGATGGGCAGCTCTCCTTATGGGTGTACTCCTTGTGCATGGGGCTCCCCTACGCGGGGGACACCCCTGCGTGGCGCAGCACTCCTTGTGTGCATCAGCACTGCGCATGGGCCAGCTGCACACGGGTCAAGGAGGCCCGGGGTTTGAACCGCGGACCTCCCATGTGGTAGACGGACGCCTTAACCACTGGGTCAAGTCCGTTTCCCCTACTTCTCAATTTGAGTGGAGGAAAAAAATGGTCCTACTTATTGGCAAACACCTTCAACCACAACTCTGCAAGTCTACATTTGTACCATGAGAGTACCAAAGGCAACAGAGGAATGAATGTGTGATTGTGTTCTGAAAAAAAAAAGGATTATGAGGCATAAACTTAAATTTCATTTCGTTTTAACATCCTGAAATACTATTCTTCTTTCGACTGTTTCCAATCATTGAAAATGCAAATAATGTTTTTAGCTTGAACAAGTCAGATTAGGCAATAGGCAACAGTTCATGTACAAAGATTATAATGTAACATTCTTTATTTTCTCTTTTCTCAAGAATTACTAAAGGCTTCATTCAACCTGTTTATAAGTTCTAATTTCTAATACTCCCTTCTAGGTACTCCATAACTTGACCTTCCATGCCTGATCAACTCCAAAAAGCACTTCTTCCTATTATAGTTCCTACCACCTAGCCATTGCACAGTAAACATATGCTGTTGTTAAGTTTTTAAAAAATATCACTAATTAATATTTTTAAATAAACTTATATGTACTCTCTTTTCTAGGTAATTTGTCTCTTCAATATATTTCTTTTTTCCCCCTTTTTCCTCAATATACCCACAATTGCTTTGTGCTATTATCTATATATAAAATTTCTATTTTAAAGGCTTAGTTTAAGTATTCCCTATTCTATAACATCTTGATCAACTATTTTCCTCCCATAATATTATTGTTTTATAATGAGAAATATATTTGATAAAGATTATAATTGAGAATGCTTGCTATACTATAATGGTTTTGATAAGAGGAGAGAGAGAAAGAACCAATACAAAGTGAGTTCCAAATTCAGGATGGCATTAACATTCAGGAATTTTTTTCCAGTAGGTATTAACCTGTTATTTTTTATAAAGGAAGATAATGGCCAATGTATTGTGTTAGCATCTTTCCATGGACAGATCAGAGAAAGGATGGGAGATAGCATTTATCTGGACTAAGCACATAGTTTTACAACAATTGAGTCCAAGTTAGGTTGGACTCAATAAATTCAGACTAGGTGAGGGGATAATTAAGTTAAAAAAGAATATAAATCACAACTGCAAGCAAGACAGTTCCATCCATCTACCCCATGGGATCTAAATCCCCTCTCAGTCATAAACAGAGCTGACATCACCATCCCAAAATTCCCAAGACTGAGGAATATTCAAGTATAAGAGGGGAATAAACTATGAACTAAAGTAGACTTAATATTATTGTAACAATGGAAGAACTTGTACTATTTATATAAAGGCAGTGGCCACCAGAAGGTCTGAGGGGAGGGAGAGGGAAGAATAAGTGTAACATGGGGTATTTTGGGGACATTGGAATTGTCCCGCATTACATTGCAATGATGGTTACAGGCCATTATACATTCTGTCACAATCTATAATATTGTATGGTACAAAGTGTGAAATATGATGTAAACTATTGAAAATGGTTAATAACAATGCTTCAATATGTGTTTATCAATTGTAACAAATGTACCACACTAATGAAAGATGTTGTTAATGGGAAAAAGTGGGGGAGAGAAGACGGTGTGAGTATATTGGAATCACCATATATTTTTGATGTAACATTTATGTAATCTAAAGCTTCTTTAAAAAAAAAGAGAGAGAGAATATAGAGTTAAGAAGGAAGAGAGAGTGGAGGCATGCATTTATTCATCTCAATAACCAGTGGCAACATAGTCTTTTAAAAAAAATTTATTGAAGTATATCACTAGTACATAAACCTACATAAACAATAGTGTGTAGTAATAGCTGTAAACTTATAAAACAAACATACATAGTATCATGCAGGGCTCTCATACTCACCCTACCACTAATAACTTGCATTGTTGCTAAACATTTTTAACTAATGACTAAAGAGCATCCTCAAAATATTACTATTAACCAAAGTATTTTCCCCTAACCCACCTTATTATTTTTTTTTGTATCATTTACACATGAACATACATAAACAGTAAGTGTATAGTAAAAGTCGTGAACTGACAAAGCAAGCATGCATAACTTCATACAGGGATCCCAAACATCAACCCACCACCAATACCTTGCGTTGTTGTGAGTTATTTCTTACAAATTATGAAAGAATGTCAAAATATTATTACTAATTATAGTCCTTATCTTACATTTGCTGTATTTTCTCCCCAACCCACTCTATTATTATTTTTTAAATATATTTTTATGACAGAAGTTATAAACTTATAAAACAATCACGTCCATGTGCAGAATTCCCATAAAACACCCTTCACCAACACACCACACCGTGGTGGAACATTTGTTATAGATTATGAAATAGTATCATCTGATTATTACCACATCCTTAGCATATATTTGGTACACTTTTTCCATACTCCCCCATTATCAGCACGGTACATCTTTGGCATAGATGCAAGGATATTACATTATTATTCTTAACCACTGTCCATAGGTCACTCCAGTTGTATTTTTCCCATGCTTCTCCACATTCCTACCACCTGCAATATGATGTACATTTGTTCTAGCTCACAAAGAACACTCTTGCATCTGTACCATTAACCACAATTCTCATCCACCTCTAGGTTTATTGTGTTATTCAGTACCTAGATTATTCTCTAGCTTTCTGTCAATTGACATTTACATCTCTAGAATACCATTTTCAGCCACATTCCCACTTATAAACCAGCTGTTATTCACTATAAGGTGCTACCATCAACTCTGTACATTTCCACACTTTTACAGTAAAGTTAATTAAACTTCTACACACATTAAACATCAGTAGTCCATCTCAGTCCTCCTCTTATCTCCTGTAAGAATCCACCACCTACCACCAGGTCTTGAAGATATTTTCCTACATTTTCTTCTAGAAGCTTTATGGTTCTTGCTTTTATATTTAGATTTTTATCCATTTTGAGTTAATTTTTGTATAAGGTGTGAGATATGGATTCTGTTTCTTTCTTTTGGCTATGGATATCCAGTTCTCTCAGCACCATTTGTTGAAAGGACTGTTCTGCCCAAGTTCATTGGGTTTGACAGGATAGTAAAAAATCACTTGACATAGATATGAGAGTTTGTTTCTGAACCATCAGTTTGGTTCCATTGGTCTATGTGTTGGTCTTTATGACAGTATCATGCTGTTTTTACCACTACAGCTATATAAAGTCCAGAAATGAGAGTCCTCCAACTTCACTTTTCCTTTTTAAGATGTTTCTGGCTATTCAGGACTGATTACCCTTCTAAATAAATTGATAACTCTTTTTTCCATTTACTTAAAAATGATGGTAAAATTTTTATCAGGATTGCATTGAATCTTTATGTCAATTTGAGTAGAATTGACATCTTAATGATATTTAGTTTTCCAATCTCTGAGCATGGAATGTTCTTCCAATTATTTAGGTCTTTTTAAATTTCTTTTAACAATGAGTTGTAGTTTTCTGAATACAAGTACTTTATATCATTGGTTTATTCCTGAATATTTGGGTTTTATCTGTCATATTTTATTTTTCCCACTCTTTTGACACTTTAATTACTTTTATTGATATAATCTTCATTCTAGACTCTCTTCCAGGTCTCTCTCTTGTGTCTTTATTTTTCAGACGGTAGCACACCCAACAAAGACTCTGAAAAGCCAGTCCCTTGTTACAGATTCTCTCAGTTTCTGTTTATCTGTGAATATTCTAAACTCACCCTCATTTTTGAAAAATAGTCTTGCTGGATATAATATCCTTGGCTGGAAATTTTTCTCTTGCAGTATCTTAAATATATCATACCACTGTCTTCTTTCCTCCATAGTTTCTGATGAGAAATTGGCACTTAATCTTATTGGGTATCCCTTGCATGTTATGCACTGCTTTTCTTTTGCTGCTCTCAGAAGTCTCTCTTTGTCTTTGGCATTTGACATTCTGATTAGTATGTGTCTCAGAATTGGTCTATATGGGTTTACTTGGATGGGAATATGTTTTACTTCTTGGAAATGTATATCTATGTCCTCCAATAGGGTTGGGAAATTTTCTTCCATTATTTCTTAAAATATTCCTTGGGCCCTTTTCCCTTCTCTTCTCCTTCTGGGACAGCCATGACACATACATTTGCACA
This sequence comes from Dasypus novemcinctus, assembly GCF_030445035.2. NCBI lineage: Eukaryota > Metazoa > Chordata > Mammalia > Cingulata > Dasypodidae > Dasypus > Dasypus novemcinctus. The sequence continues at coordinate 128,417,474 of NC_080676.1, forward strand.
TCTCTTGTTGTTTAGTTCCTGGAAATCTTGTTCTATTTTTGTATTCTTTTCTTCATTTGTTCTTTTGTATGTTTGCTTTCAGAAGCCATTTCATAAAGCTCACCAATCCTTTCTTCTGCCTACACAAATCTGCTATTATATGATTCCAGTATATTTTTTATTTCATTTATTGCATCTTTCATTCCTGTAAGATCTGCAATTTTTCTATGTATGTTTTCAAATTCTTCTTTGTGCTCCATCCAATATCTTCTTAAATCCTTAATCTCTTTAGCCATTTTATTGAATTTATTAAGGAGATTTGCTTGACCATCTATGATTAGTTGTCTCAACTACTTTTTGTTATCTGGAGGCTTACCTTGTTCCTTTTACTAGGCCGTATCTTCCTGCTTCTTGGTGTGGGCTGTAATATTTTTTTTGATGTCTTGGCATCTGCCTTACTAGGTACAATAACTGGGTACACTTTTTCTCTTTAGTTTAGAGCTTCCTTGCCCTTTCTCCCCTTGCTCATTGTGTAGTAGGAAACAAGGATGTAGTTGGTGCTATAAGCTGTGGAGGCTAAAATTGCCCTCATTGTCCTAGGGGCTGATGAAGTTTCTCCCAAATTTCTCCTTTGCCAGGCATAGAGTCAGAGCCACAGCTGTGTGGAATTATCCAAGTCAGAACAGGACTAGACTGTAGTTGCCCAGAGAGACTGATAAAGCTTCACACCGCATTCTCCCCTGCCTGGGACAGGGATGGAGTGGCAAGTGTGGGCCACAATCCATGCTGTGCAGGTCCAAGATGACTGCAGTTTCCTCAGTAGACTTTTGATTTTTCAATCTGTACCATCCAAATGTACTTGCAGTTATCTGGAGAGGCTAGTGCTAGACCTGCCAACTTCTGCCCTGCTAAAAGTGGAACTGAAGCCAAGGCTGGGGCTGCAGGACAATCTGAGTGAAAGAAACTGTCTCCACCATCACTACGATTTTCAGTCAGCCAGACTTCCCCTCATGCTGGGGGCAGAGACAAAATGGCAGCTACTGGCCTCTTTCTGACTTGGGCATGTTCAAACTTTAGCTGTTCTTAGGGTTATACTTTGGCCAGATGAATTTATAAACCAATAGCTAAAATCAGTGACCAAACATCTCTTCCTCCCCTGTTTTTGGGAAGTGGAGCTTCCAATTCCAGCTGTGGAATAGCTCCCAAGGCAGCTTGTACCTGCAGTGGACGGCCAGACATGGGGGTATGGAGTGCTTTACTTAGGAATCTTCTCTACAGATGGGCAGTCTCCTCCTTTCATTCTTTCAAGAACATTGCAGAATGCTCTTCTGGTCTCCTGGAGTCCCCAAACAGGTGCTTTAGATAGCTCTGGGTGATTACTAACTGCCCTGTAGCATGAACTGACTCTAGGAGAGCCTTACTCTGCAGCCATCTTGCTGGTTCTGATAGTCCTTCTTTTAACTCCCTCTTTTGTCTGGGAAAATTGAAGTACATTCTGCTGAAAGATACATTGCAATGAAAGGGAAATATTTTTGAAAGAATATTTATTTTTCTCTGCATCCCTCTTGGGCAGCTGGGAAGTTTGGTGATATTTTCAAAACTCCAGATGGATCACCACTACTAGTCATAGTTGTCATCTTGAGATGAAAATATTGTGTTGGGGTGAAAATTACTTTGTGAAAATAAGTTCAATGATTTTAGTTTTGCAAAGTAGCAAGTGTTCAGTTTTACCTCTCTAGGCATCTCTTTACAAATTATGCCCCCTAAAAGTACCAATTTACACTGTCATCAAGTGTGCCTCAAAGTAACACACAATCTTTGAAGAGCAATTTTACAGCCCACTTTCATATTTGCTAATCTTTGCTCCTTTTATTGCTCGCCCTCACACCCCAACCTTAATGTGGGGTTGAACTACCATGTCCACAGTATATGATCCCATTCCCATTTTTACCCCAACTCTATGCTGATTTTTGAAAATTTTTATTATTGATAATTACTTATTTTTTCTTTCTTTACTCTAAGAAAGTTATCACTAATCCATTAGAAAAATATAATAATCTCATTTGGACCTTCATTTTCATATGTTTATCCATTATAATCAATAATATAAAACACTTTCCATCTCTTCAGCCAGCAAATATTGAAATGGTTCTTTTCACCCGCCCAGTCCTTTCTTTAATAGCTCATCCTGATTTCATTTTACTCTTCATACTTCCTTTCGGAAACCAATTTTTGGTCCCTTTCATGTTTAATTTCTTTCAGAAAGCAGTAACATTTTTTTTTAGCATTCTATTCCAAAATTAAGAAAAAAAACTTTAAAAAGTGCTTTTTAAAATTATTACCTTTTTACATGTTAAGACAGCTTATCTTCTAATGTGTATTCCCAGAAGAAAAACTGACAAAAAAGATGAAATCAAGTTCCTTAGTACAACCCATGTCCTCTTCTGCCCGTGTAACAGCTTTGCTTCTGTGCCGTTGCACTGGCTGCCTTTGCTCCTGTCAACAACACCTCTAAACACAGCTGTCTGCTGCAGCTTTGGGCCAAGACGTCCTTGATTTGGTAAGGGAACCCAAAGAGATTTGAAAAGGACAGATGCTCCATAAGGAAATAAATCAGTGCTCATCTGTGCAGTTGTGAAAAATAGGGAATTTAAGGGGAAAAAAATGTCCTAAATAAGTGCTCCTGAGGTTAATATAATGGTTGTGCTAGTGTCTTTAGAATGCCCGCAAGGCTAATGTGGAAACAGTTTGCTTCAGACGGAAAAGACAGGGAATACCAGCTCATTTAACCCAAAACATTTATCCTAAAGCTTCTTTTAGATTAGTGCATCTTTACCATAGAACTCTATCAAGTCCTTCTATATGACATTTATTTACTGTGTAGATGGAAAAAAATAAACAAGACTTGAAAAATAAGACTAATTATACAATCGCAAACATTTTCCTGATGTCAACAAGACCTGGGTAAATAGCTATATTCCTGGAAATTAAAGGTATATGGTGTACGTATAGCTATCTTCCTGATGAAATAATTTATAAAAAAGAATACTTAATTTCTTCATGTGTTTTTGTGATTTAGCATTTTATATACTTAAATATTTTATGCATGAAAGCAATTAAATTTTTTAATATTCCTGACTTTATGGAGATAAAAGAGAATAATGTGGTAGAGAGTCAAAAACACAGACAAAACATAAATAAAACACCATAATATCTGAATTTTTAAAATTCATTTTAATATTTTTTCTCAAGTTCTTCTAGTCTTTTTCCTGAGCATTTTTGTAATTTGCTTTTTCTACAAACTCATTCCTCCTGTTCCCTTCTTGCTTTTCTTTCTCCTTTGCCTCATAAATGAAAATTAGGAGCAAGGTTGGAAAGTTGCTGGAAATCAGATCTTACTGTTTTTATAAGTTTTCTTCTTTTGAAAGTTTTATATCATACTCAATAAAAACATTTTTATGCCAGGGATGAGTAGTATTTGGCAAGAAGGAGTCAGAATACAGAGGGGCAAGGCAAAAGTCTAGGAGAGAGTCAAGGACACAAATAAGACCACATAACTGTGAAAAACTAAAGGACCAAGACAGAATAGAGCATCAAACTTCTGAGGACTATGTAGGGATCAAGAAATATGCATTTTAAAATAAAATCCAAACTATGTAGGCATTGAAGATATTTTGGTGAACATTACTGAGAAGATCTTTGCCTTCTTGGATCAAATTCATGTGTGAGGGGTCAGATCAAGCATGAAAAAACAAATGAAATAGCTTTAGATAGTGAAAAAAATATGTTGGAAATAAGTTCATGTAATAGAGTATAAAGGCTATGTTAGGGTCTTCTGATAAAATCTCTCTGCGGAATTGACATTTCAGTAAAGAATTGAATCATGATGACAAGGAAGGCAGGAGATCATTCACTGCAAAAGGAACAGCTGGTACAGAAGCATGAAAAAGTTCTGAGCATGGTATATCAGAGATACAGGGGAAAACCAAACCAAACCAAACAAAACAAAACACAAACCAGTGTGTAGCCAGAGCACTGTGAGCAAAGGAAAGAAATAGAATTGCAGACAAAGGCAGGGATACATTTATGGAGGGCTTTCATAGCCATAGTAAAAAATTTAGGTCTGGTATTACATGTAATGAGAAAACAATAACAATAATTAAGCAGAACTGAGTGTTTTGATAGACCAGGCAAAAATGATAGTACATTGGATGAGGGTTGTAGTGCTGGAGATAAGGAGACATAGTTGGGTTTAAACCAGGTTTTCTGTGTGTACCAGTCCATAGATTTTGCTGGTTAATGGATGTACAGGGTGAGGAAAAGCAAAGACTTCAGGTAAATTTTTAGAATTTTGTCCAGAGAACTACCTGGATGGTGGTACTATTTAATGATTTTGGGAAAGTAGAGAGAAGTATAGGTTTGTTCAAGAAAGAAACTGAGGTTTAGATTTGTCAGCATTCAGTTTGAGATGCTGCGACGGTTTGCTCGGTTGGTAGAGGTGGGGTCTGGCTGCGGACGAGGGGTCAGTCCAGCTCAGGACGAGGGGTTGGTCCCGCTTGGGACGAGGGGTCGGTCCGGCAGCAGACGAGGGGTCGGTCTCACAGGGGTTGCGCGGTTCGGCTGACGGGGTCGCCCGGCGAAGCCGGCGACGAAGGGGTCGTCCGGAGAAGCAGGCGACGAACTGGGGACAAGGGAGGCCAGGCCCTTGTCGGGGGCTCTCAGGACTGGAGGGCGCACGGCAGAAGAACTACCGCGGAGACAAGGTAAACACGCAAGTCCAACTATATTGAGGGAGAGGCAACAGTTTTATAGGGGCTGGGGAAGGCTGATTGGTCGAAGCCATGCCCTGCTCTGATTGGTTGCCGGAGAAAGGTCAGTGGGCAGTACTGGACAGGGGAGGGGTGGTGATTAGGGATTGGCTGTTGCTGTTGCTGGGGGAAGTGGCAGGGTTTAGTGATTGGTGGCTGCTGTTGCTGGGGTAGAGGGCAGACTGGATTTTTCTGCCCACGCCTGGCTGTTGCTGCTGTCGAGGGAGGGGAAAAGGGCAGACTGGAATTTTCCACCCTGCGCCTGCGCAGGGAGAAAGAAGAAGAAGGGTGCCGCCCCACAGGCATCGTGTGGCGCCATCCGGGAGGAGGGGCGGCCGTGGAAGCATGGCTGCCGAGAAGGGGAGACCCGAGGGCACTCTGCGTCCATGCCGAGCTTCCTTCAGGGGTGGCGGTGGGCCTGACCAACCACCCTATTATGGGGGCAGCGGCTTGGCCTACCGCGGCCGCTCCCCCGCCAGGCCAGCGAACCACTCTTCAGCCCGAGGGGTGACCGCAAGATGCTTTTTATAAATACACATGGAGAAACCAATTAGGTAGTTGAATATGTAATTCTGGAATTTGTGGGAAAGGCCTGCGTTAGAGATAGAGATTTGGGAGCAGTCAGCATATCAATGTTATTTAAGGTAGGATTAGACATTATCACCTAGTAGGAGTATGGGAATACAGAAAACGGCCCAAGACTGAAGCCAGAAGTTCTCCAGCATTTAGTGATCAAGCAGAGAAACAGAATTGAGCAAAACAAGATTCAAAAGCAGTGTCATGAGGCAGTCTAAGTTGTATGACATCAGAGAGGAAAAGAGAAGAAAAATTTTAGGGAAGACGTAATGGTAAATTGGTATCGCTATTCGGATTTCATCCATAAACAGCAGAAAACTGATCGCTGGAATTTACAACAAGGAGTTCATTAGTTGCCCTGACATGAGCAGTCTTGATAGAGTTAGGAAGTGAAAGTCTGAATATATAATGCTGAGACAAGGAAGTGAAATGGGGAAGTAGAAGGATTATAGACAAGTCATCAAAGTTTTTACTATAGATGGAGTAAAAAAAAAAGTAGTGATAGGAGATAAGATACTAGAGGATATGTAAAGGCTTAGACTGATTCAGTAGAAGGGGAGAATTTTCCAGTGCAGGAGAGGGGAGGTTATTATACAGTGGAATATTGGCCTTTGATAAGAGCAAGGACAATTCATTGATAATAAAATAGAGGGAAGAGAGGGTGCATAAAATATTATTCAGTTAAATTTTAGTTTATTTTCTCATCAGCTGACCATGAGAAGTTGGAAAGCTATGTAATGATTGAGGTGAGTGGAGAAGTTATAGAATAATGATTTGTGCAGTGTGAGAAATTAGAATTACTAGAGAAGAATAGTAGGATTTCCGGGCATTGATGAGGTCTACTGACATTCGCAGTCTTGAATTTAAAATTAGACCAATCAAAAATTTATTTCCCCTTTGATATTCAGTGTTTGGTTAGAGATACAGAGTAGGCAAATAGGTTTACTAGCCTAATAAGGATGGTATTTGCTATACACTTATAATAGAGAAATAACCAAGTAAACATTCCCATTCAGAAATGGGAAGAATAGGAGACATATGCGGAATGTGACAGAAACTATTCTGAGGTACTGAGGGGTAGACCTTGTGAGGGACCCCATCCTCAGGATAGAGAATATCTTGAGTAGACCCTGATCCCACTTCCTGGCTGTACTTCCTTTCAGTGTTCTCCACAGCTCTAATATCTGAGGAAAAATTTCCCTTTTAATTATTTTCCTACCCTTAACTGAAATAGTCACTGTCAATGTGCCTGTCTTGGGCCCTCCGCTCTTTTTCAGCCCACTCCCTGCCAGTTGTTGGTTGGGGACCCATGGGTCTCTTTAAATTATAAATAGTCACAGTATCTTTTAGCCCAGGCTGTTGGTTCTTTTGGCAAAACAATTTTTCAAAATCTTCTTAATATTCTTTTGTAGTTGATTCCAGTGATCTGCATGTGCCATGTTCACCGTTCCTTTCTAGACACTCTTCTATATAAGTGACATTTCTTTGCTTCCTTAAACCTGTGTCTCTCCCCCTAGACCTAATGATGGCTACCCTGACCCTAGCCTCTTCAGAGGGAAAGTCAAACACTTAGCTGATTTTCCTAGAGCAAATTATCTTCTCAAATTGAAAGTATTAATTCTGGACCACATCTGGGTCCTGTTTCTCAGACACTATAACCAAATCATAAGATCACCCAGTTAAGTATATTGGCCATTTCCTTTATTTAATTCAGCTGCTATAATCTTTGCTCCTCAATAGTCTTCTCGTCCTTATCTTCTATTGGGATTCGGAAGCAGTTGCCTCTTTCCTCCCAGAAAGGCCCCAATTTGGTGCACTTTCCCTTTTCTCTTTAATTTCTTCTCCAACTAACCAAATCTATTCTGGTTTTATCCTTTCAGCACCCTGTGAAATGCAGATGTTCTGTTTTCTGACCTCTTCTAGTTCATTAGCATCCTCATCTTCTAGGATACATCAGGCAATAACTTTATCAAATCTTTTTTTTTTAAGATTTATTTATTTATTTATCAGGCTTATTACTTGCCCATACCATAATTCCAGGTGAGAATTATGCCCAGGTGACAAACTGGGTGTGAGGCTTCTTCTCATTATAGTGGCATGGGGACTTAGACTGAAAGAGCCTCTATTTTCACACATGCTTCCAGGATTGCTGGGGCAGGAGAGGGAATGTGGAATTTGCTGTCTTAAGAGTATCTTCTGGAGATGATATGATCATTATGCTCACATTTAAATTAGCAAAGCAACACATAATTTCAAAATGTACTGGGGCATGCAGAGACATACCAGAATATTTGTGAAAACTCCTAAATTCTATCATACAGGCCATTAAAAAATATTTGTTAAATGAAGGAATGAGTAGTTATACAAAGTAGGAGGTATAAGAATAAGAAAACATACATTTCCTGCAAGAGACAATGATAGAGTGCCACAAGACAGGAAGGAAACTATTTACCTGGGTGATGACAAAATGATAACATGAAGATGTTCTAGCCTAGAAGTAAATATGAATTCAGGAGAAGATATCTAACAGCAATCAACTAAACCAACATATGATTAAATGGAAATCTTTTGCTGAGAGTGAAAACATCATATCAAATATCATATTATTTATAGCATTTTATCACAGAAGTATTATTTAGTTGTAAGATAAGTCATTCCATAATTGGATATATTAACTTTCCTTTCTTCTTCAAGGATATTTTCCTAGTATAGGCAGGGACAGAGGCAGGTCATACAGTGGAAAGATCACCTGGATGGAATCATGAGATCTCTGCCAACATTAACTGTATGTGCTTCCTAGTATCACAAAAGAAAAGTATTTGAAACGTCAGTTGATCCCATTCTCACTTATGGTTTAGTCACTTAAGCATTGAATTTTCAATCCAGAGCAATCTGGCTTCTGCCTCTATTACTCTATCAAAAATTTTCATTATAAGTTTTTCTTCTATCTGTCTCAACTGCTGCTTTCTGGTTTCTTGCTCTTATCATAGTTCACCTAGATTATTGTCTATCAATTATTCCCTTTATGTCTAGGTTTTCTCCTTCAAATTCACTCTCAGCTTGGCATCAAGAATGATACAGCACGGTGTAACTGTTTGTTATATTGAACTGATTGTTCTTGAGTGAGGCTCTCCACCAATTTTGGTCCAAGGAGGGAAGTTCTAGGATGAGGACAAATCTCTATTTTTTTGTTGGGATTGGGGATGGTTCGTCCCCACCAACTCCTTCACAACATTCGAGCTTTTCTTGTATCCTCTTTTGCTCTTTTGTCTTTCCTTTGGGGCCAAGTTCTAACTGTTTGCACAAAGGAAATCTAATAAGGGAAACCACAAGAAACGGTATGCTCTCAGGTGTCATCACTCCACATACTGGTTTAACTCAGAAGACTTTAGTGTTGAGAATTTAAAAATATTTGAGAGTAGAATGCTATACCACATAGAGAGATATCTGAAGGCAGGTAGGAACCTGAGTTCCCTTTTGGAAACACCCACATATGACAGGATTAGTTCTCCTGAGAGAACATAACCACAAAACTTCTACATTGAATGCTTCTACGACATTTTTTTAAGGAAATTTACATACACTTCAGATGGTCTAAGTTTAAACATGCCAACTTATCAATGATGATATAGTTACTAACACAGATTCTTTTAAATGTCATCACAATGAAAAATACTATATTGTAGAATCCATATTAGGTAGCTCCATAACAAAAAATAATGTCAGTGCTGATACTTCTTTAGAGCTCTTTTCTGTAATTTAACCTTAAATATGCTCTAGGCTATTTCTCAAAGAAATGAGAAGCTTAATTTGATGTATGCACATTAAGTATTGGCATGAGCATTCATATTTAAACTAAAGATTTTTCCTTCTCAATATATCACACAGTAACCATTATCCTGACTAGGCAATCAGAAACTTTTTTTGGCAGCCCTCAATTTCCTTTAATATTTTTCACTGTTGACATGAAAAATTAGCTCATAGATTTAAGCATCGGCGTAGGACCAAAAGAGCCACACTCCCAATTTGGGTTTTACAAAAGTATGCTGTATAGATATGGTTGATAATTAAGAAAATGCTCACAACAAAACTGCTTGTTCAATTTTACTTCCATTTCAGAGGAAAAATATTCTGTCATTGATTTTGGTTCATCTGCTTCTAATTCAAGCCTAGAGCATCATTCTATTCCATCATTTTAAAAAGCAATTAAGCTACTTTTAATATTGGAATCATAATCTCTATCATTCAATACTTATTTAATGACTAAATTAGATATGATTTTGTAACCAGTCTGGTTATTATTTGGGGATAGAATTCTAACTTGATTTACCTCAGAATGTAGAATATGTTTTGTCAATAGTATTTATGGTTAAATTAAAAATTTTAATAGTAGAAACCCAGTGAGCATAACAAAGCTTGTTGTTAATAGTTGTAGGATTTTGATGGAATGATGGCCTATTATGTGGAATGATGGCCTATTATGTAGAATCAGCAAGCCATGGAGAAATATCTCCATGTGTAAGCTTTATCACAGGAAATTAATTAACAAAGCAATATCATTTCTTTATCGAACATCTTTTTTATAGTTTTGTAAAGCTGAAATTGACTGTCATTAATACAATTTAATTAAAAGTAAGTAAATCTATAACAGAATCTGACATACAGTTCTAAATGACCCCACAAAATGGCACTTTCCTGAAAAGTCAAAAAGAGAAAATTTTCCAGTGTGTTTCTATTTAGCAAAGCAAAGTTCCATGTTAGGACAGCTTTCTTTTATAAAAATTTCATTAGGAGGCATGGTAAAGCAGTGCTGTTGATGAGAAATATCCTTATTCTTAGCTGTAAACTTGGATGCCTATTAGCTATGTCTGAAAGCTGGATTTGTGGGTTGAATTTTCTATAATTTAACTTCTGATAAAGTATATTCTGCTTAGCAAATTTCTTTAAATAAAATTATGGAGTTTCAAATAACTTTGCCAACTATTCTACATTAACTAGCACCAAACTATATTATCTTTAAAGAGAGAACTAAAGGAAACATAAATGTATTTATTTTCTTCAGAAGGGAAAATATATATTTGTAGTCTCGTGTCTTTAACTATGAAAATCATGGTTTTGTGAGGTAAGAACTATGATTTTTTTTTCATTATTTTATATAATATAACCCTCAGAGGATGACATTTTCAATTTTTAATTTTTGGCAGGGCATTTTAGGTAATAATTTTCAAGAAACATCTAGGAAAATTGTAATCTGTAACATCTATTTAAAAACCACATTTTTTCTTTTTATAAACTTGAGATAGTCCACAAAATGTTGCTGTGACATTTTCACAGTGCAAACAGAAGCACCAGTTTTCCTGCCTCTTAGCCTTGGTCTCTTCACTGGTCATTAAAGTTTACTTGGAACTTGGTCACCCTTTCTCTCAATCTCTCTCTCTCTCTCTCTGTATATATGTATGTATTCTAAAATTGATTCATCAGTAAAATTGTGGCATTTAAGAAAACAGGAAAAATGGTATTAGCTTAGGCAAATATGTCATAAAATTACTTCTATCCAGACAAAAGAGGTCACATAAAGTGGGAACAGGCTTAGAATTTGAAAGCACAGGAAAGGGGGAGGGGTGTCTCTGATGCTTTAAAGGAGTATGAAGTATTTCTTTATTTTGGTCTGAAAGCCATCCAAAATCTGTAGATTGAACCTAAACCCTTTACTTTGTGAATTTTCCTCTCATGCAGAAGAACATGTCCTTTTTTTTTTTTTTCCTTTTATTATTCATTGTAGAATAAAACCTTTAAGAAAAAAAAAATCACAGGTAGCTTTCTCCTATTTCACTTCACAATTCTGAATGTGCTCTCTTTATCACATAGGAACTAAAAGACTCCAAATGTACCACACTCATGAAAGATGTTAATGGGGGAAAGTGGGGGAGGGGGAGGGGAGTATATTAAAATCCTCTGTATTTTTTATGTAACATTTATGTAATCTAAACCTTCTTTTTAAAAAAATTAAAATAAAAATTTTTCCAGAACTCTCTGAAATTCACTTTTTGTTGTCTTGTTTTGTACAATTCCATATACTTACTATAAACTCAACCTTATCTTTTAAAACACTCTTTTCTATACTTTGGAATGTTTTATAGTGATTACATTCTTGGAAGGAACCGTTAGTATGTGAGGAAGGGTGATAGGACTGACCACTGTGAAAGTATTTTAAAGCAAGCTGAGGACAGTGTTGGAAACTCTGAGTGGAAGAAATAGGGGAGGATAACAGACAGGGAATTTAGTCTTTACGTGCATATGCATATGGACACTGACAACCCTTAGATATTTTCACTTTAACCGATAATGGATTAAAGGGTTCCTAAAATCTTTGCCATTGTTATTTATTAAAATTAACTTTTTTTTTGCTAATCTGAGAGTAAAAATAGCTTATTTTAATAATTGGCATTTTTATAGTTCTTGGTGAGGTTAGGATCTTTTATCATTCAAGTGAAATTTTTCTGTGAATTGCTTATTCATATCATTTACACAATTTTGTATGTATTTTTACTTAGATTATCTATATATTTTATGGGCAGTAACTTTATATATTGTTAATATTTTATACTACTCTGTTCCAGGTCTTTTATGTTTTTTCATTTGGGCATTATTTCTATTAGAAAAACCAAAAATGGAAAAAATAAGTGTCCAGTAATAAAAATGGTTAAATAAAAAATGGCCAATTCATGTAATGGCTACTATGCAGCTATTTAAAAAAAAGCAGATATATACGTATTCATAAGATTTTCAAGCAATCTTGAAGACACATTTCAAATCAAATCAAAGCAAGTTGCAAATTTTTCAACACATACATGAAAATTTATAGAGAGAAAATAATTGAGTTTCTTTATGTTCATGTTGGTGTGTATTAATGCATAAAACAAGATCTAGAAAGATGTACAGATAACATTAGGGAAAGGAGTTCAAATTCAGGGAATGAGGGTGAAACTGCTTCCAAATTTTATACTGGATAGTTGTGCATTTTTGAGATTTTTAAAATAAGAATGTCTTCATGAATTACTGGGCATATTTTTAAATCACTTTCTTTATCTTCATTTTTGTTTTGCTGTTTTATTTTTAAGGCAAGAGAATTGCTGTGACAAGAAAGAAAAATGGACTTCTGAAATTTGTTTCCACATCAGTCCTGATTATATGTCTAGATCTATCTTTCAAGGTACAATGCAAGATTTTTTTTTGTTGGCTTTGTTTATGAAGAGTTTTAGATTACAGTATAGTTACAGCTTTGTTGGGAAGATCACTGGTGAAGGGTGTCAGTGATGGCGAGATGTGTTGGGAAGGGCTTCTGGGGCATACCTCTATTGAATATGAATATGTTCATGTGGTCATGGACTATTATCTCAATGGGCGAAGACCCACACAATAACCAAGAAAATATTAAATTCCCATCCTGGGGAGTCTTAGTATGTTCTGTAGCAGAATGGCAAGAATATCTAGAGCACATAGGCAGTGTCTAATAATAGGAGACCAATATGCCAAGCCTTGATAATAATGCCTCTACTATTATCTTGAAAAATTATTATTATTATTAAAAAATGGAAACTTAGCCTAATACCTACTGCCTAAGAGTTACACCCAGAAAACCTTCTTGTTACTGAAATGTGAATGCTCTCTAAGCCAAATTCAGTATATATACTCACTAACTTTCCCTGGCAAAGGACATGACTCCCAGGGATGAGCTACCCTGGAACTAAGGGATTATTACCAAGCTTCAACTAGAATTGCATTTGGAAAAAGATAGTATTAGTCTTCCAAAGGGCTGCTGATGCAAAGTACCTGATAGCTGTTGGCTTTTATAAAGGGTATTTACTTGGGATAAAGGCTTATAGCTACAAGGCTATAATAAGTCCAACTTAAGGTTGCTTTCTCAACAAAGTCAGTTTCCACACTTTGGAGCAAGATGGTCACCATTTCTTTCAGGTCTCTGCCTTCTCCTCTGGGCTTACTCTTCCTCTTGAGGCTCTGTTGCTCTGTTCCTTCCTGATTTCAGCTACAGGCTGGCATAGTGCTTCCTATATCAGTCTAAGCTGTTCTCCCTAATCTCAGCTTTAAGCTATCACACAAAATGGCTCATCTCTCCCTGGGGCTTTAGCTGTTAGGCTTCTGCTTTCTGTCACGTAGCTGGATCAAAACTGACAAAGCTCTCTCTTCCTGTGAGCATGAGTGTTCATTTATATCAGACCCAACAAGGGGATGGGGATTCAACCTGAGGCATGCTGACTGATTAATCAAATCAAAAACCATAATCTTAATGGGTAATCTAATCAAAGAAATCTCAGCTGAATTTAATACAATCAAAGGATTCATAAAATGATCTCAAACTGTCACAAAGACCTTGACCCAAAGGGGGAAATATTAAATACAAATATTATGGCTAAGAGGTTTCAAAGTCAGTCAGGAGGTCATTCCAGAGAGTGCACTTATTCACATCTCAGAAGGACCTCATTAACTGACACAGTAAACAAAGTCCCAAACGGGACTGCCAAGGGTTCTAGAGGCATCTGGACATGATAGGCAGGGGATACAACCCCATTAAATCAGCACCCCATCAGTGGGCCTTACCTTAGAATATATGTTAACCTATTTCCCCATTACAATGGAGTTAGAATCATTTATAATTTCCCTACATATGATTCTTCTACCCATTTTATTTGAATCTATAATTAGAACTATACCCATTAATATATGTCCCAGAGAGTGAAATCTTTAGTCTGTTCATGTGCTGTTTGAGCTGTGAATCTCAGAAGACTTGCATCCAAAACCTACTCTCTAGTTCATCAGATTTGTCTGGGACAACTAACAAAGTTATAATGGACAATATCCATCTCAAAAAACAAAGAGTATTTACAACTGCAAGCAAGACAGTTTCTTCCATCTGCCCCATAAGCTTTAAGCACCCCATCTCAATCAGAAGCAGAGTGGACATCACTGTCCCCAAATCCTCAAGATTGAGGAATGAACAAAAATAAGAGGAGAACATAACCATGGACCAAAGTACATATATTATTATTCTACTAATGAGAGAACTTGTAACGTTGATATAAAAATAGTACTTACCAGAGATTCTGAGGGGAGTGAGAGGGAATAATAAATGGAACATGGGGGTTTTAGAGGAATTGAAATTGTTCTGCATGATATTGCAATGATGGATATAGACCATTATACATTTTGTCAAATCCTATAAAATTGTGTGGTGCAAAGTATAAACCACACCATAACTATACACCATGGTTAGCAGCAATACTTCAATATGTATTCATCATATGTAACAAATGTACCACACTAATGAAAGATGTTAATGGGGGAAATTGTAGAAGAGGTAAGTGGTGAGGTATACGGGAATCCCCTATATTTTTGGTTCAGCATTTATGTAATCTAAACCTTCTTTTAAATAATAAGAAAACTTATGAAAGGAAAAAGAGTCAGTGTGGCTGACAATGTGTAAAACAGACCGTGCTGCCATTAAAGTTGGAGAAATATTCAGGGTCCAGATCAGATCAGCCCATAGACCATGACAGTGAGTTAGACTTTAAGAGTAAATGAGAATACTCCAAGTACAGGGTATTCCATTTTTATTTCTACCATCATACTTCTTTCTCCTGATTCCATGATTTGACAGCTCTCCCCCTATTTATTACCCTCCTTCAAATTAAAATTTTTGTAAATCCTGTTACTCCCTGATCTTTCCTCCCCCCAAAATAAACACACATCAAAACAGATATTAGAGCATGCAACTTTGTAATTCTTGAATCTTCTTCCTTCCTGATTATAGATAGCTGAGACCTGGTTTCTTAAATTTCTTTGTCCAATCATTTCATTCTTTCATGGAAAGTTAGTTCTTTTTTGTTTGTTTGTTTACTTTATTTTTAAAGAACTTTTAAACTTCTGAAATGTTACATAAAAATATAGGGTACTCCACGTACCCCACAACCTACTCCCTCTCACATTTTCCCTATTAACATCTTTCATTAGTGTGGTTCATTGCTTATAATTGATGAACTATTATTGAAGCTTTGCTGCTAATCATAGTCTATAGTTTACATTATAGTTTACACTTTGCATCACGCAATTTTATAGGTTTAGACAAAATGCAATGGCCTATATCTGTCACTGCAATATCATTCAAAACAATTCAGATGTCCCCAAAATGCCCCATGTTATACCTTCCTTTCCTCTCCTTCTCAGAACCTCTGGTGACCACTGTCTTTATGTTACAAGTTTTTCTATTATTAGAATAATAGTAAGTATACTTTGGTCCAATGTTGCATTCCTCCTTATATTTGTTCATTGCCCAATGTTGAGGATTTGGGAATAGTGATGCCCACTCTGCCTCCAATTGAGAGTGGGCTTAGATCCCATGGGGCAGATGGATGGAATTATCTTGCTGGCAGTTGTAGGTTTCCTGTTTTTCAGGATGGCTATTTTCCATCATCATCAATCATTTTGTTAGTTGTCTTAGGTGAGTCTGATGAACTGGAGAGTAGGTGTTGAACGCAACACTGCTGAGATTCAGGGCTCAACCAGCATATGAAAAGACCAAAGATGTAAGTTTCTGGAACATATATTTAAATGGGTATAGTGCTAAATTATAAACTCAAATAAAGGGGCAGAAGAACCATGTGTAGAAAAATTAGAAATGAGTCTAAGTCTGCTACACTGCAGAGATACATCATCATACACTCCAGGGTAAGTACCAACAACGGGGTGCTGATTTCATAGGGTTGTCTGCCCCACCTATAGTGTCTAGATTTTTCTAGAGCCTTTTGAAGTACCTCTGCTTAAGACATTGTTTACTGTGGCAGTCAGTGGGATTCTTCTGAGACATGCATAAGCATAACCTCTGGAATGACCTTCTGACTCACTTTGAAATCTCTTAGTCATAAAAACTCATTTGTATTTAATATTTTCCCCTTTTGGTCAAGGTCATTTTCCAAATGCATCACTATTTGGTGCTTGGTAGTAATCCCTTTGTGTCATGGAGACCCAACCTTGGGATTCATGTCCCATGTTGGAGGAAGGAAGTGAGTTTATATGCTGTGTTTAGCTTAGAGAGAGGCTACATTTGAGAACAAAGAGGTTTTCAGGAGGGATCTCATAAGCAATAGATATTATTAGGCTAAGTTTCAATTTGAAAATAAGGATGTTTTAGTTTGGCTTTAACCCAGATTAAAGTCACGCTTTATAAGCAGAGTGAAAGATAGAAAAGCCACAGGGATTAGCTAGAAACTAGAAGTCAAGGAAAAACCCTGACAGAAAGGAGAAGACACTGACATGTTCATTGCCATGTGATGGAAACTCGAGGACCACCAACAGCCAGCTTCAGAATGCCACAGTCTTCCGGAACAAAGCATCACCTTGATGACGTTTCAGTTTTGGACTTCTCCTAATGTCAAAATCACGAAGTCATAAATTTCTGTTGTTAAACCAACCATTGTATGGTATTTGTTTCAGCAGTTAGGAAACTAAACACTGGATTTCTAGCTATACATAAACTTGATGGTGCATTGCCCACTTAATTATACCAGTCAAGTTAAGAATGAAAATACTTGTTCAGGAAAAGGAACTGGTTCAAGTCAGAGTTTAGACTTTCTCAGCATCTTGAAGATCTAAAGCATTGGCTGGCAAATATCTGAAACAACTATTCCATAAGAGAAAGTAATACCTTTTGTAATTTAATATGAGCCTTAATTTAAAATGAAAAGAGATAGAATTCTCAGAAGCCTGCTGCTTATTTTACACATGTCTAAATTTTATGATTTAAAAAGATTGTTTCATATAAGATTGAGGGAAAACACATGATATTTGGAATGGAATAAGCTAGGATTATTATAAAAAGATTTATAGAACTCACTGTGTGATATGGATTCAATCATGCTCCTAACAAAGGCATGTTAAAATCCTAAAACTTTAGTCCTAAATATATGAGACCAATGGTAATAGAATCTATTATGTAAGGTGAGGCAAAACTGAATCAGGATGAACTTTAATCCAATATAACTGGAGTCTTTATCACAGAGAAAACTTGGATGTAAGGAATCAGAGACAGAGAGAGAGAGGGAGAGAGAGATGGCCTTGTGACAGAGGTTATGTGTTGCCAAAGCCACCACTGGAGTGCTACAAACTTCAGAGAAAAAAATAACTTGCCAAAACTTTGAATTTGACCTTCTATCCTTCAAAATTGTGACACAAGAGATTCTTGTTGTTAAAGACATCTAGAATGTGGTACTTTGTTACAGAAGCCCTTTCAAGCTAACATACAGTGGAAGTTATTTTTTTTAATCAGTTTTGTACTTAACTCCAAGGTGAACCAATTTTTTCATGATTCCCAAGATTATATTGAAAACAATATAAATTATCTCCTGGCAAACAAAAGGGAGTAGAGAGTGGTATGTCGATGCATAATCTGGGTTGAATATATTATAAGGTTATTGGTAATGGTTTGGCAATGGATGGAGGTGAAGGTAATACAGTGATATGAGTGTAATCAATAACACTGAAGTGTGAGAGTAAATAACATTGAAAGGGAAAGGTTTGGGCCATTCATGATGCTAGAAGGAAAGCTAGAGGAGAATACAGATGATTGTACAACTCAGCAAAATCTGGGGTGGCTGAGAATTGTGGTTAAGAAGATAATTATAAAAATGTTCTTTCAGGTCCTATAACGAAAGTACACCAGAAATGGAGGCTGTTGGTAGGGATATCTTCAGAAAAATGCACCTAAATCCTAATTCTATGTCATCTGAATGTATTAACGTTGTCATAGGTATGTCTTACTGATAGATAGAGACCCACACAGTATTAAAATATTAGGTATTTTAACAAATCCTTAAACTCCCATCACAGGGAGTTCTGCTACTTTTCTCAAGTAAAATGGTAAAAAAATCTCTAGAATATATAAGCATTGGCTAATAAAAGACAACAGGCCAGAAAGCCAAGCTTACTTGACTTTTTTTTTTTACATTTTTAAAAATTCAAGTTAATAGATCACAAAGACTATTACATTAAAAAACATAGAGGTTCCCATATAACCCACTCCCCAACCTCCACTCACATCATTTTCATAAATTGTATTTTTTGAAGATATATACATCATAAAAAATGTTACATTAAAAAACATAAGAGGTTCCTGTATACCCTCCACCCCCCACCTCACTCCTCCAACACCAACAACCTCCCCATCATTATGGCACACTCATCACACGCGGTGAACACATTTTGGAGCACTGCTGCACCACATGGATAATAGTTTACCGTATAGTTCATGCTCTCCCCCAGCACATTCAGTAAGTTATGGTAGGATATATAAAGTCCAGCATCTGACCCTTCAATATCACTTAGGACAACTCAAAGTTCCAAAAATGCTCCCATATCCCATCTCTTCTTCCCTCTCCCTGCCCTCAGCAACTACTGTGGTCATTTTCTCCAGGCCAATGCTAAAATTTCTTCTATTAATAGTCACAATAGTTTTATAGTAGAATATCAATAAGTACACTCTAGTCCATATTTTATTCCTCCCTTCTGTGGGCCCTGGGATGGTGATGTCTACTCCACCTTTGTATACAGAGGGGGCTTAGAATCCACATGGATGATGGATGCAATTCTTCTGCTTGCAATTGTAAGCACTCTTGATTCCCTGGTGTGGTGATTGACAATCTTCACCTCCCTGTTAGCTGACCTGGGAAGGTCCACAAAACCAGAGAGTAGGAGTTGCAACTTTGCTGAGGCTCAGGGCCCAGCTGGCACATGGGCAGTCCAGAGATTCAAGTCCCCTGAGTATACACCATCCCTAGCGCCAATCACAGGTTCAGTAAAAGTGACAGAAGAGGCATGTGTAGAAATGTCACATCTCAGTCCAGCTCCATGACACTCAGGAGCACAAATTCCAAAGTAGGGCCCTCTCACCATGGCACAGAACTCCAAATCCATCTGTCATAACCATATACCTTGTGGGTCTCCATAGCCTTTAGGAGAACCAGTACCTAGGGTTGTATCCACTTTGGCTTTTCCTGGGGTTCTGCTGAGACATGCATAAGTGCAACCCCTCTGAGACCTCCTAACTCTTTTTTGAAGACTTTTAGCCATATAAACTCATTTGTTTTTGCCATTTCCACCTTTTATTCAAGGTCAAAAAGCAGTTTTTAACACATGATTCTACACGTAGGCTGAGATATTCTGCTGGTCTGAGTTGACCCTTTTATTCAAGGTCTCTTTCTAGTTGCATCACCAGTTAGTGATTGGTAGTAATCCCTTGGGGCCAGGGAGGCTCATTCCTGGGAGTCATGTCCCATACTGGGGGGAAGTCATGTCCCATACTAGGGGGAAGTCATGTCCCATACTGCTGAGTTTGGCTTAGAGAGTGGCCATATTTAAGCAACATGGAGGGTTTCTGGAGATAACTCTTAGGCATCCTGCAGTTCTAGCCTATTACATATTTCATGCGCACAGGCTCATAAGCATAGTCATCAGTATCAAGAGCTCATTATTGGACCATCCTTCCTTGTTGGTCTTTGCATTGGCACTCGGGGGATTATTGTTGTTCCATTGTGGCATATGACAGAGCTCCATTGGGTAGGAACTCAGCACTCCCTGAGTTGACGTTTGTAACTGAAACTACTATGAAAATACCCAACATATATCAGAACATTTTTATGTTCCCTATATACATGCCCCAGAGAACTCCCTCCCACCCATGTGTCCCCATCAATAACACCCCACACCAGTGTTCCTCCCCTGACATAGTTGAACCCTCTGTGGTTCAAAACTTCTTCAACAATGAAGCCTAATATACTGCCAAATTCAATTAATAGGAAATTGAAATATAGTGATGGGTTTAAAGTTTAGAAATAGAATACATACTAATTTAGAAATACTAAAATAAGGCAAAAATAAATTGGTGTATTAAAAGAATGAAAACTATTATAAAGTTTTGTTTTTAACGTTTTGCCTTTCATTACTGTAATAGGTGTTGCCCTGTATGTACAGTGACAAAGCACTTTCATTTCTTCCTCAGTGTCTACATCCTTTTTTTTTTTTTCTAATTTTTAATTTTGTCTTCAAAAAAGTTTTAGATCACAGTAATTCACATACACAATATAGAGGGCTCCTGGATATCTAATATCAAACCCTTTTCCCCTTTCCCCAGCAATGATCTCTTTACATGTTCATGTTATATTTGCTGCAGCTGATGTACAAATTTTGAAATATAGCTATCAAACATGGTTCCATTTTGGTTTACATTATTGTTTACATTTTAGACTGTGCAAATTTCTGAATATTTTGTTTCCTTATTCTTTACATTATAGTTTATATTTTAGTTTATAGACTTTTATACACTTCAGATGTAAGTTGACATGTCCATCATCGCATGATCTTGTGAAGCACTTCCATTGCCCCCCAGTTGCCCTGCTTCCATCCATGCTATACCTCTCTCCCCCTCTCCTCAGGGCACACCATGACACTCAATCTTCACTACTTGAGGAACCAGATTTACAGATACTGCAATAATGCTGAGGGCTTGACATACTAGACTGCCCTAACTAATTGGGAGCCAGTGATCCTCTTGAGAGACACAATTCCCTCTCTTTGGGAACATCAGGTCTCCCCAAGATGTGGGTACACATTCACACTCATTGTATGGGTCTCCACCCAATGATATAACATACTATGACAGAATGAGCACTCACATACTCTCTAGAAGCTTGCCCCTGTACCAGATGCCCCCCTTTAACCACCTTAAACATGTGATCCTTCTTCATTATATTTTCTATAGAGTTTTCTCAACAGTATAATTTCAAACATATACCTGACATCCTCCCATATTCAATGGTTCCCCCCAGTCCTCCCCCCAATTCCTGGGTCATCTGACCCATCCTCCCAACTCTAGCCCCACCCAAGCCCACAAAGCCCCACCCAAAGTTATCCCTACGCTCCCATCTTATCCCTTCCCTGTACAAATACTTAACTCCAGCTTATCATAGACTTCATCCATGTAGGCATCAGCTCACAACCTATATTTCCCCTGCCCCAAATTCCTTTAAGCCTATCTTCCAGCCTTTAGCTCTCTGAGACAGCTTGGTTTGCTTGTTTCATATCAGAGAGGTCATGTAGTATTTGTCCTTCAATGCCTGGCTTGCTTCACTCAACATAAGGTCCTCAAGATACATCCATGTTATCACATGTGTTTGTTCTGTATTTCTTTTTATAGCTGAGTAGTATTCCATTGTATGTATATACCATGTTTTATTTATCCATCCATTTGTTGATGGGCATTGGGGTTGATTCCAACTTTTGGCAATAGTGAATAGTGCTACTATGAACATTGGTGTGCATATATCACTTTGTGTCCTTATTTTCAGTTCTGGGTACATACAGTGGAACAGCAGTGGAACTGCTGGGTCATATCTCAAATCTACAGGAAACTTTTTGGAAAACTGCCAAACTGTTCTCAAGAAAGGCTGGATGCTTCTGCATTCCCATCCTAAACATTCTCTCCAGCACTTGTAGTCTTCTGTTTTTTTGACAGCTGCCAGTGTTATGGGAGTAAGATGGTATCTCCTTGTAATTTTGATTTGCATTTCCCCAATAGCTAGTGATTTTGAGCATTTTTTTCATGTGCTTTTTAGCCATTTGTATTTCTTCTTTGGAGAAGCATCTGTTCAGATCTTTCACCCATTTTTAAAATGGGTTGTTTGTCTTTTTATTTTCAAGATATAGGAGTTCTTTATATATGCAGGTAATATCCTTTCAGATAATATGGTTATTAAATATTTTCTCCTGTTGGGTAGGTTGTCTTTTCACTTTCTTGACAAACTTCTTTGAGGGGCAAAATGCTTTAATTTTGAGGAAGTCCCATTTATCTAATTGTTCTTCTGCTGCTTACACTTTGGGTATAAAGTTCATGAATCCATTTCCTATTACAAGGTTCTGTAGATGCTTCCCTACATTGTTTTGCAAGGTCTTTATGATCTTGGCTCTTACATTTAGGTCTTTGATCTTGAGTTGATTTTTGTATAAGGTGTGAACTGGTAATCCTCTTTCCTTCTTTTGTATATAGTTATCCAATTCTTTAGGTACCATTTGTTGAAGAGACTGTTCTCTCCCAGCTGAGTGGTCTTGGTGGCCTTGTCAAATATCAGATAAGTGTATATATGAGGATCAATATCAGAACTCTCAATTCGATTCCACTGGTCAGTGTGTCTATCCTTGTGCCAATACCATGCCATTTTCACTACTATAGTAGCTTCATAGTATGTTTTGAAATCAGGTAGTGTGATTCCTCCAATTTTGTTTTTCTTTTTCAGTATGTCTTTGGCTATTTGGGGCCTCTTTCCTTTCCAAATAAATTTCATAGTTTTTCTAGTTCATTAAAAAATGCTGTGTTGATTTTTATTGGGATTGCATTGAATCTGTAGATCAGTTTTGGTAGGATAGACATCTTAATAACATTTAGTCTTCTTATACATGAACAGGGAGTATTCTTCCATTTATTAAGTCTTCTTTGATTTCCTTGAATAGTGTTGTGTAGTTTTCTGTGTATAAGTCTTTTACATCTTTAGTTACATTTATTCCTAGGTATTTTACTTTTTTATTTACTATTGTAAATGGTATTTGTTTCTTGATTTCCTCCTCAGATTTCTCATTATCAGTGTTCAGAAATACTACTGATTTTTGCACATTGGTCTTATAACCTTGACTTTACTGAACTCATTTGTAAGTCCTAGAAGCTTTGTTGTAGACTTCTCAGGGCTTTCTATGTATAGGATCGTATCATCTGCAAATAGTGAAATTTTGACTTCTTCCTTTCCTGTTTGGATCCCTTTTATATCAGGTTCTTGCCTCAGTGCTCAAGCAAGTACTTCTAACACAATGCTAAGTAGAAGGGGTGGTAGTGGACATCCTTGTCTTGTTCCTGACATTAGAGGGAAAGATTTTAGAATTTCACCATTGTAAACAACATTAGCTGTGGGTTTTTCACATATACCCTTTATAATGTTCAGAAAGTTTCCTACTATTCCTATCTTTTGCAGGGTTTTTATCAAGAAAGGGTGCTGTATTTTGTCAAATGCTTTTTCTGCATCTATAATTATGATCATGTGATTTTTTTCCTTCAGTCTGTTTATGTGGTGTATTACATTAATTGATTTTCTTATGTTGAACCATCCTTGCATACCAGGGATGAAACCCACTGGGTTGTGGTGTATAATTTATTTAACGTATTGGTGAATATGATTAGCAAGTATTTTGTTAAGGATTTTCACATCTAGGTTCATTAGAGAGATTGATCTGTAATTTTCCTTTCTTGTGGTGTCTTTGTTTGGCTTTGGTATTAGGGTAATGTTGGCATCATAAAACAAGTTAGGCAATGTTCCTTCTATTTCAATTTTTTGAAAGAGTTTAAGCAAGATTGGTGTTAGTTCTTTCTGGAATGTTTGGTAGAATTCACCTGTGAAGCCATCTGGCCCAGGGCTCTTCTTAGTTGGGAGGTTTCTAATGACTGATTCTATCTCTTTATTTGTGACTGGTTTGTTGAGCTCATCAGTTTCTTTTTTCATCATTGTAGGCTGCTTATGTGTTTCTAGGAATTTGTCCACTTCCTCTAAATTGTCTTTCTTGTTGGAATATAGTTTTTCAAAGTATCCTCTTATGATAGTCTTTATTTCAGTGGGGTCAGTGGTGATATCCCCTTTCTCATTTCGTTGTGTATTTGCATCTTCTCTTTTTTTCTTTGTTAGTTTAGCTAAGGGTTTGTCAATTTTATTGATCTTCTCAAAGAACCAGCTCTTTGCTTTGTTTCTTTTTTGAGCACTTTCTTATTTTCTATTTCTCTAATTCTGCTTTGATAGTTGTTATTTCTTTCTTTCTTCTTTCTTTGGGGTTAGTTTGTTGTTTTTTTAACTAATTCCTCCATTGTGTATTTAGTTCTTCAATTCTAGCTCTTTCTTCTTTTTGATATATGAATTTATGGCTATAAATTTCCCTCTCAGTACAGATCTTGCTGCATCTCATAAGTTTTGATATGTTATGCTATCATTTTCATTAGTTTCAAGGTACTTATTGATTTCTGTTGAGATTTCCTCCTTGACCCACTGATTTTCCAAGAGTGTTGTTTACCTTCCATATCTTGGTGCCAAATTTGGGTCTCTGGCCCTTGAGGATTTCCAGCTGCATTCCACTGTGGTCAGAGAAATTATTTTGTATAATTTCAATCTTACTGAATTCATTTCTTTGTGTCCTAGCTTGTGTTCTCTCTTAGAGAATGATCCATGTGCACTTCAGAAGAATGTATATCCTGCTGTATTTGGATGTAATGTTCTATATATGTCTCTTAGATCCAGATCCTCTAATATATTATTGTTCAAAGTCTTGTTTCTTTATTGATTCTCTTTTGAGATGTTCTGTCCAATGGTGATAGTGGTGTGTTAAAGTCCCCCACTATAATTGTAGAGGCATCTATTCCTTTCCTTAGTTTCTCCAGTGTTTGCCTCACATATTTGGAGGAGCCCTTGTTAGGGGCATGAATATTTATGATTGTGTTTTCTTCTTGAAAGATTATCCCTTTCACTAATATGTAGTGTCCAGCTTTAGCTCTCAGAATGTTTTGCATTTAAAGTCTATTTTGTCTGATATTAATATAGCTACTCCTGCCCTTTTTTTGGTTATTGTTTGCCTGTAGGATTGTTTTCCAGCCATTCACATTCAATCTCCTTGAATCCCTGGATCTAAGATGTGTTTCTTGTAGACAGCATATAGATGGGTCATATTTCCTTATCCAATCTTCCAATCTGTCTCTTAACAGATGAGTTTAATCCATTAACATTCAGTGTTATTACTTTCAAGGAATTACTTATATTAGCCATATTTTCTTTGGATTTGTGTTTGTCATATGTTGTTTGAATTTTTCCCTTTTTTTTTGTAATTTTAGTTGTTCTTACACTCTCCTCCAACTCTGTCTCTACTGTTTTTTTTCTTTCCTCCTGCAGAACTCCCTTTAGTATTTCTTGAAGGGCAGGTTTCTTGTAGGCATACTCTCTTAGTTTCTGTTTATCTGTAAATATTTTGAACTCTCCGTCATTTTTGAATGCTAGCTTTCCTGGACAGAGTATTCTTGGTTGGAAATTCTTTTCTTTTAGTACCTTGACTATGTCATACCACTGCCTTCTTGCCTCCATGGTTTCAGATGAGAAATCAGCACTTAATCTTATGGAGCCTCCCTTGTATGTGATGGTTCTATTTTCCTTTGCTGCTTTTAGTACTTTCTATTTGTCTTGCACGTTGGATAATTTGACAAGTATATGTCATGGGTTATGCCTGTTGGAATTTATGCTTGGGGTGCATTGTGCATCTTGGACATTTACATGCATCTCCCTCAATAGGTTTGGGAAATTTTCAGCCATTATTTCCTCCAACACCCCTTCTGTCCCCTTTCCCTTCTCTTCTCCTTCTGGGATGCCTATAATGCTCATGTTTGTGCATTTTGTGTTGTCATTCAGGTATCTCTGCTGGATTTTTTCTATCAATTCTACTATGTTTGATTTCAGATGTACTGTCTTCTACATCATTAATTCTTTCCTCTGCCTTTTCAAATCTGCTGTTATTTGCTGAGAGTGTATTTTTGATTTCTTGGATTGTACTGTTGATCCCCATCATATCTGTTTTCTTTTTGTATTTAATTACAATTTCTTCTGTATGCTCTCCAAATGTTTTCTTAATATGCTTAATCTCTTCCTTCATTTCCTTAAATTGGTCCATGATACATGTTTTGAGAGCTTTAATTAGTTGTTTGATGTTCCACTCCTCTTCCCGGTTTTTAGTTTGTTCATTGGATTGGACCATGTTTTCTTGCTTATTGGTATGATCAGTAGTTTTTATTGTAGTCTGGTCATCATTTTATCTTGTTGGGTTTTATCCAGTTGATGAGCTGCTTTGTTTTGGGGTTTAATTTTTAATTTGTTGTTGTTTGTGTGTGTGTGTTAAGCCTTCTCTTGTCACTTTGTTCTTTTTATTCTATTTCCTTGTTGTTGGCTAAGTTCCCTTGAGCAAGCACTAATTTTGCTGCAGTGTCTCCATATCAACACCCAGACACCTCCTGCTTTGTAGGTTCCTGAAACAGCCCAGTCCAGCAGGATTCCGTCACCACTCAGCTGGTCCTTTGCAGGAGAAATGATGATGCTGTACTTACTCAGACACCATCTTGCCCACCCTGCTTACTTGGTCTTAATGCTTGTACTTATGAACCTTATCCTTGTGAAGATGGAACTTTTCCTAATTATAATTAATGCCTAACAGTTACCTCCTGAAAATCTCCTTGTTACTGAAATGTGGCCTCTCTCTAAGCCAACTACCTTGCCCTTGAAATGGGACAGGACTCCTGGGGAAGCCTCCCTGGCACCAAAGGATTATTACCAAGTGTCAACCAGCAATGCACATGGAAAAAGTCCTTAACCTAAAGACATAAACATCAAATAAAAGAGTTTTAATGGCTAAGAGAGCTCAAAGTGAGTCAGAAGGTCACTCCAAAAGGTACACTTATGCAGTCCTCAGGCAGATCTCACTAAGTGCCACAGGAAACAAAGCTTTAAACAAAAGTGATGCTGAGGGCTCTAGGGACATCCAGTCACTAGAGGCCAGACACACAACCTCATGAAATGAAATCAACACTTCTTTGGCGGGCACTATTTTTGAATATATGATGGTCTATTTCCCCAATATAACAAGTTTAGAATAATTTAAAATTTCCCTGCTCACGTTCTTATGCCCCTTTTATTTGAACCTATAATTAGCACTATACCCATTAAGTGTGTGTCCCAGAGTCTTGAATCTTCCAGCTGTTCATGCCAGCTAAGATCTGAATCTCAGGAGAGTTGTGGCCAACACCTACCCTGCAGTTCATTTTTCTTCCCCAGGACAACTAACAAAATGATCATGATGGACAAGTCCAATGCCAAAAAACAAGGAACATCTACAACTGCAAGCAAAACATTTCCTTCCATCTGCTTCATAATATCTAAGGCCCTCTCAATCCAAAGCAGTCAAGGCAGATATCTTCACAAATTCCTCAAGATTGTGGAATGACAGGGGTGAATAGCTGGAACACAGGATATTTTTAGGGCATTGGAATGTTCTGCATGCTACTTCAGGACAGACACATGACAGTATACTTTTGTCAAAGCCTATAAAACTGTACAGCACAATGTATAAGCCATAATGTAAACTATAGACCTTGGTTAGTAGCAGTGCTTCAGTATTGTTTCATCAGTTGTAACAAATGTACCACACTAATGTAAGATGTTAATAATAGGGGAAATGTGTGTGTGGGTGGATGGGCAGTTATATGGGGGGGGGAGCCCTATACTTTTGATGTAACTTTTCTGTAATCTAAAACTTCTCTAAAAATAGTTTATTATTACACAAAAAAGAAAACAATACAAGTTAGATTTTTAAGAAGAAAGTGGTACAGCCAGTGGAGGACTTAGCAGCAGAATATGGTTTTTATATGTTTTATTGGATTCCATTAGCATTGCTTTCTAGGAGAAAGCTTAATTGTGTTTTCAAGTAGTCACATAAGGAGTGGTATATGGTAATCCTGTATTTTATGCATGATTATTCTGTAAACCCACAACTTCTCTAATAAAAAGGAAAAAAATCATGTAGCTAACACTAATGTTGGGTCAATGGCTTCCTGATAATTCATTTGTCAGGATTAAAAATTTTTACTAGATACTGCCTTGTAAGTTCCATACTGTTTGCTTCTATACAATTTTTATATTCTGAAAGGGGGAACCCACTAGAGAAATCAGGCATGATTAGACATGGAAACTAAAAGTATTCCTTTGCATTATGTTTCCTCAAATTGCCAAAAGCAGCCTTTGGAAAGCTCTAGTGGATAAAGGACACATTTTTTTCATTTCTGTATTAAATGCTATGAAATGATTGGAAGTTGTAAGTATGGAGTATGATTCAGTGCAATGACTAGATCTATCTGTTGAAAAGGCTGAAAGGAAAAAACCTTCAGTGACATGGAAAAAAGTGCCTATATTCTTTGAAAATACTATTTTCATGTAAGATTAAAATTAAAAAAAACAACTGAGGCAATATTCCCTATGGAGGAAACTAATGAAGCATGAATACTAAATGCAATACATGATATTGTGCTAGATCTTGGGCTGAAGAGGGAAAATACTATAAGGTTATTTTGAGCATAGTCAACAAAATTGGAATATTTACAGTAGATTGCTTTAAAGGGATTGAATCAATATTAAATTTCCTATAGTTGTTAACTTTATAGTGATTATGAAAGAAAATATTCTTGTTCTTGGAAAATACACTCTGAATCATTAAAGAGAATGGGTATAAGGAAAGAAAAACATAATGTGTACAGATGTAAGGATAGATAAATACATGGGACGATAAAGCAGATGTGGCAAAATGTTATCAATTGGTAAATCTAGGTGAAGGGTATAGAGAAGTTTGTACTATCTTGAAGGTTTTCTGTGAGCTTGAAATTATTTCTAATAAAAAATTAAGAAATACATATCATTTTTAAGGATTAGGTGTTTTGGCCATATACTTTAGATACTTCACAGAGTAGACATTTAAACACTTGTGAAATGAATGAATGAGTGAATTAGTTTTCAAAGTGTATCTTGTAAATTGCCAGTAATGCTTTTTCTGTATGTTCTAAAAGTACCTCATCACATGCTCAAAATTTAGCCCATTTTCATAAAGGGAAGGGAGCTAGACTGAGATTCATTTGGCTAAATTCAAGACAGAAAATAGAAATAGTCCATTACAGAAGGGAAAATATTTTTGCACAAGCTACCAAAAATATGCTACAAGTTAGGGATGCATATATCAATATTACTATGGCATTTTCAAGTGTTTCTCAAGCACACATGCCTGGCTTGGTTACTTTATGTTTGAAATATGAAGTTTAACTCTTCATGTGCTTTGACTCTCACTCTCAACTTGTCTTGACCCAAATATATCAAGGTTTTCAATGAAAGTAGATTTTTTCCAGATATCCCAAAGCAAGAAATATGAACATTTATAAACTTCAGGAGATACAAATCCTACAATCAGACTTATGTTATTGATAAGAACAAGAGTGTTGAAGCATTCTTATTGGGTACTAAATACAGCTTATGGGCAGTTGAAGATCAATATCCATTAAGGGGGAAATTATAAAGAAATAAACATTCACTGATGCATCATTAACCTTTTGTTGCTGCAGTTACATTGTGGTTTTATGCAAAGAAATCAACCATGTTTAAATGGTGACTATTTTGAAGAATTTTCCTTTTCCAAAAAGAGTTCTGGTGCATCATGTGCTTTCAAATGGGAATTAATATTTCTTTAGCCTCTTCTTTTAAAAACTTTATTGTAATTATTTCATCATTATTTGCAAACTATAAGCAAATGAATCAAATTGATCACAACTTGAATATGATGTGATTTTTTAAATTATGGGCAAAATATGTGAATTACATAGTCAATCTTGGATAATGTTAATTTTCTTGTATTTTGTTATGGCATTGCTGCTTTTGTCTTGTGTCCTGAAATGAGAGGATAAGCCAACAACTAAAGAAATTTTGCATATTTTAAATGATAATACCTTGTCTCCAGTTTGTTTCACAATAGAGGTTCATGGAAACTTGAGGGATTTAAAAATTAAAGGAGGGGAAAATGTCTACTCGAATTCTATTATTATTTTACTCTGTTAATTTGAAAAATAATGGGTTTGCTAGCTGGAAAAGGTTAATCTAAGGGTCGACTTCCAAAACCTGAGCAAATATAGGTGACTGATTTGGGTAGTGGAGGAAAGAAACTTAAGTGTGTAAATAAATACACATTGTCAAAAGGAATTCAAAGAAATTCCTTAGAAGACCATGGACAAAAATATTTAATTTTTTTTTTTAAAACCTTAAACATGCTATAAAGTCCTGGCCCAAAGCAAAGCATATCAGAATGAGATGACAGCCCTATAATCTCTACTGGCATTGATGTGGGACATGAGGGAACTAACGTCCATTAAACACCTAATTAATGTGTGCCAGAACTGTGACAGAAATTTAGATTGTTTTTTTGTTTGTTTGTTTTATTTCTCAGAACCAGTGTACAGGTTATTTTCTCCTTCATTTTATACATGATGAAATTGAATCTTAGGTGTTGAATTAATGTATGAGTTTACACAACTCAGTGACAAAGATAGGAATTGTATTTTGTAGAGTTGCATGTGAACAAAGTTTATCTATTCTGATGAATTTGCATGTTTCCTAAAGTGAGAAAAGAACTATTGAACTCACTGTTGTATCTTCTTTAGGTTTTGAATGTTGGGAAAAGAGAAACTCAGTTCTGCATATGGTTGTGTCTCCCCTAATCCTAAATGATTTGACCTCCCCAACATCAGTGTCTGCAAAGCCAGAGTTGGGAGTAATTCTTATTTAGCTCCAAATCCCACACACATTAAGGTGATCAATGTTTCATCACATAACAAAGATTCCTTCCTCTGGTCAAACAAGTGGTTTATATGGAGATCTGTCCCAGACAAAGAGCCATGCAAGCTTCCCAGGAGCCTGAGTCAAATGAGTAAAGGTGGTATCACTTGCTCACAGACTGTTTTTTCATGGAGTCCAAGGTGGTTATCCGGAGGGAGGAATCTTGTTTATAGCTGAAATTATCATCTAATTGGCCCATTGAATAAATCATCCATCAAGAAGGACTAGGCAGCAAGGTACAAAGTCAGAATCAGAGACAAAGTATCACTGAATGTGAAAAAGTTGGGAATTGAGCACAGCAAATATAACTTGTACAACTACTTGACCTTGCCAATAGGTAACAGTAGCAACAAGACTTATTGGAAAGGGAGGTCCCAACCTGGTTTATAGAATAATTTTTGTCTTATTATTACTATTTTTAAAAAATTCTCTCCCCCACCCCATTGTCTGTTCTCTATGTCTATTTGCTGCTTGTCTTCTTTGTTCACTTCTGTTGTTGTCAGCAGCACAGGAATCTGTGTTTCTTTTTGTTGCATCATCTTGTGTCAGCTCTCCGTGTGGGTGGCGCCATTCTTAGGCAGGCTGCATTTTCTTTCACACTGGGCAGCTCTCCTTACAGGGCGCATTCCTTGCGCGTGGGGCTCCCTTACATGGGGACACCCCTGCGTGGCATGGCACTCCTTACACGCATCAGCACTGCGCATGAACCAGCTCCACACGGGTAAAGGAGGCCCGGGGTTTGAACCACGGACCTCCCATGTGGTAGACAGACGTCCTAACCACTGGGCCAAGTCCACTTCCCTTATTATTACTATTGATATTTCATCTGACTTGACTCTTTGACCTCAACTCAAGGAGATGAGAAATAACTCTTCCAATTCTACAGGTCCTGGGCTGAGAATTGCTTTGTGGTTCAAAGTTGTTTTGCCTCAGCAGTATCCACCGAACCCCAAATCTGACTTTGCTGCTTTCCAGATCCACTGCTATGGGGACAGTGCTTCTGCATAAGCAAGCAGAAATTTTATATTTTAACAGATGTTTACCAACTGTTATAAAATATGAATTTAGAATTCTGGTTCTCACTATATTAAAACCTTCAGTGACTATCCATTTACAATATTGCTTTTGTTTGTTTCGTATCCTGTGTTTTCCCTACTTTGTCTCTAAATGAATAAAAGCAAGCTATATGAAATGTAATATGTAGTTAAGAGTGGAACAAAAGAGTAAAGGAGTACAAGGACAAGATTATTGAATGAAGTCAGGGTTATGGGTGTGCTGAAAATTTTCTTGTTTATCAGCCTATGTGAAAATAAAAACCTGGTCAGGTGCACAATTTGGAGAGTCTGCACAACAATACCAATTATTAAGCAGAACTGTTTTTGGTACTGAAACCTGATAGTAGTTTCTCTTAGGAATTTGTGTTTAATGAAAAATATCATTGACCACATTCTACAATAGATCTAATGTTAAATATCATACAGCTATTTCTTCTAATTACCATCCATGTATTCTGAAAGTTTCACAAATTAATTGAAAACAATGAATGCTGTGGGCATGTTTTACTCCAAGATGCCTAATTATATTGTTCTCTGTTAAAATGTGTCACATCCTTCCATGTCCACCTTAAAAATTAGCTTTCCCTCTCTATTGTTCCATCAGTTCTCCATACATGTATCCCATTTTGGTTCTCTGTTTATTCCTCTTCTATGACTTTAAGTAGTGTCTAAGCATCTATACTTAAGTTCAGGGAATTTGTCTTCTTCCTATGTATAACCCCCAAAACTTGGCATAGTTCCCTGGAGAAAGATAGAGCTAAACACCTAATTACCATGTAATAGAAAATTCTCAGGCTGCCGTAGCATGAGAGACACTCAGCAAAAACACTTCACCACAATAGCTTATCTTTTCACTTAAAAATAAAATTCTTCCTCTAGGGTGAGCCTACAGAGTATTCTTCCTCTTTCTTTCCCGAGGATGGGTTCAGTTTTAATTCTATAGTCAGCACCTGGAAGACAGATCCATTTACTTAAAATTCCTTTCTGTAGCTGCTTGCAAGACATTTGGCTGATTTTTTTGTCACATTTGTGCCTATCTAACTTTACTTTCTGAAATCTGGATGCTGAAGTGAGTAGGGAAAAACAGCTTTCTCCGCTAGAATTAACTGTGATCTCAGTTGTATATGGAAATCCTAGCAATAAAGTGTTTAATTTGACACAAATTTCATTTTGGTCTCCAAACTCGAGTCCGAGATTGTTCTAAAAGGACTGGGCCAGAAGACAATCTGAGTATAATCAAATACATTAGTGAATAGGATTTGATCCATTGTGCTTGGAATTCAGGTCTGAACATTGTCCCCAAGGAGTTAAGAGGTTTGACTTTTGGGGTCATTTCAATCTGTCATTCCAATTGCCCTTCCCAATATCAACAGTTTCCCTTTCCTTTCCCCTTCTCCTCCTTTCTGCCCTCTCTCCTCACCCAAACCCTACCTCCTATAAGTCTAGCCCATCCATTCTCCAGGCATTCTCTGACTTGTTTAGATTTCTATGGTTATTCAGAGTTGTTCCTATTTTTGGAATCTAGTCTTCACTAAATAAATGGATGTGTAAAAAAATAAGTGGTTTTGTGAAGCAGAAATTCAGGGTTTAGTCCTGACTCAACTACTACTATTTTACTTGAAAAAACTTGGGAGTGTCTGTATTTGGCTTAATTTCTAATTCAGTAAAATGTGAGAAAGAGTCCATTATTATCTTTCAGAAACACAGAAATGTTGCTGATGATGGATGTGAAAGTACTTTGAACATGATAAAAAATCTATAAATATATGATGATCTTATACCTTCAGTAGTCAAGATCTTTTCAGAAATATAGCACCGAGTAAAGTCAGATAAAGGGTGGCAAAGCATTCCATAAAGAAGTACATAATAGCTATTAATAGTATCAACATTTGATAATGAAAGTTTAGGCATAAATAGACTTATTGACCTCCATTGGAGGTGTTATAGCATCTTTGTCAAATACATTACTAAATAATTCTGGTATTCTCTATTGAATACATTCTTCAACTAAACATCTAAAAAGTTGTATTCAAATATTGTTTCTTGTACCATTTTATAATATGTAAATCGGAAGGATAACAAAAAATTAACACTTTGAGTTGGTACGATTATGGATTGCTTTGGTACTTTTGTAAATATATTAGCAATCAACAAATATTACTTAAAAATTGTCCTCACAATGGGGAATGCTGACATCTTAAGCCAAACATAGACAATATTACTTATGTAAAACTTTGCTTTTGCTGCCATTCTGAAATGAAAACTTTTCATTTTAAATTCTCAATTACCATGATTATTTCACTTTTAATTGATCATCACCATAAATCATCATCAAATAATCAAACTGAGCTCTCCTTGTGAAAGCCACTACACAAAATACAATAATGAATATGAACCCTGTCACTCCTCTATTTTACCAAATAATTGCAAACGAGGCATCTCTGTACTTGCTTTCCAGCTGTATTTATTGCTAAGGTGAGTATTCTTTCTACCTCCCATCCTGAAAATGCTATGATGAGGAAATGATTCCAGAGAAGGCAGGCCAGCTGGCAGCCTCCAAGATAGTTATCCAGAACTGAGACAATTGCTCCCATCTCTGCCCCAAAGCTACCTACCTTGCCATGTGGATATAAAGAATTCTCCCCATATATACACAATGGACCTTCTGTAGAGGAAACTCAGAAGCATCTGCGGCAAAAGGAATCCCAGTTATTTCTTTCTGAGTTTCTGCCTCCCTTCACATTTCTCTCATTCTTACCCTCTTTGCCACCAGTGGAAATTATATTTTGGAATTGCAATGTAGCGATATAATAGCAGATTAAATACATGGCAATAATAAGAAGCATCAGTTCCTTAAAAAAGAAAGAAGTGTTTTTACTCCTTACAGAGCCCAAGGATAAGGCATCCTGCCTCTCCTAGCAGCTACCATTGCAAAGACAACCTCCCACCATGGTGTTCTGTTCTTGAAAAAACCTTCACCACCATTATGACTGATGCAGAAGAAAGACCACTAACAGATACATATGCATAATTATTTCTAAAGCATATGTGGGTGGTCTGTTTAAAAAACAATAAGGAGTAAAATGAAGCTCTTTTTCAAATGGGCCTACCTTGCATATAAATATGAATATATATATATATATACTTGTATATATAATTAAATGTAATTGAAATAATATGGAACCTACAGAAGAAATATGTTTTTAAAGAGCTTTCAGGTTTGTTTTTCTAAAATGAGTTCAGTTTCAGAGAAAATAGAAGGCTGTGTGAAATACATATCACAAAGAATACATATTCTCAAACTTCAACATTTATCCATTTATCCAATAATTGTTTCCATATATACACATTTACACATATTCATTCACAAATATTTTGCTCAAGAATTATTCCAGAAAGAGCTTTTCATTAGTATTTTTAATCTTAAACTATACAGGAACCTAAAATTTTTTAAAAAGGGAAACATATATTTATATTTATATAAAAATATAAAAGGTTTTATACTTTTCCTATATAGTAAAATGTGACCAGATTTTCATATCTACCCCAAACTCTACTTAAAGGTTTTGTTGTTGTTTTGTTTGATTTTTCAGTATGAGTGAGAGTGGGGATTCTTTTGGAACCCCAACAAAAAATATTCTCAGACTCACACCATGTCATCCACATCTATACTCCTTTTCGCAACATACTTTTGGTTCTTCATACCATTTGCTATTTCTTATTTTGTTTTCTACCTACTGAAAAATGCTTGTCTTATCATCATCTGTGATTCCACAGAGTGGTAAAAAGAACACATAATAGTGAATGTTACTGTGTGATTAAACCATGTTGAATAAAAAGGAAAAGTATGCCTCGTAAGTTATTTAAATCTGACTTCTGCTGTTCTGTAAGTGATTTATTTCAGGTAAATTCCTTACTTGAACCTTGCTTTTTGATCTGTAAAATGAGGATGAATCTTTCCACTAATTCACATTTCATTGATTTACTCCTATTTGAGAAATCCAGATTGAATTACTAGTTTTCTACTATCTTTATGGTTAAAAAATTTTCTCCAATCTGTTTTTTTTGCTTGTTAATTAAAAAAAAAATTTGCATTCATATGGTACCTGACATTTTCAGGTATATTATCTGCCTTCCAATTCCATTAAATGTAGTGAATTCTATAGGGAATACATCTGCAGTCTTCCACTAGCCAACTCTCATTATCTTTTGTTTATTTTCCTCCTGACTTGGGAGGAGAATATAAAAAAGAAGGTTAAACACTTAATAGTAATTGCTTATAGTTGGTAACAGTACAGATAAAGTCTTTCATGAAAATTGGACATTGTCTACCTCAGGAAGTTAAGCATCAAGAATGACTGATTTTATCACAGACATCAAACTTCTTTTACCAGAGAGTAAGGGGAATACAAAATTTCTTGAGTTTTGCTCAAAATACAATGTTAACATTTGGTGTCTCCTCATCTCTCCTCTCTGAGTGCAACAGTCACCCTTTTGGAAACTTGACTCAAGAGAAGTTTTAATGATATTTATTTGATTAGTGAATGACCCTCAAAAATTTAAGACCGTTTTAGGTTGCATTTAATTTTCACCAAAATGTCTTTTATGTCTCACATTGTGGCTACTCTTGATAAGTTCAGTGATATGTATAAAGGTCATTAAAAATATCCTTTATATATATATAGTGTGAGAATTACAGTGTCAACACTGACATTATTTTAAGGAATAATAACTCAGAGAAAAGTCAAATAGATTTTTGATTAGTTACTGAATAAGGAATTAGAAGAAATTGTTATCATATTCATTCTTCCAGTGATATTAAGAAAGAACAGGTTTACAGTAGGAGGAAAAAAGGTACATTTGCACAGTATTTTTTCTTCATAATTAATGC
Source organism: Dasypus novemcinctus (assembly GCF_030445035.2). Lineage (NCBI taxonomy): Eukaryota > Metazoa > Chordata > Mammalia > Cingulata > Dasypodidae > Dasypus > Dasypus novemcinctus. Next base: position 128,454,333 of record NC_080676.1, read on the forward strand.
TGCTATAATTAGACAAGACAATTTTAAAATCTTAAACTTCTATGTAATATATTAACAAATTATAAATATGTATATACTGTTCAGGGATAAAAAATAAAGAGAATGCATGCTTATTTGTTCACCTACAGAGAAAAAAATATATATGTACATATATATAGCTAATATATATCATATTCCTCCCCACTGAACAGTAATTCATTTTTCTTCCTTTGGTCAAACTTCATCACTCTTAGGTTTTTCAATCACAAAAGTTGTACAGGCAGAAAATAATCAACAGTTTTACTCCAGAGTGTGTGCAAATGTTTTCATACAGCTCTGTTATTAACAATAATGACCTCAGCACAATGCATTTCCAGGGGAACTAATGACTGGGGTTAATGGCCCAAGGCAAAGCAGCCAGTCATGAATCCCCAAGAAATACCCTGTGCTTTGATCATTTTTACTTCATTACAACATAAAAATAATCAGCAGCAATTACAGTCGGAAATATGGGAACACATCAGCCTGGAAAATTAACTCTTTCATGCTTGAGGTTGCTGAAGATTTCATTGCTTCCAGTGTATTTTGTATAAACCATTCTGAAACCAGAGGAATTGATATAAATGACACTGATGCATAATGTGATTCCGAGTAGCCAATATTCCAATTGAAATCAGAGACATGGCTGACTAAGCAAAGAAAGCAAAATGAGTCTGCACAAATAAAACACCAGAGAAGTCAACCTGAAGTAAGAATTTTTAAAGAGGTATTTATCAACATGCTCAGAAAAAAAGAAAAAGTTGATTCTATAATAATGCCTATATCCAGATGAATTCCAGGAAAATATGAGGAGGTAAGGAAAAGAGAATCTAATCTGAGAACAAATCTTGAAATAAATTCCATTTGTACTTAATTTTATTAAAATTTTAGGTCAAAAGGCAACAATAATTATATTTTTACCTGGTATATCAGTTTTCAAGTTATTCTGCATTTGAACAAAATGTAAACTTTTTCCAGAGTAATATATCCTGATGAATTAAAGGATGTCTAGTTAAATTCTTGAAACTGAACCTATGTATTTAAGAAAAATCAGATATGAGAATATATTTTCTTGCCTTATGGTTCCTGTCCCACAACTCTACTTGACTATTACTCACTAACAAGTTCTTTTATCATGAAGTCCCATAGCCTTTTCCCATATTTCTCCCAACATCTGAGATCAATATTTGACATAATTAAACTCAATTTTAAAAAATTTCTCTTCCTTGTTTTCTTTTCTTTTCTTTTTTTTCAAGTAGGTACTGGGATTGGACCCAAGATCTTGTACTTGGGAAGCAGGCGCTCAACCACTGAACTACATCCACTCCCTAATGAGAGTTGTGTTTTTTGTTTGTTTTGTTTGTTTTTAGGAGCAACCAGGGATCAAATCTGGGACTCACACATGGGAAGCATGTGCTCAGCCACTTGAGCTACATCTGCTTCCTCCCCTGAGTTTTTATGGCAAAGTTTTCTCATTTCTCTCTAATTACTTAATATTGAATCCTTATCCTCCATCCTTTAGTCCCTTTTTTCTCTTCTCTTCAGTGTTCATCAAGATGGTGTCATTAATTTCTTCCCTATCAGTACCCTACAATTCTGCAATAATTTACCTAAAATAAGTTTATTTCTTTTTATATACCAAGCTTCTTCACTAGTTCAGTCTTTTCCCACATTAATACTGTCCAGCTATCTACTGGACAAGTAGGCATATATATATATATATGTTGTTGGGTATCTTGAAATAACATATTTAAACCTAACTTATCACCTTCCTCTTCTGCCTCATTTTAATGCTCCCTCTGTTCAGAATATATACCTTTTGATGTTAGCTTTTCCAGTCATTAAATGGGTGCTATTGTCCTCTATATTCAATCATCGGGTCCAGCAGATTTAATTTCCATAGCAATTCTAATATCTATTTGCCACTTTTAATTCCATACCCACATCCTATTTAATCTTTAATCAGAAATTTCAATAGATGCTTGCCTGTTCTTCATATTTCCCAGTCTACCACAAATATTATATTCTCATTAATATCTTTTCCCATTCTGCCTTTAACTAGATATAAAATGTGATGGATGTTGACAAGTCAGACATGGGTCTGAGTCTTAGCTGCAATAGTTACCAGCTACATGCCATTTGGGAACTTATTCAACTTCATTATATTCTCAGTCTTGACATCTATAATATCACCTACATTATAAGCTATTCTAAAATTCACAATTACTAGTAATTAACTCCTCTGAATTCAAATAGAATATTTTGCCTATACTTTGATTAGGTCTGTCAATGTATTGCATAATAAAAATGATTTGAGCAAAATTAATGGTACATATTTAAGCAGTTTGTGTATCTGTTCTTTTCTGGTCTCACTAATTACATACACATAACCTTATATCCTGCCTATAGAGAGAGATGTTTTTATTCAGTTTTTAAATCTATCAGCTTTGGTATTCATTTGAGAGGTATAATGTGAGAAAGAACAACACTCCAACCTTTAAATAACAATACAAATATACTGAACTGAAAATTCAGAACTTTCCTGAAGCCATCATAAAGATGAGATTACAAAACAACTGACTAACCTGAAAAAGCAAGAAGCAAATGTACTGCTAAGAGAAAAAAAGACACAGTAGAGTCAGCTTCAGAAAAGACATGGATGTTGGATATATCAAACAGGGAATTTAAAATAACCACAAGGCTGGTCAGCGTTAAAGTCTTCAATAGAAAAGGTGGACAACATGCAAGTTCAGATCGGGACTTTTAGTAGATAGTGATGCGATCTATAAGAAAGAAACAAATGGAAATGATATAAATGAAAAACTCAGCTAGCGAGATGTAGAATGTTTCTCCAGGCTATCAGTAGGCTCAAAACATCTGGAAAATGAATCCATGGAAATTGAAGATAGGTCTATAGAAGTTACCCAAACTGAAACAGACACCAAACCATAGATTTAAGATGCACAGAGAATAAAAATCAGAATTAAACAAGTAAACAAACACACATGTCTAGGCATACCATATTCAAACTACTGAAAATCAAAGACAAGGAGAACAATCCTGAAGGCAGCCAGGGTGAAAAAATATGTCACACTACATACAAAGGGACAAAGATGAAATTTACAACAAACTGCTCATCAGAAACCAGGCAAGACAGAAAACAATAAAGTGACATCTTTCAAGTACTAAAGAAAGTGAGAACCCCATAATCTATATGCACCAAAAATGTCTCTCAAGAGTGAAGATGAAACACATATTTCTGAGAAAACAAAAAACTGGGAAAAATAATTTCCGGTAGTCCTGCACTGTAAAAATATTTTAAAGGAATTTTGACACATCGAAGGAGCATGATATCATACAGTAACTTGAATCTATACAAAGGAAATGAGGAGAAAGACTGGAAAAAATGATGATAAAAGAAAATTCATTTTTCTTATTTTCTTCTAAAAGATAACTATCTAAGGTAAAAATATAGCAATGCATTATGTTTATAGCACATGCAAAATTAAAATGTATTAAAACAGTGTTAAGAAAGACAAAAGAAGGTAACTAGAAATACCTGTTGTAAAATTATTTGAAACTAGGCTCTATGTAATTAACAATGTGTATTATAGACACTAGAATAGTTACTAATTTTTTTAAAGAGACATATATAACAGACCAATAATAGATATAAAATGGAATCATAAAAATTGCTCAATTAACCTAAAAGAAGGCATAAAAGAGAAAAAAACAAAAACATTGAAAAAATGGAAAACTGGTAGTAAATAAATAGATTTAAATCCAACCATATCTATAATTAACATAAGATGTAAGTCATCTAAACTCATCAAAGGACAGAGATTATCAGATTAAGAAAGGAGCACCCATGTAAATTATGTTTATAGGAAACACACTTTCTATCTAAAGAATATAAAAATATAGATTAAAAATACTATTCAAACACAAATCAAAACAAAGTTGAATTAATATATTAATATCAGACAAAACAGACTTTAGAAAAAGAAAATTAAAGAAGAACAGAGAGGAATATTATATAATGATAAAAGTGGTAAGATTTCCACAAAGACAGAACAATTCCAATTATGTATGAATTTTCAAATGGAGCTTCAGGGAAGCAGACTTGGCCCAGTGGTTAGGGTGTCCGTCTACCACATGGGAGGTTCGTGGTTCAAACCCCAGGCCTCCTTGACCCATGTGGAGCTGGCCCACACGCAGTACTGATGCATGCAAGGAGTGCCCTGCCACGCAGGGGTGTCCCCCGCATTGGGGAGCCCCATGCACAAGGAGTGTGCCCCATAAGGAGAGCCGCCCAACATGAAAGAAAGTTCAGCCTGCCCAGGAATGGCGCCGCACACATGGAGAGCTGACATAACAACAAGATGAGGCAACTAAGAGAAAAACAGATTCCCATGCCACTGACAACAACAGAAGTGGACAAAGAAGAACACGCAGCAAATAGACACAGAGAACAGACAACTGGGGAAGGGGAAAGGGGAGAAGGGGAAAGAAATTTTAAAATAAAATAAAATAAATTATAAAATGGAGCTTCAAAATAAATAAAACAAACCCTGGTAAAACTGAAAGTGGAAAGTGATAAATCCACAATTATAGCTGAAAATTTCAACATGTCTCTCAATGATTAATAGAATAAAATAAGTAGACAGAAGGGAGAGACCAGCAGATACTGGCATGTGCCTTGCCATGTGACAGAGGAATCCGGTATCACTGGCAATCAGTCTTCCGGGAGAAAGCATCACCTGATAATGCCTTGATTTGGACATTTCCATGGCCTCAAAACTGTAAGCTTGCAAGCAAATAAATCCCCAAATAAAAGCCAACCTATTTCTGGTATATTGAATTTTGGCAGCCTAGCAAACTCAAATGCCTCTATTGCTACTGTAACAAATTAACACAAACCTAATGGCTTAAAACAACACAAATTTATTATCTTATAGTTCTGTGCATCAGAAGTTTGACAAGGATCTCACTAAGCTAAAGTTAAGGTGTCAGCAGGGTGTATACTTTCTGAAAGCTCTAAGTTTCCACGCCTTTTCCTTTTTTCTATAGACTGCCAACTTTCCTTGGTTTATGGTCCTCCATCCATCTTCAAAGCCAGAAGCACAGCCTCTTCAAATCATTCTCTGGTTCAGATCCTCTGTTTCTGTTGTCACATCTTCTGCTTCAACCATCCTGCCTCCTTTTTGTAAGAACCCAGAGATTGGGCCTACCCGGGTAATCTGGATAATCTTCCCACCTCACAAGTCTTAGCAATCATATTTGCAAAGTCCCTTTCACCATGTAAGGAACATATTCAGAGGACATGGACTCTTTGGAGGGACATTACTCAGCCTACCACCACAGCCAGCACTCTAACCCCCTTTGGCACACCAAGGATAAAATCCACCCATTGTGACTTGCTTGATTGCACTCAATTTATGCCCAATTATTGCCAGATAATGGATTTTGTATTATCTTCTGCAGCAGGGCAGCCTAATACAGAACTTTGCTTGCCAGATTACCCAGTTATGTATGAGAAAGGCCTAAGGACAGAAGAGACTTGAGTCTTCTCTGGAGAACTGCCTGTTAGACTGCAATCTCCAGATACCTTATGTATGCCTTGCCAATAGGCAGCTAAGGTTTTGCTTGGTTGCAATATCCCTGAGTCAATAGACACTGTAGGCAAGGACAAAAACAACAATAAAAGCAAAACCAATTTCTATCTTTTCCAAAATTAAAAAGAAGATGTAACTGTGCAGGCTCTCCCTCATTGGATATTCCACAAACATTAGAAAAAAATGAGACATAGACAAGCCGAGAGGGAATAAGATTAAGAAGAAATCTTATAATGGAAGATGTAAAGGTAGCTGAGAGCAATTAGTCCCTGAAAGACATCTAGCTCTATTACTTTAAGAATATTAAATGTGATTATTATCTTAGAGTGACTTCCCCATTTTACCATTTTCCTGTGTGAAGTAACACTTAGTCCTATTTTCTAAGAGCATTTCTATTCTTCCCCAGCTTCATTTCAGATTTGTGCTACCTAAAAAAATCTGCCATCATGTGGTTTTAAAAAAATGATCCCCTCTCTCAGTATCTCAGTGAAACATGTAAAAGTATTCCAATAAGGCAAAAATACTCACTCTGATTTTCCTAAACATAAAGAAGTAACAGATTATGTGAGGGCTTTTTCAGTTTGGTTGTTCCTATGTTATTTTTTTACTGTTAGCTGCACTCATTTACACTCTAAGATAAATAAACAAATCAATTGCTATAGCTCTTAATAAAATCTTCTCTGCTTTAACAAAAAGATATTCTTTATATATAACTGCCTTTTTTCTTTATAAACTTATTCTCACTTCTCTTAGAAATATATAACTGTCCTCAAAATTATCAGTTTTAGCATCTGCAATTATTTACTTCTGCTTACATTCCACATACACACACAAATCCATAAAATATATTTTAGGTGTAAAATCAGTTGACGAAGAATAGCTGAATTCCCCAAGCAATCAGGCAACGAATAATTTTTAAGCTAATATGTGCCTAACACTTGGGAAAAAAAACAGATAGTAGTTCATGCTCACTTAAGTCTTAGTGTCTAATTGAGGAGACACGTTTAATATATGTGAAGCACTAAGGAAGTAATTATGTGCGTGATCTCTAATATTGACCAAGAGCTTCATCAAGTTTCTATGTGAAGGAATATCACTTGGGAACATATTCATGACTTCTCTCTGATGCCATGGGGGAGAGGAGGCTCCTTTGTTTGGTGAATCTTTCTGACAGCAGAAGGTTAAAACCTGCCCAACTCTCTACCAGGCTGCAAGGTGAGGGTCCAAATTTGAGCTGAGATAATGCCAAACTCACAGCACCCTTAGATCTAAGTCACAACTTCCAATTGAGCATTTTCTTGCATAAAGTTGATATTTCCAGCTCCATTTGTCTTATTTGATGCTAAACTTGAGTGAGAAGGAGAAACACTAATTTTTGTCACCCTAAAATGCCACTTTTGACTATAAATGCAAAGGGAAATGAGAGAAGCAAGAGAGCTCTGTGAGGCCCATAAGAAGGCAGCCTGACAGGTTTGAATTGGGCTTTGAAGGATGAGAAGAACACAGTTAAGCAAAAGGTAAGAAGAAAGGAATTCAAAGTATGGAAATGACAGGAAGGAAAAAAATAGCTACAGAGGTAGAAATGAAAGTGATATGTCTGAGTTAGTGCGGAAACTGACCTGGCTCTGGTGGATTACTGTGGGACATTTAGACGATTTGATCTTATAAATATAAAAGCCTTAAAAGCTAGAACAAGCAATATGAGCTCAATTTGATGGGCAATAGGAATGTATTTCATATTCTGGAGAAGCAGTATGAAATAGTTTTAAAAAGATGATTCTGGTAGTAATGTCGTAGAGTTGGGGTGGAGTGAAGTGGGACATGGGCAGATTGACCGAAGACCAAAACTTCCAAACAGAATATATAGAAAGTCCTGCACTATCAGAGTAAAAGGGAAAGAAAGCGAGCTGAGTATACAAAATTGCTCATTTTTCTTGGGAAATTTTTTTCTGTGAATAAATCACCATTAGGAAAACAGAAAAGATTAGGTTATGGACTTTTTCTTTGGAAAGTATTTTTAATCATTTGGGAAGTTGATTAGGATGCAGTTGCATTGATTTGAAACTTTGATTACTAAGCATTAATTTAGAGACAATAGAATTTTAAAACTTAAATGAATTTTTGAGATACCTTAGGTCTCACTTTATATAAAAGGAAATTAAGTGTTAAAGTGAATTTGTTATACAGTTTGTGTGCAGCTTAATCTAGACTGGACATACCTTACATGTCAACTCTCTGTCCACTCAGTTTCTGTGCCATGAGCTTACTATTTCCAACCATGGTTTGTGGGACAGATACCCTGAATAAAAAATCTAATTGTAGCTGCACAGCTAGAATAGATTACCCCTTAGGATATCATAAAGAAGTGTTCAGTATACTCATGAGCAATGTCAAGGACATTTTGTGATTCACAATGCTTGGGTAACAGGGAATTCTAACTCCCACAAAATACTCCTTGCTGCTTTTACCACTCCATATTTGTTCCTTCATTTGTAAAGGCTACTTTTTTTTTTTTTTTTTTTTTTTTATCCAGAAAGGAATTTGATCAAGGGCAACAAGGCAGAGAGCTAAGGTCATAGTCTGCGGCTTTCGAAAAGTCTCACAGAATGATGCACAGGCCCTGGTTTAGCTAATGCAATTTATATCAATAACAGCAATGGAAATGCCCCATATGTAGCTGGGACTGCAAGAGTGTAAACATATTTGTACAATGTTTCTAGACCCCCACACAGCAGTACACTCAACTGCCAACATCATCCAGAAATCTGCAGCTCCTTTTAGTCACTCCACAAAGAGCTGCTGTGTCTTTGGTTTCGGTGAACAAACAATTTGCTATGTGAACAGCTGAAGCAAGCTGTGTCAACAAGACAGGATTTGAATTATGACATGCTGCTGTGTCTATGAAAGCAGAAGAAGGGAGTACATGATTACGGCCTAGAGCATGTGGTTAGGAAGGGAGTAATGGTAGCTCTCCAGCATCAGTTAGTTGTTGATGGAAAACATCTGCTTCCTTGCCTGTCCCCTTGAAAGATTCTCTTGGGAAATAGGCCGCTGATGTAGCACTCTGAACCAGGTCAGTTCTCTCATCAGGCTTCTGAAGCAATATTTGAATCTGTTGAGAAATCATTTTAAAAAAAGAACGAATAACATGTTTGATGGTATAAAAGGGAATGTGATAAAGAAATGTGAAAGCTTACTACAGTCTCAGGCTTAAAATATCGTCTGTGCTTTAGCTCCTAATTTTCACACTTCACAGCTGCTAATGGATCTCAGCGGAACTAAAGTAAGACTGTTGACAGGAAGAGATGTCTTTTTGTCAGCTCTGTCATGTTTCTTTCCTTATTCTCTTATAGAAAGCTCATATTTGCCTCAAAGTCCCTTGATACCAGCTAAGTTGCTTTTCTTTTCTTTTTCTAACGTGAGACCCTATCTTCTTCTTTTTTAAAAAGGTGTCTTCAGCAGCTGACAGAATGATGTAGATAATAATAAAGGGTAATGGATATAAACAGCTCCCCATGTCTGGATTTCTGTGAAAGTCATTGGAAACCAAACACAGTAGGGGAGCTGGTGATGTGCCCGCACCATGAGCTTAAGGCAAGTGTTCCAGGTGTGGGCAGACCCCACAGCCCCTCACATCTGGGATGTTTCCAAAGAAAACAAACATACACACAGGCCTCTTAAGATTCAAGAAAATTCAAGCTGCTTCACTAATAACACAAGAGATAAAGCAGTTAACAAGCAATAGAAACCGAGTTCACTCTCTTTTAAAGCTCTGATAGCATTGCATGATGATATTGACCTGTCTAAGAAAAAAACGGACTCCTGGGGTTTCTCAGCTGACTGTAGTATCTGAAAAAGTTTTAGATTCTCTTCTTCATCCATTCAATTTCCTTTTATGAGTCTGCAGTTAGAGATTCACATGTACTGACAAATCCAGTTGTCTTTGAAGGATTTTGAACTAATAATTCCATGGCCAAATTATTACTATTTTATTTGTTTAAGAAAAAAACATGAATATATTTCTCCCTTCAGGAATATTTCTACCTGATGCATGAAAATATACCATAAATCCTACCTCTGTGTCCCATTTTTTTGTCCTTACATGACTCTCTACACTCGATCTTAGCCAAAAGTTTGGGAAACAATTAAATGATTTTCATATCCTATGAATTCTTCTCAATTTTTTTCCACCCTAAGGTACACAAAATACTATTGGAAATTTTTATATAATTTTTTAGTCTTATTTCCATTTGATATTTTTCACAACTCTGTGATGTAATACTCTTTTTTAAAAGAACTTAACTGAAACTCCAATAATTTATTTCTTATCCCAAACCATACTATCATATTTTCATTATGCTCTAGTTTTTCAAATAATTTTATAATCTACCTATTATTTTGGTGTTCATCAAATGAGATAAAAATTTTCCACTACATCTTGACAGTTTCTCATTATCAGTCATTTGATCTTGCAATTTCTCTAGCTACTAATATAGACTAAATTCAATTATGTAGAACTTCTCAGGTTATAATGACAATTTGGGGCAGGGAAGAACAGGCTGGAAAAAGTATTTATTGCCAACAAAAAATAATAGAAAATAAAGTATTTTGTTCAGTATGTAGACTTAAAATTTGGCAGAATGTTTATATGTAAATACCTAACAACATATTTGGTTAGCCAATTTGAAATCTTCATTTAAAACAATTACTCCATGAGTATTTAAAATCCTCTAGGTTTAATGGAATGATTGTGGGTTTTGAAGTAAAATAGAGCTATTTTTAATTATCTGTATGCCTTGGGAGATTTAACCATTTTGAACCTCGGTTCTCCTTTATTAAATGGATTTAATCATAGCAATTGAAGAATGTGGTTGTGAGAGTTGAATGAGTTTAAGATAACATCTGGCACCCAGCAAACACTCTTAATATATAGTATTTCAGGTTCGGCAAATGTGTGATTGAAAAATGTCTACTGCCCTTCTATCAATAAATATATTTGTTTAATAAAGCACCTGACAGCAGGAATTTTGCTATCCAGTTGGAGAAAAGCAACCTAATTTAACAATATTTGTGACCAAGTACCATTGATAGTACAGAGTAAATGTTACGAAAGAAAGGGAAGATGTGAAGAGAATAATAATGGAAAAAACAGATCTTTGGTAAATTGAGACATGAGTTTGGCCATGAATAAGACATCGGAATACCACTCGTGGAGGAATATGTGGGATTAACAATGGTGTAGGCAACATCAAGGCAAGGTAATCCCCCTGAAAAAAGTGTGCTGACAGGGATCATCATGCTGTGTCACAGACATGCAATCTATGTGACAAAAGGGGTGCCAGGAGATGGAATCCCATAAATAAGATTAATGCATAAGTTTTGTTCAGGTTATAGAGAATTTTGAAAAATTTGAAGAACTTAGAAATCATATGGCGAATTGATGGAAGCAATTTCAATTCTCTGAGAAGCAAGTCACCTAGTTATGATTTAATCTTGTACAGTTCTCAAAAAAGAGTTTGAGAACACTAGTAAGTCAAGGGAGGCAGTGTTTTCCTGGAGGAGGCTTTAAATTTTAGCTTCCCTTGCCAGGGGAGTTTTGGAAGTGAGACATGGGAAACCATAGTGAAGAAATTCCTTGGACTTGTACAATTTCAATAATAAACAGAAATAGTTACTGCATTAGAAGTACAGTTGCTGGGATCTATGAGCCATAGAGGAAAAGGCTTTATTTTATGCACTGAGTTTCTAGAAATTCCAGACAGAAAGTTACGTATGAGATGGAGCAAATATGGCTCCAAGTAGAAGACAAAGTGGAATCGATATAGGAAACAGGACAATGAAAAGACATACAGAAGAACTAGGACACAGATACTACTAATGAAGGACTATCAGTGTGGGATAATATGTTGCCAACAACTGAAATATTGGTTTTTATGGCCATATATAATTTATATATTATTTAATTTCTACTACTCTTTTTCTACATATAAATAATAGGCATATGTGTGTGTCATATATATCTATCTGTAACTATATCTGTATCTATCTATATCCAGCTCTCTATCATCTAAGTATACATAAAAAGAATTAACCATTAGCGAAGAGAATATAATTTATTCAAAATATTGAAATGATTTCTTCTTGCTTTTATTATAATTCTTGCATTTAAAGCAATACTTCATTTATTCTTCAGAGAGATTGTTGGAGTAGTTGGGCCTAATTAATTTGGCTAGTGATTACCCTTTTTGAAAAGAAGTGCAAGGTGGAATAAACTGTGAGAAGGAAATGAAGAAGGAGAAATTATCAGTAAAGAAGGAATTTAAGGAAAATATGTAAGAAAAAATGAAAACAAAGGTAAGGCAGGCCACAGAAGCCATGATCAAAGAGAACAGTTTTGAAATATAGAGTAAGAGTATCACATTTTTTGGCAGTTCAAAGTGGAAGAAAACTGAGGAATAAAACTTTGATTTTGGTGATAAGGTCACAGATGGATTTTGTGGCCTTTCTGATAGCAGTTTTAATTGTTAGGAGGCCTAAGTGGGTACTAGGTGGTTAAGAATTTAACAATTGTTCAAGAAATAGAAATGGTGAGTGTAAAATTATTTCTAACTCATTAGATACAGGATAATATTGTGTGGAGTACAATGGAAAAATATCTTTGGGAAGAGAGGTGCTATTTGTTATTTGAGAAAGAAAATCTGAAAAACCCTATAGGAATAGGGAAAGGAGCTAATGTAAAAGATACTGAAAAGACAGCAGAGTTGGAGGTAATTGATCAAATTTACTCTTTTTTTGAAGGCAGGTGAAAAAGGGACCAAGCATTGACTAATTAATGCTGGAAATCAGGAGACTATTTTCCTCCAAAAAGAAAGGGGTTGTGATGAGGTATTGGTGTTAAAAGAAATTTTTAAAGACTGAAGTAGCTACAGTGGAAGGCAGAATAGGAATAGAACAAAAGCTAAATATAAGATCTGGTGATCCATAGCTATGGCTCTCTGTGCTTAGTTACAGTCACAATCATGTGCAATCAGTTCTGTGCATGGATCCCATATACCAACTTTCAACAAGGTAGAAGAGAGACAGAGGAGACCACAGGTAGTAGTGACTAAGCATTCAGGAATGCAGTACAGGCCAAGGAGATGAGTGATTCTAGGGTGCTGCAGAGGGGACTTTGGGATGACAGATCACTATGGGCAGCCAAACCAGAAAGGTGAGTCAATTCAATTTAGTTCAAAAAAACATTTATGGAAGTTCTCCAGTTTCAAGGCCTGATGCTAGGTCCCAATAAGTGAAGAAAGAAAAAGACCAGGAAAATGAGCAGGTGCTGAAGGATCAGAGGTCACAGTGAGAACAAAAAGTCAACAATCCATAGAGCAGATGTGAAAATGGAAAGTGGAGAGTATTAAAAAGCTGTCAAGTCACAGTAAAATAATTGAAGTTCCATCTGTTGGTGAGATCTAAAATGGAACTTTGCCAGTTAGCAATTCTTTAACTGTAAGTCACTGCAGTTGAGAAGGTCAAGGAATAATGCTGGGATGCCATATAGATAATCAAAGAAGTCAAAGAATTTATTAGGTAGGAAAGCTAAGACCATGAGGAAGAAAACTCATAGATGAAATCAATAAGGTAAGACTTCACAGCAGTAAAGAACAACCCTAGGATTGGGACATGAAGGGATAAAGAAGATGCCATGTACTTCAGAATAGGACATTTTGAGTAATAGCAGTTGTGGAATAATATCTAGGACCAGCAATAGGAAATAAAGGACCCACTGACTTCTCCTCCTAGTCCAAAACTCAGAAGGAGCAAAGTGAGATAAATTATTCTGGATAATACTCAAGGAAGGAATGTTATCTGGGAAATGGCAATTTTCCACAAAGAATACTTGAGGTACATAGAGAGTTTACTTGTAAACAATATAGCCAGTAGATGAATGGGAATAGATTTTAAATATCATTTTACCCTACAATAAAAATTAATACAAACGATTAAAAGAACATTTCAGCTAAAAACACATGATTTGTGGAACGGAAAAATGTCATCATAAGCTCTGATATATTGGTCAGAACATGGGTCAAAGAAGCACAGTAAAAACCACAGGATGAATATCAAAATATACGAAACATATTTTTAAAAAAGTGACAGACAGGAACAATTAAGTCACATGCAGTATTTTGAGCAGAAAATTCCATCCCAAAAAATATAGTAAGATGCAGTTGTGAAATATGGATCTAGCACAGGGATTTTCAAGTTTTAAGGCTATCATAATTACCAAATGCTTTATTAAAATGGAAATCTGGGGATTCAGGACTTCTGGAAACAATCTAGAAATTGATATTTTTTATTAAAAAATCAAGTTATTAATCTGAAGTTATCTATTGTAGTATAGGAAATAGTATTTTACACAGTAGAAAATGAGATAGTGTTTTGCATTTTAGTTGCCCCAACATTTTATTATGTAAATTCTGAAACATCCAGAAAGGTGAAAGAATTTTAGAGTAAATACAGATATAGCCACTACTAGATTGTAAAATTAACGTTTTTGGATACTTGCTTTATTGTATATCTATTTATCTAGTCATCCTATTTATCTATTAATCTATCTTACTTTTAAAAATATATTTTAAAATAAATGGCAAGCATTGGTACAATTCATACCTGAATATTTTTATATCTAGATCATTAACTCAGGTTCAATATTTTTTTAAATTTTATTTTGAAAGAAGTTTTAGATTACATAAATGTTACATAAAAATATAGAGGATTCCCATATGTCCCACCTCCACCTCACCCACACTTTCCCACATAAATAACATCTTTCATTAGTGTGGTACATTGGTTACAATTGAGTAACACATATTGAAGCATTGCTACTAACTGTGGACTATAGTTTACACTCTGCCCTACACAATTTTATAGGTTATGACAAAATGTACGATGGCCTATATCCATCATTGTAATGTCATGTAGGACAATTCCAATGTTTAAAAATGACCCCATGTTACAACCATTCTTCCCTCTCCCTCCCCTTAGAACCTCTGGGGGTCACTGTGTTTATATCAATGATAAAAGTTCTTCTATTGCCAGGATAATAATAAGTATATAGTAAAATAATAGTAATAAGTCTACTTCAGTCCATTGTTCATTGCCCAATCGTGAGGATTTGGGATGTTATCCCCACTCTTTCTAATTAAGAGGGGGCTTAGACCCCATGAAGCAGATGAATGGAACTATTTTGCTTGCAGTTGCAGAGCCTCTCATTCCTTGGGATGGGCATTGTTAATCATTATCTTCTTGTTAGTTGTCCTGGGTGAGTCCTATGAATTGGAGAGGAGGTGTTGCAACTTTGCTGAGATTCAGGGCTCACCTGGCACATAAACAGACTAAAGATAACAGATCTTACAATGATGAAAGACACAATGTGTAATTTTTATATTTCAGTTGTTTTATTTTTTATGTTATTAGTTATTTTTAAAATTATCATTATTTTATTTTATTATTAATTGTATTTGTTTTTTACTTCATTTTTGGAGATGTTTTGGATCACAGAAGGTCATAACTGTGGCAGGAAAGGATCACTGATGCAGGGTCTTGGTGAGGGGAGGATGTGTGGGGAGGCAGGCACCTGGGGCATGCCTCTAAGTCATACAAGTACGTTTAAATGTTCATGGGGCATTGTTTCAGTGGGTGGAGACCTACATGATAACAGAAAGAATATTGAATTCCCATCCTGTGGAGTCCTGTTACATTCTTTAATAGAGCATCAAGAATCCCCCAAGTACATGGGCATTGCCTAGTGAAGGAAGACAGACCATTACTCCAGGCCCTCAATATTGATGATTTTTCTTATGAACCTTTTCTTGTGAAATTGAAACTTAGCCTAGTATTCTATATTGCCTAATAGTTACCTCCTAAAATCCTCCTTGTTGCTCAAATGTGGCCTCTCTCTAAGCCAAACTCAGCATTAAAATGCACTACCTTTCCACTGGCATGGGACATGACTCCTGGGGATGAGCCTCCCTGGCACCAAGGGATTACTGCCAAGTGCCAACTAACAAAGCATCTGGAAAAAGACCTTGACCAAAAGAGGGAAATATTAAATACAAATTAGTTTTTATGGCTAAGAGATTTCAAAGTGAATCAGAAGGTCATTCCAGAGGTTACGCTTGTACACATCTCAGCAGGATCTCATTGACTGCCACAATAAACATTGCCTCAAACAGCAGGGCTTCTGAGAACCCAAGAGACATCTAGACACTCTAAGCAGGGCAGACAAGCTCAGGAATTTGGCACCTTGTCAGTGGGACTTACTTTGGAATTTATGCTCCCCAGTTTAACAAATTTAGACTCATTCATAGTTTCCCTACACATGGCTGTTCTGCTCCTTTTATTTGAGCCTATAATTAACACTATACTTGATATATATATACATCCCAGAGACTTAAATTTTTGGTCTGCTCAATATTTGTCTTTGATTATTTCTTTTTAGGTAAAATGTGCACACAATGAAATATTTAAATCTTAAATATACCAGCTAAATTTTGACTAATGCAAATGCCTGCACATAGCACCCCCTCTTAAACCAGAAAACATTAATATCACCCAAAAAAGTAACCTCATTCTCCTTCCAGTCAACTCCCAACCCCCTTACCTCCCACCGAGAGACAGCCATAGATTAGCCTGTTTTAGAATTTCATGTTGCTGGAATTATACAGTATATACACTTGTTTTAAGTCTTCTTTAAATCAGCATAATGTTTTGAGATGTATCCTTGCATGTATCAGTGGTTAATTTCTTTTCATTGTTGTGTAATGCAGCATTATATGACTATAGCACAAATTATTCTATTGCTTATGCACATCTAAGCCTCTTCTGGTTTTTTAATTCCGGAACTAGCTAAATTGTGTGTGTGTGTGTGTGTGTGCATAGCTCCTCATTGTTGACCAACCATGAGCTTCCAGATCTCTCAGAATTATTCCACTGAAGTGGAGGCTTCCATTAATCGCTTGGTCAACCTGCAATTGCAGGCCTCCTCCACCTACCTCTCTAAATAGGCTTCTATTTTGTCCTTCACAATGTGACCCTGAAGTGTATAGTCCACTTAATCTGTGAGTTTGTGCAGTAAAAGCATGAGGGCACTGAGCATCTCTTGAAAATGCAAAAATAGTGTAGTGGTAATGCCCTCTATCAGTACTTACAGAAGTCATCCCAACATAAGTGAGGTAAAATCCTGGATGCCATGGATGCCAACACGGTCCTGGAGAAAAGCCAAGCCAGGCCCTTTTGGATCTGTATACCCTGGGTTCTGCCAACATAGGCCTTCCTCTGTGTGACTTCCTGGACAATCTTTTCCTAGATGACTTGCTGAAACTAATCGGGAAGATGTGCGACCACCTTATCAACTCCCGCAAGCTGACTGGATCTTCAAAGTGCTCACACTCAAGCAAACACAAGTAGGAACTCTGAAGCCTAGAGGCCTTTGGAGGACCCTTCTGCAGTCCTCTGACCTCAAGGCATCTGCCTGAGCTCCTCCTTCCATCCATGAGGCATTTTTTAAACCAACTACCATGCAGCCCTCTAACAAGCCATGAACTGAGCATAAACAAAGTTTTTTTGCAGCAATGATGATAAAGTTTCTCTCCACTGTCTTGTACAAGTCTTTTTGGGAAAATATGCTTTCATTTTTCTTTTGATAATATCTAGTGGCAGAATTTCTGAGTCATAGAGTAGATGTATTTTAGTTTGTAAGAAGTTGCCAGATCTTTTTCAAAGATGATTGTACCATTTTAAACATATAATAAGTCATGTATGAGAATCATGTTGCTCATAAGTCTCATCAAAATTTGATGCTTTCATTCTTTTGAATTTCTATTTCTAGTAGCTATGCAAAACTATTCCATTGTGGTTTAATTTGCAGTTTCCTGATGAATGATGACTTTGAGCACTTTTTTCATGAGTTTACTAGTCATTTATGTGTCTCACTTTCAGTAATGGCTGTTCACATAATTTTCCCATTTTGTATATGGTTGTTTGACATTTTATTATTGAATCATAAGATATCATTATGAATTTTGAGTATCAATCCTTTGATAGATAAAGAGGTTGGTGAATATTTTCTCTTAGTCTGCCTTGTCTACACCTTTTCTTATACATATCTCTTAAGAGGCAAAGGTTTTAAATTTTGAGGAAGTTTAATTCATAATTTTTCTTTTATGATTATTCCTTTCTGTGCCCTCTACTAAAAATCTTACCCTATCCCTAAGTCACAAATATATTCTCCTATGTTTTATAGATTTAACTTAGTAGTTTTCATATTTACAATCAAATCTATGATCCCTTAAATTAATTTCTATGTATGGTAAGAATTCAAGTTGGAGATTTTTTTCCTTATGGATATCCTTTTGCCACTAGATTGTTTTGGCATCTCTGCCAAAAAGTAGTTGTGCATATAAGTGTAAGTCTATTTCTAGGCTCCTTTTTCTATTCAATCAGTCTTATTTATCCTTAGGCCAATAGCACACTGCATTGAACTTATGTAGGCTTATAGTAATTCTTCCTTTTAGGTGGTCTAAGTCTCCTAAATTTTTCTATTTAATAGGAATGTTTTGTATATTCTATCATTTTTATTTCAAAATAAGTTTTGCAATCAGCTTGCAATTTTCTACCTAATTTACTGTTAGGATCATAACTGGGATTGCATTGAATCTGGTTTAATTTGGGTAGAATTTTATACCTTAACATTACTAATTATTTTAACCCATGAAAAATTGAGTATCTCTGAATTTATTTAGGATTTATTAAATTTTTCCTCCTCCTCCCCCTCCCCCTCCCTTGCCCTGCTGTTTTTGCTGTCTGTGTCCATTCACTGTGTGATCTTCTGCATCTATTTCTCTTTTTGTCTTCTCTTCTCATTTTTCTCCTCTAGGATTCACTGGGATACAATCCTGGGGACCTCTGAAATGGAGAGAGGTTCCCTGTCAATTGCATGGTCTCTGCTACACTTCACCTTGATTCTCCTCTTCATCTCTCTTTTGTTATGTCTTCCTCTTGCTGCATGACTCACTTGTGTGGGCACTGGCTTGTCATGTGGCCACTTGTAAGGGCACTCGGCTCACCATGTGAACACTCAGCTCACCATGCGGGCACTCACATTGGCACTCAGCTCATCACGCAAGCACTTGGCTTGCCGTGCAGACACTCAGCTTACTGTGCGGGTACCCACACAGGTACTATTTCGCTGTGCAGGCACACTTTCTCTTCTTTTTCACCAGGAGGCCCCAGGGATCGAACCCAGGTCCTCCCATATGGTAGGTGGAGACCCTAACACTTAAGCCACATCCACTTCCCCATTAAATTTTTTGTCAGCAATATTTTGTAGTGTATGATGTAAAAATCTGTCATTTCTTTTGTTAAATTCATTCCTACTATTTTGTTTTTGATGTTACCATAATTGTAATCTTTTTTTTTTAATTTCAGTTTTGTTTTCCAATTTTATGCTGCTATTACATAAAAATGAAATTATTTTTATACTGAATTTGTATCCTGGGTTACTTGCTAAATTCACGTATTATTCTAATATTTGTTTTGCTAATACCCTAGCATGGTCTACATAAAAAAAGTCATATCATCTGTAAGTAGAAACTTTTATTTCACCCTTTCTGATCTATTTGCCTTATATTTCTTTTTCCTCCCTTATTTCATTGACTAGGAACTCCTGTACAACACTGAATAGAACTGATGTCAGAAGACACCTGCCTCATTCCTGATCTTATGGAAAAAGTGATCAGTCTTTGACCTTTAAGCATTATAATAGGTATTGGTATTCTAAATATTCCTTTCATTAAATTTAAGTTCTCATTCATTCTTATGTGCTTAAGACTTTTATGATGAAAGGAAGCTGAGTAAAGGTTTTTTCTTCATCTACTGAATTAAATTAAATTTCTCCTTGATTTTATTAATATGATAAGCCACACTGACTGACTTTTTAAAACATTAAACCAAAATTACTTTCCTGATATGATTGGTCATCATATTGGATTAGCATGTATTGCCAGATTCAATTTGCTAATATTGGGTAGAAGACTTTTGTGTCAACATACATGAGGGATATTCATCCATAGTTGTCTTTCCTTTACTGGCTTTATCAAGTTTTGTTATTAGAGAAATGTTTGTTTCATAAAATGCGTTGGCAATGTTCCTGCCTTAATTTCCTGAAAAAGTTGATGTAAGATTGGTATTATGTTTTCCTTAAAAGTTTGAAGAATGTACCTGTGCATCCGTATAGTGCTGCAGCATTTTCTGAAAAATATTTTGATAATTAAGTCAATTTCTTTATGTCATATAGAGATATTAAAGCTTTCTACTTAATGTTGTATAAACGTTGATATGTTGTATTTTTCAAGAAATTTGCCCATTTGATCTCTGATGTTAAATTATCATAGTTTTTCATAATAGTCCATTATACTTTTATTATCTGTAGGATCTTTAGTGATAACACCTACTTATTCCTGATCTTGGTATTTGTATACTTTCTTTTCTTGATCAGTATAGGTAGAAGTTTATAAGTTTTGCTAATCTTCTCAAAGAATTAATTTTTGGTTTTTTTATTTTTCCATTGTTTTCTGTGTTTTATTTTCATTGATTTCCACTGTTATGTTTTTTATTTCCCTTCTTCTACTTACCTTGCATTTATTTTAGTCCTCTTTCTTACTTACATAGAATTTAACATCTGATATTGATTTCATAAATTTCTTCTTATAAAAAATTTCCCTCTAAGCACTGCTTTAACTGTATCCTACAATTTTTGATACATTGTATTTTGTTATCATTTATCTCAAAATATTTTCTAACTTTCCTTTTGATTTCTTCTTTTACACATATATTATTTAGAAATCTGTTCTTTCCTTCCCCTTGCCCCTCCCTTCCCTCTCCATCTCCCATCCCCTCCCCACCCACCCTGCTGTTTTTTGCTGTCTGTGTCCATTTGCTGTGTGAGAGTCTATATCTATTTCTCTTTTTGTCTTCTAGTCTCATTTTTCTCCTCTAGGATTCACTGGAATTTGATTCTGGGACTTCTGATATGGAGAGAGTTTCCCTGCTACTTACATCACCTCAGTTCCTGGCTTCTGTTGCACCTTGCCTTGACTCTCCCCTTCATTTCTCTTTTGTTGCATTATCATTGTCCTGCATGATTCACTTGCACAGAACCATGCAGGCACTCGACTTGATATGCAGGCACTCAGCTAGCTGTGTGGGCACTGGTTCTCCATGTGGGCATGCTCTTTTGCCAGGAAGCCCCAGGGATCAAACCTGAGTCCTCCCATATAGTAGGCAGAAGCCCAATCACTGTAGCCACACCCACTATCTTAGAAGTCTGTTCTTTAATTTCCATATATTTTGGTGTTTTCTGGACACCTTATTATTATTAAATCTATCACCATCAAAGGAGACAGTGTTAGTTCATTCAATATAAGTTTATTGAGACCTTCTGCTTTGTGAGCCAGGATACCATCTATCTTAAAGAATATTCCAGGTATGTTCGAAAATGTATTCTGCAACCGTTCAGTGTAATGGTCTCTAAATGTCAAGTAGATCAAGGTGTTTGAAACTGTTCAGATTTCCATGTTCTTATGGTGCTTTGTTTAGTGGTTTCTTTAGTTATTGAAAGGAATATAAAATATTCAACTAAAATTTTATATTTACTTATTTCATTCTTTAATTTTGCCAAATTTTGCTTTGTGAGTTTTGAAGCTTTCTTAGGCACATCTTCATTTATTATTTGTATGTCTTCTTGATAAGTTGACACATTCATGTCTATGAATTAAATTTACTAGTCTTTCCTAATACACTGTCCTAAAGTCTGTCTTATATTATTATAGTCATGCCAACATTTTCTCGCTTACAATTTTAATGGTATATCCTTTCCATCCATTTATTTTTAACCTGGTTTTTTATTTAAAATAGATTTCCTGTTGCTACCACAGAGTTGGGTTATGCTTTATCTATTCTTACAATTTTAACATTTAGTTTGAATGCTTAGCCCATTTAGATTTAATGTAATTACTCACATTCATAGATTTAAGCATACCATTTTACTATTTCTTGTTTTTCTCATCTATATTTTTGTTCCTATAGTCTGTGTTTTCTGCCATATTTTGGGTTATTTTTTAATAATTTAAAATTTATTTTTATAATTTCTTTGATTTTAGCTAATTCTTTGCAATTTTTAGTGATTGATTTAAGAATAACTATATACATTTTTAAGATTTCACACTTTGGTTAGTGTTAAAATTGTGCTGCATCATATAAAATTTAAGAAACTCACAACAATATCGGCCCATTTATTCCACCATTTCCATCCTTTCTTCTATAGTTGTCCTATGTTTTACATTTATAGAAAGCAAACAATATAAAGCGATGCTATTTTTATGAAGTCATGTATATTTTAAAGAAATTAAGAACAAAGTATATTTTATATTACCCTCATATTTACCATTCTTAGTGCATTTCATTCCTTCATAAAGATCTGGGTTTTAATATGTTATCATTTTTATGTAACCTGTAGAATTTCCTACAGGACTTATTATTGTGCAGTTCTGCTGCTAATGAATTATCTTAGTTTCTGATTACATGGAAAAGTTTATATCTCATTTGCATTCTTGAAAGTTATTTTCAGCCAATAAAGAATTTGGGCCTGAGAGCTTTTTTTTTTTTTTTTGAATCTCAGCACTTTCTACTATCTTATACCCTTCATTCTTTCATATGGTTAAGTCTGAAGTATTTGGGGTCACGTGGTTTTAATGTGCCTTTTTTCTATGGCTGCTTTTGAGTTTTTCTCTTTATTTTTGGTTTTTAGCTGTTTGACTGTGATTTTCCTAAGTGTAGCTTCTTTGTCATTATTCTATTTAGGGTTGTTTGGACTTTTTGAATCTGTAAATTTATGGTTTTCACTAACTTGGAGGAAATTTTTCCCATTATTTCTTTTAAAATGTTTGTCGCATTTTTTTTATCTCCTTCCCTTTTGTAACTCTAATTACACATCTGTTTGACTCACCCACGCTTTCTTTCAAGTATAGACTCCCATAAAATTTTTTCCTACTTTTGCTTATTCTCCAGTATCCTCAAGCAGTGTTTATTTCCAGAATTGTTTGTTGTTTATTATATTTTAAGGTTTAAATAAGTGGTAGAATAAAAGTATTCTCTGTGTAATATTTTTTTGTTGAATAGTTAGTATGAGCTGTGAAAACAAAAGCCCCCATCAAAAAAAGATTAAACTCGTTAAAAGATCTTAATTTCCTTTGCACTCTGATTTCAAGTCTTAGGAAGACTTCTCTAAAAAGGCATATCTGAAAAATAGAAATAATATATAACCCACCTCAAAGGGTTAGTATTAGGAAAAAAGAGGTAATGTATATAAAACTCAGAACAGTATCTGACATATGCATTTTTAATATAAACTACATACTATGATCAGTAGTATCATTTTTTAAAAGGAATATTAACCTTGAACTTAGCTAAACATACTTTACAAATATAGTTGTATTTCTCTGAAATCATTATAAAAGTCCTGTACCCTAACAATACTTGAACCCTTCATCACTTAACACCTCTGTGTGAAAGAATTCATCATCCTTTCTAAAACAACTTCTACTGGGGTGGATCAGGCAAAAAACCTAGAATCGGTCTCCACATATATCAGAATAGCAAGGAAAAAAGCCAGAAGCAAAAATTTAGTTATTTTTCTTACATTAAAATTTTTTTTTAAAAAGATTTATTTATTTATTTACTTAATATCCCCCCTCCCCGGTTGTGTGTTCTCTGTGTCTATTTGCTGCATCTTGTTTCTTTGTCCGCTGACGAAGGGGAAGTGTGGATGGTGCCATTCCTGGGCAGGCTGCACTTTCTTTCCCGCTGGGGCGGCTCTCTTTACGGGGCGCACTCCTTGCGCGTGGGGCTCCCCTACGCGGGGGACACCCCTGAGTGGTAGGGCACTCCTTGCGCGCATCAGCACTGCGCATGGGCCAGCTCCACACGGGTAAAGGAGGCCCGGGGTTTGAACCGCGGACCTCCCATGTGGTAGACAGACGCCCTAACCACTGGGCCAAGTCCGTTTCCCACATTAAAAGTTGACACCTTAGGATACCCATTCTTCATGTAACAATTTCTTTGTCCATATGGATACACAGGTACAATTAACAACAACATGGCACATCATTAGATGTGGCTGGAGTTGTATGTACAAGTGGGAAAGTTTGATCAGAATGATGATTTGGAAGGTCCTCAAACTCCATGACAGATGGCTAGCCAAGGACAAAGCACAAAGAAAGTGCTTTACACAAAACAAAACTTTATTTAAGTAATCTGCCAAAAAAGCCACAGTAGACAGAGCCATTAATTTCTTAGTTTAGTAGTTTGAGGTGAACCACTTCAAGGAATGTTCTGTTCAGAACTGAAGTTATTGTAGGCAGCAAAATTAAAGGTATAGTTATAACCTCATGAGAATAACTGAATTTTGGCCATAGCAATGAAAATATGATCCTGTGGATTGTTATTACCACATGAAAACACGTTTTAAACAATAACTAATTAGGCTAATGAGTTTAATAGTAAATGGAACAAACGATCTGAAACAGAGATTTTCAGGAATTAGTAATAAGATTTTTAATCAAAAAAAATAAAATTATTTTCAGATTCAAAAAGTCTTAGTTATAATAATTTTTTATCATGTTGCTAGAAATTAAAGGCTGAAACAAATGTGACCATGCAGCTTATTACACATACTAATAGTGAATAGAAGTGAGAATTCTTTAAAATCATGCTTAACATTAAAGCCAAACACTTTATATAGATTATTATAAAAGATATAAAAGTGTCTCAAAAGTTGAGTGACTTTTGTATATTTTAAGAATATGCATGTAATACTATCTTTACATTTTAATGCATGTGTGTGCTTTGTAAGACCAATGGAAATTTTGATCATTTATTTTAGAGACACTCCTTTTGATGCATAAATAAATTTTGAGAGGTGTTTCTAAATGTGAAATGCAAAATGAATATATCTTACTAATTGTAGAAGAACGTAAATAATAAGAGAAGACCTCCAAAATATTAGTCATCAGTGTGCAGGATTCCAGTAATTAAGTAAACAATATGATTCAGCAATTTATTTGTGGCTAGAGTTCCTGGACATTAGTTTTATGTATTGATGCTGACATTGTTCTAACATCTATTTAGAATATTTTATATATGCTAGCCCTCACCAATAATGTAATTTAAGAAGTAATACGTGTTAGTTTAAAAATCCCTCTGTCAGTAAGTGAAAAAAAGTATTAATTAATAATATTAGTAAAATGCAATAAATATCAAATAGTGATGAGTGGATCAATTGCTGATAAGAAAAATAACTTGTCCCTGCCTTGTCTGATGATGATTTTAGTATTTCAGAACACATACTCTGTTAGGCAAAAATTAACTAAATAGCAAATATTTTCAAGTTGTTATAATGTTGTAATGATAATGGCCATCCCTTCATTTGAAGAGCAATATACATTCCCTTAAGGGAATGCTCACAGGGAAATATTATTAAATCAAAATAAGTTAATAAAATACTATTCTTTGTATTAAAGTAAGATTTATGTGTGCCAAGAAAGGAGTCCTTACTAATCTAGAGTAGAAATTGATTAGAACTATTCAAGTAGCTGGCATCTTTGGAGTGGTGGCACAGCTCTTTCTTCTGTATTGATCACTGACTTAGGGAAACACTGAGGAAGTTGAAAGAAATTTGTAGATGATACACAACTTCTAGGGTGAAGTCACCAACATGGTGATGGAAGGTATTCCCTGAAAAACCTCACCAGAGATACAGTGAATAAAAGAAGAAATCCCACTTGCATAGAACCCCACTTGCTTAGGACTCCACAAATGCTGAATCAATGAAAAAGGAAAATATCAGGAAATTTCCATCCTGGACCCACTGGTCCATTCCCCTGGCCCTCACTTCATCCTGCACAGCTTGGGAGTCATTCAGAGACAATGGCCAGTGCCCCTTCTACCATGGACACAGACACTAGGGCAGCAAGTTAGAATGCCAAGCATATCCTCAGACACCCAATGTGGAAGTCAAGTTGTTGAGGAATGCTACATACAAAGGG
Source organism: Dasypus novemcinctus (assembly GCF_030445035.2). NCBI lineage: Eukaryota > Metazoa > Chordata > Mammalia > Cingulata > Dasypodidae > Dasypus > Dasypus novemcinctus. The sequence continues at coordinate 128,480,116 of NC_080676.1, forward strand.
CTCAGGGGATAAAAAAAAAAAAAAAAGAGAGAGAGAGAGAGAGATCACAATAGAAAAGCTAGAAAGTGATGTGCTCACTCCATCCATTTTCTGTTCTCTGGACCACCAAACTGCAAAACAACCTTTTCTAGAGTGACCCTATCTGGCTTCCCAGAGCAGGATACCATAATGGAGAGAAAAATCAGAGGCAGAAAAACCTCACATAGAGAAATAAAAGGTGGGAGAGTGGTGAGGGATTAAATTAAACTGCTGAAAAACAGACAGTTCCCAGAACTGTAAAGTGTTAGGAAAAAGGTATACTGCATGAGGGATAGAATTTAAGCAAATCAAAGAGCTGGGGAGAAATTTCTGCACAAAGAAAGGAGAATAAATCAAGATTCCTAAAGAAGGAACAGAAGAAAGGAAGCTCTCTCTGGAGGTGCAACAATTGCACAAAAAGTGAAACCTGGCTACCACATAGCCAGAGCAAGAATCAGAGAAGAGCTGAAAAAATCTGATCAAACACAGATTATTTTAAAGTTCTAGAATAAGTTGAATCAGGCATCAAGAAGAGCCTTAGCACAAAATCAAGCAACAATGAAACCATAGACAAGAGGGAGAAATTTATCTTCAGAGTTAACACAACAAGATAATCAGATGTTCCGACCACATTAAAAATTTACAAGCAATACTAAGAAACAGTAAGCTATGTCATAGTCAAGGGAACAAATTAAAACTTCAGAGGAGACACACAATTTGAAACAACTAATCAAAGAAGTTCAAATAAATCTCCTAAATCAACCCAAAGAGATGAAGGAAAATATGGATAAAGAGCTAAAGTTTATTAAGAAGACAATGGGAGAGCATAAAGGAGCATTTGAAAATATAAAAATAAATGTTAAAGAAATTATAGTGATGGAAGTCACAATATTAGTGATTAAAAATTCACTGGAAGCTTACAACAGCAGATTTGAACAGGCAGAAGAAAGAATCAGTGAACTAGAGGCAGGACAATCAAATCATACAGTCAGAATAACAGAGAAACAAAGAGGAAAAAAAGAGCAATATCTCTGGGATTTGAGTGACAGCACAAAGCACACCAACATATGAATTGTGGCTGTCCCAGAGAGAGAATAGAAGGGAAAAGGGGCAGAAAGAAGAGTAGAGGAATTATTGGCCAAACTTGCCCAACTTTTATGAAAGACATAAATATAGATATTCAACATGCACAGCATACTCCAAACAGAATAAACCCTAATAGACTTACCATGAGACATACACTAATCAGAATATCAAATGCCAAAGATAAAGAGAGGATTCTAAAAGCAGCAAGGGAGAAGTGACTTGTTACAAAGAAGGGATTCTCAATAAGAGAGTAAGTACTGATTTCTCATATGAAACCATGGAGGCAAGAAGATAGTGGCATGAAATATTTAAGGTACTGAAAGAGAAAAAGTGGCAGCTCAAAATTCTTTCTCCTGCAAAATCCTCCTTCAGAAATGAGGGAAAGTTTGAAATATTCACAGATGACCAGAAAGTGAGAATTCATCAACAGAAGAACTGCTCTACAAGAATTACAAAAAGGTTCTGCAGGTTGGAAGGAAAATACAGGAGATAGTGGCATAGAGTAGTGTGAAAAAATAAAAGATTACCAGTAAGGGTAACTACAAGGGTAAATGTAAATGCCAGCAATACTGTGTCATCAATATTCCACTCCACTCTTTGATTCCTACAAGAATCAGAATACAATTGATTAAGAAAATGCATAGTTCTTGATAATAGACATGCAAAATATAAAGTGGTAGAGGGGGGAAACAACATTAAGAGGGGAAACATAGAGATATGGGAACAGAGAAAGTGTGTGCTATCAAAGTTGGTATCTTTTCAAATTAGTAGGTTAAGATGTGGGTTGTATAATACAAAACCCAAGTTAACCACAAAGAAAGTATTTAAAATATACTCAGAAATGAGTATGGCATCAGTCAGATACATCTATACAGATACATCTATATAGGAACTATATAGGAAGGGAAATTACAATAAAGGAAAAAGGAGACTAATTTACAGATAGATAGATAGGTAGGTAGGTAGGTAGATGATAGATAGATAGATAGATAGATAGATAGATAGATAGATAGATAGATAGATAGATGGATGGATGATATATAAAAACCAAAGGACAAAATGACTGAAGTATTGCCTTTACAGTAATAAACTGAATGTTAATGTATTGAACTCCCTAATCAACAGACAAAGATTTCCAGAATGGATAAAAAAGCATGATCCAACTATTTGCTGTTTACAAGAGACTCACCTTAGATCTTAAGAGCCAAATAGTTTGAAAGTGAAAGGATGGAAAAATATTCCACGTAAACTGCAACCAAAAAACTGCGATAGCTATATTAATGTCATACAAAATAGAATTTAAATCAAAAACTATTACAAGAGACAAAGAAGGATATAGTTATATATATTTATAGAAGGGGCAATCCACCAAGAAGAAATAATCAACTATGTATGCACCTACTCATGGTGCTCCAAAATATATGAGGTCAAACACTGGCAAAACTGAAGGGAGACATAGACATCTCTAAAACAATGGTTGGAGACCTCAATGCATCATTCTTATCAATAGATAAATCATCTAGACAGAAAATCAATAAGGAAACTTGAATGGCATGGTAAATGAAATAGACCTAATAGGCATCTGTAGAGCATTGCACCCCCAAAATAGCAGGCTATACATTCTTCTCAAGGGCGTATATCATTCTCCAGCATAGACCACCTACTGGGTCACAAAACATGTGTCAATAAATTTAAAGATTATACAAAGCATCTTCTCTAAACATAATGGGATGAAACTGGAAATCAATAATAGATGCACAATGGGAAAATCCACCAATACATTGAAGCTAAATAAGACACTTTTAAGCAATAAGTGGATCAAAGAATAAATTGTAAGGGAAAGCAGTAAATATCTTGAGATGAATGAAAATGAGAACAGAACATAGCAAAACTTTTGGGTTGCAATGACAGTAGTGTTGAGTGGTAAATTTATAGTTCTAGATGCTTATATTAAAAAAAGAAGAAAAAGCTAAAAGTAAAGACCTAATTGCACATCTGGAGGCCTATAAAGAGCACAGCAAGCTAATTCCAAAGTAAGCAGAAGGAAAGAAATAACAAAGATTAGAGCATAAATAGTAAAATTGGAAATTAAAAAAACAAGAAAGATTAAAAAAACCAAAAGTTGGTTCTTTGAAAGGATCAATAAAATCAACAAACCCGAGAAGTAGATGTGGCTTAACTACCTGGGCACCTGACTACCACACAGGAAATCCCGGGTTTGGGTCCTGGTGCCTCCTAAATGAGGATGAGAAGATGCCACCTTCTGCTGCAACAAGCGAGGTCAAAAGGCAGCAGACACCACAGCCCACAGGAAGCAGGTGTGGCTCAGGTCATTGTGCACTCCCTTCTCATGTAGTAGGTCCCAGGTTCAGTCCCCAGTGCGTCCTGGAGAAGACAAGCAAATAATAAGCCGACAGACAAGCGAAACTTCTGGGGGAAGGGGAGGGATAAATTTTTTTTAAAGTAAATAAAAATATATTTTTTAAAAATTGACAAACCCTTAACAAGACAGACAAAAAAGAAAGAAGATCCAAATAAGTAAAATCAGAAATGAGAGGAAGAACATTATTATTGACCACACAGAAACAAAATGAACCATAAGAGCATACTATGAAATAATGTATACCAAAAAATTTGATGCCTAATGAAATGGCTAAATTCCTAGAAACAGATGATAGCCTATATTGACTAGAAGAAATAGAAGACCTTAACAGAACAATTAAAAGTAATAAAAACATTGTAACAAAAGCCCAGGATCATATATCTTCACAGGGAAATTCTACCAATCATTCCAAGAAGAATTAATGCCAATCCTGCTCAAACTCTTCCAAAATATTGAAGAGGAGGGAACACTACCTAAATCATTCTATGAAGCTGATATCATCCTAATACCAAAGCAAGATAAAGATATTAAAAGAAAACAAAATTACAGACCAATTTCTCTTGTGAGTATAGATGCAAAATTCCTCAACAAATTACATGCAAATTGAACTCAACAGCACAATAGAAGAATTATACACCATAATCAGGTATGCAAGAGTGGTTCAAGAAAAGAAAATCAATTAATGTAAGACAACACATTAACCAAATGAAGGGGGGAAATGCATGGTCATCTTTATTGATACAGAAGAGGCATTTGCCAAAATGCAGCATCGCTTCTTGAAAAAAAACAGACTAATATGAATAGAAGAAAACTGCCCCACATAATAAAGGGTATATATATAAAAAATCCACACATAACCTCATAATCAATGGTGAGATACTGAATGTTTTCTCACTAAGATCTGGAACAAGACAAGGATGTCCACTGATACCACTGTTACTCAATATTGTACTAGAAGTACTTGCCAGAGCTTTAGGCAAGAAAAAGAAATACAAGGCCTCAAAATAGGAAAGGAAGAAAGAAAACATTTACAGTTTACAGATGACATGACGCTACATATAGAAAGTCTTGAAAAATCTACAAGAAAACTACTAGAGCTAATAAATTAAGTCAGCAAAGTGGAGGGGTACAAGACCAAAATGCAAAATCAGTGGTATTTCTATATGCTAGTAATGAACAATCTGAGCTGGAAATCAAGGGGAAAAAATCCACTTACAATAGCAACTAAAATAATCAATTTATCTAGGAATAAATTCAACCAAGGATATAAAGAATTTGTACACAGAAAGCAACAAAACATTGCCAAAAGAAATCAAAGAAGACTTAGATAAATGGAAGGACATTCCATGTTCAGTATTGGAAGACTAAATATTGTTAAGCTGTCAATTCTACCCAAAATGATTTACAGATTCACCACAATCTCAATAAAAATTCCAATAGCCTTCTTTGCAGAAATGGAAAAACCAGTTATCAAATTTATTTGGAAGGGAATGGAGCCCCCAAAAGCCAAAAATATCTTGAAAAAGAAGAATAAAGTTGAAGGACTCATACTTTCTGACTTAAAAACATATTACAAAGCCACAGTGGTCAAAACAACATGGTTGCTCAAGCGACTAAGTGTCTTCCTCCCACATGAGAGGCCCTGGGTTTGGTTCTTTAAAAAAGATAAGCAGACAGTGAGCACAAAGGGGACAAGAAATAAATTTTAAAAAATAAGTAAATCTTAAAAAAAAACAAAAAACCAACAGCACGGTACTGGAAGAAGAATAGGTATATGAACCAAAGAATTTAATTGAGCATTCAGAAATAGAGTGTCATATCTCTGGCCTATTCATTTTTGACAAATCTATCAATTCCCCTCAGTAGTGAATAGTCTCTTCAACAAATGGTGCTGGGAGGATTGGATATCCTTATACAAAGGAAGGAAAAAGGATCTCTATCTCACACGATATAAAAAATTCAGCTCAAAATGGATCAAAGACCTACATATAAAAGCAGCACTTTTAAACTCCTAGAAGAAAGTATGGGAAGCATCTTTAGAACCTTGTGTTAGACAATGGTTTCTTACACTTTACACCCAAAGCACAAGCAACAAAAGAAAAAAATAGATAAAGGGACCTCATCAAAATTAAAAACTTCAGTGCAACAAAGGACTTTATAATGAGAGTGAAAAGACAGCCTACTCAATGGGAGACCACATTTGGAAACCACATACCTTATAAGGGTTAAATATACAGAATATATAATGAAATCTACAACTCAACAAGAAAAAGACAATCCAATTAAAAAAGGGACAAAAGTCTTTAGTAGGCATTTCTCCAAAGAGAACATACAAATGGCTAAAAATCACATGAAAAGATGCTTAACATCGCTAGTATTAAGGAAATGCAAACCAAAACCACAATGAGATATCATTTCACACACACTGGATTTGCTACTATTGAAAAATGAGAAAACTACAAGTTTTGGAGAAGATGTAGAGAACTATGACTACTTATCCATTGCTGGTAGGAATGTGCAACTGCTGTGGAAGACAATTTGGCAGTTCCTCAGAAAACTAAGTATAGAATTCCCACATGACCTGGCAACCCCACTACTACATATATAATCAGAGAAATTGAGCACAGGGACTCAAACAGATAATTGTATAGCCATATTCATTTCAGCATAATTAACAATTGCCAAAAGGTGGAAGCAAACCAACTGCCCATCAACCAATGAATAGATAACAAAACATATATAAATATATATACACACACACACACACACACATATATACACATATATATACACTTTATATATATGTATATATACATATATATATACATATTCATACACATACAGTGGAATTTTATGAGACAACATGGATGATCCTTAAGGACTCTACGTTGAATGAAATGTCAGACAGAAAAGGACAGATATTTTGTGATCTCATCGATATAAACTCTTTATAATAAACAAGCTTATAGAGTTTGAATCTAGAATGTAGGTTACCTGTGGATAGATTAGGGGTAGAGAATGGAGTGTTGATGCTTAATTTGCACAGAATTTATTTTTAGGTTGATTATAAAGATTTGGAAATGGATGGTAGTGATGGTAGTACATTATTGTGAATGTAACTAACCGCACTGAAGTATATTTGTGAGTGTGGTTAAAGGGAAACTTTAGACTGCATGTTTTACCAGAATAAAAATTAAAAGGTAAAACAGGACTGTATAACACAGAGAACCTCATTTAGGCTGATAAACTATAGTTAATAGTGCAAGTATAAGAATGTTCTTTCATGAATTATAACTAATTCAAGGTGGTAAAAAATAGGATGGTATATGGGAAAAAATACAAGTAATTTAAATTATCGATGACTGTTATTAGTGCTATTTTACTGATCTTTCATCAGTTGTTTCAGATTACCACACTAATAAAAAGTGCCAATAATAGGGGGTGTATATGGGAATGCTGTAAGTTTTACATGATTTTTCTGTAAACGTACAAATTCTCTTACAAAAAAATTTAAGTTTATTTTTGCTGGTGTGTGAACCTTGTTAAGTAAGATTAATTAAAAAGTTTTGATTTTTGTCATAGAAAATAATCTCCATCTTTGTCACTTCTCCTTAAGTGCTGGCATTCAAAAGTCCTAAACACATTTCCCTTAGGAATCTAAACTATTAATGCCAATAGACATGGAAAGCAATAGGATGAGAAGCAGAAACATTTCTTCAAATATCAAGACAAGGAAAATCTTATTTAATGCCCCAGAATAATAAGTGAATGTTACTAGAAATCACAAAATGCTGCTGAATGGGGCAGGAAGGACAACCCAGGCACAGTTACTCATTTTAGAGCATGAGTCCTTACATTCAGCAATGGAAATATTGGTTCCATTCAATAAATTTGGTTAAAAATAATGACCAAACATACACTAGTAATTACTATACGAAAAATTTTTTCTTCCCAGTGAAATTCAGGTATTCCTCTATTGGTAATTTTAAGAGTATGATGATTGAAAATAGTAAAATTTCAGGTCAACTTTAAAAAATGCCCAAATTGTTTTCATCTCTGTAACAGTGTATACTTTAGGAAACAGCATATTTCACTAAACATTCATCATCAATTTGTTCTTTTTCTTATGCTGGATAATCCCATGAACATGAAAATAATAGTGGTGGGCAATTCAGGTTCAAATCAGGGGCTTTTTCGGTTTGTCTGTTGTTGTTGTTGTGTTTTTTTTGCCCCAATAGAAGGGCTGGATTTTGACATTTTCTCATAAAGGACTTTAATTTTGCTTGCATAGATAGTCATTGTCTTACATTTTAGAAACAATATTTTAAGACTGTCTTAAGAAGTTGTACCAGAAATTATCTTTAATAACTTGCATAATGGGACAACATGGAAATACATGGTTCTTTATAATTGAAACACAAAATTGGTTGGCAGGTACTCAATAATAATTTATAGAATTACAAATTTTATTCTGTCTAAACCAGGGTTCATAGATTTTTCCTCCTACATCTAGCTCAGGGCCACACACTTAAGCAAACACAGGGTGAACAAAGAAACCCAGAAGGCCTCATGTGCTCATTTGTACAAGTATCTGATCAGAGCGTAGGATCACTCTTAGATGATAACATGAAGGTGCTTATGCAGGTTAATTGGTGATTAAATAAAACTATTAGAGTGCTTCTTAGTGAATTCCTGTCATTTCCAAAGTATTTTAGGCTGGATGGAACCTCGCCAGCCTTCGAGCTTACGAAGCAACGATTCATGGTTATTAGGAGCAAATGCCTTAGAGAGATTAATCTGTGCTATCCCAACAGGCTGACCTTTTCCAAAAGACATAGCAATTTAATTATCTACTTTGAAAAGCACAATTATAGTAAAATTCAAAACCTGATTTATAGACAGGTTTTATATTCCCATCTATAATGCATGTAAATAAGTGAACAGAACCAAATTGCTTCCTTTTGAATTTCTTTCTCCTAGGACTGTTGTGCAGGTATTTTGTAACTAATGAGGTCTCAATAGTTTTTGCCTTATAAAGCTACTGTTTTTTATTTAATTCACGTTATTAATAAAAGAGATATGGCGTATGTTTTTCAGTCTTTTATAAATTCTTTCTTTTTTCTATATTTGGACATCAATTGCACTCTTGCAAGTAAACAGGTGCTTCTATAGTTTATGAACTTGAGAAACTTGAACTGGATAAGATCGCTATTTAAGCACAAGCTGATGAAAATGATGTCAGTTTTTATTTTGTACTTAATCATTCTAAAAGATGTTTTTATCTCATAGCATCATAATGTAGAAATTCATCATAATATCTAGATTTTGGAACATATTATAATTTGGACTTTAAATTATATGAATTATGCTCTTAGTTAGCTAATCTTTTTCAACCATTTATTCAAGATCCATCTACCTACCACCATAACACCCCTCCAATCAGAGGAGGGGAAATATTTAAAAGCATACACACAATGCTTGCACATCCACACACCACGAAGGACAAAGACCTGCGGTACCAGTCTTTTATTGTTGTTTTCTCTGTGTAGATGTCTTGCTTGCACAGCAATGCTGACAACTATTTGCTGACCATGTGTAACATCAATGTCAAAGGAATTCTAGGAAAGCTCTTTTTATTCTTAAAGGAAAGCATTCACATTGCCCAATGAGGATAAAATGGTGATTATTTTTGACATTATAGCTTGTTATGTTAAAATGTAAATATGAAATTTTAGGATTGCACCATATAACTAAAATCTGTGCTAACGATTAATAAGCTGTATCCCAAGGGTACCCTTACCACATTAGCACTGATGACCACCAAATACTTTCTCCTGTCTACAGTCGTCCAAAGTTTTTATATTTATACATGATAGAACCTAGACTGCAAGAGGATCCAGAAATAGAAAGGTTTTAAGAAATGTTCCTAGTGCTGTAGAAACTTATTGTCTGGCTCTAAAATGTAAACATACACACATACAAAGGGCAGGTACCTACCATGACTGAACAATGTTACTTGGAATATACTTTCATCTCAGAGGCATAACTGTGGAAGTGGAAGAAGTTTACACTAATAGATCTAGAATTGACAGGAGGATTCAGGGAAAACGAGAGCATCTAAGGGTAAACTTTCTCCCAGATCCTCACCTTTTGATACATAAAATCGTATCCAATTATTTGCAAGTTTATGCAGCTTCAGAGAGTTCTAATTCATTATTGAGTGATGTGAGACCCTTCTCTACAAAGATATCTATCCCTTCTGCTTTTTCTCACAATGTAAGGTTTGAGTATTAGAGGGAAAATTAAAATATGGTAACATAGGTAAAAGAATAAAGTCTAAAATAAATTTAGTTTGTCTTATTTCATAAATTATTTTTGAAAGATTTTTAAAATACATATTAAATAGCCACAAATGTAACAATTTTTTATATTTTAAAACATATTTTAAAAGGTTATCTTGATGGTTCTGAATTGTTTGGGGGCGGGGAATGCAGGAATGTCCATGCTCATTTTAAGAAAGAAAAATTATATTCTTTGAAAGCCATGTCATATAATACTTAACAGCATGAGCTTATAGAAAAAATGAGACATGAAACATCAAAAGCATCAAACATGTACCTAAAAAGTGTTCTGAGGGTGGGGCTATGAGGAGAACTAAGGGAATAGAGAAATCGAAATAACCCAACCAAAATATAAGTGAATTGTCCAGAGATAAAGATAGGAAGTTTCAGATCAAAAGAGCCCTCAAGTGCCAAGCAGAAAAAAAACCTTTAAATGCCCATACTTAGAAATTTTAGAAAACTAACACTTAAGAGATGGTTCTAAAATCTTCCAGAGAACAAGAAAAGATTCAACCAATGGAAAGAACCCTAAAATATAGTACACAAGTGATTAGCAACTTCGGATTCTAGAAGTCAGTGGAGCAATGTGTTGAAGACGTGAGGGAAAGGATTTTAAACCTAGAATTTTACACCTATGCAAGCCCTTCATAGTTTGAGAAGAAATTAAAGATAATTCTAGAAATATAGAGAGTCAAAAAGTTAACTCCTATGAATAAATCTCAAATAATTACTAAAGAACATTATCTGGAGAAATGCAAAAGGAATCCTAATAGAAAAAACATACATGTAAGGAACAGTGGATGTCAACGTTGAAAAGAAAACTTTATATGACAACTATGCAGTAGACGCAGAAAGGTTAAAACAAAGGGTCTAAATTACAGTGAAATATTATAAATTATAAACAAAGTGTTCAGAGAAGTATGTCTTTGGGAAGAAAATCAATGCTATTAAATAAACTTTGTGACCAGTCAAGTGTTCCCTTCCTTCTTCTTAAAAAATGCCATATCAGTCAGAATAGATTAAGTTATACCACTGTAATAAACCCTGGAGCCTCATGACTCAAATACCACAAGTTCATTTCTCAGTTTTATCACAGATAAATGTTGGTCAATTTGCTCTTCTGTGCAGCTTTTCTGCAGTAATGCAGGGAATCATGCTCCTTCCTTTGAGTGAGTCTGCAATTTCAGAGTTCTTGATCTTCAGAAGCACTGATGGGGAGATAGAATGTGTAAGATATTTTAGAGAACTGTCCTAGAAATGGGGTACATCACTTCCACCCATGTCCCATGGCCAAACAAGTTGAAAGTATGGTGCCAAAAACACAAAGCAACTTTGTCGTATAATTGGTATTGCTTGAAAAACCAAGGAGAGGTCACCAAATAGCATGGCTCACTTAGTGTTAAAGGGACACAGAGGAGTTTGCCCTCAACTTGTCACAAAATTCTGAGGAGACAACCAGGAAAATGACAAATTATTCCATTCCCTTTTGTTAGTCCCCTGGGTCAAAAATTTGAACCATGATCACACTCAATCACAGCTCTATGATCTCACTAAAGACAATGTCACTTTGAAGATCTCCCTCTGTTCTTTAATAAAAAGTTAAAAGAGAACACAGCATAGTATTTTGGTATTCATTATATCTTCTTGCCCCTCATTACAAAATGCATTATGTTTCTTCTGGAATGAAAGCAAAAAAAAATTTTCTGTGATTCACAAAAACCTTCTGGTTTTATTTGCTCCCCAGGTGAATGAAAAATATCATTAATCATAGTAAATGTATTAGTCAGTCAAAGGGATGCTGATGCAAAGTACCAGAAATCTGTTGACTTTTATAAAGGGTATTTATTTGGGGTAGAAGCTTACAGTTACCAGACCATAAGTGACTTCCTTCACCAAAGTCTGTTGCCAGTTGCCACGTGTTGGAGCAAGATGACTGCTGATGTCTTCAGGGGTTCAGGCACACTTTTCCTCTCTTGGCTCCGTGGTCCCAGCATCTTCCAATATCAGCTGTAGGCTGGGATGAGTCTTGTCTCTCTCTGGGGCTCATTCCTCTCCAGGCTCAGCTAGTCTCTTCTCTCTGCAAGGTCAGCTATAGACTATCAGGTGAAAGGCTCATCTCTCTTCCCAGGCTCATCCTCTCATCCTCTATCAGGTGAAAGGCTCATCCTCTGTCCTGTCTAATGTATTTGCTTCACTGTATGTTTTCTTCCCAGAGCTCCAGCTCAAAACCCCAATTTCCCTTCTCTGTGGTGAAGTTTCAACATCCTACTGACATGCCCCAATCAAGTAAAAGTGAAACCTCTGAATCTAATATAATCTAATATGCTCAGAGGAAAAGACCAGTTCACAAACATAATCCAATATCTAGTTTTGGAATTCATAAATAATATCAAACTACTACAGTGTTAGGAAACTTCAGTTTCCCAGATCAACCATGATTTTGAGCACTTGAAAAGATAAAATTGATCTCTTACCTTAAAACTTGCAACACTTTTCTTTTAATAGCATATAGGATAGCATCATTCTCACTTTCTTTTCAGATTCAGTTGTTCTACTTAGTCGTAGTGTATAATATGTAAATAAACACCAATTGAAATTGAAATTTAATGAATTTCAATTTTTAGAATCTATTTGTAGGTAAAGCACAGAAGCATTAATTACAAAATGTAATTATAAATATTATAGACTGATGTATAAAAGCACAAAGAGGGGACTTAAGAGTTTATTTTTCATGTGTTCAAAGGTGATAGTACAATTTGTTTAAAACTGATCGAACAAGAACTAGAGTTTAGAAATATAGCTGAATCAAAGAACAAAAATATAGCAGCTTGCATGGAAGTTTGGGACAGATATTGATGGTGAATTCTTTATTTTTATTGGCAGGAAAACAATAGATAAATTACAGTTTATTAAATAAAGAAAGAAAGAATAAATGCATAAGAATATTCAGATTTGGGGAAACTTTCTAAGGAACTAAAAATAGCAATGGTTAAAGCTGGCTACCTCTAGGAGATTAAATGAGGATAAGAAACAGACAAATTTGCTTTTGCATAATACTTTTTATTGCTTAATTTTTTCTTACCATGTGCATGTAATAATTTACATGTATTACTTTTATGATAAAAAGTAACCAATTTCTAATAATCATAAAAATATTGATAAAGCTTATTGTACTGTCCTAAGCACATATTTTGGTATAGATTCAAATATGGTCATAGAATGATAGCTTTCCAGATTTTGATGAAATATTTAAAAATCAGCTTGTTCAGATCTCTATCAGATATATGAATTTTTTCTCTTAATATGTTTCCTTGCACTATTTTAATGCCTCTAATAAAAGGAAACTCACTCTATATTTAAATACGATATTCCATTTTTTTACAGTTCTGATTAATAAAAAGTTCTTCTTTATAATGTATAAAAATTATCTCATTTCAACACCGCCCATTTTTTCTTAGATTAATGACTGAAAAATAATATTTCCGTTAGGGGAGATTAAAAATACTAGAAATTCAACTTACAAAAATATTTTTAATCTCAAAACTGGCAATAAAATACATTTATACAAATTAGACCATTTTGTTAACAATTCACTAAATCCCACTTAGCCACTATAAATGAGCACCAAGGGATGCATCACTTTAGTCATCTGGTAGAATCACTCTCCCCCTGTTAACAATAAGTATTATTACTAAACTATACGATGATTTGTGGAAAAAATGCCTATTTTTTATTTTAACTTATTTCCAGAAAATTACACCCATGTAATGATATTCTAATGATAAAGAAAACTAAGGAAAGAGTAATATAACTCTCCATTCTGTTGAAAATTGTGTTCATTTATGGGAGATTTACATTATAGGATACCTAGTTTGCAAGCTCTTATGATAGCAGTATTAATCTTGAATTTCTTCTATTACAAATTCATAATCATCCTTATTTCTTTGTAATTAAAACTTTTTGCATTGCCATCTGTTTGGTTCCTTTTCATCCCAAGTTGAGAAAACGTGTCAGGGACATTTCTGTTCTGATAATGCATGTTATATAGATTGTAATTTATTAATGATAATCTTTTATATCTGTAAACAGAAATCTAAACTTAAGAGTTGCCAGGGTCAACACTTCTACAAAATTGCTTTCTTTTCAAGCCCCTGCTAAAGGGAAAGAAAATAGATTTGAAAGTTTATGGCATGTCATTAACTCTAAAACTTTCTTTCTAGATTGTCAAAAATTACAAAGCAATTTCCTTAAACTAATCAGCATGATATGTTCTTTTAGGCAAGAGAGAACATATATAATAAGAGTAATTTTTCTTTTTCAAAAATAAATATTCTGGAACTGTAGTAGCTATGGAGAAGTCATTTTTTAATCTTCTTGATATTACTATAATTATAAACAGATGGACAACATCTCCGACAAAACTAAAAGATGAGTTAACCTCACAAATGAAAAATAGAGAGAGACAGGTAGAGCAGGTTGAGCCAGGATCCCAACCCATTCAGTCTCACTCACAATCCAATCTCTTGGAGGATCATGAAAAGACAGTGATGGAGTTAAAGGCAGAGCTGAATGCTCTCACAAAAACAATGGAGAAAGAGGAAAAAGCTGTCTGAGGAATTTGTTCTGGGATTCAACAGGCGAGGACAGTGCTATACAACTCCTAAGAGGGTAAGGGACAGAGAGGGGAAGAAGCCAAAAGGACAAATGTGAGTTACCAACCCCTGTGTCAGCAGGGAAGGACTCCCCTCCCTCACCCGCAAGATATTAAGCTGGAGTAAGACACCTGGCTCACTGAAGCCAACTGAAAGGGGAAAAGAAATTTCCTCCCTGTCAATTGTTTCAAGAGGAAAGGGAGGTGAGGTCAGGGTGTTTTTCTTCAGTGAATTCAGTCAGCAGAGCCTGCTTAGAATCTCTGATCTGGAGAGTCAATACTGAAGCACCTCCCTGGAAAGGTGCACTTACTAGTGCCATCTACTGACCAGTCTGGGAATTGCAGGAACAAAAACTATTCATGCTCTCTTTATCCAACCATTGGGGGAAAATCTTTGCCCTGCTGGAGAGTCCCTGGCCTGATTTTGAAACTTAAGATGGGCAATTTTAAATACTAAGAATAAGTTGAACTAAATATCAAAGAAGAGCTGTGGAAAAAGAGCAATAGGTAAGAGGGAGAAATTAATCATCAGAGTAAATTAGCCAACATATTCAGATGCATAGACATCAGCAAAAAATTACAAGCCATACTAGGAAACAGAAAGAGATGGTCCAGCCAAAAGAACAAACCAAATACCCTGAAGAGATATAGAATTTAATACAGTTAATCAGTGATAATCACACATCTTTCCTAAATCAAAGAATTTAAAGAAAATGTGACTAAGGAAATAGAGGATATTAAGAAGACACTGGGAGAGCATAAAGAACAATTTGAAAGCCTGCAAAGAAAAGTAACAGCTGTTATGGCTGACACTATAGATGATATTAAAAATAGGTTAGAGGTACGTAAGAACAGATTTGAATTGTCTGAAGACAGAATTAGTGATTTTGAAGGCAGAACTTCTGAACTGGAAAAGACAGGAGAACAGAAAGAGAAGAGAATGGAAAAAATGTAACAGTCTCTCAGGAATGAATGACAATGCAAAATTCAAAAACATTTGCGTTTTTCATGTCCCAGAAGGAGAAGAGAATGGAAAAGGGGCAGAAAGAATATTTGAGGGAATAATGACCAAAAACTGCCTAACCCTTGTGAAGGACATAAATATCAATATTCAAGAAGGGCAACAGACTCCAAACAGAATAAATCTGAATAGACTTACCCTGGGAAAACTACTATTCAGAATGACAATTATCAGAGATAAAGAAAGGATTCTGAAAGTAGCAGGAGAAAAGCAAAGCATCACATACAAGGAAAACTTGATAAGATTAAATGCCAAACTCACATCAGAAATCTTGGAGAAGAGAAGAAATTGGTCTGATGTATTTAAGTTACTGAAAGAGAAAAATTGTCTGCCAAGAATTCTGTACCAGGCAAAGCTGTCCTTCAAAAATGAGGGTGAGTTCAAAGTCTTCACAGACAAACAAAAACTGATAGAATATGTTACCAAAAGACCAGGTTTGCAAGAGATATTAAAGGGGATTATACAGCCTGAAAGGAAAAAAACAAGGGTGAGAGATTTGGGGAAGAGTTTAGAAATGAAGGTTATCAGGAAGGGTAAACTAAAGGATAAGAAGACAGACAATAGAATGATATGACAACAGAGAACTGAAGGACAAAATAGATGAAGTTAGTAATGCCTTTACAGTAAAAACACTGACTGTTAATGTATTGACCTCCCCAATCAAAACACATAAACTGATAGAATGGATTAAAAAATTGTGAGCTGCCTATATGTTGTCTACAAGAAACCTACCACACTCATAAAGACACAACCAGGTTAAAAGTGAAATGTTGGAAAAAAGTATTCCTTGCAAATAGTAACCAAAAAATGAGCTGGAGTAGATCAGAAAAATGTAAAATAACAACCTTATAGTTTATGAACAATAATGAACAGTGCAACTGGCAAATTGTTCCTGCAATCAGTATTCTATAATTTTTTCAAACACTTGCTTTTAATTGAAGAGGACTGGAGAAAAGATATGTTTTTGGATACTTCATTTTCTTTAACACTTTCTTATTCATTCACACTCTTTAATTAAAATAATCTATCTGGATCAATAATGGTTTAGCATGACCACTGTTGAACAAAATTTTGAGGTTTTCTCCCTCTTAAAATTGAGTTGGCAAATCGTTACCTGCTGTAATTCATTCTAATAAGATATGAAGAATTCCCAAATAGGAATTTGATTTTCTAGAAAGAATTATGACATAAATGGAAACAAAATAACTGAATCAATATTTGTTTCATTTTTAGATATTATGTCTAATAGAGCTATAATATAAAAATTAGAATTGTTATAATTAATTTCTATTATATTTGAATTATTATTTACATTTATAAATGTTTGTTGCTATGCTATCTATTTTTTCATAATTGACTATATTAAATCTAATCTGGCCATGAACTCTCTTTTAAAATTTGTAATTTCTTTCAATGTACTTTTCTATTTATTTTACAATTTTACAATAAAGGGCTTTTTAACAGCTAAAAAAAAAGCCATTTATTGTACATTTTGGGTAGATCATGTTATGAGAATACATCTCAATAAAACTGCTTAATGAACAAATAAGTAATTGGGTTAGAATAGCCAGAAATAGCACCTATGTACAGCAGGGGAAAGTGAGAAATTGAGAGGTGAGGAATTTTCTTGTTTGTCTGTTTTTTGTTTATTATTATTATTATTGAAATAATGAACATACTTTAATAATGTTTGACGTGATGAATGAACAACTATATTATTATACCAAATATCATTGGCTGAACATTTTGGATAAATTGTATGCTTTATTAATTAATATGTATTAATAAAATTGATTTGTTTAAAAAAATTGTACACCAGGATCAAGTGGGATTTATCCCAGGCTTGCAAGAATGTTCAACATAAGACAATCAATTAATAGTTTCAAGATAGATATAAATTTGAGAACTACCAACAAATGATGGTATTTTAAGGCATTAAACTGAATGAAATCAATTATGATGAAAGTATAGATAGAAGAGATCCAACAGATGAATTTATGTTACTTTAATGACATAAATGACACTTAAAAAAACTAGTAAATACATAATTGTGTGGAGTAATTTGGATGTTTATTGGCCTTTGCACAAATTCTAGTCTCCAATAGAACAGTGAAGAAAGGGAAATTGAACTTATTGAGAATTGTAGCATGATATTCTCTGACACACTACATAAAATAAATAATTAAGCTCCTCTTATCCTCCTTATGTAACAATATACTTCCTTCCAGAATTATAAAATGTTTGTCAATTTTATTTCCATGTCAAATATAACTCTTGTCCCTAAACCTTCTAAAATGGAAGTTTATCATATTTACACAAGAAAATTCAGTTAATTCTTTCAGAATAAAGGATCATTTTTGTATAACTGAGGTTTCTGCCAAGATGTTTTAGAGAAATGGTAGCTATCTAAACATAGCATTTTAATGAACTTTTTAATTTCTTACTTGATATGTTTATCCAATAATCTAATATTGCATATATAGACTTTTTCTTTGAAACTGAACAAATGTTATGTATGTTAATGTTACAAGATATTACTATCAGGCAATTAAAAAAAAAGAAGGAAAACATTGTGCTAAGTGAAAGAAGCAGACACAAAGTACTACATATTGTATGATTCCCTTTATATAAAATGTAAATATAAATCAATTTATAAAGATGGAATTAAATCAGTGGTTAGGTAGGACTAGAGAAGAAGAGAGGGATTGAAGGCTGACTGCTAAGGGGTGTGAAGTTTTTCTTTTTGGAGTGATGAAATTATTCTAAATTTTTTGTGGTGATGAATCCACAACATTGTGATTATACTAAGAGCCAATGATTGTACAATTTGGTTAGACTGTATGATATGTGAATATGTGTCAATAAAACTGGTCTTTAAAAATCTAATACCTTAAAGCTATGCTACAAAATAACAAAATATTTGTGAATGATAAAAGTTCTTCCTTTGCTAGAATTATGCAATGGAAGAACTTTTATCAATGATGTAAAGGCAGTGGCCACCAGAAGTTCTGATGGGGAGGAGAGGGCAGAATAAGTGTAATATGCAGGACTTTGGAATTGCCCTGGATGACATAGGAATGATGAATACCGCACACTATATATTTTGTCATAACCTACAAAATTATGAAGGACAGAGTGTAAACTATAATGTAAACTATAATCCATGGTTAGTAGCAATGCTTCAATATGTGTTCATCAATTGTAAACAATGTATCACACTAATGAAAGATGTTGGTAATGAGGGAAAATGTGGGAGGGGATGCGGGTGGGGCATATGGTAACCCCTATATTTTTATGTAACATTTATATACTCTAAATCTTTAAAAATAAAAAAATAAAAAATAAATGTATGTGAAACTACCATCACAGAGTTTTAATCTTAGGCATGCTTGGCTATTTTTATGCAAAGATGATGCTATATTAAGAGCAAAAAAGCAGAATCACTTCCTTCTTAGCATGTTCTAGATAAAAACAATAAAAAGAATATAAGCTTTTTAAAGACAGTCTCCCATTAGGGTTCTCACTTCTTTGTGGTTGTTTGTTTGTTTTGTTCTCCCTCACCTCCAGTGGTAAGCACTAGAATCCAGTCTATAATCATTAGAAGAGACTTCTTAGTTAAAACACCATTAAATAACACAAGCAGAAAATATTCCTTAATATATTAAATTCCTTAAAATATTCCTAGAACTTCATGATGGTAAGGAAAGAATTGGCTGCTTTGACTGAATCCAACATCCTAGAGCTTGAATTTTCCATTTTGCTATGCAATGAATTGAAACGTAAGTACATACAAAATCCATAAAGGATGTGCTACAAAATTATGATATAAAAATGTTGTTAACTTTTGTCAGGAAAATAGTGGAAGACTTTAAACAATATAGACAAAATTATGTGCATCTTGTGGGAACTATATATTCCCTCGTTGCCTCAAACCAACTCCTTGACAGTGATTCTTTGTTTCAAATCTCACTAATTATTTCTTTCTGATATATGTGCAAAAAATACCTACTTCATGCCTTCCTTATTACTGCACTGATGGGATTCTCGCTTACAAATCTAAGCCCTCTTTGTGCATCTGTATTACTACAACACTTTGCCTTCTCTTAAACCCTGGGAATGATGGTGTTTCATTCTCTTTGGCAGAAAGAGCCACTTAGATTTTTGGGTCTAACATGAAAATAGAATCCCTCGAGATATTCTTTGTGTTATGCCATTAAACTTCCTCCTAGCAACAACAGTAGTTTAGAAATACTATTATGCAATTTACTCACTCCCAAAGTCTTTAGTACAAGATGAAAAAATTGACATGAGTTTTCAGTCATCCTTCCTTCCTTCCTTCTTGCCAGACACGGAAATGTCTGTCCATAGAGTTTCCTCAAGTGTTTGGGCAGTGTGCCAGGACATCAAACCTTGAAGTTAGAGAGCATGAAACTATGAGGGTCAAATACCAATGCATGATACAAAGTGCTACCAGATTGGAAGCAGGCAAATAATTAGACGTCTAATCAATAGAACAAACCAAACTAGGCAAAACAGCGGATCCTGATTTGAAATCAACCAAGATTAATGCCAAGAGGACATGATGGTAGACAATTTCCATGCAGACAGTGGTGAGAAGGCAGCAGAATCTAGACAAAACAGCACAGGGCTGTGGGTTCTTTTTATCCGATTCAAAAGGACTCGGAATGGATGTTTGGGAAGTGTTTTTGGGTAAATGGCAGAATTCATTGTGTTGGTTTCATATTTCTTTTTTGACTCCTTAAGCAAGGAAACTATCTCAATATTAAGATATCAGGGTGAGGCGTACTATGAGAGTTAAAATCTAATGATGTGACAAGCCAGTCTGAAAGCACAGTTCTTCAATATGAATAGTCAATTCTAAAACATAGTGCTAATGTTTCTCTCCTATAAGCTACCCTGGGTAGATTTTAGGGTATCTGAGTATTTTGTAACCTTTCATTTCCAAGATAAATTTGAGCAGCAATGATTAAAGGAATTTGCATGTCTTACAAAATACTGTTGACAATTTTCAGATATAACTAAGATCTTATGAATAAAAAGATTTTGGTACTATCATATTCATATAAACACAAAATTGTATGCTACTTTTTTTGTGTGTTTATACGTTTTTTTTTTCTTTAAAGATTTATTTATTTATTTCTCCCCCCTCCCTCCACTGTCTGCTCTTTGTGCTCTTTGTGTCCATTCACTGTGTGCCCTTCTGTGTCTGCTTGTGTTCTTATTAGGTGACTCCAGAAACCGATCCTGGGACCTTCTGGAGTGAAAGAGAGGCAGTCCTGGGACCTTCTGGAGTGAAAGAGAGGCAGTCATTCTCTTGTACCACCTCAGCTCCCTATTCTGCTACATCTCTTATTGTTTCCTCTGTGTCTCTTTTATGTTGTGTCATCTAGCTGTGCCAGCTCTCCACATTGGCTGGCACTCCTGCACAGGGTGGCATTCCTGTGCAGGTTGCATTCCCATGCATGGTGGCCTGCATGGACTGGCACGCCACATGGGCCAGTTTGCCTTCACTAGGAGCCCCAGGCATTCAACCCTGGACCTCCTATATCGTAGACAGGAGACCAACCACCCAAGCCACATCCGCCTCCCAATTACTTTTGTCTTTATAGGTCAGAAAGAGTCAGTATATTTCTTGGGTACCATATTAACATTTGCAATGTTCAGTTCATCTGTAAGTGTCATAAGCAGCGTGTTTACCTTGTTTTATTTATTTATATTTTAAAATATCTCCCAGCTATGACCATTTGCATTTGAATAAAATTTAGGTTTTTCAAGTTGAGTGAAAAGAGAGTAAGATTCAGAGATATTTTATAATTTATAAAATATATTTCCTTTTCTTTGGAAAAAATAGAAAAATACCCAACCATCATATGCATATTCTTTAAGACTGTGTATGAAAGAATAAGAATTTATTTTAATTCAAATTTTAATTAATTCTAATTGCCTTATTCCATCGTATTTTATTATTTTGTTTAGTGTTACTTTATTTTATTTCTGAGACAGGAAAAGAAACGTTTCCTACTTGTGTCCAATTATCATTGAAAGGCTTGTCTTCTACCCTGGATTCTCATTAATTTTGCCACAACAATACTGTTCTCCAATTCCTGAATCTCACAGTAATATGGAGGGCTTCTGAGTTTACCAGATGGAGCTCCTTATTTAATGATTTGTTGAAGGACGGGAATCACTCCTCTCCCTCTAGGATGTGAGCAATCTCTTGCCCTGGGAAGCCAACATTCCAACAGCCAAGGAAGTAAGAGGCCAAGATCTGAATTAAATATTAAGTATTAAATCACATCCTGGCAAGATGACGCTAAAAGTGCCTGTTGAACCATTGAGTCAATTGTTGGAAAATAACAACGTTGCTGGAAACGTGAGCATTTGACTTTCAGTCATAGCTGTCTGTACTTCTTTTAGCAGAAATGAAGACCACACTGCCTTCACTCCCTTAGCCAGCTCCCTTACTCAGCAAGGGGACAAGAAGGCGTAGAGGGAAAATAAAGACCAACATCACAGATAGTAAAACAGGTTTATATGTTTATCAGGAAATAGTCACCAGAAGACAGAAGAGTATTAGGGAATGGTGTGGTACTACCACGGCCAAAAAAAAAGTTTGAGGGGAATACTGCGCTCATAAAAATAATCATATTGGATTATGATTATTCCAACATAATCACAGTAGTGGAGCTCACCCAAGAACATGCATTCATATTAGTTATGGAGGAATATTTCTCTTTTTTGTGAAAGAAGTATATTTATATTGCAAAATAGTATTTGAACCACATATCTGACCATTCTGGTCATTTGCTATAAACAAGAAATAATTGTTTGGGGTCAGCACAAACAATAATTCATGTATCCAAAGCTCAATTATGTCATTCAAAGGATAGGCTCACAGTCATTCAATTTCTATCTACATAGGTTTATGTCACTGTTATTTTATAACAATAAAAATTATTTAATTACTGAAATGTATGGTTTGTTTATGAATAATTATATAGCTCTTAATTTTAGCTCTTGTTTAGTGATGATCAGTTATTTGAGTATTTAACTAAAGCAAGAACATACTTTTTGTCTGAGAGGCAGTTTAGACTTTGAAATAAATTAGAAGTATCTATATTCAAATCTTTGCTAAATCATTATTTGATAGCAAGTTACTTTAAATAGGCTTAATTTCCTCATCCATCAACGTAGAATTTTTTTTTAAATGTGGAGATTAGTGAGTACTACTAATATAATAGATTTTATGTTTCTGGTGTGCAACAAATGCTCAATATATACAATGTGGTAGTTGTTATTATTTTGTAATTGCATAGAGAAGTAGGATTGTGGTAAGATTGTATATTACTTTTATATTGCTGCTTTGAAAAATTGCCAAAACATAAGTGACTTAAAACCAAACAAGTTCATTATCTCATAGTTCTCTGTCAGATGTTCAACTCTGGGTTAAAATCAAGGTGTTGGCAGGGTTGCATTCCTTGTTGGAGGCTCGAGAGTAGAATCTCTTTCCTTACCTTTTCCAACTTCTAGAGGTCACTAACTTTCTTTTGCTAGTAATCTTTCTTCGTCTTCAAGGCCAGCAAAATTCAGGTTGATTGCTTATGCTGCCATCTCTCTAGTTCTCTCTCTCTCTCTCACTCTCTCTCTCTCTCTCTCTCCACACCAGTAATCCTCCCCTGTAGCAGTTGTGATTTTTCTGCAATCCAAAACCTCCCCCTAAACAAAGCCAAAATATATAAATAAATAAAAATAATAAAAATACAAAATACGAAATAAATAAAGTTTGTTTGCTTTGTGTCTTTCATCCCTGTAAGATTAGGGCTTTGACTGGGCCGCTTCAGTAGGGTGTTCAGTTCCCACCTCTTGGTGGGTGGGGACTCACAGATAAAAGGCATGGCAAAGGACAGAGTTAGGGTTTGTTGATATTGCAGTTTTGATATTGGAGTTTGATGCTGAAGTCTTAAGCTGGACCACCGGGAAGTAAGCACACAGAGGAAAGAGAAGTAAGCCCTGGGAAGAGAGGCACACTGAGCCCAGGATGAAGCACACCCTGGGAAGAGAGGAAGCGTGAGCCCACGCAGACATTGGCAGCCATCTTAATCCAACTCCTGAAAATAGACTTTGGTGGGGGAAGTAAATTACGCTTTATGGCCTGCTATCTATAAGCTCTTACCCCAAATAAATACCCTTTGTAAAAACCAACTGATTTCTGGTATTTTGCATGAGCAGCCCTTTCGCTGACTAACACAATGGGTATGGTACATTTGTTACAATTGACAAGCAAATATTGCAGCATTACCACTAACCATGGTAAGTGGTTTGTATTATGGTTCACATTCTGTACCGAATACTTTTATAAGGTCTGACATAATGACCTTTATCTGTCATTGCAAGCTCATGCAGAACAATTCCAATGCCCTAAAACTGCCCCATGCTCCATCCATCTTCCCTCCCCCTCCACTCAGAACCCATGGTAGCCACTAAGTCACAATTTTTGAAGAATAAGGTTCATGTTGCATGCATTAATACTGAGGACCTAACATATTGGTCTATCTTCTTTTATTAAGCACCATGTTCTGCATAGCAGGGCTCCCCAAATGGGAGTTTATTTTCTTGTTCATTTTGTGGGTCTCTACCCACTGTGATAACATCCTATGTCAAGATGAATGCTTTCATATTCCATAGAGGCCTGCCCCAGCTGTGCCCTTTCCCACATATCCCCCCACCTGGCCGCCTGGCCTCATCAACCTTCCCCTGCTGTATTTGCTAAAAGAACATTTAGTTTTCTGCCTCCCTCTTCCACTTTTAAGAATTCTTGTGATTATACAGTTTCCACCCACATAATCCAGGTTCATCTCCCTCTTTTAAGGTCAGCTGATTAACAACCTTAATTCCAATGGCAACATAAAATCCCCTTGTCAGGTAACCTAACATAGTCATAGGTTCTGATGATTAAGTCTTGGACAGCTCCACAGGCCTTTATTCTGCCTTCTTCAGATAGGAGTCCTGCTATAAGCAGAGCCTAAATTGTGCAAATACAAAATCAGAAATGGGTTTCAGAGAGTCATTCTAATTGTTTATTTTTTGAATCATTTTTGAGAAATGCAATTTGTTCTAGTTATAAACTGAAGTGTTACAAAATCAAATTCCTTCTTCTTTTATGACTGAATCATGATTCCATTTTCGAGTGATGCCTCTAAATTTCCCGCTCATCAATAATCTGCCTACCATAATTATATATTCCCACCTAACACATCTGTCCTTTCTTAGTGTAAATCAATATTAATCTCATTTTGGTGCTTTTGCTGGATCAAAAATAGGAATGCAGTTTTTCCCTTTCCCTTTTTTGAACTGAACTTGAGCAAGCCTCAGGGAAAAAGAAATCTATTTGATTTATATATTTACAGAACATAGCAAAGGGGAAAATGAAATTCAGTCACCCTTTAAGTAAAACAAATAACTTAAATTTTAGTTGTCCATCAGGATACATAAGCCCCTCCCTTTAATATTCAAAATAATGATCATTAACATTGATGAATCACTGATACTAATTGATAACAAGAAATAAGTTTTGTTCTAAATTTTGAAAATTAAATTGGTTAATGGACATTAAGGAGGCATTCAGTTATACCTGAGAAACTTCCCTCCAAGCAAGTTCTGTCTGCAGGCAAAGGTCAACAAGTCACAAATCTTATCCCATGCCCACTGTAAATAATACCTTTAACTTTTGTATCCATAACTTTTTGGTAGCTGTCTCATCCTGACAAATAAAGGGCTTTTAGATACTTTAGCCAGACTGAAAAATCCTAATGCAGAAATTGATCAAAATCCAAAATTCTTTGTGGTGTGAAGAATTCTGTAGTCTAAGACAGCTACTGCCATGTGGGAAATGATTACTGAGAAATGGGGCGGCAGGGGGGGAGGGGGAAGCCCTTTAAATTAATTTGATTTTCTCATCAACCATTAAAAGCTGATACCCCTGGGTAAGATTGATTTAGAAATTTGAGACATGTCTCTAGATTAATGTTACTGAATGACACAAACGAGTAGGTTTTACTTTTGCTTCCTCAGTAGGTAGGTGATTGCTCTGATTCTTACAGCATCCTTTGAATAAAACCTCCATGTTTAGCTCAGTGCTTTTCAAGAGTAAATGTGTGTATGAATCACCCTGGAATCTTGCTAAAGTGCAAGTTTTGATTCCATGAGAGGCCCATGAGTCAGCATTTCTGGCAAACTCCTGATGTTACAGCAGGTCTGTCAGCAATAACCATTGCTCCATTGCTCCACGGATTTCTCTACTTCTCTTTCTGTTAAACGTCCTTCAAGTACTTTGTCTTCCCCAGCTCTGTTCTATACTCTCCATAATAATAATGTAATAACAATATGTAAGTCATAGTCAATTTTCATCATGGATTTTATAACAAATATTGATTATATTTAACTCGAAGGGAATGTGGTTGGCATCTACCTTTTTAAAAAGAATTGTTTGGTGTTTTATTTTATAAATCTTCTTTCCAAGACTTTCTGATTTCAAATGTTAAGCCATTTTATGTTTTTATCTCTTACTATTTTAATCATTACAAACCAGATACATTTGAATATGTATCATGTATTATGCAGTATACTAGTTCCTGGGAATCAAAGGTGAATATGTCAATTTTATTGTTTTTAAAGATCTTTCTACTAAACAAAAAAGTCAGGGACATATACAGATATTATGTCTGATGGGAAGAGGGGAGAGGGGGAGGGAGGGAGTTGATGTCCCATGATAAGTGACCTTTAAAATGTGCCTCAATGAAGTATAAGATTTTGCCAGGTGGCAGCATTAAAAGTAATAAAACTTAGCTGGTGTTTATGTGTGATGAATCTGGACTCAGATGGGATCTTCCTTCATAAGACTTTCATGCTAATGTGCTGGAGGTGCAGTTAATGTTGGGGTTTAAGATATATTTAGGGGATTTGAATCTCTGGACTGACAATGTGATAGCCAGGTCCTGAGCCTCAACAGACTCCAGCACCTACAACCTGATTTATTGGACTTACCACACTCAGCTAAGATGGAGTTGAAGAAGGACAACCACCACACCATGGAGCCTAGAGTGATTACAACTGAAAGTGGGAGGATTGCATCCAGCATCCATGTGGAATCTGAGCCTCCTCTTGACATAGAGGTGCAATGGACACAACCAATCCAATGTCCACATAGAAGAGGTGGCATTGGATTGGGAAAAGTGGACATAGTGGCTGATGGGTATGGGGAAAGGCAGGAAGAGATGAGAGGTGGAGGCATCTTTGGGACATGGAGCTGCCCTGGATGGTGCTTCAGAGGCAATCACCAGACATTGTAAATCCTCACAGGGCCCACTGGAATGGAATGGAGGAGAGTATGGGCCATGATGTGGACCATTGACTATGAGGTGCAGAGGTGCCCAAAGATGTACTTACCAAATCCAGTGGATGTGTCATGATGATGGGAATGAGTGTTGCTGGGGGGGGGGGAGAGGTGGGGTGGGGGGGTGGGGTTGAATGGGACCTCACATATATATTTTTAATGTAATAGTATTACAAAGTCAATAAAAAAAAAAAGTAATAAAACTTAGCAATCAATACACATAATGAAATGTAACTTTTATTGAGGACCTAAGATGAACTAAGAAACAGTGTTGTGCAGGGACAATGCCAGAAGATAAATCTGTAAAGTTATACATAGTTGACATGACATTTCTCCATTTGTAGTTAACACATCTTAGAGTTTAAGGAAAGGAAGACTTTTTGGATCTTACTGCAATAACTTCTGGTATGGGAACCTTCTCCACATTTACTATAAGTTCTTGACTATCTTTAGAACACTAGAATTGGGATTAGAGAACATGGATGTATTACAGATATCTTTTAATATTGTTAAGCTTTCATTCATTGGTATATAACTAAATTCCTCTGGAACAAATATTACCAACAGGTTTTTGCTATGAGAAAAGTAGTACAGAAAAACAATTAAAAGCATGGGGTCTAGAGTAAGACTGCCTTGGTCTGAAACCTGGATTTCACTTTTCCTAGCTTTATAATTTTGGTAATTTGCTTAATCTCTCTGTGTCTTGGTTTCCTTATCTAATGTGATCTATAGTGGGTCTATAGTAATGGTGGCAGTACCTTTCTCATATCATTGTTGTAAAGCTAGGATAGATTGAAAAAAGACCACAAATTCCTTACATCTCTGGATGTATGCCCTTTTGCAGTAAGCCTTTCCTGCTTCTCCTAAGAAGAGATAAGAGTCTATTTCTCTACCTGTTGAATCTGAAACCTCCATAGGAATAAATACACTCTAGCTGACTAGAAAAGGCACATGGTAGAAAACCAAGCCTCCTTGAAAGTTATCTTGCCAACCGTCAGCATGAGTGAGGCTGTCTTAGATCACCCAGCTTCAGCTGAGCCATCAGCTGACTGCAGCCACATGCATGGGCCCAGTAGAAGAACTGCTCAGCTAAGCTCTGCCCAAACAGACAACCTACAGAATCATGAGTTATAAAATAATTGTTTTAAGCCATTAAAGTCAGTGATTAGCAAACTATGACTTATGGGTCGAATTTGGTCAGCTGCCTATTTTTGTAAATAGTGTTTTGTTGGAACACAGCCATGCTCATTTATTTGCACATTATTTATGTCTACTTTTATGCTACAATGGCATAGTTGAGTAGTTGTGAGAAAGATTGTTTGACTTGAAGAACCTAAAATATTTATTCTCTGACCCTTTACTGAAAATACTGACTCCTGCTCTAAGTTTTGGGGGTAGCTGAATACAGTATAAAGGCTAACAGCCATAAGAACTATGGTGATTTTAAATTATAGCTGCAGATTCTTTCATACTCTTCTCATTGAAAGGTGGGACTATGTCTCCATTCTTGACTAATGAGCAGGCATGTGACCGTCTCAACTGATAGAGTGTAGTGACATTGATAGTCTGACTTCTAAAGCTGAGAAATAAAGAGATCATGTAGCACCTGTCTTATTTGAACCAATCTCTGTGACCTCTGAGCCACCCTAAATGAAGACTGACAACTCCAAGGTCTTTGTGCCGACAGGAAGCCCAAGTCATTTGAGAGGTCATGTGTAGGCAGAGACAGTTCCGACTGTGCCCATCTCTGAGCACTCCCTCTGATAACTTCAGTTCCCAGTCTGAGTATTTCCAGGCATTTGAGGACCCAGATATTGTGAGCAGAGACAAGCAAACCTCTTTTTGGCCCCATCCAAATTTTGAACCCACAAAATGCATGACCACGTAAAAGACCATTATTTTACTCCACTAAATTTGGGGTATTTTTCCACTCTGCCAAAGATAACTAGAACAAAGAAAACAGGAGGTAATCTTTGTAAATTACTCAGAAAAATTCCTGGCTCAAATTGGATTCAGCAAATGCTATTTTTCTTATCACTTTCAGAAATACTCCATCATTGTACAGGAAGATGGAAGAAAAGAAAGCCAAGTGGCAACCATATGGGCTTTGGGAATATACTGTCAAGGTCCACATCCTGACTTCATCACTTATTAGATCTACAATCTTTTGTAAGTTTTCTCTGCAATAGGGATGAGGACAATAAAATTTCTACCTTAAAGTGTGCCATTGATGATTATTGAATTACAGAAAACACATATAAGAGGGTCTGGCACAGAGTCTGAGCTTTAAAATGATGTTCGTTACCATCTGTGAGCTCCAGTGTATTGTGGATGTTCTCTTTATCTTCTACTAAATCCTCTATGATATCTCTTCATTCCCCTTTATTCCAGAAATTATAATACTTGTTCTCTTTCTATTTCTTTTTAATTCTTTGTAAGTACTCCTTATTTGATTTGATATAATTGGTTATACAAAATCAAAGCCATCTTTTCCTTAGGGGTTATGGTTTGAAGTACTATGTGCTCCAGAAAAAAACCAAGTTCTTAAATTGAATCCAGTCCTGTGGATGTGAGCCCATTGTAGATAGGACATTTTGGTGAGGTTTCTTCAGTTAAGGTGTAATCCAGCCCAATCAAGAATGGTCTTAATCTTACTACTGGAGTCCTGTATGGTGGAATGAAATTCAAAAAGAGAGAGAGAAAGACACAGAGGGAAGCAAGAACATAGACATTGATGGAAACTAGAAAAGAAGGGAGAGAGACCAAGGGATGGCACCATGTGCCTCGTCATTGTCTAGCTAAGAGCCAAGAATTGCCATACCCAGAAGGCCACAGTTTTTGGGGAGAAAGCATCACCCTGACGAAGCCTTGATTTGGAATTTTTCCTAACCTCAAAATCATCAGCAAGTAAATTCCCAATATTTAATGTGACCCATTTCATGATATTTGAACAATCAAAGAAACTAAAACATTAGGCAACTTGAACATAGTACAGACTAGGTTCTTTGTATCCAGCCAGCATAAGCATCAAAACTTATATGCAGAGTCTTCTGGTTTAATGCACATGGTTAGAGCTGGCTTTGGTAACTTGGCACAATTACCTTTTGGCCACTTTAGTTTGCTCCATTTCAAAGAGTGTGGGCTATGGTGTGGACCATTGACCATGAGGTGCAGCAGTGCTCAGAGATGTATTTACCAAGTGCAATGAATGTCTCATGATGATGGAGGAAGTTGTTGTTATGGGGAGAGGAGTGGAGTGAGGAGGGTGGGGGGTATATGGGGACCTCATTTTTTTTTTAATGTAACATTGAAAAAATAAATAAAGACAAAAAAAAAAAAGCCATACCCTTCTTGTAGTATTCTAGAGTTAACCATGTTTTAGAATAAAGTTGTAGTTATGAACAGAATTGCATTATGTGACAGGCCAATTTCTCTTTCCAGGATGTGACTATAATTTTACAAGGTTGCTCAGTGCCATGCAGATTGCAACTGAGAGAATAACATGGAAGGAATTAGGTGTAACATCTTTTCTCACCTGTTTTAACAAGGGCAGATTTGTGCCTACATCTGCTGGATTCAGTTTTAAGGTGGTAGGATATATTTTTCATAAGATAGTGATCTCTGTAATTCCTGTTCATATACTAAATTCATATCCTAGAAATCTGTTGAAAATTATCAAAAATAAACCATTCTGAAAATTGTTATTGGCCTTGGCTTTATATCAAGGTGTGTAATTAAAACACAAATCAAATGTAAACTGTTTCTTCATGTCCTTTAATAAATTTTCACAAAGCCAGCAGTCAACTATTTTGGATATATAATGGTACAAACAGAAAATATATAACCATCAAAACATACCAATTCTAGAAATAAAAACTTCACTTCCTCTGTCTTTCAGATTATAAATAATGTCATTTCTTTTCTATTTAAATGGAAATATATCTTTGTTGTTTCATTTTTGCCTATAAATTTTGAAATCAATTTTATTAAGATATACTTTACCTATAATAATATGTACTCATTTTAAGAGTACATTGCTTTAAATGTTAAAAATTGTATGCATCTGGGTAATCACCAACACAGCCCAGAAGATTTCTGTAATTCCATAATGTTCCCTCATGCTCTTTTTCAGTGAGACCTTGACCTGCTTCCAGCCTCAGCCAGCAAATGAACTAGTAATGTCACTGTAGTGTTTTTCTAGAGGAATCAAATTGTATGTACTCTTTTGTGCCTGGATTCTTTTGCTCAGAATAATATTTTTGTGATTCATCCTTGTACATTTTGTCATTAATTCATTCTGCTTTATTGCTGAGCAGCATTCCATTGTATAAATATAACATTATTTATTCATCTGTTAATAAGCATTTGTGGTATTTCCAACTTTTGCTAGTAGAAATAAAACTGCTATGAACATTTAGCACAAATCTCTGTGTAATCATAGGTTTGTCTTCTGTCTTAGGGAAATGTCTATAGTGAAATTGCAAGGTCTTATAATAAGTATATATTTAACTTTATTTGAAACTGTAAAAATAGTTTCCAAACTGATGATACCAATTAAAATTCCGAACAGCAAAGTCTGAGAGTACCATTGGCTCCATATCTTCTCCAACGATTGGAATTATATGTTTGGTTTCTAAAAAGTTTAGCCGTTCAGTAAATGTTTTAATTTTATGTAACTATGGCTTTAATTTGTATTTCCTTATTAAGTAATGATGTAAGCATATTTCTATGTATTAACTGGTCACATGTACATCCTCTTTTGTGAAGCATTTATTCAAATCCTATATATAAACTGAAAATATTTTTGTTGTTTACTTTTCATTCCTTAATGGTATCTTTGAAGAACAGAGTTACCAATTTTGGTAAAGTGCAGTTTACTACCTTTTTACATTTTGTGGTTAGTGTCTTTGTTTTTTTTCCTCCTAAGAAATCTTTACCTAACTCAAGTTCACAAAGATTTTCTCCCATATTTTCTTCTAGATATCCTTAGTTTCAACAATTAACTTTATGTATATGATTAATTTCAAATTACTCTTTGTATTTAAGTGAGTTGAAGATCAAGGATCATATTTTGCAAATGGAAATCTAATTGTTACAACAATTCCCTTTTGAATTGTTTGCCTAAAGTCGATTGACCAAATATATATGAGGCAATTTTTAGACTCCCTATTCTGTTCCATTGATTTATTTGTCTGTCTTAATGCCAACACCACACTTGCATTGATTAGTTTACCTTGACAGTAAGTTTTAATATCAGGTAGTACTAAGTCCTCCAACTTTGTTGTTTTTCAATATTGTTTTAACTATTCTGGATTCTTTGACTTTACACATGAATTTTTAGGGCAGTTTGTTAATTTCTAAAAAAAAAAAAACTAGAATATTTAAGTTTTGATTTTGATTAGGATTGCAATATATTCACAGGGTATTTAGAGGCATGAGCCAGCATGGGTCTCTACCCTCTGGCTGGGTCTGATATAAACAGAGACAGAGAGAAAGACAGAAAAAGGAAGCTACCATTTTTTATCCTGCCATATGAGAGAGAACTCCAGGTTCATCTACAGCTGCAGAAAGTCAGAGAAGTGTTGAGAGACAGTGAGAAGAGGCCTAGTAAAAGACAAGCCCTATGCCTGTTTGTCCACAGCTGAGCTGCAGTAGATGATAGATTCTGGAAGGGAAAGTAGAGAGCTTGGTAGAGATTGACCACCATCTTGTTTCACAGTGTGGCAGCTGACTTTAGTGAGAAAGCATCTCTGATGATACCTTGATTTGGACATTTAATGGTCTTGGAATGGTAGGTTTTAGCCTAAATAAAATTCCCATTATAAAAAACCAACCCATTTTTGGCACTTTGTATCCACAGTACTGTGGCAAACTAAGACAACCTATGTAAATAAAGATAGGTCAAGGATTGGATGACTCAATGTTCTTAAGATGTCAATTCTCTCACTGACGTAGTCCATTCAAAATGATCTCATGCCCATAGGAATGTATTAGTTAAAAAACTCTTGGGGGGGAGGGAGATTCATAAAAAAACTGTCACAAGTGTCTAATTTCTCTCAACATTGTTTTGTAGTTTTCAGTGTACAGGACTATTGTATTTTGTTAAATTTATCTTTAAGTATTTCAATGTTGTAGATGCTATCATAAATGGTACTATATTTAAAATTTTATCTTTGATAGTTCATTACAATTGTATAGAAATACAATTGAATTTTGTATATTGATCTTGTATCTTTCAACTTTGCTAATCTCGAATATTTGCTCAAGTAGCATGGGAGCTTTTCTTGTAGATATTGTAGAATTTTCTACATATACAATTATTGTCTTCTGCAAATAAAGGCAATTATACTTCTTTCCCATATGACTTTATTTATTTTGCGTGTAGCCTTACCTACTAGACATTCAAGTACAACATTGAATATTAATTAAAATAGTATTTCTCACCTTCTTCCTAAGGTGTGGAGGGGATGGGGGTGAATTCTGATGAGTGGAGAAAAGCATTCGGTCTTTTGTCAGTAAGTCTGAGACTAACTGTAGGTTTTCTTAGATGTGCTTTAAAAAGTTGAGGAAGTTCCCTTCGATTCATAATATATATAGCGTATATGGTTTGCTCTTTTTAAAAATCTTAATTGGATGTTAAATTTTGCCAAATGCATTTGCCACATCTATGGAGAAAAATATTTTTTCTTATTATTTGATTATAATTGTATGTGATTTTGAGATCTTTTTGGATGTTAACCAATCTTGCATTCTTGAGGTAAGTCCCACTTGTTTGCTATATGTTATCAGTTTTACATTATGCAGGATTTGACTTGCAAACTTTTTGTGAAGGGTTTTATATCTGTGCTCATGAGAGATATTGGTCTGTAGTTTTCTTTTCATGTGATGTCTTCATCTGGTTTGGGTATCAGGGTAATGCTGACCACATAAAATGAGGTGAACATTATTCCTTCTTATCCTATTTCCTGCAAGAGCTTATGTAAATGGATATTATTCTTTTATTAAATGTTGGATGTAATCATAATTGAGTCCATCTCACCTGATGTTTTCTTTGTGAGAAGGTTCTTTAAATTAAGAATTCAAATTTTTAAAATAGATTTGGGTCTATTGAAGTTTTCTATTTCTTCTTATAACTAATTATGATAATTTATGAATTTATGTCTTTCAAGGAATGTGTTCATTTCATCAAATTTGTCAAATTTATTTACATGTAATTGTTTATTCCTCTCCTATTTTTAATAACTTTTAGAACTGTATGAAATGCTTTATTTTATTCCTGATGTTGATGATTTATTTATGTTACATTTGTCTTTGTCTACCTAGAGATTTTTTAGTTCTTCTCTTTTTTAAAATACATATAGACAAGTGCACAAATCTTCAACATACTTCTCAAGAAACTTGTACAACTGAAAACACTCCTGTAACCATCACCAGTGTTGGATACATAATATTACCAGACAGAGTACACTCCCTCTTATCATTTTCTAGTCAATATTAATCCAAAAGTTAACCACTGTTATGACATCTATCACCATTATAGTTTTGTCTGTTTTGTAATCTCATATAAATGGAATTATATAGATTATGCTGTTTTGTGCCTGGCTTCTTTGGGTCACTGTTTCTGTGAAATTCATCCCTGTTATTGTGCATAGCAGTAGTTAAGTTGCCAAAGTGAAAAATAAATGAATAAAAAAATAGACCCTGGGCATCCTGTAACTGTGTAGAATGCTCATTTCCACTATCCTCCCATTTATTTTTGTGCGAATATCCAGTTAGATTCTAAAATTTTAGAGGGCAGAGAATATGTTTCCTGTGCAGTCCTGGTTCTCAAAAAAGATTCTTTGACCTGGCAGGAATATGCCAGGATTCTTCAGAATTTTATCTTTCAGTGAAGAGGAAAGAGATCCAGGCTTGGCAATAAAGTCCAGGATTGAGTCTCCTCTAGTTATTACATTACTATATTACTGTATTCTCTGAACCTCACTTTTCTTCTACATAAAGTAGAGATAATATTTCCAAAAAAGCATGTGCAAAAGTACTTTGTCAATAGTAATCCAACAAATTCTTTACAATTGTTTTATTTTAAATGAAACACTGGCTTTCAAGATCTCAAATCTTGAAAAGTAGCGAAGTCCTTGGCAGTAATTTGCCAAATCTATGCCTGAATCTAACTGGGCAGGTGGTCAGGATAATCAGTTGGGCTGAGTCCATCCCTTGAGACAAACATGTCATGACAGGAGCTAGGTGCCAAGATGGGGTAACATGGGAAGTTAGAAACTAATGGAAAGTCCTACAGGGAGTTTGCAAGGCTAGTTCATGAAATATAATATTAAATTATAAAACAGTGAGTCAGAGTATCAATTCAAGCATTCA
The DNA here is from genome assembly GCF_030445035.2 of Dasypus novemcinctus. Classification (NCBI taxonomy): domain Eukaryota; kingdom Metazoa; phylum Chordata; class Mammalia; order Cingulata; family Dasypodidae; genus Dasypus; species Dasypus novemcinctus. The sequence continues at coordinate 128,515,402 of NC_080676.1, forward strand.
AAAATTTTAATTCATTTTATTTCTTATTTACATACAGTAAAATTTACTCTTTCTTGGTGTAGAAACCAGGTTTTGGTTTCATTAATTTTCTCTGTCATTTATCCACTTTGTTTTCTACCCTTAGTTTTATATGCTTCGCTTTTCTATTTACATGGCAGTTAATTTGCTTTTATTTTTTATTTTATTAGCCTCAAGTTAGAAGCTTAGAACATTGACTGCAGATATTATCTCTTTTCTAATAAAGCAATTACATAAACAAATTTCTCTCTAAACACCACTGTGTTAGTTAGCAAAACAGGTGCTGATGCAAAACACCAGAAATCTCTTGACTTTTGTAAAAGGCATTTATTCGGGGTAGAAGCTTACAGTTACGAGGCCATAAAGCATAAGTCACTTCCCTCACCAAAGTCTATTGCCACGTGTTGGAGTGAGATAGCTACAAGGGTTCAGATTTCCTCTTCCTCTTAATGCTCTGTGGTCCCAGTTTCTTCCAATATCATCTGTAGGTGTGAATAAGTCTTTTCTCTCTCCCAGGGCTCATTTCTCTCCAGGTCAGCTGCTCTGTTCTCTCCACAAGGTCAGTTGTAGATGATCAGGCACACTCTTCCCAGAGTCTCTGCTATGTCTGTGGAACTGTCTCTATTCTCTGTTTTCTTCTCCTATATGTTTACCTCCTGGGGCTCCAGCACTAAAACTCTAACTCCTCTGCCATGTTGTTTTCTCTGTGATGCAACATCCTACTTATGTGGCCCAAACAAAACCTTAGTCATTATTTAATCAAGTGAAAGTGAAACCTCTGAATCCAATAAAATCTAATGTACCCAGAGGAACAGACCAGTGTACAAACATAATCTAATATCTATTTTTGGAATTCATAATCATTATCAAACTGCTACAACCACTTTAGCTGCCTCCAACAAATTTTATTATACTGTTTTTTCAATATTATTCAGTCCAAAATAGTTTCTAATCTCCCTTGAGCTATCTTCTTAACTATTAGTTAACTATTTCATAACTATCAGTTAAAAAGAAATGTAATGTTTAATTTCCAAATATTGAGAAATTTTCAGATTTTTTTTGTAATTTATATCTAATTTAATTGTGGATGTTATTGTAAATGGCATAAATTTTATTTTCTACTTTTTATTGTTAAAATATAAGAATCTAGTTGAGTTTTGTATATCAATAGTTCATCTTCTGACTTTGATAAACTGAAATATTTGTTCCAGTAGCTTATTTTGTCCTAGATTTCTTAGGATTCTCTATGTACACATTATGTTTCCAGCAAATAAAAGTGATTTAATTTCATCCTTTCCAAACTGTGTTCCTTTTATTTCTGTGTCATAGAAAGGGACTTTTATTTATGTCTTAGATATATTCAGTATTATTTCCATTTTAAAAATTTTTTGTGCCTTTTTTTATGTGAATTTTATGTGAATTTTCCATGTGCACATGAAAAGGATGTGTGCTTTATTCTTGGATGGGCTTTTCTCTAAATCTCATTTAGGTCAGTTTAGGTAATAATATTCACATCATCTATCTTTTCTGATTATTTTTTCTACTTGTTTTGCCAGTTATGGAGAGAAGAATGCTATTGTCTCTAACTCTAATTGTGGACATGACTGTGTCTCCTTTCAAGTATATCAAGGATTGCTTCATATCTTTTGAAGCTCTTTTTTCCACGCATACTATTTAGTTTGTTATGTCCTCCTGGATAGCTAATCCTTTCATCTATATAAAATACCTTTCTTTATCTCAGGTCATGTTCCTGTCCTAAACTCTACTTAACCTGATATTAAAATAGCTACCTCAGCTCTCTTATGTTTAGAATTTGCATGGGATAGTTTTTGTTTATTTGTTTCATCCTTTTACTGTTATGTGACAGTGTTTTTATATTTATAGTGCATTTTTTAATCACGGTTTTATACAACAAGATTGCTGTCTGAAAACAGCTGTTTAATAAATTTTGCCCATTTCCTGGCTGTTTACAGTGGATGACAAGTCCAGCACCACTTATTCCCTCATGGCTAAACTTCTCCTATACATTTTTATCCTCTCATTGTTATGTACATTTCATTTAGCCCATACACATGTCACTACCATGTCAATGACTACTCTGCCTCCAGAACATAATACATTTCTTACCTCTTGGCAAAACCCTTTTACACATTGAGGTAGAGTTTTTGTTCTATGATTCCTAGTGAAATGAATATTGCTTATATATAAATTACATTTACCGTCATGATGCATATGTCAGAATCTCAAAGGACTAAAATAAGTTTCCATCTACATACTTCAAAATATGAACCACAATATGGATGAAAAATCAAAGCTCCTCCAACCATGAAATATGGACAAGGAGGGCATAGCATTTCTGAAATATAATTGTATATACATCCACACTGAATTATAAGTTGATTAAAAATTGCTAGCAACCAATTCCAAATAGAAAACAAATTTGATTAAGCATGAATTTAAATGGCAAAAAAGAACTTCTTTTCAAAAAGATATTCAGATATGCAGAATAAAGTCTCAGTTATATTAAGAATTTCATGGAATATTTGCTAAAATCTTGTGGTAAAAATTTTATTAAGAGTAATTAGTGGTATATAATATAATTATATTTATCATTTAAAATATTTTACATCACTGTAATAGAATGTTGAATTTCTCTTAAGAATGTCAGTATGATTTCCATATTTTGTAATTCTCCTTTATAACTAAGCTAATGAATTTTTTTCTGTAAAGCTTAGTTTTTCAAATTTGTGTCTTACTCATTACATAATGATATTTTTCTCAATTTTAATAAAAGATTTTCATTAATGATTCTTTAAATGTTCTATAATTCCACTAATTTATCTTTCATTCTTTTTTCATCTGTATATATTGTTACAATACTCTTTTAATTATCTTCTTTGTATATGATCTTCAGCATTTTTTTAAAAAATCAAAGTTGGTTTTCTACTACCCTGATATTGATTTCTAAGCAGTTTCACACAATACTAATTGACAATGCTTAAATGCTTATGAAATATATATGTATGAGTGTATATTTGTATTAAGATATGTATATCTTATATATATATGAGTATGTGTTTGTATTAAGATGTATACATCAAGATATAGATATATAGAAATATGAATAGATACAATTAATTTTTAAATCAGTATATTAAAACACTACAATGAACATTCTTAATGGGATTTTCTTGTGCCATCTCTGGGATAGTTATGTCTTCTGAGAATGGAATTGCTGGTCCAGGTTGTGTATTTGTTCAATACTTCTAAATATAACCAAAATAATTTTACAGATTTACATTATCACCAACAGTTTAGGAGAGTCAGTAGAATATTCTTGAAGATTGAATTTGATGGGAGTCAAAGACCAAATAAATATTTTACATGTATTTTCTTTGTTGAAAGTTAGGACTCAAAAGATATATTTCTATTTGTAGTAACTCTTAGTTTATTTTAGGGAAACTTCAGAATTATTTTATGGTACATGTTATTACAGTGCCAGAATTAGTTATTAGCAGTTAATAAATTATTCTTAGCAATAATTACTTCTTTCTTCATTTTATAGTTATTGGTCATACGTTCAGAATTTGCTTGATATAATAACCATTTAATCATTCAAGTGAAGTTTTATAACTCTTTTCTCCAGCTTCCATCATGTTTCTTCTACTACAGTGTTAATAATAAATGTTTCTCTAGTAACTACTATCCATACTAAAAATATCTTTAGGTCACTTTAATTTTTCATGATAATTTCTGCAAGCTCTAAGTGAAAAGTCTCATCTTTATGGCTGAACACAACTTTCTGACTTCTCAGTATCATGCTACATTTCCTTCACACATTGATTTGTGGTTTCCTCAATCCCAGGTTGCTTCTGTGCTATATTTGGTCTCCTCAGAGGGATGCTGTTTTCTCTTTTCACATCTTTCCACTGCATTCATGTGCTATAAAACTAACATGCTCAAAGGGGCCTTTGGATTTTATTCCCTGATTATGATCCAATCTTTTACTGCAATTATCATGAATCTATATTAACTAGTTACTCCTATGAATTAATTTATCAGTAGTTCACAAAATTAGATATTTTGAGTACAAAAGAGATAAATATTTGAAAAATCTTGATCCAGCCCAAACATTTGAATACATTGTCTTGTGTATGTTGTCTTACAGTATGACCAAAAAATGAAATAAATCACTTACATTAACATAAATTCAGTACCTTGAAAGAGTTGTTGTCTACATAAATATTTACGTAAACAAGGATCATTGAAGATCATCACACAAGCAAAACTACTCACTATTACCATTCTTTATTTCTTTACAATCCACACACCTATATGTAACATGCACATCAGTCTACAAAGAATTCCTTTAAAATTTCACAGGTTGCTGGATCATAAAATGATCAAACCCTGCACAACATAGCAAGTCATTATTCAATTATGACAAAGATCTTATTGAAAAAAGTGGATAGATAACTAAATACTTCTTTTGCACATTCTTATATTTTTGTTTCTAGATAATAATTCATAGTTCAGAAAATCAGACTCTTACCCACAGCAAGGTATAGGTGATGGTTTAGACTGTAGAATTTAGAATTGGATTGCCTGTGTTCCAATCTCAGCTCTGGTCAGTACCTGTGAGAATTTGGGCAAGTTTTTTTAAGTCTCTGGAGTAATCTTTAAAAAGATGAAACACTAACTAAATCTAATAATACTATAAAAGTATTGAAATCACTCCATCTTAATTCACAGGAAATTTTCTCAATCTTTTTTGACATTTGTATGATACTTCCTTGTGTGAAAATACATAACTTATTCAGCCATTCTCTTATAGTATGACTATTTAGTTGGCCTGTAATATTTTTTACAAGTATAAACACTGCTGTGATATTGTACATATGCATTTTATATTGTTTGAGGCATATCTTCAAGGTAGATTACTAGAAGTGGGATTTCTGGTCAAAAGATAATTACATCAGATTGATTTTTGCTAGGTATTGCCAAATTTCCTACCAAAAATCTTGTGTTGATTTGCATTCCCATCATCAATGTATGAGTGCCTGTTTCCTTTTAGCTTCACCAGCATGATGCTGTGTCAGACTTTGGAATTTTTGCCAGTCTGATAAGTGAAAACAGTACTATAGTGTTGTGTTAAATTCACATTTCTCTAATTATGAGTGATTTTGAGTATTTTTTCATATGTGTAAAGTAAATTTTTACTTTTTCTGCATATACATGTGTGTATGAATTGTCTGTTCATGTCTTTTTCCTATTTTTCTATCAGGTCTTTGGTCTTTTGACCTCAAAATTTAAGAGATCTTTATAGGTTATAGATATTAGACCTTTGCCTGTGTTGTATGTTGTGAATATTTTCTCTCAGTTTGTCAGTTGTCTTTTGACATTGTTTTTTTGAACCATGCAAAAGTTTCTTTTAATTATATGTGATCACATTTATTAATATTTTCCTCTATTGCCTCTGGATTTTGACTTGAATAACCTTTCCCTCACTAAGATCATAGAGGAATTCACACTTGCTTTTTTATACTTATTTGATTTCATTTTTAACATTTTGATCCCTAATTCATTTCAAGTTTATTCTTGTCTGTGGTATAAGATATGGATTCTGCTGAGTGAAATTGTGAGGCACAAAAGAACAAATATTGCATGGTCTCACTAATGTGAACTAAATACAAAGAATAAACACATGGTGTTAAAATCTAGGTTATCAGTTATTTGGAGATAGGAGGAGGGCTGAGAAAGGAAACTAATGCTTAATGTATACACAAGTTTTAATTAACATGACTATAAAATTGTAGAAGGGGATAAAGTTGATGGTAACACATTATAATGTAGAATAGAGCTAATGCACTTGTTTTATAAATAGGAGTGAGGCTGAAAAGCATAGTCTAGGGATCTAAATGTCCGTTGAATAAAAGCTAGAGAATAATCTAGGGCCTGAATAACAGAGTGAACCCTGAGATGGTTGAGAATTGTTGTTAATAGTACAAATACAGGAATGTCCTTCTGTGAACTAGAACAAATGTACATCGCTGTTTGAATGGTGGTAAGAATGTGAAGAAGCATGGGAAAAATACAATTAATGTAACCTATAGACTATAGTTAACAGCAATACTCTCATATTCTTGCATCAATGCCAAAGACATACTGTGTTAATAGGGGTTATGGAAAAATATATACCAAATGTACACTGTAGACCATAATGGTAATACTCTGATGATATTAGCTCATAATCTGCAACAAATGTTCTTCAACAAGGTAGTGTGTTGGTGGAAGAGTTTTGTATGGGGGGTTTCGTACATGTGCATGATTGTTTTGAAAGTTCACAACTTCTCTAATAAAAATATATTTTTTTAAAAAAGGATATGGATTCTGATTTTATCCTTTTTCAAATGGTTATCCATTTATCCTTATATCATTTATTGATGAGTCCATAAATGAGTTTTAATTCCATCAAATTATACAGAAAATATTGGAATAGAAATGAATTATCTCTCTTTACCTTCCAATAAGGCATAGGAAGATTCAGATATTTGATGCTCTCATGCATTGGTAACCAAACTGCATTTTCACGTTTTGCTTTAAAAGGATCCCTGCTTAGTCCAAAAGAAAGAAAAAATCCCATAGCCCCTTAGTATTAACACTTAGAGTTGATATAGTGCCTTCTTTAACATTGATGCAAGAATATGACAATATTTTTCTTAATTATTGTCCATAAATGGTGGAGAGGTGATGTATGGGAATTCTGCACATTATGCATGATTGTTTTGCAAACTCAAAACTCCTCTAATGAAAATATATATATTTTAAAAAAATGATCTCGGCCTCTGCATGATCACAACTATTTCAAGGTTGCCTTCTAAAAATGTTCTACATCAGCTCAGACCACATGTGTTTGTCCACGTCATATCAATACACAATTGTTTGGGTAAACCTTTTAAGAGACAAATGGAGACAGAATATTCCTTTGTGTTGTACTCTGTCTCTGCTCTGTATGCTACTGCACTGAAGGAACTGTTTCAACAACAGCGCACACACACTTTCTTCCCTAAAACTCACAATCCCAACATCACAGGCCCTCAAGAGAGGAATGAAATTTTTGACAGTGTGATCAACTCACACATTTATCCATTGGTGTCAACTGATCAGTAGGTAAAGATTGGAGAAATTGTTTTGGGGTCTTGAACTAGCAGGCACTAGGTGGTCATTATAGGCTGAAAGAAAAGTAGTGCCAGGGAAAAAAACCCAGTATCTTAATGCAAAGCATCCATCAAAGTGACTGTCGGGTTTCCTTGAGGCCTAGGGACTTTATGTGGACATTTGTGACGGCTTTAACTGTGTCTTCTCACAGAGAGTTCAAAGCCAGAGCAAAAGTTATAGAGGAATTCCATCAGTATCTTTTAATTTTAATTCTGTTTTTGTTTAGTATTTCAATCTATTAGTGTATTTAAAATCCTTCCTGTTGATGTTCTTTCCAAGAAGCAAAACTAATGGTGAGAGTTATTGCATCAGTTCCAAAAAAACACTATCTCGTAATCAATTAAATTAATAATGCTTGAATATTTAGTTTCTGTAATACATAATTTAATTTTTAGTCTTTCAGAATCTTTAATGAGCTTTTTGTATGTACCAGATATGTGTGGTACATAATTTAAATCATGATTTCAATCCGTTTGTTTTACAATCACAGGCCAAGCAAAGTGACCTCCCAAAGAAAGCACTACATAGGCTTTTTTTTTTTTTAAAGCAAGAGCAAACTTGCCCTTAAAATATTTTCCAATTGATATTTCAGTAATACACTATTTTGAGTTCATACTGGAGGCTTTCTCTACTACCATGTAACATGAAATCAGTTTACTGGACTTTTTAAAAAATAGTTCTATAAAATTAAATATCCACCTGAACCAGCCAAATATGTGCCACTTGCTTTACATACACTGACTTGTTTAATCTCATAGTAGTGCTGAACTGCAGTTCCAAAAGTTGAGAATTTGATCAAGGTCATACAACTGTCCAGAAGCAGAATCCAGGTCTTTTGCTACAAGTCTCTTTTTCCCTTGCCCATTGTCTCCCATCTTTACTTAAGCTGCAACTCTATGTTTGGAATTTTTCAAATGAAAAGAATGCAAAGAGCAGGAAAAGGCAATAAATTATTTTCCATGCTAACAGTATACTATACTTCTCCTTCTTCAACCAGTATCCACAACAAGCAAGAGAGATACTGCCCCATTCCAGAGTGTTGGTCTTTATTAGAAGATCCCTCTATCTCCAAACTCTGAAGTCATCCTGAATCCAGAGGATTTGGTGGGTGAGAAGAGTTCCAGTTGAGATCCCAATGAATCCTTCTTGTTGTGGCCTTGACAATACTTCCAAGATGCTCACAGCCAGGTAGGGTAAACTAACTTTCTAAAATGCATACCCTCTGTTTTAATGTTTCATGCTGTTAAAAAGAGGCAAAGGATTGCTTAGAGATCCAGGAAAACCTTACCAAGACATTGATCCCATTGATTTCAATGTATAGAGGCACTTTCCAAGACTGTGGAAGGAAGGATTACTGAAGGTTACACAGTTTAGTCGTATCCATATCCGTATGTCTCTGAGTTGGCTTAATAAGCTCATGTGACTCTGGCTTGGTTTAATGATTCAACACCTTTCTTTTACATTATACCTATGGTTAACTGCTTCTACCTTATGATTGCTTGGGTGTTTTCCTTTAAATACAAGGTTTTAGTCTAATAAATGTGCAGGAGGTGGTACTGAATGGCACTTGGACAGAAAACATTACTCAGTGGGTTGCTGGCAGCTCAGATAAGTTTTTTTCATGCAGTTTACTATCATGGAGGAGTTTACACACCTTATGACGAACCTATACATAAGAGTTGAACTTTTCCTTAGAATGAAAAAAATTCATGTAATCTCTCACAGAAGATCTTCCTGAGATAAAAATAAATTCTCATTATTTATTGGCCATTTCAAAATGCGCAAAAAATCCCAGTAGCTATGATTGTAAAGGTAGCTGCATTTATAATAAAAAGGGGCCTGGATTGAATATGCAGGAGCTGAACTGATTATTTAAAACTTATCAGAACATGATGGGAGTCCTCATTAACCACTCCGAGCTGTTTGTAATAAACAAACTCCAGTAATTTTTGTCCCTGTTATGTTTCATCAAGTTGTTCTAATTCCTGGCAAATCCTCCTTGATTGTTTTGCTCAGCAAAGCCATTTTATTGAGGTTCCTTTTAACATTCTCCACAATTCTAGTAGCAACCTTGACTTATCAAAAAGATAAGATGTCCACTTTTGGCTTTTACAGAAACTTAATATTTGGTTCTAAGCAGATTTGTTTATTTAAATCTGCAACACTGACACCTTTATTTAATCTATCTCATGAAAAAACTCAGTCAACTGAATAATAGTCCTCTTTACAGGAAAAATGTATTATTAAATTCATGAAACCCACATTGTGTTACATTGCTCTGCATAGATATGCCATTTGCAGGCATACAATACAAAATAGACTGTATACTTGGAAAATATTTAATGTCTTTGCCACATATCATGTACAGTATTGTGTAATAAGAATGGTGTTAACTTTGGAGTTAGAGAGTTTGGTTAAAATTTCAACCTTACCACTAACATATTTTGTAAACTTAGATTTTGTTTATTTTAAGCATCATATTCTTTATCTATAAAAATAGAATTAATAAGGATTGCCTGTAGATTTCAATATAGCTGAAAAATGCCTAACAGTAATTGGAGCATAACTGAAATTAAATAAACTTTGTCTCTCCTTTTATTTCCTTCTTTCATGTACATATAACATATAAGATCTCCTTTGTGAATGGTAAGTAAATGTTTTTACATAATTTCCTAATCAGTTAAATGCATACAAAATGTCAAAGAGCTCATATAGGCATTTTCACAAAATAAATTAGAAAAACATGTTCTTAATTTTCCAAATCAACTGCTTAGTCAACAACTCCTATGTGTTGTCAAGAATTGAATTAAGTAAAAAGAGCATAGTAGGATCTATATATACCATTATTCAATATATTATTATATAATATCACATTGATGTATACTCATTTTGTAAATTAAAACAAAAAAACACTGAGTTTACCTGAAAGTGCAAAAAATTCACAAGAATGTTTATTGAAACATTAGTAGCAAGACACTGAAAATAATTCAAATACACATATGCAAATGTATACACACACAGAAAACAAGTATATGAATTATGACTAAGGGAGGAAACAAGCATATTAGGTAGAGAATAGAATCTATTTATTCCTGCACTTGGGCTAATAGTTTAAAATAAAGAAGGCATTTACAGAATAGAAAGAGAGAAAAAAAAGAAAGTGAACCAAATCGTTGATAACAGATTTTGAAGCAAGGAGGTAGATTACTAGAGACTTTCCCTCTCTATATAATCTTTCTCTGTTTGAACTTTGTATTACGTCATGTAATTCAGTACATAGTAATATCAATGTCATCCTTTGAGAACAAACATAATTTTCTGACTAAAAATAAATAAAATATTTTGAGATTTTGGCTATTAAGATAAATAACCTAGGTGTTTAACTCTCTATATTGCTGTTTTTTTCATTTGTCAAATGTCTAACGTACCTTATAGAATCATGGGAATAATTTGAAACAATAGGAGACAGTTTTGCAATGTAAAATGCTATCTCATTATCTGAAATCTGAAGATGGATTTGCTTTGTACTATTGATAAGATTATCTTGCTCACCCTTAATTCATGGTGGAAGACAGTGCAGTGAGAGGCTCTCACAGAGATAAGATATTGCTTTTCCTCCTTCAGGCAAAAGGCTGTTGTCATCAGTCAACACTGCAAAAGAAATCTTCCACTTTTAAAGAGAAAAGCTCATGTACCATGTTGTTGAAAACCTAATGTATATAGTCCCCTTGCAACAATGGTCATCTCATTCTTCCTTTGTTTCTCAAATATTTTATTCTTTAGATGTAGGACACTTCTAAATATTCATATGGATGTCATAAAGCACAGTACTACAAAGTACGGCAGCCTGAGCCATATAGATATCTATTTATCATAAAGTTATCTAGAAGAGCACAGCTGAACCATGAAGGACTGAGTCATAGTAAGTTAGCTCCTTTAAGATGAGTGTTTTTTTCAATAGATTTTTAGCTATGGGAATTCAAAACTAAAAAAATAGGTGGCAGTTCCCTTAGCAGATATTGGCATATTAAGACAGTTAAGACCTAATAAATTAAATACCACATGAGTTGTACTAATATTCCTGCCCTTCATCCAAGGAAATTTCCATAATTATTATCATGTATTTACATTACTAAATGAACTTCAGTATTTGCATTGTAGTTTAAAATGCATACTGATTGTGATTTGATTAGTCATTAGCATACCAAATATGGAAAATCTGGGCTTTGGAAAGGTTGGAGGCTAGATTTCACTGTACTCTACTGGATAATTTGTATCTTTTCATGTAAATATACTCATGATGACCTCCAATGTATACATTTCCCACATTTGCTTATCTTAAAGGACAACCCAAGTTGAGACAATAAGACCTCCTACAGTTCATTTCAGCCAACAGATTGAAAAATTTCATATGTATAATTTGTCAATCTTTTAAATACATTTCACTTGTGATCAAAAATCAATTATACCTTAATAAAAGAATGATATTTGAAATAACTTTCTAAATCTAGTAATAGTTAGATCAACAATATCCTACAATTTGTTTCCCAGGTTTTGCAAGGAACTGGTAGCATTAAAAATAGACTATTTCAGGGCAATGGATGTGGTTCAAGCAGCTAAGTGCTAGCTTCCCACATACTAGGTCCGGGGTTAAATCCCTGCCCCTGTTCTTAAAACAAACAAATGAACAAACAAAAAACAGACTATTTTGAAAAAATTTGAGAACAAATACAAACCTGGAAGTTACTCAGATGAAATTGCAGTTTTTTAAGTTAAATTCAATACAGCAAATAAGTTTTAATTATGATGTGCCAGTCACAGCATGTGACATAAAAAAGAGGGAGACACAATCCTTCACTTCTAAAAATCTTGCTGTTCAGTAAGGAGTTACCATGCAAAAATAGCAATAACATAAATAGTTATAATTTATTAAGCACTTATCAAGCACAATACTATTAATATCACAACTACTAAAACAGCAATACCAATGTTACTAATAAAATTTTTCAGAGTGCTTACAATGCTCTGGCACCATCCAAATCACTCCATTCAAATAATGTTATTTAACATGTCTGCAGAGCTATGAGGCTACATGTTTTATCATGAAAGAGGAAACTAAGAATTAGATGTTACTTAAGCTGGAAAATGGCAGGATTTGCCTGTTTCCAAGATTCTGTTGAATACTCTGTCCTTGTATAAACTGTAAAAGGTATCTATCAGAAAAGATAAAATTGATACATTCAGCAAGACAATTACAAGCAAAGGATGTAAGTGCCAAAATGGCAGGCAGCATTATCCGTTTTGTTTACTGATGAATGCCCAGTTTCCTAAAACTGTATCTAGCTTATAAAAGGTGCTCAATAAATATTTGTGGAATTGAATCATGACAATAAATATGCATTCTTTAGGTATGGGGATTAGGGTGGGAATAAAAGAAGGACTCAGACAAAGTTATCTGAAAAAAGTTTTGAAGGTCTTACTCTATTCTAGTCTCCCACCATGGCAGCCTCCCTGAGTGCAAGATGACCATTCAACCTCTCTGAACACTCCCCATGACTAAAGGGATACTCAAATTTACTTTCTATATATAGTGATATTTAGATTAGCATGCTTAGATGCAGAGTAAGAACATATCATATGACAATGATACTTCAGGGTTCATGAACTTGGAAAGTTATGATATCTTTGTGCTTGTGGCTGGTAGAAATTAAATTACTAGAGTCAAGGGAGTTGAGGAACTGTGAGGCGATTGAAATATATTAGATAGCCAACAACTTTGCAGAAGACAAGGCAGAGAGTAAAATGTGGAGTAGGCACTGAAATCATGAATGAGAGAACTTCCAGATTGTTTAGTAAATGACTAAATTAAAGGGCAGAAGAAGAAAAAAAAAACTCTGCCAATATGGGCTGAAGTTATAAGGAAGGTGGAATAACCAGATTTCAGTCATTTGCAGGAAGCACATAATATGCAAATGTTTTCTATTGCCTTGGATTCTTGGGGAGCACATTAAGCAGCCAGTTATAATCTGTTCTGGAGGAAGGAAAACAAATGGAAAAGATATTCAAAGAAAAGTCTGAGAATAAATTCCTTCAGTTTGTATTTACTGATCAGGGTTTTTTTTGACTTACATATTTTATTCATTGTCTGTAGCTTCCACCCCCAACTCCAGTCTAAATGAGCTTAGAAACAGCGCATAGCGCATTTTCAAGGAATATATGCTGAATGAAAGAATAATTAAAAGACATTCTCCAAGAGGTGCAAAAGTGACTGAATTCATTTCCAATCCTGTACCACAACCTAATACATAAAGCACCTTTTTAACTATAGAAAGGTCAAGTTAACATGTTCTTTACTGGGTACTGGAACTGAGCAAGGAATCTTCAGGCTTTTGTGTTCTGTGATAGAGTGAGCTTCCTGGGACCAGAGACCAGGTCTGCCTTGGGCACATGCACAGAGCAGCTGCTCCAAAATACATCTCCACCTGATGGCCATTTTCTTACTTAATGGTTTGTTACTTTAACATGGGTTTGATGCTAAAGGAACTTAGTATGTTGTTTGGCACAAGATGTCTACAAGTGCCAAGAAGCTCTCTAGGAGTGAAGAGAGCAAACACTTCAATGGCTTGGATTCTCAATGGTGAAGGACTACTCATTCACAAAATTAAAGATGAAGCCAGATCTTCCAGAAGTGGCAGAAATGGAAACTTTTTACAGACTTAAAATAGGATGACAGAGAGTTCTTCAGTAGATGCATCCTGTCAGCCTGAACCAAAAAACAAGAGAGCCTGATCAGTACTTACATGCCAGTCTTGTTGCTAAGCAGTACAGATGTAGAAATACTTCTATTCTCAAAATAATGAGCATTCCAAAGGCAGCAGTTAAAAAACAAATTAAAAAACATACAAGTCAGATGATATAGTGAGAATAAGACTGGGTTAGTGATGACTGAGTACAGAGACAGTGTTAGAGAAGGGACAGTTGGTAAGAGAAGGAGGAGGAAACAAGTGGTTTAGAAAGGATAGGGAAATAGAATGGACATCAAGCAATAGAAAAAGGAAGCACAGAATTTACAGAAATATGAAAAGAAAAATTATCTTAATACACATTTGTCAGCATACTTTGGAGATTTGGATAGCTAGTAGATATAATCATAAAATTATGAGCTAGCAAATACTTAGAAAATCACAGGTATTCAACCATAGCTTAATGCGGTTTTATGGAAGTTAATTATCCCAGACCAATTTAATTTCTCCATGACAGCGATGGGCTGAGAAAGAAAAACAATTAATATATCTAGGTTATAGTAAGGCCTCTGATAGAGACCCATATACCATTTTTTAACCAAGAAATTTAAGTATTTTGTAAGGTATATGTGGAACTAGTGAGAAGATCAAGTCTATAGGTGGCAATCAATGATTATTTGACAAAATAGGGCCACATAGTGAGAACCTTCCCATTGGGGTCAGTTCTAGGGCCAATATTTTTTCATACATTTTATCAATGACTTTGAAAATAGCCTCATCCACCAGCTTAATGAGTGTGCTATCTGCTCCAATCCTGGAAGACCGCCAACACCACAAGACAAAAGAATAGAATTCAAATTACCTGGTGAATTGGGAACTAGCCCTTAAGTAGGACTTAAACCATAAGGAGAGACCCTTTTTGTTTAAGGGCTAACAACTAGCTACTTGAGTACAAGAATTAACACCCTAGCATAGCCCCAGTAGGACAATAACTAAAGACAAGGGAAATCCTTTATTGACCAATGTGAAATTGCAATAGGAGTCCTGGTTTATTAAGAGTCTCAAAATGCCTGCTATATCTGGATTAGGGCATGCTTCACTCTGCCTCTTTAATTCATTTTAAAAAGGGTACCACAAACTGAAATAGACAACTAATGTCAATTAACAAAATATGAAAATTATAATGGCTCAGATGTATTTTATTCCAGGTAAATTCTCTATAATCCCTTATTCCACGTTTTACAGATAGTAAACATTCAAGCAGTATTTGTTAAATCAATTAATGACTAAAAGAAAGAAATTTCAGAGGCCTCCAATTACTGTGGAAGCAAAATTCATTCATTTATATTCTTTTGTTCATTGAAATGACATCTATTGTGCTTTTACTTTTTGCCAGGTATGTGTTAGGCATTTATGATATATTCTTGAGTGAGGCAACCCAGAAGTAGAAAAAAGTCTGGTAAAACAAACGAGAAAATCAATGAGTAGACTGGTGTGTATGGTGATCTGAAGCTGTATGTACCCCAGAAAAACATGTTCTTAAATGTAATCCATTCCTGTGGGTGTGGACCTTTAGATGAGGTTACATCAGTTAAGGTGTGTTCCACCTCAGTCAGGATGGGTCTTAATCTTCTTACTGGAGTCCTTTATAAGAGAATGAAATTCAGACAGAGAGAGAGAAGGCCATCAAAGAAAGAAGATGATATCAGTGACACCTGGAAGAGAAGGGAGACACCAGCAGATGCTACAATGTGCCTTGCCATATAACAGAGGAACCAAGATTTGCCAGCCATCAGCCCCAGAATGCCACAGTCTTTGGGGAGAAAAAATTGACAGGATGATGGCTCAATTTGGACTTGCGTTCAGCCTCAAACCCTTAAGCTAATAAATTCCCATTATTTAAGTAAACTCATTTCATGGTATTAAAAAAGAAAAGATGCATGGACAGGACATTGTGTAAGAAAAGAGAATGAGAAATAATCTAAACTGATGTGGAGGCTGTGATTTGATTGAGGTGTTATTCGAATAATTAATGTTTGAACCAAAGTCACAAGGATGACTTTGCCTTAGCAAAGTTTGTGTTTTTCTGTGTGTACAAATGCATGTGTACGTGTGTGTGCATATGTGTGTGTGTGTGTTGGAGGAGAGGAGAATTTTTTTCTGTCATAGGAAACAGAATTTGCAAAGACATATGAAGGATTTTGATTAGGAATTGTGACAGTTTGAATTTGGTGAATCCCAAAAGAAAAAGGTTATGTTCTTGAACTAATCCATTGTTGTGGGTGTGCGACTCTTGTGATTGGATGACATCAGTGAGGCATGAGTCAAGTTGAGTCTCCACTCTCTTATTGGAAGCTTGATATAAACAGAGACACACACGGAGAGAGAGGATGGAACCTGCCATTCTTTTATCTTACAATGTGAGAGAGGACTCGAGAATCACTAGCAGACAAAGCTTAAGCATGAAGCCCCAAGAGCTGAGCCCACAGAGCAGCTCAAGGCTGAAGAGATGAGCCATATGTGTGATAGCCGAAAACTGAACAAAGGAAAAAAAGTAGAGCAGCAGAGCTTGGGTGAGGAAGCCATGAAAGAAACAAGCCCTATGCCCAGTTGCCTACAGCTGAGTTCCAGGAGATGGTAGATTTGGTCAGGGACCTTGGCAGAGGTCACTGCCATTTCTGCCACGTGACAGGACACCAGGATTACTAGTAGTTGAATTTGGTGAGAAAGCATCTCTGACGGTGTTTTAATTTGGACATTGCATGGCCTCAGACTTGTATGCTTTTATGTAAATAAAATCCCCTTTGTAAAAGCCAACTCATTGCTAGTACTTTGCATGGGCAGCCCTGTGGCAAACTAAGACAAGAATTTACATGCAAGTGCTTCTCTGTCTTTAGAAAGGACAGCACTAGAGACAAGTTGGCTTGAATAAAATAAAATGGATTTAAGTTGGGCATAAAAATTTCAGTCAGTGCTTTAATATTGCAATGGACAGTTCACACAATATTGATATTTATTCCTAGAGATTACTAAAAATGGAATTTTAAAGGTCTATCTTAGCCCATTTTATTTAGAAGAAAGGATTTAAGATCTAGAATTGATATCTAAAGTACACTCTTGCTCTGGAATGAAATGTATTTTTTGGATTATGAATGAGAAAATAGATTTATTTAACATTCACTTCATGTCTAATATGTATTAAGTATTTTATCTAGGAAACTTTTTTTAGGCTTCAAAAGTTCCAGTGGGGAAGAGATCCATCAAGATGGCGTTGGTTTAAGTGGGCAATCACCACCTCTCTTGCAAAAAATGGCTGAGAAGGGGCAATATCCTGTCTAAGTGAGCTGTCTTGGGAATCCACAGAGCATGAGGCTTCAAGGCATCAATCTGAAGAGAACAAGACGAAGAGATAAAAAGCCCAAGGGAAAAGCATGAGTTTCTTATCCCAGTGGCTGGAAAAGGCAGGTGGCTAAGCCCCATCCTCAAGGCAAAAAGTCACTATGAACCCGCTGACTCCCACTACATTCTCCAGGAGTGAGAGGGTTCTGAGAAAGAGTGGAGAGTGGTTTCCTTTCCGTGATGACTCCCTTTCCAATAATGAGGAAGCTGCTAAAAGTCCATGATGTGAGCTGGCAATAGAGATATGTAAAATATCATTACTGGATACCCATACTTTCATGCTTATAAGAAGCAAGGATCTGGGTGAGAGTGTTTTCAACATCTTAAGAGTTTTGTGGAGGGAAGCAGACTTGACCCAGTGGTTAGGGCATCCGTCTACCACATGGGAGGTCCGCGGTTCATTATACCTTTTGACTCCACAAAACTTTTTTTTTTTTTAAGATTTATTTTATTTATTTCTCTCCCCTTCCCCCTTCCCCCAGTTGACTGTTCTCTGTGTCCATTTGGTGCGTGTTCTTGTTTTTGTCCGCTTCTGTTGTTATCAGCGGCATGGGAATCTGTGTCTCTGTGTTGTTGAGTCATCTTACTGTGTCAGTTCTCCATGTGTGCAGCACCATTCCTGGGCAGGCTGCACTTTCTTTCGCACTGGGCAGCTCTCCTTACGGGGTGCACCCCTTGCTCATGGGGCTCCCCTACGCGGGGACACCCCTGTGTGGCAGGGAACTCCTTGCACATGTCAGCACTGCACATGGGCCAGCTGCACACAGGTCAAAGAGGCCCAGGGTTTGAACCACGGACCTCCCATGTGATAGACAGACGCCCTATCCCCTGGGCCAAGTCCGCTTCCCTAGTAATATATCTTTGAGACCTATTACTAGACTAAAATCAAAATAAAGCCCCCAAAGGTGAATTACAAAGTTGTGATCCAGGAGAAAATACAGTATGCCCTGAAAGAACTGAATGAGTTTTCCAAATTATACAGACAGAAATCAGAGGACTATGTGTGGGAATGTATACTAAAGGTATGGGATAATAGTGAAAGGAATATAAAGTTGGATCAGGCTTAATTTATTGATATGGGTCCACTAAGCAGAAATTATAGATTCAATGCTGTAGCTCAGGAGGTTAAAAAGGGCTCTAACAGTTTGTTCATGTGGCTGACTGAAACAGGGAGCAAAAGATGGCCTAGCGTGGCTGAGGTTGAGAGGCCCAATATTCCATGGTATACAGTGAAGAGGCAATTCGAAGGTTTAGAGAGACTAGACTGTTAGAATGGATTTACTATTTGAGACCTGTCCACCCATGCCAGGAATGTCCAGAGGATACACCTTTAACCAGGACTGTGATGAATAAATTTGTAAGACTGATTTCTCTTCCTTGAAGAGCTCTGTGTTGTCTTCTCTGTAGTCCAAATATTACAGTGGGGAGGGCTGTAATGAAATTCGAATTCTTAAACATTATGGGAATGATCGGATCTGGGTCCTATAAGTAAAAGTCAAGTATTGACAGTTAATCTCCAAAGACAAGGTAAGTATGACTACCACAATGAAAAGCAGATTCAAAGCAGCATTCAGAACAGTCTAAGTCTCATGGAGTTATGGCCTTGACTAACACATCATGGGGTACCTAGAAGTGAAATAGATGGGCAGTCTATTAAATTTCTTCTGGAACTGTATAAGCAGAAATGTTCTAGTTTGAGTGAACAAAACCCTAACTCAAATTACAGACACAGAGAATCACGGTCCCTTAATCAATTCCCAGACCTGAGACAGTTTACAGACACAGAACCCTTTGAATGAGGACTCCTTGAGGAATCCCCAGGTCTCCTTGGGGAATGATCCTGTCAAACTGCCAAAAATTTATATTCTTAATCTTCCTCCCACCTTTCCCCAAGGAGACCTATGGCCTTTTACCAGAGTAACTGTGCACTGGGGAAAAGGAAATGATCAGATATTTTGGGTATTATTAGACATTTGTTCAGAAGTGACATTGATTCCAGGAGACCCAAAATATTACTGTGGCCCAAGAGTCAAAGTATGGACTTATGGAAGTCAGGTGATTAATGGAGTTTTAACTCAGTTCCATCTCAAAGTTGGTCCAGTAGTTCTCTGGACCCATTCTGTAGTTATTTCCCCAGTTCCAGAATGCATAATTGAAATAGACATACTCAGTAATTAGAATCCCCACACTGGATCCCTGACTTGTAGAGTGAGTGCTATCATGATTGGAAAGGCCAAGGTGAAGCCACTAGAACTGCCTTTACCCAAAAAAAAATAGTAAATCAAAAGCAATACCAGATTCCTGGAGGGATTGCCATGATTAGTGCCACCATCAAGGATTCAAAGGATGCAGGGATGGTGATCCCCACTACATCCCCATTCAACTCTCCTATTTGGCCTATGTAGAAAACAGATGGATCTTGGAGGATGACAGTAGATTATCAGAAACTTAACCAGGTGGCAACTCCAGTAGTAGCTACTGTCCCAGATGTGACATCATTGCTTGAGCAAATCAACACATCTCGTGGTACCTGGTGTGCAGCTCTTGATTAAACACTTTTTTCTCAGTTGTCATTGGCTAAGTGCCACCAGAAACAGTTTGCTTTCAGCTGTCAAGGCCAGCAAAATACCTTCACTGTCCTGCCTCAAAGGAATGTCAACTCTCCAGTCCTGTAATAATATTGTCCTCGGGGAACTTGTTTGCCTCTCCCTCCCACAAGACATCACAGTGGTCCATTATATTGATGATATCATGTTGATAGGACCTAGTGAGCAAGAAACAGCAAAGACTTTAGACTTATTGGCATTTGTGAGAGAGGATGGGAGATAAAACCAACAAAAATACAGGAGCCTTCAACCTCAGTGAAATTTCTAGGTGTCCAGTGATGTGGGGCATGTTAAGGTATCCCTTGTAAAGTGAAGGATAAGCTGCTGATCTGGCCACTCCTCTGACCAAGAGAGGCATAAAGCTTAGTTGGTCTCTTTGGATTTTGGAGACAACACATTCCTCATTTGGGTGTGCTACTTTGGCCCATTTACCAAGTGATCAGAAAAGGTGCCAGTTTTTATTGGGGACTGGAATAAGAGGAGGCTATGCAACAGGTCCAGGCTGCTGTGCAACCTGCTCTACCACTTGGACTATATGACCCAGCAGATCCAATGGTACTGCAAGTGTCAATAGCAAATAGAGATGCTGTCTAGAGCCTTTGGCAAGCCCTTATAGGAGAATCACAATGTAGACTCAGGATTTTGGCACACAGGCATGCAATCCTCTGCAGATAAATACTTTCCTTTTGAGAAACTGCTTTGGTCTGCAACTGGGCCTTAATAGAGACTGAATGCTTAACCACGGGCCATCAAGTTACCATGAGACCTGAATTGCCTATCATGAGATGGGTATGGTTTGATCTACCAAACCATGAAGTTGGGCATGCACAGCAGCACTCCATAATAAAGTGGAAGTGGTACATATGAGATAGGGTTTGTAGCAGTTTGATATTATTGAGGAATTCCAAAAAGAAATATTGTATTATGTTTGTAAACTGGTCTTTTCCTCTGGGCATATGAGATTATATTGGATTCAGAGGTTTACTTGTTTAAATAATCAAGTAGAGCATGTCAGTAGGACGTTGAGTCCCTGTCCCTTGGTGGGTGGGGAGTTGCAGATAAAAGGCATGGTAAAAGACAGAGGTAGAAGGTTCTTAATGTTGAACTTTTGATGTTGGAATTTGATGCTGAAGTCTTAAGCTGGAGCCCTAAGAAGTAACTACACAGAGGAAGGAGAAGCAAACCTCAGGAAGAGAGGACCTGAGCCAGGAGAAGCAAGACCCAAGAAGAGAGGAACCCAGGAAGCCTGAACCCTGGCAGACCTCGGCAGCCATCATGCTCCAACACCTGAAAATAGACTTTGGTGAGGGAAGTAAATTATGCTTTATGGCCTGGTATCTGTAAGCTCCTACCCCAAATAAATACCCTTTATTAAAACCAATTAATTTCTGGTATTGCATCAGCACCCCTTTTGCTCACTAATACCGGGCTTGAGCAAATCCTGAAGGTAACAGTAAGTTACATGAGGAAGTAGCCCAAATGCCCATGGTCACCACCCCTGCCATGTTACCTTCTCTTTCTCAGTCCATAGTTTTGGCCTCTTGGGGAGTCCCTTACAATCAGTTCTGACTGAGGATGAGAAAACTCAGGCCTGGTTTACAGATGGTTCTGCATGATATGCAAGTACAACCTGAAAATGGATAGCTGCAGAACTGCAGCCCTTTTCTGGGATATCCTTGAAGGACAGTGGTGAGGACAAATCCTTGCAGTGGGCAGAACTTCAAGCAGTGTGCCTGGTTCTCCATTTCACTTGAAGAAGAAATGGCCAGAGGTGCATTTGTCCACTGATTCACGGGCTGTTGCCAATAGTTTAGTTGGATGGTCAGGGACTTGGAAGGGATGTGATTGGAAAATTAATGACAAAGAGGTCTGCGGAAGAGATATGTAGATAGACCTTTCAGAGTGAGTAAAAATCATGAAAATATTTGTACCACATGAATGCTCACCAGAGGGTGACTTCGCAGAGGAAGATTTTAATAATCAAGTGTGTAAGATGACCCACTCTGTGGATAATGCTCAGCCTCCTTCCCCATCTACTCTTGCCATTGCACAATGGGTTCATGAACAAAATGGCCATGGAGATAGGGATGGATGTTATGCATGGGTTCAACAACATGGACTTCCTCTTAAAGGCTGACTTGGCTATAGCCACTGCTAAGTGCCCAATCTGCCAGCAGCAGAGACCCATACTCAGCTCCCAATAAGGTACCATTCCTTGAGATAACCAGCCTGCTACCTAGTGGCAGGTTGACTACATTGGACCACTTCCACCATGAAAGAGGCAGCATTTTGATTTGGCTGGAATAGATACATACTCTGGTTATGGGTTTGGCATTTCCTGCATGCAATAATTCTTCCAAATCTACCATCTGTGGACTTACTGAATGTCTTATCTACTGCCATGGCATTCCACACAGCATTGCTTCTGACCAAGGAAACCATTTCATGGAAAATGATGTGTGGGAATGGGCACATGCCCATAGAATTCACTGGTCTTATCATGTTCCCCATCACCCTGAAGCCACTGGACTAAAGAAAAGTAGAATGGCATTTTGAAGACTCAATTATGGTGCCAACTAGGAGACAATACCTTGCAGGGCTGGGGCAATATACTCCAGGAGGCTGTGTGTGCTCTAAATCAGCACCCACTCTACGGTGCTCTTTCTACCATAACCAGGATGCGTCCAGGAATAAAGGGGTGGAAATGGAAGTGGCACTACTCACTATTATCCCTAGTGACGTACTGCAAAAATGTTTGCTTCCTGCCCCTGCAACCTCAAGCTCTGCTGGTTTACAGGTTTAAGTCCCAAAAGGAGGAGTGCTGCCACCAGGGAACACAGCAATGATTCCACTGAACTGGGAGTTTACACTTCCACCTGGCCACTTTGGGCTCCTTTTACCTCTGAATCAACAGACAAAGAAGCGAGTTACTGTACTGGCCAGGGTGATTGATCCTGACTATCAAGGGGGAATAGAACTGCATCTACATAATTGGGGTAAAAAAGTTTGCTTGGAATACAGGAGATCCTTTAGGGCATCTCTTAGTACTGCCATGCCCTGTGATTAAAGTCAGTGGAAAATTGCAACAACCCATTCCAAGCAGGACTAACAATGGCCCAGAATCTTCAGGAATGATAGTTTGGGTCACCCCACCAGGCAAAGAAACATGGCCCATTGAAGTGTTTGCTGAGGGTAACTGGAACATGAAATGGGTAGTGAGAGAAGGTAGTGATAAATATGAACTTTGACTACATGACCAGTTACAGAAGTGAAGACTAATAGTTATGAATCTTTCTTCCTTGTTTTGTTATGAGTATGATTGTGTATGTACACAAAATGAATTTCTTTGTTTTCTTCCCCAACTTTTTTCCCTATCATATGACAGTTGTATTAATTTCATGTCATAATATTTAAGGATGTCAAGTTTAAGAGTGAATATTACCCAAGGACTTACACCCTATTCTGTAGGGAATAAATGCATTTCCAGTTGTATGTAGGTGAGTTGAACATCATTAGGTGGAAATGTATATATATGCATGTCTGTTGTTTTTTCTTAGAGACTAAGTATGGTTTATGGTAACATGTATGATTGCCAAGTTGACAAGGAGTCAACTGTGATGGTTAGGCTAATGTGTCAATGCAGCCAGGTAATTGTGCCCAGTTTTTTGGTCAAGCAAGCGCTGGGCTAATTGTAATACAAGGACATTTATGGACTTTCATCACCAGTGACTTTACTACATAGGTAACTGATTACATCTACATCAGTCAGAGCTATTGCCATCAGTAATGAATGATGGTTTATCCAATCAGTTGAATCCCTTAAAAAGGAAGTGATTTCAGCAATTGATATAGCAATATTCTTGGCTTCATTTTAGAAGAAGTTTTGGATCACAGAAGGGTTACAACTGTGGCAGTGGAGGATCATTGCTGTGAGGTGTCAGTGATGGGGTATACATAGGAGGAAGCTCACCTGGGCAGCCATATAAGATATATAAATGTGTTCAAAGGTTCATAGGGATTGTCACAGTGGGTAGAGAGTCACACAACAATTGATAGAATAATGAATTTCCATCTTGGAAAGCTCTGCCACATTCTCTAATGGAAAAGCAACAATCCCCCAAGTGCAGGGGCAATGCCTAGTGGTGAAGGATGGTCCACTGATGGGCCCTTGTTATTGATAACTATGAACTTTTGCTCCTGAATTTGGAACTCAGCCTAGTGCTGTAGGGTGCCTAAGAGTTACCTCCTTAGAGCCTCCATGTGGCTCAAATATGGCCTCTCTCTAAGCCAAACTTAGCATATAAATGCATTATTACTTTCCACACATCCTAGGACATGACTCCCAGGGATGAGCCTCCCTGGCACTGAGGGATTAATACCAAGCACCACCTAGCAATGCAACTGGAAAAAGATCTTGAATAAAAAGGGGAAAGGTAAAGTAAAATGAGTTTATATGGCTAAGAGACTTCAGAGTGAGTTGGGAGGCCATCTGAGTG
This sequence comes from Dasypus novemcinctus, assembly GCF_030445035.2. Lineage (NCBI taxonomy): Eukaryota > Metazoa > Chordata > Mammalia > Cingulata > Dasypodidae > Dasypus > Dasypus novemcinctus. The sequence goes on from NC_080676.1 coordinate 128,539,882, forward strand.
GTAACATTTATGCACATCTCAGCAGGATTGCATAGACTGACAAAGTAGGTAATATTCTAAATAGTTGGGATCCTGAGGGTTCTGGAGACATCCAGGTCCTATGGTCATGGCAGATAGTTCCAGAGTTTGGTGCCAGTGGGCCCTATTTTGGAGTTTGTGCTCCTGAATGTGATAGAGTTGGACTCAGTTGTGACTTCTCTACACATGCCCGTTTTGTCCCTTCTATTTGAACCTATAACTGTTGCTGGTGTTGGCAGGTGTATGTCCAAGAGACTTGAATCTTTGGGCTGTCCATGTGCCAGCTGGGCCCAGAGCCTCAACAGAGGTGCAACACCTACTCCCCAGTTCATTGAATTCACCCAGGACAACTAGCAAGGAGGTGAGAATGGACAGCCACCATACCAAGAAAGCAAAAGAGTCTACAACTGCAAGCAAGAGAGTCCCATCCACCAGCCAAATGGATTGAGGCCCCCTCTCAATGAGAGGTGGAGTGGGTATCACCATCCCAGAATCCTCAGGATTGGGGAATAAAATAGGAACTAGAGTGGGTTTACTGGTGTTCTACTATAGTCTTATTGGAATTCTAGTAATGGAAGAAATTATATCATTGATGTAGAAACAGTGGACCCTGGAGGTGCTGAAGGCAGGGAGAGGGAAAAAGAATTGTAATAGGGGGACATTTCCAGGCCTTGGAATTGTCCTGAATGCCATCACAATGACAGATACAGGCCATTATATATCCTGCCATAACCTACAGAATTGAGTGGGAGAGAGTGTAAACTACAATGCAAACTATAATTCATGCTTAGTGGCCAATGCTCCAAATGCGTTCATCACTTGCAATGAATGTACCACACTAATGAAAGAAGTTGTTAATGTGGGGGAATATGGAAAGTGTGGGGAGTGGGTCATATGGAAACCCTTTATAATTTTTTGTGTAACATTTTGTGCAATCTAAGTTTTTTTTTTAATAAAGTAACATATTTTTTTAAATTACCAGTTGGATAATTCGAGGAAAGATTATTTCTTTTTCATATGACCCATTGTCCAATACAGATTATTACAGGACTTTGCTCACCATGCTAATTTAAACATCAGGGCTGAAAAAGACTTTCACAGTCACCAGTAAAAAGGCTGAATGGCAAATTGAGCCCTGGTTCTCCATAATTCACACATCACACTGTAAATGTTCATATTTTGAAGCAAGCCCATGGCCAAATCTAATAGTAATAAAGGGCCAGTGCAACTCCTGTAGGTTGCATGATGTACCCCAGATAACAACATCTTCTTAATTCTAATCCATTCCCTTGGATGTGAAACTATTGTAAATAGGAGTTTTTGAAAATGATAATTTTAGCTAATATTTGGCCCAACTAAATGAAGTTGGAACTTAATCATATTACTGTAGATTTTATGAAGAAAAAACCTTGGTGGAGGTGCAAGAAGTTGGAAGTCAACAGAACCCAGAAGAGAGATGAGAGGGCATCACCATGCATATCACCATGTGACAGAAAAGCCAAGGACCAAAGTTTCACAGGCAGCCAGCCATAGAAAACCAGCATCACCCTGTCACTTCAATTTTGGACTTCTCCTAGCCTCAAAACCATTAGCCAATAAATTCCTTTTGTTTAACCCAATCCATTTCATGGTATTTTTGATTGCCAGCTGGAAAACTAGGACAGCAACCATAAGAGAGGATATTGGTTCTCTGGTAATGGTCCCTTATAGGTAGCTGGTGCTGCAGTTACTCTTCGCACAAGACCATCAAGTAACACTGCCTCAAAAGAGGAGTTGTATCTGATCAAGTGACAGCATTCTTAATTGATAGATAAATAAATAAATAAGTTAAAAAAGCAAGCAAGTTTAGACTTCACCACACCACGTCTGTTCCTGAACACTCTTAAAATAGTTAAGACTTAAAATTTACTGAAGATTAGATGATGAATTTATTTGGGATTTAACAGAGAAAGCAGTTATGAGAGAAGAGAGAATAATTTTTGCCATCAGTCTTATTTCTTTCATCCTACATATGCTTAAATCAGCTCAAGGGGCATTTATTGTTATCATCATCATCATCATCATCATCAATATTTCATTAAATGCACTTAATGATAGGATGAGAATTTAAAGTGTAATTGTGTACAATATATGCCAACTGGAAATAAAATTGTGTGTGTGTCCTAACTTGCAAATATATTATACATGAAAATGTCTGTTTTGTTAAACTTTTATTCATCTGCATCTAAATGTAGATATTCCTTGGAAAAATCATATACATAAACGTATTTCACAAATACTTGGATATTTTTCCAGTAACAAGAAAGACAGTATCAATGTACTGTTTTTCAAATTCAGAACAGAACTATCTTTAGTAACATATGTCACAGTGAGTGTCTTCATGCTAGAATATGCAGGATCCATGATTATTGATATCAGACAATAGTTTAAGAAACAACAATGCTAAATAAAATTATCACACAATATCCCACAAAAGAATCGTCAAGGCAATCCTTTCTCCCTTCTACCCACACCCCCTTTAAATTGCCTTTCATGTGGCTATATTTTCTCCCCAAGGCTGCCTTTATTTTTAATTAAATCAATTGAAATGTTCTTGAGAGTTTGGTAAATGCAATATATAATTTACCTGGCTTCAATCCTCACCATTGATAATGAACTCAAATTTTAGATGTGTTGTCCATCACAATACTTTTAATATTTATGGCTTTATGCAAATGAAAAATCTAATAAAGGCATTTAAAACTTAATATATTATATATACTTTTATATGTTATGAATTGTCTTTTTAAAAATAGTATAGTTATATGACATTTGGATTGTTCTGGACAACTGAAAACATACATTAGCCATGTGTAAGGTTGATTAGATGTTCCAGTTTCAAGGAGAGGCTGCAACAAGTCAGATTGACCATATGTCCACAGAAAGAAGAAAGTCTGCTATCCTAGCTTTATAAGTGAGTTTCTTTCACACACTTAACTTCCTTTAATTCTGAGAAATGCACATGCATACATTTGTATACATACCCATATGTCCTCATGCCCTGAAATGCTATTCTGGGGGCTGAGGCTAGTTTTTCATAGCTACAGTTCTCTGAGTAATTAGGAAAATCACTCTGACGGAAAATCCCTTAGCCTATCTACATTAGCAATTATACCCATGGTGTCATGACCCTAGAAATAAAAATTCAGAAGATTAAAAGACAGGTCAGTCTTGAATCTTGCTTCTAGCAGCTAAGAATCATAATTTGATATCGTCCACAGATTTTCCTTGTGACCTGTGCCAAATAGCCTAATTGTTTCATGCCTTGGTTTCCTTATTTGTGCAATGTAGTATGAAAATAAAGCAGGTCCCATGGGGCAGAGCTGTTGATGGGTTTACATATTGAAGTGTGATAAACATGTTGAGTGAATCCTCAGCATGTACTTTATGGTCCCATTAGGCTCATGTTATGGAAAAACCAGCAAATTTGAGGATATGCACAGGTATCTTAGACTCACATATAAAAGTGAAGGTTAGGACATTTTCAATCATTATTTTTGACCATGATTTATCTTTAAAATTATCTAAAGTACAGGTTTACGCAAAACTATGAGCATGCTACTCTTAGCCAATCACATATGATATTAGTCTAACTTTAGCTTAAAATAAAATTGAGCTGAATTCACCCAGTTCTTCATTTCTTTTTTTAATTGCAGGGCCTGTCAGATGAATATATTGACTGTTGTGCCAACCTCTGTTCTTGTCACAATTTTTGTCATGCAAATTACTGTCTCTAAATACAGTACCCTTAGTATATTTTACATTATATATAGGTATGCCGTTGCAATTTGACCTTTATGTCTTCTGAACCAGATCATTTCAGGGCTGAAAGCCATTCTTTCTACTTCATTTTATCTGATTCATTTTCAACTTTTAGTTATCACTCCACAAAATGAGGCATGAGTATTGCATAACACTTTTTTTGAATGTTAGGATTGAACTTAAGAAATTTAAATACAGCTTTATGTTTTTGAAGAGGGCTAAACCATATTTTAGAGCATGGTTAAACTAAGCACATTTGCTTAGAGGACAAAATGAGTGAAAGGAGAAAAATTATATCATAGATTGAATAAAATTTCAAAAAAACACCTGAAAGATAAAATAATCATTTGCTTCCAATTCAGGTTGGCTTTGACCTAGAATTTATTTAATTTTTTAAAGAAATTAAATACCCACAATCTGTGGAGCAATGTAGAAATCTGAGATTGCATTTTTGCAGTTGAATGAAGTATATTCTGGTTGCCTTGGGTTAATAACTAACTTGGAAATATGGGTCTATAGAGCAGGTCAGGTGGTATAATGCAACAACTACCTGGTCTTAATTCACTTAAAAATATCCATGGAATATCTTTTATATGCTGATCTCTACTTATTTATTTCTTTGCCTTTATTATAAGATTTTTTTCAGGAAGATCTTTATATTTTTAGACACAGGTGGTGATTGTTTTAGGATTTAGTTACAATAAAGGAATATTCTTAGACTTATACACAAAAATTTTCCATTGCATCAAAGTAGAATGTATTTGAAGAAAAGGTATTTTGTGAATAATATTCAGCTATTATACAATATAAAGCTATTCCTTTTATTTTTTCATCATTTTCCCAAAATTCCATTGCCCTGTCCCATAAAATCAGACTTGGTTGTGTTCAAGAAAACACATTTGAACCAAAGAGAATCAGAAAAAATTATCAAAACAGTGTTTCAGAAAGGAAGAATCCATAAACATTGGAAAAATAAGAATATAAGTTAAGATTATAAGTATAACAAAAATAAGAACATATATTGGGGAGCAGATGTAATGGATGTAGCAGTTGAGTGCTTGCTTCCCATGAATGAGATCCTGGGTTCAATGCCCCATACCTCCTAAAACTAAAAAAAAAATTTTACAAATCTTTGTATATATATTGGTATATGTCATAGATTATTGTTAACAAGAGTAACAACTTGTGATTTTACTTTAGTGTACTTATAATCTTCCTTTTGAAATTTTTTTGAATTACCTTGTAATCTCTGAGTATCTTGTTAAGATAGCTTGTCAAGGATGTTCTAACTCCATCAACCTTTTGCCTTTCAATTTATTTCTTATTTTATTTGAGCTGGTATTCAAAATTATCTTACTCCTATAGCATAGTCTAAGGAACAAGAAGTAGATTACAGATGGTTCATTGAAACCTGTATTTTACAATCATATCAAAGCCCAATTATATTAATGGCAAAATGGGGCAGGCTGATGAAGTAAAAATGACAAGTCCTCACTATAGTCAATAGAATTCTCTGACTGAAGCAGAAACTAAAGACTTGAGCTATGTAATGAGAAAGAAGGTTGAAGTGAGGGGGAAAGATAGGAGAGAAAGAGGAAAAGGAAAGAAGATAATACTAAGTTGGCATTCAGAATATTATAAACATCATTTTTTATTCTCTTATCTAAAGTCATTATGATGGTTAATTTCACATGTCAACTTAGGTTATGGTATCCAATGTTTCGGTAAAGCAGTGGTCTGCCTCTAATTGTAAGTATATTTCATCCATGAGATTTTCATCTAACATCTGTTTATTGCACGTACAACCAGCAAAGGAAGTTGCCTTCAGCGATGTAAGGAGTCTGCTCATTCAATGAGTTGAAAGTCTAAGAAGCGAAAACTGACGTTTTCATAGGTCAGTAGAATTTCTGCCTCAACCTCAACATTGACCCTTGCCAAAATTTCTATCCAGCCAGTTTCTCCTGGAGAATTTGGACTAAAGATATCAATATGACCTTTTCAGAATTTTGTGATTGTGACGTGACAGTGGAGTTTGGACTTGCCACTTAATATATGCATATATATTTACATATACATATATGTTCTGTTAGATATGTTTCACTGGAGAACCCCTACTAATCATCAACTAAAACTTTGCCCATAAACAAAATTGAAAATTTGAACTCTTTAAGGTTCCCAGCAGAGTAACTCCTGCCCTCTTACTTTATTCTGTTGCAGCAGAGGTCAGCAAATTCAGAAGAACCCTAAATAATGTAAGATTGTACTGATAGGATTCTTCCTCGAAAATTCAAATATGTCTTCAATTTGTATTCTACGATAATTATCAATGAAGAAAATCAAAGATTGTTTTATTCTTGTTATTTTTAAACTGAGAAAATGAGGTGATATCAGCATTCAGTTCAGTATCAGTTAAGAATTAGATTCAGCTGGTGATCACATAGATGAATGTGAGCAATAGGTTTGGCAAATAAAGTAGGCCTCTTTTTTTTTTAAGATTTATTGAATTTATTTCTCCCCATTCCATCATTGTTTGCACTTGCTGTGTTTATTCATCTTCCTTGTTTCTTCAGGAGGTACCAGGAACTGAACCTGGGATCTCTGATATTGAAGGGAGGTACCTAATCTCTGGAGCTACCTCCACTCCCTGCTTTGTTGTGTCTCTCACTGTGTTTGTGTTTTTCTTCTTATGTCTCTTGTTGTGTCATCTCTTTGCATCAGCTTGCCAAGCCTGCTCGTTGTGCCAGTTCACTTCTTCTTTAGGAGGCACCAGGAACTGAACCAGTGGTCGCCGTGTGTTAGGCAGGAGCCCAATTGCTTCCACATCCAATTCCTTCTCTTTATTTTACACAAATACACACACATACACACACATACACACTCAAAAAGAAGTTGAGAGTTCAGCAGGTTAGGACTGGATTTGTATATCTATAAAAACATCTGATCTAGCTCTGGTTTCCACCCTCAAGATCACAAGATAGTTGTTAATCTATCAGCCATCTGTACAGGAAAAGGTTAACTCAACAGGCCTGAATTGCTCAACCATGTACATTCTCAAAATTGGCCTGTTTTTGTGACTGGATTGGTCCCTGTCCAGACCCTGGAATGAGTTCTTTTAATGTTCTAAATGATAAAAGTGGGTTGCGTATTTGAACCACACAGTACCAGTTTGTCTAGACAAATTGTGCAAACAATGTGATTAATGGTGAAAACTACTTTCCTTCTGTGGTTCTAGAAGGATTTCAGTCAGTCACATAGATACTATTTGCCTATGTAACCAACTAATGAGACTTCTGGACTCCTAAGATCAGGTTCTGGTAAGTGTCGCTGGTAGACAACACTCTGAACTTGTTTTCACATGTCGTTGCTGAGTAAATTAATCATGTTTTCTGCAACTTCACTAGGAGAGGAATTTTGGAAGACTGAGGCTGGTTTTCACTGGTCTTCATCTCCTGCACCTTTTTCCTTTGCTGATTTTGCTCTATAATTTTCACTGTAATAAGTTATTACCATAAGAAAAACAACTTCTGAATCCTGTTAGTTCTAACAAATCAAAAAATCTAAGGGTGTTTTGAGGACTTCTGATACACTATTATATTCAAATTTGAGGTAGAAAGGCAGATGAGCAGAGGGGATTAAAAAACTTATTTTGAATCATCATTCCTCATTTGTTTGAATCTTAATTTGCTCTCCTATCTAGAATCTCCTCTGGGCACAATGCCCAGGGTTCTGTTGGAAAGAAAAGTAGGCAACTAGCTTCATTTTTGTCTACCCAAATTTCCATGTATACCTTTTTTTCCCTATATGTGGAGGACACACAAACTTCCCTCAATGAAGACAACCCTGTGACAGTTTGAATTTGGTGAATCCCAAAAAGAAAAAGATTATGGTTTTTAACTAAGCCATTCCTGTGGGTGTGAAGTCCTTTTGATTGGGCCACATCTGTGAAGTGTGACTCAGGTTGAGTCTCTACCCTTTTGCTGGGTCTATATAAATAGAGACAGAGAAAGAGAGATCTGCCGTTTTTGATCATGCCATGTGAGAGAGGACTTGAGGATCACTAGTAGCCACAACTTAATCATGAAGCCCCCAAGAGGAGGGGCCAATTGGAACAACTCAAGGCTGAAGAGACAAGACATTTGCCTGAGGGCCCACAGCTAAACTGAAAAAAGAAAGCAGGGCAACTGACACTGAGGGAGGTGGCTCAGGAAGAGACAGTCCCAATACTTGGTTGCTCACAGCTGAGCTCTTGGCTATAGTAGATTCTAGAGGGGAAAGTAGGGGCCTCAGCACAGTTTGGTCGCCATCTTGCTTCACCACATGGCAGAACCTAAGGATCAACAGTAGCTGACTCTAGTGAGAAAGCATCTCAAATGATGCCTTGATTTGGACATTTTATGGCCACAAAACTGTAATATTTTTCCCAAATAAAATTCCCATTATGAAAGCCAAGCCATTTCTGGTACTTTGCATTGGCAGCCCTTTCACAAACTTAGACAAACTCCAATATCTCATACAATTTCTGTAGACAGTTCAACGTCTAGGATATCTGAGTTAAATTCACATATATGCATATCATGTCTGGGTATGGCTCTTGAAGTCTACAGATTAAAATACTACAAGAAAACATATGCAGTCAAGTGCCATTGCATAGGAAGAGCCTGAATCCCTGGCACTGGCAGTTTAATATGTTCCTGTAGCAGACAATTTGACAGCTCCTGATTCATTTTATGATAAGTTATCCCCTATTTATTTTCCTTTAAGTCTCTGGCTCTGACTCTGAGAAACTCTACCTTGTCCACTGTCTTTTGACCACATCTGGTGAGCATGGAACATTGTGTCCTGGAGGGCTGCACAGCATCCACAACCATTTCCTACTGTTGCAATTTTAAAGGTGCAGAGATTTCTTTGAAATCGACCTGCCATACTTCATTGAGACAAAGGTTTGGGATTTCTTTGATAATAGATTTAGCTAAAACCTTAGTAATAGTGATCAGGCATTAAGTGCCACAGAAAAATTCAATGAAGGCATAGATCCCTTAAAGAGTAATCCCAAAAGTCTTTGTGGGTGAGATGAGTCTAGAGAGCTAAGCTTGTGAAAGATGGACTTAAAATGGTAGAATTAAGTCTTAAAATGTGTTGGTTCTTATTTGGGATGATGGAAATGTTTTGGTAATGGATGATGGTGATGGCAGTACATACACACACAAAAAATAGAGGGAGAGGGGATGGGCATGCCAAAGAGACAGAATAACACTAACACTGGATGGAGCAGATAATGGGTACAGGGTGTTTCACTTAGGAAAGAGAGCCTGGTGATACATGTGGGCCTAGAGATTAATCTCAAAGAGACCCATTGTCTTTATTTTCCAGGTTGCCATGAAAAATATCACAGAGTAGTTTGGCTTAAACAATAGAAATTTACAATTACGGTTTTGGAGATTAACAGTTCTAAATCAAGGTGTTTGCTTGCTTCTTCTAGGGGTCAGTAGCATTCTGGTGCTAGACTACCACAATCCTTGGGGTTCATTGGTTTGAATTCCTGCCTTATGTTACATGGTGATGTCCTGTACTTTCTTTCCAGGGTTCCTTATGCCTTCTTACCTCTGGATCCTCCCCGTGTTTTTCTCTGTGTTCCAACCAAATCTTGAAGGGCAGGGGTCAGGGCTGCTGCAAAACCAAAGAACACACCTGGTACAGTGTCAGACATAAGTATTTATTGGGACTTAAGAACAGGAGGATTCTCTCTGGTGGTGGAGGTTCAGAGAATTAAGATAGCACTCTAGGAAGAGGTGGAAAAATGAGGGACAAGATATAGGGTCTCAGGACAAAGACATTTCATAACAGAGTTTCTGCTAGGGTCACGTGAAGCACATAAATAGGGTCAGGTGATGTTATTGTTAGAAGGAATTGTACAGTCTGGAGAACACTACAGTCTATGATACCATCTGTACATTGTTTCCCTGAGAGGAGGTTTGTTACATTTTAACTTGTGTCCTGGGGCATACAGGTGGCTGCTTACAGATGGTTGAGTTTCCCTTAGGGAGGGGAAGCCAGAGTCAGGGACACACTGGATTCCCATACTCAGTGTCTGAATTTCTTCTGCTTATACAGGACTCCAATTATCCAGATTAATGCCCACCCTCATTCATTGGGTCACACCTTAGTTAAAATAAGATTTTCAAGATGTCATGTATACACACACAGGAAAAAAGATAAGAACATGTCTAAGTTGGGGCACATAATTCAATCTATTACACCTGTTTTTAATGAATGAATATAAAATCGATAAAATGTACAATGTCCCAGATGAAGGTTTGGATATACCTGAACTACTAACTGTTTAAACAAGATCAAGGATTTTTGGAGAACCCTGGAATACTGTGGGAGGATAATGCTGACCTGGGTACCTGGGTAAGTTGCTTAGGCATTTCATGTCATGGGTGGCAATGGAAATTAGAAGTGATCCAGTTGGTATCTGTTGTCATAATATTTAATCATATGGGGTCCAGAATTTGAAGCTTTTATCAATAGCATGAGAAAATATTAAGAGATTGGAAAACTTTCCTATTTCAGGAGCTATTACAATGTGGGCACTCCCTCATTGCTTTCTCTCAGCTGCCATTTCCAAATCTTTTCTTTCTAGGTTCTGGCCTTCCTCAGGCTCCCAACTCTCCCTCCATGTTTCATAGTACCAATTTAGAGATTTTTTTTTATATCCAGGTATAAATTTTAATCTAAATAAATTTCTCTTTTATTACTGGTCTCTGTGCTTTGCTTATCTTTCTCTAGCTAAATTAAGTAAAGGGGATTTATTAGATAGTCTTAGAGAGCTGAAAAAAAATTTCCAAAGCCAACATCAACAGAAATTAGGAGGGAAGCTCAGTCATACTTAGGCCTGTTCTAATGAAAACCTCAACACAGCTCTCTCATAGTATTAGGTAGTTTTAATTCTAGCTTTGATCCTAGAGACCATCAACCAGAACCTTCAGTAGGTATCCACCAGAACACTAGGTATCAACCCATTAGGGTAAATACTTCTGCCACCATGTTTTCAAGAATAACCAACATCCCTGAATATAATAGTTGCCACTCATGCTCACTGTCTTCTTTTATTTTTTTTTAAGATTTATTTATTTATTTATCTCCACCCCCCCCCCCCCCCCCCATTGTCTGTCCATTCCCTGTGTGTTCTTCTGTGTCTGCTTGTATTCTCATTAGGCAACTCTGGGAACTGATCCTGGGACCTTCTGGAATGGGATAGAGGCTATCATTCTCTTGTGCCACCTCAGCGCCCTGATCTGCTGCATCTCTTATTACCTATCTTTTGTGTCTTTTTGTTGCATCATCTTGCTACACCAGCTCTCCGTGTTTGCCAGCACTCCTGCTCAGGGATGCACTCCTGCACGGAGCAGTACTCTGTGCAGGCTAGCACTCCATGTTGGCCAGTTCACCACACAGGCCAGTTTTCCTTCACCAGGAGGCCCTGAGCACTGAACCCTGGACCTCCTATATGGTAGATTGGGGCCCAATTGCTTGAGCCACATCCACTTCCCCTCACTGTGTTCTGAATCCATTTGTTATATCTGCTTAGAAGAATCATAGCTATATAGAGCTCCAACTGCAAGGGAATCTGAAAATGCTATGTATGTATATATCGTTTAAATTTTAATTTACCATCTTTTTCAGTGCAGGAAATCTCTTTATAAAGGGGTTGAAATGGATATTGAGAGATTCATTAGAAAGAAGTTGAAATGGACATTGATAGTACTCCCCAAATTGCTCCTTTTAATTTGCTTGAAGTGATTATTTAATACTGAGAAATATCTGAAAATTATAAGAAATATTAAAATGATTTCCAAAGGCAAAATTACCAAGAAGTTTAATGACTCATAATATTTTCAAAAGAACATTAAGCATCTAATCCAGTGTGCCTAGATGGTATATATATATATATATATACTAACTGCTTTTGGATGGATAAAATATAAAGAACTTGACAAACACACTTAATCCAATTTTTTCAAATATTGCATTATAAGAAATAATAAATTTCATTCATCCACCTAGAAATTGCCAAAATAGAGGATTAGCATTCATTGCAAGGACTATTTGGCCAATTCATACTTCATTTATAGGTGTCCTGGAGGACACATGATGATTGTTAGCCTTCAATTGTGTTCTCTCTTGAGGGTATGGGTGTTACCAAAGCTAGCAAAGTATTAACAAAGGGTGAAGAAAGTACAATATGAAAAAAATCAGTGTAATTCTCTTCACTGGGATAATTTTTTTAATTGAAGTAAACTAAAGGACTTGGCCTGAGCCATTCAGACAACACACAACTCCAAAAGGATACCATGCAAGTCTAAAAGTTACAGATTTTTTATTTTTTCCATGGTGGACAAAATATCTTGCAATTTTTTCCAATAGTACTTTGCTTTTATTGTCCTCAAAGCACGTGGGATGAAAATTAAGTAATTTAAAATTTCAAAGAGCATATTCACCACTGTGTTTGCTTCCTTTTAATATACCCAATCTAAAATGAATTCATGGCAGGTCATTTTATTTTCAGAATAAATCCCAAAAGAGCAGAGTTCTAAGAAAAAAATAGCAATAATTGCTCAATTACCAGTACAAAATACAGTTGCAAGTTCTCATTTAGAAATGAACATTCAAAACAGAATAAACACAAGAGAGAGAGAAAGAGCATACCATAGATTCCCATTATTACTCAAAAACTAAGCTCTCCAGTACCAGCTAAAGGTAAACATGCACTAGGGTGCAAGCCTTTCTATGGCCAAATGAAGCCAATTGGAGGTTTTTTGAAGAGATTTTTATATAATTGGAGGAAATAGTATAGATGCAATAAATATGTACATTCTGTTCTTCCAAACATTTCTTCAGCTCATTCTTTGATTCAATATACATTCTCTCTTGACATCTCAAAAAATAATATACAATTATTTTATTTTTCAATCTGGAAATCCAATATTCAATGATGTCTTTGTATTACCAGAAATGTGTTATTTGTGTTTAGAAGACAAATATTTTGGATTATTTTTTAATGGCATTACATGAGACATTGTTATATCTATGCCAGCGGCTCTCAAGGTTTGACTCCACAGACTTTCCTTTTCTCCTTTTACTCAACAGGAAAGAAGAAAAAGAAGGAGAAAGAAAAGGGGAAGAAGGAGAAGAAAAAAGAGGAAAAAGAAGAGAGAGGAGGAAGCAGGAAAAGTAAAAGTATTAGAATAGAGCTCTTCATTTCTGACTCTCTCCCTGTCTCAGTCTATACACTTATGTTAATTTGTATTGCTGTTTACCTTCTATCCTCTTTCATTTGCAAGAGCATGTTGAATTATTCCTAAATCTAATGCTTTGCCTTTCCAGGGAAGATCCTTCCTTATCTCCTCCATTACCATGAATTTTGTTTCATGAGTCATCCCCTATCTCATCTACGACTTCAAATTTTCCTCTTTCTTGTTTCTTTATTTTTTCCTTCCAGAAAATAAACATTTCCACATTTCCATCTTCTCAAAAAATACACATGCAGGCAATTTTTACTTGACATTTGTATACTTGTGATCTACTATAGCTATGCCATCGTTCTCCTTCACAGCTAAAGTTCTAGACAGAATGTTTTCATCTTCCCAATTTGTATTCCTAACCTCCCTTTTATTCCCACTCACAGCACTCCAATGCAACCATGCACATGAAAATGTTCTTTGAAAACGTCAGTGATCCTTCAAGTTGCCAAATCCCAGGAATACCTTCAAGTTGGGATCTTCTCATCTTGATGGCCTATAAAGCTGCTTAACTACATTACATTCACTCTCTTAATCACACACATTCCCGTATCCATGAAACCAGTGTCTCAATGTTTCTTCTACATTTCTGAAAGTTTTTCCTCAGTTTCCTTTCTGAACCTTTCTTCTTCCACATATCATAGTTGGTGTCCCATAGCACTCTCTTCTTGGCTCAGTTTTCTTCCCACATCTCAAACTCTCCTCAAGTTATCTCGTGCATAGTCATGTGCAAATAACCAGTAGATGCATGTCAATACTCCATTCCACTTTCTTTAGTTATATAGTGGGAGATATTAGATTCCCCAGTTAAAGTAACACATATAGTAACTCAAAATATAATTTTTCTAGGAAGGCCTAACCCAAGGTCCACACTCCTCATGACTGCTTTCAATAATTGAAGCACCATAAGCAACACTTTTTTTATTCCTAGAGGATATTGAGTAGCTTTAATGGATTTTCTTGCAGAAAACTCACCCTCAAGATGTCCAAAAATGAACTTATCACCCCCTTTCACTATCACTCCATCCCTACCTTCAATATTCTCCACTTTTCATCATTAATGAGTTGCCAAACACTTCACCCAGTTTTCTGATTACTGGAGATCATCCTAGTTATCTATTCTCCTCTTATCCTACATAAGCATCAGTCTCTCTTTCCAAAAGAGCTCTCTATCAGTGCTTCTTCACATTCCCTCAATTCAGACCCTCCCTACTTCGTGCCCAAATTACCACAATAGCCATCTATCAGATATTCCTGCTACCAGTCCCACCCTGTCTTATCATTTCACTACTTTTCTTAAGTCTTTTATTGACTCTGATTCATTGAGTCTTTATCCTTAACTGCTACTTATCTGAGAGTCAGGGGTAAACTATGGATTTGGAGTATGGTTGAGATATAAGGACTGAAGAACACAGCCTATGTTTATCAAGTGCTTACAATGCTCCAAACACCTTAATCACATCTCATATTAATACTCCTCATATACCTTTGGATGAGATATTATTCTCCAAATTTTGCAGATAAAGAAAGCAAAGTATGGAGAAATTAAACTTCGCACCAAAAGTTTCACAACTACTAATTAGGAAGTCCAAGTCCAAGAACTTTGCTTCTCCTAACTGTATGCAATCGCTGAAACCACCATAAGCAAAATTGTGTTTTCCCAAAAGAATATAAAACAACAAAAGGTCAAGTTTAATGGGCTGTGCTTTGAAATATAACTATGTTAAAATAGAGTGAACAAAAGGACCAGTCACAAGATGGAGGCAGACCAGAATAAAACATCAAAGAAACTTAAAAAAAAACAAAACAAAAAACATTTTCCGTAGATAAAAGGAGGTAGCTTACAGTACTGAGGGTATTAAATGGGCAGATTAGCAAAGCTCATATTAAAAAAATGTTTTCAATTCCTATTAAACAATAAGTTGCATTGGAAGTATAGATTTATGTAGGAATTACCTTCAATAAGTTTTGGGTTACAACATTTTAATATGTTACCACAGTTGGTAACACAAACATACACGAAAATAGAAGAATAAGACTGCAAAATTTCAATATAGTTCTTTATACTAACAATGAAACACTTTATTTGCTACTAAAATACTACAAGTAAATAATGAGAATAAAAAAATTGTGTCATGTTATTTTAATAACTATTTCAATATGAATAGAATAAAACATAATGAAGA
This sequence comes from Dasypus novemcinctus, assembly GCF_030445035.2. NCBI lineage: Eukaryota > Metazoa > Chordata > Mammalia > Cingulata > Dasypodidae > Dasypus > Dasypus novemcinctus. The sequence goes on from NC_080676.1 coordinate 128,555,189, forward strand.
GCACATGTTTGCTTGGTGCTAATGATATAACATTTTGTAGTTTTATAGATGTGAAACAAAATGCATAATTTGAACCAGATGTTGAAATACTTTAAGATTACTATCTAAGGACAAATATTTTAGAAAACATGTGGAAAGGTAACCACACATTTGCTACTGGGAGTTCTCTATGCAAATGTCTTTGTATTGCACTTTACTTGGCTTCTCAAAATGAAATTGTGAATTGTTCTCAACAACATCATTTTTTTAATCCCACAGTGGAAGCAGTTCAGCAGAGTGGTTAAGAGCTAAGGTTCTGTAGTCACCTTTTTTGGCTTTATCATTTCCTGACTCTGGGATCTTGGGAAACTAACTCTCTGAGCCTCTGATTTCTGATTTGTAAAATGAGAATGTTAAGTGTTAAACCTACCTTATAGGATCGTTATGTTGTTTAGATTAAGATAAAACCTGTAAAGTGTTTTCCAAGGCCCCTGGCACATGGTAGCTAGTATTGTTGTTATTACTACTTTTATTTTTTATTATTGCTTCTAATAAAATAAACACCCTTCAAAACTATTCATATTGATCTGCACATCATTTCCATCTCACTCAACTGGCAGCATCTTTAGAAGTATGTTAACTGTGTTTTTTTAAGTTTCATGACATAGAATCAGACTCAGGTTTCCTCAAGTGATAGGATATGTTATTTTAACAATATATGGGAAAGTAAGGAAAAGCAGGAAGTTGTCTTAGAAGCCAGCAGGAACCTGAAACTTCATCTCTTACACTTCCTTTATACAACCCTAGCTCTATTGGTGTGGTAGAATCTATACTTATTCAGAAGCGTCTCTTGGGGTCATTTCCACAGAAACAGGTAAGCCTGAACTGATTCTAAACTCAGGGTGATTTGAATTCAAACTCACCTAGAAAAGCATATACCACAATCCAGCGTAGCATGCTCCTTGTATGCAATATTCTCCCTTTGGTTGCCTCAAGACTGCTACGCAATAATCCCTACTCAAGCAAATGTATAGGGGAGCAGATGTAGCTCAAGTGGTTGAGTGCCTGCTTCCCATGTGCAAAGTCCCAGGTTCTATCCCTGGTATCTCCTAAAAACAGACAAATGGACAAAACACCTCTCACTGAGGAGTGGATATAGGTCTGTGGTTGATAGCCTGCTTCCCATGTATAAGGTCCTGGGTTGAATCTCTGGGACCTCCTAAAAAATAAATCACAGCTGTGTAGTTAGCCCAGAGCAAACAGAATGAGGCAAGATCTATATGGATGTGACTGTTGTGCTGAGGCTTCTTGAAGGATCAATGCATTATTGCATAGCATTCCCAATCTATGAAGAGTTTATTTTTAACTCTTTCACTTCTCTATTAAATAATTTTGGATTTTTAAAATATAGTATTTATACTCATAATGGATTCATATTTATAACGAATGTCTTTTATATGAATTGCATTCATATTTATAATGAATTTCTTTTGGGAAATCAGCCAGCCCAGTTTCTCCATGATGCATCTGCTTGGGCCTGCTTTCTCAACTTTACCGCAGGATGGGAGTGGTAAGTCCCTGGTAGCTATTTTGTACATCATGACATGGTCCTTCTGATCATCCCCAGACCTTGTCCAGAGCTTGGCTGATTGATCAGATGATGATCACTTGGCATAAGCTATTCACGAGTAAATCCCTAGGAATTTGAAATTGGGGCTAAGAAAGAAAAATCATTCTGCTCTACGGTAGGAATGAGGGGTTGAACTTGCAACAAGTCAACTCAGGTTTCATTGGCAGCCATGTTTTTTGTGTGTTTTGTTTTGGTTTTGGGTTTTTTTTTTTAACCAGGAAAATCAGAATAAGCTAATATTTTGAAAGAGAAAACTTAAAGCAGACACAAAGCGTACAGCCTTCTAACTCCTATTCACAGGCAGTTCCAGAGAACAAAATGGAGTTCTATGAGATATTGTTACACTATTATAGCATATACTCCATATTGCTTAAGCAAGTGACTGAATATATTATCTGCTATTTGCAACTAGGAGTCCTAATTACTCAATATATTAACTAAATTTTTCCTTCCAAGGATGTAGATTAGCTCTAAAATGACTTAAATTATATATTAAAATTCAAATATTTTGTATTCATTTTATAATCATAAAAGAGGTAATTACTTTTAAAGAGAAAACATTGATTATTAAGTCTTCAGAACAATCTGATTTCTGTGACTGCAATTACTAACTTTATAGCAGATGGAATGTAATCCAAACCTGTATAGATTGTTTCTGCTAAATCAGAGGGGATAGAGTAATATAGCCTAGTTTGCTTGGCTCTCAAAATTAAATAGAAAAATAATCTAAGGCTTCAATGCAGTCAGGATAGCACTAGTTGTTTTCTTTAATGTCAAACTGTGAATATTTATATTTATTTATATTTATTTTTGAGTGTTTTGTGGACCCCAGAAAATTATGTTCTTAAATTTGAACCTATTATGAAACTGTGATTAGATCAGATCAGTTAAGGTCATTTGATTAGATTGTTTGAGCAGGGTATAGCCCAGGGTGGATCTTAATCCTCTTACTGGAGTCCTTTCTAAACTGAGAAATAAAAATCTGCAGACACAGGATAAAGCTGCAGGGAGAGAGAGAAGCCTGCAAAAATTGAAATCAATGAACCCAAGAGAGAGATAAGCCACTGATGGAGGAGCCCTAAACTGAAAACAATGAAGCATAGAGAAGAGAGAGATGAGGAGACTCCTCCATGTGCCTGATTGCCCACAGGCACAGCTTGGTATGAAAGCATCTCTGATGATGCCTTGATTTGGACGCTTTCATGACCTCAGAACTACAAGCTTTTAACCTGATAAATTCCCATTGTATAAAGCTAACCCATTTTTGGTATATTGCTCCCAGCAGCTCTTCACAAACTAAAACAGAATATCATGTGAATTCTTACCTGAATTATTACTATAAATACTTGATTGGCAATATTGTAATGACATACATTGTATTTTTGAAAAAGAAATAATAATACATTTGCTTTCTCTATTCTATACACAGTAGAGCTTAGCACTCTCTATTTCTTCTTCATAGGAAGCTACAAAATTTTGATTAAAAATATATGTGTGAATATTCATTTACTATTTCACATTCTTCTTGCTGTGGTTGATTGAGTTAATGGCCAAATGCTTTACACTCCCTTTAAGCAAACCCTTTGCTGTGTGATTTTGCATTTCCTCTCAAAAAAGAGTAGAGTATATTTCTTTGCCTCTTAACTTTGGATTTTGCTATCCAATTTGTTTTGACCAATAAAATGAAGACATATATGATGAAGTGCTAGCTCCAAGTCTAAACCTCAAGAAACAATGCATGTTCCTACTTGTCATCATGTGTTGATGCCATCATCATGAGAAGGACATACCTGGCCTAACCTTTGGTCCCTGGAAGAGAATAAGATACACATGAAGGTGAACTTTCCCAGTTAAACTAGCCCAGCCAAATTCAACCTAAAGCAGAGTTCCAAACCAATGGGAGTCTCATGAGCGAGCCAGGCAATATCAGCAGCACTTCCAGCTGAGCCAAACCGAGATCAGCTGAACTGTTAAGTACATGAGATACACATTTTATTATCATACAGCACGGTGGTATTTAGGTTATTACATAGCAATTTCATGACATTAACCAAATGATGGAAAAATTGGTACCAGAAATGCTGTATGACATAAGAAAAAAACAATAAAATAAATATGTAACCATAATAAATCAGTCCAAAACTCAGAGTCTTAAGCACAATGATTTATTACAGCTAAAAAATTCCTGTGTTGGTTGATAATTGGCTCCAAGATAGGCTCAGCTGATCTTATCTGGAGTTATCCATATATCAGCAGTTTAGCTGGCCTACTCAAGCATCTGCAATATGCCCCTTGGTTGGGGCAGTTTTCCTGGGATCTCTACTACCTACACTGTTGACCCTTCTTTGGGGGCAAACAGGTTAGTACAGGCCTGTCCTTCTCATGGTGACAGCATACATGCAATAAAGCAAGTGAAAATGAGCAAGGCCAAGGAAACCTATGCATGCGGCTAACACAATTTTTTTTCTGACTCATTCTATTAATCAAAGAAAGTATTATATGAGTCATTATAGAGAAATATACTCTGTCCTTATGAAAAGAACTACAAAGTCACATGACAACAGAGACAGGTCAAAAATCAAGTAATTAATGCAAACTTCCCATCAACTCTTTCCATACCCACCTAAATCAAGAAATAGAATGTTACCAGCAAATTCAGAAGCCCCCTTGATGTCCTCGCCCAGTTATTATCCTCATCTTCCTCCCCAGAATCAAATACTCTCCTGACTTACAGCATAGATTAGCTTTGCTACATTTGTATTAATAGGTTCTATATCTTTTGTTGTCAGAGTTCTTTATCTCAAAAGGGTTTTTGTGAGATTCATGCATGTTACATGTGGCAGTAGTTAGTTCATTTCTATTGTTATTTAGTATTATATTGTAGGAATATGCCACAACTTATTACCTACCATCTGCTGTTGATGCATCTTTGAGTTGAATTCAGTTTTGGGCTACTACAAATAATGCTGCTATATATGCTTGCTGAACATAAGCAACTCTTTTGTGTAGACACCTATTAAGGTAAAAGACGTCCGTTTCCTACACATCTCCGATAACCAGCATTGTCAATATTTTAAATTTTAGTCATTTTGGTAGATTTTTAATGCTATCCACTTATGCTTTTGTTTTACATTTCAATGATGAGTAATGAAATTGAGCACCACATCATGTTTTTGTTAGTGACTTGTATATCTTTTTTTAAAGTAACTGTTCAAAGCCATTTGCCTATTTTTCTCTTCGGCATTCTAGGTTTTTATAGATTAGTAAGAATCCTTTATAATTTCTGGATGTGACATCTTTGTTAGTTATAAATGTCATTTGAATCTCCTCTACTTTTTTACTTTTTTTTTACTTATTTAAAATAACTTTTATTGACAAAAGTCCTCATTTTTAGTAAAATTTATTAATTTTTCCCTTTATGACTAGGGTCTTTCAGTTCCTGTTTATGAAATCCACAACTACAACATGTTATTTTTGCCTATGTTATTTTCAGGAAACTCTGTGTTTCACTTTTCACATTTAGATCAAGGGTGTGTCTGGAATTGGTTTTTGTGCACTATGAGTGGTAAAAGTCAAGATTCATCTTTTTCTTTCCTAATGGATATCATGTACCATGTCCTTCCACTGCTGAGCAGTGACTACTTCTTGTTGGTAAATTAAGTTTCCATGTAAATATTGCTCTGTTTCTCTAATATCTCTTTTGTTTGGCTTACTTGTCTCTCCTTGCACCAATACCTCACTGCCTTTAATGTGGTACCTTTATGATAAATCTTCATATATGGCAATCTAAATGTTCCAATTGCTCTTCTTCAAGATTTTTTTAATTTTTAAAATTAATTAAGTTACAGGTTTACAGAAAAATTGTGTAAAAACATAGCATTCCTATTTAACCCCCTACTGTTGACACTTGGCATTCGTGTGGTGCTGTTGTTAATTGATGAAAAGAATGTCAAAATTGTAGCATTAATTTTAGTCCATAGTTTACATTAAGATTTATTGTTTTTCCTGATACCTTCCTGTTAATAACACTTTGTGAGAACATTTTTATACTTGTATTATTTAACTATAGTCCATCATTTACAATAGGGTTCACTATGTTTTATGTCCTATATTTTATCTTTTAATTTCTATTCTAGTAATATATATACTACCTAAAATTCCCCCCCTTATAGCCACATTCATGTATATAATTCAGTGCTATTAATAACTATTTCAGTAATGTGTTACTACCACCACCATTCATTTCCAAAACTTTACAATCAACCTAAATAGAAATGCTGTACAAATTAAGCATTAACTTCCCATTTTCTACCTCCAATACAGCATAAAGGCTTATTTCACTCAGCATAATGTCTTCAAAGTTCATTCATGTTGTTCATGTATCATGGCTTCATTCCTTTTTAAGGCTGAATAATATTCCATTTATGTATATACTACATTTTGTCTATCCATTCATCAGTCAAGGGACACTTGGTTTGCTTCCATCTTTTGGCAATTGTGAATAATGCCACTATGAACATCAATGTACAAAAATCTGTTCGAGTCACTGTTTTCTATTCTTTGGGGTATATGAGTAGTGGAGGTCATATAGTAGTTCTATACTTAGCCTTCTGAGCAAGTGCCAACTTGTCTTCCACAGCAGCTGCATCATTTTAAATTGCCAACAGCAATGAATGAGTTTTCCTATTTCTCCAATTTAATTTTTGAGATTTTTAACTGTAGTCATTTTAGTGTGTGTGAAATGATATCTCATTGTGGTTTTTATTTGCTTTTCCTTAATTGCTAGTGATGTTGAGCAACTTTTTAAGTGATTTTAGCCATTTTTATTTCCTCTTTGGAGAAATGTATACTCAAATATTTTGCCCTTTTTTAAAATTGGGTTGTTTGTCTTTTTGTTGTTGAATCGTAGGATTTTAAAAATATGTTCTGGATACTAAACCATTATTGAATATGTGGTTTCCAAATATTGTCTCCCGTTGAATAAGCTATCTTTTCCACTTTTGTGATAAAGTCCTTTGATGTACAAGTTTTTTATTTTAGTGAGGACCCATTTATCTATTTTTTGTTGTTGTTGCTTGTGCTTTGGGTGTAAATTCTAAGAATCCATTGCCTAATGCAAGACCCTGAAGATACTTCCCTACATTTTCTTCTAGGAGTTTTATAGTCCTGGTTTTATATTTAGGCCTGTGATCTTATTTGAGTTCATTTTTGTGTATGGTTTTAGATAGGGGTCCTCCTTTATTCTTTTGCTTATGGACTGAATGAGGGGAAGGGATTTGGAATAGTGGGTCCAGAACAGAAATTTCCTACCAGATCTTGGAGATTATTTTTCTTTTACTTCAATTCAATGATTGTGGAGTTCTTCTCCAGTCTTTACTGCCCCCCAGATTTCAAAACAAGTGAGATTTGTCCTTTTATTAGCTCATTCTGAAGGAAAATTTTCTAGGGGATGTCTTACATCACCATGTTGATGACATCACCAAGATTATTTTGATAAATCTAAGTCCTTTGATTTTCTATATGAATTTTAAATTTAGCAAGTCTGTCTGTCTCGGTGGAGAAAATCCTGATACAGTTTTTATTGGAATTATAATGAAATAATCATAAACCATTTTGGAAAGAACTAACATCTATAAAATATTGACTATCTCAATCCATGGACATTATATAACCTTCATTTATTTATAGATTCTGTATATTTCTCAATAAAAGTTTAAGGTTTTCTGCATAGAATTAATGAACAACTTTCATTAGATGTATACTCACTATGTGATCTTTATTCTATTGTAAACAGTTATTTTTTTCTACTTAATTTCACATCTTCACTGCAGGTATATAGGAATGTAATTACATACCCTTGAATCTGCTGAACTTGTTGAAGGTTCTTATTAATTCTAAATTCATATGTGGATTTTTAAATTTTTTACATACACAATTGTGTCATCTTTGAATAATGACAGTTTATTGCTTTTTTTTCACTTTTTAAAAATCACCCCCCCTTTCTCCTTCCCTTCCTCCCTTCTTCCCCCTTCCCCTCCTCCCCCAACTCTGCTGTTTTTGCTGTCTGTGTCCATTTGCTGTGTGATCTTCTGTATCTATTCCTCTTTTTGTCTTCTCTTCTTGCTTTTTCTCCTCTAGGATTCACCAGGATTTGATCCTGGGAATCTCTGATGTGAAGAAATGCTCCCTGTCACCTGTGCCACCTCAGTTCCTGGTTTTAGCAGTGCTTCACCTTGACTCTCCCCTTCATCTCTGTTTGTCGTGTCATCATCTTGCTGCATGACTCACTTGTGCAGGCACTGGTTTACCATGTGGGCACTCATGTGGGCACTCAGCTCACCACATGGGCACTGGCTCACTGTGCAGGCACGCTTTCTCTTTTTCTTTTTCACCTGGAGATCCCAGGGATCGAACCCAGTCCTCCCTTTGGTAGGCAGAATCCCTATCATTTGAGCCGTATCTGCTTCCCTCCTTTTCATTTTGATACCATTTTTTTCTCTTTTCTTATCTTACTCCACTGGATAGAATCTCCAATACAATATTGAATAGCATATTTAAGGAGGAGGAGGATATTCTTATTCCTTCCCAATCTCATGAGGGAAAAAATAATTCAGTATTTCACCAGTTTGTGTAATAAGTGGCTTAGTTTTTGACAGCTACCCATTATTGTTATTTATAATTATTTCTTTATATATTTATAATAAAATGTTATTTTAAAAATTATTTCTTTATAATAAAAATAAAATTATGTATTATTATTCCCATTTATTCATTATTTTTCCTTTGTTCACCTTTAGCTTGTACACAATAGACACTTTTAGTCTCTATTTAGTGGTTACCCTAGGGATTTCAATATGTGTTTTGACCTAATACTGCTTAATATTAATGAGTACTTTTAGCATTTCTGAGAAAATGCAATGACATTGTATCCCTTTAGCTCCTTTTATCCCCATCCATTTTTAGTGCTATTGTAATACACTCCTGAAATACTTTAACATCATTCTGTGCAGTCAAAATTTATTTAGATTTGTGTGCATGTTTATATTCAGTTACACTTAGCCCCTTAACTGCTGCTTTTAAATCAGTAAATAACTGAGGGGGGAATAGTAATTGCAAATGTCTGGAGATTACATTGCATTGATATCTTGGACTTTGCTACCTTTTGGAATCTTGTCCCAAGCAGTTCTAGTTGTTTTGATATGTCTCTGATGCCTATCAATAGTTGTTATTTTATGGACTTTCAAACTTGTTTAGATTCTGTTCAAAACATACTAGACTCCATTGCTAGAAGAACAAAAGTTGTTTATGTATTTCATTTTAAGAATCCAAGAAATAAGGTGATTTTCCATTTTTAGCACATGGCAGACTTGGTACCTTAAATCATCCACCTGCTGATAACAAGCAAATGCAAATTATCTCAAATATATTTGAGGTACTGAAGAGATGCCCATTTAGCAAGGAGTCATCAGAGACCAAACATTCAGTAAAAGGGGTATCCCAGAGAGATCATTGTGATGGTGAGCTAGCTTTCAGTTTGAGCTCACTTGCCAAATCAATGAACTTTAGCTTTAATTTTCATGGCTGTGTGGTTTATTACTCTCAGAGTGTGATCAGAATATTTAAACAATAAATAATATAATACAGAAGGTGTGTGTGTATATATGAGAATGCATCAAATGAAGACTACATTTGTCAATTTGTGAAACTTTTCTTTGGCCTAAGTTCCCCAAATATAAATGCACTTGGTCGTCTTGTAAACCAAAGTTCTTGTTTTGTATCATGGTCAAATATTTTCTTTATTAATTTTTTTAAAGAAGCTTTGGATTACATAAATGTTGCACAAAAAATATAATGGATTCCCAAATGCCCACTCCCTCCCCCTCCCCCACTTTCCAACGTCAGCAACATCCCTCATTAGTATGGTGCATTTGTTACAATTGATGAACACATATTGAAGCATTGCTACTAACTATGGATTATGGTTTATATTATAATTTATACTCTATCTTGTACAACTTTGTAGGTTATGACAAAATATACAATGACCTGTATCCATCGCTTCAATGCCATGCAGGACAACTCCAATGTCCCAAAAATGGCCCCATATCGCATTTATTCTTCCCTCTTCTATCCCTCAGAATCTCTGGTAACCACTGTCTTTATATCAATGATAAGAGTTCTTCCATTGCTAGAATAATAATAAATCTATAGCAGAATAATAATAAGTCTTCTTTAGTCAATTGTTCATTCCCCAATCATGAGGCTTTTGAGATGGTCATACCCACTCTGCTTCTAATTGAGAAGGGCGTTAGACCCCACAAGGCAGATGGATGGAATTCTCTTGCTTGTAGTTGCAGACACTCTCTGTTCCTTAGGATGGGCATTGTCCATTATCATCTCCTTATTGGTTGTCTTGGCTGAAACCAATGAACTGAAGAGAAAGTGTTGCAACTCCACTGAAATTCAGGGTTCAACTGGCACATGGATGGAGCAAAGATTTACATCTCTGGAACATATATTTATCAGGTATAGTGCTAACTATAGGTTCAAGTAAAAGGGGCAGAAGAGCAAGGTGTAGAAAATTTATAAATGAGTCTAACTTTGTTACACTGGGAATTCCAAAGTAAGGCCCAATGACAGGGTACCAAATTCCTGAGCTGTCTGTCCTGCTGGATGTCTCTAGAGCCCTCAGGAGCCCTTTTATTTGAGGCATTCTTTGCTGCAGCAGTCAATGAGATCCTGCTGTGACTTGCATATGCACAATCTCTGGACTGACCTCCTGAATCACTTTGAAGTCTTTTAGGCATAAAACTCATTTATATTTATCATTTTCCACTTTTGGTCAAGGTCTTTTTCCAGATGCATTGCTAGTTGGCACACTTGGTAATAATCCCTCAGTGCCAGGAAGACTCATTCCCAGGAGTCATGTCCCATGCCAGGGGCAGGGGATAAGTAATATGTTTATATGATGAATTTGGCTTACAGATAGTCCACATTTGAGCAACAAGGAGACTTTCAGGAGGTAACTTTAAGGCAGAATATAATACTAGACTAAGTTTCAGTCTCACAAAATAAAGGTTCATAAGTAGGATCATCAATATCAAAGGCCTGGCATTATGATCTTTCTTCCTTCACTTGGCACTACTGCCCTTGTACTCAGGGGATTCTTGCTGTCCTATTTGAGAATATAACAGAAATCCTCAGGATGGGAATTCAGTAGTCTTTTGGTTAATGTGTGAGTGTCACCCACCAAGACAATACCCCATGAACACTTGAACATATCCATATACCTTAGAAGCATGCCATAGGCAAACATTTTTGATAGTCACTAGAGAAACTCTTAAATATAACAAAGAGAAAAAAGTATAAGAATGTTCAAATAGTATTGTTCACATTAGAAAAATAACTAGACACACTTAAACTTCTACTGGCAGAAAAACCCAAAGTTAATTGTTGTATATCCAGATGAAATACAACATAATGGAATATGTATGCAGCACAGAATACTATGCAGCACAGAAAATCAGTGAATAACAGTCAAATGGAACAATATAGTTAAATGTTAAGAACATAATAATTGAACGAGCATATTTCTGAAGAATATTATAGTATATGTATATTTATATGTATTTAAATATGTAAAACTCAGTAAAATATTTATCATGGATACAAATATATATTTGTAAAACTGTAAGAAATGAAAGAAAATGATAAACACAAAATTTTCAAGGTTTAAAAGACCTGTATTTTCTTGGGTCTTTGCCTACCAGTAAATAGTTTCACATTTCTAAACATCAGCTAAATCTACTTGCTATGACCCTGAAAGAGAAAAATGACACAGCCTAGATTACTTAAGTCTGAATTAAAAAAAAAAAAATCAGCACATTTTATTGGTAAAAACAGCCTGATTCTTAAATTTTCCCAATGTTGCTGCAATATCTTTATATTATTTTGATCCTCAAGTGCCAATCCTTGCCTATTTCTTAATGTTCCTTGCCAAGAAAATAAGATGTAATGGTTGGGAGACCCCAATAAATAAAAATCTTTTTTGCTACTTGATGGTGCATAGAGGTTTCACAAATATGAGACATAAAGGAGAAATCACAAAAGTCTTTGGAAATGAAAGATGAGAAGGAAAATCACATCAGATAAGACCCAATACGTTACATTTTATGTCCTCCCATGGACCACTAGGCGGACAGGGGGAGAGTGTAAACTATAATGTGGACCATTGACCACGTGGTGCAGCAGTGCTCAGAGATATATTCACCATGTGCAATGAATGTCCCATGATGATTTAGGAGTTTGTTGTTATGGGAGGAGTGGGGTGAGGGGATGGGGGGTATATGGGGACCAAATATTTTTTGAGTGTAACATTTTAAAAAAATAAAGATAAAAATAAAATAAAATAAAAGCAATAGCCAAAATAAATAAATAAACAAATAAATAGGGAAAAACTATCGAAAATATAAATTTTAAAAAAAAGGACCCAGTACCTTATTGTAAATTCTGGAAAAAGTAAGTAATTCTGCAAATGTCATTCATTCTCTGAGACAGGAGATAGGATATGTTGGTGATATTTTTCCCATCAAGACATGATAAAACAAGATACCATGGTTATCCCTGATGGGAAGATTTCTGCCAATTCATGTAGGTTATGGGCTCTGGATAACAGACTCTGAGCAACTAGCACCTTATCAAAAGAGAAATCAAGATTTTATTTTTTCCCATCTTTCATCCTTCAGATGCTCTCATACTCTCTTTCTTTAGCAACTCAAATTTCTTGATTCTGGGAATCAAATTTTGCTGAATAACTGCCCTATAGTTACACAGTTGCTGTCTGGTAGAGCCCAGATGTAAACCCAGACAAACTCAAGAATGTAGTAATGAGTATATTATAGAGAAACAAATATTTTTAAGGAAAAGTTTCCTTCTAAAGATCATCCCTTCCTCACATTGTAAAAGAAAAAGCACATATTGTGTTTCACTGTACTTTGAAGTTATATGGATTTAATAGGTAAAACATAGCTTCTAAAAAAGAAATTATTAAAGTGATTGAGTCAGCTTCAAAAGTTCTGTGTTTTGGTGCAACTGAGTACAATTACTCACATTTGATAATTCATTATAAATGCCATATCTCATTCTTCTTCCAGCTATTCAGATTTTTGTGTTCATCAAACAGCTGTATTCAAGGTAAATTTGCCAAATGTGAATCATTTTCTATGCTGCTGGGTACGAGTTGCTAGGAATGATGCTGCATTGTTTTTCTCTTCAATGGCATCATTAAAACTCTAGTCAGTTAATCATCAAAGGAATTACACAAACAACTTTTCAATTGCACTAAACAAAACAAAGCTTGTCAAATTTATTTTTACACAAAATTTCCATGACAATAAGCAAACACCAATGTCTGTCAAGCCTCACAGTTTCTGCGTCAGTTTTATATTTATCCATCTTAAACTTGTCAAAACATCATGACCATCCACATTCAAACTTTATTTGCTTGAGATTATTTACGTACTTTTGCCAAAAATAAGGTGCTTGAACAATATGCGTATCTGTGAATGCTCAAACCTGAAAGATACTAGATGTAATAGGAAATATAAGTGGCTCTTTTTTACTTGATGTGAAAACTTTTAAAAAAATACTTTTTCATGTGCTTTAAGACCTTAGAAGAGTTTCATCAATTATCCATTGTTGATGAGATTATGAGCTATTTCTCTGATGCTATACTTTAAAAGGATACCTAGAAGCAGTCCTATATTAAGAAAAAGCAAAAGAGAAGTAAATTTCTTACACCTCTTTTTCTTCTTGCAAGACCCTAAAATTTGATCAGGTTATATGACTAACATCTAGCTAGTTCATGACTGAAGGCTAGAAAAGAATAAATAGAACAAGAATCTGACATGGTAACAGGAAGCCCTCGGCTTAGATATTACCCAAATTGTGTTCAGATTGTGTGACTCTAAATTGAGGACACAAGAAAGTCCTTGAATATGATAAGTATATTCCAATTAATTGGCCTGCAAACCAAGCATCAATGGTTTGGGTAAATTGCTATTTTTTCTCTATATTTATACTCCAAGAGATTATTTTTAGGTTTTTTCACTCCGATATGAATAAACTCTCCAGTGAATAGATAAGCTATTTTTAACAGCATGCTCAATAGAGGTTTTTTAAAATTTCTTTTTGTTATTCTTCATGTCATGAAATAGATTATGCTAATAGAGTTTTATATAAGACACATTTCTGTATTTTCCTCTTACTTGTTCCTGGATCCCAATAAAAATGTGAAATATTAAAAATAAATCACATTTTAAAATGCAGAATAAAGCGGGAAACAATTTCCTCCAAGTTATTAAATATATATGGTAACAAATCTCAATATTAAAACTAATGTGCTAGTTATCAAAATAAATACAAAAGAACAGTAATTAAGCAAAAATGAAATATTATACCAGAAATTCACAGCTATATTATTATCTGCTTTGGCCTGCCTTAAGAAGCTTTCTGAACAAAGAAAGATTGCAAATCCTAAAGTTTTAACAATTTGGTTAACTTCACCATTGCAAATGTTAAGTATATAATGTTCAATTTTGAACAAAAACACTAATGTTCTTGTTTTATTCAATTTTTTTAACATTTTTTTTCTCTCCCCTCCTCCCTCCCATTGTCTGCTCTCTATGTCCATTCGTTGTGTGTTCTTGTGTTCTTCCGTGACTGCTTCCATCCTTATCAGTGGCACCAGAAATCTGTGTTGTTTTTTTTTTGCATCATCTTGTTGTGTCAGCTCTCCGTGTGTGCGGTGCCATTCTTGGGCAGGCTGCACTTTCTTTCGCCCTGGGCAGTTCTCCTTATGGGGTGCACTCCTTGCACATGGGGCTCCCCTATGCAGGGGACACCCCTGGGTGGCACGGCACTCCTTGTGCGCGTCAGCACTGCACATGGGCCAGCTCCACACGGGTCAAGGAGGCCCAGGGTTTGAACTATGGACCTCCCATGTCGTAGGCAGATGCCCTATCCATTGGGTCAAGTCCACTTCCCCTCAATCTTTTTATTTTAATCATTTAATGCATTAATACCTAAGCAGCATTATATATGTAACAAAGAATAATAATATGAAGAAATATTGGACCTACCATCCAACCCCCAAACTAGACTATTTCTAGTAACTTGCACCACATTTATGCCCTTGTCCTCCTTTCCTGCTGTTGTGGTGTCACCTTTAGAGATAATCTCTATTCTATATTCCGTGTTGACCACTTCCTAGTTTTCCTAGTTTTATCACTTTTCCAAAGAATGTATTGAATGTTGTTTGTTTCTAAACTCTATAGTTATATATAATATTGTATGTCATTTTCTAGGACTTGCTATTTTGCTCTTACATGTTTCTAAGGTTCATCTCTATTGCCATGTTTAGCTGTAGTTAATTTCTTTATACTGCTGCTTTGTATTCATTTGTGTCAATATACCTTAACTTATTCATTATTCTTTCAATTTACTTTTGAATTATTTCTAGGGATTTTTTGCTTTTGTTTTGTTTTTTGGTATGCCCTTTCCCCCTCTTTCTTTTCCCCTTGCAAATATTGTTTCTGTGGTCTCTGGGGCACATGAACAAACTTGATAAAATATATTTCCTCTTTATCTTGAACGCACAGACTACATATCCCAGCATTCCTTGGCATGGCCATGTGATGGAAAAAAATAATGCATAATAATTTTCTATTACCCTAATATAGCTTAAAATCTACTCTTCAGATAAAATCTCTGCAACCATCTAATTTCATTCAATATTTCAACAAATCAAATGCACAACAGAATGAATATTAATTAAATAAAGAATATTTTTAACCTATACATCTATTTTTCAAATCATGCAGACACTCCTACAAAGTTTAAAATATGAATATATACAAAAATATTCATCTATTTTAGGAATGTTTTGTTATATGTATTTCATCAATCAATATATCAGTACTAAAATATGAATACTAATTGTACTAGCCTGAGTTCTCTAGGAAAACAGAACTGACAGGAGATATATGTAAATAGTATGAGATTTTATAAAATTACTTTACATGACTGTGGGGATGCACACATCCAAATTCTGTAGGAGAGACTGCAAACCAGGGACTCATATGAAGGTTTTTGTTGCATTCCCCAGGAAACATTGGCTGTCTGACGTAGAGATGGAAATTCTCTCTCTGAATGCTGAAATCACTTCTTTTAAGACCTTCAAGTGATTGGATGAGAAGTCACTCCCTGCTAAAGCCAATCTCCTCAGGTGATTGTAGATGTAATCAGCCATCTATGCAATCTACTCACTGATGATTAAAGTCCATGAAATGACCTCCTATTATAATCAGCCCAGTGCTTGCTAGACCAAACAACTGGGTACCACTGTCTCACCAAGTTGACACATTAGCCTAACCAGCACACTAATACTTTAGAATTAACAACATGTTTTGATGTTAAAAATATACTGGGGGAAGCAGATTTGGCTCAATGGATAGAGTATCTGCCTACCACATTGGAGGTCCAAGGTTCAAACCCAGGGCCTCCTGACCCATGTGATGAGCTGGCCCATGCATAGTGCTGATGTGCACAAGGAGTGCCGTTCCATGAAGGGGTGTACCCCGCGTAGGAGAGCCCCACAGACAAGAAGTACACCCTGTAAAGAGAGCTGTCCAACACGAAAAAAGTGCAGCCTGTGCAGGAGTGGGGCCACACACATGGATAGCTGATGCAGCAAGATGACGCAACAAAAAGAAACACAGATTCCCGGTGCCACTGACAAGAATACAAGCAGACACAGAAGAACACAAGGTGAATGGACACAGAGAGCAGACAACTGTGGGGGTGGGGGGAGAGGAGAGAGAAAGAAATAAAAATAAATCTTTAAAATATATATATATATATATATAGAATTATTGTACTAGGAAAATTAAAATGGTTGGAGTATGCCATAAAAGGCAAAGTTCACCTGCTATTTTATCTGCCCAAATCTTGCCATGTGTTGCCATGTGTCCTAGATAGTTAAGCCTCAGGTTTGGTGCCTGCCCAAATAGTAATCTGATTTATTAATTTTCCTGGCTGGCCCAAGTGTTTGGCTCAACATCAAGTTATTCTTCTAGTGTTGTGCATCCATTATTCTGCTTGCTTTCCCAGTCCCCATTCAATATGTATTATTTCTAGAGAGTCCAAAGGGAGGCAGTGGAGCAAAGTGTTTAGGAACAGAAGCTCTCAATTCAAATGTAATTTTTACAACTTTCTAAAATCAAGACCTTCAGCGAGTTATGGAACTTTCTTGTGGCTTATTTCCCTGTCTGTAACATGAAAATAATGGGCTAATGTGAGAGACAAAAGGAGATATTACATGTAAAACACTTAGAAGAATACCTGATATATAGTAAGTGCTTCTCAAAAGTCAGCTTTAATATTAGTAGACTATTTATTGCCTCTCTTGCTCCTATATTATTTGGTTTTCCTGACTATTTCAGTCTGACTATATGAACTCTGTTTCACTGAATAGCTTGATTTCTAGTGTCTGGTCTTTCTTTTTTGCTCTCATATATATTTTATTCTATGCTCTATCCTTTGTGAGTTCTCATGGTTTATATATATATTTATATATATATATATAAAACTAATTAATTCATTAAAGATATATCCATTAAGTGCCTACTATATTGTACTCTGGTTATCACAGTGAACAAAATAAAGCCCTTGCCTTGTCTGGTACAAACAGATGAGAACAGCTCACCTGGTCCTGACATTGGTTTCAGACCCATGAGTTGCAAAAATGATGGTACAGAAATGGAAACTAAGAAAGTGCTGAATTAACATTTGATTGATACCCAAGACTGGTTTACTTTATTTCCTACCACAGTCAGGGTAGATAAAAAGCAAGAGACCAGGAAATGGATGTAGTTCAACCAATCAGGCTTATGTCGACCATATAGGAGGTCCAGAGTTCAATGCCCAGGGCCTCCTGGTGAGGGCAAGCTGGCCCACACGGAGTGTCAGCCCACGTGGGAATGCGGCCCCATGCAGGAGTGCCACCCTGCATGGGAATGCCACTGGTGTGGGAAAGCCACCCCACGCAGGAGTGCTGGCCAACATGGAGAGCTGGCACAGCAAGATGATGCAACAAGAGACACAGAGGACAGAATATAAAAAGACGTAGCAGAACAGGTAGCTGAGGAGGCACAAGAGAGTAATCTCCTTTCTCCCACTCTGGAAGGTCCCAGGATCAGTTCCCGGAGGTGCCTAATGAGAATACAGAAGAACCCACAGCGAATGGACACAGAGAGCAGACAATGGGGGGAATGGGAGGAAAAGGGGAGGGGGGGGGTATAAATAAAATCTTTAAAAGAAAAAAAAAAGCAAGAGACCACATGGAAATATCAAGAAATATCCATGGGAAAGTTTGGCTTGGGATTCTGAACACTGTAACTCAATAGGATCAGAATTTTTTTGCAGACTATTGGACAAAGGATATATGGAAACTACTTGGCAATCCAGAGATGTCCTTGAATTTTTCTGGGCTCGACATCATGTTCTCTGTTATTTTGTACACAATTCCAACACACATTCTGTTTCTTATAATATTTGTTGAGTATATCAAATACAATAACAGGATGGACTTTATATCTAACAAAATACACCAATTCTTATCTAAGTTATATGAGAACTAAAGAAAGTGGGAAATCCTTGGTTGATATGCAACAATGAAAGCGTAAATTTTTAATGTATTTTAATGTTTTAATTTTGCAAAACAATCTTAGATCAATTACACAAAGAGCTTTAAAAATTAATAATGGTTTTTTTCATCACAGATATAGGACCTTAAAGTTATCAGTGAAGGGAATGAAAAATCTTTAATTCACTACTGACTAATGCCAGATGCCTTTTTGTACACAAGGGAAGGATTAATGATGTGTAGGAACATGTAAAAGGAGAAAATCAGTCACAGGTGCTAAAGGCACTATAATGATTACTTTCCTATGAAATAATAATCCTGGTGTTGTTCAAATAGAAAATGGGGTTACTCTTGGGAATATAAAATCAACTTTTATAACTGTTAAAGGCTATTTTTGTAAAGACATTTTCAATTGGGTTGATGAAAGAAGAGCAATGCATGCTTTGGAGATTTATAACAAAAAGCTGTACCCAATAAGGATACCTACTAAACTAAACTTCTGAATTTTGAGCAGGAACTATAAGAGTGAGACAATGCTGAGCAATAGTATTTTTGTTTGTTTGCTACTGATTTAAGCATCATGTGAACATTTGTAATATTTCTGTAACTTTTTAATTAGCTATTTTAGTTTTGTGGCAATTGTTTTCTAAGTGAAAGATGGAATTCAAAATGAAACCTTTAATATATAGTAATAGATCATATGATTAAGGTGCATGTCTTCGTAATCCTATATATTTTCAATTTACATATGTCAAGGGTTAGACTAACATATTCCTTGTTCCAAATAGTTAAAACATGAATTTTATTAATTATGCAGCAAATTAATGCACTTCTGGATAAGTTTAGTCATGTTAGAGTAATTATCAGCCTAAGTATTGTTGGAAAAATGACATTTGAATATCTTGCTCTGTCAGCTATATAAATTGTTTTAAAATTGTTTTTAAACTGTAGTTTAGAGATGGGAACTATCTTACAAAACAAAGACACTTCCTAATCATTGGAGGCCACTAAATATGGATAAAGTGATTAAGCTTTCAGTAATAGCAAACACAAGAAAGTGTTACACTCAAAGCTGTTTTTTGTCCCATACAGGAAACCACGTGAATCTAATCTGGTTTTTGATATTCATGTGAAATTTGAGTCACCTAGGTTACATACAAGCCTGTAAATCTACCTTTGAAATAGGAGGAGCAATATTTTACTGCATGGACATGTGAAATCCTAGAACCTGGGTCATCTAGGGTCTGATTTGGCTCATTGTAGAAATTTCAAAAAGACCCCGTCTGCACTGCTCTTAGATGAACAGCTTTTTTTCTACCCAACTGAAATGTAACATTTAAGACTATTTCAGGAACAATCTATGAATGTGCAGTTTAGTGCTCCTGCAATTTCTGTTAACTATAAATATATAAAATTTCCTTTTATAAACAAAAATATACATTTTTAAAATTTTACACAGAATTCCCCTTTCATTAGTTTACTGACTTGCCAAGCAAAGGTGATGGAAGGGTTCTTTCAGGTTAGAGCGCTTGTTGTTCCTTAGGGAAAGAATGGCTGGGTACAGACTGCTACTGATAAAGTACGAGAGAGCGGTTTCATACAAAATCAACAGCTAAAGGCAACAGATTAGAGTAAAATAGAATGGAACTCCTATGGCTGACTTTCACTGCCTTTGATGTGTCTCAATAAGATTTACATTTAAACATAGGATTAGCTTGCTTTGCTATGCTTCATAAAAGAGCATTTTTTCCTCCATATAAAAGAAGTTTATTTTCCAACTTTTATTTCCATTGGACTTTATTACTACTGTGTCTGTTGGAATTTTTCATAAGCAGTTATTAGCTATTATATTAAAAAATGTAAGTGTGTGGTCATCCTAAGTAGATGGTAAATATTTGTTTCAAATATATTAGTTTAGTTTGTGTTAGGTTTTTAATTAGAATACTTCCTTAAATGTCATATTGTTCATTAAAATCTTCCAAATTTGAAGTATTAAATTTAAACTCCATTTACTGTGTTGGTGGTTTATATATGATATATTTTTCTATTTAATCAAGTTCAGAGCAACTATACTGAATTACTGTATTTAGTGTACATTATAAAAAAATTGGTCTTCAGGCTTCAAAGAGAACCTTTTGGCACTTTATAATAAGTAAGCAATTAGTTCTTAGATTAAATGTTTTATTAAAGAATTAGTAACTATTTATAACAATAATATAGCACTCTTCTATTAGAAAACAGTCAATTTGCAGGTAATAAAAATGAAGTAATCTGAAGCATGTTAGGCTAAAGGTTTTACAAGTTCAATTTCTATGACTGTCAAACAACTGGAGGAAAAACAAATATTGAGTTGAATGGGTTATGTATATAGACTATGTAAATTTTAGTATTTAATAATTATCTTCAATTTCAATTTTGCTTAAAAGTATTTGGAAAGCAAGTTATTTTTTCCTGCAATTACCTAACCACATTGTCACATATTTTGACTGTTAAACTGATTCTAAATTCACCAGGATAAAATAAAGACTTGTTTAAATAACTTGAGACAAAATGGCAAATTTCCAATTAACATTAATTTCCACTATGTTTTCGGCCACTAATTGATGCTTCCACTTGCGGAAAAGGGTGGGAAGGAAAGGTTAGCGAAAGGCTAATTTCTCTAGTTTGTCTCTCTGTGACTGAAATTCACTAAGAAACCTGACCCCTTTCCCTTTGTAGTGCATAGACTGGATCTCAAATCAGGTAGATTAAATCATCCCACATGGTGAAGTTTATCCATTTATAATGCACTTAAATCTGGGAAATCAACAGCTCCATAGCATTAACAGCAGGTCAACAGAGAATCACATCTGAAATTCAAAATAAACAAGAAAATGGCCAGTCAATCTTAGACTTGTAAGTGTATTTTTATTGATTGTATTTTCTTACTTCAGCATGAATCCACAGGACAAAAACTGGTCCTGTAGATTTTACTCTTTCATTATCACAAACAAGAAAGGAAAGGTGGGATGGAGAGCAGGAACATAAAATAGCTGTTTCTGCAAAAATGATCACCTTCCTCATAGCTTCATAATTTACTCCCAGTCCATACGGTCCTCAGTTCCAGTGATTGGAATGATGGATGACTCCACTTCAGCTACAACGGGCAAAGATGCTGCAATGTATCACTCTGCAGGATGTGCAGTAGAACAAACGATCCAGCAGGATGGAATGGCAAGCAGGGGTGTCAAGGGAATTCTCTTCAGTGGAAGAGTAGATAGTCATTCCCTGGCATTATGTAAAATACAACTTGTAAATATTGCTCCCATTGTGGACACGTGCATGTGTAACTTGACAGAAAAGGGCAACACTGCCACAGGAAAATGCAAAAATATTTTCCACTTCAGTGCCCATATTTTTCACATGGCTGGATTTTGCATTAAACAAGGCTCCAGCTCTATGCCCAGTGAATTGTTGAGAATGTAAATGTATATATTTGAGGACAGTGGGAAACCATTTATGGTTTTATTATTGAGATTTGATATATGCTAAAGTTTGTAATTTATCCCCAATATAATCTTAAATTTTTGGTAATATATGCTTAAAGCACATTTCTGAGATCACCCATATTTCTTTATAAATCAGTTTTGAATTTGAACTAATAAATTAGGATCTGATACCCAGCAAATTTTAACTATTCTGTATATTTTACCATTGGCTAACAAAAAAAGGATTGAATTTTCAAACTACACGGGCAGATAGACTTACTCCCATCCCCGTCCTCTGCAGTTTGCATAAAAGAGAAAAAATTCTAACTAACCTTACTTTACACATTCTCACATAATCTAATAGAAATATGCCTTCTACAGAGTAAGGCTAAAACTTTGTGTCCTAATAGGCATTAGTAGCTCAGGCTACACATCAGCAAGAAATAAGAGTGGGTATTAAAAATCCCTCTGGGGAAGTGGACGGCCAATGGATAGGCCATCCACCTACCACATGGGAGGTCCGGTTCAAACCCCGGGCCACCTTGACCCATGTGGAGCTGGCCCATGCGCAGTGCTGATGCGCGCAAGGAGTGCCCTGCCATGCAGGGGTGTCCCCCACGTAGGGGAGCCACATGCTCAAGGACTGCGCCCTGTAAGGAGAGCCGTCCAGCACGAAAGAAAGTGCAGCCTGCCCAGGAATGGTGCCGCACACACAGAGAGCTGACACAGCAACATGATGCAGCAAAAAGAAACACAGATTCCTGGTGCCACTGATAAGGATAGAAGCAGTCACAGAAGAACACACAGCAAATGGACACAGAGAGCAGACAACTGGGGGGGCGGGAAGAGAAATAAATAAAAAATAAATCTTTAAAAAAAAGTCCCTCTGAGTTATTAGCAATTAGGAAGAACATTGTTTTGGTAGGCTTTTAGGGCCAATTTTTGATCCCTATATTTTTCATTTGAAAACTTCTGTCCTACAGGGGTTACTCTGTTTATTTGTTTGTGTGTTTAAACATTTTTTTATGGAGGAAATCTGTTCTCCCCCTTCCATACTAAAAGGGGCTGAAAATGCAGTAAAACTTACAAGAATTAGCCTAACAGAATTCCAGGCACCCATCTCCATGCAGCCTGCCGTTTTAAATTAATGCAGCTATAAAACAGTGTTAGCAGTCTGAGTGTATGTGTATATGTGTGAAGTTGGGGAAAAATCCATAAAGTGATTGGCCCTAAAAGTGATTAGGGATAATGCATAAAGTAATTGACCTTCGTGACAGATGCAGTGACTTTGTAAGTGAATGAAACCTAAATGAAGGTTTTATATTTTCCCTGTAGAAGTAATCACATTGAATGCTTTTAAAATCATTATTATTTATATTTTTATGTTTTGCTCAGAAAAGGAACTAAAGGAGAGATGTTACTCATGAACTATTTTATGCATCTTTTACATCCAGGAAAACATTCGAAACATTTCTGCTTGAGAAGGGATAATAGGTGTCTTTGCTTCAGTTTCTCAGAACACAAGCTACACAGTAAGAAAATGTTTCCCCATTATGTTCCAGAAAATCCTATTTGAAAATAAGGTATTGGGTGGCCAAATACCTTTGGGAAACATTTGGGGAATATGTTCAGGAAAAAAATGTGTTTGGGAAACAAGGCTAAATATGTGCCATTACTGTCATCACAGAACTTTCATATGTTCACACACATTGTAAATTTTAAGAGAGGTCTTATATGTATATTTTCTCAAGTATAATCTGAAAAAATGATGCCTTAGTTTTGCATTAAGTACTTAAGTATATTTTACCATTTTTGTCAATGTTCTGATTGATCTATGCGATCTTCTCTCTGTTTATGCATTCTATTCTCTTTTCCTTTTGCATCTTTATAGCGACAGAACCTGGTATGAGTGGTCTTTTTATTTGTCTGAAAACTTCTGAGTATCTTGATGACCACTGGAGACTGGAATGATGTAGGTTGAAGGAAATCTAACTCTTTCATGACTAGGGCCAATAAGCTACATTTTGTAATCTAGAACTCTGGTTTTCAGATTATATTACTAAGAGAGGTACAGAACAAAGTGTAAAAGTATGTGCAGTATTGAACTTTGATTTAGATTAATATTTGTTAAAAGACACCCCCTCTTCACTTCATTTGACATTCAGAGACTCAAGGTCAGTGAAGGAAGGTGATATGACATGGTGGAAATAACACTGGAATATCAGGGATCAAGCTTTAATCAATGATAATATAATCCTGAGCATTTTCAGGTCCTGAGCTTCTCACATGTAAGATGAAGAGGTGATGATTCATTTATTAAAGTCTTTCATTCTGAGCACTGAATGGGAAATCAAAATTAAAAATATTAAATTATGATAGCTATTTCTTAGATATGAGCCATTCATACTCTGCAAAAGGAAATAATTTAATACTAAAATTTTATTTCATGTCTTTTTTTACTTTTACTTAAAACCATATAAAGAGAAATAGACTATGATTTGCTGAGTATGCTTAGTGAAACCTACTGCAATTAAGGCAGCATAACTACTATCTGTGTAGTCAAATTATTACAGCAAAAATGTGTGTTGCTTATTGCATATTAGGCATAGAAATCAGATTCATTTTTGCTTTATAGCATGAATATTAGTCCATAGTTTTTCTCCCCCTCAAAAGCAGTGTCTTTTGTCTAATATATTCAGCATTGAGTTGCATATCTTTCAACACATCAATCTACCAACACAATGCTTTTTGTAGTGCCTTTTAAAAGAAGAATGTGTACTTACTTGTTAGAAATCTTGGCACCATCTCTTTTCTGTATGTAGAAGATATAATAGCTTGACATTAAAAGAACTTAGCTTCAACAAAATATACCCATTAAGTGTCACAGCTAAATTCTTCTTGGCAAAGAAGAAAAGGTATGGAAAAAGAAAATGTGAGTTCGTGAGAAGAACACAAATTAAGCCTCTTAAAATTCCTTTTGATTTAACTACCTGTGTTCCATCCATTGTTCAGTAACAGACATTCATTAATTTTTTTATGATTCATTGCTGTAATTTTTAAGATTTTAAATGTGTCAATTTTAACCTTCTCACATGCACTTGCAACACCTTATACGATCAAAATATGTTAAGAGAAAATATGTCCTTGGAGATGTAGTTCAAAATTTGTGCTCACAAATATATTATGGAAAATATGATTAAAATGCTTGCCACTTCCAAGGTTTATGAGGGAAGGCTAGAAGCAAAGTTAAATGTGAAACAATTATATCTCATCTTGAAAAGGGTGGAAAAAGACTTAATTTGTCGAGTAAAAATCCAAGTATCTTTCTCTTTGAAAATGGAGGGAAAATATTTTAGTTCATTTGTTGAGCCACTGTATTGTGGAACTGTTCAGGTTCTTGTTTATTGTTTCGCCTTTACATCATTGAGGCACAATCACCAGGATTCAAGGCTTGGCTAGCTTGTTGAAGATGATAGGTATTTCGTTATCGCCTTAGGGCTGGCCCTTAGACACTGAGACTTGCTCTACCTGCAAGCACCTAAGCAGGTGTGCACTCCTGATGGACTGCTCCAAATGGAACACAGCACAGGTGCTGCTAATTAAGGAAGCCTGGGGACTGTGAAGGAGCACAGTTTATTGTTGATTGTGGAGTGCCAAAGGTTAGTGAAAAGCAGGATTGTCTGCTGGCCCAGGGAAGATAAGAACACAAAGGGCACAGAAATGGATTTGA
This sequence comes from Dasypus novemcinctus, assembly GCF_030445035.2. Taxonomy (NCBI): domain Eukaryota; kingdom Metazoa; phylum Chordata; class Mammalia; order Cingulata; family Dasypodidae; genus Dasypus; species Dasypus novemcinctus. The sequence goes on from NC_080676.1 coordinate 128,580,697, forward strand.
ATACAAGCTCTTATCTGTATGCCTTTTAAACCTCATAATGCTGCCTGTAATGGTGTGCTTTTAGCAGTGAAATTGGGAGTCCGTTTATGAAGGTACTAATTTATTAACATCAATTTGTGTCACTATTTAAGTAGCGCTCTCTCCCTCTCCTTTCTTTTTTCTGTTCATGAAGAGGGAGTATGGAGGCATTAGACAAACCTCAAAATAAACTATCACCAATATAAAAATCAAACGTATCATGCCATTATAAATGGTTTTATATAATGCAAGTTTACCCCCACATTAAGCAGTTTAATTTTAATTTCAATAACATACGAATTACATATGCATCCAGCTTTTCCTGATTTGCCAGTTATTTTAAAACTATATTTACAGAGAGAAATGAACACTGCATTCCACAGAACAAAATGGTTGTATTTTATATATTGACATTACTTTCAAAATGCTAATTCTAATAATTATAAACCAGAATTTATTCCTGTTGAATTTATTGTGGATTATGTTAAATTTTGCATATGCTACTTCATTATTGACATTTCATTTTGAATTTGTTGTAGCCAGCAAGAAAGAGTGTTAAAAGAGTAATGGGTATGGGAAGTTAGAAAGAGACTTTTTTGATGCACAGCATTATGCTTCAGTGACACAGTGTTAATATTACAGCTATCAGCATGTTGACCATAGAGAAGCTAGTTGATGACGTGCATTGTATTAATCACCTAAAGTGTGAATGGTGGCCCAAATGATCATTATGAAATTTAGTAGTGTAAAGTTTGCTTCTGTTACTTATTTTTGCTCAACAAACTACTCCATGGCTTAGTCGCTTAAAAGAGGAATCATTTTATTTGTTCAGGATTCTTTGGGTTAGGAATTCAGATGGGACCTGAGTGGGTGTTTCTTCTGCTCCATTTGGCATTTGCTGGGTCACTCAGGGGCTGCCTTCAGCTGGATTATGGGCTGGAGATGAGGTTCACTTGGGTGTGTCTCAGTTTGCCAGAGCTGTAAGGACAAATACCACAAACTGGTTGGCTTAAATAACAGTAATTTATTGTCTCACAGTTCAGGAGGCTTGAAGTCCAAAATTAGGGTGTCCCAAGGCCATGCTTTCAGGCAGTCCTTTGTCACATGGTGATCTGTCACTTCCTGTTTCCTCCTTCAGTTCTTACTAAAGAATGGCATCTGAATTTCCTGAGTATAAGGACTTCTGCCATTTTTTTTGGCTTACCCTGATTCAATTCTGCTTCAACCGAACAGGATCTTCAAAGGTCCTATTTGCAAATGAGGTCATGTCCACACATCAGGGTTAGGATTAAAACATGGCCTTGTAGGGGACATGTTTCAATCCACCACAGGTTTCTGGAACAGCTGGAGCTAGAAAGCCCAAGATGAATTCATTCACATCTATAGAATCTTGGCTTGGGTCTGGCTAGACATCTCTCTCTCTCTCTCTTTCCAAGTATCCCCAGCATTTTGCCTGGCAACTAAGGATTTCAAGGGAGAGGAAGTGGGAGCTGCAGATAAAGACTGGTCTCAAAACTTACACAGTGGCATTGCCATTTCATTCAATTGGTCGAAGCCAGCTCAGAATCAGCAGTAGGTAGAAATAGTTTCCAAAGCTTGATGGGGAAGTGGAATGGGGGTTAGGTAATCATCTTTAGAAACACAATCTACATCAGGTTTAATATTTGTTTGCTACATAGAAAATGTCATATATTGTATAGAACTAGCATTTAAAATTATATTGGAACTTACAGGCGTTATTTCCTTAGAGACAGAAAAGAACTATGTTGTAAAAAACCCTTGCTAAAAATATGAGCTTGAAATAATCCCACAATAATAGTTAAATAAGTAAGAATCTGTATCCTCATTGCCCTGAAGCAGTACAGAGAGAGCCGTTCCAACAAGAAGCACATGCTCATGATAACAAAGCCAAACCTCCATGCACCTGGGCTCTCAAGGAAATCTAAACTGGAATGAATTAAATAAACTCTTATGCATGCGACTTTTCACCTACAACTCACTACTTAGGAATGGCCTTTATTGAGAAACAATCAGTGACATTTTTATAGGCCATATTCCAGTTTTGCTTTGCAGTTCTTTAGAGTGGTCATTTCAGTTTTCCAACAAGGTATCATAAATTCATAGTGACATAAATTTCCTAAAAGGTCATGAAACTGCCACACCCAAGGGGCTGAAACTATTTTTTTCTTAATATTGCAAATATGAAAACTGAAACAATAAAAGAATTTAAATGATCTTTCCTTCATAGATGTCCACTTTTAGTCCTGAAAGATAAACAAAACAAAATTTGCTGCAATAAAACTTGGTGTTCATCTATTTCAACATGTTAATTTTGAGAGGGTGGTGTGACACATTGAATTTGGTGAATTCCAAAAAAGATTATATTCTCGAATGAATCCATTCCTATGGATGTGGGATCCTTTTCATTGGACTATGTCAGTGAGGCATGACTCCACTCTCTTACAGGACTTTATATAAATGGAGACAGAGAGAGACATACACACAAAGGTAGAAACACACCATTTTTTATCCTGCCGTGTGAGAGAGAGGAGAAAGCAGAGAGAGGGAGAGAAAGAGGACTCCAGGTTCGCCTACCCCTGGAGAAAGGCAGAGAAGCCCCAAAATGATGTGAGAGGTCCCAGAGTCTGAAATCAGAAGACCACAAAGGCACAGAAATAAGCCCCTGAGGGGCTGGGACCAAGGAGAAGATCAAGGATGAGGAAACAAGCCTTGCTATATGCCTGATGGCCATATGGCAGGATGCCAGGATTATCAGTAGCTGACTTTGGTGAGAACTCATCCCTGATGGTGCCTAGATTTGGACATTTCGTGGCCTCAGACTGTATGCTTTTACCCCAAATAAAATTGCATTATAAAAACCAACCCATTTCGGGTACTTCACATTGAAAGCCTTCGGCTAACTAAGACAGGTGGAGTCTCACTCACAGACCCAGAACTAATAAGTTCTCAAGCTAGGATAAGAAATTGGTGTTTGATCCAATTTCTTTCCACTTTCATTGAACCATATTAACTCACATGTTCACATGCTAACATCTCTGCATCTTGAGGTCAGGGGTCAACAAACTATGGCTCAGGGACCAAGTTTGGCTTTCTGCCTATTTTGTACATCCCATAGTCAAAGAATGTTTTTTGCCTTTTTGACTGGTTGGGAAAAAGTGAAAAGAAAAATAATATTTTATGGAATGTGAAAATCATCTGAAATTCTAATGTATATAAAGAGAGCTTTACTACAACATAGTCACACCCTTTCTTTTATATATTTTCTATGGCTGGTTTCACACTACAAAGCAGAATTGAGTAATTATGGCCCACAAAGCCTAAATAAAATACTTACTATCTGAGCCTTTAATGAAAAAATAAATAAATCTTGGTACTCCTGCTCTAGGTGTTTTCTCCCCTTTGGTCTATTATCCATTTGTCCTTCACTTCCCTGCTCTTTCCTTCTTTTTCTTTCTTCTTCTCTCTCTCCATCTCTCATTTTTTCCCTTCCTTTCTTTCTTTCTTGCTTTTCAGACTTTTTCCAACTTTTCCTTTGACTTTGGCTTATGTTTATAGCCTAGGCAAAGTCCATTACATTGATGTGCCCAAATAAAGACTCTGCATGGTATATCAAAGGGGTCTTCAGGCCCACAAGTGGATTGTCAATCCACTTGTCACATATGGAAAAATTCAATCAGTAGTCTCTTTTCAAAATTGCAAAATTCACTGAGACTGGGCACAAGTGAAACTGCACCATGTTAACTGAAACAAAACATTACTTGAACTTTGATATGCGCGATACAGTTCTCTCCTTCTGTAGGAAATTGCTCAGATGTTTCTCTCTCAGCATGTCTTCCCTGACCACTCCATTTATAATTACATTGTCCCCACAATTCTTTTTCCCCCTTCCCTGTTTTAATTTCCTCCACTGAGCATATTTCCATGTGAAATATATATTCCATTTATTTGTTCAATATCTCCCTCCTCCACTAGAATGTGAAATTCAAGAGGTCAGAGTTTGGCTCAGTTTTTCTCAATGTTATATTCCCAGTAATTAAACACACTCTCAATCACTATCTCCTGAATGAAAAAAAAAGAATGAATCTTAGGCTTTTATGTGCATACAATAAATTCTTCATATAATAATAAACTTTTAAATTACTTGGCCTAATATTTTAGTATTTTAAAAACAAGGAAAGCCATTTCCAAAACTGAAATATTGAATTGTGAGAATTTAGCCCCCAAAGGTTTCATATTTTTTAATTGAAATTATATTTCCATTTTCACTAATAAAATAGGTCAGAAGAGAAACTCTGAATTGTGTTACTCTCTCTTACAATATTTAAAGACAGGAAAATGCTTCAAGATCCATTGACCCATTTTAGATGCCAGTAGGTAGCAAATGAAAATACAACTGCTGAAGAATTAATAGAGAAAGTTACATAATTTCCAATTCACAGAAAAGTTGCAAGTACAGTAGACAGAACATTTTTTTCATGATCCATTTGGATATGTGTGACCAATTCGACTCCCTTTACTTCTCAAAACATTCATGTTTGTTTTCTAGAAACAAGGGTATTCTCCTATATAACCACAGTATTAACAATAAAATCAGAAAATTAACAAAGCTACAATCTAATCCTCATACCCCATTTAAATTTTAACAATTGCCCCCAAAATGTTTTTTTAGCAAAAAAGCATTACATATTGTCTTTCATAGTTATGCCTTGTCTCCTTCAGTCTGGAATAACTCCTCCATTTCTCCTGATTTTCCTGACCTAGATACTGTTGAAGATTAGTGGAGAGTTTTTCTTGTAGAATGTCCCTCTTTGGGGATTTATCTAATGCTTTTTCATGACTGGAGTTACATTTTATCTTTGACAGGAATATTATAGAAGTGATGCAATTTTCCACTCAATGATTGGGAAAAAAACGTATGCATGTATGTAATGTGTGTATTATGTATTTAGGTATGTATATATTGCATATGCATACCATCATGGCTTTCTTTCCTATGTGAGCCTCTTCATGTCTACCAAGCCTGTTATGCCATAATTAGGCTACAAATTGTTCTCTTAGAGCATTCACAAATGCAATTAGTCACTTGCTCTTTCAGTAAAAGAGGTGAGTGGCCAATTTCACCTGTAATTAACCAATTACCTCATGATTCCATTGGCCAAGCTTGAGCCCATGGGTTTTTAAACAGTTTGTACTGCCTTCGAAATATCCAGCAGAAGGAAGATCAGGGACCATTTTTCAAACCCTGCATTAATGCATTTAAGCCCGCTCATACTTTCTTTTAGAATAGGTAATGAAAAATTGAAACTGGAACTAACCAAGTGGCTACTTGTTGTTGTTTTTTTTCTCTCAGTGCAAAAAAGAATTCCTACTCTCTTGCATGTACTAAAGTGCAGAGTTGCAAGTGGAGGAACAATGTCAGTGCCTATAAAACTCACTAGCTGGTGCAAGAGCTTCTCATTTCATAGGCCATTTACATCTGTGTCTTCACTAAGTTAGGAAATTTTAAGAAATGAATAGCCGTGCCTTTCTTTTTCTTTAAAGTAAATATATATACACACATATTTATATATACGGGATACATACATACAGACAAGCATATGATTAAAAAAAGATGGCTGTTATTTGATTTTTTTCTTCATGTATTTCACTTGAACTAAGATTTCTATTTTTAGTGAGAATTCCAGCTCAACTCCACAATCGGAACATTTTAAATTTAGTATAGGAAGAGAGTGATTGTTTCCCTGTTTCTCTTTGAACCCCATCCCTGTGTACTGTGATCCACCCTTTATCCTTTGCCCCTCTCAATTATAAGATTTAAACTTCCCCCTTCCAGTAACTTATATAGCAAAAGTGAGGGACTAGCTGTCTATAATTTTTTTATTGCACCAGTGAACACTTGGGAAATGCTGCCTTACAGGTTTATGAGTCACCTTGGCTGTTTCCCTTGGGATCAATTTTCCTTCACCTGAGAAAGATGGGACTTGAACAACTGTCCTAGGAAAGCATGCAACTGCATGGCTTGAGATAGTCGATTCTCCAGAGATAAATTTTTAAACATTACTGCAGTGAGGAGACCAACAGCATGAGATATTCTGCAAATTCTTCGTAGAGTTCTTATTTCATGAGAATTAGAAAACATCAAGATTTTGGTTGAAAGTATTCAAAATAATTAAACCTTTTAAAAAGATTATTTTTCTTATCTCACATTCCAGAAAGGTACTGGCAATTCACTTTTTTTTTTTTTAATCACAAATTATAGAAGAGTTTTCAGAATTTGCTTGATCTGGTCACCTCTTTTAAAAACAAGTAGTAGTACTATTATCAGCTGCTCGTGGAAAGTGGAGGGACTCAGACTTGTCTGTTTCTTACCCAGAAACTTGTCTTTTGTGTACAGTTTGTGTACAGCTCTATTTTTCTATATTCTGTTTAAAGAAGACCGATCTTTCCAGTGCTTAAACCTGTCTACAAAATAAAACATAGTTCCTCACCCTTACCTCAGGAAGCCCATCAGCTAATGAGAGAAGCAGACATATACTCAGCAATTTAGCCAAGTATATGATGATTAATAAAATAATAAATAACAATTAATTAAATACAAAGAAAAGAAAAGAAAAGGAATGTGACCAAGTTTTATGGTGGTAAAATGCAGACTTGCTTGAAAGGCATCCCTAAAATGATTAGAAGGTAAAAAACAATCATATGAGGAAGAAACAGATGCAAAAAGATGTGAAAAATGCAAGAAGTATTTGGAGACTTTAAATAATCATTCACTCAATAGTTTTCAAATACCCCTGTATTAATCAGCCAAAGGAGTGCTGATGCAAAATATCAGAAATTGGCTGGTTTTTATAAAGGGTATTTATTTGGGTTAGGAGCTTACAGATACCAGGCCAGAAAGCATAGGTTACTTCCCTCACCAAAGTCTGTTGCCTCGTATGGAGCAAGATGGCTGCCAATGTCTGCCAAGACTTCAGGCTTCCTGAGTTCCTCTTTTCTCCAGGCTTGTTTCTCTCTGGGCTCAGCTACCCTGGTCCTTCAACAAGACCAGCTGAAGACTATCAGGGGACTGGCTCTGTCTCTCACCCTGGGGCTCAATTCCCTCAGGGCTCAGATCCTCTGCTCCTCTGTGTGCTTACTTCCTGGACTCCAGCCAATACTCTCAGTTCTGACCTTTCCCATGTCTTTTACTTGTGAGTCCCACCATGGGACAGGGACTCTACACCCTACTGCAAGGCCAAATCAAAACCCTAATCATAATTTAATCAATTGAAAGTGAAACCTCAGACAGACCAGTTTACACACATAACCCAATATCTATTTTTGACTGCATAAACCATATTATGCTACAATAGTCTAAGAATTCACACACAAAAATTACGGAAATATAAATTCCTGAAGTTTTCTTACATGGAGCCTCATGCTTTAGGACAATGAAGATGATGTCAGCATTTTAAATTAATTGAAGGGAACAGGGCTGAAAGTACATGTCTGATTTAGGAAACCGAAGAATCCAGAAATATGTAATAATAGTCTGAACTAGAACAAAATGAAAGAAAACAAAATTAGTTTTGAATGATGCTCTCCTATCTCCATGAAGGCACAGATTTTATGTTTTGTTAATTAATAAATTGAATTTCCTGGAAATGTAACTGGTACATACTGGGCACTCAAAATCTTTTTTTGGAATAAAATGTATACATTCATGCAGTCATACATACCTGCATAAATATGTCAGAGTCTAGGTATCTTCCAGGAAAGTCAATTCCACATGGCTCAATCCCACACTTCCCTGCAGAAATTTATGGACCACCCCACTGCACTCCACACCTGTCTTCTAAGCATGGTTAGATGTACCGCTTTAATTTAAAAAGGAATGTATTCCTTGGTCATGTCTCTTTCTAAAATGAGAACACTAAAAACACTATTTTTGGGTTGTTGTACAGTATATAGTTTAATCTGCCTTTATATTTGATATCTCACCTACACCAGCACTAGGGTTGTTTTGTTTTAGTTTCTTTATCTTTGCTTCCTTAATATAATTCAGGAAATTTATTTGCTGATGGTCCTCATATGAGTGCAAAAGTTCAATCAGCAACTGCAAAGACTGCAGTAAATCAATTCAGTTGAATGCTTGCTATAACTACCCAGAGTTCAGCCAGTCTCCACAGGTTAAGGGCAATCTTCTAGATGACTGCCCCTCGGGCATCACTCACAAGTTCAGAGCCCCAGGCCACCCACACTACTGACCATGATTATACAATTATAATTTTATTACAGAAAAGGATACAAAAGCCCAAAGAAGAGCCGCATAGGGCAAGGTCTGAAAGGGTCTCAAATGCCAGCTTCCATGTCCTCTTCAGGTGGAGTTAGAAATCATCACCTTCCCAACACAGGCACAGTGATATCATTATCAATTGCAGACACTCTCTTGAGCTTCAAGTGACTGGAGTTTATATGGAGTCTCATTAGGTAGACATGACTGATAGAAAAATGCTCATGAGGTTAAACTCAATCTGTACCTCCCGCCTCTCCCAGAGGTCAAGTGAAGTAGGCTGACATGGACTGATGTGACTTAGCTCAATGACCGAAACCCCTAATCATATGTTTGGTCTTTCTGGTGTGGTAACCCCCATCCTAAGATTGCAGGTGCAGCTGACCCTACCACATGTGTTCGTGGACCCACTATGAAGGACAAAAGACAACTCCTATGATAGGCAATTCCAAAGATTCATAGGTCACTTCTCCAGGAGACAAAGATCAGCCAAGTTTTTCATTATATTGCAGTCCCCCAAGAATAATTTGGTGAATAAAAAAAGGCAACGAAGAACCACTTAGTAAAAGGCATAAAAAGGTACAATAATGCAAAGTATGAGTACATGGAAAAGCCCCATAACTTATTCTATAATATATTATGTTTCCTTATAGAATTCTCATCCTAATGTAAAATATTTCCTTCTTCACCAAATTTAGTTGACAATGTATCTGATGGTAGATAGGTCTTTTATTTCCCCAACACACATATAGTTATTACTATAGTGTGTGTATTCGCTGGCCTTTGAAAATCATACATGGTTAAAATGGCAAAAAGAAATTTGCTAAAACAAATTGATAAAATAACCAAGTATATTATTAGTCTAAAGAAATCAACAAAGATTAAAAAGAGAATTATTGACACTACACATATTTTGCTTGTAACAGAGTTTTGTGTGATTTTCATCAATATATTCAAATCCATCTAAAATAAACACAGAAACAAAATAATATTTCATCAGTTATTTGTTAAAAAAAAGGGGGGGGGCTAATTACCCAAATATAGTTTCTAATTTTAAAAATTTAATTCTTATTTTAAAAAGTAACATTTCAAAAATAACTGTTTGATAGAATTTGATAGACTGTCTTTATATTTTAAAAAGTGTCCATACACCTAAATTCAGTTTTCAAATGTTTTCAGGGAATCCTCACTGTATCTGGAAACCATATGACAAAAATGTTCGGTAATTATCAATTTATCTATGCAGAAAGCATTGAAAATGATATCTCATGCCATAATTCATCTAAATTTTCATTCCTTTGGAACACTGCTTTCCACAGATAGTAACAGAACTTGGAATAAAATAAAACACCAATTTTATACACATTTTATATTTCTATATTTTTCCATTTCTGGAAATGGTCACAAGATCATTTTGTGACAGATTAATATCATACACAACCCTAAATTGCTAAGAATAAAAGTATTATTTTGCTACATAAGGAGCAAGTTTATTTTTTACAAATTCCTTGGTAAAAAAAAAAAGCTCACTCCTAGTTTTACAGCATATGTATCACATTTCTATCCATTTTGTCCAATTCTAGCTCTTTTCATCCTTCAATAGTGAGGATGAGAAAACCTGGACACATATGGACATGGTTGATTTGAAAAACTACTTTTAAAGCATTTGGAAGTTTTTCAAAACCAAAAGCATATTTGCCAAATGATCTTTTCCCTTATTTTAAATCCACGTGCAACTTAAAAGGAACTTAGTCCATATGCTAGTTCAGATCCACTTATATTAAAATCATGAAAATTATGTTTAATAGCTATTTGAAAAACAAGGAACTTTTAAAAGTAAGCTTCTCTAAATTGTGTATCTTTCAAAACATACTGTTTCCTATCCAGTCCCACCACCCTCATTACCCTTCAAGAAAAGATCAGATTTAATCCCAGTGCTATAAAATAGATGCTTTCAATCTATCAATAATGATTAAGTAATTTGAAAAAATTCATTCTATTTTTGCCTTTTCTATACTTTTTGCTTAAATATATCTATGCAAGTTCTGAATGGATTTACTGTTATCACAATCAATAATCTAAGGAATAAAATACATTTTTGCGTTTGTGATTGCAATCTTCCTTTATAATACATTAAACATATGAGCTCTTTAAAACTTTTCAGGATTTAAATACTAATCATACCCAAGCTTTGAATCAGAATAAACAATTAAAAGTTGCATAGAGAAAACAAATTTCCTCCTTCTCATCTTCTTTCTCCTTCAATTCTACCTTCATTGAAGAAACCAATTTTTAACGGTTTTGTGTCTGTTCCTCAATACCTTTAAGAGACAGAATTTATGTACTGTAATTCTTTTTAAGGCACAACTATAAATGAATAAGAAATATGTGATTTAGAAGTCAGGAGCCAAATTTTAAGTAGTCGGGGGAAGGAGAAAGAGGAAAAAATGTAAGTATGCCTCAACTAAAGGTAGAATGGGATGTAGAAAGAAGTCTACAGAAAGGACATCTGAAGTCCTGACCACTTAGCAATCACATACTCCCATGAAATAATGAGTGGGCAAGTGATCTGAAAGTTGTAAAATACACATGGAAGGGCACCTTGTGATTATTAGCATTATACCATTGCAGTCTATTGCTATTCCCAACGATGCGTTAATCAAAGTTATAATTGTGGATATCCATGAACAAATGCTCAATAACTTTTAAATTTGATAAAATTCTGACAATTTATAATGCTCCATAAATAAAATAAAGTCCATCTGTGGAGCTCACTACTCCTGAAATTCTCCCTTATGTTAAACAGCACCTGGTTTTTCAATGATAGCAGCAATTTTAACATTCTGTCTCTGTGGTTAGTGGACATTGATTAAATATGCAGTCTTCTGCAGAGAAGTTGGTGGAGGAGCTATATGTTGGTTGTAAAAGATAATATTCTGAGGAAGGACAGAAAAGGGATACACATATGAGGAAAAGATGGCTCTCATAGTACAGCTAACTCATAGCACCCATCTTCTGATTTACAAACCCTAGTTCTTGTGTACAAAATCTTTACTCTTTTATTTTAATAATCAACTTACATGAAATAAATTATTTCCAAAAAATTCACAAGCTAGAGTGATTCAGATTTGTAGTAAATTATATTTTCTTAAGTACAGAAACTGTAAGAATAATAGTTATAAAATTTAAACACAAATGAGCTCATCCAATGTTTGATTACATTAGCTTTTGCTTAAAAGTAATGGCCTTGCTATTGCATCCTAACACCTTTATTACTTCTGTTACCATTATCATATTCACAATGTAACTATTGGAAAGAAATAATTCTTTCCACATTTTATTAAAATTTTAAGTGTTTACTCCACAATAATTCCAGACGTTTTAAAAATGATTAAACAAAACTTTGAAGATCAATATATCACAATTATTTTCACGAAAATGAAGAACTCAGTTACAGTTCTCCATTTTCACACCTACTGGAAGAGAATGTTCCCTTTCTAAGCTAGATTTTACTGTAGGATACCTGATTGCCTATTTGTTAGATAAAGCTCTTATGACAAACTATACCTGGCAAATATTGGTTCTGTGAGTACACTGATGAATCTGAAACAACAAAAACATTCTGGGTGAAATACCTAACATCTGCAAGCTGCTTACTCTTCAGACTTCAGATTTAGTAATAATGGTGAAGATAGTTGACATTTATTGAGAACTTACTGTGTGCCCAAATCTGCTTGAAGAACTTTATGTGCACTACTTAATTCAATACACACCACCTCCCTCTGCAAGAAGCACTCTGGTTTTATCCACTTCTATATAAAGGGATTAAGACGAACAGAAGTAAAGTAATCTGACTAAGATTATATAGGTAATGTATTTTGGAGAGCACCATGGTTGAAGAACTTTTAAGTTACAATTTAGAAGTGTTTCTTATTTCGTCTCCCAATCCCTAACCACTTTGTTTTTGGAAATAGCCAACATGTCCATACCATACCACAGAATTTTCTCTTATAAGAATAGCTCTATGACATTAGGTGAAAACTAAGGAAAACTGAATGAAAGAGAAGGTGTTCATTAATAATGATATGTTAAGATTGATTCATTGGTTGTAACAAAGGTACCATGTTAATGCAAGATGTTTACAAAAGGACAAGCTGGATATGGGGGTACATAAGAACTTTCTGCAGTAGATTTGCAACATTTAATTTAAAACAGCTCATCCTACTACCAACAGTATCCATTTCTATTTTTAATGTTTTTGCCAAAGAGACATATAATAATCTACTCAGACCAAAAGAGTTGGTTTCAATAAATCCATTTTCCTTAATGCCAGAAGCCCTTATTTCATCTTTTAAGAATTTTTGAAATTGTAAGGATTATGAACAAAACAGAAGAGCAAATTAAAGTTGTATCAAAGGGAAAGTGTTCAATATTATTAAGGAAGAAATCCATCTACACAAAAGTGAACATATTTTAGTAACCTTGGACATGGCAGGAGGAGTTGTAATGTTAAAAGAGATTATATATACCCAAGCTGAAGGAAAAAAGTTTCAACTTCAAACATTAAGGACTTAGTTCATAAACCTGAAGGGAAATAGAAAATAAAGGCATTAGAAGAAGATGTGAAAAAATGTAAAAGAATAAATGTCTCTTTCATGGATATTTATGAATGTATGGCAACCCTCAAGGTACAGAAAGCTGGTTTACTATTTGAAGGATGAACATAAGTTCAGAAGTATAAATATGAAATTTTCAAGTGAATGGAAAACAAAAGTATCATTTATTCAATAATTTATATCCTTGTTTCATTGAAAGTGATTTTAGAACATAATTTTATCTACTAAAACAAACTTTGCTGTTTTAAAAATGCAAAGTGGGTTTTTTTTTCTTTAAGATTTATTTTTTATTTATTTCTCTCCCCTTCACCCCCATAGTTGTCTGCTCTCTGTGTCCATTCACTGTGCATTCTTCTGTGACCTCTCCTATCCTTATCAGCAGCACCAGGAATCTGTGTTTCTTTTTGTTGTGTCATCTTGTTGTGTCAGGTCTCCTTGTGTGCAGCGTCATTCTTGGGCAGGCTGCACTTTCTTTCACACTGGGCGGCTCTCCTTACGGGGCACACTCCTTGTGCGTGGGGCTCCCCTGTGTGGGGGACATCCCTGCGTGGCAGGGCACTCCTTGTGCTCATCAGCACTGCGCATGGGCCAGCTTCACATGGGTCAAGGAGGCCCGGGATTTGAACCGCGGACCTCCCATGTGGTAGGCAGATGCCCTATCCATTGGGCCAAGTCCACTTCCCAATGCAAAGTGTTCTGAGAATGGATTGGGAAGATTATGTATGCACTGCAGTAAATTCACAAACTTGTATCCTAAAAATCAAATTAAAACTGTTTTTTGTGGAATTTATTGGAAAAAATTTGCTCTTTTGCTCTAAATGGAATTTAGTTGACTAAAATTAAAATATGATTTGGATGTAGACATACAAATTTTTCATTTTTCTATTTAATTTAAAAGAAATTCCAAAGCACCATTTTCTTTTCAGAGAACAACTTATTGAAATAATCACCTAATGAGGAATAGAAATCCCAAGGGATTAGATATGGATACAGAGCTTTCAAGTTTCCAGGTCACTGGATGGAATCTAAATCTCACTTCACAATGACTAAATGGCATAATCAGGAAGGACCATTAAATGGCCTTTATCAAAAGGTCTCAGTGGGAGACAGGTGTCCACTGTTCCTGACCATCAGAGTTTAGAAGCAAGAACATAAAAGCCGTAAGCATGATTGTCCCCAAAAATGATCCCCAGAGCATTTGCTTAGGCAAAACATCTCGGGTTGACAAATTTCAGTAATACGATGAGCTAATAATGTCACTCTCCTTGAATGTACGTGTGTAAATATGTATATAGACATATGCACACAATATGTATATACACACGTGCACACATACAGACATATTGTCGTATATTCTGTATAAGCTTCATGAAAAGGCATTTATTATGAAGATGATTTAATGAAATAGGGAATCATTTCTGTCTTGGAAAGAAAAAAATGAATATTTTCAACAGGTATTAAGATTTGGATGACTAAAGAGAAAAAAGTATGATCTATCAAAAACATGTGAAACAGAAGTGTATATTTTAATAATATAGGTTTGAAATTATGAGGATAAGGACAAAATATTTCAAAATAGTTTCAAATTATACAGTTTCAAAAGTTGATAATCCTCTGGTTTGAGGAATTTTGAGCCACTATCAAGACATGTCTTTACAAGTTTTGATGGTTAGAGAAGAAGGTTATATAATGTGGAATTGGGAATAATAGGGTCAACAGTTGGCCAAGTACAAAATGAATGATTACATTGAATCATTTACATTTCACTTTTTATGTAATGAATTGTTTTATTAATCAGAAGGTGGAATTGAATCTTTATGCTTACTATCAAGTAGGAATATTGATGAAAATCACTTACTGTTGGAAATTGGGGTATTGGTTATAGCTCTCTTCATCTCTCTACCACCTTACCAAGTGAAAGAGCATCTCTGTTACTTATTTTGCCCACAAGCAGTATGGAATCTTGTGTCTGGTATTCCAATCATCTTTCTACATAGCATACTAATTTTAGCTGAGCTCCTTCTTTGAAAAATGTGCTTTAAAAAAATTAAAGCTGATATACAAAGCCTTGAGAGTGAGTGGGGAAAGAGGACCTGTGGTTGATGAAATGCAAATGAGGTTTGGCTCAGACAGCTGGCTGCTTTGGGATGACATGGGTGATAAATGGTTCTTAAAACATAAGCAGGCATCAGGCTCCTGATTCAGTGTCAGACAGGAAAAAACAGCAGTATTACTAGATGCTTCCTTTAATTAATGCAACACTACTGCATTAGTCCAGATACTGCCAATAAATGGGAAAGAACTGATATCAGAGGTAATATCAGAAATCTTTCAACTTTGAAGCTGGAATGCGTTGGCCGAAAGCTGCAGTATCGTAAGAGGTTTAATTGTATTTGCAATGTACCAGTGCACCATGACAAAAATGGGAGATAGTGTAGTCAGGGCTAGGCAAGGCTGTGATAAATGAGAGAGAATGAGTGATTACACAGCCAGGAGGAGTGTGAAAACAAAGGACAAGCAAATGGAGAAGAGGAAACCAGCAAGCACTGTCATTTGAACAGTAAGAACTCAGAGAAACTTTGGAGTACACAGAAGTGTTGTATTTAGTCCTTCAGGGTTTGTCAGGCCAGAGGACAGACATAACAACAAAACAACTCAGAGTTCCATCAAATAACTTCAATGCTGAAACAGCACAGACCTTGGAGCAGTATGTGTATACACTTTCACCTGGATCAAAACATATATTATTGGGACAATATCTGAGAAATATCTTTTTAAAAGCACACATGCACATTTGTGTGTGTGTGTGTGTGTATATATATATGGATATGGATTTTAAAGAAAATATCCATAACTTCTTTGATAAGCATTTCATATAGCGAGACCTGGCTACCTTTCAAAAGTGTCACATTTCTCAAATTTCCATCTAGAAATCAGGTAAAATCCTTCAGATGGCACCAGTATTGTAAAATGCTGCATCAAAATTTGATTTAATTAAGGAAAGATAGGTCATTAAATTTTTTTCTGCAGCAAACAAATGACAGAAGCACTGGCCACAAGTCTCACAACGGTACTCAGTGAGGATTCCCTGAACTCAGGTCTCCTTTTAGATTTTTAAACTATAACCATTACAGCTACAACCACAACTACAACTACAAACCTACTCTGATCCAGCATCATCCAGTCGTGCTCTCCTACAACAATTGAAAGAAGAGGTCAGCAAACTTTCTGAAATGGGCCACATAGCAGGCCACTTATCTATCACAACTACTCAAGTCTGCTGCTGTAGACCAAATATCAACGAAAGAGGATAGCTGTGTTCCAATAAAACTTTATTTACAAAAACAGGCAGTGGCTAGCTTTGGCTCATGAGCCACGGTTTGCCAACCCCTGAGAGGGCATCCAAACTCTCCTTGTTTTCCTCAAATAAAAAAGTGGGTCTGATCAATGATTGTACCTTTTTCAGTAGTGCTCACAGAGAGAATGTAGAGGCTGGTCCAAAATCCCTCTTCTGAATAGGTAGTTACGTCACAGACTGGTTCTCATCTTTTCCCCAAGATTAATAGTGGTCACCAAGTACTATTTTTAGATTTTGTTATATGTCCCCTAAACCAGTATCCCTCCTGTCTCTTAATATTAGGGTTCATCTTTCCTTACAAAGGACAGCAAAGACATATCAACACTCCTGCCCGCTTCTCCTTTCTGGCACCTATTCTCATTGTGTATCGTTTCATTAACTATAAATGCTAGGGAAAGAGCATCTGATTTTCTGTAGGATAGAATTTGCAGCCTAACGAGTCACCCCACAACTCAAAACAACAATCGTTTATCTTTACAGCTCACACATGGAATCACGAAGGTGTCAGATGGTCTAGTCTGAATTTAGCCGGCTTGATTGGACTTGCTTATCTGCAGTTTGTGGGCTAAGACAAATTCTTTTCTTGATTAGCTTGCCTTGGCCAGCAAATTTGAAGGCTCTGTTCAACATCGGTCTCATCTTCCTCGAACAAGGAACCCGGCTGGTAAATAGTTCTTCTCATAGCAATGACAAAAACATGAAACTTAGTCCCATTGTGCATATCAATTCAAGTCTTTGTGTCATGCCTGCTGAAATTCCATTGATTAAAGCAGGTCCCATGGGTAAACCCAGGTTATTGGAAAGGGTGTGGCTACAGGCAGGTGTGAAGATTTAAAGCCAGATGTGCAATCCACCATAGACATGAAATTAAACAAAGCTGAGTAGAACTTAGAGCCCATCCAAATTCCAGGTATGTGATCTTGAGCGTCAGTTTTTTTTCACCTAAAAAAAATGGCAATGCCTACCCAGAATGAGCTTTCACGTGATAAATAAATGAGATAATGTGATATGTTAAGTGCTTAATAAAAAGTTATTTAGCAAATCTCCTGCATTCCTGTCAGACTCTTTAACAGCTCATTTCTAAGCTTTTTAATATTATTCTAGTATATTAGGAACTACAGACACATGTATTTCTTATCATAACATGAACATATAGATAGATAAATAGATATAGATATAGATAGATAGATGTCTGCCAGGTCTCTCAATTATAAGGAAAGAGTGATCAGGAATGCAGTGCTCTATGTGACATCAAATTTACATGCCTTTAACTCACAAATTAAGAAAAAATCTGATTTCCCTTAAAATGTTTAATTTATTGCTTAACTTGAAAATTTTATCCCTTGAGAAGAGAGACACATATATAATAACAGCTTGGATATCTATTTATAAATCTGATACTCTAGAAGGTAATTCTGTGATCCCTACTGAAATAGTAATCTGTTGTTCAGCCAACAACTGATTCTTTCCTAACAACATTTTATTTTTAGTTTTGCAAGTTCCTTTTCTGTGATTTGAAAGCCAAATATTGGCATTATCATATAGATTTCATGCAATTATGAAGTGGTCAATAAGACGCAGCCAAGTGATATATTATCATTAATTCTTTGTCCTGTAAAGACCGTGATTAATTAAATATGTGGGAAAATGTATTAACTCTCTTTCTGCAGGCTTAAGACTCACATTTATCTCGAGGATTTCCATCAATGGCCCGGATTTTAGAATTGAATGTATTATTCCTGACATAGAGTCATTAGTCTTTAACTTACAGATTTTTTTTTCTCATGTCTTTGGCTGAGATCAAGCAGTCTTTGCTATTCATGTGAACTTTCTATGTGTAACTTTAAAACTTAATTCAAGGAGTTAGAGCAACTGCAAAATCAAGGATTTTTTTTTCCCTTTAAATGACTCCTCGGGGAAGATAGATTAGACTGGGGTGGGTTATAATTCTTTTTCTACAATGTTCATGGCAAGCACTAATGAAAATGTTCACCTTTATGTTCCTCTTGATTATAACCAAGGAATTTTTGATGCTATATAGGCATAAATTTTTGTTTCTTGATCAGAAAAGGGCAAGCTGGTTGTGGGGCCTAATTGCTGAAAGATGAAATTTCAGCACTAGAGGTCATTCTAAACTCATAATTCTTTCCCACTTCCTGACAAATTACTAAATTCCATTTTTCAAATTTTGAGGTTAAATTTTATTTTCTGAGGTTACGTCATGCATTAGCACTTTCAAATGCAACTCTCTGCTTGGATAGTCAATCCCAATAGGCAACTCATCTTCCAATATAAAGGAAGATAATACATTCAAACATCCATGTATAAATTGCCCAAAGAAAGAGCCAACACAAACTAAAACACAAACACACAAGACCCATCCAGATTCTTTGACTCTTCCACTATTTCCACTGTGGAAATTAACATTAATTAACAGAAGTCATGGTTATGAATGACTGATTTTTTTCCCTTGACCAAAATGCAAAATGTGTTATTCAGGTGCGCATGAATATTGTGATTAAGATGGAGTCATTTACATAAGAAAAGAAGTGTAAACATACTATATATTTTAAATTTCCTCTGGGGCAGAATATATATTTCTTGTGTTATTAGAGGTTCTCCATACATTCAATTCTTTAAATTTCAAATTATTCAATGAAACTATCTACTGCTTTACGTATCTTTCTATTCATCTAATGCATATGAAATAAAATTTTCTTCATATAAAACTTTATCAAAATATAATAGGAAGCAGATGCTGCTCAAGCAGTTGAGAACCCACTTTCCACATGGGAGGTTTCAGGTTCGATTCCTGGTGCCTCCTAAAGAAAAAACAAACGGACAGTGAGCAACAATAAGTGCAAACAATGAGCAAAGACAACAAGCAAAAACTATGAGCAAACAAATGAGATAGCCATTTCAGGGGGAAATATGTATCTATATTATGTCTGTAGTAACATTTATTGGACACTCAACTTGCTGGGTGTGGCATACTGGGCTATGTACTCCAGCAAAACCATGTTCTTTAATCTTAATCCAAGCCCCTGTGAATGTCCCCATTGTGAAAAGGTTGCTTTGAAAATATGATTTTTAGTTGAGATGTGGTCAATTGACTCAGGGTGGGTCTTAATCCGTATTACTGGAAACCTGATAAAGAGAAGAAACCAGAAGCCAGGAGTCAGAGATAGCCACACAGAAGAAGCCCAAATTTAGCAGAAACTGGCAGGGCAGACAGAAGGAGAGAGAGATTATCATGTGACAAGAGATAGAGCTGTAAACCAAGGAACCTCAGGATTGTCATCAGCCAGAACACTAACTGACCCCCTGGGAAAAAGCATAGCCTTGCTGACAACTTGATTTGGAACTTCTGGCCTCTAAAACTGTGAGCCAATAAATTTTTTTGTTATTTAGACCAACCCATTCATTGGTATTTGTCTTAGCAACTTGGCAAACTAAGACATGGGCATATGACTTAGGACAAAGTAGTTGATTCTCTGATCTATAAAAAATGGGGAGGAGAGTTATTCTTCATGCTTCTTACCTAAAGATATTCTGAAGATCAAATGAAATCATGAACAATAACAACACATTGTAAACTGAGATCTGAGATACCATATAAAGATAATGTTTTGTGTTTTAAGTTTTGTGATATAGTGCAGACTACAGACTCTGGAATTAGATAAATCTTAGTTACCTTATACATGCTATGGAGAGAAAAAAATCATTTATTTGGATTGTAAATAATATTTGGGAAGCTTCTAGTACATTTCCAAGTATATATGCTCAATTAATGGCAACTATATTTGATGAAGATCCAATCTAAATGAAGTAGCAGATAATTTCTAGATATAGACGCTGTTCAAAATCAGATGGGGTAACATACTGATGCTTCAAATTACCCATTTAGGAGCAAGACCATACCCAGTAGCTAGGAAGATATGAAAACAGGTAAGGCTTCCCACCATTTCGCCTTCCTCCACAGTAGAGAAGGTATTGGCAAGAGTTAGGCAGGGAATTCAGGAACGTCTCTTTCAGTCAAAATGGGACCAAAGTACAAAACAGAAAAACAAGACTAAAACCATCATAGTGTATGACCAGATAGGGCAAGAAAATGTTGAGATCTGTGGGCAGGTGTGTATCTGTGGCTCAGTCGAGGTCCATAAATATCTGACAAAGAAACAAATTTACTGAATGACATTAATGCATATAATTTTATATAATTGTGTAAGTCTACATTATGGTCATTCAGTAAATATATGTCTAATGCAATATATTTGATTTTTTATCTCAAGTTTTAAAGACCTTTATATTTCGAAGTCCGTTATTATCATAACCCTTCATTACTTACTCTTTACAGAAGTCTGGCTAACTACTTGCTGTCATTTGCATTAATCTATGCCTTTACTCTTGCCTTCCAACTGCATTGCATACCTTTCTTTTTTCTCTCTGTTTCAAATCCTACATCTTGTCAAGCCCCAGTTGAAAGCTGAGTTCTTCCATGAAATCTTCTCTGAGTTCATCACACTGTAATCTCCTTTTTCTCTGATCTTCTATTGAACTTAAGCTGCAACACTCAATTTAGCAGTACCCCATTTCTAATCTTGTCACATTATGTTAATCTTGTCATTCCATTAAGCTTGTAAATCCCTTGTGAATACAGACTATGATGGAGAGTGAGAATTGGTCTTCTAAAGTCCTTTCCACCTCCTTTCAAGCTGAAGAGATTAGAAAGATAAAAACATTCCCCAGACTTCCTTGCCACTAGGATTGCAGAAGTGAATTAGTTTCCACCAATTAGATTTACTAAGGAGAGCTAGAAGGTAGGAATGATGCAGGTGTCATTTTCTTTTCTTGCACCTGTTCAATTATATTGAAAAGCAATGTTGCAGCTATATGCTTTTTTAAAAAAGATTTGTTTCTTTTCCTTTATTTATTTTTTAATTTATCCACCCCTCCCTTCAATTGATCTCTTTGTCTGTCTGCTCATTTGTTTGCTCGCCTTCTCCAGGAGGCACCGGAACCAAACCGGGGACCTTCCACATGGGACACGAACACCCAATGGGCTAAGCTGTGTCTACTCCCCATGGGCTGCAGCGTCTACTGGCCTGTGGCATCTGCTTGTTTAGGAGTTTGCTCCTTGCATCAGGGTGAGGCATCTAGCTCTTGTTGTGGCCGGGTACAGCATGCAGCTCTTGTTGCATTGGGTGGGGTGTCTAGCTCTTGTTGCCAGGGTGCAGGCATCTGCTTGTCTTCTTTAGGAGACACCAGGACCTGAACCCAGGACCTCCTATGTGGTAGGTGGGTGCCCAATTGGTTGAGCCACATCTGCTTCCAGATATATGCTTTTTTGCTGCAGTAACATTGTGTCCATTCTCCACTTTACCAGGTATTTAGAAATGCATACATCAATTTTGAAAAAAAGGGAGAGAATTATCATAAGTGACGCAGACAGGACACAAAATACTGTGGTACATATTATTTGACTCCATTTATATAAAATACTAATATAAGTAAATTTATAGAGATGGAATTAGATTAGCAGATATACATGGCGGGCAATGGATACAGGGATTGAAAGATAACTACTAAAGGGTGTTTATTTTTTTTCTTTTGGAGTAATGATAATGCTCTAATATTGATTGTGGTCATGGAATGCATAACTTTGTGATTATACCAAAACCCACTGAAAGTACACTTTAGATGGATTGTATGATATATGAACATACCTCAATAAAATTGCTTAAAAAAATAGCAGGTGTGGTTGTGGAAGTGGCTTTTTTCATTCCATCATCCTCAATCCACTACCAAGATGTGTTCTTGATCTGCTAGCACCAGTGGTGGCCTCACAATCAGCAGCTACTCTCCCAAAAGGGCATTACTGAAACAACTGGAAAAATGTATTATAGACTATGTTTATATCAATGCTAAATTTCTTGAACTTAATAATTGTATGTAGTGAGGTTACATAAATGAATGTCCTTGTTGTTAGGAATTACACAAAGAAGTATTAAGTTTTCAAGGAGCATGATGAGAATACAAGCTACTTTCTAAATGTTTAGAAAAGATAGATGATTGATATAGATAGATAGATCTAACAAATGTGAAAAAAATGTTATTAGTTGGCTTATATGGGTGTCTGGAGTTATATTGGAATGCTACGCATTGGTTCTGAATTATTTTTGCAACTGTCCTGTAAATTTGAAATTATTTCAAAATTAAAATTTAAAAAACAATCACTATCTCCTTAAGGCCCTTTTTTGACCATGTACTTAAAGCTTTTCAATGTATTTCCAAGCATCTATTTCCTTCTATTAAATCCCTTCCAGTTAATAACACTTTCATCTATCTATAACATTAATGCCTGGCTGATCAGGAGATTAGATGTTATGGTTCATAATTATCTTTGACAGCACCTTATGCAAGAGAGGGCATCTAATAAGAAATCAATAAATACTTGGATGATTTTTTTAATTATTGATTTGTGTGTAAAAAATTACCCTGAAATTTAGCAGCTTAAAATAGGAAATATTTATTTTATCACACAGTTTTTGAGGGTCAAGAACCTGGGAGAGGTTTTACTGGATGATTGTGGCTCAGGTTTTTGTAGGAAGTTGTAGTCAAAGTGTTGGTTGCAGTCTCAGAAAACTTGTCTGAGGCTGGAGGATCCATTCCCAAGTGCGCTCATGTGCTATCGATAATAGCCCTCAGTTTCTTACTGGCTGTTGAACAGAGGCTTCAGTTTCTCACTGCATGGACTTCTCCATTGCGTTGTTCATAACTTTACAACTGACAAGTGATTTAAGAAAGAGAACAATGAAAGCCACAGTATCTTTTATAATCTATCTCAGAAGTGAAACACCAACACTTATAATATATTCTACTTGTCACAGAGTCCAACCCGACTACACTGTGAAAGAGGATGACAAATGAGTCTGTTCCAAGACATGGGATCATTCAGGGCCATCTTGGAATTTGGACATCAAGTCTACCCTCTTTCCCCCAATGGTTCGTGTCTGTCCCACATACACAATACTCTTTCCTCCTTCCGAGTTTCCCACAATATCTTCCAATTGTAGCATCAGTGTGAAGTCCAAAATCTCATGATCTAAATCAGGGTTAAGTGCAAAGATGTCTGCTTGGGTGTAATTCCTTAAGGAAAACTTGAGTGTAGTTCTTTTCAATCTGGAGAACAATGAAAAGAAAATTCAAGTGGTCTGCCCCCATATATCCGACACACCTGATACAAAATATGTAAAATATTTTTACTTACCTGTTGCTGTGTAACCAATTACACCAAACTTTAGCAGCTTAAAACCCAAATATTTATCATCTCACACATTTTATGAGTCAGGAATTCAGAAGCCACTTAACTGGATGATTCTTTCTCAGGGTCCCCCATGATGGTGCAATTCAGAAGTTCACCAGAGATCTAGTCATTTGAAGACATGAATGGGCTGGAGGATCCACTCCCAAGTGCTCTCTTATGACTATTGGCAGGAACTCTAAGTTTCTCACTGTCTATTGGACACAGGCCTCAGTTACTCCCAACATTCATTTTGCCATAGGCCTGCTTACAAAAATTATCCGTTAAAGTGGTGAGAGAGAGAGAGAGAGAGAGAGAGAGAAGGAATCAAGGTGGAAGATGCACTATCTCTTTTAATCTAATCTCAGAAGTAACATACTATCACTTCTGCTATATTCTGTTGGCCACACAGACCAACCCGGGTAGAATGTGGGATGGGACAATACAAGTTATGAAGACTTGGAGGCTGGCATCATGAGGGAACACCTTGGAATCTGACTACCATAAAGGTTAGGTAAAAGAGTCCCAGAGAAAGTGTCATGTGCTTCTTGTTAAATATTATATCCTAATATTTTAATGAGTATCCATATCAAGTGTGAATATTTTTATGTAAACTTCCTTAGTCCCATATTTTATGAATGATATAAGTACTGTGCTCACATTTTATCAAGGAACTAAGATAAGGTGTTTTGGCATAAAGAGTTAGATTATTTCTCCCACACCAATATCTATTTATATTTACCAATTTGCCTTTGAGCTAAAGTCCACTGTCAGTTGAGAGTGGATATGAAGATAATTCTTAGTCATGCACAGGAGGTAGAAAAGTAGTTTTTAGTCATGTCCATTATTGGAGTTCAGACATTTAAAACATCTCTCAGATTAGGGTAAGACAGAAGCAAGAATACAAAAAAAGCCAGAAGGGCCCCCAATAATATAAATTTTATTATATATTAATAAAACATTATTATATATTATTATATATAATAACATAAAAGTCTATTTTATTAACCAATCTTACCTACAAGACCAGGATATTAGCATGGAGGTGATTTTTGTGTACAATGAGGTGAACTCTGGCAGGGATTGGACTCCCTGTGGGAACAAGTAGGAAGCAGAAGTTATTGAGATTGCACTAGTAATATAAAGGTAATCTAATTGTACCAACAAGTTGGGGACAGTTGGGGAAGTTTGGTTTACAAAGAAGATGTACATGATTTCCAAGTTTCCTGTTTTCTTTTCTAAGCCATTTCTTAATACAGCATTCTTCATCTTTAAAAAAAAAAAAAAGCAGTCATCTTCCAAAGTAAATACTATCCCAAATAATGGGGCTCCTGAGGGCTCTGGAGACACTCAGGTCTATGGTCAGGGCCAATAGCTCCTGAGTTTGGTGCCTTGCCGGTGGTCCCTATTTTGGAGTTTGTGCTCATGAGCATGACAGAGTTGGACTCAGATGTGACTTCTCTCCACATGCCTCTTCTGTTCCTTCTATTTGAACCTATATGTTCTATTTGAACCTATAGTTGGTGCTGGAGTTGGTAGGTGTACGTCCAAGAGACTTGAATCTTTGGATTGTCCATATGCCAGCTGGACCCTGAGCCTCAGCAGATTTGCAGCACCTAATCCCAAGTTCATTGGACTCACCCAGGACAACAAGTAAGAAATTGAGGATGAACAACCACCATATGGAGGATCCAAGGGAGTCTACAACTGCAAGCAAGATAGTCCCATCCATTAGGCAAATGGGATTGAGGCCCCCTCTCAATTAGAGGTGGAGTGGGTATCACCATCCCAGAAGCCTCAGGATTGGGGGATAAAATATGGACTAGAGTGGACTTATTGTTATTCTACTATAGACTTATGGGAATTCTAGCAATGGAAGAAATTATATCATTGATGTAGAGACAGTGGACAGTGGAGGCACTGAAGGCAGGGAGAGGGAAAAAGAATTGTAGTATGGGAACATTTTGAGGACTTGGAATTATCCTGAAGGACATTGCAATGACAGATACAGGTCATTATATATCTTGCCATACCCTACAGAATTCAGTGGGAGAGAGTAAACTACAATGCAAACTATAATCCATGCTTAGTGGCAATGCTGCAAATATGTTCATCAATTGCAATGAATGTACCACATTAATGAAAGAAGTTGTTAATGTAGGGAAAGCGGGAGGTGTGGGGAGTGGGGCATATGGGAATCCCTTATATTTTTGTGTGTAACATTTTGTGTAATCTAAGTATCTTTTTAAAAAATTAAAAATATATATTTTTTAAAAAGGACCAGTCTGAACCCATTAAGCACTCATTTTCCTTATGGTCTCATTCAAGAGAGAAGAAAATACTGAATAGGAAAATACTGTTGCCCTCAGTAACAAAAAGCAAGGGGTTTAGTCCTCTATGTCATTTAGTAAGCAAATAATTTCACCTAATTTCTCAGAACCTCAGTTTCTTCTGCTGTAATTGGGAATATTAATCCTATCTTAATTAGACATCAGCTTAAAGGATTAGATGAGCTAGTATGTATGAAAGCCTTGGGTGGAGAGCTCAGCACAAACACAGTAGGCCGTAATTATTGAGTAACCACTCCCAGTTAGGCACTAAACAAAATTCTGTCCTTTGGTACCCATATCTTTAAGTGGAACAAACTGTGGCTAAGTGCAAAGATGACATTCGGGCACATAATAATTCCATAATTATGTGATCATCTCTGCTTGTAAGGAGCAACTTGATCTACTTCATCTTAAATAATTCTTCAACCTACGTATCTGCATTTAGGAAATGGGCTTTAGTCATATGTAGCACCTAGCCAGCTCTAACAAGGCACCAATTCTAAGCAAAAAGAATAAAAAATAGTTGAATGGTAAATATTTTCTACTTTGTTGGCCATATGTTCTCACTAGCAACTACGCAATTCTGCCATTATTTTGTGGAAACAACTATAGAGAATATGTAAACCGTGGCTGTGTTCCAGTAAACATCATATACAAAGCAGACATTTGGTAGATTTGGCCTGAAATCTCCAGTTTGCCGACCCATGGTATAAACAATAACTGGAAAACAGTTTGATGAGTATGTGCATATACAGTCTAAAGACATATCCTGCTTTTTAAGATATATTTATTTCATAAGTAAAAACCACCCTAAGTAGTTAATTAACCCTGTATCCCACTTCCCATGATAAAAGGTAATAGTATTTATCATTTTATGTATTATGCCTCCTTTGAAATATATATATATATAAATTTCAGATAAAGTCCCTTTTGACTACCACCCCAAATCTCATTTTCTTTCCCCTTACTCTTGTTGAGGCAATTATTACAATGATTTTGATGGATGCATTTCTGGACTTCAAAAATATTAAAATGCATATTTATGTAGGCATAAGCATTTCCACAATAGATACATAAACAATATATAAAATTTATTATATATGAGGATACACATCTGCCATGCTTTTTTAACCTAACCTATACCAATTTATTCCTCCACTCATAGTGTATAAATATCTTTGTTTCTTTACATATTTGCCAACACTTGATATTGTAATATTTTTAATCTTTGCCAATTCAATGGATGAAAACATAATCATATGTCACTGTCTTTTAATTTGCATTTCCTGACTACAAATGTGTTTAAGGTAATTATCATATGTTTATAGGCCCCAGATGTCCACTTATGGACCTATGAATCTATTAACCTTCCATTCAAAAAGAGGCTGTGCAGATATGATGTAGTTTAAAGACCTTGAAAAGGGGAGATTTCCCTAGATTGTCTGGGTGGTCCCAATCTAATCACTGGAATAAGAGTCAGAGAAATTCAGTATGAGAAGGATTTGACCACCATTACAGCTTTGAAGATGGAGGGAGGGGACCACAAGCCAAGGAAACCGGCAGCCTCCAGATGCTAGGAACAGCTCCCAGTTTACAGCCTGCAAGAAATGATGACATCTGTACTACAATCACAAAGTACTGAATTCTGACAACCACCCAAAAACCAAAACCAGATTCTCCCTTACAGCCTCCAGAAATGAATGCAACCTGCTGACAACTTGATTTCAATGTAGTGAGAATCATGTTGGACTTTTGCCCTTCAGAGCTATAAAATACTATATTTGAGTTAAGACACTACATTTGTGGTAATTTTATGGAAACAATAGAAAACCAAGATATTGGCCACTAGTATTTATTATTTTAAGACATACATCTATTGGGTGGTTTGTAGTTCTTTGTACATTTAATTTAATAGTTTCTTTTGCTATAGTTTCCATTATATGGGTTACAAATATCTTCTCTAGGTATATCACTTTTTAAATTTTGTTTCTAGTTGTCTTGATAAACAGAAGTCTTTTCGTGTGGGAAAATTACCAAGATATGTCCTGTCAGGTTTATGTTTTTGAGATCTTAAGAGCACTATTTATGTCTAATTTTTAAAAGATAGACTGTGATATTTTTTAAAGATTTATTTATGACCCCCTCCCTTGTCACCTGTGCTCACTGTATGCTCTCTTTGTTCACTCATTGTGCGTTCTTCAGTGTCTGCTTTAGGAGGTGTCAGGACTGATCCAGGGACCTTTCAACATGGGAAAGAGGAACTCAATTGCTTGAGCCACCTCAGCTCCCTGGTTTGTTGTGTCTCTAATTGTCTCTCCTCTGTGTCTCTTTTTTATTGCATCATCTTGTTGCACCAGCTCTCCACGAAGGCCAGCCCACCATGCAGACCAGCTCGCCCTGAAGGCCAGCTTGCCTTCACCAGGAGGCCCTGGGAATTAAATCTGGAACCTTCTATACAGTAGGTGGGAGCCCAATTTCTTGATCCACATCTCCTTCCCTGGATTGTGATTTGATCATTAAGGAGTTTCTAGGCTTGGTGTTGATAATGTAGACTGGATTCTTTTAGTTGCATTTAATAAGGTAGAAAAAAAGACAGTGGAGTTAAAGATAAAATTTTAGTTTATAGTAATTAACTATAATCTTCAGCTTTAATTTTAAATGGCTTAAACAATATAAGCCTGTCATCTTGGGGGCAAAAGAGTAGAATACTGGCAATTTCACAGGGATCAACAAATATACTTTGTCCAACTACCCAGATACCTTGATGGGATCTTGTCAAGGTTTATAGTTTTCAGATGGATCTTGAGAAATTCTTACCTTACTCAAATAATTAGTATTCCCACTCCAGATTTTAACTATTTCATAGATTGTTAGAGAGTTATAATAAGTAACTTCAAACTTAACATTAAAAGATTTACAATAACTATTTGCCTTTATCATACAAGACATCCCTAACTAGTATTTGCATCTTTCCTTGACTTAAAATCCTAAAGCCTTGTACCTATGCATTAGACTTACAAACCGCCAGAAGAGGTTCTTTCCTGGCCTGGCTTTTTCATTTAAATCTTATTTATACATTACTTGTATCGTGCAATCTGGTACTTTTCTAAAGCAGAATTTGCCTAAATTTCTAGTTCATTTTTCAGTGTATCCCTTTTTAGATCACTTTAAAACAGATTGGAATGAATACCAGAGCTGATATTAGCACAGCAAAAGGTATCATTACTTGAAAACTAGCTTTGGAATTTTTTGTGTCATTGTTACTGTTGCTTTTTCTTTTTAATTGAAATCAGGCTAAGGACAATGTCAAATCTAAACACTAGCCCTTTTCCACTGCTGGGTGAGAGAGTGACTGCAAGTCTTTCTCACACAACATGCTATGCAACTTTGTGCATTTGATAAAAATAACATAATTTCTGTATCTACTGCAACTTTTTATATATTAAACCAGTGGGAAGAAGAAGCTGTAGAGAGCTTTTTATATTTAATGAAGCTCTTCATTATCTGGGGATGTGATCCAGGAAATACCTAATGCATTTGCTTCAAAGTCCAAATTTTGTAGTGGCAGATGGGATTAGTCTAAGAATACCCAGAAGCCAATTGCCTTTCTAAAGAAATAATAATGATGATAAATATTGTTATTACAATGATTTTTTTCATCAAAGACTAAGCATTTTATTAATTATAGCTTGCTATAATATCCACATAGAAATAGAACTCTTTTTTATCCCTTGCTGACAGAAAGATTTCTGGATGAGAATTAGAGCACACTTAAATAATGACCTTCTTCCACAAGTTAGACAAAAGGTAAAGATTAATCAGAATTTACATAGAAACCAATAAGTGATTCATTTATTTGACATTTTTAACATTTTTAGGCTAGTTAATACCATTTAGTTTATTCATTACTGAATATCAGTGCATACTAGTAGCCTTGTAGACTTAATGGAAGAATTGAGTAACATTTATTCTAGTTTCCTGAGGTTATGCAGTACTTACTTCCTCAAATGGTCTATGGGTGAAAAATAGTTTTGCAGCCAGATGCACTTGGAGAATGGTACCTAATATATATAATGCATGTATGTGTCTGTCACAGTCCACATTAACATTTTAAGGATTCAGAGAAATACTGCAATGAGGAAATATGTCTCACTTGTTTAAACTAGCATTCCTTAAATTTATTAGACCAGAGTTTTGTCTTAAATAATACCTATATCTTACATCATTAAGAACTACTTTTCCACAAAACCTACATTATGGAACTGTGATGTATTCATTCATTATACATTGGGGAGATCAGGATCTTAAATATTAAGATTCTGGTTTTGTTTTTATTTTGTTTATTTTCTGACCATGATCTACATAGGATGAGGAGATATAAATCCAAATATTTTTGCTTCAACCCTTTCCAAAATGTCATGCCAAAAGATGTAATTGGCCACATCTGTTTGCTGCTTTCAACTACTTTAAGTTGGGGGGGGAAATGAGCTTTTCTCATTTAAAAGGAAAACAAATGAGCAAAAAGAAATGCATAGTATTCCTCCCCATCTATTAACTATTTAAACATGATGGTGAGTCATTTTTTTCCCCTGTGAACAACAGAATTACTAATGCATAAACACAAAATATGTCTGTTTTTAATAAAAATCTGAACTCTTTGCCAGACTGTGTTTAGATATCTTTTTTTTTTTAATCAATGCTATGGCCAGACTTTCCAAAGAAGTGAAGAGGTTCTATGTATACTATGCAGCTGTCCATGTTTTCTTTATTTTTTTAATCAAATTTAAAAATCTAATTGGGCAGATGCAAAAAACTAAAATGGAATTTACATATGCATGACCATTTCAATCCATATGCAGAGATTTACCTGTCTGCAAATTATAGAGAAGAGGAGCCAATTAAGGCAAAATTATGATTTTAGACTTTTTCAATGAACGAAGTCATTTTTAAAAAAGAGTTCAAAAACATTATACATAGAAGTCAATTAAGAAAATTATTTTTTTCACTCATTCAAAAGCTAGTTATTAAAGTCGCATCCACAACAGCGACTCTGTGGAGGGGGCACAGTAAAAGATTCTGCTATGACCCAGAGCAGCAAGCTGGTGGATTGGGTGGACAGGGGCCACCATTGCAGAATCCACCCTGCCTTCTCTGCTCCAGAGTCAGCCTGGGACCAACTACCTCTGTCCATAAGAACTCAAGCCCAAATCTACGCTGGAAATTTTTTTTTTTTTAAAGAGTCATAGATCACACAAAATGTTACATTAAAAAATATAAGAGGTTCCCATATACCCCTACTCTCCACCCACCCCCCACTCCTCCCACAACAACCTCTTTCATCCATGTGGCACATTCATTGCATTTGATGAATACATTTTGGAGCACTGCTGCACAGCATGGATTATAGTTCACAATGTAATTAACACTCTCTCCCAGTCCATTCAATGGATTATGGCAGGATATTTAATGTTGCACCTGTCCCTGCAATATCATTCAGGAGAATTCCAAGTCCCGAAAACATACCATATCACACTTCTTGTTCCCTCTCCCTACCCTCAGCAATTCCTATGGCCACTGTCTCCACATCAATGATAAAGTTTCTTCCATTGCTAGAGTCACAATAATTCTATAGTAGAATATCAGTAAGTTCACTCTAATCCATATTTTATTCCTCCATCCTGAGGACCCTTGGTATGGCGATGTCCACTCCACCTCTAAATTGAGACGGGGCTTAGATCCCACATGGCTGATCGATGATATTCTCCTGTTTGCAGTTATAGACTCAGTTCCCTGGTGTGGTGTGGACTTACCTAGGTAAGTCCAATGAACCAGAGAGCAGGTGTAGCAACTCTGCTGAGACTCAGGGCCCAGCTGGCACATGGACAGTCCAGAGATTCAAGTCTCCTGAGCATACACCAACCCCAGTGCCAACCACAGTTTCAGTAAAAGTTTTTGAAACTACCTCCCTGTGTACTTTCTGCCACACCAGAGCCCAGAGGCAGTTGAGCTATTTTTAATAATTAATAAAGTATGTTACATCTTATTGAATAAGTAAGAGAAAAGAGATGGTTGAATCACAGTTTCTTGAAATCATCAAGCAACTATAAAGATGCACATAATTCCCAATGGGTATCATTAGTTGGAAGATACTTTGGGAAAACTTAATTATTGGCCAGAACTCTGGTCTGAAATCTCTTTGTGCTCTCTCACTCTAGCAATCTGGGCTAAATGATTAGTGAGCCTAGATATAAAGCAGACCAAGAGACCAATGTCCCCAAGCCCCAAAATACTCTGGGCCCTCAAAACTTTATCATTTTAATGAATAATATAGTCAATCAGAAACAAAGGGAAGAAAAGAGCATTTCTCTACAAAATGCAAAGACCTATCGTAATCAATCTCCTTCCTGTCTTTTTCCATTTGGACCTGCTGTAATTCTGCTAGGTCTTTCCCAGCCGTATGCATTGGTTGCGGTATGAATATCTCCTTCAAAATGAAGGCCAGTTTATGTACTTGAGGCTGGAATTGTTAACGGGCAAGTAGAACATCACTGAGTTCCACCAAGAGGACATATGTGTCCAGGTTTAGAGAGTGTGTTTTCTGATAGTGATGGTGGTGAATGAGATGAAACTTAGGACTCTATAAATGAGTCCTGGGCCCCATGACAGATATCCATATTTTTTTACAAAGCTCCAAGGTAATTTCTAAAACAGTAATTTTTGATATATTCAGGTACTCTAGCATGAAATAAAATAAATAAAATAAACTATAATAACATCAAAGAGGTTCAGGGTAACACCTTTGTCACATTTGAGCCATTAATTTTAAATTAGCTGAGAATGACAAAGGACCCAAACCTGACTCAAAATCCAAGCATCGGGGTGGTTAAGGAATTTGAACTTGGAGAATCAATTCAACTAGTACTGACATGCCAGTACATGCAATCCACATAACCTCATAAAGAAACAATAGCCTCAATAACATTTCTATAAATGTTTTGTATCAGAGATTACAAAGTGAGTGAGTGGCAAGGCATGTGAAGAGGGAATACTTGCAGTGACTTAACTTATTAAGGGAGTCATAGTTTGGAGGAAATAGAAATCCATTCAAAGTAGCTTGAACAACAGCATAAATTTCATTAGAAAAATCAAAAGATCTCTTATAAAACATGGCAGACAGGATGTAGTCGGGATTGTGGAAGAACTAGAAAGGATCAAGCAACTTGGGTAACATTCTCCTTTTGTTTGTGGTGTCAAATGATATCACATCTGCTTTCCTTGTGGACTTTTCTTTCTAAACCCAATTGTCTTTGCTTCTACTTGGCAGAGGAATGTCTGCTTAATTTGAATGCCCACAGTGACCCATCAGTATCTCAGAGTCCCAAGTTTATATTCCCAGGAAAGATAATTTAATTGGCTGACTTGGGTTGCATGTTCACCCATGGCTGAATTCATTCAGAAAATATAATAAAAATCTGTCTACACTGGTCCAACCCTATAAAAGCAAATGTGTGTTAGAAAAGGGGCCATGGTTGTACTTAGAAAAGGGCCATGGTTTGGGGAGTTTCAAGGGGAAAAAAATCAAGATACCTCATTATCATTTAAAGTTATGGGATAATGTAAAATATTTTTTAAATGGATCAATAAAGCCATGATAAACAGGTTAACTAAAGAATAATTTGTTCAAGACATGGTAAAAATAATTTAATATATAAAAATAAGCAAGCATGTTTTCTATAAATAATATTCTTGTCAATTTATCTTCCTATATGAAGCATTCATATCCTTAAAGATATGTCAACCACTCTTCTAACAACTAAAACAAAATTTTCAATATTACAAGAGTTTGATAGTTCAAGAAATTTGTCTTCTTGGAAAACACTGAAAAACTTAAATTGTAATGACAAGACACAAAATACATCAGATTTGATTTCGGTTTGTTTTACCTTTACCATTAACCTTTTCTCTTGTCTGGTAAACAAATACCTATTGTTAATCCGAAGCTTTGTACTTTCAAAAGCACTTGTATCTTCTCAAAATCTCTTGCAATTAAACTGTTCTCAACTTAATATCAACCAAGCACCAATTAACAATATTTGGAACTTTTAATTTTTAATTTTATAGAAGCTACTCCAAAAGATTTCTACAGCAAGAGTTATACTCAAAAGTCAAGTGGCTAAACTGCCCATGTTCAGGAAATATGTCTACAGAACAAGAGTCTAAGGTATAAAGTATGACACCTATCCAGATACGGTAGAAGAGTTAATTAGCACAAACTAGGCAAAGGAGCAAGACTAGGGTTGAACTAGGGTTCAGAACAAGACCCTGGTATTGAACAAGGATTTTTGTAATTACTTAAGTGGGTTTTTGGAAAGAGGGAAGAAAAGTAAGTAATTCAAGTCACTAAATGCAAAAATTATACTAAGCATAATTTAAACTTTCATTTATAATTTTTGGCCCCTGAATCTTCAATATTAACAATTTTTACTAGCTTGGAAAAATACTAATTATTTCAAGGTAATGAAATGAAAGATACAGTTCCATCCTCCATCCTCCATCCTGCCTCATCCCATAGCATACACATTTAAGGATGTATATATAATATTAAACCCAGAAATAGCTGTTGATACAAGTACATGGAGGTCATATGAGAATATACAAATGAAAAACTCATCTTTTTACTAATTTTTCTCTAATATTAAGTGGAGAGGGGAATTTGAAATGAATTATATATATATATAATGCATATTTACTTTTGAGGCACCAAAATAAATTTTGTAAGTTTGCTTGATGTAGTGACACTTATGGTACAGGAAAGAAAATACATCTTACGTGGGGGACATTTACTAACCGTTGATGTAACTGTAAGTGAATCTATGACATCCTTCTCAATGAAAAACCTAGTAAGTCTTTACTCAAATTTAAGTGACAAAATTCTAGAAACATTATGGGCCTATCTATAGCACATGTGACAGTTTTTAACAAGAAAAATAATAGTTCACATAGTTCATCTAGAAAGGGAGTCAGCAAAGAGCTGCCATGGGAAACTACTCCACTGAAGATTCAAAATTGAAACAAGTTCGCAGATGTTTGGTCTCTGATAAGAGTGAGGTGCCAGTTTTAATTTGCCAGTGGTGACCTTTTAAAATAATGTCAAGTCCCAAAGAACTACCACCATCTGGATTGTGGCTGGCTCTAAAACATGGTTCTAAATTAGTCATAGAAAGTATACCAGGATTATCCTAAATGGTGACAAACTGATCTAATCATTTTATCAGCATTTTTGGCTCCTTGGTATAAACATGTTATCCTCTCTAAGTGATTCCTGATTTCCTGAGCAATAATAAAAGCAGTGAGAGAAATCACAGCAGCTGCCTTTACATTTACTGTCATCGCAAGCCAAGGTATGCAAAACACAAGGAAGATGAACCCCTGTCCGTTTTCTAGTCCCAAGTTCCTTCCTAGGCAATCATGCTTGTGGACAGAGTAGGACACACGATACAAGATATGCAAAGGCTTGATTGTTGTTTATACCTAATTTTAACAAAATTACTGGGAGAAATAGTAGGCATATACTATACCTGGGGACTCTTTCAAGGAACAGAATAATGTTTTAATATATAATAAATTCTAGCCCACAGCACAAAGCCATCCCCAAATCCTCTCCAGCCCTTCCTTAAAATTGGAACTAGCTATACTGCATATGGCTCCACTATCAATTGCTATTTATTTCATTTCTTTAGGTTGTTCTCATTATAATAATATTTTTCTTAAAGCACTGACTCTGTATAAACAAAACAAAACAAACAGACATATATATAATGTAACCTTACTGAAATTTGATTTGATTTTAGTACCTTGGTTAATCTCCCATTCTATTCATGCTGCCACACTTCACTGCTTCAATTTTTTTTAAAGTTCAAAACCTATACACTTTTTTCCTGGATGTGTTTACAATTTATTTTATCTGTACTTACTACTCAAGGTATCTTTTCTTCTACCTACAGGAAAATTTTCCCTTCTATATTTGCCTCTAATCAATAAGGCCCATTCAACATTATTTTTATTTTAAGTTGCTTAATTTTGCATTTCAAATTAAGTTCATTGTAAAAATATTAGTGATTTTTGATGAATAATTTTATGCTCTTAAACACATATACATACAGAGCCGGAAAATGTGTTAACTTATGTGCTTTCATTTATTTACCCTAGATAGACTGCTCATATATAAAGAAGGATAGCATATTAGTCAGGATTCTCCATGGAAACAGAACCAAAATATGTTTGCTAATATTAAGAGATTTATTATAGGAATTGGCTCATGCAACCACAAAGATTGGCTAATTTGAATTCTGTAGGGCAAACTACAAGTTAGGAATTCTGATGAAGGTTTCAGTGAATTCCCCAGGAGAAGGTAGCTGGCTGAAGTAGAGATCAAAATTATTCTTTCTGACTGCTGAAATCATGAGGTCCCCCATTGAGGACTTCAACTGATTGGAAGAGACTTCTCTCATTGCAAATTCTAAAATAATAACAATGTTAATCACATTATTTTAACTTATTACTTTATTATTTTATTATTATCCCATTGTTTTAACATTTGATTTAAATCCCTGGTGACAGAGGAGGGAGAAAAATAAAAGTTATTTTATTTATATGTAGGGATTTATATTTTAAATATCTAGAATTATAAACTGGAAAGCTGTTTTAGTGTGTTAAAGCTGCCAGTGCAAAATTACCAGGAGTGTGCTGGCTTTTCCTAAGGAAATTTATTAGGAGTAAAAGCTTACAGTTCCAAGGCAATGAAATGTCCATATCAAGGCACCATCAGAGATGCTTTCTCACCAAAGGTCATCTACTAGCAGATCCTAGAGTCCTGCCACTGGTCAAGGCAAGATGATGACTGATCCTCTGCTGGCCCTCTCTGAAGTCCTCTTTCTCACATGGCGGGGTAAAAAAGTGGCAGCAGCTCTCTTTCTGCTTCCAGTTCCCAGTTTCTATAAGACCCCAGCAAGAAGGCAGAGACTCAACCTGGGTCACGTCTCACTGACATGGTCCAGTCAAAGGGCTTAAAGTGATCTAATCCAAAGAGATCTAATAAAGGTCCTTTAACTCAATCTAATCAAAAGCTCCCATCTATGCTCCATTCACAGGTACAGGAATAGATTAGCGTAAGAGCATAATTTTCTGTGGTCCACAAAAGTCAAACCAGGACTAAAGCAAAATTGTTTGCCACATCGTTCAAAATTGATTCATACTGTAATACATCAAAAGGCTCAATTTTATTTTCTATGTGAACAGCCAAAACTTAAGTACAGAATTTCAGGCAGTCCTTATTTTCAGGAAAGCTACTTTACAACATCCCAGACCAACATAACAAGTAAGGGAATTATTTACTATTTATTTGAAAAAGAATCACCAAGAGTACCTTTGAATAGCTTTTAAGAGGAAAGATTATACATATAAAGTGTTTATAATATATTTTTAAATAGGTATGCTCAGACTAAGGGGCATTCTCTGGAAAGAAAGTAACTTTATTTCTAAGTATATATTTTTTCTTTAACTTTAGAAGAAAATCCATTATATACACAAGGACTTTACTTAGCTCATCACATCATGAATATTCATTACATGCATGCTATTAATAATTTGAGCTGCTTGATTTTCAACTTCTGAATTTTCTTTACCTATAAGATTGAACTTATGCACTTTTTAATGTACTTTCTATCTTGAATTAGCAAAAAAGGTGTTTTAAGGTAAAATAATTTTTCAATTAAAAACAAATACAATAAATAAAATAGCATATAGGGTACCTAGGAAAATCCATTAAACATAGCAGACAAAAGTAGAGTAT
Source organism: Dasypus novemcinctus (assembly GCF_030445035.2). Taxonomy (NCBI): domain Eukaryota; kingdom Metazoa; phylum Chordata; class Mammalia; order Cingulata; family Dasypodidae; genus Dasypus; species Dasypus novemcinctus. Next base: position 128,618,466 of record NC_080676.1, read on the forward strand.
GTTATGATGAGATTAAAATTGTAACTTCACTTTATGACTTTATAGCATTATTATTAATGCTGTCAATTCAGAAGGGCCAGCGTGTTATTTCGTGAGAGTAAAACAGTCTACGTAGCTACAATTTATATGGCTTTTCAATCCAGCCATAAAAAAGTCAAAGTTCTAAAGGAATAAATTAATTGTTTTATATGATATCTTAATTTAATAGAGCATATTCAGTTTATTTTAAAGAATTCTAAATTATTTGAGAAATTTTAATGCTTTAGGTGCTAACCTGTAGTGATATGAAGCTAGAAAAACATGTTCTTAAATGTTATCCATTCCCGTTGGTGTGAACCCATTGTAAGCAGGGCCTTTTGATGAGGTTACGTCAATTAAGATGTTACCACCTCAAACAGGATGGATATTAATCCTATTACTAAGTATGCTATACTGAGTATAAGATAATGAAATTCAGAGAGAAAGACAGCCACCTGAAGCAAGAAGCTACATCATGGAAGAGAGACACCACCATATGACCTGTGACATGTGACAGAGGAGCACAGATTTGGTGGCAGCCAAACCCAGATGCCACAGTCTTTCAGCAGAAAGCAATGACTTGATGATTTGGACTTTCTTTTAGCCTCAAAACTGTAAGCAAATAAATTCCAATTGTTTAAGCCAACCCATTAGATGGTAGTTGCTTGAACAGCCTAGGAAACTAAAATAACTTAATACAAAACAGAGCAAAAAGAGAACTACAAGAAAATATTTGGCATTTGTGTTTTTCTTTCCTTGATAACATGGATTTTGCTCCCTACTGCCTATTTTTCTAAGAAAAATAATATTCATATGTTATCAGTGTATATACCATCCACTTAGATATTGAATTTGAGATGGCATTGAGATTTAGCCTTATTCAAATAATACTAGAATCAAAATCAGAAATAATATGAATCAAAATAACACTAGAAACCATATCTACATAATTCAATTCTCAGCATCTTACCATTTAAAATATATATTATTTCTTATCCTTGAAAAAGTATTCAAAGTCACTCAAAAATATTTTTTAGGGCTTATAAACTTGGGAGTCTTTCTAGTAGCATTAATTAATTGTATATAATTTCATCCCTACTGAATTTTATGTAATATTAATATTAAAAATAAAATATCCTGCATTTAGTCTTACTATACCCTCATTTTTATGCACGTTTATAGTAGAACATCTGTTTGGTTGACATTTTAAAGGTGCCTGTATTGAAATAAGGCTAGCAAATGTTATTCAACACCTCATATAAATAAAAGTAATAAATCTAAAAATATGCAACAATAAGACAAGGTGATATTTACATCGTTAGAAAAGCTACATGGGTGTTATAAACATAATTCAAATTTAAAGATTTTTATGTGTCAAGGAAACACTTTCATCCAATCACAGAGTTTAGATATAAAAATGATCCCTTTTTAATATGTGTAGCAAACAGTCACTCTAGAAAAAGGTGCATACCATGGTATGCAATAAGAATCTGACCCAATAAAAAAGGGTAATAGTGTTTATAAAAAGAAGAAATGGTTTTGAATCTAGCTTTCTATAGAGGGAAGTAATTTGAATACAATCATAAGTCACTTCATTTATTTTTCCAGTGCCTGTTTGCCTTTATACACAGAGAGAATTGTTACAATAATGATATACATTTGTGCTGTGCTTTATGCTGTCAATCCATTTTCACATGCTTTAATGTTACCCTTTCAGTCACACTCACGGGTAGATAGTAGATATGTTGATCCCCATTTTAGAGAACAGATAACTGAAACTCAAGATGGAGTTCCAAAGTTTACATTGTTATAAAGTAGAAGTTGGAACTTGAATCCAAATTTTCTCAAGCTAAGTTCCCAAAGTCTTGATTACAAAATAGTTATTAATAAACACGGCAATCCACGTGCACTTCATCATAAGGAAGATACATCACATTTCCTGTTAAAGAAGCAACCTTCTGGAGTTCTCTGCAGAATGATTATGATGATGTATAATGTTGAGGTTCAGAGGCATGCCAAGTAAATAGTATCCATCTTTTCTCTCAAAGTCCGAAATAGTTGCAAAGACAAAAGATTCTAGAGGTAAGGACCAAAATATTACCTTTATTGCTAATAAAGTTGAAGCTGGAGAATGTGGCTTGGACATGTAACAACAATGATTATCTTGATATTGATTCCAGAACCAGAAAGACATAACTTCCTAGTCACCTGTAGACTTAAACTACCACAAGCCTCTCTGTGGGGCAGAGCCTTTGCTTTTAGGTTGACTGCAGAACCAAGAGTATCTGACCTTTGTAAGCAGGCAGATCACACAAAGGAGAGAGAAAAAGGCCATGCCTACTTTTTCCCAGTCCTCTCAAAAAGGTGAGGGAGGAGGTGGAGAGTGGCAGCAGTAGTAATGAGTAGAATTCATGTTACACGGAAGAAGCTATCAGAAGAGGGGAATCGATGTTTCTTTTTCCCAAAAGTGGTTGCTAAATAACCATGTGGACAAAACTAAAGGAATACACTTTATATTTTCTGAAAAATACAATGCCTTTATATTTTCACAGTCATGAAAGTGCCAATATTTGCCACAAAAGCTATATAAAAATTGATGTTAAAGAAATAATAACTCCTAATATCCAGATAAAACATTATTTTATTCAAAGGGAATATGGTGGCACCCCCCTTATTTATGCTGGACCTTCAGGTCATGTGGATCATTTTTAAAATAATCCATTAGGGAGTGCCATACCTGATTTCTCCTGCAATCTCTTAAACTGATCTAAGGAAGGAAATGAGCTGCTATTAAAGCAAACTAGTAGAGTCTTAGTATGATCTCATTAGACCTAGCATTAACTGTCTTATGCTCCACCCCTACTTCCAGCCCCCGAGAAGGGGGTACTTACATTCAGTGAATTTGCCTTAGTTTCTGGTTTTGAATTTCTAATAAAGTAAGGAGTTCACACCATTCTTACCCCAGGACTGGGTTTTTAACTGTAAGTCAAATTTCCCATCTCTTCATCCATGTTTTGCAGTAGCACATCTTTCTGGTCCTCCAGTACCAAATTTGCTGGAGCTATAAGATAAAGATAGTTGAATTCTTTAGTCAACTTCCATGTTATTTTAGAAGAATCTAAGATGTAAGATAGTCTTGTCTTTAGCTTATATCTCTCCTTTCTTTTCCAATCTGTCCCACTCTAATAAGTATGTAAATGCCCTGATGAGAAATTTCAGGATGTCATAAAAATAATATAACTAAACTGAAATGTATTCAGAAAACATTAAATTCTTCCAAATTTTATAATGCTAAATTTGTTTAAAGAAATTGCAATGAGATCCTATGTATTTGTTTGCAAAGAGAAATCAATATAATAAAAATCAGTCATGTTTTGGGGTAGGGAGGTGGAGTGGGATAAATAATCCAATCTCGGCTCAGAACTTTTCCTTCTGACACAGAAAAAGGCTCTGACAATCATTGTACTAATTCATCACAACTCAGTGCGGTCTATATATCAGCAGTATCATGTGGGAACTTTCTAGAAATGTAGAATTTCAGACCTATTGAATTAGCATCTGCATTTTAGCAAGACCCCCAGATGGTTCATATACACATTAAAATTGAAAAAGCACTGTATTAGCCCATGAGTATAACTGTTCAATGCGTATTTGTAGCATGCTTAGATTGGAAAGCATTTTATTATCAGAGTAAAACAGAAATTGTTACCCTGTCTTTGATCAAGAAAATAGACAATCCATCAGTCCATGCATGAAGCATGAGGTACAGATTAGCCTGATCCACCTGGAGAAAAAAAATGGAGTTGAAGAAAGTCTAGGAAGGATAAGCTTAAGCTACTTAGAGAGGCTGGAGGGGCTTCCATACGTAGAAAAGCTAAAGGATCACTCAGCCTGCAAACATAAAAGATGAAGCAAAAGTGATCAAAGTTTCTAAAATCATGAAAGACCTGGAGAGCATGTTCACCAATATTAGTGTCAAGGAACTGCCTCTGTTGGAGAAATATCTCTGTCCTCTATTTGGGCAAATATAGATTAAGTGTCTGCTACTTAGACAGCCAACCAGCTGTTTGTAGTTATCGACAGCTCACCTTCAAGCCAGGTTCCATCAGGACTGAATCTCAACCAAGTGTGAGGACTATGAAGGAAGTGGAGGCCAAGACAGTGAGCTGGCTCTGTGTCAAGATTCTCCTTTCCTTTATCCCCATCCCAACCACCTGTCCTTTTCATCCCTCCAATGGGTTATTCAGTTATTTATGCCAGCTGCCTGTCGTTTCAGATTATTTCACTGGACTTTGAACACTTTTTCTTCCTCTGCTCACTGATATGTATGGATTCTTGCTTATCTGATCTTTTACTGACAACTGCTCCGACTCCCCAGCTTATCAGCTCCTGACATTCCTCCCGGTCACAGTGCCCCTTGCTGGTCTGTGAGTCAGGGTGGTTAGGTGGAAAGCACTGCTTGAAATGAAGCAGTGACTTCATGCAAGAAATGGAAGGGATTTCTCTGAACAACAGTAAAGCTAAAAACAAATTATTCTATAGTCTGTGGGACTATGAATAAGTTCAGGAAGGTTTGCTATTGACTGTGCATGAAAATCCATGGGAATATTTAAAGGACAATAAGACACCTTGCATATATTTTTGGTTAGTGTTTTAATTTCCTAAGGTGGCTGTAGTGAAGTGCCATAAACTGGATGGCTTAAAACAACAGAAATTTATTGTTTCACAGTTCTGAAAGTTAGACCTCTGAAATCAAGGTGGTAGAAGGGCCATGCTCCCTCTGAAGAATCTGCCCCATGCCTCTGTCCCAGCTTCTAGTGGTGGCCAGAATACTTGGTGTCCCTTGACTTAGTCCAACCTCTGACTCCATCGTCACATAGCTGTCTTTACTCCTTTTAAAGACATCAGTCATGTTAGATTAAGAGCCTATCCTACTCCAGTCTGACTGTATTTTAACTTGCTTAATTCCATCTGTAAGGGTCCAATTTCCAAATGAGGTCACATTCTGAAGTTCTTAAGATTAGGACTTCAGCATATCTTTTCAGGGGGCACAAATGACACATAACAATTAATATAGTAAAAGACCTCCTGCAAAACACCCCCAAAGTGTGTGAAAATAGAACACTGAGATGATGCATATTCCCATCAGTGTGATTCCTTTTTATTCTCAATTATAAGTTAGTGACATTATCTATTCTACATCTCTTATTATGGCTGAGGAAACAGAGGAACAAATAAAAATCTTTACTAATATTTAGTAGAGTTATTAATTTTTTCTCAATTATTACTAAAGCCACAACATATCATTTTCAAGTTTCTATAAACTCAATATTTTAGCATTCTTTAATGATATTTACTTGAACCCAATTCTCTTTTCTTTTTCATAATATGGGAAGCAGATGGACTGACAAAGAATGTACAGGAATCCACAATATGATGTCTTTATACAAGACGACATTTTATAGAATTGAATTTGTGGACTAGAAGGGAACAGTTCAAAGAAGGACAGGAAAAAGGATAGTAAACAGGAAATAAAGGGAACTAATATTTACTGTGTACCAACTATGTGCCAAATATTGTACTGATGCTTTAAAATATAACCAGATAATAAGACTTTTTTTCTGTTATCTCAGAGGTAGCAGCCAACAACTCTAAAGCCAGAAAAAAAATACAAAATCAGTGCCAGTACCCATGTAGTTTTAAACTGATTCCTATATCATTTATGCTGGTCATGCAAAAGAAACAGCCAAAAGTCTTTCTGCCAGCATTACCCCATCCCCTACTTCTAGCCTCCCTACAAGGTGGGTAAGAGTGACAAGAAGATCGAGGACAACCACAGTGAGGATTTATTTGGTGATAGTGTTCCATGTGCTTTACCTCCTTCCAGGATAGGAGATGGGGATATCCCTTTCTCTGAAGTTAAATAAAGACAGTTTCATGGAAACTACTGGAGAGTGTGACATCTATTCCCTGGAGTTTGATAAACGAAAGGTCTGGTCTCTGGCTCACACATGAAAAATCTAAAAAGTCTGTGTGCCTTTCCCCATAGCAAGTTTCCCAGCCTGAGGTAGGACCAGCTGATGGAGGGGAGAAATAGTAATTGGTGAAGTCTGGAGTTTTAATATGATACTGGGCCAAACTTGTAAACATTTGAAAAGGAGACTATTATTTTATCACATCAAAGTGTTTGGAAAGTTCTGTGACTTGAATGACTGTCACATTGGAGAAAGAAACAAAGAAAGGAATTGGGACACAGTTGCTTTTAGTGAGCCCAACTCATTTTATTAACTAGGTTACACATGCAATGTCTCTAATGCAGGCAACACTACTATTTTATCCTTAACCACACAGTTAGTACCTCTGTTTTTTTTCTTTTAAATTCTACAGATCTTACGCTCTTTTCAACAAATCACATTGTAAATGAACTTAATACAAACACACATCCTTATCTTTTCAAATAATTCTTTACCACTTCCCCATGCAAGTCTTTGATCAAATAATAGTCATCAACATTTACAAATTTCCTTTTTTGTTTTTTACTTTATTAACTTTCATCTTAATTCAACCTTCCCTATAGTCTTGTCTATTTCAATTCTACATTCATTAAATACACAAGTCATCTCTGCTGATTGTAATTTCTGCTATAAAGCAATCTAATTATTTGAATGTTTCCTGTTTCAGGCATTGGTGGAGGGATTTAAAATGAATGATATAGGGAAGTGGATGTGGCTCAAGCAATTGAGCTCCCATCTATAACACGCAAAGTCCTGGATTCGGTTTCTGGTGCCTCCTAGAGAAGACAAGCAAGACAGAGAGCTGATGCAATGGGCTAGTGTGGCAAGCTGATGCAACTAGATGAAGTAATAAGAGACACAAGGAGGAAAACATAATGAGAGACATACAAGGCAGGGAGCAGAGATGACTCAAGTGTTTAGGCATCTTCCTCTCACACAGGAGGTCCCAGGTTCAGTTCCCAGTGCTAAAAGGAAGGCAAGCATACAATGAACAGACACAGCAAATGCAAACAATGAGAGGGGGGGAGAAATAACTAAGAAAAAATAAATATTTTAAAAAAAGGAATTATATAGACTCCTAATCTTAAGATGCTAAAAGTCTAGCAGGAAAAACAAAGACACACAAACACACACATATTACCAGAATGCAAAGCAACATTTGATCATTGTATAGTAGACATAAAAAAAGAATTATGGAAAGTCCAAGGAGGAAATCACTACTCCCAAGTGAGCATGAATTCATAACTGGAACAAAATTTACTTCTTGGGGTAGGGAGCAAAAATTCTTACTCTTTTATGTATAAAGCATGGATATTTATACAGCATATAAACATATGCACTATATCTATGGTATTCAAAATTCATGGGGAGGACAATTAAGAAAAGTGCCTACAAAAATTCCTGGGGGCGGAATTGGTGAAAACAACCCAGAGATTTTCTTTTATCTTTTTATTTTGAGCTAATTTTAAACTTACAGAACAGTTGTAAATATAGTACAGAGAGTATGCATATACACCTTTCCCAACTTCTCCTAAAGCTTATATAACTATAGTATAATTATCATAACCAGGAAATTAAATTGATATAATACTATTAAAGACTTGATTTGATTTCCATCAGTTTTCCAGAATGCCACATAACATTTAGTCATTTATCCTAATTCTCCTAGGAATTTTATCTTTCATGTTCCAGAATGCCACATAGCATTTAGTCATTTATCCTAATTCTCCCAGGAATTTTGCCTTTCATGACCTTGACATTTTTTAAGATTACTGATCAATTATTTTATCAAATGTTCCTAAATTTTGGTATATCTGAATACCACAGAAATGTTTTGAGGGAGAAGTGGGCCATCTGGACAAAGCATTGATTCTCAATCAGGGATAACTTTAACCCCTTGGGAAAATTGGGCACTGTCCAGAGACATTTTGGTTATTACAGCTGGAGAGATACTGGCATGTAGTGGATAGAAACCAACAATCTTGGTAAACATTTTATAATGCATAGTATAGCCCTCATGAGTGTTTGAAGCTCTTTTATGAATCCCTAAAAGAAAATAATTATGTTTTTGAATGAATTCACTCCTGTGGGTGTGAGACCCTTTTGACTGGACAAGGCATGACTCAGGTTGAGTCTCTGCCCTTTTGCTGGATCTGATATAAACAGAGACAGAGAGAGACATACACACAGAAAAAGGAAGCTATCATATTCATCCTGCCATGTGAGACAGAGGGCTGCAAGGAACAGAGAAGCCCTGAGGGTTGAGAGAGATCCTGAAGTCTGGAACTAGCAGAGCACAGAGACATGGAAAGAGGCCACTGAGGGGATGAGCCCACGGAGCACCTCAAGGCTCAGGAGACAAGCTCTGCCATGTACCTGATAGCTCACAAATGAATTCAGAAAGAAAGCAGAGCAGCCAAGACTGAGACAGGAGCCTGGAAAAAAACAAGCCCTATGCCTCTTTTCTCTAAGCTGAGCTCCAGATGCTGAGTTCTGAGAGATGGTAATCCTGGAGGGGAGGGCAGAGACCTAGGAAGAGATTGTCTGCTATCTTGCCTCACCATGTGGCTTTGGTGAGAAAGCATCTCTGATGGTGCCTTGACTTGGACATTTTACACCCTTGGAGCTGTAAGCCATTACCCCAAATAAATCCTCTTTATAAAATTCTGGGAGGGAGTGTAAACTACAACATAAAATATAATCCATGCTGGGTAGCAACGCTCCAAAATGTACTCATCAAATGCAATGAATGTACCACACCAGTGAAAGAAGTTGTCAATGTGGGAGGAGTGAGGGGTGTGGGGAGTGAAGTATATGGGAACCTCTTTTATTTTTCAAGGTAACATTTTGCATGATCTATGTATCCTTAAAAAAAATAATAATAATAAAAAAGAAAGAAAGAAAAAAAGCCAACCCATTTCTAGTACTTTGCATTGACAGCCCTGTGGCAAACAAAGTCACCCCCAAATAATTATGTAGCCCATAATTACAATAGTATTAAGTTTGAGAAACTGTGAGTTGAGGGAATAGCATGTGCACAAGCTTGAAGGTACACAGCAGATTGAGAGAATAATCAGTTGTCCAGTATGACCAATGCATAGCTAACATTATGAAAGGGGACCTTGATAAGCAATTATTTCAGATATGTAGTTTAAAACCAGCTTGGGAAGGCCTTTGAACGCATGCTAATAATTTTGGATTTTATTCATGGAATTAATTGACATCTGTATGTATTAGGGTTTGTGGGGGGTATTTGCCTTCTTTTGGAGTTGTTGCCGAGCATCCAACTTCCCTCCCAAATTGGAGACTCTCTCATTGTATGTAGTATCTCCCAAAGGAAAGATTCCTCTTTTATCAAGTGATGAGAGTACCCTACAGCAACAACATTGGTATCTTGACCCTATTCTTGCTAAAATACAGTTTTTTGCATTTCCAGGTGGTAAAAGAAGTAAGTTATTAATACAAAGGGTTTGTTGAAAGAGAAACTGCTTGAGCAGGGAAATGTCAAACTGAAGTAAGGGTTTCAAATGGTTAGTAAGTTATATTGGCTTATAAAGGCATTATGGGATTTTCAAAGGGAGGTTGCAATAATTGGCTGACATTTAAGTTCCTTATGGCAAAGAAGGGTCTTACAAAGTAAGGAATGATCATAGATAGGTTATTACAGCATGTTTGTCTACTTGTGGATCCAAACCAGTTTATTTTTAATTGAAGCTTAAACTGTAACTTTTATAAGATATGTTCTTTTTTTTTTTTTTTTTGGTAAGCCCATACTTTTATTTTTTAACTCTTCAAAAAGTCCTTGTGACTTCTCAGAAAAGAGGGTCACTCCTACCAACACCAATGTAGGCAATCAATTAATTTTCCTCAACACAGGGAAGCCCACCCAACTGATCTCCAATGTCTCCTATACATTTTCCAAATCGTCTCAGTAAAAAGAAATATACTATTACAGGTTTGACAAGACAATAAATTATGAGCTTGCATTAGAACAAAGGAAGGAAGGAAGTCATATTGCGATTGTAGATATAGATAATTGATAAATTGATATGCATCAGTGTATGCATGGAATGGAGAGGGATAGAAGAAGAAGTGGCTGATGACATTTGAGAGAGTAGCATGAATAGAACAATGGTTCTACTGTAGGAGAACAATACTGTGAGCCAGATTATGAGATAAAGAATCGAATTTCAATGTAAACAATAAGAATTTGGGAAATATAGTTAGATCCCTTCTGGACATGCTATAATTTAAGTACCAATTTTTAAAAATTGCTTCTTAGTATGCTTCCCACTTATTTTGTGCTAAGTACTTGTGTAATTCTGATTACTGGTCCACAAATATTTATAATTCATATCATGTGTTTTCAATAATGGAAATATAAAATAAATATATTTTTTTCACTGAATATAGCATTTTAGTATTTAAAGTAATTGTATCAAAAGTGGAGAATACATATGGAGACAGTTGACTAAATTAAATAAATCTAAGCAGAGTTTCTATGAAAGAATAGAGTATGGATTAGAGTGGACTAACTGGTGTTCTGCTGGTGAACTATTGTGATTAGTAAGGGAAGAATTGTAGTAGTGAAGTGGAGAGGGTGGCCACGGTGGCTGCTGATGGTAGAGAAATGGAAGAAGAAATATGATGTGGGGGCATTTTCAGGCTTTGGAGTTGTTGTGGGTGGTGCTGCAGGGATGGATGATGGACGTTGTATGTCCTGCCATGGCCCACTGGGTGGACTGGGAGAGAGTGCGGACTACCATATGGACCACTGTGCATGTGGTACAGCGGTGCTCCAGAATGTATTCACCAGGTGCAGTGGATGTGCCACAATGATGGAAGGGGTTGTCGATATGGGAGTGGTGTGGTGGGTGGGGTGGAGGGTATATGGGGACCTCATATTTTTTTAATATAACATTTAAAAGAAAAAAAGAAAAACAAAAGACAGTATTCATTATTAGGAATATTGTGTAATCATAAGTCATAGATCAGAATATAGCTCAGTATACTTAAAATACTCTGAAAATATAAAACCAACTATAGTGTGTATAATAATTAAGGAAAACATAATGCAAATAGATATGCTTGATCGTAATGAGATGCAAAGTTGATTTAATCAAGCTAAACCTTTTTACTGTACTGTGTTGTCCTCACCAACACTCTTCTACTTAATAATGAGGACTTTAATAAACAGCAGAATACCTGGGAAATGATACTACCAAAATAAAGCATTTGTCAAAATAAATGCACACTCATATTATTAATGTCTTGCAGTAGAGGGAAATCAAAACAGGTTATTATATGATACAGGCAAGATTTTTGTGATGAAAAATTATTTTATTGGATCTTCTGGAAAATTGCTGTTTTTTGATATTTTTTAGGCTGTCATTCCTAGGAGGTATCAATACCTCCAAAATTTGCAGACAAGAAAATATCCTTTAGTTATTACATAAAATATTATATAATGGATTTCAATGTTTAGCTTTTGCCTGCCATATTTAATGAAATGGGTCTATATTTATTGACTGTCCCTTGAAAGTTTAAATCTTAGCTTCAATAATCCTAGTCAAAAATCACTTCTGGGATGAGGAAATCTCTCAATCTTCTAAGATACCTCAATTAACTTTTCCCCTTCTATAAATTTACACTCTCTCTCACACTGAACATAGTCATAACATTCATTTATGAGCATTTGGAGATAAGCACTTCTAATTTACCATGACCCTATTAAAATATACATAGATAAAAAGACTTGATAATCAGATTCCTCTTCTTCCTCCTGTCCTACTTTCCTCTTGGTTGCATTCTGAGTCTAAAAGAAAAAGGGGTGTCTGTCGTGTATTTCAAAATTGAAGAAATGGACATTTCCTTGCTAGAAGGAGCTTAATCTTTGCAACAAAAAACGACTGATTTCATATTAGATTCTTCCTATATCTTCTGAGAGTATTTTTCCATCTTTCTCTTTACTCTTACCCCTATTACAGAAAATGCCTGATAATCAAGCCAGAGGCCAGGCACTAGATGAGGTAGAAACTTGATATGGCATAGGAATAAAAGGGATAAAGAGTCAAGAAACTATTTAGGGAGTGAAGAAGAGGTTCCCAAAGTAATGCTCGCTCTTGAGTATGGGGATGTCCACACTGTCTTCTGAAAGTCTAGGAAGAAGGTCTCCATATCCATGGACTAAGCTCAGACAAATAGAATAGATTATACCTCTGCCATATTTTGACACTTGCTGCTAGCATTGGAATATTTAGGATTTAAGCTGGAAGAAAAAAGATACTAAATTCTTAAAAATTTCTTGTGGAATGTTTCACTAGTTTATAATAAAAGTAACTCTTATAGGCTCCATTTCCTAGGGGTGTTGCAATTTGAAGGAGGCATTGTCTAATAGTATTTTACCGTGATACAATATTTAACTGTGACAATCAAATTATGTCATAGAATTAAACTCATAAGATATTACTATACAACTAAAGTGTTAACAGAAATTACAACGAAGTTTCCTAGCACTCACCCACATTCATTTAACAATACTTAGAGTGCCAAGCTTATGTCAGGATAACCACTAAAGGGAAAAGAGACAAAGAAAAAATGGTGAACTTAGACCCAGAATGACAGAATGAGAACACCGTAATGAAGATAGAACTATGTCTTCCTATGTGAATTTACCAATAGTAGTTCCCAAGAGACACCTCCCAGGAAAAGCAAAAGATAGATGGGTTCTTTAAAAGAGAGTATAAGACCATGTCTTTAACAGAGTCTTGGAAGAAAGTTATAACACTGCTAAAGAGTGAACACTGATCCATGGATAGAATTGGTAGGGAGATCAGAACAGACATCAACTCCCATTCTTTAAAGCCCTAGACTAATAGTATGATGTCGTTATTAATCCAAATATGGCATAGTATTTTGGATGTAATCATGTACAAGAAGTTAAGAGTAAGAGTTTTTACCTTGATATAGATTAGGGTTCAGGAAAGAACAAAGGATGAATATAACATGCAAGGCCCTGTCCTTGATATTCTGCAAGGGTTGAAATCCTTGAATTCATTATATATATACAAAATTAGTTGCACAGGATATAGGTGTGCATATATAAAAATGTTTCACAGGATATGTGTGTATGTGTGTATGTGTGTGTACAAAGAGAGAGAGAAGCAAAGGATAATGTATGGTTTAATCAGTTGTTGAAAAGAGATCATTGTAACCTGAAGTGCTGAGCCAATATCAGATTATATGATTTGTATGAAGTTTGCCATTTATTTTAACTTCCAAAGAAGTTAGTTTAGGTGGCAGAGATGAAAACCAACCAGATCCAGTTATAAAATCCAAGTAGACCCACAGATGTCATGGAACGCTGGCCCGCCAGCGTGGCAGAGAGCCAGTTCGGAAGGTGATGCAACAAGAAAGGGGAGACAAGCAAAAAAAAAAGACAGAAGAGCCCACAGTGAATGGACACAGAGAGCAGACAGCAAGCAAGCCAAAAGCAGGGAGGGGAAAGAAAATAATAAATACAGATACAGAAGAACGTACAGTGAATGGACACAGAGAGCAGACAGCATGCAAAAAGCCACAAGGGGGTGGGACGAATGTAAGTAGGACAGTGTATTAGTCAGCCAAAGGGGTGTTGATGCAAAATACCAGAAACCTGTTGGCTTTTATAAAGGGTATTTATCTGAGGTAGAAGCTTACAGTCACAAGGCTCTAAAAAGTCAGACTAAAGATACCCTGAGTACTTCCTTGCCCAGACTCTGTTGCCACGTGTTGATGAGAAATGGCAGATGATGTCAGCAAGGATTCAGTCTTCTTCCTCCTCCCAAGGCTCCATGGTCCCAGCTTCTTCCAATCTCAATCACAGGCTGGGACAAGTTTTGTCTCTCTCCTGGTGCTCATTTCTGTCTAGGCTCAGCTTCTCTGCTCTCTCCACAAAGTCAGCCGTAGACTAACAAGCGAATGGCTTGTTTCTTTTCCCAGGGCCTCTGCCATATTTATGGAGCTGTCTCTATTCCTCTCTGTTCTTCTTCTGTGTGTTTACTTCCTGGGCTCCAGGATGAAAGCTCCAACTAACTCATCTGCCATGTGGTTTTCTCTATGAGTTCCCACCTACCAAGGGGGTTGGGACTCAATATCTTTCACACATGGTCCAATCAAAGCCTGAATTAAATTTAATCAAGTAAAAGTGAAACCTTTGAATACAGTATCTATTTTTGAAATTCATAGATAATATAAAATTTCTACAGGCAGCAACATTCATTTTTGAGTTAAGCTGGGCAAATAGGTTATAGAAAACATACCTTTTCAACAATTATTTCTTAGTGCTGGAGAACATTCACAAGTCCTTTAATTGCTTCCTTTGATTGGGACAAGGGTACCTACCTAGCTATAACCAGTCAGGCCTATTCAAAATTCCACCACTTCAAATTTTTCCTCATTGAATAGGTAATGAGCATCTCCAGGACTAGATCAAATCAATGGGAAATTTAGCAATCCATCCAGGTTAGCTTCAATAAATGGCCGATAATACTTGCTGAAATTTCACAGTGTGTTTTTTATTTTTTTTATTTTGTATTTTTTAAAGAAGCTTTAGATTACTTAAATGTTACATAAAAAATATAGGGGATTCCCATATGCCCCACCCCCTTCCCACTTCCCACATTAGCAGCATCTTTCATTAATGTGATACATTGTTGTGATTGATAACACATATTGGAGTACTGCTACTAACCATCTATATAGTTTACATTATAGTCTGCATTCTGCCTAGCACAATTATATAGGTGATGACAAAATGTATAATGACCTTTATCTGTCATTGCAATGTCATGCATGACAATTCCAATGTAACGAAAATGCCTCCATGTTACAACCATTCTCTCCCTTTTCCCCTCAGAAACTCTGGGGGCTACTACCATTTAATCAATAATAAAAATTCTTCCATTGCTAGAATAATTATGAGTCTATAATAGAATAATGATGCCTACTTCAGTCTATTGTTCATTCCCCAATCTTGAGGATTTTGAGATGGTGATGCCCATTGTGTTTCTAATTAAGAGGGAGCTTAGATCCCATGGGGCAGAGGGATGGAACTATCTTGCTTGAAGTTACAGACTCTCTGTTCCTTGGGAGGGTGTTGTCCATCATCATAGCCCTGTTAGTTGTCCTGGGTGAGTCTAATGATCTAGAGTAGGTATTGCAAGTCTGCTGAGATTTAGGGCTCAACCAGCACATGAACAGACCAAAGATTTAAGTCTCTGGGACATATATTTAATGAGTATAAGACTAATTAAAGGTAAAAATAAATAAAAGAAGCAGAAGAGGGAAACTGTAAATGAGTAAATCTGTTGCATTAGGGAGCATAAATTCTAAAGTAAGGCCCACTGACAGGGTGCTGAATTCATAAGCTTGACTACCCTGCTAATAATGTCTAGATATCTCTAAAGCCCTCAGGAGTCCCACTGTTTGAGGCACTGTTTACTGTGGCATCAATGAGATCCTGTTGAGAAGTGCATAATCCTAACCTCAGGAATGAACTCCTGACTCACTTTGAAATCCTTTAGCCATAAAAACTCATTTGTGATTAGTATTCCTCCCTTTTGGTCAAGATCTTTTCCAGACACATGGCTGGTTGGCACTTGGTAATAAACCCTCAGTGCCAGAGGCTCATCCTAGGGAGTCATGTCTCACCCTAGGAGGAAGGTAGTATGTTTGTGTGTTGAATTTGGCTTAGAGAAAGTCCACATTTGAGAAACAAGGAGGCTTTCAGGAGGTAACTCTTAGGCAACATATAATACTAGTTTAAGTTTCAATTTCACAAGGAAAGTTTCATAAGTACAATTATCAAAATCAAGAGCCTGGCATATTGGTTTGTCTTCCTTCCCTAGTCACCTGCAGTGTCTTTCCATCTCTCAAAGTACACAGGATTTGTGATGAGAGCTGTGATCACTTCAGGCTTTATGCTCACCCCTACTTGTGTCACTATGAGCTTCACAAATGTCACAAAGATGCAGCAGAAACAGTCAGTTATTAAGAACACCAGGGCAGACACTGGTTTGATATTCTCTAATCATGTTTTCTCTTATTAAGCATATAGGAAGAATATCTCTAATTTTCCCTTGAGGTTAGTTTAAGATTTATGTAATAAGTTCTGGCCAATAAAATGTGAAAAGAAGTGGTGTTTACTTCTTCTAGTCCTGGATACTAAAGTCTCCCAGAGATACACAGCTAGAGTTCTCACTTCTCCTTGCCCTAAAGATGGATGCAAAAGACTCAGACATGATAGAATCTTATGAGGAAAAGTACCTTATTTCCTTAGTCACAGACATGATAGGATCTTATGAGGAAAAGTACCTTATTTCCTTAGTCACAAGCTTGGAGGAAAGTTGCTCAGGTGAAACCTACATCAGACTGTGATGTGAGCATAAAATAAATAAATGTGTATGTGTGTATGTACGTGTGTGTATGAAGCCAGTAAAGTTTGGGGATTATTTGCTAAAGCAACTAATATTACTTACTCTACCTAATGAGACAACTTATAAACCTTCCTCCCTGAGTAGTCTAGCAACTTAAGTAATCATGGATCACCCTCTTAAAAACATGGAAAGCGTAAACATTTACATATCCAACAGCTTCCAGTTCTGTCCTTAGAACTATACAGCCTAAACCTAATGACATTCTGTCACGTAACTGACCATTCAATGGCTACAGCATATCTCATCAAGCTTGGAAGTCTCTGCTCTGGCATGAGATGTATAACACTTTCTTTTTAGTTTATGAATTCCCCACTCCATTGGCCTTTGGAGAAAGGGAGAAATTCTGAGACTTGTTTACTAAATAGAAACATATTGAATGGCAAGATTGAAAAAGTGGAAGTCAACTCTTTATCCCCAGAAGACCAAAAATTAGGAAGATTTAATGGAGTTAATTTACATATAAATATGCACTGGACAATACACTCAGAAAAAAAAGAGAATAGAGCTAAAGTGTGTTTCCTAACCCATTCCTTCAATGTACCTAAAACTTGCACCCTGTCTTCCTCCTCTACATTTGTCGTTACATGTGGAAACTTGGTACCCATATAAATATCTGTTTAGAGAGAGAAAAAATTAATCAGAATTGAACAATTAGAAGAAAATTAGTTGAAAACATGGGTTTAAAACACCCATCATGAAGTATCAAGCAACTAGAATTAAATTAACATTTGATACATATGGAAAAGAACTTCCACAAATCAAGGGTGCTGTATTTTCCAACTAACAATAAAAACAAAAACACTGTGGAAGTTTTTTTGTGAGAATATATTAATAAAAAATATTCCTTTTTAAATTCCAGGTCTAAATTATATCAACTAAGTGATGACATATTTCTTCAGGGTCAGCATAATGGTGATGTCTAACTTAGACACCATACATAAAACACTAAGTTGAATAAAAGGCATATATTGTATAGGTACATACGCAGTAATAAAAAATTTAGGATTTGGCTTGTTTGACTAAATGTTATTGTTTTGTTTTGTTTTTATTTTTAATAAAGAAACTGCCTCTTTTGCTTGCCCAACAATATGAACTTCTAAAAGCTATAATTACTTTTGCAGCTAAACTTCCTTATAATTGGGAAAAAGAGCAAGGAAGTGCCTTTCAATTGTACACTTAGAAGGCAAGTACTCATCAATCATTCAGAGAGAAATCTAAACTGGAATGGAGAGATTTATGTCTTGAGTAATTTCCTGCATGGTGCATAATGGGAACACAGGCTCAGGCATAAAAAGATTCTCAAAAAATGACTGTTTTATTATTTATATAACACAAAAAGTCCAAAGGAGCTGGGGAAGAGGTCCCATCATGGCTGGTCTACCAGAAAGGCCAAGTGCTTAGGTCAGGGTTGGTAGATGGCAGCTTCACATGTCCTGTTCCACTTGAGAGATGAGGAACCCTGTGCTGTCTGAGTGCTGGTTTTTTATACACTCCAGTGGATGGAGAGCCTGCCATTGAGCAAATAGCATGTATTAAGCAAAATTTTGCAGAATTCCTGCCCTAGCAAGAAATAGGAGCTACTTTTCCCAGTTTTGGACTCAAGTTACAGACAAACAATTCCACTCTTAGGTAGTTTGCTTTTCACAGTTAAGACCGGGGAAGTGGGCTTGGCCCAATGGATAGGACATCCACCTACCACATGAGCGGTTCAAACCCTGGGCCTCCTTGACTCGTGTGGAGCTGGCCCATGTGCAGTGCTGATGTGCGCAAGGAGTGCCATACCACAAAGGGGTGTCCCCTGCATAGGGGTGTCCCCGGCATAGGGGAGCCCCATGTGTAGGGGAGCCCCATGTGCAAGGAGTGTGCCCTGTAAGGAGGACCACCCAGCATGAAAGAAAGTGCAGCCTGCCCAGGAATGGTGCCGCACACACAGAGAGCTGACATAACAAGATGATGCAACAAAAAGAAACACAGATTCCTGGTGCCGCTGATAAGGATAGAAGCAGTCACAGAAGAACCCACAGCAAATGGACACAGAGAGCAGACAACTTGGGGGGGTGGTGGAAGGGGAGAGAAATAAATCTTTTAAAAAAAGGAAAAAGACCTAACATCTCCCCCAAGTTGTGAAATGGAAACATACTGAAACAACTGCACACAAACAAGAGGGGGAAAGGATGGTGGTAAGAAAGGATTTAGAGATGGCCACTGAGCATGTCTGTGAGTCCCCCACCGTACACCCCTCAGCCTCTCATCCAGACCTAGCCTACTCTACTGCATTAATTTCCAGAACATAAGCACACCTCCCACTTCAGACTCAAGGGCAGAAACAGGTCTTATAGCTGTCAACAATATTGACAGTAAAGGTTTGGGAACACCAGGGGGCTGCAGCACATTAGGAGAGCTTTGAGGATTTCTATTTGTACATTACTCCAAGAAGGGTGATCAGGGGAAACGGACTTGGCCCAGTGGTTAGGGCATCCATCTACCACATGGGAGGTCCGCGGTTCAAACCCCAGGCCTCCTTGACCCGTGTGGAGCTGGCCCATGCGCAGTGCTGATGCATGCAAGGAGTGCCCTGCCACGCAGGGGTGTCCCCCGCGTAGGGGAGCCCCACGCCCACTGTAAGGAGCGCGCACTGTAAGGAGAGCCGGCCAGCACGAAAGAAAGTACAGCCTGCCCAGGAATGGTGCCGCACACAAAGAGAGCTGAAACAGCAAGATGAGCAACAAAAAAAAGAAACAGATTCACGCGCCGCAGACAACAACAGAAGCGGACAAAGAAACAAGACGCAGCAAATAGACTCAGAGAACAACCAGGATGAGGGGGGAGGGGAGGGAAATAAATAAATAAATAAATAAAATCTTAAAAAAAAAAAGAAAGGGTGATCAGGTCTGTCTGGAAAAATGATCGTGTCCATGCCTCCCACTTCCCATGAACCAGCTGAATGTCCCACTTTGCAGTCAGTGTGCTTGCCATTGGATTTTAATCACCTCCTAAAATTCCATCTCCCCAGGTATTACCCCACATCTAGCAGAATTTTTTAGCAATAACACATACAGAACAACTTGTTGGCCATGGAGGGTGTCTAAGGCAATGCAATTAATAAGCACCGCTTTGACTAGTGAGTCTAATAATTTTTGCTAAGTGAAATGGGCTCATGCTGTGAACTCAGCAATGTTAGCCAAGGTGGCTGAAAGATTATGTATCATGTATTTCATTAGCATTTACTCTAGTCAGGGCAATAATGATTTGCCAAAAGATGCTAAACCAAGATCATGGATCTCCCCAGGAAAATCACGTTTTTCTCAGGATAATAACTTAAGGGAGCAGTCCAACGAGAAGTTTCAGATTTTTATAAATTTTCAAGCAGGTAGTTAGAAAACTGAGGATGCATTGTCCCATCACTGTCCAATGACCTATGCACAGAGAGACTCACGTGGTGGAGATTTTTGCTTCCTTCACAAAGGAAGATAAACCCTGAAGGGGCACAGCTTACCCATAGAGAGTCACTGGTTATGTTGGGGATTTCTGAATTCAGAAAATTGTAAAATATTGCTAAAAGAAACCAATAATGACCTAATAAATGGAAGGACATTCTGTGTTCATGGGTTGGGAGAATACATATCACTAAGTTGTCAGTTCTAACCAAACTGATCTATAGATTTAATGAAAACCCAATAGTAATTCCAATAGCCATCTTTGTAGAATTGGAAAAGCCAATTATCAAATTTATTTGGAAAGATAACTGTCCCTGAGTAGCTAAAAATATCTTTAAAAAGAAGAGCAATGTTGAAGAACTCATACTTCCCAACTTTAAAGCATATTATCTTGCTATAATGTTAAAAATAGCGTGGTACTGGTATAAACATAAACAGATTGACCAATGGAATCAAATCAAGGGATCAGAAATAGACCCTTATATCTTTGGCCAAGTGATTTTTTATAAGGATGTCAAACTCACTCAATTGGGTCAGAAAATTTTACTCAACAAATGGTGCTGAGAATACTGGATATCCATACCAAAAAATAAAGAAAGAGGACCCTTATCTCATGCTTTTAACAAAAATAAATTCAAAATCGATTAAGGACCTAAATACAGAAACTAGAATCATAAAATTCCTAGAAGAAAATGTAGGGAAGCATCTTCAACATCTTGTGTTAGGTGGTGATTTCTTGGACCTTACACCCAAAGCACAATCAACAAAAGAAAAAATAGATAAATGGGACTACCTCAGAATTAAACATTTTTGTATTTCAAACAATTTTGTCAAGAAGGTGAAAAGGTAGCCAATTCAATGGGAAAAATAACTTCAGAAACCATATACCTGATAAGGGATTCATCTCCTCCATCTTATATAAACAGACCCTACAACTTAATGACAAAATGACAAGCAACCCAATTAAAAAGTGGGCAAAAGAATGGACTAGACATTTTTCTGAAGTGGAAATACAAATGGCCAAAAGGCACATGAAAAGATGTTCAACATCACTAGCTATTAGGTAAACGTAGATCAAAACTACAATATGGTATCCTTTTACACCATACAGAATGGCTATTATTAAAAGAACAGAAACCTGCAAGTGGTGGAGAGAATGTGGAGAAATAGGAATACTACTTCACCATTGGTGGGAGTGTAAAATGGTGCAGCCTCTGTAGAAAATGATTTGGCAGTTCCTCGGGAAACTAAATATAGAACAGCCGTTTGATCTGGCAATTCCGTTGCTAGGAATGTATTCATAAGAACTGAATACAAGCATGTGAACAGATAGTTGCACAGTAATGTTCATAGCAGCAGAGAATTACTCACAATTGCTAAAAGATGAAACAACCTAAGTGTCTGTCAACCAATTAATGGATAAACAAGATGTGGTATAGTCATAGAATGGAATATTATTCAACTGTAAGAAGAAATCAATGGGTACACGACAACATGTAGGAATCTTGAGGACATTATGTTGAGTGAAATAAGCCACACAAAAGGATAGCTATTGTATGGTCTCACTAATATGAACTAAATATGATGAGTAGACTTATGGAGTTGGACTAGGAAGTATATGATGGTGGGAGATGCAATGGGGATTGGGAAGGGGGGACCTGATGCTGGATGTATGTAAAATGTTTAATAAGCTCAATTGTAAATATGCGGTAATGAATGGATTTGATATAAACACATTATAATGAATGTAACAAACACTGTATTTATAGATGTGATTGTGGCTGAAAAGAGTGGTCTAGGGAGGTTAATGTTAGTTGGAGGACAGCTGGAGAATAATACAGGAAATGTAGTACAGTGACCTTGGTGGTAGATAAAGATTGAAGTTAATAATATAAATACAAGATGGTTCTTCCACTGCAAGTTACTAAGAATGTGGTGATACATGGGAAAATATAACTATTGTGTCTTATAGACTATAGTTAACAATAATATTGTCATGTTTTTTGTAGCAAAAGCAAAGCAGGTACTATATTAGGGCTAAATATTTTTTTTTAAATATGGGATTTGGTTTTGTGAGACATGAATATGAGTAAGCATTTTTTCTCTTCTTCATTTTCTTCATTCTTAAGGAGACATTAACTATGTCATTTAACCAATCTGTGTTCATCTTTCTGAACCCTGGAGGAAAAACTGAGTTTATTGTTGGGATTAGATGAGATTAAAAGTATATAGAGAGAACATTTTAGCAGTAGTACTTCCATAACTTGTCAAGCTGCTTTTTGCATGTTATTTTATTTTTTGAATTTGAAATAAAGCAAAACAAAAAAGTAGGGAAATCTGAAAATCAGACCTCCCAGTCCTGGCCTCTCCCCCTCACTTGGTACCATGCACTTTAGCTGTCACACAAGAGCCGCCTGACCTGAGATTCAGACCATAGAGCCATTCTCAGCAGTGAGTTAAAACTTCATGCATACCCAGGGACAACGACTAAGGTCTACAGAGACCCAGTGTGGAACAAAAGTGGCTTGTGAATGTGTGCATATAAAAGAATTCCCAGGAAAAAAAAAAAAAAGAGATTGCAGCAGAACTCTTGGCAAGAGGTACACACACTCAACCCAGTCTCTGATTGCTGGATCACCTAAATGAAAAAAAAAATGGAACTCCTTTAACATTGGGACAGCCTAACAGGGATGTAACTGGAGGCAAAAAAAAACCCATGGGAA
This sequence comes from Dasypus novemcinctus, assembly GCF_030445035.2. Lineage (NCBI taxonomy): Eukaryota > Metazoa > Chordata > Mammalia > Cingulata > Dasypodidae > Dasypus > Dasypus novemcinctus. The sequence continues at coordinate 128,641,133 of NC_080676.1, forward strand.
AGAAAGGGCTGCTGAACTGCTGTAAAGACGGAGGGGTCTCAGAATCTAAAGATGTAATGAACAGGTGTCACAAAGTGAGAGAGACACATTAAATAAATAGATCACAGGAGCTGGAGAGAAAAGTCTGCAGAAAAATAAACAGAATTGTTTGTTTCAGGATTCCCAGAGAAGGCACATAGGAAAGGGAGCTTTCTTTTGGAGATGAAGCAATTGTATATAAAAGGGCAATCTTAAAAGTTGTAGTGCATGATCAGGGAAAGAAACATGTGCAGAAGATGTGAGAAAATAGGAACAGTTAAAGATGGACAACCCTAAAGTTCCAGTATAGGTTGGAACCAACGAGCAAGCATGCAGAATCTCAAAACTTGTGTGATTAAGTGAAGGCACAGCTGTGATGGAAATTTATAGCTCTTAATGCTTACATTTAAAATGAAGAAAGACTTCAAATCCGAGACCTAACCTCAAAAATAGAACTAGAGAAAGAAAAGCAAACTAAACCCAGAGTGAGCAGAAGGAAGGAAATAACAAAGATTGGAGTGGAGATAAAGGAAGTAGAAACAAACAAAAATAAAAAATAGGAATCAACAAAACCAAAAGTTGGTTCTTTGAGAAGATCAATGAAATCAACAAAACTTTGGATAGAATGACAAAGAAAAAACGGGATAGGATACAAATAACAAAAATCAGAAATGGAAAGGGAGACATTACTACTGACCCCACAGAAATAAAAAGAATAATAATTGAATACTATTAACAACTGTATGACAATAAATTAGATAACCTAGATGAAATGCACAAATTCTTAGAAGCACACAATTTACACTGACTCAAGAAGAAATAGATCTCAGCAAACCAATGATTAATAAGACAATGTATCAGTAATCAAAATCTTCCCAACAAAGAAGAGCCTAGGACCAGAGAGCTTCATAAGGGAATTCAACCAAACATTCCCAAGAAGGCTTAACTCCAAGTCTGCTCAATTTTTTTTTCCCAAAAAATTGCAGTGGGAGGAGTATTCCCTAACTCAGTCTACAAGGCCAACATCACTCTTACACAAAAGCCAGCTAAAGATACCACAAAAAATGAAAACTACAGCTCAATATCTTCTATGAATATAGATGCAAAAATCCTCAACAAAGTACTAGCAAACTGAATCCAATAGCATATTAAAAGAATTATATACCATGATTAAGTGGGAGTTATCCCCGGTATTCAAGATTGGTTCAAATAAGGAAATCAATTAATGTGATATACTACATTAGCAGAATGAAGGGAAAAAACACACATAATCATCTCAATCAATGCAGTAAAGGCATTTGATAAAATACAGTACCCTTTCTTGATAAACAACAACAACAACAACACTGTGAATAAAAAGAAACTTCCTCAACACAATAAATGGCATATATGAGAAGCCCATAGCTAACATCCCAGTTAATGGTAAAAGACTGAAAACTTTCCCTTCAGAATCAGGAAAAAAAGTCAAGGATGACCACTGTCTCCACAGTTATTCGACATTGTACTGGAAGTTCTTGCCAGAGCAAATAGACAAGAGAAAGAAATAAAAGGCATCCAAACTGAAAAAGAAGAAGTAAAACTTCACCTATTTGATGACAATATGATCCTACATACAGAAAACCCTGAAAATTACACAACACACCTCCTAGAACTTATAAATGAATTCAACAAAGTGATCAACATGCAACAGTTAAAAGATCAACACAAAAAGCAGTAATGTTTCTATATACATCCAATGAAAAATCTTAAGAAGAAATCAAGAAAAATATTCCATTCACAATAGCAACTAAAAGATTAAACAATCTAAGAATAAATATCTCCAAAGATGTAAAAGGATTATCCCAGAAAACTATAAAATATTGCTAAAAGAAATTAAAGACCTAAATAAACAGAAAGATATTATGTTTTCATGGATTGAAAGATTAAATATTGATAAGTGTCCATTAGAGAATTTTGAATCAAAACCACCATGAGATACCATTTCACACCCACTACAATTGTTAGCATTAAAATAACAGAAAATTACAAGTATTGGAGAGAATCTGGAGGAATAAGAAAACTCATTTCTTTTTGGTGGGAGTGTAAAATAGGAGCAGTCGCTGTGGAAAACAGTTTGGTGGTTCTACAGAAAGTTAGGTACAGAATTATCATAAGTCCTGGCAATACCACTTCTACATATATACCCAAAATATTTGAAATCAGGGACTTGAACAGATATTTGTACACCAAAGTTCACAGTGGCATTATTCACATTGTCCAAAAGATAGAAGCAATCCATGTGTCCATTGACCAATGAATGGATACACAAAATGTGGTATAAACACAAAACGGAATATTATTCAGCATTAAGAAGGAATGAATTTCTGATTAAAAAGGAATGAATTTCTGATACACGCTACATGGATGAACCTTGGAGACATGATGCTGAATGTAATAATCCAGGCACAAAAGGACAAATATTGTATGATCTCACTAACAGGAAATAATTTGAACAAACTAACTCATAGATTCATAATCTAAAATATAGGTTACCAGGGGCCAGGGTGGGGGTAGGGAAAAGGGACTAAATATTTAAGATATACAGAGTTTCAATTCAGGTTGATTGTAAAGTTTTGGTAATGATGGTGGTGATAGTAGCACAACACTGTGACTGTAATTAACTGTACTGAATTATATATGTGAATGTGATTAAAAATTTAGGTTGCCAGGGGGTGGTAGTGGAGCATATGGGAATCCCTTATATTTTTTATGTAACATATATGTAATCTAAAGTTTCTTTAAAAATAAACATTTTAAAATTAAAAAAAAAAAGGAGCTAATTAAGTTATACAGTTCCCTTTTTGGAAGATTTGGGCAGCATTTAGTGACAGATACATTAAAAACTCAAAGCAATTATTAGCTCGGGGAAATGAGAACATTGAGCAAGAAAATAAATATAGTGTAATGTGGATAATATTTACAAGCCATAGTAATATAAACATTGAATACTGATTTGATCAAATATTGTGATGCAATTTTATTGGGATGAAGGGAAAGAGAAACTGAGATCATGTCAAGCAGCATTATTCATAGCAGTTCTCAACTAGAAACAATCCAAATATCCACCAACTGGTGAATGTAAATAAAAATGTGGCATATCCATACAATGAAATATTGTTCAGCAATAAAGAGCAGCAAACTGCTGATACAGGCAAAAACATGAGTGAACCTCAGAAACATTATGCCAAGTGAAAGAAGTCAGACACAACTATTGTAAGACTTCATTTATACAAAATGTCCTGGAAAGACAAATCTATGAGGACAGAAAGCAGAGGAATTGTTGCCTGGAACTAGGAATGGGAGAAAGAATTACTGCAAATGAATTTCAGAGAACTCTGGGGGATGATAGAAATGTTCTAAAACTTGACTATGGTGACCATTGTACAATTCTACAAATTTACCAAAAATCATTGAACCGCATACATTCAAAGGGTGAATTTCATAGTATATAAATTATACCTCAAAAAAGCTGTTAAACAACAACAAAAAATTAGATTGTCTATATGTTACTAAAAATAAAAATTGAGAAAAAAATACACAGGACTGTACAGCACAGTGAACCCTATTGTACACAATGGGCTATAGTTAATAGCACAATTATAAAAACGTTCTATCCTGAGTAGTAACAGATATACTACTCTAATGCAGGTGTTTATAATAAGTTTGTATATGGGAACTCTGTATTGTATGAATGATTTTTCTGTAAACCCACAACTTCTTATACATATATAAAGATAATCCTGGTGGGCTTTGAAGAGTATCTCAGGAAGAGAAGCTGGTAAGTAGCATAAGATTTCCTCGATTTTTGGTTGCAATCCCAAAGATATAGTGATTTGAATATAAAAGGCACATAATTTTATATCAAACCTGAAGTTGGTGACACCAAACATATTATTTAGCCTTCTTTCCCCAAACTTCCTTAAATTGCAATGATTTAGAGTCATGACCCCTTTCTCTAATGCTGATTATAGGTTTTCCTTAACCCTAAGTTCTTTTTGCATTGCCTGCGGGAGGGAAAAGGAAAGGAAAGCTTAAGTATTATTTTTAAAGCTTACTTGAACAAACATGGTATTTTCCCTCCTTCAAAATGGCATCCTAAGTACATTCTAAACTAAGCTTGACACTTAGATAATCTCTTAGAAGTTCACTATGTCTATTATAAAGGAATTCTGCTTTATCATAGAAGATATTTTTGCCGGAGGAAAGCAGTCTGGGCCATTTGGCTTCAAAGCCAACTTACTTCCACTCAACTAGCTCTAATTCATAGTATATTGTAGCCTTTAGCAAAATAGCTTTGGCAAGAAATAGGGAAATACAATGAAGAGTCAAATCATCAAGGTTAATGAAAATAATCTTTTGAGCTATCGTTTATTTTTCCTTCTGACTAAAAATATAAACCTTATCAAGTTGTTCTCAAATCAATTTGCATTCAGCTAGTTAGTAGCATAAGAGAGACGTGATGAAGTTCATCTCTATAATACACTGTGATTTCTTATTTCATGTGTATTTTTCTATTTTATAGTTCAATACATAGTGAATAAGTTGACAGTCCAAGACACATTTGTTGCCATAACCAAAATTGAATGTATTTTCTCTGAATCTTGTCACATCTTTAATTTAAAGTACAAAATGGGAGAAATATTTTACTGTTAAAGACAATATCTCTCAAATATTGATTCTTAGACCAACTATGATGAAAAGTATTTCCCAACTATGATGAAAGGGCTTGGGAAAGTGGTTGGGCAAAGTAAAGATGTTACGGATTGAATCATATCCCCCCAAAACATGTTCATTCCTAACCCCAGGTCTTGTGGATATGAATTCATTCGTATATAGTATTTTCAAATATCCTATTTAGATGAGGACAATCTAAATCAGGGTGGACCTTAATCAACTATGACTTGATCCTTTTAAGTGGAAGAAATTTGGACACAAGAATAGAAGTAGTAGGTGACAGAAGAAGACACATGGCCATGTGATAGAGGCAGAGACTGAGTTCTAGATTTGCCAGCACACTACCACCAGAATGCTACAGATTTCAAAGAAAACATGATCCTACCAATACCTTGATTTTGGACTTCTATCCTCCAAAACTGAGAGAAAATAAGTTACAATTGTTTAAGCCAACTAGTCTGGAATCTTGTTCCAGCAGCCCTGCAAACTAAGACAGAAGCTGTGAAGCAGAATCAAATGGACACACATCTGCCTTTCTTCCTGTTCTTTAAATGCCAGACATTGTCCGTGATATATGTGTTGATTTTTCCACTGAAAAATATTTAACTCAAACATCCACAATTCAAACAGAAGAGATCAGTATTATAGCCACCTATGATAGGAAGAGGTTCTCAAGCATAATAGGTCACATGACACTGAGTGTCTTCTATTTAAAAATTTTCATATTATCAATCAAGGTTGGCTAACCTGTCAAACAGATTGTAAATTTTTTGAAAAGTCAAATATTATTATTCAGGTGCACTTTTAAGAGAAAAAAAAGTTTACTGGGAGAAAGAATTAACAAGAAGATTTGCAGAAATAAAAACATCCTACTTTAGGCAGTTAAATAATAAACTGCTCAAGCATGAAAATGTGGAATATTTTACATCAACTGGAGAATTGTGGTTATTAAAATGATCTGTCAATAGAAACAAAGGAAAGTTTAGGTGATGAATAGCTAACAGCTGCACCTTTACTGCACAGTAAGGAATTTATAATGAGCATTAGGTATTGTTCTTTTCTTTTCATATTTTTCGTAAACAAACACAAGACTCTGAGAATTTTCAAGATTATACATTCTGTTTTTGACATATTGTGAATGTATACATTCTATAAAGAAATTTCTGGGTTAAAGCAATGCAACTCTTCTGCTCACACTGTATTAATAACAACACTGCAGAGTTGATGAAAGCCCAGCTAAGGAAATTTATACCAAACATAAATGTCCATAAGTCAGGGTAGAATTTTAAAGTAAATGATTACAAACACTGCAGTTTCTTTTATAGAAAAAAAGGCAAATTTGAAAACACATTAATAAAGGAATGTCTTAAGGTTTTAAAATATATGTATCACAAAATTGACATTAAGATTCAAATTTCAAACAAACATTGTATCTGATTCTTACACTGTATTGCTTAAAGGATCATATTAATCTCAATTCTCTAAATTCTAGAGTATAAAAATAAATAAATAATGGTTTGATAGTTAATATTTAGCCAGAGTTGCCTCTTGGCCACCTATCCCTCAATCTTTCCAAACTTTGTAGCTATAGCCACTTAACTTCGTGAATTAGCCTACCTCAAGTTTCCTGGCCAAAGTCTGACTCTAATTAAGTCTACTCTTAATACAATTTCACATATACAGCATGTCTTATTTTTCCAAAGATTTTCTTCCAAAAACTGGTCATTTTTATTTTAAAAGCCCCTCAATCAGGCAAGCAGATGTGGTTCAAGTAATTGGGGTACCACCTACCAAATGGGAGGTCCATGGTTCAGTTCCTGGTATCCCCTAAAGAAGACAGTGAGCTGGCTCAATGGGCAAGTGCAGCAAACTGACACAAGATGATGTAACAAGAGAGAGAAGAAGAAAAACTTAATGAGAGACACGACAGGGCAGGGAGCAGTGGCTCCCAGCACCTCCTAAAAGAGGACGAGCAGGACAGCAAGCTGGCATGACACGCAGGCACAGTGAGCTGACGCAACAAGATGACACAACAAGATATGCAACAAGAGACACACGAGGAGGAACATAATGAGAGACCTAACAAAGCTGGGAATGGAGGTGGCTTAAATAATTGGGTGCCTCCTTGCCACATCAGAGGTCCCAGGTTCAGTTCCTGGTGCCTCCTAAAGAAACAAAGATGAACAGACACAGCAAGCACAAACAACAAGGAGGTAGGAAGAGATAAATAATTAAATAATAAATCTTTTTTTAGAAGTCCCTCAACCAAAGATGATCAGAAATACAACTGCAGGTCAACAAAGTTAGATTAATTAGTTTCCTCAGCAAAGAAGAACACATACCAGAGCAACTGTGGGGGCAAACTTGGAAAAGGAAATGGGAAAGGAAGGGCTCTCTTATGGAGTTTATGCCTTGCCACCTGAGTCTAAGCAGGGAACAGGGAAGTGAGACCAATTTTGAGTTGGATGCATTCAAGAAGAGGTTATTTAGTTGGCTGTTCCAGAAACCTTTGTTCAAAAGGTGGGAGAAATGGAATAGGGATGTCACTGGTAAGGGATTAGCAATCACCAATCATGCTGAAGAAAGGATCATCAGTAAATTTTCAGTTGTAATGTGGCCTTTTAATTTTATATCTAATTCCAGGTCTGTGTTAAAAATCTCAGGTTCTTATTTTATTTTACTGGATCCCAGCATCATCCTTGTTTCAGTTTCCTATTCAGTTACAGTTTTTTCTGTCATTTCTAAAGACCAGGCACATACTGCATGAATACCCTTTGCCTGGGATTGTAGTAGGTTTGAGTTGATCTTCCTTATACCAATGGGTTTATCAGACTCTGCTGCCAAACTGTGTCATCTATTAAGACTGCCTATTGGTGGCAGACTTGGCCCAGTGGTTAGGGTAGCCGTCTACCACATGGGAGGTCCACGGTTCAAACCCCGGGCCTCCTTGACCCTTGTGCAGCTGGCCCATGCGCAGTGCTGATGTGCGCAAGGAGTGCCCTGCCACGCAGGGGTGCCCCCCGCGTAAGGGAGCCCCACGTGCAAGGAGTGCGCCCCTTAAGGAGAGCCACCCAGTGTGAAAGAAAGTGCAGCCTGCCCAAGAATGGAACCACACACACGGAGAGCTGACACAACAAGATGACACAACAAAAAGAAACACAGATTCCCGAGCCACTGACAACAACAGAAGCGGACAAAGAAGACACAGCAAATGGACACAGAGAACAGACAACTGTGGTGGGGGGGGGAAGTGGAGAGAAACAAATAATAAATAAATCTTAAAAAAAAAAAAAAACTGCCTATTTTAACTGCAGGACACCTTACTCACCTAATCTTCCTTTTCTTGCATGCTTCAGGAAATTTTCAGTATTCCCCTGCTCCCCAAGATGGCTCCCTCATTTGTCTGCTCATTGTCGCTGCTTGTTGTTCCACTCATTATCTGCTCCTTGTATCCGCTCTTTGCTCGTCTTCTTTAGGAGGCACTGGCAACCTAACCAGGTATGGGAGGCAGACACTCAACTGCTTGAGCCACATCCTTTCCCCACTCTTCTGATTTTTGATTGACCTTTTTGTTCTTTTTGTGTACTCCAGCCCAACCAACAACTGGAGCCTTGAGAGAGAGACAAGCTAACAAACAAAATTTGAAAAAATGTGGTCCAAAATACAAATGTTTCCAAATGTCTAGATGTTTGGCAATTGAAGATTCATTTTATGGGTAATGTCAATGAATATTTTCTTGCTTTTGTTGTTAATAAAAATCAGAACTAAGCACAATAAATAATTAGTGGAGAAAAAGGAAATCCTGCTTCTTTGTTTCAAAACCTATGAGTTTGAAGCCTTGCTATGCTAATAGCAATGTGATCCTAGAAAAAATTCCTTAACCTCTTTGTGCCTTCATTTCCTTCCTTTGTAAAACAGATATAATAATAGTCCTACCTCATATGATAGTTGATGTGTAAAGTGCACAATATAGCACATAGCACCTTGCCATTAATTTCTTTTTTAATATAACAAAGGCATTTCTGAGAATAGTGTCATTGGAGGAAAAAATAACTGAGACCAGCGATAAAATCATTATCAGGAATCTTTCTGGAAAATATAATTTAAAAGTTGAATTCTTTACCCTTAAATGGTTTTTAGTTTAATGTCATTAAATGGAAATATATGATGACAAGAATGGGAATAATTCAATAACGTAATTTCTGAGATGCTATAAGTAAGGTCTCCCGATGTGAGTAACAGTAATGTTGTAGTGCTAACAATTTTTAAGTGCCATTGTTAGTTATGCCATTGTTTAAATCATCTAAGATTTTGCAATTTACATGTGCCTGGAGGTCTTGAAAGTAAGTGCACATTATAAATCAAAGGAATAATAATAATGGCCTTAGACGTTTTCAGCAAATAAAACATAACAATTAGATTATCATAGTAAGTTTTAGAACTAATACTTATATATATAAAATGTGTGTTTTGCTCTACTTAAACGTTATCTCAACCCAGTATTTTAAATTATTCACTCTTGCTTAACACGTTATATAAAAATATTGGAAGATTTTGCCATCCCACAGAGCAATGGTTTAAATTAGACTGTTTCTATCAGCCTTATTTATTTTACTCAAATATTGCACTGGGTAAAAACATGTAAAACATCGCTTTCTCAGATGGATATGGTGACGATTTTCTGAGCCTTGTTTAGCTAGCCCTCAGCATGACTGAACTCCTCCATCATTGCCTTAAATTTGTTTACACAATTTAATTTTCTTATCAGCTAATTCAACACAGTCCCCTAGCATCAGAACAGAAGCCTTCTATTGTACTCTTTACCTTTATCGAACTCCAGCAAGCATTCTCCACCTAAGCATTCTTTAAAATTAACTTTCAATCTTTGCCTGAGGGAATTTTTTTTTCTTTCCAATTTTCCACTTCTGTGGTCTTCTCTTTGCTTCAACATATTCAGAAATGTGTGCAGTTGATAGGAACACATTTGGAAAGGCAGTGCCAAGGAGTGCAACTCTCCTCTGTTTTTCCAGGTGGCTGCTCTGGTTTCATGTGGTGTGTGGTCTGTTGTGGCGGTGCCTGCCTAACGAGGCAGTGGCAGTTAGCTAATGTTTTAGGTACCTTAGTCGATTCCAACATCTAGTCTCTCTTTTGATTTTTAATACTGAGGCAGATTGCAGAAGAAATGAAATTTAAACAACAGTCACAAAAACTCTCCAACACAGATGACATAAAAGGCACTTACTAAAGTAACTCATGTCTTGGCAACTTAATGCCTTGCAGTAATGAGAAAATTTGAAGTCATTCCTAGTGACAATAGATCATTCGGCTCCATCCTTAATAGGAGCTCAAGATAAAATGAAAAAATAAAACAGCAGCCCTTAATATAGGAAACAGCTACGAAAATGAAACATCCAAGAAGATATACTAAATCGAAGATTTAAACCGCTTAAAAATAGTGAAGCTAAAAAATGGGAAGCATTTTTAGGCATAGCAAAATTTTAAAAAACTTTAAAACACTTACAGTTCAACAATCTTCAAACTCAGCTTTATCCTAGACAAAGCCTATGGCACCCGGTGAGCATGTGAGTGTTGCTATGGGGGAGTGGTGGGGTGGGGGCGGTGGGGTTGAATGGGACCTCATATTTTTTGAATGTAATATTTTTTAAAAATGAATTAAAAAAAAAAGAACTGAAAAAAAAATAGGATTTGAAAATTGCTTCTTCTGGCTTGCCACTTCTCAATAGGTGTCTCAGTTTATTCAGCACCTGGAGATGCCTTAGAAATTGTTGTTCACATTTAGAGAATTGAATTTATCAATTTGCAAATAGTGATCAGATTCAAAGATCTATTCATACATAACATAATCAGAAGAGACTGAACATGAAAGTAGAATGTCAATCTCCACATGCATTCAGGCATGTGGAGAGAGCAATATTTTTCCATTTATTTTTTTCCTTATTATTTTTTTTTAAGATTTATTTATTTATTTTTCCCCCACTCTCTGCTCTCTGTGTTCATTTACTGTGTGTTCCTCTGTGTCCACTTTATTCTCATCAGGCGGCACTGGGGATTTGTGTCTCTTTTTGTTACATGATCTTGCTGTGGCTGCTCTCTGTGTGTAGCCCTCCTGGGTCAACTGCGCTTTCGTACAGGGTGGCTCTCCTTGCGCAGGGGCCACTCCTTGTGTGGGGGGCACCCTGATGTGGGGGCATCCCTGCGTGGGCCAGCACTCCTTGAGCACAGAAGCACTGCGCGTGGGCAAGCTCACCACACAAGCCAGGAGGCCCTGGGTATTGAACCCTTGGACCTCCTCTATGGTAGGCGGATGCTCTTTCTGTTGAGCCACATCCACTTCCCTCCCTTATTATTAATGTAGAAAATTTAGAAAATACAGCAAACCAATAGGGGGAATAAAAATCAACCAGATGATACCACCCAGAGAGAATCACTGTTATTGTTTTGTGGTATGTCTTTTCAGATTTTAATCACACTTTTATATAATATCTAAAAACAATATGAAAAATATGCCCTATTTTTATACTATTTTATAACTTGTAGTTCTTCATTTAATGATTTATAAAAATTTCTTTTCATATAATTAAACATACCTCAAAAATAAAATTTTATTTGGCTGTTGAATATTTCAATATTTATGTGATTTTGGATTTAAGGTGAGAATACATCTTAACAGCTAACTTCAACTTAGCTTAGGAACTTCAATATTCACTGAAGTATAAATCATAATTTTTTTTGGTGGAACATTTGTTACAGATTATGACAGAACATCATCAGACGATTACCACTAACTATGGTCCATTGCTTACATTTGGTATATTTTTTCCATGCACACACCTATTATTAACATCAGGTATTAGAATTGTATATTTGTAATAGTTCACGAGACAACACTCTCATATTTGTGCTGTTAATTACAGTCCATCTTCTACCACATGGTATACTGTGTTATACATTTCCATGCCTTGTAGAATCTATCCAAAGTGTGCATTCAGTGGCTCCCACTTTCGTCACAGAGTTCTGCAGTCATCGCCTGAGTAAATTTTTTTCTTTTATTTATTTATTTATTTATTTTTAATTCATTTTTTAAGATATTACATTAAAAAAATATGAGGTCCCTATGTACCTCCCAGCCCCCTCACCCCACTACTCCCCCCATAACAACATTCTCCTCCATCATCATGACACATTCATTGCATTTGGTGACTACATCTCTGAGCATCACTGTACCTCATGGTCAATGGTCCACATCATAGCCCACACTCTCCCACATTCCATCCAGTGGGCCATGGGAGGACCTACAATGTCCAGTAATTGTCCCTGCAGCACCACCCAGGACAACTCCAAGTACTGAAAATGCCTCCACATCTCATCTCTTCCTCCCATTCTCCACACCCAGCAGCCACCATGGCCACTTTTTCCACACCAATGCCACATTTTCTTTTATTACTAACCACAATAGTTCATGAATAGAATATCAGTAAGTCCACTCTAATCCATACTCTATTCTTCCATCCTGTGGACCTTGGATTGGTTGTGTCCATTCCACATCTATGTCAAGAGGGGGCTTAGATTCCACATGGATGCTGGATGCAATCCTCCTGCTTTCAGTTGTAGGCACGCTTGGCTCCATTGTGTAGTGGTTGACCTTCTTCACCTCCATGTTAGCTGAGTGGGGTAAGTCCAATAAACCAGAGTGTAGGAGCTAAAGTCTATTGAGGCTCAGAGCCTGGCTATCATATGGTCAGTCCAGAGATTCAGATCCCCTGGGTATATATTAAACCCCAGCACCAACTACAGTTCTGGTAAACATAACAGGAGAGGCTTGTGAAAAAAGACCACATCTGAGTCCAGCTCCATTACACAGAAACACAAACTTCAAAGAACGGCCAACTGACATGGCATTGAACTCCATGTGCCATGACCATAGAACCTGTGGGTCTCTGTAGCCCTCAGAAGAACCAATACCTGGGGTTGTATCTACTTTATCTGTCTCTGGGACTCTGCTGAGGTGTGCATAAGGGTGACCCCTCTGATAACCTTCCGGCTCTTTTTTGGAGACTCATAGCCATATAAAATCATTTGTCCTTTCCATTTCCCTCTTGATTTAGGTCAAAAAGCATTTTTAACTCCTGTTATTATATGTAGACAGAGATATTCTGCTGGTCCGAGTTGAACCTTTTATTCAAGGTCATTATCTGGTTACTTCATCAGCTGGCACTTGGTAGTGATCCCTCGGTGCCAGGGAGGCTCATCCCCGGGAGTCATGTCCCACACTGGGTGGAAGGCAACGAATTTACATGCTTAGTTTGGCTTCGAGACTGGCCACATTTGGGCAACACGGAGGCTCTCAGGAGGTAACTCTTTTTTTTTTTTTCAAATGGACTATTTTTTTTTACTGATTTTGTAATAATATTACATTAAAAATATATATATATGAGATCCCTTTGAACCCTACCACCCCCACCCCACCTCTCCCCCCCCCCCCCCAGCAACACTCCTTCCCATCATCATGACATATCCATTGCATTTGGCAAGTACATCTTTGAGCACCTCTGCACCTCATGGTCAATGGTCCACATCATGGCCCATACTCTCCCCCATTCCATCCAGTGGGCCCTGTGAGGATTTACAATGCCCGGTGATTGCCCCTGAAGCACCATCCAGGGCAGCTCCATGTTCCAAAGATGCCTCCACCTCTCATCTCTTCCTGCCTTTCCCCATACCCATCAGCCATCATGTCCACTTTTCTCAATCCAATGCCACCTTTTCTATGTGGACATTGGATTGGTTGTGTCCATTGCACCTCTATGTCAAGAGGAGGCTCAGATTCCACATGGATGCTGGATGCAATCCTCCCACTTTCAGTTGTAATCACTCTAGGCTCCATGGTGTGGTGGTTGTCCTTCTTCAACTCCATCTTAGCTGAGTGTGGTGAACCCAATAAGTCAGATTGTAGGTGCTGGAGTCTGTTGAGGCTCAGGACCTGGCTATCACATTGTCAGTCCAGAGATTCAAATCCCCTAAATATATCTTAAACCCCGACACTAACTGCACCTCCAGCACATTAGCATGAAAGTCTTATGAAGAGAGATCCCATCTGAGTCCAGATTCATCACACATAAACACCAGTTCCAAAGAGGGGCCATCTGCCCTGATAGTTAACCCCATCGGCCATGACCATAACTCTCATGGGTCTCTTTAGCCTTCAAAGGAACCATTATCTGGGGGTTGTATCTGCTTTATCTGTCTCTCTGACTCTGCTCAGTTGTGCATGAGGGCAATCCTTCTGCCAGCCTCCAGACTCTTTTTTAGAGACTCGTAGCCATATAAACTCATTTCTCCTTTCCATTTCCCCCTTACATTAGGTCAAACAGCATTTTAAAGTCATGTTATTTTATGTAGACAGGGATATTCCGCTGATCCGCGTTGAACCTTCCGTATGAGGTCATTTTCCAGTTGCCATCAGTTGGTAGTTGATAGTGGTCCCTCGGTGCCAGGGAGGCTCATCCCTGGGTGTCATGTCCCACGCTGGGGGGAAGGCACTGCATTTACATGCTGAGTTTGGCTTTGAGACTGGCCACATTTGAGTAACATGAAGGCTGACAGGGGGAAATTCCCAGGCACAATGCTGCTCTAGGCCTTGTTCTTATTTTAGGCTTATCAGCTCACAAGCATAGTCATTAGCATCAGGGGCTCACTGTTGAACCCTCACTCCCTCCCGGTCCCCACCGCTGCACCTGGGAGACTGTCGCTGCTCCCTTAGGGACCACGACAGAGCACCACTGGCCAGGAACCCAGTACCCCCCCTGCTGTGGTTATTAATTGTTGCCACTATGAGTATATCCAAACATTGCCATGCACCCTGGACATATGTTCTGTACAGCTCCCTGTCAGCCATATATCCCCTGTCAATGGTATGCCATACCAGTATTCCTCCATTGCCTTTGTTGAACCACTCTGTGATCCAGAACTCCCTGAAATTTGAAGCCCAATATAATGTCAGGGTCCCTTACTAGGAAATGGCATATAGCGATGGGTTTAAATGTTATATAAAGAATACGTGTTGACTTGGAAAAAAATTCTACATCCTATCTTCCCCCCCACCCCCCAATTATTGAGCTTCTCTTCACAGGAGCCCTAGACCACAGCAATGCATATATATAGTATACAGCACTCCCATACATCCACCACAAAACCTTTCCCTTCCACAGCGATACTCTTACACCCTATTCACATCATATTTACTTAACGTAATGTACAGAGTCTGAGACAATAGCTTTCAAACAAGGTGACATCTGTGCTTACATTGTGGTGCATACTTTAGGATACACAGTTTTTTACATTCTTAGTTATCCTATGTTTTACATTATGGTTTACATTATCAGTCTGTCATCTCCTATATATTATGGTGTAATATTACATGTTTTATATCCATCCTTATGTACTCTCACGAAACTCTTCTCTTACCCCCCATTTACCTTGGTTACACACATTTAACATCCATTTTCCCTTCCACCTTGGTGCCCACAGTGACAGCCAACCTCCGTTTCCCGAGGACCCCCTTCCAGATATAGATGGAATAGTGTTCAGGGTCTAACTTGCTCAACTGCCCTATTGCCCTGGGAGCCACCCTTTCTTTCGAGGGATACAGTTCCCTCTATTTGATGGCATTAGTCCTCCCCAGGATGTGGGTCCACCCCCACTCTCACTACTTGGGTTTCTACCCCATGGTGTCACCCACTCTGGCAGAATGAGCATTTAGACATTCCCCAGGAGCCCGTCCTGCATCAGACCCTCCCCTCCGAGCATTCTAAACAGGTAACCCTCTTTATTATATTTTGATATGATTTACTCGGCATTTTACTCTCCACCAACACCTGACCCTCTCCTGTGTTTGTATGCTACCCCTCCCTCCCCCCACTTTTGGGTAATGTTACCCATCCGCCCATCCCCAGCCTCCCTCAAACCCGCAAAGCCCCAACCAAAGGCAACCCCTGCCCCCCTTTTATCTCTTCTTTGTGTTCATACTTACCACCATCTCGTCTTAAATTCCACCCCTGCAGACATCGGCTCACATCCTTCAGGAGGTAACTCTTAAGCACACTGCTGCTCTAGGCCTTGTTCTTATTTCAGGTGCACAGGCTCACAAGCATAGCCATTAGTATCAGGGGCTCATTGTTGGACCTTCATTCTTTTTTGGTCTTTGCCATTGCACTTGGGGGATTGTTGCATTCCTTTAGGGACTGTGATAGAGCTCCCCTGGCTAGAATCAGCACTCCCTCAGTTGTTGTTTTTAATTGTTTCCACTATGAAAATATCCAAACATTTTTATGTACCCTGGATATATGCCCTGTAGAACTCCCTGCCAACCATGTGTCCTCTGTCAATAACATCCCACACTAGTATTCCTCTGCTGCCCTTGTTGAACCTCTCTGTGATCCAAAACTTTCTGAAAAGTGAAGCCCAATATATTGCCAGGTTCCCTTAATAGTAAAATGGAATATAGCGATGAGCTTAAAGGTTAGATATAGAATATATATTATTTGGAAAAATTCTACATCCTATCTTTTTCTTTTCTTTTTTCTAATTATTAAGCTTATCTTCACAAGAGTCTTAGAGCACAGTAATTCATATATACAATATACAGTACCCTCACATATCTAACATAAAACCTTTTCCCTTCCACAGCAATAAACTTTTAACATATTCATACCATAGTTACTGAAACTGATGTACAGATATTGAGACAATAGCTTTCAAACAAGGTAACATTTGTGTTTACATTGTGGTTTATATTTTAAACTATACAATTTTCTAAATTTTTATTTATCTTATGTTTTACATTATGATTTACATTTTAGCCTATCAGCCCCTATATATTTTTGGTGTAATTTTACATGTCTTATATCCATTCTTGTGTACTCTTATGAAACACTTCTATTGCCCACACAGTTACACTGGTTCCATCTATTCAATACCTATTTCCCCCTCCCCTTAGGGCCCACAGTGACAGTCAATCTTCATTTCTTGAGGAGCCATGTTCAGAGATACTTGCAACAGTGTTGAGGGCTTGACATGCTGAACTGCCCTAATGCCCTGGGAGCCACTAATTCTCTTGAGAGATACAGTTCCCTCTATTTGATGGCATCAGTCCTCCCCAGGATGTGGGTATAGCTTCACTCTCATTACATGGGTCTCTGCCCAATGATATAACCCACTCTGGCAAAATGAGCATTCACATATTCCCTAGAAGTCTGTCCTGTGTCAGATTATCCCCTTTAAGTATCTTAAACAGGTAACTTTCCTTATTATATTTTTGAAAAGTTTTTCTCAGCATTATACTCTCAATGAACACCTGACAATCTCCTATGTTCATATGTTGCCCCACCCTCTCCCCAATTTCTTGGGCAATATTACCCATCCTCCCATCCCCAGCCCCCCTCAAGGCCAAAAAGCCCCACCCAAAGTTAACCCTATGCCCCATTTTATCCCTTCCATGTACACATACTTACCTCCAGCTTATCATAGATTTCACCCATGTAGATGTCAGCGTATGTCCTCCTTCTACCCCCCGATTTCCTGTAAACCTATCATCCAGTCTCTAGCTCTTGAGGCAGTTTGGTTTACTTATTTCATATCATTGAGGTCATGTAGTATTTGTCCTTCAATGCCTGGGTTGCTTCACTCAACAGAAGGTTCTCAAGATTCATCCATGTTATTGCATGTGCTTGTAGTGTATTTGTTCTTAAGGCCAAGTAGTATTCCATTGTATGTATATACCACATTTTATTTATCCATTCATCTGTTGATGGGCATTTGGGTTGATTCCAACTTTTGGCGATAGTGAACAATGCTGCTATAAACATTGGTGAGCATATATCAGTTTGTGTCCTTGTTTTCAATTCTGCTGGGTATATACCCAGCAATGGAATTGCTGGGTCATATGGCAAATGTATGGTTAGTTTTTTGAGAAACTGCCAAACTGTCCTCCAGAATGGTTGGATCCTTCTGCATTTCCACCAGCAGTGGATGAGTGTTCCCATTCCTCCACATCCTCTCCAGCATTTGTAGTCTTCTGTTTTTTTCATAGCTGCCAATCTTATGGGAGTAAGATGGTACCTCATTGTAGTTTTGATTTGCATTTCAATGATAGCTAGAGATTTGGAGCATTTTTTCATGTGCTTTTTAGCCATTTGTACTTCTTCTTTGGGGAAATGTCTGTTTAAATCTTTTTCCCATTTTTTAAATGGGCTGTTTATCTTTTTATTTTCAAGATATAGGAGTTCTTTATATATGCATGTTTTAAGTCTCCTATCCAATATATGATTACCAAATATTTTCTCCCATTGTGTAGACTCCCTTTTCACTTTCTTGATGAAATCCTTTGAGGTGCAGAAGGCTTTAATTTTGAGGAGGTCCCATTTATCTATTTGTTCTTTTGCTGCTTGTGCTTTTGGTGTGAAGTTCATGAAGCCATTTCCTATTACAAGGTCTTGTATATGCTTCCCTATACTGCTTTCCAAAGTCTTTATGGTCTTGGCTCTTATATTTAGGTTTTTGATCCATTTTGAGCTGATTTTTGTATAAGGTGTGAGATGATAATCCTTTCATTCTTTTACATATGGATATCCAGTTCTCCAGGCACCATTTGTTGAATAGGCCATTCTCTCCCAGTTGAGAGTGTTTGGTGGCTCTATTGAATATTATATGGCTATATATGTGAGGATCTATGTCAGAACTCTAAATTCGGTTCCATTGGTCTGTGTGCCTCTCCTCATGCCAATACCATGCTGTTTTCACTACTGTAGCTTTGTAGTATGTTTTGAAGTCAGGTAGTGTGATTTCTCCAATTTCATTTTTCTTTTTCAATATGTCTTTGGCTATTCGGGGCCTTTCCTTTCCAAATAAATTTCATAGTTAGTTTTTCTAGTTCCTTAAAGAATGCTGTGTTGATGTTTATTGGGATTGCATTGAGTATGTAGAAGAGTTTTGGTAGAATAGACATCTTAATAATATTTAGTCTTCCTGTCCATGAACAGGAAATATTCTTCCATTTATTTAGGTCTTCTTTGATTTCCTTGAACAGTCTTGTGTAGTTCTCTGTGTATAAGTTTTTTACATCTTTAGTAAAATTTATTCCTAGGTATTTGATTTTTTTATTTATTATTGTAAATGGTATTTGTTTCTTGATTTCCTCCTGAGCTTGCTCATTATTGGTGTACAGAAATGCTACTGATTTTTGTGCATTGATCTTATAACCTGCAACTTTACTAAACTCATTTGTGAGTTCTAGAAGCTTTGTTGTAGACCGCTAGGGTTTTCTATGTATAGGATCATGTCATTGCAAATAATGAAATTTTGACTTCTTCCTTTCCAATTTGAATGCCTTCTATATCTGGTTCTTGCCTCAGTGCTTGAGCAAGTACTTCTAAGACAATGTTAAATAGAAGGGGAGAGAGTGGGCATCCTTGTCTAGTTCCTGATCTTAGAGGGAAGGATTTTAGGATTTCACCATTGTAAATGATGTTGGCTGTGGGTTTTTCATATATGCTCTTTATCATGTTCAAAAAATTTCCTTGTATTCCAATCTTTTGGAGTGTTTTTATCATAAAAGGGAGCTGTATTTTGTAAAATGCTTTTTCTGCATCTATAGAAATAATCATGTGATTTTTATCCTTCAATCTGTTTATATGGTGTATTACATTGATTGATTTTCTTATGTTGAACCATCCTTGCATGCCTGGAATGAATCTCACTTGGTCATGGTGTATAATTTGTTTAATGTGTTGTTGAATATGGTTAGCAAGTATTTTGTTGAGTATTTTTGTGTCTAGTTTCATTAGAGAAATTGGTCTGCAATTTTCCTTTCTTGTGGTGTCTTTGTTTGGTTTTGGTACTAGGGTAATGTTGGTATCATAGAATGAGTTCGGTAATGTTCCTTCTGTTTTGATTTTTTGGAAGAGTTTTAGCAGGATTTGTGTTAGCTCTTTCTGGAATGTTTTGTAGAATTCACCTGTGATGCTGTCTGGTCCTGGGCTCTTCTTAGTTGTGAGGTTTTTAATGACTGATTCTATCTCTTTGTGATTGGTTTGTTGAGATCATCAATTTCTTCTTTAGTCAATATAGGCTGCTTATATATTCCTAGGAATTTGTCCATTTCCTCTGAATTGTCATTTTTGTTGGAATAAAGTTTTTCAAAGTATCCTCTTATGATAGTCTTTATTTCTGTGGGGTCAGTGGTGATATCGCCTTTCTCATTTCTTATTTTGTGTATTTACATTTTCTCTCTTTTTTTCTTTGTTAGTCTCACTAAGGGTTTGTCAATTTTATTAATCTTCTCAAAGAACCAGCTCTTGGTCTTGTTTATCTTTTCAAGTGCTTTCTTATTTTCAATTTCATTTAGTTCTGCTCTTATCTTTGTTCTTTCTTTCTTTTTTCTTCCTGTGGGGTTACTTTGCTGTTTTTTTACTAATTCCTCCAAATGTGCAGTTCTTCATTTTTGCTCTTTCTTCTTTTTTTATGTATGAATTTATGGCTATAAATATCCCTCTTAGTACTGCTTTTGCTGCATCCTATAAGTTTTGGTATGTTGTGCTATCATTATCATTAGTTTCAAGGTAGTTATTAATTTCTTTTGAGATTTCCTCTTTGACCCACTGTTTTTCTAAGATTGTGCTGTTTAATTTCCATATCTTGGTGTGAAATCTGGGCCTCTGGCCCTTGCAGATTTCCAGCTTCACTCCACTGTGGTCAGAGATATTATTTTGTATGATTTCAATCTTTCTGAATTCATTGAGCCTTTCTTTGTAGCCTAGCATATGGTCTATCTTGGAGAATGATCCATGTGCACTTGAGAAAAATGTATATCCTGTTGTATTCAGGAGTAATGATCTGTATACGTCTTTTAGATTCAGCTCCTCTAATATACGTTCAAATGCTTTGTTTCTTTAGTGATTGTCTTTTGAGATGCTCTGTCCAAAGTTGATAGTGGTGTATTAAAATCTCCCACTATAATTGTAGAGGCATCTATTCTTTCACTTAGTTTTTCCAGTGTTTGCCTCACGTATTTGGAGGCACCCTTGTTAGGAGCATAAATATTTATAATTGTTCATTCTTCTTGAGAGATTGTCCCTTTCACTAATATGTAGTATCTTTCTTTGTCTCTCACAATTGTTTCACATTTAAAGTCCATTTTGTCTGATATTAATATAGCTACTCCTGCCTTTTTTTGGTTATTGTTTGCTTGTAAGATTGTTTTCCAACCATTCACTTTCATCCTTCATGATTCCCTGGGTCTAAGATGTGTTTCTTGTAGACAGCATATAGATGGGTCATATTTCCTTATCCAATGTCTCAGTCTGAATCTTTTGATAGGTGAGTTTAATCCATTGACATTCAGTGTTATTACTTTCAAAGAATTATTTATGTTAGCCATATTTTGATTGGACTTTTGCTTGTCATATTTTGTTTTTTTCCTTCTCTTTTTGTCTTTTTTGTTGCTCTTACACTCTCCTCCAACTCTGCCTCTCCAGTTTTTTTCTTTCTTCTTGCAGAACTCCCTTTAGTATTTCTTGAAGGAGAGGTTTCTTGTTGGCATACTCTTTCAATTTCTGTTTATCTGTGGATATTCTGAATTCTCCATCATTTTTGAATGCTATTTAGCTGGGTAGAGTATTCTTGGTTGGAAATTTGTTGCTTTTAGTACCTTGACTATATCATACCACTGCCTTCTTGCCTTCATGGTTTCAGATGAGAAATCAGCACTTAATCTTATGGAGCCTCCCTTGTATGTGACGGTTTTCTTTTCTCTTGCTGCTTTTAGAATTTTCTCTTTGTCTTGAGCATTGGATAATTTGACAAGTATATGTCTTGGGGTGGGCCTGTTGGGGTTTATGATGTTTGAGGTGCATTGTGCTTCTTGGATATGTACATCCATTTCCTTCAGTAGAATCGGGATGTTTTCAGCCATTATTTCCTGCAACACCCCTTCTGTCCCCTTTTCCTTCTGTTCTCCTTCTGGGATACCTATTATATGTATGTTTGTGTGTTTTGCATTTTCATTCAGGTCCCTAAGTCCTAGCTGGATTTTTTCTATCTTTTTATCAATCAGTTCTACTATCTGTTTGATTTCCAATGTATGGTCTTCCACATTGCTAATTCTCTCCTCTGCCTCTTCTAATCTGCTGCTATTTGCTGCGAGTGTATTTTTTATTTCTTGAACTGTGGTGTTCATTCCCATCATTTCTGTTATCTTTTTGCATATGTCTGCAATTTCCTCTCCAAGTGTTTTCTTCATATTGTTAAACTCTTCCTCTACTTCATTAAGTTTGTCTCTAATATATGTTCTGAGATCTTTAATTACTTGTCTGATGTTCTGCTCCCCATCCTGGTTTTTAGTTTGTTCATTGGATTCAGCCATGTTCTTCTGATTATTGGTTTGTTTTTAGTTTTTTGTTGCTGTCTGGTCATCATTTTATCTTGACGGGTTTAATCAATTCCTTAGCTTCTTTGTCTAGTCTTGAGGATTAATTAGTTGTTGTTCTTGCATAAGTGTTATGTCTTCTCTTTGTCACTTTGTTCTTCTTATTCTAATTTCTTGTTGCTGGAATAATTCACTTTGAAGGAAAGTATTAGGGCCAGGGAAAGGAAATTGTGTAAGAAAAGAAAATGTGTAAAGTAGTATTGGTAATAAATGTTAACAGAGCAACAATGTGAGATCTGGGAGAATGGATATTAGACTCATGTAAGTTATGTAAAGTTATAGCATTGAGTACCTATAATGAGATAGTCAATGGAATATGGGGAGGAATATAGTATGAATTAAAAAGCCAGTGTTTTCATGAGAAGGGAAAGAGAAAAGAAAGACAATAATATCAAGAGTGGATAAAAGACAGAAAACAGAACACAGATATTAGAAATTAAAAGTTAGATGATTTGGGGATCAAACAAAGGGAGGTGGAATGTAAGAGAGACAGCAGATGATGGAGGATAGCAAGGTGTAGGGGAAAGGGGATAATATAGGTGGCCAAAATCAATTCACACAGAAACGAGGAAATGGTGGATGAGGAAACGGAGCAAATGTGAGGCACTCCCTGCAGCACCTATTGTATAAATAAAATAAAATAAAATAAGAAGAAAAAGAGAGAAAAGAAAAAAAGAGAAGAAAAAAAAGAGGGGTGGGCAAAGAAAAGGGACAGAAATAAGCAAGAAAAAGAAAAGAAGAAAGAAAAAAAAAAACCTAAATATCCGAAAAAGGACCTTGGGGGATACAATGGGAGAAAAGACCAGGAGATAATGCAATATTAGCAACCAAGACAATTTTTAAAAAAAGAAAAGAAAAAAGAAAAAAGAGGAAAGGAAAAAAAAAACACAAATGCCAAGGGCTAGGACAACCAAGGACCTCAGATGGACCTCGGGACATGGTGGATTCAGGGATGGGAAGTCTGTGATATTGCAGACTCAAGAGGTGTGAGTCTCTGGGGTGTGGACCACCAGGGTTCAGGGGACACAGACCTGGGAACCACGCATCCAGTTAACAGGGAGCCTTGGAGCACCGCAGCGCAACACAGCCTTCAGGGATCCCTGCAGCTGGGCGCCAGCCCTAGGGGGAGGGGTCATGCCCACAAATTCTGACCTCTGTGTCAGAAACCCAAAATTCCACCTTTAACAAGAGTCTCTTCTGTCACTATCTCACCAAATTGACTTCAGGTCACCTTCCACCCTGCAATCCCCCAAAACAGCCTGCTGGGGGCGCTGCTGTACTACAAACAATTTGGGGACCGCTGTAGATGGGACGCCCACCCTAGGAGGAGGGGCTCAGGCCGGAAGCTCTGATCTCCGTGTCAGAAACTCAAAATTCCAAGTCTCGCAAGAATAAATCGTAATCTTAAAATTAAAGAAAACCCTATTTCCTTAAGATGAAATTTTAGTCTCACATTCAGGTTCTCCCCTGCCTCTTTCTCCTTTCTGTGAAGGGGCCTACATATTGGGAACAGTTTATGCACCATGGGTGAATGTGTGTGAAGTGAAGGGTGGGCCTCCTTTGCTGACTCCCCCTCCTCAAGTCCTTCCTGAAACTGCTCCTGGTATCTTTTGTTGTCTGTTCTCCAGCTTGGTTCTGGTGGGTAGAGGAAAGGTGCCTGCATTTTAGATGTGATTTCATCTAATGTCAGTGATCCCTACTTCTGTAATTGTCTTGATAAGGACAATGATAATCTTATCCATCACTTAACACACCCTTAGTCCTCCTTGTGGGGGGCTTCTGCCATCAATAAGTGCTGAACCCCAGGAGGGCTAGAACTATCACTTGGCTAAGCCACTTCCAGCTCTGACTCTTGTCTCTTGGGCTCACAAGAGCCCATTAAGAGACACACTCTGACAGATGATGCACCCTGACATCCAAGGACAAATTTGAGGGGAAAAAGAGGAAGGGAGTGTGACTTTTAGGCCTTCCTATCTAGACCTAACACATTAAATTTCCTTCAGGCAGGCCCTACTAGAAAGAATACTTTATTTAGTCAATGTCTTCAGAAATTTCCAAGGAAGGACCAGGCACCATTTCATTATTTTAGAATCATACTCTACAAATTTCAATTTCTTTCTTCCCACTCCCATTTCCTACTACAGGAGTCATCATGAGGAGTACTTGTAAAGTATAAAGACAGAGGTCACCACAGATTCTGAGAGGAGGGGAGGGAAGTGTAAGTGTAACATGGGACATTTTTAAGACATTGGAGCTGTCTGTATGTTACTGCAATGATGGATACAGGCCACAATGCTTCAATGTGTATTCCTACTTGGTTCTACTCAAGTTGTTTTAAAGAATCTGTTTATATTGAATCCCACTTACCTTTTGAAATCTGAATTCAATTTCTCAGTCTCCCTTACAGATAGAATGGTAGCACTTTTTTAGTTTCTTCCAATCAGCTATACTTTACGTAATTAGGTCTGAATGGGAACAGGATGAAGTTATACAGAATTAACATTTGGAGAGCTTGGCAAAGGAGATGTCCATGTTTTTTAGAAAGAATTTCTGACATCCAGCCCCAGTTCTCACTGGTATAAACTAAAATGCTGGTTTTAAGTAGCAGCGATGTTGTTCCTTAAGACCATCACTTGCGTTATACAGTTGGGACTTGTTTAGGAAGCATTCAATTCAACATTTCAGGCTTTCTTGAAGATTAAGTAGACTGCCTAATATTTTTTAAATGACTAGCTTATTGCTTAAAATAGCTAGGTTTCCTTTTTTATTTTGATGGAGAACTGATGAACATATCAAATAAATTTGAGAAAAGCAGGGTAAAATTAAGCATGACGTTTTCTTTACTGAAAAGAACGTCAGGATATTTAGTGTGCATTAGGAACTTCCAAGAACATAGAATATTTACTTTACCACAATTTTTTCTCCAGCATACTTACTTTTTTTGATACTAATATAAGACCTGTGTTCAATGGAAGAGTTTGGGAAATGTCTCACATTTCTCCAATCGACCTGCCACAAGAAAGACAAAGTAATCTTTCCAATATGCAAATCTTGCTGCAATGGCTTCTGACACTAACTATCCAGGATAGGTCAAATTTCACAGATTAAAGGCAGAGTCCTCCACAAGATTGCCCTAACTGCAAACACCAGCTGCAAGTTTGAGGATTCCCAGGACCTCCTTCATTTCTGCTTATAAATTCAGGTGTTTCCATCATATCCTCAAGTTTACTAATTCACTAGAACAACTCATAAAACTCAGGAAAGCACTACAATTATGATTACAGTTTTATGACAGAAAAAAAGGACAGAAAACAGAACCCCCAAAAGAACAGACATATAGGGCAAGATTTGGAAGGATCTTCAAACCCAAAGCTTCCAGTGTCCTCTCCACATGGAGACCAGGACACATCACCCATCAGTGCAGTAATGTGTATCATCAACCAGGAAATCTCACTTGAGCTTCAGTGTCCAGAGATTTTACTGGGGTTTCATTACACAGGTATGATTGATTGAATCGACATCCTCATGAATAAACTTATCTACATACCCTCCCCTTTGACCAGGTGAAGGGGCTTAAAGCATGTGGTTCAAATTTCCAACCTTCTAATCACATGGTAGGTCTTTCAGGTCCAGACAGCCCTACCACAAGACTTCTACTGTAGTGATTCCACCCTGGTCCATCTCTTTAGTATATGTGTTCATTGTGGTCCAGGGAGCAAGAGCGGCCCACCAGGAATAGCAAAGGCACTCCTATCAATGAGGAAATTCCAAAGGTTTCAAGGTTAACTCCCAGAAGCTGAGACAAAGACTATAACTTTCTTTGATCAAATTCCTTACTATACACTTAACATGGAAGTCCTCTTCTCAAAATTCTTCCATAGTTTTCCATTGGTTTATAAGATATTGAAACCCTTGGAAGGATGTAAAACAGTCTTCCAAAATCTAACTCCTATTTCCTGATCCAAGTCCATATCCTTCCCCTATCCTTCTACAACTGTTATCTACAATTTTAATCCCACAATATTGAACTTCCTGGTTCTAGAACAAGACTTGTGTCCCTAAACTTTCTTATCTTTGTATGTTCTGTTCTCTCTGACTCCTGTCCTCTGCCCTTGGGAGTTTAACCACCTTTTCACATTTTATAACTGTCTGCTCAAATGCTGCACTCTTTATAGAATCAAGTCCTCTTTCTTTGATAGCTGATAAATCAGGCACCCAGAATTCAAAATGATGTGCAAAAAAAGATTTCTAGTCTAAGCTTTCTTCATTCAAACTTCGTCTTGGGTGGGTGATCAGAGAAGGTTTTTATCAACACTGCTCCAGTCACTCCACCAGTTCCTTTATGAATGTTGCAAAACTTCCTTCTTACTCAATCTCAACTCCTACTATTCTTTGTAACCTCTCCTTACTGTAAATTCCTTCTTTCCTCACCCTT
The DNA here is from genome assembly GCF_030445035.2 of Dasypus novemcinctus. Taxonomy (NCBI): domain Eukaryota; kingdom Metazoa; phylum Chordata; class Mammalia; order Cingulata; family Dasypodidae; genus Dasypus; species Dasypus novemcinctus. The sequence continues at coordinate 128,667,799 of NC_080676.1, forward strand.
CCCCCATGTATCATTGAGTCTGTTAAAGAATTTTGTCCCCGATTCCTGTTCCAGGGTCATACTTCTTTTTTCAAACTTCATCCTTGGTTACCAAGCTTCCATTCCATATAATTCTTTTTAAGATGAGATCAAGTTCTGTATATCTGAAAGCAGAGAAATATTGATGGGGAGGGATATTTGGGGAAGGAGCAGAGATTATTGTTTAAGCTTTAGGGTTGGACATCAGTAAGACTAGGCTATTTATGTTGTCAGGAGCAACATTTTTGTAGCCTAACCATTGTGGTTTTATGTGGAGATGATAGACTTTTTCTTTTTCTTTTTTCCTCTGAATTCTACTTTAAAAGGCTTGCATCTTTTATTTTACCTTGATCTACACTGAGAATGTCTAGGTGATTCTTATGTCTAAGAAGGGAGTAGTGGTAGAGTCGTGATGAATATGCTCTTCCATGCCACATTTTCATTTCCAATATCCAGCAGTGATGGCACTTACTACTGTTAAAATAACATTCAGCAGGGCAATTTGACTCGGGTGAGTATTCTTGGCCAATTCCTGACCAACAAAACCAAGCAACAAAATCAAAACTCAAGAGAAGTGACCATTTCCATAAACACCTGCCATACTTTCTTGTATAGGCCTTCCATACAAGAAAATGAAAATTTAGCTTCAGCCAATCAGACATAGACATGGTAAGAAGGGGCTTTCCAGTGGAAACAGCCCAAATAATGTAATATATCTCATATATCCAATAAGAACATGTCCTCACTCGTTTCTGCCATTGCCCTATATAAGCTTCTCCTTTCCACTGCCTCATGGACTCCTTATCACTTTGAGTTTGGTGCTGACCAATTCTGGAATCATTGGATGACAAAAAAAATTTTGATAAAATTTTTAAATTTCCTCAATTTATCTTTTAGTACATGTAAGTGTCTAGTAAATGATTGTGATGGTTAGGCTAATGTATCAACTCAGCCAGGTAATGGTATCCAGTTTAGTGAAGTAAACACTTGGTTAATTATAACACAAGGGCATTTCATGGACTTTAATCATCAGTGAGTTGATTGCATAGATGGCTGGTTAAATCTCCAATCAACTGAGTATACTGCCATCAGCAGCAACTGACGTCAGTTAAGAGCCTTAAATAAAGAAGTGATTCCAGCATTCAGAGAGAGAATTCCCATCTCCAATTCAGATAGCCAACATCAACTGGGGAACTCATCAAGGGCCTTCATTGGAGTCCCTCGCTTACAGCCTGCCCTATGGAATTTGGACTTGTGCATCCCCACAGTCACATGAGGCAACTTTATAAAATTTCATGCTATTTACAGATATCTCCTGTCATTCTGTTTCTCTAGAGAACCCTTACTAATACATTACTAATATTTCTCAGAGTTCCTTTATGCCACTTTTCCATGCATTTTGATGCACTGTCAAATAGTTAATTTCTTTCCATTACTAAGTAGTCTTTTGTTTGAATATACCACAATGTTTTACATTTCCATCAGCACTGTATACAGAATCTGGTTGTCACCACACAGAAGTCAGTGTCCTAAGGGATGTGGAAGCAGCTATGTGGGAGAAAACTTGATCATTGAATGGAGCAATGATACCCCACCACCTTGGATAACTTCCCTTGACTCTATTACTTAAGAGTAAACATAAACAGTGGCATATATACTAAGGGTATATAACAGTGAAATCAGTATGTACAGTGAAAGCACTGAGGTGGTGCAATTTTATAGAGATTCTTAACCAATGATAAAATTGATTAAAACCCAATCTGCTTTTTTTCCATTTTTTAATTTGAGGAGTTGTGAGTTTACAAAACAATTATGCATACCATACAGCATTCTCATACATTGCCCCACATCAACACCTTACATTTTTGTGACACATTTGTTACCACTGATGAAAGAACATCTTCATAATATTACAGCTATCTATATTCTGTAGTTGTATTTGGTGTGTTATTCCCAGAAACCATCCTATTATTAATACCATGTATTAGTATTATATATGTGACAGCTTCCCCTGGAGAACTCATCAAGGACTTTCATTGGAGCCCCTGGTCTGGTTTGCAGCCAACGCTATGGAATTTGGACTTGTGCACTCTCACAGTTGCGTGAGATAATTTTATAAAATCGCACACTACTTACAAATATCTCCTGTCAGTTCTGTTTCCCTAGTGAACCCTGACTAATACAATGATTAAAAAATAATGAAAATGAATGATAATTTTAATAAAAGAGTGTTAAGTGTGTAATGATGGCAGCAGTCAGTTGAGAAATGAACTCCGATAACTGGAAGTTGCCAAGTAGAAAGAGGAAGTTTAGGCCACTTACCGAAGTTTGACTTGAAAAGGAATAGAACGGCATTTGTAAGGCTATACAGGGTCAATGATCTATTTTATTGCTTGCTTTTATTTTTTAATATGGGAGAGGCTTAAACATGTCAATATCATGAAGAGAAGGGCTTCTTGGAGAGTAAAATGTTAAAGGTCATGGAAAGAGAGGGCACAATTTATGAAGCAATGTCCCTAAGAAGAAGGAAACATAATCCTAAGTAAATGCAAAAGGATTCACTTTGGATAAGAAAGAGGCTTCTGTCTTTGAAATGGAGCTGGGTAGATATGAAAGTACATACAGAGGCAGTTTAGTTTATGGTGGAGGATTAGTAAATTAAAGAAATTTGTTTCTAATAGCTTCTTTCTTTTTTTTACATGTACGCATGTATTTTTTAAATCTCTGGTTGCTAGGAGTAGGGCAAATTTGCTCAACATTTCATGGCACACTATCCAAACTGATATACGTATGTGACTGCTTTCGTTTGATTTATTTATTCAATCTTATACTTATTTTCACTTTTATTCATCTATCCAATAATCTGCTGTTTTGCACTTGTATCTCCTTCAGCTAGAATGTCATGCCTCCAGATATTTTTGAAAAAACAACCCACCTCCTTACTGCTTTCTTTGTCACTTTCCCAACAAGGCCTTCCTAACGGTGTATTTAGAATGTTAATGTAACCTCTACTCCCTATGCCTAGGGTTGCTATCCTGCTCCTCTGCCTAATTTTAGTCTATAAAATGTATAACTTTCTAAAATGCTATAGATTGCCTACTTTGTTTATTTTCTGCCTTTCCCCAGGAAATGCTATTTTAAGGGAAGCTCCATGGGGCAAGATTGTTTTCTTCTGTTTTATTCAGATGTGCCCATGGTCCATTCCCTCCCTCCCCGTGTAACCTAAAAAATATGTACTCAGAATAGGTTTTGCATAATTATTTGAGAACTACATGAACAGAGAGAACAAATCATGTGGATATCTGGGAAATAACTGGAAGATATGCCTGGCTCATTCATCAAACAGTAAAGAGACCATTGTGTGGGAGTAGATGAACCAGAAAAGAAAGCAGAACAGTAGGCCAATCATGCAGGGATTTGTAGACCATAACAAAAAATTTGGCTTTTACTCTGAGTGTTGTAAGAAGCCTTGGAAGATTTCTAATAAATCCACTATAATGGGTTAAAGGATAAAACTAGGATCCCAGTCGGCAGAGTACTACAATAAACCAGGGTACATATGATAGAAGTAGTTTAGCTTCTTATAAAACGTTTAGTGTCATTCTGTATTCATGTAGCTTTAATTAACACAAATGGTATTGTGCTATATATCTCCTTCTCTTTGTTACATTTTTTTTTAACTCAGCTGTATGTTTCCAAGATCCATCCATGCTGATGTGATGTGTGAAAAGCTAGTCAATTGCTTCTAATTGCTGAGTATTTTTTTTACTATCAGCATCTCTCTCCTTTTTTTTTACACGAACTGCAAGCAAGGTTAAGATTGGGATAAATGTGTTGTTGGAGGCCATAGGAGAATAAACGTAAGACAGGATTACTGAAGAGAATGGGATAGCATGAACAGAACAGAAAAGTGATGCATTGTATTAATTCGTGTAGGAATTTGCCAGATGGGGCCAGTGAAGGAAATATAAATTCAGAGAATTAAAGACTTAATAAGAAAATATCCGAAATTGTAAATGTGGGGCAGTTTGAAATTATTTCATGAATCCCAAAAAAAGAAAGATTATGTTTGTGAAATAATTCTTTCCTGTGCGTTTGAGATCCTTTCAACTAGAATATATCAGTGAGGCATGACTCAGATTGAGTTTCTTTTCTCTTGTTGTGTCTGATAAAAACAGACACAGGAAAAGGAAAAGTCACCATATTTGACCCTGTCATGTGAAAGAAAGGACTCGTTTTGCCCACAGCTGAGCTGCAAGGGGAGAAACCCCGAGAGATTCAAAGAGCTAAGGCCCAGGGAGAGATGAGCCATATGCCTGATAGCTTGCAACTGAACCAGGAAGAGAGTGGAACAGCCAAGACTGATGGAGAAGGCCCTGAAAGAGACAGGCCCTTTGTCTGGCAACTCAAAGCTGAGCTCCAGGAGCTGGGCCTCCAGGAGACGGTGAGCCCAAAGGGGCAGGCTGAGACCTTGGGGGAGATCAGCGACCATTTTGCTTCACCACGTGGCAGCTGACTATTTAATCGACTGGGAAATCTCTGACAAGATATTCTCCCCATAACTACATTGAATAGGTTTTCATTCTCCTTCCTCTTCTGAGGGTAAACTGTAAATTAAATTGCATAAACCTGGCTTCTGAACTTAATACCTTCACATTTATTATTTTTTTAGGTTGGGTCCTTAGGCTGGAAGGTTTTAAAGAGATTAATGTCTTCTTTTCACCTTCAAAATATTTGACATACAAACCATTAACAAGAGCAAATTTAAATAAGTACATTAAAGCTATTTTCTCATTTTAATTTTGGTCAATATTTTTAAAATAAAATAAGACAAATCAGGCCACTTTATATTTCAGAGAATCACAATGTATTTTAAATAGGCTTTGTGGTGATATGGAGGTATATTTACCCCAGAATAAAACATGTTCTAGATCTAATCCAGTCCTGTGGATGTGAATCCATTGTCAGAAGAAACTTCTGATGTGGTTACTTTAGTTATGGTGTGGCCCAGCTCAGTCGGGATGGGTCTTAATCCTATTATTGGAGTCCTTTATAAGCAGAATGAAACTCAGAGAGAGAATAAAAGCCACAGAACATAGAACAGTCAGGAACTGAACATCAATGGAAACTAGAAGGGACAGACCAAGAGACGCTGCCATGTGCTTTGCCATCTGACAGAAGAGCCAAGGACTGAGGATGGCCAACAACCAGTTTCAAAACACCAGTCTGGGAAAAGCATTGTCTTGATGGTGTATTTATTTGGACAATACGCCTCAAAACTGAGCTTTAAATTCCCATTGCTTAAGCCAGACCATTGCATGACATTTGCTTGAGCAGCCAAGGAAACCAAAACAGGCTTTTTTAATTAAAAAAAAAAAAATCCACAGTAATTATTTGACTTCTAAACTACCCAGTCACCCTAAGAATATATTAGCCCCAGGAATAGAGGAAGACTCTATCTCTAGATAGAACGTGAGTCTCCATTTCTCCTGTTCATTTTGAAGTGAAATTGCATCTAAATGTGTATCTATGTATGCTATAAATCTCCCATAGAACTGATTAGAGACAGAGATGGGATTATGCCCAATTTATGTTCATTTTAAGGTTGCAATTCCACAGTGGAAGGTCCTTGTCTCTATTCTTCCAAAATTCTAATAGAGAACATGGGCATAGGTATCATATTAGGATATGAAGTCATTTCAGTGGCCAGAGAATAGATAGATAGACTTCTTTACTGATGAAAGAAATCCCCAGCTTGGAGACCCAAAATGAATGTCAGGGCACAAATATAACACTTATTCTTTTATTTTTTTAACAACATGAAAGTTGGGTGCAAGGCACAAAGATAAAATGAATGAGGACTTTGCACTGGAGGAACTCACATTCTATTGAGAGAGATGAACACATGAACAAAAAAATATCAGTAATTAAAATAACAAGAAGTACAACCTGCCAGTTATACCTGAATTGTCTGGAAGAGCAGGAAGGATCATCCATTAACAGAAAGAAATCAACCTTACAATTAATCAAACGTGAATAAAACCAGAGTCAAGGGGATAGTACCAAACCTTTCTTTGCTTCTTCTGATCAGGAAATCTTCAATCCCTTTAGGGTCTTTTTCAGATGGCCATCCAGGCATCTCTTCCCTCTCTGGCCTTCTCTTCTCTCTGCCTGCCTTATCCTGGGACTTTTCTACATTTCTGGACTTCCTAGCAGGGTAGGTGGTGATAGATCCTTTTTGATTCGTAAGTAAGAAAGCTCTAGTCGTTTGGAAGTTCCAAAATGGAGTAAATGCAAGATAAATCATTCTCTATTGTACTTCCATATCAAAATCTCCTGAAACTATCCTTTAAAGTTCCGTTATGCAAAAGCATTCCAGCACTAATGGGCAAAACCTGGCAGTGTATTTTTAAAAAACAAAATGGTTAAGCTCCTGGACTCTGGAGGCTTGCAATATTGTCGAGGCTTGCAATACTGTCTGCCAGTACTTAACATGTTCTGTGCCTCACTGTTCCTTTCCTTACAGCATTGTTTGATGATTAAATTAACTGATATGTGAAAAGAGCAGAGTGAGAAACAAGTGTGAAGAGCACTGAAAACTTCATCCTACCATAGGAAAATGTAAAAATGTAAATAAGCGCCTCTGGAAGCCCAGGCCTGTCAGACATATTGGCTTTATGCTAGTACTCTTGTCTAGTGCTATTGCTCCCAGATCCCCTTTTGTTTGGGAGAAATCCCTGCTGTTCTGGTCTCCAAAAGAAACATCTCCTTGGGGCTCCTTGCTGAGTTAATGCAGCCTCCTCCAGTCAAGAGAAGGTAGGAAACTGACTCCTTCTCTCCCTCTATCCCAGTTTTCCTCATGATGGAGCATGACTGGTTCCAAGAGCCCTGGAGGCCAGCCTTTCAGTAACCATCTCTGCTTTATGCTAGAATTCCTTATTCCTGTTCTTGTCTCTCTGCACCCAGTAGAGGCTTTGCTTTTAAATTGTACAATCTTGCCAGCAGAACATTAACCAGCACATTTCTATTTCAGTTCTGAGTGCCCCAAGGCATAGTCCTGTGTAGGCAACTCCCCTGTCTGGGGATACTTAACTGACTTATCAATTTCCTGGCCTTGAGAAACTAGGCATACCATCAATACTAGCACTGTGCCAGGTAATGGAAACACATTTTTATAAACCTGGTAAGCTAGGGAGAAAGGAGAGACAGGGCCGATTGTCCTACCTCTTTTGGCAGAGAAAATTCTTCCAAGATCAGGAGCCCACTTCACTGTCCCGAAAGCTCCATTCTTATTTTTCTTTAATTATTCAGTTACTTCCTCCATAAGGTGAAGAAATATTCATTCACACCATGATCCTTAACTTAGCCTGTTAGATCCTCCAAAGATCTACAGGTAGGCTTTTTTTTTTTTTTACCTTTTTTTTTTACTTTTTTTTTACCTGGGGGGAAATCACAAAGACAGTTTTTCAATTGAGTAGCATTATCTGGAAATTCACAAGCTCACAGGTGGAGGCATTTTTCCTTTTAGAAAAGAATACTGTTTATGGTTTAGAAACCAAGGTTTTAAAGCAATCAATCTATAATGCCTTCTTGAATGAATCAATAGCAGGCAGAGCATAGTTGAAAGAACTTAGTCTTAAATCAGCAAAATTGTTTAAAACCTGTCTCTTGTATTTACTACATACCTTAAATTACTCATCTCTGAGTCTCTGTTCTATAAAATGGGTAAACTGATTTTTACTTCATGGGATTTTTGAAATAACGAAATGAGAAAACGTACAAAGCAACTAATACAGCGTGGTGATCATCATGATAAACAATAAGAAAAATTCATTTATTAAGCACATTTTGAATTCAAATAAATTTACCACTATGGGATATATAAATATAGACCTTGTAAAGGAATCTAATGATTTCTCCTGGAGTGTTATCTCAAGGGATTGGAAGATTTATTTAATGCTTCAGCCTAGAACTCAACCCCCCCAAATTACAGAATCACAGAAGATTATGCTATTTTGGTAACTTCATAGTTAGTACTACTGCAAAGGCTTGCACTACCCTCTATAATGAATGCATTAGTCTCCTAGGTGCAGTATATTCTAACTCCAAGGGCCAGAACATTTTTCCAGATCATGAAAGTGTTACAGTGAGTAATTGATATTATTAAATGTGTTTACAGCTGATGCAAGGCCATAGATGCAATGTGCTTGCTTTTCTATGCTGAAAATTGATGGGATATTGGATCTGATTTCAATTCTACAGTAGATGTCAGCAAAACTTCAACATGTAAACCAAAGAATACAGGAACATTTGATAAATGCCCTTTCTTCATCAGTCACAGAAAATGAGAGAACCAAATGCCTTTGGTAATATATGCTGCAGTTTCTGACAGAGCCTGTGCCTCAAAACCACAAATAACTGGTTCAGAGCAGCTCCATACTATGGTAAGAGGCAAAGCGTTGTGGAGGCAAAGGAATTGGTTCTATGACTTACCTTAGGACCAAGGTTTTCTTCAGATTTGGCCTATTCTGTGACTATCTTCCTATGAGGGAAATATTTGGTTGTTTTGGAAAGATGACATTTTTTCTCTATATTAGAGAAACGGTAAAGGGCATCGGAAAAAATATTCACAAATATAAATTAGAGAAAAATCTTTGCAAAGTAATAGCCATTTTTAAGTATTTCTAACAGAAAAGGCATTTTCTGCTAGAAATACTTTAAAATGGATAATTTTTTCTTCACTTGTATCAGGAGTTCTTAACCTTTTTGTTCCATGGACCCTTTTGTCAGCCAGGTGAAAACCACAGACCCCTTACTAAGTCCACACTATACTGTGTATTGTTTAAAAAATATATCACACCAGCACCAACACATCCTTATAAGAATAATGTTGTTTGTTTGTTTTTTTAATTTTCAATTCAAGGTCATGGACCTTTTGTTAAGAACCCCTGATTTAAATGGTATGTTATAACTAATTGTGCCTTCTTTAGGCAAAGAGTTGTAAATTGATATCAGAAGATGAACTCACCACGAATGAGCACGGGCTTACACACTTTCCAAAGAATTAGATGTGTTCAGAGTTTCTGTTTCATAATATTAGTTAACAATCTTTTATGCAATTTAGATTATTTCACAGAGCACAAACTTTATAGCCATATTTATAATATCACTAATGTTCTAACAAAATAATATACTTTTGCATGAATCAACTTATTTGAAATTTATAACAAGCATGTGACATATTTTATTCTCCATGGCACAAACTAGGACAATGAGACTCAGGGAAGGAAATGAATCATTCACTGTCACATAGGCAGTAGGTATCATGGCCACAGCTCTATCTCATCTATTCTGATTCCAAGCCAAGTGCCTTTTTAAGTACATCTGTGCCCTTTTCCTGCTTGTTCTTTATCATTTATTGATATAACTCAAAATAAGGAAAAACTACCAAAATTTCCCTCTCTTACTATTTTATTCAACAGACATGATGGACGTGAAGGGGTGTGTATCTCCCTGAGCTAGAATCACAGAATATTAGAAGTGGAAGACATTGAAGACCATGCAGTTCAGTCCTGATACCACATTGACCAAATCCTTTTTCTCATATACTATGTATAAATTTGGGAGAGTTTTTCCATTGTTCCTATCTTGATATTATCAACATACAAATTTCTAGCTTTACTTAGGAGGTATGTTCCTGACATCTGTTGCAAACCTTTTCAAGAGTGATGTTGTACAAATCAACAGAGTAATTGAAGATATGTAATAAATAGACTATTTACAAAGGTGTGGATGATATGAATGGTGCAATATCTTGATGTCATTATAAGTCCTAGACTTGAAGGGGAAGGAGAGACAGCAGATACTGGAACCCAGAGAAAATAGCTATTGGGGAAGACTATGGTAGCCATGGTAGAACTGGCAAGAATATAACCAGCACCACAGGGAAACAAAAACCCCAAATTCACTCTCCTCTGAACTACCAATATTCTGCCATACTTTCCATAGTCCCAGTTAGAAGACAGTGAGTGTCTTAGTCTAAATGCTTTTTAAAACAGAACCTGTGCTAGCACATTAACTATTTGGGAGTACAAACCAGACAAACATGAAAGAGGGAAAGGGGAATGAGACAGAAAAGAGCCAGCAAATATAAGACAGTGTTTTACCGAGTTGGCCAAATCTTCAAGACAAGCAGTTGCTTGGTTTCACAGGACATCTCCAGAGAAGGGGCATAAACTGTCATATTTCTCAAGATATTATCATGTATCCCATTGACTAGCATCAATCCTGTGCAACATTAATTCCTCTGGGCTCATAGGTTGTGTTATACATGGGCATTGACTGAAATCTTGGTATCTCCAACTCAGCAGTAACCAGGAAGCTTCAGGGGGCAAGGAAAGAGGGGTGAAGCATGAGCCAAAGAGCTGTGGCATCATGCCTGTGAACAATCTGAGGAAAAGTGAACAATCAAAACAGTAGCCTAAAGTGAGGGCAAAGGTCTGACTCCATGACTTTGGAAATGATGTTAGCTGTTGCTAAGGCTGCACCAGTCAGAAAACAACCAAAGCGATGCTGCAAATCTCAAGACATAAAACTGGATCTGGTACAGAGGACAAAGGTGTCCATAAAGTTCATCCTCACAGGTCACAAAGCTGGGGAGGGAGGGCAGGGAGAAGAGAAGGAAGTAGGTCTGTAAATGTAAATAGGATAATATGCATCATTCATGTAAAAAATGGGAAGTCTCCACAAACTGGCCATTCCTATTTTGCAAAACTATATTTCAAAATGTTAAGACTCCTCAGATCACAATAGCAAGATACAATTTTATTTGTGGTGAAGTGTGAAATACTTAGAAAGTTGTCACTGTCTCTTTTATAGCGGCTTTTCTTCTAACTCACAATGAAGCTGTGCTGTTGTTACTCATGGCTCATCTTGACTCTCCTGTCTTCTGCCTGGCCTTATTCTTCCCGAGCACTCTGAATCCACTCCCGACGATAAATTCACCCTGAGATTCCAGACACATGTTAGCAATTACCAAGAAGAACTCTTTGTCTAGCTGACCCACATGCATCTTAAATCCAGCATATTATGAAAGGAACTTCAAAACTCTACTTCACAAAAGCACACAAATAGCCAACTGCTCTTTCACCTTCTTTTATCTCAGCGGACGATCCATCATTTATCCAGCCCCACATGGTGAAATCATAAACTTGTCCTTAATTTCCCCCTCAGCCTTACGTCAATACTCAGTCTTAATTCCTATTTCTACCTTATCTTCTGGATATTTCTTAAATTCATCATATTTTCCTCAGTCACTCTGTCAGCTCTGCACAGGGTCTCCATAATCTTTTCTCTTTTTTTTTAAGAAAGATTTTTTATTTATTTCTCTCCCCTTCCCCCCCCCCCCCACCCCAGTTGTCTGTTCTCTGTGTCTATTTGCTGAGTCTTCTTTGTCCACTTCTGTTGTTGTCAGCGGCATGGCAATCTGTGTTTATTTTTGTTGCCTCATCTTGTTGTGTCAGCTCTCTGTGTGTGCGGCACCATTCCTGGGCAGGCTGCACTTACTTTCACGCTGGGCGGCTCTCCTTATGGGGCGCTCTCCTTACGGGGCGCTCTCCTTGCAGGGTGCACTCCTTGCACGTGGGGCTCCCCTACACGGGGGACACCCCTGCATGGCTTGGCACTCCTTGCGCACATCAGCACTGCACATGGGCCAGCTGCACACGGGTCAAGGAGGCCGGGGTTTGAACCGCGGACCTCCCATGTGGTAGACGGATGCCCTAACCACTCGGCCAACTCCGCCGCCCTCCATCATCTTTCGGTTTTACCCAGTTTGATATGAACTTTTATTTATATGTCTTATAAAAAAAGGATTCCATTTGATATCTTTATAATGGAGCAATGCCTATTTCAATCCCTAACATATTTGCACACAAGTAAAGGGAAATAAGCCTCATTAAACAAAACTGTGAGTGTGTGTATGTGTGCGAGTGTTTATGTGTATTTCAGGTTATTTCTTTGATAGCATTTTTCCCATTCAGATTCTTTCCTGGTTCCTCTTGTCTACATGGACCATTTACATACTTCTATCAGAGTCCTATGACCTAGCATAGTAATTTGTTTTAATTGTCTCTCTTTCCCATTTCTTTGAGGTTGAGTGATTGTTATTCATTTGGGACTTCATATAGTTGCTACTCAGTGAATGGTTCTGGATGAATAGTAGATGCTAATATTTTGATAATATAGATTATTATTAATAAAAGCAAATATAAACCTATTTACTTCATTTTATTTATTTCTGTATGTATACATGCATTGCTATTTCATTTTAAACAATGATTTAATTTAAAAGCATATATTTTCAGGAGTAAAAATAAAAACCAAAATAAGGGTATACGTCATTCAGTTATGCAACAGTCCACACAGAACATTTTAAAAAAGCCATTCCAAAATAATTTTTTCTGAAACGATGTTCCCTGTCTTTTAGGTGGTTCCATTCCACTTAAAAGTAGAATTTTCCGGCGGTAGACTTGGCCCAGCGGTTAGGGCGTCCGTCTACCACATGGGAGGTCCGCGGTTCAAACCCTGGGCCTTCTTGACCTGTGTGGAGCTGGCCCATGCGCAGAGCTGATGCACGCAAGGAGTGCCGCGCCACGCAGGGGTGTCCCCCGTGTAGGGGAACCCCACGCACAAGGAGTGTACCCCATAAGGAGCGCCGCCCAGTGTGAAAGAAAGTGCGGCCTACCCAGGAATGGCGCCGCACACATGGAGAGCTGACACAACAAGATGAAGCAACAGAAAGAAACACAGATTCCCATGCCACTGACAACAGAAGCAGATAAAGAAAACCCAGCAAATAGACAGAGAACAGACAACCGGGGGGTGGAGGTAGAAGGGGAGAGAAATAAATAAATAAATAAATCTTAAAAAAAAAAAAAGTAGAATTTTCCACTTAGCAGTATGTCAGTCAGGCAGCTAATCTCCCTCTCAAAGCCTCAGTTTCACCATCTGTAAAATGGGAGCTATAATGTCCATCTCAAGAGAATTTGTTTTAGTTTGCCACATACCGCCAATGCAAAATACCAGACAAGTTTGCTTTTACAATAGGGATTTATTAGGATCGCACCTTACAGTTCCAAGGCTGTGGAAATGTTCAAATCAAGGCATCATCAGGAGATGGTGCCTCACCAAGAAGCAGCTGTGGGAATCGGGCACATGGCAATGTCAGCTAAAGGAGCTTTCTCTCAGAGCTGTGGACAGCCGAGCATAAGGCTCATCTCTTCCTTCTCCTCATTGCTTCAGCTTCGGTGGCTCTGCAGATTCCAACCTCCAGCTTCTCCCCGTTTCTCGGGGTTTCTCTGTCTTTCTGTACCTGTAGGTGGTCCTGGAGCCCTCTCTTACAGGCAGGGTAAATTGGCTGTTCCCTTCCTTTGTGTGTCTCTTTGTGTTTCTCCCATTTATATAGGACCCCAGCAAGAGGTCCGAGACCCACCCTGCTCATGCCTGACTGAAGTATTTCAGTCAAAGGCCCTCAACTGAATTCAATCCAATCAAGGGTCCCACACCCATAAGAATGGATTAACTCCAAGAACATGATATTTTTTTGGATACACAAAAAGCTCAACTGTCACTGGTTTGCATGTAGCATACCAAGATACTCCTAGAAAATACATTAATTCCCTTTCCTCTTTCCAAAGTTAGAAACTATGTTTAAAATACGTTTATACCAATTGAGTAATAAAAGGGAAATACTAGCAAACAAAGAATATTTTAATGTATTTAGAGTGAAGGTGATGATACAGCATCACCTTTAGAAAAGAAAACTGAGACTGTTTATTGACTTATTCCTTCAGTCAAGAAATAGGTATGGAGTTTCTAATTTGCACCGGTCACTGTGTGAAGTGGTGAAAATACAAACATGAGTATTGATTCTGGTATAGGTTCCTCCTGCCCCTTAGAAAGATGTAGTTACCCACCATCTACATACCCTCAACAGAGCACCGAGTTACTATTTACACCATAGACATAAATGTCATGTTTCTAGTCATCTCCTCCTTATAGAATTTTCCTCTGGCATTCTCACCTCAGTCTCCTCCCCAGTTCGAAAGTCTTGCCAGCAGCAACCAGGGATTTATATATGCATTTTAGTATTTAATTTCTTCTTGCATAATACATCATCATTGATGCTAAGCACAGTAAATTTTTTCTCTTTGATAATTACAATAAATTTTAATCAGTGTTTAAAAGAATATCATCTTCCTTCTTCTATATTGTAGAAACTAACCTGACCTAGAAGTGTATTTGCATTTATTAATGTCAAATATAATCTAGTCACCCGTAATTGTGATTGGACCCACATGAAAAAAAAAAAGGAAGAAAAAAAGAATTGCCTACCTCAGCTGTCCAAATTTGACTAACAATTAATATTTGCAGGTGCTAGGAAATTTACTTAGACTGCTGCTGCCAGGGCACACCTTGATCTGCTCTTGAGGCATGGCATTAGGCCACCAAGTACATAACTCAGAAAGCAATTGTGCAGGTGCAAAAGGATTCCACAGTTGAATTGCCAAATGCCTAGTTTTGCATTCTTCTGACTCTGAAGACAATGTCATTGATCTGGTTTGTATTAACTTTGAGAAGATCTAATTTAGACCTAAAGACCAGAAAAATATAGAAATGAAAGATATTCAGCAAAATCAATAAATTCTTGAAATCATAAATTATTCTGATGTCTTCCTTCTTCTCCTAATCCCAGCCCTGTCAAGTTGCATACATAAAGTCACCTTTGCAAAGATTGTATGTAAAATTCCATTCCTATGATTGAATGTTGCATTATAGACAGGTGTGAATACAGTACGCAAATAATGTATTTCACCAGAATGTTCTCTTTGTTTAAGAGATGGTGTTGCTGGAGGGGAAGAGAGGTATCTGCAAATGTGTACCAGAAGCTTAGTTCTTCCTTGAAATGTGCTGTTTATGACAATCACCCAGTTAACAACTATAATAACTAAAAACATAATAATAATTTCTTCATAGTATAGAAATAAAATAAGCTGGAAACTTTGAGTTAATAGTATTTTGGAACAGTTTAAAGGATAAGTTTAGAAAAGAAGAGCATATTTTCTCTTAGCACTTAACTTGGAGGTTGGGGGTACATACATGGTTTAATTATCTCAGTTATCAGACTTGAGTTCTGGAATGGGACCTAGACCCTAAATGTATTCCCTATCATTACAAATCTCATAATTTTGCTATTTTTGTGTGCGTGTCCTTTCCATATTTACTGGGGCCTAAGACTGTTTTGTTTGTTCAGTTGTTTCACTCATACCAGAGCCCATTCTCAGCAGTATGTCATATGGTGAGGGTTGACCTCTTTCAAATTTAGGTAAATAAAAATATATTTCATTTTCACGTATTTCTACTTTATAGTTGCAGTTTTTCCAAGAGCACTGTGGAGTAGAAATTATTTCAGTGAAACAATTCTCAATTATACTCTTAAAGCAGTTTAAAAAAACAGTGATATAGCTAAATGGAGCCTTAATGATGAAGACATACTATTTTAGGCCTCCCCCACATCCACACAAACTCAGACACATTTTGTTGATAAAGAAAATAAGGCTCAGAGATTAATAGGGCAAAATGGTGACAAAGCAAATAACTAAGAAGATATATTTGCTACTAAATCAAGTACACTTCACTATTCCATGGAGGTGCATTCTAATCTAGATCAATAACCAGTATTTTCAAACTATTTCTCTGGATGCCCTTTAATATGTTACTTCTAGTCCACCTCCTGAGATTGTGATTCTGTAGATACAGAATGAGGCTCTAGTATCTGCATTTTTTAGCAAATTCCCACTTACTGGAGTCTAATACATTGTTTGAGAACATTGCCCAAAATGGGGTGCCTTGGGACACTATACAGATGCGCAGTAAATGCTGGTTACCTGCTTCCCATACATTTCCTTAAAAAAATGAACAAAACAACTCTATTTTTCAGATATTCAAACTGATGCTCTGATAGAAAAAAAAAATCACATGTAACACACATCTGGACTAATCCATTAATAATTGTCAGCAAAGTGATAGCTGGAATATACTATTTGGAAACATAAATTAACTCTCATCCTGCAAATGCCATGTGCCGAATCAAAATCAACTACTGAAACTTACTTTTACCAGAGAAACTGGCAACTAGCATTAAACTGGAAAGAGTAGATCGGCATTTCTCTCTACCACCAGCTGTATTCAGAAGGGAAGAGTCAGAACCTCGAGGAATATTCACTTAGCAGCACTTGATTATTATCCACCCCAAATTAAAATTGGTGACATTTTAAGAAGGGATTATAAATCCTAATTATCAATTTAGAAGTGACTCTGTTGAGGCCCAAAATGTTAATATTATTGTGGTCATTAGGTGGATATTGATACCTGTTTGTTTCATGAAAGTTATGATTGTAGTTTTCAACAGACAATGTTGAACATGAATCAAGGTAACATTTTCCACTTCAGGTCCTACATTTTTTTTTTTTTTGTATTTTTTAAAAGATGAGGGGGGGAGCTGAGGGGCCCTTCATATTGAAGTTTGATTGAAAACAACCAAATGCCTGCATCTGTCTACATACAAGACGAGACCTAAAGTTTTCTCATTTCAAGCCTGAGTAATTTAGATCGTCTGGAAGGCACATGGGCTACAAGGCCACAGATTCAAGTCAGTGTCAGTTGCCTTTGTACAGGAGACAATCAAGCAGCAAGGCACACTGTAATTTTTCTTTTATGTTCCAAAGGGTTCTTTAAAAAGATTGTGTTCTTCCCTTACATTTTCATTGCCACAGCTGGTGGCTCCCTTCTAAATGGTATATTAGGGCCCTCGAGCACTTGATGTCTATCTTCTCTCACTTGACTGACACAATGTGTGTCAAAAATGTAAATAGTCTAATGCAGAAAGCACATGAGTTCAAGGAGAAATTCTGAAATTGTTTCTGAAACGGCTCTGATGGACTGTACTCAGACATTACAGCCTGTGACATTCTAGCCTTCTCTAATTCTCAACTCGTGAATTTATAAAGCTGTGCTAATGATCGCTCTAATCTCTACTCACTGAAGAGACTGGAATGTCCTCTCTCCTCTCCTTGAAAACACAGCACTTTCTGTGGTGATCTAAAGCAGATTATTCACGGCTTGCTATATACACCTACAATTCCTTAAACTAAGTAAAATTAGACTCATTTCAGTTTCTTTAACTCATTATTAAGGAATAGTGCATTGCATTTTCAGCACCTTGAAGTAATGAGACTTCTGTTGTTAATGAAAATCATTAAGAATCAATAATACAATCTACATGGAACCAACATACAATTGGATATAGTCTTGGCATGTTAGAGACAGAAGCAGCTTAAGAGACTTAGGGACCATTTAGTTCAGCATCCCCTCACCTTATTTTTCAGCATTCCTTGTGAACTGATGTTAAGCAATCACACATGAAGGCAGCTAATCCTGCCCTAACTCTTGTGCCACATTTTCAGATGCCTCCACTCTTTGCCATGGAGTCATTTCCTTTGGAGCCAGGGAAGAAGCTTTACCATGGTTTCTGGTAGAGGAAATCAGAGTTCCCCAGCAAGCCAAATCTTATTTCAGGGATTGTGATTCTTTCTTTCCTTTACTCCCTCATTCTTCTCATATTTACAAGTACTAGGCTTAGAATAGAGATTTGGAGATGAGTGAAAAACAGCCTTCAATAAACTAACAAATAGCTGTAATCGTGTGCTAGTAATATAAGGTAAATATTAAAAAAGCTGTTCTGTGAATAGGACGGTAAGATTTGCTTGTGGGGTGATAAAATGCCCCTGCCTGCTTCCCCAGCCAGGTAAAAGACTGTTCCTTCCTCCTCTCTTAAATGCCTAAAACTGTCTGATAATTAATGCTCCAGTGGGATCAGACTGGTTGTAGATTCTGAAACATATCATGGCGGTTCACCTCCCTTATATGGTTCATTTCTTCCAGGGACTATTATATAAGGTATTGGACAGATTACTGTACCCAGATATACCCCTCCCCTGTCTCCCAGCCTCAAGATAAACACACAGGCAACACATAAACACATAGACACAACACACTACTCTCACTAACTGTACTCTCTGAGGGATTACTAGGTACACATTGTGAACAAAATACAGACTACTCTAGCTTGCAGAAATTAAGATTGTTTTTTGACCTCATGATTCATGCTGGCTTTTGTCTAGTGCCAAGTTCCAATTTTCCAAATCACAAGCCCGTAACTTTTCTCCTGCTGAAATTTAACATATTACTGAATTGGTATTCTATTTATGTATTTGTATATATCTGCATATATTTTTTTCTAATTGGATAAGATAGGTTACATTAGGGTGAAGTTAGTAAAAAAAATCATGTGAGATAGCGTCAAATAGAATATTGGAATCACATCATTAGATTTTGTTTAAGTTGGAGCAATTCTATTGATATTTAATTTTGACCATTACATAGTGATTCTTCTAATGTCACTTTTTAAAAGATAATCTCATTTCCTAGGTCAATGAACTATAGTTATAGGGATGGAATTTTGGAGAGTAGTAGTAGGATACAATTATTAAGCAGTTATCCCATTGTTTCTTAGTGGAATGTTTACATCAACTTAATAGATAATGCATGAATTTCAAAATCAACGTGATACTAACAAAAATTATTCCCATTTACATGGTGTTGGAGAAAATACGATGCTTACTGGGACACAGAGACTGAAATGACTGTAGACAAAGAAAGATTTATTGAGAAGTTCTCCCAATGGAGGGGGTCTGAAGAACAGACTTCAGCATGGTGGGAGTCTGAAGAGAGACTGGAAAGGGGGATTTGGATCTATACAGAACTTTCCTAGGCAGGGAAATGATAGTTGGTGGGAGTGGGTTGAGGGTCCGAGTAAAGTGTAGGGACCAATAGGAAACCCTAGAGAAGAAAACTTTCCCTGATAGTGACTAACTTTCCCTGATAGTGATAGTGGGTTAGGGAGTTAGGGTTTCTTGGAATGCTGCAGGAGCAGATGTTTCTTTGTTCTGTAGGAATTGTATCTCCCTCCGATATGTAGGTAAGGAAAGTTTCCATTTCCCTTTACTCCCATCTCTATGTGGTTTCTTTATTTAACCTGTGGGGAAGTGCCATGCCCTTGGACATGTAGGCTTGTGGGGGATGGGGTTAGCCTTTCCCCAATGCCTATCAGGGGAAACTGAGCTACAGCTTGCTAATTATTGCAAACCTCTAACACATAGCATTGTATATGATAAAACATCATTCTATTCTTATAATCCTATGAGAAGATAAACTTAAGAATAGATATAAAACTTGTTAGGAATAGATGAATTGCTGGTGTTTTCCCCATTATCAGAAATGAAAAGACCTCCATTTAAAAAAAAATGTTTGCCTCAAAATGAGAATTCTTTGTATGTGAATTAGGTTTGCTTCTTTAGAGCATTAAAGAAACATCAAAGTTCAGCTACATCATAGACTCTCTAGGCAGGATATTTTCATACATATGTGCAACTTGTAATTCTTGCTGCTCAGGAGTTTGGGGGGGGGGGGTTTGTGCATGAGTGATGGAAATCCTCAGATAATCGACAAACTTCTTTTGCTAGAAAGGTTTGTATTGTATCCCTAAGGAGGCTTTTGCCCCAATCTCTACCTAGAAGGAAAAATTGGCTGCTCTTTCTTCTTCTCCTCCTCCCCTTCTCAGCTTGTGGCCATGAGGCTCCCCTCCAGGAGTTTGTGTAGCATCTCCATTGGAGGTCATCTTTTTTTCATCACCATCTGGAGGTCTTTTCCCGGGCACTTAAGTTGCTCCTCCACCTGATTATAATAGCCCCGTGATCCTGTTTTGCACTCTCTGCTTCTTAACAGGATCGCTCTTTGGTGTCCCAACACCATGAAGAAGTTAATAATGCATAATGAGCTTGGACATCAATAGTTTGAGCTGTTCTGAACTAAAATTATCCTTGTTTTTTATGGCACCATGAAGGCAGAGTCTGATCTTCAGTTCACTGAATTCCCATGTGTTGTAACAGACGTGGGTGAATGTTTTGTGAATAGTAGCAGTAGATATATATATGAACCTAGGCCACAGCAAATGCACCTCTCTCCCTCATCCTATTCATCTGGAAAATTATAGCTTTACCTCTGTCCTTGAAAAGCCAGCAACTAATAGTCTGGAAAAACTACCTTTGTCTTGTAAAATGCACAATATAATCCTTGGCATTTCCACATCAGTCCAAGTTGTCATCCATTACCTTTTGTATTAAGTGTCTTAATAAATTACAATATGTTTTAAAATTATATAAATTAAAGTTTTACAAAAATGAAAGTTAAAAAATATGTGCATTAATTTTTTTTAAAGAATCTATTTCCTTTAATATTGCAGTCTTTGTTTCAGGTTGTGTTAAAAGCTTCAAAAATCCTGTCATTTATTTCTTTTACTATATTAAGAGCAGGGAAAATGGTGTCTGCTCTATGAATTGATTGCTTTAAAAAATAAAACATACACGCAAAAGCTACTATTTGTTAAATGAATACATGAATAAATGAATCCTTTATAACAACTAGGATACATGGACAAACCGTATGATTTGGAGAGAGGACAAGAAGCAGGAGGCAATTTGGGATCAGTATTTGCTCCAATGAGTGTAATTATTGTGTAAATTGTGGCTCTTGACAAAAATCTCTGAGTCCTGTTGAGATGTTGTTAATGCCCTAGGAAGAAGCCTGCCTTCTCTAGTGTGATTGCTTACAAAGATGCTGCCGCCTCCTTCCTCCTTTTCCCACAGGAGATGGGCAATTTGCCAGTGTTTCATTTCCAAATGCCATTGTTCACCTAGAGCTCTAGGAAAAGCTTCTGCTTTTTTTTTTTTTTTATTGTTAATCCAAGCCTAAATCGTCATTTTTCTCAATTCTGTTACATTTTATAACAAACTTAATAGGCGCTGACATTAGTCATTGAGGCACAAATGGTTCTGTCCCTTACTTTTCATTTCAATTTTCAGAAACTTTTTAAAATTGGAATTTATCATTCTACATGAACATCCATAAACAATAAATGTATAATACATGTTGTGAACTTAAGAAACAAACATGCATCTCATCATACAGGACTCCCATACATTACCCAGTCAACACATTGATTTGTTGTGAAACAATTGTTACAAACTGTGAAAGAGCATGTTCACAACATTATTACTAACTACAGCCAGTTTCTTACTCTGTCCTTTATTTTTTCATTTAACAAGTAATTTAGTCATTTATGCAACCTGGGAATTACTTTATTGGTTTATGAAATAAATCTGTTTTTATGAGTAATGTGTGGGAAAAATATAAATCTAAAGCTGTTTCTGCAATACCCTTTCAACATCATTCCCTTACTTGTGATTCTGACACAACAAAGCAAAATGGTAATATTTGTTGCATGATTTAATTCCTTTAAAATCATAATTTATATTGCATTTATGTATGAAAGAGTAGAAGAAAGAGTCAATTGTTTGATATTCTAAGGAAAAAAGAATCTTCTATTCACTGAAGAAATTGAAGAGTAGGTTAAAGATGTTAATGATTATTGAATGGGAGCTCATGCTGGGACCGTATGTGAATTAGACTTGGCAGTCTTGGATTAATTCTTCTTCTTTAATATGTACTAGACATTCAGGGGACAATTTCCTGTGTTTTATTATAAAGACTGAAGCATGACCAAAATGGATGCCAGATTTTGAAATGCTTAGAGCAAAAATGGAAAGAAGGCAATCCTTGCTTTTATCACCTTTCCTAACAGCCCTTTCAAGTGCCTCCCTTATTCTACCTTCACTCATCATGTTTTGGTCACCTGCTAGCACCTATTGTCTGTCCCTTGTCCAAGGCCCCCATAGGGACAGCATCCTTATGCTCCCATCCTTTCCCATTCCATTCATTCCCAATTCAAAAATTTCCTTCAAATGTTGCATTCTTTTAGAGTACTGTCCATTCTAGAGAACACAAACATTGATTTGTGTTTAGGTGTTAACAGCTGGTGTAGCTATTAATGTAACACTTTTCTCAGGCATAATTTGCATCTAAACAACAGCCTTTAACTGAAATAATTGGAGAAATCTGAGTATAGCAAAGTCTGAGATGAGGCCAAAGAAAGTAACTTTTGATCACCAAGGCATTTCCAGTAGCCTTCAGGTATTTAATCTGCCTATGAATTTATTAGGAAAGGGGAAGAAAAAAATAAACAAGGCTTGGATTTCATTCTCATCTCTGACAATTACCAGCTGGATGACCTTGAGCTAGCTCTTTGGCCTCCTCAACCATAAAAAAAGGCTAATAAGATTTTATGAGGACTCAATGAGTAGTATAGCAAAAACTCCTAAAACATCTAATATTGTGGGAATGTTAGAAGTCATTTGGTTGCAAATGAACGAAATTCAACTCAAACCAGATACTCTGACACCTGAAAATAGGATGGTGTCCAGGAATGCATTTTTTAACATGCAAAATTGGGATTCTGATACAAGTGTTAATTTAAACACCCTTCAAAAACCTCTTCTCCAAGGGCCAAGCAATATTACATAGTCCTTCAAGAATGAGAGTCAGGAGATGATAGAGAATTTAATGGTCCATATCTAAAAACATCTGAAAGATGAGTATAGCAGCCTGAGTATTCCAATAAGACTACAGAGAGGATTGAAATCAGAAATGTCATGTCTAAAGTGAACAGAGAATTATTCACTGGGTCTTCAAATACTTGAAGATAATCTTTGAAATTATAGTACGTTAAGTTTAGAAGAAATATAGGAATTACATGAAATCAGGGAAATTATTTGGATCCCTAGTGGTAACCTGATAAAAGAAGCAGAGAATGTGAGAGGTGTCAAAAAATTCAAGTGAAAATTGTAGTCCCATTTTTTTAAGTCAAAAATTGGATTTTTTTCAGTTGTACAGCAATGAATCTTGATGTCAATCTCAATAGAAAGTATAAAAATGAATGTTAGATGAAATATTTCTGAGCACTTAATGAAAATGTGGTACTTTTGAAAGCCTATAGGAATTTCCTAAGAGCAAGTCAGATTATTTCCATTTTTGATAGAATTGCCAACTTGATAAATTTTGGATGAACAGGGGAAGCTACACATATATGCCTGGATTTCAATTGCCCAGGTATTGAATATATATATATTTTAAAATATTTCAGTAAACAAGTAAGCTTTCTTTGTTTGACAGGCTGCTATGACAAATATAACAAAATGGCTTAGCTTAAATAAGAATTTAATTCCTAACAGTGTTAGAGCCCAGAAGTCCAAAATAAAGGCAACAAGGCAATGCTTTCTCCTCAAAGTCTATAGTATTCTGGTTCTGGCTTGCCATAATCTTTGAGATTTTTTGGTTTATATCTCTTTCTCCCACAACAAGGCAATGTCCTTTATCTCTTCCCATCTTTCATGGACTTCTGGCTTCCAGTTTCTTCTCTATATAAGGCCTCCAATAATCAGATCAAGATCAACCATGATTTGGTTGGCCATACTTAATTCACAAATGAGCCCTTGTGTTAATTGATCCTACATCTTCTATTTACAGTGGGTTCATACACAAAGGAACATGGATTAAAATAAAAAATATGTCTTCAGAAGGGTATATTATTCAGTCTACCACATAAACCAAAGACTCTAATGCAGTGATTCTCAATTGTGGGTCCCTGTATCCTTTATACTGTTAACATTTATTAAGTAACAAAAAAATCTTATGTTCATGTGGATTCTGTCTATCAATATTTACTGTATGGAATTTAAAGCAAAGAAAAATTTAAAATGTTAATTCATTTCAGATAAAAATAATAAACATATTATATGTAATATTTTTATTAATATAATTATATTTTTAAACCAAAAATATAAGTGAAAAAAGGTACATTTCTACATCTTTGCAAATCTCTTAAACGTATGGTTTCACAGACAAAAACAAGATTTTCATTTCTCCTTCTGCATTATTCTATTGTGACGAAGAAAAAAATGTACTTCACTGGAAAACAACGCGTTGTCTGCAGCACATCCCTCTGCATTACCAGATTCTGATTCTATAGACGCAATATCACCATTCTGTAGGGTAGGTGATTGCAGCTGAAAGATGTGCAAATTCCATCTTGTCATATAGAGATTCAAATGTCTGTGAAAATCTAGTTGTTTTTCCATTTCAACATTCTTTTACTCTTTATAAATTTGCACTCTTTTGATTTTTCCTTTGAACTGATTATAACATATGCCTATTTCTCTCATTTCATTAATAAAAAGTCTATAATGTATGATCATTTTATATCTAAATTAGAGGTATGATTTTACCTGTTATGAAAATTGTTTTTTGACTGTGATATTTCACGTTCTATATAATTCTTGAAAGAATCAGAGGGAAAGAGGGGGATAATGTCTTATGCCTTAGTACTGTTATGAACGTAATTTTGTCTTTGTAGACTTCCAAAAGTATCTTAGGGTCTCCTGTGCATTTCAGAAATATATTTTGAGAAATTTTGCTTCACAACTTTGAAGAGATCAGTCTCATCAACAAAACCAATAAAAGGACTTTCTTTGAATAAAGTCATAAGGATACTGAGGGTAAATAAATGCTAATAGAAAAGATTATAGAAACTGAATAATATATTGTTTTAGTTTCCTAGGCTGCTTAAGGAGATACCATAAAATGGAGAGGCTTAAATAATGGGAATTTATTGGCTTAGAGTTTGAAGCTGAGAAAATGTCCAAATCAATGCATCATCAAAGTGATGCTTACTTCCCAAAGACTGGTGACTAGCAATTCTTGTCTCCTTTAGCACATGACCAGGTATATGGTGGCATTTGCTGGTTGTCCCTTCCCTTCCAGATTTTGTTGATTTCAACTTCTTGCTTTCCTGGCTCTCTCTGTGTCTCTCTTTTTCTCTCTCTCTTTATTCCATTTATAAAGAACTCCAGTAAGAGGATTAAGACCCATCTAAACTGAAGTAGCTTCCTTAAAAGGTCTTACTTGCTAGGAGTCCACACACACAGGAATGGATTAAATTCAAGACCATGTCTTTTTTGATATACACACAGTCTTCAATCACCATATATACTTAGCCAAGAAAAGAGAAAATTAAACAGAATGTGATATTAATATTCTAATATTTTTAAAATTTTGCATTATAAGCTTGTGACTTCTCCCATTGAAAAGGTGATGCTTGATTCCTCTCTGCTTGAATTCAATTCAAGTTCATTGACTTGCTTCTCATGAATAGAATGAGAAAGAGGTGAATCTGAATGACTTCTATAGCTAGGCCATACAGAGGAACAGCTTCCCTTTGATGGTTTCTTAGGACAATCACCCTTGGAATCCAGCCGCCATTTTGTGAGGAAAGAAGCCCAGGTCATGTGGAAAGACTACATGTACATGTGCTGGCCAATAGGCCCAACTAAGGTGCAAGTCAACAACCAGCATCAAAACCCAGACACCTGAGTGAAGAAGACTTCAGCTCCTGGTCTTTGAGCTCCCTCAGCTATGCAAAGTGGAACAGAGACAAGTTGAGACCTGCCAAGCTCTAACCAAGTTGCAAATCTGTCATCAAAATTTGTCATTATTATTTTAAGCCACCAAGCTTTAGAGTTGTTTGTTATGCGGCAAGAAATAGCCAAAACAAAGAACAATTAAAATTCTACTCTTGTCTTGAAGGGTTACCATTAAGTATTTTGTGAAATTTGCATGGAGACCGATTTTGGTTCATGTTGTATCTTGTTTCATGCTGTGACAAATACCACACAATAGGTTGCCTTAAACAACAGGCATTTATTGTCTCACAGTCGTGAATGTGAGAAGTCCAAAATTAAATTTTCGGCAAGGTTGTGCTTTTCCCAGACTTGGAAGTGTTCTGGTGATGGCAATCCTCTGTTATTTGGTATTCTTTCTCTCCCCTTGTGTTTGTTTCCCTCTTTCTTCCTTATGACTTCTGGCCTCTTCTGCTATCTGGCTGCTACTTCCTCTGACTGACTATATGTGAATTTCCTCTCTTTATAAAGACTCCAGGCACAAAGATTAAGGCCCACCTGGATTCAAGTTGGCTTCATCTAAGTAGGTGCTTTGAAAATCCAGTTTGCAGAGTCCACATCTTAGCTAACAATAACATCTTCAGAGTCTAACAGTTCACCCACAGGAACATGGATTAAAACTTGATTGTGTCCTCATGGGAAGACATGATTCAATCCCCACTGACTGACTATAAGAAAAACTTTTATAATGAAAATTATAATGCTATTTCTATATAAACTGTTGTTGAGGACGGCAACACAGGATAGTGATTGAAAGGAAATATTCTGCAACCCAACAGCCTGCATTCAAACCCTAGTGAGACTACTTGCTGGTTTTCTTATCTGGAATGAGTTACACAACCTCTGTCTTAGTTTCTCAGGGAAACCTTAATACAGTACCACAAACCTGATGAATGAAAGCAAAGAAATTTGTTGTCTCTGGAGGAAAGAACTCCAGAAAAGTGTCCTTCCTTGCCTCTTCCCAGCTTCTGATGTTTTACTGGCAATCATTAGGTTTCCATCTCTGCCTCAGTTAACACATGACTTTCTCCCTGTGTCTCTGTGTCCAAGTCCCCCCAATCCTATATTGACCTCGGTCATATTGGATTGTGACCCACCAAATTCTGTTTAGCCTTATCTTAACTATTAATAATAACATCTTTAAAGACCCTATTTCCAAATAAGGTCCCATTTACTGAACCTGGAATTAGGACTTGCACACGTCTTTTTAGTAGACACAATTCAACCCATATAACAAACTCTTTCTAATTTCTTCATTTGTAAAAGGGGATGATCGTAACAGTACTGACTTAATGGAGTTGTATAATGGTTACAATTTGTAATAGTACTTAGAACAATGCTTTACAAAATGTTTTGTGCTACATAAGCATTCTTTATTAAAAATGGACATACAATATTACTATGAATATTAATCTCTATTTTTAATTCATTACCAAGTTCATCTCAGCAATATATCTAACGTTTTCTCTGGAACTAGCAGAGTAAAAGGCTTTAGAATTAATTCAGGCATATTAGTAATCTACTCATTTCTTTTCCTTTTTTTAAAAATCTTCTAACATTTTAGAATTCAGATTCTTACTATTACAACATAACTATTTTAAACTACCAAACTATAAATTGTAACAAAAAATTTTTTTGGAACAAACCAAAAATAAACATGAAAGGAATGCAGTCATTGAGGAGTGAATAAGCCAAGAGTAAAGTGGATGAACAGAAAGCAGGAATCAGCAAACATGAGTCCTCACAGTAAAAGCTTATTAATTCTCAATGTGAAACTATTGTTGGAATTATTAGTCTAATCTCCAGAAGACTGACCATATGTGACATTTAGACAGCTGTTTTAGTCCATTTCTAATCTATTTATGATACTAGCTTCAATTACCAATGCAAAACTTGATCATTAGCAATAAACCCTGAAGAATTACACATCATAAACACAGAAATTTCAATGGGGCCAGGACGCCCTTGTATCACACTGACAGGTGGAATATGTAGAGCATGTCATCCTCACCTTCCTCGGGCTTGGTTGTAGACTCGAGATAAGAAAGGGGGTGAATGAAGACTTCTACAAAAGGAACTAAATCACTTTAAAAATGTGAATACCAAAGAGCTGCTCCAATGTGGTACATTTTTGTCTATGAACTGTTATCTCCAGGCAGCATTTTGAAAATGTATCCCTGTCTGTCTGCTGCTAATATTGTAATCGTCCTTTATCCTGCATTTCCATAAGAATTCTGAGGGATTCAAAGACGACCAATTAATCAATGCCAGAGTGGATAATGATTTATGACCAGAATGAAAATAGGAGTGCATACTTTTCAATGTGGTCCCTTTTCTCCATTGACCAGAATATTTTTTTCTTTTTCTTGGAATGACTCCAAACATCTTGCTGGAAAGAGGGTGTATTTTTTGAGATAGCAAAGTTGTTTATTGAGCCACTGAGTTCAATCAGCATCAGTAACTTGCAGTACAAGGAAAACTGGAAAGAAAAAGCTTAGTGTAAATCTTCAAATGTGGAGTGACCATGAGCTGGTTCAGGAAGTCATAGAATGGGCCTTGAAATGTGAATACATTGAAGATGAGATGTGTGTTTGTGTCTGTCTGTTTTAAAATATATGGAGTAGTCTCTACCTATCCAAGCATTTTCATTATGTTCCTACATTTGTACATAGGTATTTTGACATATTGCCACTATAGTATTTCCAGTCAAACTAAAATTCTTTTTTATTTCTTGCCTTCTACTTTTTATCCTTCAAGACATCTGGTTCAAATATTCAATCAGATTTTATCACTCTTTATTTCCAAATCATGAAATGTTTAACAAATATCCAGGATACATAACATTAAAAAAATAAAGACAAAGAAATTAAAAATATATATATATATATATCAATGGGAATGATAGGATCCAAGAAAACTGGCAGCACTTAATAGTCAGTGGCAAAATGGATGCAATTGCCAGAAGGGAGACAAAGTCATAGAAGAAAACAGGATAACTTAATGCTCAAAGATCTATAGAAATTGATAATTATCATGCTTCTAGGTCAAAGATCCAGAAGCTAGCAACTAGAGTGCTGCTCTGTATGTATAATGAGAAAAGAGAGGGAGTGTTGGTAAGCAGACGGCTTATGTCAGCAGCTGCAATAAAAATTTTATTCGTTAAAAAAAAAAGATAATATCTTGTTTCTTTGATGAGTGATTTTAGGATACTACCTTTCTACTGCTGAGATTTACATTTCATTTTTTCAGCAGGAGTTACTACTATAGCAGCATGGTGATATGAACAGTAATAAAATAGGCCGGTTGGATGCCACTATGTGTATTTAATGTCTGAAAAAATAGTCTGCTTTTATGCAAATACAAATTGGTTGTGAAACTTGTAATTCTTGGATCCAAACATCTAGTATGTGCCCTCTATGTGACCCAACGTGATTTGAAAGACAGGATGAAGACAGTGGGTGGAGAGGGCAAAGATTGAGAAGGAAAATATTCATAGTTATTTGTATGTATTTGTTAAAGGTCAATGCCCATTAAAGAAAGTGACCTCTGATTGGGGCTACTCTAAATTATAAACTTAGTAAAGAAAGAATAGAAAACTATTATTGTTATTTTTTCTATAGCAACAATAAGAATCAATTAATATGTAATACCATTGGCAGTGAGTAAATGGATGACTTTGTTTTATCAAGAGTTGTGAATAATAACAGTGCTCCTTTTGTAAAAACAGATAATGGTAGGAGAGCTATGCCTGATAGCTCTGACCTGCTAAGAGAGCTTGCTGCTATCTGAGAGTTGTTATCCAAGGATCATTTTGGACTATTTGAAAGAGGCTACTGGGTTCCCTAAGTAAACTTGATGGGAGAACTGAGAACTACCTCTATATTCCTATACAAGGTATCTAACTTTGTTCTGCCCAACACTTTCCTTCTTCTGGAATACCCTTAATTCAGTAGTGACTGTGTTTTAATGACTCTATCTCCTAAGTCCTGTCTTTGGTTCAGGATTAAGTACCTAACCAAAATGGGTACAGGTATAGTTCCTTGATTCTTGATTGAAGTTCATTAGACTAGACTTGGGGACTTGTCCGAACCAGATTAATCAGGATAAGCCCATTCACAAGATTCAAATTCTTAAGATAAAAAACACCAAAACGATTAAAAGCCATGTTTTCTGCCTTATAGAGGAAAGCTTTCTAGCTTTTATATATTGAGAAAAATGATAAAAATATACACAAATGACAGTTTATTTAACGCATGGTGTCTTGAAGTTTTTCAAGCCCTATTTCTTCAAGCCCTGAAGTTCCTGAGCCACAGCTTACCCCTGCCCTTCTTATGATGGATGTTCATTCATTCCTTATTTTCCTTGAGCAAAAATATTCCTTATTTCATATAATTAAGTCAACTTGATATTTTGTCATTTGAAACCAGGAGTCTTGACAAATAAAATTTATCAGGTCGATGATTTTCAGGCATTCTTTATGTATCAATTATCATATATATTCAAAATTATATTATTATATTTGTGTCTAGAATAGCCCCAAGTTGATTTATTTCTTCATGATATAATGTACAGACACCATATTTCAAGGACTAAAGAGCTTTTAAAAGCTAAGAGTGACATGAAAAAGCATAGACAAAAATATTGAACTCAAAGTACCAAACCTCCCAGTACTCCTACACTCGCATAGTTCTTTCATTTCCAATCTGGGATGATCTTATGAGTCACTTGTGATAAATAGTAGAAGTGATACTGCCTGACTTTCAGTGATAAGTCATAAGAACTCAGGTAGTTTCTGTCTTAGTCTCTTATAACACTTACTCTGGGGTAAGTCAGCTGCCATATAAGAAGTCTGACTCCTTGAAATTGACATGCTCTGAGGAAACCCAAACTAGCCATGTGAAGAGGTGGCATGGAAGGGGACACACCTGAGCGGCTCTAAGTTGTGACATTCAAGCAGATGATAGACCTATGATGGAAGGGGACATTGTGTACATCTATCCAGTTGAACTTTCAGAGAAGTCCAGGCCCAGATGACTTCTACTGCAATCTCATGACAGAATCTCATGACAGATTTATTAAAGATAATAATAAATAAATTTGTGATGATCTGTTACACAATAATCTATATTTGAAACACAATTCTAAACAAGTTACTAATTTAAGTTCTCATCATAGGATTTCCTGCTCTGTCCTTTCCTTAGTCCTTAATTGAGGCCAATTCATATAAAGGTTTTCTGTGATGTGTGATACTAGTCTCTCATTTGGTTTATGTAGCCTTATTATTCATTAGAATACACTCCAAATTCTTGACCATCTGTGATTAATGTCTATGTCTACACATAGTCAAAATTCAAATTAAATCTGACATACTAGAGAGTGGTTGGAGTTAATTTGTTCTCCCTTGGCTCCCACTTAATACAGAAGGACCTGCTCATTTAAGTGTTTTCAAGGCACCCATTCCTGTAGTTGGTAGTTATTACATGTTGATAGTTATCTTCACTGACATTCACTAGCCTTGATATGTCAAGAAATTTTAAATGGATTTGAGAAACAAAGGAAATGCAGTTATGTAGACCCTGAAATAACACTCCAGTGACTCAAAGAAATAGGATCAATATAGGACTAATAAAATAGGAAGGCTTTCCAGTCCCAGATCCTATTATCGCCACTTTGACTCTAGTTGGCTGTCTTTTAAAAGTGCACATGCAATCCAGTTAGAAAAATGTCACAGCTCTTCTGTTAACAACAACATGCTCTGCTCTTATAGTAATAAAGACTTCCTCCATCAATGAAAATTGTTGTCTTTGGTCCTCAGCACTGGAAAGTTTCTCCCAAAAATCTCACAATTGCTTTGTTGGACAATTGGGCTGATCTCACCAACAGCAGCAGCAAATAGCTTTTTTTGAATAACTTTTGCCAAAAATAAATGAAGGAAATGTTCATGAAGAGTAATCAACAACAGAGCCTGGACACTTGCAGAGAAGCCTAACTTGGCATCTGTGTACAACAGAATGCCTACATGTACTGCATGTCAAGGGCTTATTGATGATAAATGACAGAGAGTCATTATTTCCCTAAACCCAATTGCAAAATCTCCTCATTCTTATAAGCACTGTCATGACTGACTGAAAGACATTTGAAGAGAGTTGTTGACTATCCAGGAACTAGGAAGCTGCAGCTGTAAGCTTAATGAGTAGAAATGGCCTCTGAAGGAAACATGAGAATTACCTGAAAGCCCAAGACTTAAAAATTTTGACAGTTAAATGAGAGAGACTGAATTCATAGAAAGGTAGGACCTCAAACTAACTGTGTTGTTCTACAGGTTCCTTTATGGAAAAATTGTTAGCTGCACAAAAAAAACCATAAATATAGAAAATAATAGGTTCATTTCCAGGAAAATAGTGTTGGAGTGGGAAGGGAGAGCTCAACACTTTCACAAAAACAATAGAGAAAGTGTCAAAAGCTGTTCAAGGGACCTGTTTTGGGGGTTAGCAGAAAGACAGTGCTGTGCAACTCACAGGAGGGTGAGGCACAGAGAGACGAAGAACCCAAAACAATAAATGCGAGTTGATAAATTCCTGCAGTGGCTGGGAAGGACCCCATACCACATCCATAAGACATTAAGCTTGGCTATCATCCCTGGCTCACCGCAGCCAATTGAGAGAGGAACAGACATCTTTCTCCCTGCCAGCTGTTACAAGGCAAGTAGGAGGGGTCCTCGCTGGATAGAGAGTAGTTTTTCTTCAGAGAATTCAGCCAGCAGAGCCGGCTTTGAACCTCAGCTCAGGCCAGACATGAAACATGGCAAAATGTAGGCTGAAAAAATCATGTCCTTGGAAAGTTTCACTGGTGAGTGCCACCTGCTGCCAACCAGGAAATTTCAAGGAGAAAAACCACTTTTAGGTCTATTTTTGGGCCCATCCCTGGAAGAAAATGTATGCCCCATTAGTGAGTCCTGGTGTGACTTTGGTAACTTAAGCTGAGCAATTTTAAAGACACAATAAGTGGAACCAAAGATCAAAGAAGAGCTGTGGGGAAAAAAAAAAAAAAACTAAACAAGAGAGAGAAATTGATGATTAGAGCAAATTCACCAACATATTCAGATGCCTAGACAACAGTAAACAATTGCAACCATACTAGGAAATAGGAAGAGATAACCCAGTCAATGGAACAAACCAAATATACTGATGAGATAAAGGATTTAGGACAAGTAATCAAGGATAATCACACAACTCTCCTGAATCAATTCAAAGAATTGAAAAAAAAACTATGACTAAATAAAGAAATAAAGGATATTAATAAATAAATAAAACTATGCTAAATAAAGAAATAAAGGATATTAAAAACACTGGGAAAGCATGAAGAACAATTTGAAAGCCTGAAAATAAAAGTAACAAAACGTATAGGTATGAAAGGCATGGTGGATGAGATTAAAAATACATTAGAGGCATAAAACAGCAAATTTGAATTGTTCTAAGACAGATTTTGTGATTTTCAAGATAGAGCATCTGAACTGGAAAAGACAGGAGAACAGAAAGAGAAAAGAATGGAAAAAATAGGAAAGGGTCTCAGGGATTGAATGACAATGCAAAACCCACAAGTATATAGGTTATTGGTGTCCCAGAAGGAGAAGAGAATGAAGAAGGGGCAGAGATAATATTTGAGGAAATAATGACTGAAAATTTCCCAATTCTTATGAAAGACATAAATACCAATACTCAAGAAGGACAACACACCCCAAACAGAATAAAGTCTGAATAGACCTATTCCAAGACATTTACTATTCAGAATGACAAATATCAGAAATAAAGAGGATTCTGAAAGCAGCAAAGAAAAATATGATGTAGAGAGGGAAATCTCAATAAGATAAAATGCCAACCTTTCATCAGAAACCATAGAGATGAAAAGAAAGTGATATCATGTTTTTAAGGTCCTTAAAGAGAAAAATTACCAGCTGAGAATCTGTATCCAGCAAAATGGTTCTTCAAAAATGATGGTTAATTTAAAGTCTTCAAAGACAAATAAGACTGAGAGAGAATGTTAGCAATAGACCAGAAGGACAAGAGATACTAAAAGGAGTGCTGCAGCCTGAAAGGAAAAAAAAAGGTGAGAGACATGGAGAAGAATGTAGAAATGGAGATTATTAGGAAAGATAAACTGTAAAAGGATAGACAATTGTCAGATATGACAATGGAATTCCAAAGGACAAAATGGACAAAATAAGCAATGCCTTTATAGTAATAACATTGAACGTTAATGGCTTGAATTCCCCAATTAAAAGACATAGACTGCTAGAATAAATTTTAAAATATGAGCCATCTATATGCTATCTACAAGAGACTCACCTCACACATAAGGACACAACCAGGTTAAAAGCAAAAGGTTGGAAAAAGTTATCCAATATAATTAGTAACCAAAAAAGAACAGGAATAACAATACTAATATTGGAAAAAAAATAGATTTTAAGTGCAAATTTTTTATTATAAGGGATGAAGAAGTTTACAATGTATTACTAAAAGAGGCAATTCATAAAGAAGTAAAAACTATAATAAATATTTATGCACCGAACCAGGGTGAGCCAAGATACATGAGGTAACACTGGCAAAACTAAAGGGAGAAACAGATGTCTCTATAATAATAGTTCTATCCAATATCAGCATTTCTGGGCAATACCAGCATATCTGGGCAGAGGATCAATAAAGAAACAGAGAGCTTGAATAATATGATAAATGAACTAGACCTAACAGACATCTATAAAGCATTTCACCCCAAAACAGCAGGACATATATTTTCCATCGTTCATGGATCCTTCTCCAGGGTAGACAATATGTTGGGTAATAAGACAGCTCTCAATAAAGTTTAAAAGACTGGAATTATAAAAAGCATTTTTTTCCTGATCATAAGAAAATAAAGCTGGAAATCAATAATGGACAGAAAAAAAGGGAAATTCGTAAATATAAGGAGATTAAACAACACATTCCTAAATTATCAGTCAGTCAAAGAAGAAATTTCAAGAGAATTCAAAAAACATCTTAGGACAAATGAAAATGAGGATGCAACATATCAAAACCCATTGGACACCACAGTGACAGTGTTGAGAAAGAAGTTTATAGCCCTTGGTGCTTATATTAAAAAAGAAGTACGAGATAAAATTAAAGATCTAACTGCACACCTGGAGAACTAGGAAAAGAACAGCAAACTAATTCCAAACCAAACAGAAGGAAAGATATGGTATAGAGGAGAGCAGAAATAAATGAAATCAAGAACAAATAAAACATATAATACCCACTACAAGAATCAAATATTTAGAAATAAGCAACCAAGGACATAAAGGACTTGTATTCAGAAAACTACAAAACATTGCTAAAAGAAACTGAAGAAGACTTAAATAATTAGAAGGATATTCCATGTTAATGGATTGGAAGACTAAATATTGTTAAGATTTCAAGTCTACCTTAACTGATTGGCAGTCAACTCAGTCCCAATAAAAGTCCCAACAACATTTTTTGCAGAAATGGAAATTTATTTGGAAGAGTAAGTAGCCCCAAAGAGCCAATGTCTTTAAAAAAGAACAAAGTTGGAGGACTCTCTCCTCCCAACTTTAAAACACTTTACTTACTTCCAGTAAGATGGCATCAGAACAGATACGCAGAATAGATAGGTAACTCTCTCACGAAGACAATGGAGAAAGGGCAAAAAAGCTATCTGAGGGTGCTGCTTTGGGGTTCTGCAGAATAAGAGAGTGCTGCACATCATCCAGGAGGAAGAAAGGACAGATGAAAACCATGAGTTACTCACCCCTGTCGCTAGGAAAGGTACACATACCACACTTTCATGGAAAATAACCTTGGTAACCCCCTGGCTCATTGTAGCCAACTGAGTAGGGAAAAATGTCCTTCTTCCTAGGAGAAGATGGGTCTGGCAGAGGGCAGTGAGTGGCTTCTCTTCAGTGAATTTGGCCAACTGAGCCCCCTCTGAATCTCAAAAAAGACCATAGCCAGCACGGAAGCCACCCCAGGGAGAGAGGAGGGGACATCTAATCTGGCAGGCTGTCACATCCAACCACCCTGGGAGAGAAGAACTAGGAGAAAAGAAATATAGGCAAGAGAGCAGATGTGATGGTTAGGCTAATGTGTCAACTTGGCCAGGTAATTGTGCCCAGTTGTTTGGTCAAGTAACCATTGGACTAATTATAATACACGGACATTTATGGGCTTTAGTCATCAGTGAGTTACTGCATAGATGGCTGATTACTTCTACGATCATCCAGGGAGACTGCCGTCAGCAATGAATGACATTTTATCTAATCAGTTGAATGCCAGTCTCAAATATTTGAAGTTCCTGGCTCAATTGCTGGTATCTTCTATGAGAAGGAATCCAGAAAGTGATCCAGAGGGTTCTCAAGCACTCAGCCAGTACCTTGTGACAAGGAACTTATAGAAGAAGAATTTTTTGTTTAAGATTTTCTCAGGTATTAGTTTACATTTTTATTATTTATTTCATTTTATTTTATTACTTTATTTTATTCTTTAAAATCGGGTACCTTATTTATGGAGAGCAGGCTGTAGAATGATTAATTAATGAGCACAATAAGCATGAGACAGTTCCTAGGGGCCTAAGGGGAAAGCCCATTTTTGCTATTTTTTGTTTTTTCTTTTCCCTATTTTTTCCTCAGTGTCCCCATTTCTTTTCTTTCTGTTTTCTTTGTTTGCTTCTTTCTTTCTTTCATTTTTCCCTCTTTCATTGGCTTTTCTTTCATTCCACCTTTTCTTTTGGGTCTCCTTTTTTTCTTTTTTTTGTTCTTCTCATCTTTCTGGAATTTTATTTTATTCTATTTTTTTCTGGTTACATATTTTTTTTTAGTCTACCATTTGTATTCTTAGTCCTTTGAGGTTTTTATGATCTTTCAGTCAGTCATTACGTATTTTTTTTTTTATCTCTCTCTTATGGATCCTTATCTCCTTTTATCATTTTTATTCTTTTTCTCTTCTCTCCTTTTCTATGGTCTTAAAATTTTTAAGGGGACATAAACAATTACAAGGATATAGAATAAGTGGAACCAAGTGTCAAAGAGGAACAATAACACAAAACAAAACAAAATGAAACCCTAGAGTAAAAAGAGAAGCTAACCATCTGAATAGGCTCTTTAAGATAAACAGATGCCTAGACACCAACAAAAAATTGCAAACCATACTATGAAACAAGAAGACATGACCCAGTCTAATGAACAAACTAAAAAACAGGAAGATATGCAAAACATGGAACAACTAATCAAGGATGTCTTAACAAATATCATGAATCAACTTAATGAAATGAAGGAAGAAATAAAGGATATTAAGAAGACACTGGGGGAATGGAATATACTGAAGAGATCGTAAACATGTTTAAAAAGATAACGGATCTGATGGTGATGAATGGCATAATGCAAGAAATAAAAAATGCACTGGAAGCACATAACAGTAGATTTGAATAGGCAGAGGAAAGAATTAGGGCAAATATGGCAGGATTATTGGTCAGGATGTCAGGGCTGGAGGGATATGCAGGATAGCACCCACTTGGGGCATGCTTCTATGGAATATGAAAGTTCATTATGTCATAAGGTGTTATCTCAATGGGTGGAGACCTACACATCAAGCAAGGAAATATTAAACTCCCATTCCAAGGAGTCCTATTATGTTCTCAAATAGAGGGGCAAGAGTGTCTCAAGAACATAGGCAATGCCTAACAAAAGAAGCCCTTTATATTAGTGCATATAACTATGAACCTTATTCTTCAACAATTGCAATCTAGTGGTTACCATGGATTCTGAGGGAAGGGGTAGAGGAAAATGGATGGAGCATGGCATATTTTTAGGGCACTGGAATTGTTATATATGATCTCACAATGATGGATACAAACCATTGAGCATTTTGTTAGAACTTATAAAAGTTTACAGTACAGACTGTGAACCATAATGTAAACCATTGGCCATGGTTAGTGGCAATGCTTTATTATTTGGTCATCAGTTTAAACAAATGTACCATACCCAATGTAAGATGTTATTAATAGAGTAAATGTGAAAGGGGGGAGTGGCGAGGTATATAAAATCCCCTGTATTTTCTATGTGATTTTCTGTTAACTAAAGCTTCTTTGAAAATAAAGTGAAAAAAATAAGACACTTGGGGAACACATAGATGAAATTGTACAGTACATAAAACATACAATGGGAAACGGACTTGGCCCAGTGGTTAGGGCGTCCGTCTACCACATGGGAGGTCCGCGGTTCAAACCCCGGGCCTCCTTGACCCGTGTGGAGCTGGCCCATGCGCAGTGCTGATGCACGCAAGGAGTCCCTGCCACGCGGGGGTGTCCCCAACATAGGGGAACCCCACGCGCAAGGAGTGCGCCCGTAAGGAGAGCCACCCAGCGCGAAAGAAAGTGCAGCCTGCCCAGGAATGGCGCCACCCACACTCCCCCCGCTGACGACAACAGAAGCAGAAGTGGACAAAGAAACAAGACGCAGCAAATAGACACAGAGAACAGACAACCGGGTTGGGGGGGGGGGATTAAATAAATAAATAAATCTTTAAAAAAAAAAAGCCTACAAGATAACAAATCTTATGGGAAAGAAAGACTGTAAATTTTTTTTTTATTTTTTATGTATTTAAAATTTTTCATTTATTTTTATTTTTAATTATTTTTATATTTTTAGCTTGTCTTTGGAGAAGTTGTCGGTGAGGGAGTAAAGTGTGGAGATTGGTCACCTGGGGCATGGCTCTATGGAATATGAATATGTTCAAGTGGTGCCTGGGTGTTGTCTTGGTGGAGACACAAAAAGAATATTGAATTCCCATCTTGAGGGCTCCTGCAAAATTCTCTAATAGAGTGGCAAGAATCCCTACAGTATATGGGCAGTGCCTAGTGAAAGAGGACGACGGATGAATACTCCTGTGCCTTGATGTTAATACTTGTACTTACGAACCTTTTGCTTGTGAAATTATATCTTAGCCCAGTATTATACATTGCCTAAGAGTTACCTCCTGAAAGTCTCCTTGTTGCTCAAATGTGACCTCTCTCTAAACCAAACTCAGCATATAAACACACTACCTTCTCCCCAGTGTGTGACATGACACCCTGGGATGAGCCACCCTGGCACCAAGGGTTTATTACCAAGCCCCAATTAGTGATACATCTGGAAAAGACCTTGACCAAAATAGGGAAATATTAAATACAAATGAGTTTTTATGACTAAGAGATTTCAAAGTGAGTTGGGAGTTCATTCTAGAGGTTACGCTGGGCAGTACAAAGTATAAACCATAATGTAATTATAGAACATCATCAGTTGCAATGCTTCAATATGTGTTCATAAATTGTAACGAATGTACCACAATTAGAAAAGATGTTGTTAATCAGGAAAAGTGTTGGAGGCAGAGGGGTCACTTATATAGGACTCCCCTATATTTTCAATATAGCATTTATGTAATCTAAAGCTTCTTTTAAAATAATAATTAAATAGAAAATATATATTAAAATAAATAAAATATCTTGTACAGTTGAGGCAAAAATAAATAAATAAATAAAGCATGCTCCTGGCATATAGACAGACAGATTGACCAATGGAACCAATTAAGAGCTCAGAAATAGATGCTCCCATCAACTGCCAAGTGATTTCGGACAAGGCTGTCAAGCCCTCTCAGCTGAGTCAAAACAGTCTAGTCCACAAATGGTGCTGTGAAAACTGGATATCCATATCCAAAAGAAAGAGAGACAACCCCTATCTCACTCTTTACACAAAAATTAACTCCAAATGCATCAAGGCCCTAAATATAAAAGCAACAACCTCAAAACTCCTAGGGAAAAAAATGTAGGAAAACATCTTCAAGATCTTGTGGTAGGCAGTAGTTTCTTAAATCTTGCACCCAAAGCTCAGACAACAAAAGAAAAATTAGATAAATAGGACTTCCTCGAAATTAAACACTTTTGCACCTCAAAAGATTTTGTCAAAAAGGTGAAAAGGCAGCTGACTCAATGGGAGAAAATATTTGGAAATCAAATATCTGATAAGGGTTTGATATGCAAGATATATAAAAAGGTACTATATTTCAACAATAAAAAAAAAAACTACCCAATTGAAAAATGGACAAAAGACTTGAACAGACATTTGTCGAAGAAATACAAATGGTGAAAAAACACATGAAAAAATATTCAACATCACTAGCGATTATGGAAATGCAAATCAAAACAACAATGAGATATCATTTCATACCTATTAGAATGACCACTATTAAAAAGTCAGAAACTACAAGTTGGAGACGCTGTGGAAATATAGGAATGTTTATTCACTATTGGTGGGAATGTAGAATGGTGTAGCCACTGAGGAGGAGTTGGCAGTTCCTAAGGAAGTTGAATATAGACTTGCCATGGGACCTGGCAATACCATTACTAGGTATATACCCAGAAGAACTGAGAGCAATGACACAAAGAGGCATCTGCGCACTGATGTTCATAGCAGCATTATTCACAATTGCCAAAAGATGAAAACAACACAGGTGTCCATCAATGAATGGATAAACAAATTGTGGTGTATACACATGATGGAATATTATGCAGCAGTAAGAAGAAATGAAGTTGTGAAGCTTATGACAACATGGATGAACTTGGAGGACCTTTTGTTGAGTAAAGCAAGCCAGACACAAAGGGACAAATACTGTATGTTTGCCCTATTATGAACTAAATATCTTATGTGAACTAAAAATGTATTGTGTGAAATATGAATATGGGTAGAATTGCATATAGACTTTTCTGTAACCTAAAACATCTTTGAAGACAATGTGGAAAAAATAAGACACTGGGAGTATGAATGGTGGAAAATGTCACTGTACGTACAAGACAACAGATCTTACAGTGATGAAAGACAATGTCAAAAATTTTAAAGAAAACATTTCTGTTTGAAGCTGAACAAATGAAAGTTAATACTATAAAATGTTAATATCAGACAAAAAACATACTAAATGAAGAAGACCAGGCACAGTGTGCTACATATTGTATGATTCCATTTATATGAAATGTAAATATAAATCAATTTATAAAGATGAAAGGAGATTAGTGGTTATTTAAATCTGAGGAAGAAATGCTTAGCATTGTGGAGTCTTTTTTTTGGAGTAGTGAAATTGTTCTAAATTTTTTGAGATGATGAATATACAACATTCTAAAAGCCACTGATTATACTCTTTGAATTGAATAACCAGAAACTCCAGCTATTACAGTGAGGGAAGCATAGAAAGATTGAGAGGTGAGGAATTTTCTTGTTTGTTTGTCTGTTTTTTGTTAGTTATTATTATTGATTAATGAAAATTCTCTAATAATGATTGAAGTGATGAACACACAAGTATGTTATTATACCAAATACCATTGATTGTACACTTTGGATGAACTGTATGTTTTATTAATATGTATCAATAATATTGATTTGTTTAAAAACTGTGACATGGGACTGTCTAACATAATGATATCTCATGTGAAAAAAAGAATATGGATTATATTGCATACATATGACTGTTTATACAAAATATAGTTTATACAAATAAACTAGAGATATGGAAACAGAATAGCAGGTATGTACAGCAGGGGAAGCATAGAAATATTGAGAGGTGGTAAGTTTTTTTGTTTGTTTGTCTGTCTGCATTTGTGTTTATTATTTTTATTATTAGAATAGTGAAAGTGATCTTATAGTGATTGAAGTGATGAATGCATGACTGTGATTATACCAAATACCATTGATTGCACACTTTGTGCGGCGGCTTGCTCAGTTGGTAGAGGTGGGGTCTGGCTGTGGACGAGGGGTTGGTCCAGCTTTGGACGAGGGGTCGGTCCCGCTTAGGACGAGGGGTCGGTCCCACTTGGGATGAGGGGTCGGTCCGGCAGCAGACGAGGGGTCGGTCTCATAGGGGTTGCGCGGTTTGGCAGACAGGGTCGCCCGGCAAAGCCGGCGACGAAGGGGTCACCCAGAGAAGCAGGCAACGAACTGGGGACAAGGGAGGCCAGGCTCTTGTCGGGGGCTCTCAGGACTGGAGGGCGTGCGGCAGAAAAAATACCGCAGAGACAAGGTAAACACGCAAGTCCACTTTATTGAGGGAGAGGCAACAGTTTTATAGGGGCTGGGGAAAGCTGATTGGTCGAAGTCACGCCCTGTTCTGATTGGTTGCCGGAGAAAGGTCAGTGGGCGGTACTGGACGGGGGAGGGGTGGTGATTAGGGATTGGCTGTTGCTGTTGCTGGGGGAAGTGGCAGGGTTTAGTGATTGGTGGCTGCTGTTGCTGGGGTAGAGGGCAGACTTGAGTTTCCTGCCCACGCCTGGCTGTTGCTGCTGTCGGGGGGAGGGAAAAGGGCAGACTGGATTTTTCCGCCCATGCCTGGCTGTTGCTGCTGTCGGGGGAGGGGAAAAGGGCAGACTGGAATTTTCCGCCCTGCGCCTGCGCAGGGAGAAAGAAGAAGAAGGGTGCCGCCCCACAGGCATCGTGTGGCGCCATCCGGGAGAAGGGCGGCCGCGGAAGCATGGCTGCCGAGAAGGGGAGACCCGAGGGCACTCTGCGCCCATGCTGAGCTCCCTTCAGGGGTGGCGGTGAGTCTGACCAGCCACCCTATTATGGGGGCAGCGGCTTGGCCTGCCGCGGCTGCTCCCCCGCCAGGCCAGCAAACCACACTTCAGCCTGAGGGGTGACCACAACTTTGGATGGATTTATTCTTTATTAAAATTTATCAATAAAGTTGATTCAACAAATCTGTAAATGTAGCTAAGTTAGATATTCCCATCTCTTCTAATAAAGGGAAGTGGGTTTTTTTTTTTGCCTTGATTATTTTCCCCATTAAAATGCCATTTTATCAATCCTTAAAAAATATAGCTATGATGTTTGTTCATGTTTGGGGGAGCTGAGGGAAATGAATCCACAATAAGTAAAGAACTAGAAGAGATTTAGAATTGTACTAGTTAAATCATTTTATTTTAGCCTACCCTTAATGAAACAACTTTAGTTGGACCAGGCCACACAACCAATCTGTAACAGTAAGGAATAGAAACAGATTCTCTTGGTCCAGGTCTCTTGTTCATCCCATCACTCCTCTTTGACGCTGGATAAATCACAGATGCCATTTTCATAAGTAGAACCTGTTTCTGTCATATTAATCTTTATGAGGCCAGAATCCCAACGTAGATACTGGAGGAAGGATATTTGTTCTTCATTCATTGAATTTTAGGGGATCTAGGCCAAACAGCAAATTTATGAATATGATTTTTAAAATTACTCAGGTTCAAATATGGTCATTATATAGAATTTTTGGAACTATCGACAATAGATATCACAAATCCATAAGTTAAAAGAGAATTCATCTATTTCCTGTTTTGAAGACTAAAAGACAAA
The DNA here is from genome assembly GCF_030445035.2 of Dasypus novemcinctus. Taxonomy (NCBI): domain Eukaryota; kingdom Metazoa; phylum Chordata; class Mammalia; order Cingulata; family Dasypodidae; genus Dasypus; species Dasypus novemcinctus. The sequence goes on from NC_080676.1 coordinate 128,710,801, forward strand.
GACTTATAAATATAACTCTTTTGCTTTCCTATCCTGATCAAAGCTAATACCATGAAATGAGTTGGATTTAAATAATGGTAGTTTATTTCCTTATGGTTTTGAGGCAAGGAAAATGTCCAAACCAAGACATCATCAAGGTGTTGCTTTCTTTCTGAAGACCGGCTGTCTGTCATCCTTGGCTCCTCTGTCATATGGCAAGGCAAATGGTGGTATCTGCTGGTCTCTCCCTCTTCTTCCAGGCTTCGTTGATTACAGCTTCTTGCTTCCATGGCTTGCTCTCTCTTTGTCTGAATTTCATTCTATTACAAAGGACACCAGTAATAGGATTAAGACACATTCTGATTGAGGTGGGTCATACCATAACTGAAGTAGCCTCATCAAAATGTCCTACTTGCAAAGGGTTCAGAGCTATAGGAATGGATTAAATTTAAGAATATGTTTTTCTGTGGTACATAGAGCTTCAAGTCATCAAAATAGCCACACAAAACCTTTGTAATCAGATCACATCTTTCCTTTGTGCTTGCTCCCATAAGACAGACAGTATGGTCTAGCCATTCATAATTTCTCTCTGCTCCCAGAGATTCAGTCTCTTATTCTTCTTAAGAAATTCTGTGGAGTTTTTCAATATAGTTATGTTCTCAGGTAAATATTTACTTTTCCAGGCTCTTTTGTTCCTGGAGATAGGGAGAGGATAAGGGTATATGTATCCATCCAGGCCAATGAAATGCAACTAAAATCCTTTGTTTCTAAATAAAACAGAATGACTGGTATGGTCATTTTGTCTGTGGTCTTCCTCCTGCCTCAAATACATGCATGATATCTAGAACTGCAGCAGCTATCTTGAAATCATGAAGGAAAGGCAAAATTAATACCTTGAACCATATCTAGCAAGTATTTTGAGCTTTTATGTTATGCAATAAAATAAAACTCTTCTTTGTTTAAGCAACTGTTGTTGGGTTTTCCAGTACTTGCAAGTCATTGACTCCCTAACTGATAAATGTCGTCAAGGTGCCATCCTTATTTCTCTACGCTTCTTCATAATCTGACCCTTCTGGAAAGTTCTTATTCTCTTTCCCTATCTGGGAATATTTTATTCTATCTTCAAGAATGTATTCAACCATATAATAGTGTTTTTTGTTGAAGCTTTCCTCATATCCTCTACAAGGAATTAGTCCCATTTCTTTAAGTGCCATCATAGCAATTGGTACACACATTCAGGCCTGGTAATGAATTTTAACTTTTATTTTGTATAAGACCTACAGACACCCAAATAGGAATCATAGACTCTGGGGTTGTATTAGAGTTAATATTCATTTTGCTGCCTCAGTTCCCTCCATATTCATAAAGGCAGATTCAAAACCTCCCTGCAAAGTCAATCCATCTACCTCTCAAATACTGTGGGCATCGCATGTGTGCAAGGATGAATTCCATCCCTGGGGTACTGATGCCCCACCACCAGGCCTCTGCTGGTGACCTTTTCCTATCTGCTAGGCATTTGTTGGATCTAACAAGAATCTTGCAAGTCTGTTCCACCTGTCACAATGGCTCCTTCCTCCTGGGGGAGTAATTTTCTGCTCTGGATACCCTGAAGCTACAAAACCATTCAAAGTGCCAAAATTGTATTATGGTCCCAAGCAATGAGGCTTCTTCTTCTTTAGTCTCTCATGCTTCAAGTTGCAGCTCAAATCCAGTCCCTATGGCCATGTGGGAGACCAGATAACAGTACAGTCTAGCCTCTCTATGTCCATCCTTTCCTCTTGCTTAAACACAAACTCTCTGTCCTCTTCTTTCACTAAAAAAAAAAAAAAAAATACACATATTTCGACCACCCAGCATAGAGGTCATTGTCTCCCACTTTTCACAGATAAGCAGATTGAAATTCCCAGGTTAAAGTCCTGTCACAGGAATCTAAGTTCCTCTGGCAAAGGGAGCTTTTTATTTATATTGTTTCATTTTGCTTGTTTTTTTTCTATTTCTCTGCTACAGCATGTGACATATAGTGGGTTCTTCTCAAATATTTGCTTAATGAATCCATGAGGGCCAGAGAGGTAGATGATAATATGCAAAGCTGTCCATTTAGATAGTGGCAGAGACAGAACCAAAAATGGTTTCTTTGACCTCCAAGCCCACGCTCACTCCTCTGGATAAAATTAATGAGAGCCTGGAGTAAATCTAAAACAAAAAGAGGAAGGACTGTGTTGTTTCTTCACAGTGGAAAGCCTATTTTTTATACCCAGTTAATTCTAGGATTTGTGCTTTGGGAAACAAACATACATCATTTCCTATATTTTGTGTTCGGCCCACACAGTCCCAGGGTGCCCTGCGCTGGTGAAAGCCTGTGGATAATCTTAGAAAGCACAGTGGAGGCCGGCTCTGCTCCTATTAAAGAATTTGCAAAGTTCCAATATTGTTCGCAGTCTAGTAGTTGCCCTGGGGAAAACTAAACAAACAAACATGAGTAAGATTAGTTCATGTGAAAATGTATCTAGCTCCCATATACATACACATGCACAGACCCACATATAGATATCATATAGATGTCAGCAAAAAACAGAAATGAACAAAAACAGTAGAAGCAAAAGAATAGTAATCAGTACTCATGTTGCCCTGGAAACTGGTGGTGAAGAGGAAAGTCACTGTGAAACGATTCATATGATGACAAGTCTTCCCTGACAATCCTGAAGTGGCACCAATAGCCAAAACCAAAAACAGGAGAGAGTGGAGTGCCAGCACATTGCATTATTCTACTCATATGTCATCCCTTCACACCCCCAAAAATCCAGACTTCTTACCTAAACTGATAAATTCAGTTTAAAAAAGCTACATATGATGTATTAAGATTGAGGATGGGGAAATATTTTCTCTTCCTCTTACCAAAAGTCTTAAAGTAGACTATTTAACATGCAACTTTTTCTAAAACACAAAATTGATGAAATGGAAATAAATATTTATGGGACTTAATAAATGGACAAGAATGAACACAAATGGGCAGCATGCTCAATTTCCTATTATCTTAACAAATTATTTCAGATAATAACCAATTATTCCAGCTAATCATGGTATTGTAATCACATTCCATTATTAGTTGTGAGGAGGTATAAATGGATGGCTAAGAGTGTACATGTAACAGTTCTTTTTCTACCAATAAAAGAAGAAAGATGTGAATTTCTTTATGGTACTGAAAACACATATACTGGGGTCTTCGGTAATGCAACTGAGACTTAACCTGAAACTATGGGTAATATTTACTAAGAATTTAGTAAGACCATAACCTAAAAAAAAAAGTGCTCTCTGGCCTCTAGGTTTGTCCTTTTAGACTAATTTGCACTTTAGTTCTTTTATAGATAAGGAATCTGGGGAGGTTAACTTATTCTCTTATCTATATGTATTGTGATTAATCTCTAAAGAACAATAATAAGAATTTTGTGATTATGTTAAAGAATACAAGGATTATCATATCCAAGAGTATAGAGTCAACATTATAGCTGTGCTTCTTATTAATGTGTAGCTCTTCTAACAAGAGCATCTCCATTTATATCCTACCTCTGGTTTCCCTCCTCTTAAATTCTTTGCTCTGTCATTCTCCTTATTGTCATTTTGATCATGTAATTTCCCTACCCAGAAATTTTCCTTCATTGGAGTAAAAAAAATCTGTTCTTTTCAGAATACTCTATCATGCACTTTAATAAAGAAGCCTTATAAGACCTAGTTATGATGGATAACTCCTATCCCCCAAACAGAGAGTATCTACTATGGCAAGCAAGATAGTTCCATCCATCTGCCCCATGGGATCTAAGCCCCCTCTCAGTGGAAGCAAGGTGGGTGTTACCTTCCCCAAATCTTCAAGATTGAGGAAGAAATGTAAGGGGAGAATGCAAATATGGACCAAAGGAGACTTACTCATAATGGAAGAATTTTTAACATTGATATAAATTCAATGGTCACCAGAGATTCTGGGGGGAGGCAGAGGGAAAACAGATGTCACAGGGGCATTTTGTGAAATTGGAATTGTTCTGCAGCACATTGCAATGACAGATACAGGTCATTATATATTTTGTCAAAACCTATAAAATCTTGCAGTGCAAAGGGTAAACCATTATGTAAACTACAGACCATGGTTAGTAGCAATACTTGAATATTTGTTTACCGATTGTAACAAATGTACCACACTAATGAAAGCTGTTGTTAATGGGGGAAGTGTTGGAGGGGGAAGGGTGTGGTATATGGGAATTCCTTTTATTTTTTATGTAGCATCTTTAAAAATAAAGAGAAAAAAAAGACCTGGTTATGAAGGTGTTTCATACTCAAGCTAAGTTGCCCATATTACATATAAATTCATTTTCTACTTCTCTAGAAGGGCAACACCTTTTTATTTTCCTTACAGTCTTTGAGAATCCTCAAACTTTACATTGTGAGATTGCAAATCTTCAATCCATTTCTTTCTGGTCTCATCAAAGCTCCTGTACTCAAAGCTCACATTGATCCAGACAGAAGGATTTCCTTCTGCGTTAATTCAAATCTTCCCAATTCAACCTTTCTGGCAGTGTTTACATAAACATTTGCTTGAGTGACCTCTGCCTTACGTTTTGGAATATTTACTTGGTATTCATTTGGAGTTTCTTGAGGGCTCTTCTCTTTCCTTACAGCTCATTTAAGAGAAAAAGAGCCTCAATTGTTCATATAAAGACAAATAAGGGTCTTGGGGTTGATATTAAGGAGAAAAGAAGCTCTTCTATGCATGTGAAGATCACATAGAAAAAATTAATTCTCTTTAGGTATAAATCTTTTGGCTTCAATTTTAATCTATGTACATGTGATCCACAGCACGATCATTCTGTTAGTCAAAACACAAAATCTCCTGTCTTCCTACTTTACCTTAAAGCTCTCATACACTATGTCTAAAATTGAACTTATCAACTCCTCTTCATATTCCTCCTTACCACTCCATTCTACCAAACATGGACGTGCTGCCCAAGTTAATCAAGCCCTCTTCTATCTTCCACATCAGAATGAATGGTGCCAGCACTCATCCTCTGGAGCAAGATGGAAACCCAAGAGGTATCCTTTATGGTTTATCTTCTTTCCATTTAAAACCCTAATAACTTAGTCCAAGTCACCATGATCTCATTCCTAGACTATTGCAATACCCTTTCAACAACATCACTGCCTTTTCTGTTAATTTCAGTCTATTTTTCCATACTGCAAGCAGAATTCGTTTTTTTATTCTTTGAGAAATTTTGAGTTCACAGAACAAAGATACATAAAATATAGGATTCCCATACACCACCACACCAGCAACAACTTGCATTGCTGTGGAACTTTTGTTAATTTGATGACAGCACATTTTTATAATTGTACTATTAGCTATAGTCTCTGGTTTAACCTAGGGTTCACATTACAGTTTAGTGCTGTGGATTTTAAATTTTATTCTGATAATATTATACAATCTAACCTTTCTTCTTTTAATCATATTCAGATACATATTTTAGTGCTGTTAATTGTGCTGACATCACCACCATCCATTACCAAAACATCTCCATCTTTCCAAATAGGAATCTTGTCCATTTTAAGCCTTAATTTCCCATTCCTTATTCCTACCCACACTCTGGAAAGCTATATTCTAGACTCTGAGTTTGTTTATTTTAATTTTTTCAAATCAATAAGTTCACTCATTTTTTTTCCTTTTGTGTCTACTTATTTCACTCAACATGAAAGTCTTCCAGATTCACCCATGTTGCCACATATATTAAGATGTCTTTCCTTTTTTAACAGCTGATTAATATTCCATCTTATGTATATATCACATTTTATTTATTCATTCATTGATTGCTTCCATCTTTTGTCAATTGTGAATAATGCCATTATGACCATCAGCATGCAAATAACTGTTTGATTCCCTGCTTTCAATTCTTTGGGTTCTATATTAATTAGGGGGATTGCTGGGTCATAACGAAGTTCTGTACTTAGCTTTCTGAGGAACCAAGAAACTGTCCTCCACAGCAGCCACCAGCAATGAATGAGTGTTCCTAATTCTTTGCATTCTTTTCAATACTTGTTATTTTCCACTATTTAAAAAATTGCAGCTATTCTAATGGATGTGGAATGGTATCTCATCGGGTTTTCCTTTTGCATTTCCTTTATGACTAGTGATGCTGAGCAACTTTTCATGTGCTTTCTGGCCATTTGTATCTTTTTTAGAGAGATGTCTGTTCAAGTTTTTTGCCCATTTTAAAATTGGGTTGTTTGTCCTTTTGTTAAGTTCAGTGTTCTTTCATATATTCTGGATATTAATCTTTATTGGATATGTGGTTTCCAAATATTTTCTCCCTGTTTTATTTTCACGATAAAGTCCTTTGGTGCACAATAGTTTTTAATTTTGGTGAGGTCCCATTCATCTATTTGTGTGTGTGTGTTGCTTGTACTTTGGGTGTAAAGTCTTAGACACCATTGTCTAACACAGGGTCCTGAAAATGATTCCCTATGTTTGCTTCTAGGAATTTGATAGTTCTGACTGTTATATTTAGGTCTTTGATCCCTTGTGAGTTGATTTTTGTCTAAGGTGTGAGGTAGAGGTCCTTCTTTTTGCAAAGTGAGCAGGGATTCAGTTTTACCAACTGTTGAAGAAACTCTTCTTTTCCAGTTGAGTGGTCTTTGCCACCTTGTCAAAAATCAGTTGAAATAAATATGAGGGTTGATTTCTGAGCTCTCCATGTGATTACTTTGTTCTATATGTCTGTCCTTGTTTCATTACCATGCTATTTTGACTACTGTAGCTTCGTAATAAATTTTAAGATTGGAAATGAAAGCCCTCCAACTTCATTCTTCTTTTTCAAGATGACTTTAGCTATTCGGAGTTCCTTATCCTTCCGTATAAATTTGATGATTGGCAGAAGCAGAGTGGGCATCACAAAATCCTAATATTGAGGAATGAACAAACAAAGGGGGGGATCCAAGTATGGACTATAGTAGATTTATTATAATTCTAGTAATGGAAGAACTTGTAGCATTGATATAAAGACAGTGATCACCAGAGGTTCTATGGGGAAGGAGAGGGAAAATAAGTGTAACATGGGGCATTTTTGGGAAATTGGAATTGTTCTGCAGCATATTGCAATGACAGATACAGGCCATTAAAAGTTTTATCAAAACCTATAGAATTGCATGGTGCAAAATGTAAACTATAATGTAAACTATAGACCATGGTTAGTAGCAATGCTTCAATATGTGCTCATGAATTGTACAAATCTACATGACTAATGAAAAGATGTAAATGTGGGAAAGTGTGGGAGGGGAAGCTTTCTTCCTCTATGTTCTTCTCTTGTGGTATCTTTATCTGTATGAGGGTGGTGTAGTCCTCATAGCATGAATTAAGGAGTGTTCCCTTCTCTTCAATTTTTTTGAAGATTATTGATTCAGTCTCTTTTCTATTCATTGGTTTGCTGAGATCTTCTATTTCTTCTTGAGTCAATGTAACTATTTGGAGTGATTCTAAGAATTTGTCCATTTCATCTAAGGAATATAATTAATTGACATACAGTTGTTTATAGTATCCTCTTATAGTTCTTTTTTATTCCTGCAAAGTCTGTAGTACTGCCCCCCTTTCATTTCTGATTTTGTTATTCGTAATCTCCCCCTTTTTTTTTGTCAGTTTAGTTACTTGTTTGTTGATTGTATTGATCTTTTTAAAGAGCCAGCTTTTAATTCTTGATTATTTTTTTTTCTGTTTCACTTATCTTCTCTCTAATCTTTGTTATATCCTTCCTTATGCTCACTTTTGGTTTAGTTTGTTCTTTTTCTAGTTCTTTTGATTTTGAGGTTATGTCTGTGATTTGAAGTCTTTCTTCTTTTTTAATGAAAGTATTTAGGGCTATAAATTTCTCTCTCAGGCCTGCCTTTGTTGTACCCCATTAGTTTTGGTATGTTGTATTTTCATTACCATTCACCTTAAGATGTTTCCTGATATTGCTTCTGATTTCCTCTTTAACCAATTGATTATTTAAGAGTATTGTGGCAGTTTGAAATTATTTCATGAATCCCCAAAAGAGAAATATTATGTTAAACTAATCCATTCCTGTGGGTGTGAGACTCCATTTGACTGGGTTATGCCAGTGGGGCTTGATTCATGTTGAGGCTCTGTACTCTTGCTGGGTCTGATACAAAGGGAGACACAGGGACTCAGACAGACAGACAGCAAAAGAAAAGTCCCAGCATTATTGATTCTACAATGTGAGAGAGAGGATTGCTTAAGCATGAAGCCAGGTCCAAGCCTTCATGAAGGCTGGTCCATGGAGCATAGCAAGAAGAGACCTGCTGTGCTGTATGCCTGATAACTTACCGCTGAACTTGGGAAAAGAATGGAATGGTCAAGACTGATGTATGAGGCCCAGAAAGAGACAAGCCCTATGTCTGGTTGCTTAAAGTTGAGCTCCCAAAGATAGTAGATTCTGGATAGGAAGGCAGAGACCTCCACAGTGATTAGCAACCATCTTGCTTCACCATGTGGCAACAATGCCAGGATCAACAGTAGCTGACCTTGGTAAGAAAGCACTTCTTAGGGTGGCCTGAGTTGGACTCTTCATGGTCTTGGCACTATGAGCTTTTATCCCAAATAAAAACCCTTTCGAAAAGGCCAACACATTCTGGTACTTTGCATTGGCAGTCCTTTGGCATACTAAAATATGAATGTTGTTTAATTTTACAAATTTGTGAATTTTCCCTTTCTCCTTCTGTTATTCATTTCTAGCTCATCCTGTTGTAGTCAAATATGATTTCAATATATATTTTTTAATTTATTGAGACTTGGTTTATGAACCAACATATTGTCTAACTTGGAGCATTATCCATGTGCACTCAAGAAGAATGTGTATTCTGTTTGTGTTGGGTACAGTTTTCTACATATGACTCTAAGTCTTGTTGGTTTCTCTGTCATTTAAGTTCTGTACTTTCTTATTTATCTTCTGACTAGATCTTCTGTACATTACTCAGAGGGGTATGTTAAAATTTCCTACTATTAATGTAGAGCCATCAATTTCTCCCTTCCAATCTGTCAGTAAATGCTTCATATATTTTAAGTGTGTGCTGCTAGGAAAGAAGATTGTTACACCTTCCTTTGGAACTACCTCCTTTGTTTATGTAATGAACATCCTCATAACTGTTTTGACTTATAGTCTATTTTATCTGCTGTTAATATAGCCACCCAAGATCTCTTTTGATTGGTACTTGAATGGTATGTTTTTTCCCAATCTTTCACCATTAACCAACTTGTATTTTTGAATTTAAGGTAAGCCTCTTGCAGACAGCATACAGCTGAGTCATGCTTTTTATCCATTCTGCCAATCCCTACCTTTTGACTGGAGAGTTTAATCTATTTATATTTAAAGTCATGACTGATAATACAGGACTTTCTTCTGCCATTTTGCTATTTAGCCTTTGTATATCTTACAACTTTTTCTCCCTCACTTCCATTACTGCCTACTTTTATATTTATATGCTCTTTGTGTTGTACCATATTGACCACCTTCTCATTTCTATCTGTTATGTTTTTCATTTATTTTCCTTGTGTTTACCATGGTGTTAAAATTTAACATCCTAAATATACAACAGTCATATTTTGTTTGATAGAAACTTAATTTCCATTGCATGTAAATATACTTTTCCTATACCCTTTCGTATAGGTATAGGTAACAAACATTCTTTGTACTTGTTACCACTTATATCTTTGTACATTGTATGTCCAAAAATTTATACTTATCATTATTTTTTATGTATTTATATTTTAACACCTGTAGGAAGTAAGAAGTGGAGCTACATGCCATGCAATATAATATGGTAATACTGGCATTTATAATTACCCAAATGGTTGCCTTTACTTCAGGTCTTTATTTCTTTAAGCTGCTTTGAACCACTTCCTGGTATCCTTTCCTTACAATCTTAAGAACTCCCTTTAGCATTGCCTGTAGGGCAAGTATTTTGGTGATAAAGTCCTTCAGCTTTTGCTTATCTGATATGTCTTCATCTCTCCCTCCTTTTTGAAAGAAAGTCTTACTGGATATGAAGTTCTTGGCTGAAAGTTGTTTTGTTTTAGCACTTAAAGTACTTCAATCTACTGCCTTTTTTGCCTCCATGGTTTCTGATGAGAAGTTGACAATCTCCTTGGGACTCTCTTGTATGTAACATGTTGCTATTAACTTGCAGCTTTCTTAACTCTCTCCTTGTGCTTTGCCTTTGAGAGTAGAATCAGTGTATGACTGGGTACATTTTTCTTCATATTTATCCTGTTTGGTGTTCTCTGAGCTTCTTGGATGTGCATTTACATCTTTTGCTAAGTTTGGGAAGTTCTCTGTCATTATTTCTTTAACTATTCCTTCTGTCCCTTGCTTTTTTTCTTCTCTTTCTGAGACTTTCATAATGCATATATTGATGCACTTATATGTGTCCTATAGCTGCCTTAGATTATTTTCACTTTTAATATTTCCATTGGGAGGGAGCCAGAAAAACAAACATTCTGACTTCTTTAGACTCCCTCCACTTTTCTGACAGGGCTCTCCAAAAGCTGAATTTACCTAAAGGCTAAGAGAGTCCATGTTGACACCTTTAAAGTTTAGCTACTGAGCTGGATGGTTAAGAGTATTTTTGGAGAGGCAAATAGGAAAATCCAGGAAACCAGTAAATCATTGTGTGGTGTTATTCAATATTCCTCCTCACAAAGGGTATTAGCATATGCCATTTCTTCTGATTGAATAATGCTTCTCCCCTTTTAGCCTTGCTACTTCCTATTTATTCTTCAGATATTAACTTTGAAAAAAATTACCTCTCAATTAACTAACAGCTTCCCACAACTCTTCATTAGTCAGGATATGTCAGGTTATGCTGTAATAATAAGTAACATAAAAATACCAATGGCTTAATAAATGCTATTTCTCACGAAGAAGACCAGCTTCGTGGGCTTGTGACGTATATAGTCACACAAGGTCCATGAGCAGAAGAAACCTGCTCTTCCTTTAATGCACTACTCCAACCATCTTGATATCCTTGGTAAATTTTGAATAACTGGCCCACCATTTCCTTTTTGCACTAGGTCTCTCATATTATTTAACTTAATCTGCTCACTGATGTCCCATGTTCATCACAGGTGTCTGTTACCTCTACTCACTGAGGAACTCAGGATGATGAATTCTCCAGAATCTATTAGTGACATCCTCATGAATCCGTGCCTCCAACATAGCTTTGGCAGGAGAAGAATCCTTCTGGAGTCAGGTATATCTACTTTTCTATATTTAGTCTTGGAAGTGTCAAACATCATATCTTAGTGGCTAAAAATTGTCACATGGCCTAGCTTAACCATAAGGCAGCTAGTGAATTGGAGAGACAGCCAGAATATTTAATAAGGACCACCATCGCTGCCACAATCTGCATGATTATCTCTCAATTTTAAACTTCCATAACATTATATTACTTTCATTCTTGGTTCTTTTAAAGCTGTTTACCAGTATATAAATTGCATAAGAGGAAGGATAAGATTCCTTTATTCTCTTGAGCACACAGGCCTGGACCAGGTGCTTAGTATCAGAAAACATATACATCAGAATTAATGAATGAACTAGAAAGCCCTGCAAAGGCTTTATCTAGTAGTTATCAATCTTGGTGGACTCAAGACCCTTTATACATGTCACACATGTTATTTACTGGTCACATGTGGCTGTTTTAATTTACAGTAATTAAAATAGATAATTTACTTCTTCAATCATACAAACTCCATTTCCAGTGGTTACAGTATCTCATGTGGCTAGCAGCTATCATATTGGACAGTATATATCTAGAATATTTCTATCTTTGCAAAAAATTCTATTGGATAGCACTGCATTGCACTCAAGAATTTGGAGGGGTCCAAATAATTTTTGCTTATGTGGGTGTAGCAATAAATATTTATTGTATTAGAAATTTTAACTAAGAATTTACAAATATATTTATTAATGTATTTAAAAATAATGTTTAAACAGAAATCACATTTTAAAAAACATATTTTGCAAAGCAAAAATACTTAGGTAGAATAAGTTACATTGCTATATATTTTTCATAAATCTCTTAAATGTCTGACTTAATAGAAGATTGATAGATTTTCATATCTGCTGTTGCTTTCAATCTGTTGCTTTCGTTAATGTATATCCTGCCTTATATAGAAATGTAGTTGGAAATGGGAGGAGTGTTTTTAATAGTCTTTTTAGATAACGGTATGTTACTTGAATGTACATTGATACTATGCCAAAATTTGAAAGGTGGAATTTTCTGAAAAATAAATTATAATGTAGACTCATTTACATTAAAGTCGTTTAGCCAAGAATGCATTTTGGATAGATTCTTTGCCACTGCAAGTTTTTTTTAATGTCATGCCCTGGTCATTTGGAAAATATTGGTTCAGTGAGTCATGCAGATCTTTCAGTTATTGACATATTTTATTATCTAATGTCAAGCAATCATGTGTGTCAATATCATCAACACTAGTATCAGAAAACTTTTTATGTCTTTGAGATGCCAAGCCATGGTGGCACATAAAAATGTTATACAAATTCTCATTTTTGCTTGAAAGCTCATACTTTATCATTAGCAATACTCACATGTGTTTTGTTGAACAGTCTTACTTCTTTCATTTTTGAGGAAAAAAAAATAGCCAAGTACTGTGGTTGGCTGAATTATGTATCCTGGAAAAACATACTCTTAATTTTATTGCATTCCAGTGAGTGGTAATGCACTATAAATGGGCCATTTTGAACGTGTTATTTTTAGTTAAGATGTGGTCAACAGAATCAGGATGGATCTTAATCTTATTAATGGAGGCCTTATAGAAAAGGTGCCAAAAAAAGTCTTAGGTAGGAGCCAGAAGGTAGAAGGCAATGGAACCCAGAAGAGAAAGAAGAATCCATTACCATGTGCATTGCTATGTGACAGAAAGGCCAAGAATTCTAGATCTGTGGCAGCCAGCCCCAGAATACCACAGTCTTCAGGAAGAAAGCATTGCCTTGCTTTGCCTTGATTTTGGGCTTGGGACCTCAAAACCATGAGCGAATAAATGCCTATTGTTTATGCTAATCTGTAGGGGGCCACCTGCTGTGAGACCTATTTACAACCTTCCACAACATGGCGGATCTCACAACATGGCGGAGTTCACAAATCTGCCCTGTCATTTCCTTATTCTTCTCCTCCCTGCTTCTTTGTTCTCCCCCTCCCGCCTCTACTCAGGTGACCACAGCAATACGCATGCGCAAGGCGCAAAACTCCGCAGACCCGGTGTAAACTGTCGGCCAATCCCCTCCTTGGACGTCTGCCACCCACAAGACCAGCCTATCACCTATGTACACGTTCCCTTCCCTCTCTATATATCCCCATGTTTTACCCCCAATAAATGAGACTTGATCAGAATCCTGTCTTGTCTCCATTCTTCTCTTGACTCCTGCCCCACCCTGCTTCTTCCCACAGATCCCTGGACTCACCCCCGCCAGACCGGAGCACTAATCCATATTGTGGTGTTTATAATCACATCTGGGAAACTAAGACAAATAGAGAAATATGAGTAATTATAGTTTGTCTGTTATTTGTTCTTTGGAGTGAAAGTGGTGAATTCAGCTCATAGTCCTTATGTTTTTCCTCAAGACACACATTCATATTTTGATGTGCAGAGGAGATGCTTATGGGTACTTCCCTCACATTTCATCATACAGAGTACTTGAAAGATATGAACACAAAGGTCAATATATACTGCTCCAGGAAACATTCTTAATTTTTAGTGATGAGTGTTTGATGGTAAAGAAAACAATGACTATTAAAATGGTTTGGTGCCTCTTGAAAGACTGGTTCATCTTTTCCTCATCTATGAATACATTTGACCTTTTCCCAAACCTTGTTGGAAAGCTTAAGTAACCTGTGGCTAAACAGAAAATTAAGCTGGTTTCAAAATAACATTGTATAGTGAAATCTAATTCAGTAGTTCTGTCATTGGATTTTGGGACCATATTCTTACCAGTTCCACATATTAAAGAAGAGGGTCTACGTAACATAACTGTACTTTTAGAGTATCTTGCGTGATGTTATCCGCTTAAACTCTGGTGAACCTAAAAATATTTTAAATGAATAAAACTTCTTCAGGAATTCTGCTGTTTGGTTGCCTGGATATACTTGCCTCTGTGTTTTTCTGGGAACTCACTGTAACATGTGTGGTATTGGAATACTAAATCTCTGCACATTCATTCATTTTATGACAGGAGTTAAAACATTTTTCTTGCTAAAAAAATCTTATGATGACTTTTGTGATACATGTAGGTGAGTTCATTTATAAGGAGTTATTAATTGAGTTGATAAAAATTATTAACTTCTGGCTTTTCTGTGGCGATATGAAGTGAATATATGTATACCTTAACAGGTCTTACCACCTTTATTTTCCTGGTAATTGAATTTGACAGAATCAGTTATTTTTGCCTTGTTTTGTTCATCTGAATGTAGAAATGTTTAAATCTCTTTTCAACTAGTACAGACAACCTCACATTATATTCCCTAGTAAAATGGACTTTCTCAGAATACGTGGGCTGCATACTTGGTATACTTTAAATGACAATGTTTAATTTTTAAAATTTATTTAAGAGGATTAAAGTCCTAATGTGTGTGTGTGTGTTTTTTAAGTGCCTGATGATTCACATAAATCTGAAAAGATTCCAAGATGTATATTTCCACTGGAACTTTTCAGAATCTACATAAGGCACATTTTCTTGAAAAACACCATTGATTAGTTTCCCTTGTTTGTTCAAATCTCTAAAAGAAAAAAAAAATCATTTTAGACATACATTTAAAACTCTATGCTACCATTCTCTTGAACAAATTTGATCAGAAGGAGTGGGTAAGATTTGGTGAAAACTATTCCACAACTATTTACATTTATTTTGTTTCCAACTCATAAAGGACATAGAAAATATTTACAATATTATTTTTTATGTGCCTTTCAGTAAAAATAGTAACTATTTGGTATAAAAAATCCATATGCTTATTCACTTAACAAATATTTATCTGGTGTCTACTTTGGGCTAGGTATCATTCTATGTGTGGGGATATAGAGATGAATAAGACAGAAAAAAGCTTACTTCATGGTGCTTACATTCTAGTAGAATGGGAGAATAAACAGACAAGGGGAAATTTCTATAAGGAAATCTAATGTAAACTTAAGTGCTGCAAAGAAAAAAATTTGCTGGGGATGGAAATACATCAATTAACAATTATGAGACCAATATACATATAAACTAGAATTGAACAATTAAGTAAATGAATGACGGAAGGTAGAAGCCAGGTTTCTTACTGTTGGAGTGGTAGGCTATAGATAATCAGGGAGAGGAGGCTAGAATGATTCATGGAGTAATGAATAAGAGTGGAGACATCACTATCTATTCATGTTTAGCTTAATATAGACAAAGGCGTTTACCTAGAGAAATATTGAGAGATGTATGATATTCATGGGTTAATAAATCACATGTATTTCTGTCTCTGTCAGCTGAGACCACCTTGATGCAACAACATTAGAGTAACAACAAACACACCTAGTGCCCTGATCCTGGTTTCTAATACCAATAAAAGGAACCAGAGCATCCAGGACAAATGATTTATTTAAGGACTGGAGCAGGGAATATACAGGATGATAGAACATTTTTAGTGCCAGAGGGTAAGAAAGTGAGAAAAAACAAATGAACAAACTAAAAGAACCCATCCACAATGAAATGATGGAAGTATGTCACAGGAATACAGGAGTCAACTGAAGGCGTTCCCAATGGCCAAAGCTGGAACAATTTGCACAACAAAAATAAAGGAGTACTGAATTATAACCCAAAGTATAAAATTATGAATCCATAGTGCTATAAACAAATGGAGGTGAGTAGACAAGCTTCTCTTGTGGAAGAACTCCAAATAATTTATGTAGATACTCTGTTCTCAAGGTGGAGGAGCATAACTTCCCATTCCTTAAGGGTGGTCTGTGCATCTTCCTTCCGAAGAATACAATATTGAAAGGGGGAGGGAGGGTTAGTGACTTTTTGGGAGAAACCCGACATACTCTATTTCAGTCAGGTGATCATGGTTCTGTCACAAAATAGTAATGTCATGTGAATAGTTTGCACCCATGATATAGTAAGAAAAGAATGAGATTTATTTCTGTGCACTTCCTCCCCCATACATCATAACCCTAGTCTAATCATGAGTTAATCTTCAGACAAATCCCAACTCAGGAGCAGTCAATAAAATATCTAACCAATATTCCTCAAAACTGTCAAGCTTATCAAACCAGAAAAGTTTGAGAAACTTTCACAGCCAAGAGGAACCTAAAGAGACATGACTTATAAATGTGATCTGGCATCCTGGATGGGAACCTGAAAGAGAAAACATTAAGCAAAAACTAAGGGTATCTGAATAAAGTCTGGAATTTAGTTAATGATAATTGGTTCATTAATTGCGAAAAATTATCACACTAATATAAAATGCTAATAATAGGGAAAATGGGGTTTGGATATATGAGAATTCCCTCTACAATTTTCACAGGTTTGTGGCACTCTAAAATTATTCTACAATAAAAGTTTATTTAAAAAATAAAAAAAAAAGAGAGAAAAAGGCAAGATAAATTCGGTAATTAATGTTGCTACAGGGCCTGTGCCCAATCATAATGCTAAACTGAGAGTAGACAAGGATGGTCTCAAAACAGGGCAATTTTTTTCTTAAATTCTATTAAATAGGGCAAAATAGACCCTGGTGGTTGCCCACCTCCTTTCTTGGCAATAAGGCAGTGATTGTTTTTTTTCAGGTGGCAATACGTTTAGTTCTGAAAGATGAATTAAGATACTTGAGGGCAGTTCTATTCCTATGATTGTCTTATCAGCTGGGTATATTTTTCAGTTCTTGCCAATGAGAAACAAGAGGAATTCTGCTGGAGAGAATGTTATAATTTGTAGCAATGTATTAATTTTAATTGTAATTCATGCCTTCCCTTTTCCTACCCTGAAATTGTTAGAATGAAGCTATTGTGCTTGTGTCATAAGAAAAAAAATTAATAACATGCTGAGGATAGCAAAGAAGCAAGATGAGAAATTTGTGTCCTTTTTGACATCTTTCATTCATTGCAAGCGCCCAGGAATTATTTACCTGCTGACAGCTTGTTAAATTATACTACATCTGTGTTTTTAAGCCACTGCCTTTGGGGCATATTCTGTTAACTTGCATCCAAAAGTGTTAACTGATATGCAGAGAATATTCTAATTACATATTCTTATGAAAATTATCTTTTTTTCTTTGAATTTCCTCCATTCTTTTTAATACAAACCTTAATAACTCAGATCAGTAATTAGGAAAAAAATCATCTTCTATTGTAGTAAACAAGAAAACCAGGTAACTGAGATGTTAATAAGAGTGAAACCTGTTAATAAGAGTGTAACTACCACTGAGAAGCTGTTGTATTAAACAAAACCAATGTGTGTGCTGTACACATAAAAGTCACAACACATACAGTTTGTGACTGTAAATGAAGAATCTTAAATTCACTCCTTCAGTTAGTCAGTTGCTTGTTTTCATTGAGGGTAGGTTAGGCAACTTTTGGTGGGCTCAGCAGAATAAAATGTATGTGCCACAGCATAAACTGAGTGTCTTTTACAGATAATCTCTTCTGTAGGGACACTTGTAGGAACCAATTTTAGCTTAAGGACAATTTCTTCTACATAATGTCCTACTCAAGCATTTGCTAAATGCTTTAGATAGTCCAAGGATCTTTTCATAGAAAAATATTGACTTTATTTGCTCTCTGAATATATGTTGCTTAAGTGGATTGATCTCTCTGAGTAAAAAAATAATTTGGCCAATTGCCCGAGGTTTATACCACCAATAAAATTGCCTTGGCTAAGGTAATATTTACTGTGACTTCAATCCTCAGCTTTTACAAAGGGTTTATATTTAAAAAATGATATTTAAAAAATAGTCCTGACTTTTGCAAAGTTGTGGCTGAAGACGATGTTTCCATCTAACCCAGCATTTATACACAGAATCTCCTGGTAAATTTTCCCTTGCTTGCGATTTTGGCAGAATAAATATGTTTCTCTCTTCAGAAGCATATCTTATTTACTTGGGCAGAAAGAAGTAAAGTGAATTGTTATGTTTTCTCCTTGTAGGTGGGTTTAAGCCCCAAACTCATTGCTCAGTAATCAGTTTCCAGTTTCTTCTAAAGACATTTTTGTTACCCTTTATTCTGTTTCCACTGCTGATTAGCTTATTTTGCAATATGTTTATATTTTAAGCTCTCAGATAAGGTAGTCAGTCAAATGGAATGGATGTTTTTACAAGAAAAGTCACAATGCCATTCAACTTAATATGTTAAAATAATTCAGAGGGTGACAATATATTCAAATAAATCCAACATTTAGGCAATCCCTCAATTCAGTGTTGTGTCGGAAGCTGGCATTTGCAAAAGCAGTGTAAAACATGGTGCTTTAGAGTCACACACTTCCAATAAACCACAATCTTTATTTAGAAATCCTCTTTCAAACCTCAAATAGTTGTGAAAGTAAATATAGATGTATTTGAAGGAAATTAAAATCTTTCTAATGACACTAACTTTAAACATGGAAAACTTGAAACCCTTGATGACAAGCTAAAATTAGAGAAAGGTATCAAATAAACTGAACATGTATAATGTATACCTGGGGAGATAATCTAGTAAACCCACTTTCATGTCTGCACTGAATATTGCTCCTAAATCCAATAGAAAGTTTATTTTGTCAGAAAACAGCTTTATGTGCAGTTTATATGTGTATGTGTGTGCGACTATGGGTATGTGTGGATCTTGCAAAAGTAATATTTTTGTGCATTTTAAAATGCAGAGGTGTTTTGGAAGATACATTTGCAGGAAATACATGATTTTTGCCATTTCATAATGTCCATATTTAGGCTTACGCTCTAATTATTTTTCATGTCTCTAAGCTTTTCTGTTGTTGATCTTTAATAAGAGATAATCAACAACTCATTTAGGTTTTGGGGTAAGGCAGGATGTGAGGAAGGGAAAATGGGAAGATCAAGTTTGGCTCTCAGTTCCATTTTTCCCAAGAAGTCTCATTGCTTATCATTATCACTGTTTTCCTTCATCTATTCTTTCCAGGAAATACCTTTATCTGTTTGTGTTCTCTTTCTCCTCAGGCAGATTTTTGTTGCAAGATTTATCATCATTGTGTATTGTTCTTAATTTTCCCTAATGACGTTCCTACTTGAGCTGGGGTGGAGAGAGTCTGGTTTGGCTCTGCTGCACTCAGTTGCACGTGTGGAAAGTCATTCTGGCCCGTTTGAGATGGTGTCGTCATAATTAGTCGCATTCTGCTTTTGTCTGGTATTTTCTGCTGTTTCCCTGCAAACTGCATACTTTCTAAACAGGGACTGTATAGTACTCTATTATAATTATGATACTTACTTAGTGTGGATTTAGGCTTATGTAATACTATTTCAAATCTTACTGCATGCCTGGCAAGTTTGGATACATACAATTTGAAGGTAAAATGGACTTTCACCATTTAGAAAAAAACACAGATGTTCTTTCTGAGGATAGAGGTGTATTTCATACCTCTCCAGAATAGAAAATGAAGCTTGCTAAGTGGGTTTACTAAACTCTTCATTTGTACTCCTTTACATCTTTACCGGGTCTAGGTCTTCTTAGCCTACCTCTTTCTATACCATTCACTCTTTCTACTTTATATCTCTGTTCCATTTATGTTTTCTAAACATTTTGTACTATTGACTATTCCATTTACCATTTGCTATACCATGCTGTCTCATGACTTAGTGCTCTTGCATAGGGAAACCCTCATTTAAACCTTTTGTCTGGGAGGAATGAAGATCTGAGGGGTTAGTCTGGGAGCATGCTTGATCCCTGTAGTCTTTGTTAGGTGTCGCTTTTCCACATGACACTGCAATACTCTGCCTGTATTTATCATATCTTGGATTCCACCAAATTGGAAATGTTGATTCATTAGACAGCAGTTGGTTGCAGATCAGTGACTGCATCTTGTTTACTATTTCTCCTTCCCACTCAAGGCCAGGTTCAATCCATTTTATGACTCAAGTCTCACCTGACCTTGTTAACTGCCAATGCTCCTCCCATCTGAGACTTTCCAACTTTCCTTTCTGCAACATTCACAGTCCTATATGATTTGTTTTACCTTCTACTCTAATACCATATTCACTCCATTCCCTACGTCACCTCAACTAAATTATAATAAGATCATGTTATATATTATTGCCTGTCCCCACTATATTGTGCCAGCATCATACTGTATATTTAGTATTTGGTCGTTCATTTTAAAACAGCATTTGATCATTCAAACAACAAAATAGCATTTCTTCTGTGTATGTGTCTGTGTGTGTGTGTACATGAGTGTATTTGTCTAGCTGAAATAGAGATTTTTCAGAGGCGAATTCAATCTGAAATGTGTCTTGATACCAATTGTCTTTAATAGGTGTCTCATTTCCATATCCTGCTGTCCTGATTGTAACACTCTGAGAATATTTGTCATATTTTTGGATATATATATATATATATACACACACACACATATACATAAATATTTATATAAAACTTAGAAAGAAATAATGGCATAGAGATACAGTATAGTATAGGAAGAGTGAATGGAATACATATACATATAAAGGATGTATATGCATATATATATATACACACACAAATATGCACATATGTATATGTTTCCTAATACATTTAGTAGCTACCTAATACATTTTAAGTATTTTTATTATTTTTATTGGAATTATTGGACAATATCCAAACTATCTTTCCACTTCAGCTTCAATTTTTTATCGTACTTGTGCTATTCAAACGATTTTAGTACAATTAGATAAATAGGACATTAACACACACATTTCTTTAAATTTATACTTTGTTGTCATATGTATATGGGTGGTTGCATTATACATTGTAAGTATACTAATAGCATACTTAAAGTGCCAGGGAAATGTGAAGAAAAAATGAGCATAATCAACATGAATGAAAACAGGGATTTAATCCTTGGCAGATAGTTACTTGCACAAGAACTGCTTATACATTATTGAAAATGTATGAATCCCTTTTCTTAAGTTGAATGCTCATACTCATGTATCTTCTTTTCAGGCTGCTTCTGTCTGCATATTTCATGTTTTTTATTGGAACAATCATTACTCACAGGCAACTGCTCTCAAATCACATATATTGGGGCATTTTAATTTATTGATGACATAAATCTATCATCATTCAAAATTAATCAAGCAAATTTAAATTCTTACTTCCTCTATTTTACTTTTATTTCCCTTATAATATTTTCGTCTTTTACATAGTAATTGAAAGTTTGTGCAATCTTCCATTTTCTCTTCTCTACTTCTGTATTTAGCCATGTCTAAGTATACTGATTTTCACCATTATTAATTAGCTACATTTCAAATTCCACTGCAACTTACTTCTGTATTATCTGAGAAATTATACGCTTTCTCTCGCACAATTTTGTGTTATTACCTAGTACTATTTTTAGCAAAGCTCTACTTTAAATAGAAAATAGTAATAAGGCAATGGTCTTAAAAAATGAACAAACTCTTTTTGTGAGAGTTGGGAGCCGGTTCTGGGGAGCAACAATGTGTAGGTTTTCATGATTTAGTTTTATTTTTTTTTTAAGATTTATTTTTTATTTATTTCTCTTCCCTTCCTCCTCCCCCTTCCAGTTGTCTGCTCTCTGTGCCCATTTGCTTTGTGATCTGTATCCGCTTGCATTCTTGTCAGCGGTACCTGGAATCTGTGTTTCTTTTTGCTGCATCATCTTGCTGTGTCAGCTCTCCGTGTGTGCTGCGCCATTCCTGGGCAGGCTGCACTTTCTTTCGCGCTGGGCAGCTCTCCTTACGGGGCGCACTCCTTGCGCGTGGGGCTCCCTACGCAGGGGACTCCTGCGTGGCAGGGCACTCCTTGCGCGCATCAGCACTTCACATGGGCCAGCTCATCACACGGGTCAGGAGGCCCGGGGTTTAAACCTTGGACCTTTCATGTGGTAGGTGGATGCCCTATCCCTTGGGCCAAATTTAGAGAGTTTTGGCAAACAAAAGGTAGAGAACATGATGGAGTCATACTTGCTGCTTAAGTGCCAAGCACTGATCTCAATTACGTACTTGAAACCATGTAAAAAATGGGGAATATATGTGCAATTTCTCACTGCATTTTTTCTTCCCATCTTTTCAGTAGAATAGTTTGGATAGTTACTGCTTTTCCATAATGTAATTTTGACTTTTAAAAACGCCAATGAGACATGGTGTGCAACACCTTTGGGGCCACTAATGCATAGCCTGGAGGTTGAACGAGGCCTGACGATTTCCAGGGGAATCTTTCTGAAAGTGGGTTTCTTACAGAGTATTAGTCCCAAAAGATGCCCCAGGACAGAGTTTCATATCATATAAGACTTGAAAAGATTTGAATATAAATCATGTAGTAAAGAAACCTCTTTACATATTCAGCCAACCGAGTTTCTACTCTTTTCTTTCTTCTTCTTTTAATGCCTGTTAAAATTCCATAGATTATTTTGAGAAAGACTAGAATATAGTTAAGGTGATGGGGGTGGGTGGGATGTAAATGAAGTTAATGCAGGCTTTATTGCTTGAGAATGCAATTGCTTGAGAATTTGGAAACTTAGCTGATTGGATCTTTCTGCAATAGTTTAAGACATTCATCAAAAAGATACTGTCCTAGGTAGAGAACAGAAGAAGGAAACAGGACAGGAAACATTAATCTATAAAGAAAAAAGTTATTGCTTTTTCAGCCATTCAGACTATTTAGCCCCTAGCCTAGTGTCACAAAACTAGCTTGCGAAGGGAATAAACAAACAAACAAAAAAGGATTTGACAGTCAGAAAGAAATTATTCAGAAATGGGGTCTAGAAAAAGAAGCTTAGAAGTTATCTCGATCAAGGCATTTTCTAAGGAAAAAAGGGTGCTATGGTCAAAAAGATATTTATTGTGACCTGCAAATTCCCTATCATGGACATTGACCTGAGGCTGAAGTCATTGTTTAGAATCATAAAATTACCTTCCCGTGATTATCAAAGTATCTGGTTTTATTGTGTATTTTCCTTGTAAATTTGACAGCTACAAGAGGAAAATAGGTTGACTTTAAAATGCAAAGTCAAGTCTCCTTGATATTTCTTTATAAACTAAACACACAGCCATTCAATTGTCTTGGCACATATCCCTGGAAACCTTGATAGCTTTGTAACACTCTTGTAGGGCAAATTCCTTCCCTGGACTTAGGAGCCCGAAGGTCAAGAGGATGACTGCTCTAAATTAATTAAGGTAAAAGAGCCCTTGAAACCTTCTGGAGATAGCATGTCCTTGTGCTCTTCTCCTAGCTAGACTTTTTAGTTGCTTTTTCTTTTGAATTCTTATTACTTGTTTTTCTGTTACTGCAGATTTTTCCACATCTCTGCTATGAAATGAAATTTAGCATGAACTCTAGTGATCTCTTCAGAAAAAATAAAATACATATTTAGGACATTAAATATTATTTTTCATTTAAATGCTTTCTTGCAACATTGATACATCTTTCCCTACCTAATGTTTAATATTCAAGATAGCATAATACATTATTTTAATAAACCCTTTGATAACTACACTTTTGCTATTTGTAGGTGTTTTTTATAATACACACAAGTTATATAAAGCATTGATTGCTTTGTAATTTCTAAACTGTTAATCATATTGGCAACTGATATATTTTGTCTTTATCACATATATTGTGCTGTTTTTATATTATCTTAATGCAATAAGTATAATTACTCTAGTAATATTTTAATTCTCATATTATTAATCTAGATGAAATGGAACTCTGAAATGTATTGCCCATTTTAAAAATATTTTTAAGCTAACATTTTAGTATCACACAATTTTCTTTCTTTCTTTTCACTATTACTGATTATATTTTTAAAGAACACATAAACTACCCTTTTTTTGAGTGATACAATCTTATAATTGTACCTGAAAATGAAAAGAATGAAGTATTTATGAAGTATAAAAAAATAGGATATTTTCAGTTTCTGAGATAATTTTTCATCATAAAAATCTTAGAAGAAATTTATAATTAGCTGTTTTAAAAGTTAATATCCACTTTCTTCTAATTCTCGTACTTATTTATACTTTAAAAATAATTTATTAAGTCATTTTCTAGATATGTTTGCATTATATCTAATTAAAGTTCTTTCTGATGTAGGGAAGACAACATTTCTGGAAAGTAGTGCTACTAGAGGGCTACCTATAATTCCAAAAGCTTGTTATATTTTTTATCACTATCTTTTAGTCATTACTACAAGCTAACACCAATTTCTATTCATCACTGTTTAACCCATACTGATTGAGATAATGAGATTATGTATTTGGTCACAAAATATTGATGTAAAGTTTTCAAAGTGACAGAATATTGTTTTTTCTAAAAGCAAGCTGTTTTACATAAATGGCTTTTTTACAAATTTGAAATGTGAATATATTTTATTTTGTCCCAGTGAGTACACAATACACAGTTCTTTGACAATACTATTAACCAATTTTATGCCAATTTCTTTGCTGCTCTAACAACATCAAATGAAACACATTAAGATTTTGGATGCTGTTTGGTGACAAACAAACTACAGTAAGAAAAAAAATCATTCTATAAACAAAGTATAAAAGGCTAACTACTGCCACAAAATCCCTTATCTTGCAACACTTTGAAGTCACAATAAATGATTTTGATTAATGTGAAATTAAAGAAATTAGTAAATTAAACTTCATTTTAAAAGGTATGGTGATTCATTTGAAGTACACATTATAGAGAAGCAATGGGAAAGACATGTTGCTTTATATCAATTCCTTGCCATGAAATTCTATACATACAATATACTGAAACAGATGAACAAATTAATGATGTCATGGTTCTGCATATATTTAATACTGATGCACAATTACTTTCCAGTGAAGAAGAAAAACCACAAATTAGGGCTCATTGGAATGCCTATTATTATATTGTCAATGGACAATTATATAAATTTATTTCTAATAGAAATTGGGAGGTGTTGCACTAAAGCACATAAAAACTTTCAACACAAATTCCCTTGAAAATGTATTTAGATACCCAGAGTGTTAAACTATGATGTAGAGCACCTTAAATCTGTTTGCTGTGCAGAACAAGTAAACTTGCAATGTTTTTACTCCCCATTAGTTGTATGACACCTGAAGTGTTGGTCTTGGTTTTCCACATTCTCCCTTGAACTCAATTCAAACCCTGTGACAAGATCAATTGTTTTCATATCCCCACACTATCCCACATTACTTTAAAAATGGTTTGGGTTGAGTCAATAGTAAAATTAAAAAATGATTTTCATGAATTATAACAAACGTACCACACTAATTTTAGGTGTTAATAATAGGGTGGTATATGGAAAAAATACACCCTAATGTAAACCATAGGCTATAGTTAATAGTACAATTTTAGTATTCTTTCATCAGTTGCAAAGGTATCACACTATTGCAAAGTGTTAACAACAGGGAGATATATGGGAACACTGTATTTTTTCCATGATTCTTCTGCAAGCCTACAACCTCTATAATTTTAAAAACTTAAAAATGCTATGGAAAAGATTTGAAGGAGAGGTAGGATAATTTTGCTAGAACTTGGTAGGATACCTTTAACCTGAACTTGGGTACTGATATGGCTAATTCCTTAACGGGGAATTTCCACATTTCGAACAGAACTGTGCTTATGCAGACATGACTGCACAACAGTATTATCTAGAAGTGCAAGGTAAGATTGCATTCTTTCCCACCCAGATTTCCTTCTGGCAATTTATTCAGAAGAGTGAGCTGCGTGAATTTGCAGTCACATTATTTAATCAGCTACACAATGAAAAATCATAGTGGCTTGCAGATGTGTTCATATTCTTCTTTTGACATTCTGATATACTGATTAGAAACTTTTTACACATAGCAAGTTGACTAAGGCTTTGATTTTTGATAGAGTTCCTGAATTCATTTGGTTAGCCATAGCATCTTGCACTGAATCTATGTGAGACTATTTTGGGTGCCAGATTTGACTGGCCAGTTTATCTAGAGGCTAGATTTAATAGGGAATATGGACTATTCTAAAAGTACATTTCAAGTAACTATAATGCACCGATATGAGCTAATCACAACAGTTAACTTTTATGTACTGAAGACAGTCAGGAATGTAATGAAGGATGCTTTGTCCTACATTAACCCACAAGTCACCTGCATATGCATACTCTGGCTTATTAATTACCTACACCTTCTACTTACCAAGGGTCAAAGGCTATATGTATAATGAAGTGAAGTTTTACCCTAAACTGAGCTGTATAAAGAGGAAACACAAATTAACAAAATTTCTAAGGAATTTGTTCTGTTTAAAACAGGTATATAACAGGGAATTGCATAAATAAAAATTTAAATTCCTCACATCCTTGTGAATAAGTATGTATTCATTCTTTGCAAAAACTTTTCTCCTTCCCAGGTCTCTTGGTATTAGAGAAACCAAACTTCATTAAAATTCAGGCACTGATGGTAGGAAGTTGGCGCAGGGTGGAGTAAGCATGACTCAGACTTCTTTTGCTCTTCACTGAAAAAGTGAACTACATGATGCCAAGAAGGGGTTGGGGCCTAGAAAAAATATTACATTATTTTATGCATACCTGTGCAAATGAAGTCTTAGAAAATAAAGAAGATGGAAAAACACTTAATCATGTCATACCTTTGCTTTAACAACTTGACATACAATTGGTGAGTGAGGCAATAATGCACAGGGTGTGAATTGCCAACCAAAGGGGTCCTCCATCATTTAGAAATTATGTTAATCACTACACTGGATAGTTTTCAAAGCACCAACTAAAGAACGCATAACAGGAAAGCTATGAGAACGTATGGACAGTTCGATTTTTAAACTCTGTAGGTAGTAGCATATGGGGAAATGTCACAGTTGGGAATTTCAGTAAGAGTCTCTACTTACCTAACTATACATGTACAGTAGCTAACATAGGCTTCAGAATCATAAATATTTTTTGACCATACATAACTGATGTTCAGGAACTTCTTGTTCTCAAAGTTGTGAAAACAAATGAGGCAGGACACTGTTATTAATGTCCACTTAAAAGGTTTTGTTTTATTTAAAAAGTGTATAAACATGCATTTTTTCCTTTTTAATTTTTTTCTTTTTAATTTCATTCAAAAGGGGTAAAAGATATTTTTGTTGTAAGCCAATTTCGGCGAAAGTACCATAAGATATTTATTCCAATAAATCTACTTACTGTGAACGGAACATACTCTGAGCACTGCTTTTTAAGCACTAACAATTTGGCTATACATTTAGTGGCATAAACTTCACTTTCAATAAAACACAAAATTGTATTTAGACTGCATTATTTTTTAAAAAGTCATGAATTTCAGTGATGCCTCTCTATCCTCTAGTGTGTACTGTACATGTATTAGAAAGATGAAACATGATATTGCAATAGAGTTCATATTTGGAAGCAGCCTGAGTATGTCCTAAGAACAAATTGCCTCTTTAACTATTTGCTAGACATTCTAGAGTTCATTTTATTTGTTTCCTTGGGGTACGTCATATTTTATTTTGATTTAATAATTTGGAGAGTTTAAATATGGTAATTCAGAAAATGTTTTTTTTTAAAAAACTAATATAAACACAGCTCTTGCAAAACACCTCAATTTCTTTTGCTCACTGTAATTCTCAGATGGCTCAATTACAATGACAATGCTGGTCTAAATATAACTTTAGTTTTCCATTTCTTCTTTTTTTAGCAAGTTTAGTACATCTTTGCTACTTGTATATTTTAATACGTATTAAGCCTTAAGACTTAAACTTCCTTCTTTTGACCCTCATCTTTTTTCCAATAATAAAAGCCACCTTTCTCCTTTTTTTATAGGCTTAGTCCCTGATGTTCAAAGAAGACTTCACTAACACCACTGTTCCTTCGTATCTCCTATTTCTACACCCCAACTGAAAGCCATTCAACATTATTGGTTACATCCAACATGATCCAACCTAGCTTACAGTACAGAAACTCCCTTCACATTCAGTCTTTTTCTTCATGTCATGAGGAGTAGAGATTTGTGCTTATCACCAAATAAAATTGCAGTGCAAAATTTAAACATAAAAGTTACACAATTGAAAGATAATATATGGCACCACAGCCTATTAATTCACATATAGTACAACAGACCAATAAGAACAGACAATAATATGAACAGAGCTAAAAAGAGTGAGCTTGCATAGCAATGCACAAAGAAATTATATACACAGGAAAATCCTTTGCTTCCTGGAGGGCCGTTTTTGTTTTCTTTCTTTTTTATATACTCCTGACAAGAAAGAGTTAAGGTGGGTGGTGTACTTAAGAGAAGAACACAAGTAAAATATCTGTGGGATATGTGTGGCTGTGTGTCTTTACATTGCATTTACAGTTCTTTTTAATAGTACATAAATAAAGAAATTGTTCATTGCACTGTTTAGTGTCATCACTTCCATGAGTTCAGACCTGATGGTCCTTCAGAGCAGCTTTGCATGTTTCTTCTCAGTTACTCTATAAAGAGATTAAAAGAAATTCAGAAATAAGTTTGCATGTAAATTAAATGTTCTCCATTCTGACCATATGAGAAAAAGCAAGGCAACCAGATAATTAATAAAGATAAGGACACTGAATAGATTTTGAGTTTGCGATTTTAAGAATATACACTTGATTATAGATGGGAAGGGAAAGGAAAAAAAAAAACAGTTTAGAATTTGGAGATTTAAAGCCCAACAAGAACTATTTTTGTAACTTCTTAAGAGTATATAATTATTTCAAAATAAAAAGTTGAAGAAAAATCTGAGTAACCATAATTAAATTCAAAATTATAAACATAGCTTAATAATAGTTGGATTAGCAATAAACAGCAATAATGATAAAACATTAATTTTTAAAAAAGAGTTTTGAAATGATTATTTTCACCATTCCTTCTCTGATGGGATCCCCAGAACCAGTCTGTGGCATGCACATATTAGAAATGCTATTTTTAGATGAGGAAATAGAGACATTAGGAGAGTTGAGTTTTTCATAGAAAATAACCAGTAAGTAGTGAGAATATTAGAACCCAGGACTATTCTATCAGCAGTGTTTTTAAACTGAAATCAAAGAAGCAGTTGAAAATACCTAGCAAGTATGGTTCTAACACTGCATAGCAGAACTGGTAGCTTTCCTGAGGAAATTAATACAAGGAACTGAATGCATTTTGCTGTGACATTCCTATCTTTCTCTAGTAACTAATATTGCTATTTAGAAAATAGATTAGATGTCACGTAAGTGTTCCAAGATAAATGGCATTTCTAAGACATATTAATTGCAATCAAAATATCACAAATTAACTAATACTAAAGATCAACTCTTCAAGGTTGCCACCCTACCCAAATTAAAATCAATCAACCAACCAACCAACCAATCAATAAACAAATATGGACTAGAGTATTAAAAAATCCTTACAGAGATTCTTTAAAACTACTAAAGGGTCAATTCTTCATTTACCCAATTAAAAAGGCAAAGAAAACTATAAAGCATTTGATTTTTATTTTAAACATCTTAAGTATTAAGACTACTTGCCTATATTAATACAAATTCTATATAAGTAAAACTTGAAGTAGCAGAAATATCTACTTAATCGACTGCTGTAAAAAGCAATGGTTTAAGTTATGAATGAACTTGATCATAATCAGAATAGATATTCTTTCTCATAGTGGTTCAAGGTTTCTTTTATTCTAAAATGTAATTAGTTATTAGGACAATATTAGTAATCTAATATTCTTTCTGGATCACCACAGCCCTTTAAATATCCTAAAGCACTTACATAATTCACCTGTAAACTGTCCTTGACTATTTGAGCCCATATATCCTATGTCAAGAAGATCGCTGGCATTGCGCTGGTGGCCTCCTCTCAGTACCTCAGCTTTCCTAGGTCCGGTGGATCCTTTTGAGGAAGCCGTTCCTGAGGAGCTGTGACCGCCTGGAGATGGGAAACTGGGCTTGCTGTAGGGCACCAAGGCGTCCTCTGAAAGAGAAACACAAAGGGCTGAGTTGAAAAGCAACATGAGAGCCAAACACAAACTTAACTCTTAAATATTAAACTTAGAATGGGCTCTTTTACCATTTCACTCTTAAGTAAAATTACAAACATGAGTTTCAATGAGTCCCAGATATTAAAGGAATTTCCACGTATAAACAACATTTCCTGCAATGGGAACTGAAGCAAGATTAAATTAAAAGAGATCTGGGGATAAGTATACAATATTATATGATATTTACAAAATTTAAATTCCTTATAAAAGAGAAGCATATATAATGAATCATAGCTTGCTTGACAAAACCATATTGGAGAATAATTTCTAGAGTTCAATGAGGCTCCAATTTAATTTACCCATTAAGATTGAAGTAACATGACTCTTGCTTTAATTTATATTATAGCATCATTTTCTCAATCAATTTAGATAAAGTACTATAGTATTAGTTAGATAAATAAGTTTCTTGTATTTTGGTTATTTCTTGGACTAGAAAGGCATTATTTGAAACATTTTACTTAAAAAAAAAAAAGAAACCCATACATTTTAATAAATAATGGGTCTATATATTTTTATATACTGTCTCTCTATAAATAACTCATGACGTATATTACTTAATAATTACTAATTTGAAACGATTTTTTTTTCTCTGTGTGTTTTCTGTCTTTCCAGGCAAAGGGCTACAATTACTATAATTAGATGACAAAAAATTGCTGACTGAATTTACTGTTTGTCTCCTTAAATGGTCTGTTTGACAAGGATCCCACCATTTTCTCTCAGTCTGGATTATTCTGTAAACAATGGTATAAACTTCCTAACAGTTTCACTAAACCTAGATGTTAAAATTGCCTTTTGGCACCTGCACAAAACACTTTTTCCAAAACCTTGATCATCAAATTGTTGACAAACTATACTTATTGAAAATCCAAATGAATAAATGAATAAGGAAAGTTACTTTTTCAAAAGTTTTTTTTTTTTTTTTTTAACGTCAGTGAATTCTGACACGAGAAGAGAGGTTACAGAAAATGGATGCATTTCTGAAACAGGCTCACTATCCTCAACACCAAGAAAAAAGAAAAAGAAAAACAAAACAAAAACCAACCACAAACCATGAAATTTATTTTGTGACATATCCAGGCAGCTTGATTTATAAACAAAAAGATTTCCCACTGATGTGTTGACAAGAAAATAAATTTAATCAAGTAGGAGAAATATAGGCCCAGTTTAACCTTTCCTAACATGTAGAGTCTGGGTTCAGGCAAAGTTTATTTGCAGCTTTATTATTTCAATTAGTTCACCTATTTGACTGAAGTGAATTTTCCTTTCTAATGATGGGTTTTCTTCAGTCAAGATGAACACAACTGGTTGAAGGCAGAGATTAAACTAACAGTAAAATGGTATTTAGTGGTCTTAAAATTATTCAACATAAATATTAAAAGGCAAAAAATCAAGTTGTCTACTGAGCAGGGTACTTGAGTCTTGGAGGTCTTTTAGGCTTAAAGACCCTATGAAGAGATTAATTTGAGAAACAAATACCAATAAAATCTGCCTTACGGCATGTGCTGTGAAGCTCTGCTGAGGAATTCCAATTTCACTGAGTGATTCAAGTCAAATATATTTGAGAGGCCCTTAATGAACAGCCATTTCTAAAATACCTGGTAGAAAAAAACAATGGTAAAAGTCCACATTTTCTTGGGACTGTGCTGAACACACCTGATCCGACAACTTGTTTGTGTGAGGTTTTCCGTATATCTTCTTGTCGTTCTGTAGAGTTTATCCATTCCTGGGTTTGGCGCTGCCACTCTAGGGAGGTTCTAGCTGGACAATCCAGTGAGCTCCTTGAGTCTTCTATGTTGGAGGCCTGTTGTTTCTCCAGAGAGCTTCCTTTTCTCTCTGTAGAGTTTTCCAAGTTACCAGCATGTTGGCTCGAGCCTATTTGCTGCCTTAAACCCTGACCTGGTGGGGGATCTGGTGGTGGTGGAAGATCTAAAAATTTTGAATAATGTTTAGAATGGACTAAAATTTAATGAAAAATACAGGTTTTATTTCACGTTGTAGAAACCCTTGCCCTCATACAGGTATCACCCATGCAAAAGAAAGTTGTGGAAATTAAAGTCACCTATTGATATCCAAAATGCTATTATTGATCTCTTGGCTATATTTTGACCACAGTGTCTTTGAAATGAAATTGGCTGGTTTCATGCAACTCTTACATGTGGAAAGTATTTTCAGTTGCACATTGAAGCTAATGTTCAAGGAGTAAAGGGCAGTTTATGGTTTCTCCATATTTAATCCACTTCCCGCCCTTTTCCCCAATATAGAAATAGCATGACACAAAATAAGATCTTAGAAATTCTAGCAGCTGTGCTAATAAAAGGCTCTGGGAAGAACAAAAGGCCTCCTGCCAATCTCCATAGAAAATGTTGCCCTCGGGAAATTAAGAACTATATGCCGTATCATATGCAGCATATGACTGCCTTTACCCAAGTATGTGGCACATTTAGCAACAGTCAAAGGGTTAAGCTAACATTTATTAAATGCAATTAACATTCGCCTGACAACCAATTCTGGCTGTTCGTTTCATGAGTTAGCTAATGAGTTACAACTAATATATTATAATCTTCCAAAGTATTAATTTTAATAAGTAATAACCAGTGTTCAGAATACAGACTGAATATGCTTCAAGGTGCTAGAGAAGACAATGCATCATAGAAATGTGAGATGTAGCAGAATAGATAATTTTTCAGGAAAATGCTTTAAATATCATATCTGTAAAATATGAAAAGTTCCAGTATTTGGCTAATTTTTCAAGTTTCTTTTATTAGCTCTACAGATCATGATACTTTATGTTTTGAATGTCCTTAATTACAAAATCATAGTTCATTCCTTCACCTTTAAGTATTACACTAGTTCTGAAAATTACTTTGTTGCAAATTGTTCTGCTTAATTTGAATTCTTCTAAACATTCTTTTGGATCATGTTTTTTCTTATTTTACTTGCATACTACTGCAAACTTCTTTGTTCATCCTTAGAGGATCAGTAATTACATTATTTGTTCATAAATATCAGATATTATATATAATATACATATTTATTTCATTAATAGAAGATATTACACAGCATATAGGTAATTATTTTCCATACCATTTTTGTAAATGTGTTCTCATTTCTAATAATATTCTGTTTGTGAAATTTAATAGGGAAAAAATACACTCCTTGTATGCAAAAAATAGCTTCCTTAAGGAAGGCTGAGCTGATTCTTTCAAAAGACTTTCTAAAAGAAATTTTATACTCTCTCTAACTTAAAGCAAAAGGATGCTGTCTTTCACTTGAACTGATCTTGATTGTTTCCTGAGCACTGTTCCTGGAGTTCCCAAGCTGGAGCAGCATTCCCAGTTCTTATGTACGTCCTCTTGTTAGGTTATAAATTACTAATTATTAAAGAGAACAAGGTCTCTGGGGAAATAAATTTGCATGTGGAACATTTCTTCCAAAATAAAGAACTAATCCAATATTGATATATCTATTAATAGTCCACCAATAAGTTAAGTGATTTCTTTGTATTCAGTGGTCACTTCCTTTAGTATGAATTATTACAAAGGCAAATTAATTAATTTATGAGTATTTGAGTTACTGGTCTTAGTCTGCCAGTGGGTGTGGGGAAATATTGTATTCACTTCCAAATAACATACGTTGCCATTGGTTTTTGTTTTCATTCAGCGCAGGTTAATTTTTAAAATGATAAAAATGGCATCCACTTATACCAGTTAAAATTCTAAATACTATTTAATTTAAACTGAAATTATATGGCCACATATTTAATATTCTGGTAGTTTGTGTCTTCTAAGAAGAAAGAGCATTACATACACATTGAAATAGACAAATTGGAAAAGAAAGAGATGGGACTAAGAACGGCTGTGGAAAAACTACAGGTATGTAATCGAATCTGTTTACTTAAATTAAATTCATTATTCATTTCTATGTTGATTCATTTCAACTAAATCAATGCACTAAGGAGTCTTTTACTGGCCTACTGAGGATAATGCTTTTGTCAGGCACACAATAGTCCAATGAGATACAGGCAATTATTATCCTCATTTTTCAGGCAAGAAAAAGGAGGTACAGAGAGATTGAATATCTCTATCCTGGATCTCTTCTCCCATGAACTTCAGACCTGTATAGCCAAATCTATATTGAACAATTCCAATGAGATGTTTAGAAAGCATCTCAAATTTTATATATCATAACTGAGCTCCAGATATTCCTCTCCAAAAATCTGCTTCTTCTGTGTTCCTCATCTCAGTTTGTGGCACTTCCATTCTACATGTGGGCAAAATATTGGAGTAATCTTTGATATCCTTGCTGTACAGTCTATATTCATTTCATCAGCAAATTTTATTACCTCTAGCTCCAAACTATACCCACAATCCAGAACTTCTCATCATTTCCAGTGATTCTACCTTGCCATCATCCATTACCAATATTACTCTATAATCTCCTAACTGGTTTCTGTGCTTTCATTCTTTTCCCTCTTCAGTCTATCTCAACACAACAGTGACTGAAGAAAAAAGAAATAAACAAGGTCATGTCACTCTTCTG
This sequence comes from Dasypus novemcinctus, assembly GCF_030445035.2. Lineage (NCBI taxonomy): Eukaryota > Metazoa > Chordata > Mammalia > Cingulata > Dasypodidae > Dasypus > Dasypus novemcinctus. Next base: position 128,745,554 of record NC_080676.1, read on the forward strand.
CCTTAAACACACACATGTGTACACATACATGCAAATATCTTCAGTGGTTTCCCACTCAAAGTAAGAGCCAATAGCTTTTTAATAGCTTAAAGGTCTTACCAACACTGTCCTATGTTACCTTTCTGTCTTCACCTTCTAATATCCTCTTTGTTAGTCTCTCTGTGCTCTGCTTTAGTCACATGGCTCTCTTTGCTTCTCATGAAATAAGTCCCAGGCTTCCATTTGCTTTTCCCATTTCCTGGAATGACTGTTCCTCAGATAACAGCATTACTCTTTCCTTTATATTCTTCTAGTCTTTACACAAATGCCATCATCCCACTGAGGCCTTCTCTGAGCATCTACTTAAAATGGGGACACTTTCCCCTTATCCAATACTTCTCAACCTCTTTCCCTATATTTTCCCATCCATGGCACTTACCACCATCTAATGTATATTTATTTTTAGTTACCTATTCATGTTGGTATTTATTTATCTTTCTCCAAGAAGGTAGGGAATTTTGCCTGCTTATTTCACATCCCCTATTATATTATATCCTCAAGACAAATTTGACTGGATAGATTAATGAATAAATTTACTTAAAAGTCAAAAACTAGTATGTGGTAGAGTTGGAAAAGAGCAACTTCTCTGAATAGGATGTTAGGGATTAGGGGAAAGAGAAGGCAGGCTGAGGGGATGATCTAGAGAAAAAAGGTTGATGGGTAGAGAATTACCACCTCTGCCTTCCTGCTCATTAGTAGTGAATGTATTGGCTCTGTAGCAGTTTGATATTATTGATGAATTCCAAAAAGAAATATTGGATTATGTTCATAAACTGGTCTTTTTCTCTGGGCATATTAGAGTGTATTGGATTCAGAGGTTTACTTTTACTTGGTTAAATAATGATTAAGGCTTTGACTGGGTGACATCAGTAGGCCTTGAGTCCCCACATCTTGCTGGGTGGGGACTCACAGAGAAACTGCACTGCAGAGAAGGGAGGTTGGAGTTTTGATGTTGGACTTTTGATATTGGGGTTTTGACGCTGTAATTTTGAGCTGGAGCCCCAGGAAGTAAGCACACAAAGGAGGTTGGTAGTGAGGCAAGAGAGAAAGCTGTTTGCCTGATAGTTTGCAGCTGGAGAAATCACAGAATGAGCACTGAGGCCAGAGAGACGCAAGCCCTGGGAAGAGAGGAACCCAGAAGTCTGAACCCATGCAGACATCTGCATACCATCTTGCTCCAACACATGCCAATAAACTTTGGTGAGGGAGGTAACTTGTGCTTTTATGGCTTAGTAACTGTGAACTTTTATCCCAGATAAATATCCTTTATAAAAACCCACTGATTTCTGGTATTTTGCATCAGCACCCCTTTGGCTGACTAATACAGAATTTGGTACCAGAGAGTGGGGTTGTGCTTTTGCAATTACCAAAATGCTGGAATGGTTTTATAAATGGGTAAGGGGTATTTATTTTTGGAGGAATTGTGAAATGTTTGATGGAAAAGTCCTAGATCACTTTGAAGAAACTATTGATAGCAATATGGATGCTAGAGGCTTTATGATACCTTAGATGTAAAGGATGAAACTATTATTGGAAACTGGAGGAAAGGTGATCCATGTTTTAAAGTTGCAGAGAAGTTAGTAAGATTGACTCCTGATATTGTATGGAAGGCAGAATTTGAAAATGGCAAGCCTGGGCATTTAGCTGAAGAACTTTGCCAAGTAAACCAAGAGAATATGCCTTGGCTTCTCCTTGCAGCTTATAGCAAAATGCTAGATGAGAGAAATACACTGAAGACTGAACTCTTGGGCACAAAGAAACCAGAAACTAATTCTGGAAATTCCAAGCCTCTGAAAATCAAGTCCTCAAATGATAGTGCCCCATTTTGAGGACTCACCTAAACTTGGAACTTGTAAATCAGGATGGAAGATGCAGTTATTTCAGAAAGACTTGGGGAGACTCTTAATGTCTGATGGCTTGAACCCTTACTTCTTGCATGCTAAACCAACAAGCTTTTTGAGAGAGCTGTATTAACAACACCACTGTGTGCTTGGACTAAAAGGGTCATGGAAAGGAGAGACTGAAGGAGAAACAGCTTTAAGAGGAAAACCATGGAAGTTGAGATCTGGAATTAAGATATCTCCTTGGGTGAAGAGAGGAGCCCCACCCATGTGTACAGAGAGGCTGAGTTTGCCCCAGCAGTTGAAGAGTGTGGATGTTCCCACCTGATGTTCAGGGAGACTTTTGCTTCCCCAGTGTGCAGAAAGGATGGCACATGTTCCTCAAGGGTTAGGGTAATTAAGTCAGGACTCCATATATCTGAGAGGGGTGTGCTTGGCCCCCATGGATTAGGGAAGGCCAGGTGGTCAATTCATTGTTCTGAAAGGGTTGAGCCTGTATGCTAAAGGTTAGGGATGATGTTGCATTCACCTCACTGTATTAGGGGGTTTAAGTCTCTAACCCAAAGTTTGGGTAAGATGTGGCATTCATGCCAATGCTCTTTGAGGGTTAGGTCTGGAGCTTGGTCACCATTCAGATGCTTGATGAGTGTAGAACCATGAAAATGGCCATTGGACAAGCCTGTGGAAAGGATGGGTCCCCATGGGGCCCCAGTTAGAAGAAATCATCTTAAGAATGACTCTCAAACTTTAACATCTAATGAAGAATGCCCTGCAGGTTTCCTGAACTGTTGAGAAACCATGACTCATGTTTCCCTACCAATTTCTCCTTATGAAAATGAAAATGCTTATTCTTATTCTGTCCATTTGTGTCCCTTGGAAGCAGATAAATGGTTTTGTAAGTTTCAGAGGTCTACAGCAGACACAAATTTGCCGCCAGACAAACTGTATTTCTTTAAACTAATTATGGTATGATTTTCTACTTAGTATTATTACTAATTTAAGGTTTTTTGAATATTGTAATGTCTTTTTGGAATTCAGAAGGTGGAATGTAGCAGTTCGATATTATTGGTGAATTCCAAAAAGAAATATTGGGTTGATTTCCTCTGAGCATATTAGAGTGTATTGGATTCAGAGGTTTTACTTTTACTTAATTAAATTACAATTAAGGCTTTTATTGGGTGAAGTAAGTAGGATGTTGAGTCCCCACCCTTTGGTGGGCAGGGAATCACAGAGAAACTGTACTGCAGAGAAGAGAGGTTGGAGTTTTGATGCTATACTTTTGAGCTGGAGCCCTGGGAAGTAAGCACATGGAGGAGCTTGGTCCTGAGGCAAGAGAAAAGGCTCTGGGAAGACAGGCAAGCTGTTTGCCTGATAGCTCACAGCTGCAGAGACCAGAGAATGAGTAGCTGAGCCCAGAGAGAGGCAATCCCCAGGAAGAGAGGAACCCAGGAAGACTGAATCCATGCAGATGTTGGCAGCTATCTTGCTCTAACAACTGGAAGTAGACTGGTGAGGGAAGTAACTTATGTTTATGGCCTGGTAAATATAAGCTTCTACCCTAAATAAATACCCTTTATAAAAAACAAACAATTTCTGATATTTTGCATCAGCACTTGTTTAGCTGGCTAATACAGGTTCCAAAGGGTAGTCTTTGGCTTACTACTCAAATGGAATATAAGATTTGATTTAAGCAAGGACTGTTTAGGGAAGACTTTGCACAGGGATAACAGAACTACCTACCTGAATGGTTTTTTTTTGCATACCTTTTGGAGCAAAGATTGGTAATTCCCACCAAATCCATTTTTTTTTTCTCATTGGTTACAAAGTAAGATTACTTTTCTGTTCTGAGAGTTGGTTTGATATCATGTACCAAGTTCTTGCCAATGTTATGGGAACAGAAGTGACGTGTGCCACTTCTAGGCCTGGCCATAAAACTTCATGACCCATGTTCTTTCTTAGTATCACTAAGAAACTGCAGCTATCATCTTGAAAATGATGGTCCCTTCACTGAAGAAGCTTATATCTTTACATTCCTGCTTTGAGGAGAACTACCTGACCTTTATTGGACATTGTGTCAATGAGGAAAAAAATACAAAAACAAAAACCTTCTCTGCTAAGCTACTGAGAGTTGAAGATGGTTTGTTTCAGGGGATAGTGATAATTACCCTGATCAATACACTCATAAAACTACTACTGTAAGTACTGAAAAAGCTTAATATAAAATGTCTAAACACTAAATGATACTAAAGAGCAATCTTCCCAAAAGGAACAATTTGATATACAATTTGATATACAAATATAATCAAAGTTATCCTGAGGCATGAATTCATACCATGTACATGCTACATTTGTTGTAGAATAGCAATAGCCTAAAGGAAAATCTGCAGCACCATCCAAAATCAATGTCTTTGTATCAAAATTAATATATCTTTGGATCAAATGCTTGGGAAGACATATGAACTAAATTTCCTTTGCAATATCATTAATTCCAGAAGGTATCTACCAAAAACACACACTCTATAACTCCCTTCTGGAATGCTGACAAATTTGAAAATGTAAGGACTTTTTTTTTTTTTTAGAAAGATAAGCAATATATTGATCATGCATTAAGATAGGTAGTTTGCTTTAAGAAGGCATTCTGGAAAAGCTTACAAGAAAACTATTTTCTGAGAAGAAAGCAGGCAGTTCTCCATTTTGTTCATTTATATATCTCCCACATATTCTGGTTATGTCCTTCAAACATTTTTGAAAAGTCCCAGAAAAACCTGTACTTGGATTTTTATCTCTTTTCACAACATATAAGGAAGGAAAATTGCACAAAAGTATTAATGCTTAGATGTATGAAAGAGCACATCATTGAGACTAACTCCCCACCCCCCACCCCCTTTTTTAGAGACAGTGAGGGAGATTAAGTCAGATTGCTGAACTGAGATTCAGAACATCTCAGATTGGAAAGGTAGACATGAACATTTTTGCTTACTACAGGATATTCAGTTACAGAGAATCAAGAAACTGGTGTGCCCTTGGAAACATTTCTGAGTGAAAACAACATAAGAAGGAAAGATGAACAAATGTGAGGGATATAAGAAGTAGTATGTTTGACTTTTTAGTTCTTCCTTAGCATTTTTTTTTTTTTTTTTTTACAATTAAACCTCATTCCATCTTATTACGATACCTGGGATGAGTGCTAGGGACTACGATGGCTTCTCAAAACTAGCTGCATATTAGATTCACCTATGAGGCATTAAAAAATACCCCTAACTAGGTTCCATACCAAAACAACAAATTTAGGATTGCCAATGTATATTTTAATATATCTCCAGATGATTCTAAAATACAGATGATCTAGGTCCATCCTTTTGTGGTTTAGTAGAACTATCTCAGGGCAAAGTTCAATTTCATGTGTCTTCATGTGGTTCACGTAGGGGCCATTTCTAAGAAGGGGGCAAATTTTTGGATCTGACAATATAGTAGTCACTCTAAATATATTATCTTATTATAATTCTTAAAAAGAACTCCAGGATAAGCATTTTATTCCTACTTAAAAGATAGGAGAATTAAGTTGACTATATGGGAAACAGCTCTTGTACTGTAGGACTCATAAACTACTTGTTCTTGAACAAGGATGTCTTCAACCAAAATTGTGTTCCCTGAAACTAGCAGAGTTTAAGTAAATACTCAAAGATTGGATAATATAAATAAATAAAAGGATTGGACAAGATCAGCAAATTATGGCCTGTGGGCCAAATTAGGCCTGCTACCTATTTTGTAAATGAAATTTTATTGGAATTCAACCACACCCATTCTTTGATTTACTACATCTAGATGCTTTTGCATGAGAATGGCAGAGTTGAATAGTTGTGACAGAAATCGTGTGGTCTGCAAAACAAAAATGTTTACTATCTGGACATTTATAGAAAGTTTCCTGCTCTGAAATCCATGAAACTAAAAGAAAATTACCAAATTACTATGTAAATTCAAGGTCTTTTCCAGAAATGAAATATGATCTAAAATATCTTAATTCAATCTCGTAAGTCTTCCAACAAGATGACAAATACACATGTTGCTTATCTATTCATTCCTTATTGGAAAATGGGACATTCACTGAAAAGCATTAATGGAAAATGGCAGAATGGCAGAAAAATCAACATTGAAAAGTGGTGTGCCTATAATTCTTGGGGTTTGATAACACACAAATGATTCAAAATTATTAAGAAATAAGAGGGTGTTTTATTTAACCAAGACCGTATTGCCAGGTAATGTAATAAGGCAATGCCGAATCTACCATAGCTACTCTAATCCGAGTTAAACTATTGTATAAAAACATCTCTTTAGTGAGAAGACGTGTGAGAAAACAAACCTACCATCTGTCATTCCTTCCCTTCGATGAGGCAATGCTGGTTGTTGGTCCGTTCGCCCTCCCTTGTGTTTTTTAGTGGGTCTAGGCCTTTGACTCTGACTCACGGCTGCACTGGTATTACTGTCAGTAGAAAATGGACTGGTTGGTCGAGGTCTTTGAGAGGAGGTAAAAGCTTTGCCTAAAAAAAGAGAGAGAAAGAGAGAGAGGGAATGGGGTCTGTTATTAAAATACACTAATTCTGTCTGTCTTGTATTTCTGCTCTTACTAAAACTGACTTGTAAACTTGCCTGGAGATGCCCTTTGAAGGACCAAATACTGCTGCATCTCTATCAATAAAATATATGCCCTGTGTGTTTATTTTGTCTCATTTTAAATAAGCAAACAAAATCACCCACTGAAAAAAAAATTTTAACAAATGAAAAAAACATAAATCTACCAACCAAAACTCAATATTGTTTGATTCTATTTTTATTTAACCTTGACAATCTTACTGATACTTTCTTAGATATATGAGAATCCATGTAGCTTTTACTTATTTAAATTAAAGAAGTTATTTTTGAAATGAATTGTGTATTGTCTTATTTGTTTAATCATATATCATGATTGGAATCTTAAAAAGTCTTGGGAAAACAGAAAAATGCCATACTAATTACACTTGAAAATTTACATCTAAGGTGTGCTTGGACACATATATTAAATTCACCTTACCTTACACTCACAAATACACAATGAAGTATACCTCTCTAAGCAGAAACAGTAACATCAGTGTATAGGATAGACAACAGGTTAAGAATACCTTGTACATCCAAAGTGCTATACATATTTTCTGATGAATATTATTGTATCTTAGCAGACTCCAAATTCTCATTGAAAAATGAAAGATGCTATGTTCTTTCCTGAGTGTACATATGTGGAGAAATTTATTTTGGGAGTGGTTAGCTAATAAAATTCTCAACAACTTTTGATTTTAATACTATATATATTTTGGTGGGAGAGGTTTAGTATATGTGCATGGATTTATTCTCTTGTGTATATATTTGTTTCAAACAAAATTATTGTATGTAGTGACATTTTCTTAAGTCAATGTGACATGATATTGCTTAATACTTTATGTAGCTATTAGCATACATGCAAGAAATGCACTTATGCCTTCTAAAATATTAGTTTCCTTGTACTTTCTTACTACTCTGCTTATAGCTATGCCACAACAAGCACTCAAGCAACATAAAGTTTTTGATTTATGCCTTATAATGCAAGAAAATTCAAATAAACATTATAGTACAATATGTTTTAGTCTGGATGCTATGTAAAAAATAAACCTCTGCAATGCTTGGGAAATCTTTTTTATTTTTAAGATTCCTATAATGCATGCTCAAAAGCAACCCTGATGGTATGATTTAAGGAAAATTTCCAAGACTCATTTTTTACAGCCTGAGAGTTTACTCAAGTGTCAGAGTCATCTTTCTTTGTTTTATTCTTCCTTACAATTTGAATAATATTAAGACCAAAATCTACTTAATGTTTCAATAGTTTTTTAAAGTATTTCAGTTTGATTCATTATCAGCTCCTTCTTATATATTTATATAAGAAGTACACATACTCACATAAAAGGATGTGTAATGTCGAAGTGATTTTATTTCAGTGAAACAAATGATTACATATTTCTCATCTATTATTAGAACAATTTCCCCATTTCTTTCTTGTGGATTGATCAGATATGAAAAGTGATACAACTGGTCTTTTATCTCTTTACTTATTACTCTTGGAAATCAAAATTAGATTACACCAAAGAGCAATACACACCTAGTCATCATTTTACTCAACTTGCAAATGCAGTGGGTATATTTTATAATTAGCATCCTTTAAAATAAAGATTAAAATATTGAATTAAATATCTTAATAGCCAAACCAGTAATAAGACCATCAGCCATTTTAACTGTTAGACTGACAGCCTTACACCCATTAACCCCATGCCAAGAAAGCCTTCCCAGAATATGCGTTCGCAGAAAGAGACGGGGAAAAGGAAAGTGATGGAGATAAAAGCCGAATAATTATAATCATTGGGTACATTATTGATTGTGTGAGGATTCTGCAGTGTGAATTATTGAAAATTTAATGGCAAACTTAGTTGCTGCTTAGCTATATTATAAAAAAAGAGGCATTTTCCAGTTAATCAGCAGAACCTTGATGAGAAAGGGAAACAACAGCTGGAAGGTGGTGAGTAAGCTGGCTCTGCAAAAGAAGCATCTAGTGATTGAGCATTCATATTTGTGTTCATGCACATTGAAGAAAGCCCTCAGTCAGACTCACCAAGGAGAAAGAATAGGAGGAATAGAGCTCAGTGTCCAAAGGACAAGAGTCCCTCATGCAAAAAGTGTTGACTTGGAATCTACCAACCTGTTCTTGTAAGGCTGGTTCCATCCAGCCTAAAACCAGCTTTATCTGCTGCTGCCACCAGTGCTTGTGCAAAACTGCCGCTGGCAAAGATGGAGCCATCTGAGGAGCTACCTACACTAGATCTATGACTAGAAAAGTTACGATCCTCATCAGATGCAGAGCCCCATCCATTTACCATTGAACCTAAAAACAAATGTAGTTGTCTAGTGAGTTGTATATATTGGATATCTTATCTGCTTGTACAGATAAGACAAATTTGGTTTTATCATGACTTCTTCATCCATATGCAAGCATCATCTATTTTTTTTAAACATTCTTAGTGCAGAAGACTGAACTCATTTAAAACCTCTATAGTTTGCTGAACATGAACAAAGCAAGTTCCATATGTTTCAATTATTACAATGTTTACATTGTTTTATGCTCATTAAAAAAATTGCTATGTACATTTCAAGCTCCTGCAGTTCAGAAAAAAGCACTTTTCTTGAAACAAATTACATTGTATTTAAAGTATTTTTATCAAGGACTCAGTTGAAGAAATAATGTTAATACATTTTGAATTTAATACAGACTCCAACAATAACCTGTATGACACCTACATTTGTATACTGTACAAGGGCTACAATTATTTCAAGAATTAAAACTGTAAAACTCAGTCATGAAATAACAACAAAAGTTATAAACAATGAAAAACCTAGAGGCAATACCAAAACACATTTACTTAGAAGATAAGAAAAAAGTATTTTTCAAAAGTTCTATGAATTTCAATGCCCAATATGTTTTTGCCACTTTATTATTGTAAGAACTCCGGTTTTCTCTTTAATACTACTCTTTTTATCAGTTGTAATGAATGTACCACACTAATGAAAGATGTTCCCAATGTGGGAAAACATGGGAAGTGTGGGGAGTTGGTATATGGGAATCCCCTATATACTCTATGTAACATTTATATAACCTAAGTGTCTTTTTAAAAAAATTATAAAAAAATACTTCTCTTTATCTTAGAAATTTAGGCATTATGAAGGATATCACCAGCATTATTGTGAATTTTTCTGCAACATGCAACAGGGAAATAGAGGAAAAGAGCTGTGGATTCATGAATTAAGAGCTGCAAAATGTGAAGATACTGAGAAGTTAAGCTTTATTTTCAATTCTCCAGCAAGTCATTTACAATTACATTTTTTTCTTAGATAAAAGCATAGTGAGAATTTAACCTACTACTTAATAAAAATTAATATTACAATATTTAAGTTGATGTGCCATTAATTCATGACACAAATTAATGAGGGTTGCTTATCTTAATTAGAAAAGAAAAGCAGAGCTAAAAAATATTTCTAAGAAGCTAATTTAAGTTTTTTAAAACAGCCAAACACATTCACATAAAAGGGATAAAAGTGCTATGTATTATTTAATCTTTCTCTAATATTTAAGAGCCTACACGATAGTTAGGAGTGTTGCTGTGATATAATATTTGTAATTTTATAGTCAAGGTACCAGGATACAATAACAAAGGTTCATACTCTTTCAAGACACAGAAAACAGAAACCAAAGGGACTGGAAAAATCTGAGAAGTTAAAAGGGTGTTAAGTGTAACAGAGAAAGATAGAGTCTGATTCTATTTGCCAAAAGCACAGAGATATTCTTTTTCCTTTCCAAACAAATTCCCTTGACACAGGCCACTGAAAGGAAGCCAAGATAATAGCAGCAAGTGAGCCTCCTCTTGGGGAACCGTTTTTGAGGTAATAATCACAAGTCAAGGACCAACAACCCAAAATGAGTGGAGACATGATGCTTTGCAACATAATGCTAGAGTAGATTAAAAAAAAAATCAAAGTGAAACAGTGAGTGGTCACAAAAGAATACAAAAATCTAGAACTGAAAATAGTTTTGAAACATTTGAAAGCTCAGGCCTGGTCCCTCCCATGGCTGGTTTTCTGTATTTCCAAATGTCTGCCAAACATCTATCTGCTAATAAAACCTTGTCAAAGCCTTATTGCTATCTCAAACCCATTCTCTAAACAAGCATCTCCTTTCCATTTCCATCTCCAATTCCATTCTGAACCATTCCTGATTTCCTTCTCATCCTTCCTATTCTCTGCATTGTCATCCAGATTATTTTCCTGAAACATTTTCTGACATATGTTTTTGTTTCTTTTTCACCAATGTCATGTGCATACTGTACTGAAAGAGGCATTCACATTCTCCAATATCTAGCTACAAACTACCTGTCTAGCTCCATTCCCTCCTACGGTCTGAGCAGTCCTTTTGCCTCACCTGTATAGCATCACCTTGTCTGTTCCTTGGTCACACTTCTGAATTGTTACTAGTTCTATTAAGTGCAGTCAAACTTTGAAGTCCAAATCAAATGCCATCCTCTTAGTCCCCTTTTCCAACTTCATCTACATACCTGTCCTAAGGATATTTAATCTCTCTGTGTCCCAACACATGCTTTCCCAACACTCTATGCATACAGGTAGCATATAATGTCTCTCCCTATTTTACAGGTTGTTACACATCTGTATCCTCTTCTAATTGTGGACTTCTGGAGGTTAGGAAATATCTTTTATTCATTTTCATATCTCTTATTCAGGGATACTATACAAAAGAAATTTTTAAAAATTTAATATGTTGACTTAAATATTTTCAAGTCATTTATAGTTATTTACTATAAATACTATATGTAACACTATTTAATGTTTATTTTCCTTGTAATGACCCGTTTCCACCTAGAAAAAGAATATCCTCTAAAGAACTCATTATTATTAAATAAGAAATATATTAGTCAATTCTTATTGATTATTTGGATAGTGGGGAAAGCAGTGACGTAATCATCCAAAATGCAATTTACATGTAGCTTGTTTATGCCTTGATATTCTTGAATAATATTTATCAATAATTTATACAAATGAATGCAATGAAGTTACATTCTGAAGACATCAAATAAGAACAAAAAGTAACTTTTCCATCCGTGCTCATCATCCTTAACCCAATTTGTAAAAATTCGTTGTTCTCCATAATAAGCTGCAAAGAAATTGCTAGGGCTGTTTCCTCTAAGCCTGCTTGCTGTGTCATTTCAGTGTAGGGATCTAGCAAGTTGACAAATCTAGTCCCTCAACCTGCAAAGCTTACGATAAAACCCTGCGCCACAGCAGTTGTCACTAAATAAACGCCATACTGCCAGGCCTTCTCACAGAGTTTGTTTGACTTTCTAAAAATACCTCTGTCCTTTCCCTGCAATAGCGAGTCCTTCAGATGAGCATTTCCACACAAATATTTACAATTTTCTAGACAATTCATCTACTTTCCCATCTTTGTGCCTCTGCTCTTTCTCTCAATCTTTTATGTTCCTCTCCATGGCCCCAGTAGTACCATTTATCCATGAAGTTTTTCCTGATGCTTCCACCCCGACCCACTTCTCTGGGAATAGAAAGTAGCATGAAAAACAGGGCTTCAAGTGAGTGTTGATTAATACGGAAAGAACACAAGCTCTTCTTTCTTCTTTACACTCCACAGTAGCACAGAGATTAGACAGACAACTTCAGTCAAGGAGAAGTATGCCTTCAAGATTTGGCTATGGTGGGCAACAGGAAGCCTAAGTGCCTCACGCTAAGGAAAGGAGAGCATCTCAAGTTAGGGTAGTTGTGTTTGCTTTCAAAATACAGAGCAAGTGCTACAAACAGAAAATAATTAATTTGTTCTTTCATTGTCTTTCTGTGTCTCTGGATTTATCTTTGATATACCTCTCCTCTCTATTTGGGTATGACGTGGAATGGGTCCATTTTCAACAAATATCTTTAAAGATATTTGTCAACACTTCATGAATAGGAAAAGGATATAACATTAATTACATATTACATTTGTTCCATGCTTTAAAATTCTTAAAATGTATTTAACTATCATTGATTTCACCTCTCTGTGGCTTCCATCCCTTCTCTTCCTTTAGATTTACACATCAAGAATGATCTGAATATTTAGGTAAACAATGCCAAAAAAAGAAAACAATGGTAGGACGAAAAGAAAGACATTAATTCATGTGTTAAAAAGTAAGCAATTTTTGTGATAGTTAGTTTTCTTCCATAGATGTAAATATAAACATAAAAATTTAAATGCTAATCAGGTAAAAACAGCCCAACTACAGAATTTTTGCAAATTACAAGCAATCCATACCAATGTGACACTTTATAGCCCCAAACATAATCATTACATATTTAAACATCTAATGAAAAATGAATTTATATCACATGGTCAAATTTATTTGTGTTTACATTTTCAATCTTTCTAGATTTCTTGAGTTTAAAATTGCTGAAAGGCCAAAAAAAATCTCAAATTTATTCAAGCTATTAAAGAAGTAATGCACATAGGACATTAAGTTGTTGCTCAAATGTTACTGAGCAGTAAAATACCATGATAAAGTGGCATCTTTCTGTGTCTCTATTACACCTTCAGCACTAAAATTAATTTATGATCAGTCATCAATTCATTTACATGTCATTTTATGCTAAATTCTTCCTTGCTGATAAATGCTTATCCTTAGATCCATTAAGCTAGAGTAAAGTCTGTGCTTTATAATATGACCCTGCTAATTGTTGCATTACCATTTTTATGAGATAAAAAAAACTAGCTATCCCCTCATTTTTTCAGCCAATATTTAATCCAGGAACTCTTCCTGTTAATGTGCAATCTGTCTAACTATCTGTTAAGTAAAAATCTTCAGCGATAAGTGTCTTTGGACAAATCAATGCAAATATTGACCTCTGCCTAGATGTAGAAACCATGTCTATCTATAGAAGTCCTTATTTCACTCAAACATATTGAGTATGCAACAATTTACCCCACGTTCCTCAGAAAGAATATATATATGGAAATTAAAATAAGCACACACAAAAAATCTCTTCCTTGAGTTATGTGACACCTGTTAACTTGTTTCAACCACATAAGAAATATACATATAATATTTCCCTTTTATCTGTTAAAATTTGAAGTCTATAATTAGTTTTTAAATGTATCAAAGTGGTTGAAGTAGTTTTTTAGAAAATGACTTAACTTTCAACATTATGTCTGACATTTCCTTTAACAAAATATTTTCCCTAAGTTTTTGTGGCAAAAGCAATGTATAGTGTCTGATTTTAGTGGCAAAGGCTTTAAAAGCTGTGTGGTCGAGTTGGGTGGTGAGACTGCCAGGTTTTATTATTTTCATACTGACCTGGTGTGGGAGTGCCAGCAAAAGTCACATAAAATACAGAAAATATAGAGCGACAATTTCCTTTCAGCTGTGTTATTTATGTAGAGTTCAGCAGTCAAGGAAACTCTCACTTGTTTCATTTAACAGCACTTACTCTCAATCTTACTTTTTGTGATCAGTGAGGCAGTTAGAATCCTGGCTACATGCTCAGCCAGTACATTTTCCTCCTGCCCTCTCTCCCATGGCCTCATGTTTCTTTTTTTCTATGGTGTTGTCATTAAATTCAGGAAACACTTACCACTGACTCCCTCCATGGAAATGATAGAAAGAACTATAGGCACTCGCTTTCTGTTACCAAAGATGACAGGCTTGACATTTAGGAAGAACTATTACAAGCATAGTCCTGAAGACTGAAAAAGTCAAGTATTTGTATTTTCTAGCCTAAACCAGAGGGTGATTAAGATAACCAAAAAACATTTTTATTCTTTACTATAACCAAATATGTTAGGAGTTTATATTAAAATAAAAATTATAAAAACTGATATCTCTACAAAAAGTACTGATGGAGCTGAATTTTATTAGCATGAGTCACTATAACTGAACATGGACTAAATATGAGAAAAACAAAAAATAAATGACATACAAAAATAAACATTTTGATTTAAGTTTGTAGGGTAAGGACTAAGTTTTCAAAAGAAATATTATATGGTATATTTGTACAAATACATATTCATATATATGTATGTATATTACGTGTATATATATGCATATGTGCATAACAAGAGAGATATACACGTTAAGTAATAGACCAGGACATCATTATTCTGTTAAATACACTAATTCCAGAAATTAGAAGAAAGTTGGGCACATCACAAGCAAGGATCCCTATGAATTTATCGTTAGAGTAAGATTGATTCGTTTTGAACATTGTTCTGCCAGTTATCAGGTGGGTTACCTTAAAAAGGACATTAAACTTCTCTGTGACTTAGTTGCCTTATCCAGAAAATGAGAATAATAATAAGGTTCCAAGGATCATGTGAGTTAATATATGGTAAGACCTTAGAACAGGGGTTAGTAAACTTTCACTCTGAAGTCCCAGATAATAACTCTTTTAGGCTTCACAGTCTCTGTTATATATTTTTCCTTGTTTTTGTTTGTTGTTTCTTCTTTCCTTATAAACTTTTAAAAAAATCTCAGAACTGTCCTTGTTCAATCGGGCCATACAAAAAAGAAAAAAAAACAGGCCACTGACTGGGAAGAGGGCCTGAGTCATGCTAAATGCATCTAAGTGCCAGTTATTGTTATTATTATTATTGAGTCTCAAATTCAGAGCCAAAGGATTAGAAATAATAGCCATTAAATAAGTATTTATTTCGGGAATAAATAAATAATTGTATCATATATGCAAATACATATTTCCCATTACTGAAATCATGGGCGATAGAAAGTATTGGTATTTTCCTCCTTTCTTGACTTTTCCAATCATAAACCATCTTTTAAAAATTTAACAAGTCCCTCACAAATTATTTAGTTGTTATAAAAATATTTGAAGTTTGTGTGCTTATTTCTTTACAAAGATGGTCTCTGCATGTTGTTAAAAGCCAATGTTCCCTAATGTGGCAGTTGTTGGATTGCAATATGGGCAAGTGAAATCCTGCATAATTTTATAAACAGGCTTATTAGCCCATCACAGTGCTATCATTGGGCTATCATTCTGATCGGCTTTAGAATTCCAGGGAATAAAACATAACTGTTAGTTCTATTTCATAGAAATGATTAGATTCATGAAAATGAAAATATCTACCAGGGAATTTCAGGTGAAAGTAATTACTAATTTGTTCCAACTATAAACAAATTTAGAATTCAGAGTGACTTATGGTAAGATCAGAATCCCCTTTGTGGGCACTTACCAACTTAAAAAAAACTAAAAGCCAATGGATACGGTGCCTGTTTTATTGCCCACCTCATTCAGTGCCACTAAATTAAGCTTTAAGCATCTGAACAAAACCTAAGCACTTTAGAACATTATTCATTAGCAAGCTGCTTTTTATAACAGTCAGCCCATTTATATATACACCTCAAGGCCTTACCTACCTACAGGTTCATATATACCTTATACACTCAAAATACCCTACCTATGCCCAAATACCCTATAGACACATGCCCTAAACACATAAACATGAACACACACACGAATGCACCTTACATATATACACCCTATCCTTTTTTGGAAAATATGTGTACTTCTATTTTTTACCTCCCATTTACTTACATTACACTTAAGCCTTCGAAGGCCAATTAAATCCTTGATCTTACCTTCCCCACAAACTTACTGTAGAGCAAGATCAAAGCTGGGGAGAGGTAGTGGTTTCCTACCTGGCTACTTTTGATAGAGAGAGCAACTTCTTTTTATTAAGGAAATGTATTTTCATAGGATGAATTCATCATGGAATACATACCTAAACACTCTGAGGTTTTTATAGAGGGCAGTAATTAAGCAGTGAATTCAAGTAGGAAAACAGATGGGTTTCTTAGCAATAAAAATTTCATTTGGAATGAACATTATACTAGCTACAAGAGAAACACAGATTTTTTTTTTTTTTACCTCAGTCACATTAGAGTCTATAACATGTTAGCAACAGGTGGACATGTAAATGTTCAAAATGGCATTTTATTGATCTACAAAGGATATTTATCAAATTTGACAGTATAATATTCAATAAGAGAAGTACATAGATAATAGCTGATTTTTTTCATTACTATAATTTTTACTGCATTCCTAATGGAAAAGAGTTAACTTTCATTAGTGAGATATATAAAAATATGCAGAATTTTACCCTGAAGGAGATTATGCTAGAAATTTCAGCAAAGGGGCTTAATATAATAGTGCACTAATAAGTCAGTTCTCTGAATGCAAGGATTTAAACTTGTCCTCTGCCATCTTCAGTTGGATTTGTATCTCCAATCACAGCCATATATCTGCAGTTGTTAAATCTTAATTAGTTTGGCAAGTCTACAAGCACCTAGGTAAGAAGAAAAACTGAAAAGTGGCCTCATGCCTCACACATTGTGTAATTCAGGAGGGGATGCAGAGGAAAATAACAGGTAATGATGCTTCTTCATCACTGTCCTAAATCAATCTCCATCATTTTTTGCAGAACTTTAACACAGTACAAAATCTGTTAAAGTTATAAAGCAGTTAGGGCAAAAATAAAGTGGGAAGGCAGTAAAACACTTCCTGTATGAGAAATGTCATCAAGGTAAATATAGAAATGGGTGGGAGGGGGTCTGAAATGTCTCAAATGAAGTGCAGACTGAAGTTTGTAGTAGCTGTGTCTTTATAGTTATGGATGAGGCATTTTTAGTATCAGAGGATGGATGCTTAACTGAAAACACTGAATATTTACTTTTCTCTATATCCATGTTTTAAAATTCAATAAATGTATACCCTTGGAAATAGTTCATTTATCAGTCCTGGGATCATAATAGGAGAGTGCAAATTGCAGCCTTTCAGTTAGTGAGCAAGGCCAAGAGGTAGCTAAAGGAGTAAACAGTAAAAATATTTTTCATAGGAGAGGAATGATTACTGAACAGAGCAATGGGAAATGCATAATGTATGGCATATCTCACTATACATTTTTTCCACTCTGGTGCAACCTTAGAGAGGCTTATTCTGAAGAATTTGCTTATTTTCATCAGTGAATGATTTTACAGACAGAAATATCAAGAAGCATTTTAAGATTGTATTCACTTTGTATGTTGCTCCTGATATACAAAATAGATCATTTCTAAAATTCAAGTTTTTTTAATGTAATAGTCTTGGTTACCCAGTAGAGTGAACTTTTCATGAAAGCCCTGGATATAATTGAGTTTTCTTTCATGTCTTTAAAGCTTTTTTAAAATTCATGAATTTTCTTATCATTTCTGCAGCAAAGGAAAAGTATTTCCAAATCCTTTTTGAATTTGGTGTTTAACATTAGCATATTTAAATGTTACAGAAATAGAGGAGAATAAATCTTACATAGGCAAGTATTTGATTTTTGATGCATTTCAATGTTACAAATAGGTCAAGTCAGTTATTCCTATGACATTGGCTCTTTTACCTGTCACAGAGCTGTCTAGATTGTCCATACTGGATCCAGGAGTATGCTCCAGAGCTCTCAGGGGCCTGGGGATTTCTAAAGCTTCCTCCTCATCATCAGCATCATCATCTGGGACATCTGTTTCCAAATCGGAAATCAAGGTTCCAGACACATAACCTAATGGTGGAACTGGGGGCTGTGGTGGTTGATTATTGCTTTGAATGTGCCTAGAATTGAAACAGAAAAAATCAATGTAAGGTGTTTAAAGTCCAAGAAAATTTTAATTAGACTTAAACAGTATGTTAGCTGCAGAGTCATGGTAACTAATTCTGTCTTTTTACATACAATTAACTAATTTTGGAGCCTACAATATTCTCTTAAGCTTCAGAAACTGTGTTACATTCATCTGCTTCACCCAAAAAACCACTATTGAGTCTTTAACTCTTATTGATATTTATGGGGTGATAAGCAGAGAAAAAAATGCAAACCAAATATTTCTATATCAATAAATTATCTAAAAGACAATAGGGATATTTTTAAAAGAACTTAATGATTTTGTTGCTAGTTTACTGTCCGTGTTCTTCTCAGCTTTAACCCATGGAGCCTGCTGGGCTTTATAAAGAAAAGATGTCACATGTGCGAGGTGGATAGGACATGCATTTAGAATTTATTAAAGTGAGGTTCAAATTTTAAGGAAATTGTTTTAAATCGCAAGGCTAATTAAATGTTGGGCTAACCACTGGGGATCAGTTTATTGACTCTGTGACTACTTAGAGCTTCTTCTAAACTGTAAGAAACCGAATGAAAGCAATTCATTGCTATTTATTACTATTATTAAAGAGTATCCTCCATTTTTTGATGTATTCTTTTCTTTAACTTGATACAAAAGCATTTAAAGAACTCCTGTTCTTAAAGGGAGATGAAAAATAAGTGTTATTCTTAGCTTTTGAATTAATGATGAAAGATAATTTTTCTTTATCATTTGCATTTTTGGGCAATACTTTATTCATCTAAAATTAGTTTAATATGCTATCCCAAAAGTATTCTTCAACTTGTAGCCTACTCCAATGTTAAGGTTCTCTATCGTTCAGTATAAAAAATTTTTAAAAGTTCTCGAAGCTATCTCGATATCATCAAGCCCACATTTCTAATGAAATATAACAGGAATTTGATGCCCCAAGTCATAACTTAGTTTATCACAACTCATTAACTGCAAAGTCAGGAAAAAAAGCAAATATCCTGTTATTAAAGAAAATCTTGATAAGCACATCTTGCTCCAAGTATTGCTTCAATTCTGTTCCTGAAACAGGAATGGAGTGATCCAAGTTTTGAATAAAAGAATATAAGATTATATTTACATGCATGAGTAATTCTTCTTTAATGATAAGGACTTTGGTTCTGGGAAGGACAAAAATGATTGACACTCAAGTCCTATATTATTTTTGTCAACATCTGATGGAACAAATATAATTTAAGAGGTAAAAAACTTACTGAGCTCAGCAGAATTAGGAGAACAAGTGAAATATAGGAAGAGAGTGCATAACATTTGCAACTGTCTGCTAAGAGATAGTCAAAGTTCTGTGCACTTAGCAAATAAATACTTAGAGAATCTCCTCCCATGATTCTGATGCACAGTCCAAAAAAAAAAAAGGCACTTCCATACCAGAAGGATAAGGTGCTATATGAGAACACATAGCTCTTGTGAGGGGAGTTAGCAAAAGAAAAATGGAGGATTGCTAGGTTGAGTAGAACACAGAGAAAAAAAAGGGTCTGCTCTATTGGTACTTAGAGTGGGTGGAGATGAACTAGTTCACATTTAACCATTTCCTATAAAACATTTACTAAGTGTGGAAAGACAGCAGTGAACAACTCAGATGAAAACCCAAGCACTGATAACACCCATAATACAGTTTGTCCAAAGATAGGTCTGGCTGTGCTCTCAGGTATTGGATAATCTAAATTCTTGGAATGTCCTGCCTGTTTAAAGGATTTCTGTTTACCTGAAGGCCTTAGACCACTCTAGAAAGTTGAACAATGTGACTTATAGCAGAGCTTTGGAGTCACAGGTCATCAGCTTGGCCATTGGAGGGGACAGAGACTAAGGTCACCCACATGGGTAGCTGACAATATATACTGTGATGGAGTCCCATTAAGACTTGAACACATAGTTTGGGGGAGCTTCCCTGGATGAAAATATTCTGTGCTTTATCATACATTGTTCCCAAGAAAGTCACCAAGTCCACAACTCCACTGGGAAGGGACATCTGTAAGGTCTGTGTGTGAAACTTTTCTGGACTCTATTCCATGTATCTCTGTATCCTTTCGTGGTAATAAACTGCAACCATGAGTCTAACAGTGTTTTCAGAGAGTACTTTGAGTCCTACTGGTGAATTATCGAGCCCGAAGGTAGTCTTAGGATCCAACAAACTTGCAGTTGCTTTCAGATGTGGGTGGTCTTGGAGACTGTGCTCTAACTTTGTATATGAGCTAATCACTATTATCACCATCATTTTACAAAGGGGGAAATTGAAACACAGAATGTTAAACAAGTTGCTCAAGTTGATACAGCTGTACGAGGTAATGACAGATTCACCTCCACCGTGGTGTTCCCAAACTTGGCTGTCCCTAACCCCAAAACAAGCAGTAAGAATCTCTAGGGGGTAGGGACATATTTTAATGTCCTCCAGGTAAATACAAAAGTCTGCTAAAAGAGAAACCCTAAGCTAAGAGTCCAAACTTTAATAATATACTATACTGCACAGCTTTATCAGTGAACTTAAATGAAATTCTGTGAATCTGAAAGCAGATGGCTTCAGCAGAAGTAGCATCTTATAAAGCAGCCTGATGAAGGTAATACTGTTTAACCGCAGACTGTCATTGGCCTTTGAGAAAGCACGTGATGAATGTTTTGGAAAAACTTGTCCTAACAAAAGAAACTATGTTTATAATAAAACTAAAACTTTCAGGGATATTCCTGGTTTTGCTATCTACATTGGGCTATGTTTTTACACTAGATAGTTCATTAATAGTGAGAATAAGAACAATCTCATTGTCAATTTATCCCAGGAGCTAAATCTATTTTTTAAAAGATGCAAATGTTACTTTGTAAAATTTTACTATAACCTAAAATGCATGATGTAAATCTAAGGAAAATAATCAGATGCATGTCACTGAGATTTTATTTTCAATAGTTTGATTTATATGTCACTATTTGAAAGGTAAGAGAACATAAAACTGTACAAAATTTTTAGTCTGTGATACTTTCATAGGATATCTAAGAAAAATGTGATCTACAGCTTATGAAAGTTTATGGATTAAACAAAAAAAGGGAATTTTAGGTTTTGAATATACTCTAGTATTTTTCAATGTACTTACTGTTACTGATATTGTGTTTTTTTCTGACTCATTTAATTCAGCCCAGGAAAGGACTTTACATAACCTACACTGACCACATGTGACTTGCAGAAGATTATACTTGCATAATCATAATCACATATAGAATTAATTATAGACACTTAGAATGGCATTGGAAGTAAGCCCAGGGATAAGCTAATTGGAGCTAAACAGTAAATTAGAAAAGATTCTGGAGTAGTCAAAAGCACTTTAGCTTAAAATTCAGCAGATATGAATTCTTGCCCCAGTTCACTCTCTAACTTGCCATATGACTTTGGTCAGCATGTTTAACATTTCTGCAGTAAAGGTCCATATCCAAATGATTCAAAAGTAATGCAAAAATATTTTTAACCCCAGCTGTATAGCTCTATGAGAATGTCTCGTGAATGTAATGTTGAAAGAGCAGTTCTCCCATCCATATATGGAAAGCATGTATCCCCTGCCCTACCAAGGATATTTACCATGCTTGCTTTGCTATATCGAACTGATAGGCTCTTGTTAACTCATCCAGATGAGCCTGCAGCATGGGTTGCATCTCTTCCCGAGGCGATGGAGTAAGAGTTGCAGTGGATTGCTGTCCAAAGGAGATAGCAGGAGAAGAAGCCACGCCTCGGACAGGTGGCGTTGGGACCCGGTCTTCATCTTCTTCCAGTTCATCTTCCATACCCTGGTGTAAGTATGTTTGTACTGGTAATGGAGGACACCAGCTATCGCTGTCATAGCTGAAATTTTATGAGAAAAAATAAACATACTGACACATACAAACGCATACTGTGCTAACATACTAAATTACCTGTTATCTTAATTTCTAAGCATACTTACATTTATCTCAGTATCACAATTATTCTTAAAAGATCTTATTAGCTAATTGTTGCCTCACAGTTACAAAAGGCAAGACGTTTCCAACAAATTTACTCATGTGAAGAAAAACCAAAGTGCTAATTAAAGACAATTAATGAATACGAGGGCTTGCAAATTTAACCACTTCTCCTGCTCCTCCTGTGCACGAAGAGACTGTGCCAATAGAACTGACTGATCATCTAAGAAGTGCTTGAGAATTGTATTGATTCTTATTCTAGATCTTATGCCAACTTTTCATTCCTTATGTCAGTCATCAAGATTCTGTGATGCAAAATGTATTTAACATCCTTTTGAGTCTCTTAATTTTCTCAGTAGAAACTAATGCTTCTTTTTACCTCATCATCTATATTCAAATCTACCAAACAGAAGTTCAAAGCCTCTCTCCTATGCTTAAAAAATAAAAATTATTTTAAAACAGCACATATTACCATTTAGAGACATTGGTCTTGGAATGCAGAGAATTAATCCAAAAAGATGTTATTGTAATACAAAAATCAGCAGCATTTCTGTTTATACCTCTCTGTAGTCCCATTATTTGCAGAACTCAAGTAGAGCTTAAGGTACTCTAACATATTTTACTTTATTATATTTATTTTATACTCTAATGTATTTTAACTTGCAATTTTTCCATCCAAATGATTCTTGGATATTTTCACTTGCATATCATATCACTTATTTGGTATAACAACGAACTTGTCCATTTATTGACAATTATGTGACAGGCAATTAGATCTATTTATTTAACAGATAATCATCAATAAAGAGTCCTACAGGAATGAGATCAAGGAGTTCTCAACTAGTTTTGAGGTCAAGCAAAGCTACTCCTGATCACTGGAAGAAGGGGATTTCTCAGTAGTACATGTGGAAATCCAAAGGAAGGAGAAAAGATGGAGTATTGGAGGAATCCCACAGTTCCCCAAATGGCAAAAGCTGGAAAAAAAGAAACGAAAATTGGCCAGAGATGAGTTAGGAAAGGTGAGGCAAGAAGAGGCAAATCACAGAGGGCCTCATTAACTCTTAGAAAGAGTTTGGAATTTACCTATGGGTGACAGATAGTCATCGAGACATTTTATACAGAGAATGATATAGTACACCATGTGTCAAAATCATCTTTGACTCTCCATTGTTCTTGGACCCCTAAATTATTTCACCAAATCCCAAAGGTGCTTCCTTCAAAATCAGCTTTAATTCAACTTCTTTCTTTTAATTTCCATTGTTATTTTCCTCTCTTGCCAAGTCTACCTAAAAATCTTCCACCTTTATAAGTTGCAAACTGAGGACCCTGTTTCAGAGACTGCACACTTTGACAGGAATAGTTCTTTTTTTATATTGTGGAATGAAAATCAGGCACATACTAGTACGTTACAAAAAAAATTTTATATACTAGAAAACGCCATTGGTGAAATTTATTTTCCCATTAATTGAACATAATAAGTACCAATCTGAACTGGAAAAAAAATTCCTCTAAAAAGATGACTTTTTACATGTTTATATATTAGAGATCACAGGTTTCATGTGAAGAAAATAATCTCTTGTTTAAAAAGTTTGTAATACATTGTCCTGATTGGATTTTCTGCTTTTAGTTTCTTCCATCTGCTAATCAGTCCGGCACACCATTTATCATTAGTGTTGCCTGAATAAAAATGTGCACATCTCTTCACTCTGATCTATCCATTGCCTTGTCTAAGCCTCAATATACCAATTCAGAGAGTTTTCATAGTTTCTTAAAAAGAATCTCCTGCACAAAATAATTGGTTGGTTTCCTTCCTTCTTTATACTTTTCTATCCTGGTGTGTTAATTTACAGAATTCAACCTATTTCAAACAAGCTGCACCACTGCAATTTAACCTATTTAATCTTACAGATCCTTGAAGCCACAGGCTAAATCCCGTATCTTTTGTAGAGATTTCACTGACACATCCAACCAGTACTGAAGTATTACTCTTCTGAACTTGTACTGACAATAATTTTTCACATTTCTTTTAAAATTGATTATATACTATCCTATGCCATTTCCAATGTTGTTTCCTTTAGCAGTTGCCTAAATATTTCAATATTTAACTTTCTGTATGTTTAGAGTATCTTTTATTTAGAGGGTATTTAAGCCACACTGTTGTTATGATTTTGAACTACTCCAGTTTTTGACAGACCCAAAATAAACAGTGCTGTGAAATAGGTGATTAAGGCATTTAGTTATTTGAAATGAAAATACAAATTTATTCAATAATAAGCATGTTTAGGTTTCTCATTCTTTAACCTAATTATTTTATTTGACTTTAGAGACTATAAAATTAAGTCAAACTAAAATATGTATAAGAGGCTAATCAATAAGACATACACTGCCCATTTACTTAAATGTTAAGCTTTCAGTATTTAACGTTCTTGATCTTATACTACATCAATAATTATAATTAAATTTTCTACATGCAATTTGTTATAAAAGAGCAAATTTTTTGTGCCATAAAGTATTAAGTGTACTTTCTTTACTTACATTGGCTTATTTTCTGGAACATTATACTTTTGAACAAAGAAAAATCATGTCTACATAGTCATTGTCTCAAGTAGAAGTAGTCAATTATCCCCTAAAATTTCCCAAATTCCTAAGTAGTATTCTTACTTCCAGTAATCTAGTATGTATATACATATAGAATGAAAATACATAGAGAATAGAGGATGTAGTAATATATCATATGCATCATGTGTTAATGTAACATAGAAGAAATTGTAAGTAATTGCACATAGATCATTTTTTATTATTCAATCATTCATGAGACAAAATAGTCTTAACATACAAATATTATTTTTCACATTATGTATTATATGACTCAAAAATATTTCATTAACTGTTCAGTTTAGGATGGGTATTATCACCAATTGTTCCATGCTTTTTCTCCAAAGTGACAATTTAGAAAATTCAAAATAAGAGGGAGCAATCTCTATACTCCTTTGGGACATCAGAAGAGCTGGGGAAAGTCCATGGATTCATCTCAGTGGTTGAGCAGTAGGAGGAAAGGGGGAGTGGGGGAGAGAGAGCTAAAGTGAAGGGGAGAGAGAGAGGGAATTAGGAGAAGATCATGAAAGAATAGATGAAGGGAAGTTGGTACAAGGCGTATAACATACAAAGGGAAGAACTGTTCATCACCTCTGTGGTATTCATGTCTTAACCCATTTCAGAGCAAGAACTACTAAGCTTTCATCCAGCTACTAAAGGGCAAGAGAGTTAACAGATAACTACTTAACACTGTTAAGAAAAGTGTAGCTCTGATTTTAGTGTTTCCTTCACATTTACAGATATATATCTTATTTGAGTGAAGGATTTTCAACTTTTGCTTGTAGTAACATAAAAAAGACTCTGGAAATATTCTTAAGGCCAAATCAAAAGGTCTTTTGACCAACCTTTCCTAGAAAAGCTTTTTTTCTTTCACTATTGTCAGTGAAGTGTGAAGTATCATATTATCTGTCTTGTCTGGTGAGTAATGATAAAGATGACAACAAATCAATGTTGCATGTGAACTAACTTGTTAAAGGCCAAATAGAAATACCAAATTGCTAATAAAAATGCAATAAAGTTCAACACCAGCAAAGAAGCTTGACAGTCTCTAATTGCAAAAATAAAGCAAAGGAACAGTTTTCTATTCAATTACTAGTGGATTCTTTCCCACATCATATGATTATATGAAATTACATCATACTTATAGCTAGGAACTAATACATTTTAACATATTATTTCAAGCTGAGGGAGACTTATTGATGAGAAAAAACATTTACCACTACTGCTCTAGCATTAAAATAACAATTTAATGCTTCTCTACTCGGACAATGTGGCAGTTTGAGATTTTTTATGAATTCCAAAAAGACAGATTAAGTTTGTAAACTGGTCTGTTCCTCTGGGCACGATACCTTTGGATTGATTTAAATTCAAAGGCTTTAAGTTTATTGGGTTAAATCAAGATTAAGTCTCTGATTCAACCATGTCATTCGGGGCAACTCAGTTTGAGTCCCTGACCCCTTTGAGGGCTATATAACTACACACTCAATCAAGGAGACACAGAGAAGTAGATACACAGGAGAACACAGTAAAAGACACGGCAGAGGAGAGAACTTAGTTTTGATGTTGGAGTCCTGGAGAGACATGAGCCATTTGCCTGATAGTTTACAGCTGACCTTGTGACGAGAACAGAGCAGCTGCCCGGAAAGAAATGAGCCCCGGGAAGAAAGATGAGCCCTGTGCCAGCCTACAGCTGAAATCAGAAGAAGTGGGACCCATGGAGTCTTAAGAGGAAAGAGGAAGACTGAACGCTTCCAGATATTGCCCGCCATCTTGCTTCATCACATGGCAACAGACTTTGGTGAGGAACTAACGTTGACCTGAACTCTTTAGGGCCTTGTAACTATAAACTTTTACCTCAAACAAATACCCTTTAAAAAAGCCAACAGATTACTGGTATTTTGGATCAGTACCTTTTTGGCCAAATACTACAGATGATGATTCAGCAACTTTTGATATTTAGTACTCTGGAGGAAAAATGGCCCAAGAAAGGCTTAGAAAGCAAATCAATGATGCCTACTCTTTGAAATAATATTAAACAGTATATAAAACAAGAGAAACTATTTCCAAGATTGTTAGTATTCTGAGCTAGGTATATCTCCAAAATCTATCCCTTTCCCTCCATTTCACTGTCATTCCCTTATTTCACATTTTCATGGTATCAGTTATTCGGCTGCCATATCCCATATATTTTGCCCCTGCCCCTGGCCTCATGCTATCCATCCAATCCATCATTCAAATATGCCATGATCAGACTCCCCATATCATATACGAAATTGCAGGTTTGGCTTTGAGGCACCTTGCCAGCTTTATCTTCCACCATACGCATGGGTCAAACTCAACAAACCTCATAGAACTGTGACCAATTACTGAAGGAAAGAGACAAGCAATTAGAATGCAATATGATGAGAATTATCATAGAAAGGCAATGGAAGGAGAGAAAGGAAACATACCTTAACTAGGAATAAGGTAAGGTTCCAAAGGAAGACTGGGGGAAGATAGGAAAAGGCTAAGGGACTATTTGCTATACTCTGTATTTTCATCTTGTGTTATAGTTTTATTGTTTGTCCTTTAGCCTGGGAAATTTCTTTCATTTATACAGTAAATGTTGACATTAATAGCATTTTGTTGTAACCCTTGGTTAACAATCTATCTTGGCACACAGACTACTTTAAGTTAGAGACTGTTTCTTGTTATCTTTGGTTATATTTCATTTTGCTTGGAGGCTGGCAGGCCATTCTGTTACTATTATTTGTGACTCCTGATTCAAGATTCACCTCAGAATTCATCTTTTATAAATATTTCCCAAGCCTCCATGGCACACGTGATTACCCCTTTTCTGTAGGCAAAGTATTATTTTGTAGACTTTGCTCCTCTAGGGCTTATCATTCAGTACAGCTTGTGTGTGTGTGAGGGGTAGGGGTATGGGGAGGCCACAGTGACTGCCCTCTCCTGCGAGCTCCCCAGGGTAGAGATTAAATTGTTCTTATTAATTGGGTATTCATCTCATTCATCTCTGTTGCTTCCCTTCCTAGCACTGGGCTTAGCATTTTTTATGTATCTGAAAAAAATGTTTTGAATAAGTTCTTTATTGTGATGTTAACAACAACAACAACTGTATACCACCATGAGGAGTACAATTGCAGAATCTGTGACTGTTAGAAATAAAAATCATTAAAATAAAAAAGGTGAATTCTAAAATTTTTGTATTTTGTATTTCAAGGAAAATCAAGTCTAAATTATGAATGTTTCAAATCAAAGCATATAGGCAATGCTATTCAAGATCTCATCGGCAAAATATCCAGTCCTAATATCATGGCTAGTGGAGTATAATAATCTAAGACATGGTCACTAATCTTTCCATTTTAGTATCATAGGCTTACAAATAGAAAACACAAATGCGAAAAGAATATATTAAGAAATGGACAAAATCATCCCCAAATCTACCAATTTGAATTTTTTCTTGTCATATTTACTTAAAAATTATTTTATTATAAATATTTTAAACAAGAACTTTCACATATTAATCTTTAAAAATAAGCACAAAGAGTAAGGGAATTGAAATCTGTTGTCATTATGATTGACTGAGACTTAACCTCTATTTATTGTTATGAATGAATATATATATATTCAAAGTCTTTGTGGCATGTGGTCAAGTTATTTTTGGATATATATATTCAAAATACATAATATTTTACCTATCTAAAACACAAAATTGATTTTTTTAGGGAGTATAGGAAAAAAGAATTTCAAATCCCATACATTATAGATGAAAATTAAAATAATTTGCAATTCCAAGTTATGCAAATTTTTAAAATTTTATATCCTAATGTTCTGCAAAAACTGTGTCACAAAAAAAAGCAAAACAAACAAACAAAAAACACAACAAACCAAAACCTATACCATGTCTTATTTTTGTCATGAAATAAATATCTCCAATTCTCTTGCTGGGTAGCAAAATTAAGTGAAAAGTTTAGCATTTCTTTTGATTAAATTAGTTTTCTTTCAATGGGGAGTGGGCATAATTATTTTCTACATATTGTCTAAGCAGACTCTGTGCAAAAAGAAAAAAGTGAGGCTGATTAGTTATCAACCATTTTCATGTAATCTAAGTTTAAGGGTTCATGCTTTATAAATGTTTAACATCACTATCTTCTTTTCCCACTTTAGAGGTTTCATTTTTCCATTCTCTGATGTTAAAATACAGATTTCTAAGTCCTGTAAAATTCTTTCCTGTGAAATAACATCTCTGTTTGTTCTTTACTCAGGATTCATATAGCACTGATCCATTTATGTTGTTGATATTATTACATAGGATCATGTACATAATTTTATTCTTTTTAAAACCAGAGAGAGAGGACAGAGATGTACTCTTAGCTTCCTATTTTAAATGATTTTTGAAGAATAGATTGATAATAATACATACATATACAGGGATTATAAACCTAGAGAGGCAAATGAAGACCTTTGGTAGAAAATAAAAGACATAGAAAAAAGATATGCACATATTATACATATAATATATATATACAAAGTATATATGTATATATTCTGTAACCTAAAGAAAAGGCAAAAGACATAGACCTTTTCATTAGGAAAAATAATCTGGAGGCCCCAAAGACAGCAGTTATATAAAAAGAAAAGAAGATGGAGAAAAATTTTAAATGCATGTGATCTTTATGTGAACCCAGACAGGAAATGAAACCATTATTCAAATAAATTAAAGTGCTTTATTTCTAAGTAAAGAATATTTCTACACAAAAGAAAAAATGAAATACTGTATTTATTGGGAATTATGAGGAACACAGAATATTTAGAAAGATTAAGATAGAAAAAGGCTGAACACATTTCTTCCCACTTGCTCTATTTGGAACAAGAGAATAAAAACAACTTTAAAAACAATTGACACTTTAAACAAACAGAGGAAAAAAACAAACTCTTGTGAGATAGGAATGGACTGAAGAAACTGGTCCCATTTAAAGGCCCTCAAAGGAAATTTTCTAAAGGTTTTATTACAGATATGCATTGGATTGAACTTCTTTTATTGTTCCATCTCCTAAATTCCCATCAAAGCTGATGATTAAAGTTCTACCCACAGGCCAGATCCCTACAATTATCCCATTGAGGGAGTGCTGCAGTGGGCGCCCTGCTATGGCCAGACATCAAGTCATTAGAGAACTGTGAGGGATGATGAAGAAGGTTATTTTAATTCTCTTTTCAGCCAGTCTCAGGAGTGGCTCTTTAGTTCACAGAGCTGTGGGTACTTGCTTTCAAACTAACAAGCAATATTATAAATGGAAGTTGCATTATCATGATTGTGGACAATCTAAGGCTCTTGAGGGCCAAGGATTCTAGGTCCTCAATATGGATTGTTTTGTATTTATCAGCTAAAAGTATATAGAGACAGTGCAAACAGAAAAGGAAAATAAAGCAATGAACAGTGTAGGAGAGGAGCAGGGAAAACAGAATAAGAGAGCATAGGATAGAACAAAAATGCACAAAAGATAGGGAGTATAATCCTTGCAATTTTGTTGGTATATATATATTTTTTACCCATTTTCTTGCTGCTCCACTGCATAGTGTTCCAGTTCTGTGCCAGGAAGGGGCTGGACTGGGGGAGGAGGTAGTGGGACATTGGCCCAGTTCGATCCATTGTTTTTCTGTGGTTTGGATGAATTTTTATTTTTCTTCTTTTTTCCACTTTTCCCACCTGAAAGTGATAATGCATTTATTAAGAGATACCAAATATCAGAGCAGAGTATATCAGATGGGAAGATGTATTTATGTTTTCAAAGCACCAGAATCAGTGCTATATTTGTTAAAAGCTATAAACAAGAAAATGATGTAATCAGAAAAACATTTTTATAATTCACTCAAAATGATATTGTTTTTCTCCCAACACATTAACTGCAGAGCTGAATAAACCAAAATCATGGCTACTGTATCAAAAGCACATTTACTAGTTTATTCATATCTGTTTCCTCCCCATTTTCATTGTTAGTTGAAATAATGGGCCATAACAAATTCTTTCAAATGTCAGGTTTTAGTGTGCTTATGATGCTTTTTTTGCATAATCTCTCTCAGTAGAAAATGCAGTGTCTAAGGATACAGGGTAAAATTTTTCAGTAGAATTTAGTCATTTTAATTATATCCAGGAGACTAACATTTTTCTCTCAAAAGTAACTGATAAAAATCAATCAACTATAATCTCAAGGATACGTGTAAATCTTTCACAGTGATATTTTATGGACTTTAAGTAATGCATGACAATTAATGTATAACAATTATTTTTGAATATAGTGAGAACAGCTCCCAGCTGCTTTAAGCATTGCATTTTACAAAATTCCAAAAAGAAAAAAACATAATGGAAAATATAGTAATCAGTTCTAGTGCTATTGTAATACAAATGAATCCATGCACAAAACATGAACGAAAAATAACTCAGCAGCATATGAGCCATATCTGAAATTACATGAAACATAGCAATAGTGAAAAATAAAATTTATCATTTGTATCATGTACATTTTACTCTTCCAAAATTTAGTAGATGTAGCCTCTTCCTAAATTGGAGTTCAGTTGGATGCAAGAATGATTACTTCTTGGAAAGAATCACAAACGATGTCCCAGGGAAGCTAAACTCCCATCACTCCTGACATAGCCAATAGCTATTTCTCCAAAGAATGGTGTTGACCCTTTGAACTTTATCTTTCCAGAACTAAATGTTGTTTAAGATCAAATATTTGTAGCAAGGCTATCTACAATATAGGTCTTGCTAAGAGCCTACCCCATCACCTTTCTTCTACCAATTACAAATTTGCATCAACCAAATTAGAAAAGTAGGAAACTTAATAATACTTTACTCAATTACCAGAAAGTGTAAAGCTGTTAAACTAGGCCTATTCACTATTGCTAATTATGGAATTGTGTCTGTTATCTAGGTAGTATGCAAATACACATATTTAAAAGAAGTTCCCTTCAAACAAAGTGCTTTCACCTTTTCTTTCACTTCTTATCTCTGGCAGAAAGGGTGGTATTCAGAAAAAGGAAAACAGGTATTATCTGTTTAGAGGCTAAATGCTGGATCTCTGGGTTTGAAGACTAGCTGTTCACTTTCTTGATAGAAAACTCAATAGAAACAGCTTCAATTTCCACATAATATAAGGTAAAATAAATATTATAAAGTTACTACTTCTTTGAAATATTTTGATGATTAAGAGATAAGGCATACAAGGCACTTAGCATGGAGTGAATGCTCAATAAATGCCAATCATTATCTCTTTCACATCTCATTTACCTCATAGCAAACCCAGTTTCCTACCACTTTCCTAAGACTTCTCCACAACCAACTCATCCAGGCCCAGTGAAATCCCCAGGAATAGCCTGACTTTGAGAATAAGACTTGCTTAAAGACAAGTCTGGAATTTTTGTCTTTAAGATAAATGAGCCTTAATTCTTTATTTCCTGATGACACAATGTGATGGTTAATTTTTCATGTCAACATGGCCAGGTTATGCTGTCCAGTTGTACGAGCAAACATTGGTCTACTTGTCCTGTGGAGGTATTTCATAGATGAGATTGGCATCTACAACCAGTTGACTTTAAGTAAAAGAGATTACCCTCAGCATAGTGGGTAGGCATCATCCAATCAGTTGCATGTCTAATCCAGAATTGAGGGTTCCAGTGATCAGAAAATTCTGCCTCAAGACGCCTTCCTGAGTTCCTAGCTTAAGGAATTCAGTCAAGACTTCAACATCACCCTTACAGAATTTGTAGTCTCTGAACACCTATGTAATTGGGATCACCAGCCCCCACAATCATTGGGAGTCAATACTTTATAATAAATCTCCTTATATATGCAGAATTCAGCCTGTCAGCCCCCACTGTTGCATGAGCTAATTCCTTATAATAATTTCTATACATTCATTGGTTCTTTTTCTCTGGAGATCCCTGAGTGATGCACTCACAAAAATCACAAACAAGGATTGTATCTTTATCTGTAGTATGGAACTATAATTCATTAATTAAAAGAAGAAGGGATTCAGTCCTTGATAGTTTTTTCTCTGTACTATTTTTATTCCTTACTTATACATGTATAAGGTTCTTCACTTTCCATAGGACTTTTAGGAATGTTATATGATTACAACTGAGTAGCAAATATAGGAAAGTTCTTAAAGCTGAGTAGCAAATATAGGAAAGTTCTTAAATCTCCGTATTATATAATAGATGAGGTAATTGATATTCTTTCTGAGTGTTATGTTAATTATACACATTTACACAGTAGAAGTAAAGCCAGTATTAGAACACAGCAGTTTTACTGGGAATTACTATTTTCTGGCACTCTGAACCCTATTTTCTTACAGTCCTTGCCCAATTTTAAGAAAGATATTACTTAGTCTTCCAAGCAACCCACTTAAAAATGTATTTCAGAAACAGATCTGATTCATACAGGGAATTTGTAGGGGATTTCCATCCAGTCACTTTTCTCTCTTTTATGGAAACTCTGGGTAGGACCATCAATCAATATGCTTTTCTTTCTCTTACCAATGAGTTAAAAGTGGGCTCTTAAGATGGTGGTGGGCATATAACACAAATTATGGCACTTGAATACGCTACCTGAGATTTGAATCTTGACTTAAGTGAGCCACTGTCTGTTGCTTGTTACTTAAAATCAAAGAACACTTAATCATTTTAAGATGTGTACTACTTGTAGTATATTTTAGGGGAACATATTGTGATGATGTGCAAACATATTTGACCCATCACCCTTTAATTCAAAATGCAATTATTTGGATGTTACATTTGTTTATCCTAGCAAATACTTCTATGTAAAGAAAAATTTGAAAACATCTCATTTTACAATAACTTAAACTTATCTATTCTTAAATACACTGGTGTAGAACTATTTAGCTATTATTATATTTATTATCATATATATTATTATTGTAGATACAATTCAAAATATCCAGGTTTTCTTTTATATTTTTTAATGGTGGGATTTTTAGCAGACGTGTTCAGATAGTACATATTGATTGAATCATCAAAATGTTTCAAAGAGAGTGAGAGATTAACTCAGGAATTTTTTTATTACTTTTTTATCATGAATTTTCTTTACAAATTTTCTTTACCACTATGATTTTTTTAAGTTGGATTTCATTGCTGTGCATAAATTATGAAAATTTTATAATACAATATTATTAAATGCCACATAGCAGTTTTATCATAAATTTGAGCCTGAGAAAACCTACCTGCTATTATAAGAATAAAACAGAACTCTATAATATCAAATACAATTGGTCTAAACTGAAAAGAGAATAATCACTCTCAACTTCTAACAAATGCTTTCATCACCAATTTAAGTGATTTTATATTCAAATGTAGATGAAGTAGTTAATTTGATGCATATATATATATGTCAATCAGGAGATTAATAGATTAAAAAAATGTAACAGTACTCTAGTGACTCCTGTTCAGCTTACAATGACTCAAAGAACTTTTAAAACTAGGTGGCAATTGATGTATACTGATTATTTAAATGAAACAATTATAGAAGATCTTATGTTACCCACGGTTTACCGCTTATGAGGTTCTTTTCATATTTTGCATGAGATTTTACATACCTTGAATTAAATAAATAGAAAACCTAGGATAAGTTGCTTTTTAATTATTCAAAACTATTGTGAGACTCATTATAAATACATGAATATGACAGCATAAATGATACATAAAGTTATTCAAAAAGTTGCTCTATGTTATTAAGACAGTTTGAATTCATAATAGATGTTTAAAATTTTCTGGATTCTATAATGTATCCCATCCTCCCAGTAAGTAAGAAGAGCAAATGGCTCATTTTGAAGGGAAGAGAGAACATTAACATTTTCAGACTGAGAAGCTACTATCTCCTGAGGAAAAGTAATTTGCTAAATGTTACCCTAATGATCTAAAAGAGTTAACTCTTTATGTTCTGGTAGCCTGTAACATCATAATAGACAATAATCCTTTACTGAGAAACTATATTTTTAAAAATTCCCTTATACAAACAAATTAAACCAATAGGGTCATAGAATCTATTAGAAATGTGCAGGGAAAGTATCCAACACCCAATGTAAATATTATGGATGAATGTTAGACTGTCTCTCCTACAGTCTCCTTACTTTTCAGATGAGGATCATTAGGACTGCAGAATATCACTGATATTTATGATGCTACATACATATTTCTGTCTAAGAATATGTTTCTTCCCCCTTATGCTTTACAATACTTACATTATAGATTGCTTGCCTGGTATACCTTGAACATAAACTATATTACCATTTGAAGTATAAAAGAATTAACAATATCAAAGATAGATGGGTTGCTTAGAAAGTAAATTTTAATGATTTCCCATATTTAACATTTTTGTTGAGCCCACTATCAGCACCTTACACTAAATAGCATTGTTCACTAGATAAAAAGTTCCACTATATGTTGTTTTGGAAAGATTGTTCAAAAATAGGAAGTCACATCACTGGAATCCTAATATTACAAAAAATCTCCCAAATCATTTAATCATTTATGTTTTATTTAAATTTTGGTGTCCATGCCACAGAACTTACTTTCATGTGTGAGCTGCTTCTTATAAAATCATCTTGAACTAATGTAAATTTCAAGACCAATCGAGCTTTCTGTTATTTAATGAATAGCATTTAATAAAGTAGTATGATTTTTCCCTAAAGACATCCTTGTACAGTTAGTGCATACAGGGTGACGGTGATTTCCATTCTCTTCCCAAAGCATGATCATTAGGGTAAACCGTTCTTGTCATTTAAAAGATAAATGCCTGACAGTGAGTTGTGATTTAGTATTTCTTCATGGCTCTTAGGAACACAGGTCATATGCTGATGACAAACAAATATTTCTCCTTACTGTAATGAGACCAACCTGAGAGACTGCCACTCCTTTCTGAGCTGTTGTGAGAGCTGGTGGTGCTGAAATCCTGTGACTGGTTGTGTGGCATTCTATTAGACAATCCCTCAGCCAATCGGTAGTCAGGGATGTAAAGTAAGGCTAAGGGTTAAAGGGCAGAGGTCATAGTGGCATCATGTGATTAGTTCACAGCACAAGCCCATGCAGAACATGCAGTTAGCGACTCAGAAGCAGATGTCGTGGGACAGAATAGGAATGTTTGTCTACCCTGTTCTAATGGAAGTAGAGATGAAGTGCTCATCATTATACAGAAGAGCTAAAAGCATGAAACCAGTTGGTGTTGGTGTGTGGTGGTGGTGGTAGCGGTGGTGGTGGTGGTAAGGATTGTGCAAGGTACTGAACACATGCTGCTTTACTTTTTTTAGTTTAGGTGGTGAACCTGGTAATGAATCACTGAATCAAACAACAAATACTAATTTCTATCTCATGCACAAATGGTATGACAATAACTCCTGAGGAAATAATAACCGTACTCACCATTGTTACCTTTGTTCTGATCCGGCAGAGAATAACCAAATCCCATCAGATCTGTTTTTTGCTGAATTGAGCTTTTCCACTGTGGATCAGGGAGATCGACAGCTAATTCATGTATGCTATTGGAATGCAAGATCTGTGTTGTGGCATAGGGGGTAGCCTGTGTTATTTGGCTTGAACTGTTGTAAGTGGTTTTGGTAGTGAAGTCAATGCTGCTATAAATGGCTCCATCTGAGAGCATCGTTGCTGTTTTATCCCCTTGGCCTGGAACTGGTGGCAGCACATCTGTGGTGAACATAGGGAAATGAAATAATTTGTTGATGCACGGAAGCCCACACCTATCAGGACTGAAGATGAAAAATAATTGTGCTATGTCACATGTTTGCATTTCAGCTGAGATAGGCTTCATGAGCCAGTGAAGGGTAGATGATATACAGCCATCTCCAAGCTATCAGCCTCTGTGACAGGCAGGCCTACCACTCGTCCTTCACATCTCACTGCTTAAAACACCCATTCCCCCATTTTCTTCAACCATGTATGGAAAGTTTGGGATATTTTACTAAGACCAAAAACAATGCTTTCAGTGGTTCACTCTGTTTGGAACTAATGAAATTTTTAGTGCTTTATAGAAGCAATGACAAGAGTGAATATATAAATCATGGATGAAAACATCTCTTTCCACTTTACTTCGAAAGATGAATACCATTGCTGAACTGATAACAAAATTTTCCAAAACTGTACTATCCTCCCTATGAAGTACATTTTTTTTCTGAAATTTTAACTTACCATTTAACTGATTTGATTTCATAACTCTAGAAATGGAACGGAACTGATGGTAGCAATTTTTTAAAAAATCTTTGATAACAAAGAGAATTTTTAATGAATAACTTATGTTCACAATACAGCAGTATTTAACTATAGAAAAAGCAATCTTAGTGATCTGTGAGTTAATTTATGCCATCAACTCTCAGAAGTAGAGAATTATAGTTTCAAGTTGTAATACAGCAAGAGTAAAATTAAACTTTAGCAGCAACACTGAATATCAATCAGTCCATTTTAGCATTTTGGTATGCTGAATTATCTTTACACATTGCTTTGTAATTCAGAACTGCCACCTCTCTCCTGAAATCTTATTTTCCCTTTCCAGATGAAAGATATTAAGTGAATCTTTAAAAAATCCCTACTATGTAACACTATTTTTCAATCATTTAGAGTTAATTTGAATCTAATTACAGTATGTTTCTTAATAATCTATGTTCAGAAACCTCATTCCTATAGGATTTTAGGTAATAAAATGCTTTATCTTCTTTATTATAGGAAGTTTTCCACTAGTTATTGTCCTATATTATTAGGTAACAAACCAAACTATCCCAGTACCAAAACCAACTTATTACAAGGAGAAAACTGCAATACAAAATTAATAAAAACATTCTAGGAATTTTAGGCAGTCCATGGAAAAAGGATTCTTGTGACAATATTAGATTTTTGCATTTTTAAAAATTAAAAAAGTCTTCTTTTAAAAATTTTAACAAGAAAATTTATATTGCATTTTGTAAAATAAATTATTTAAATCTTTCTGAAGTTTTTGAAGTCTGAAATTCAAATTTATTTTGCAATTAGGTGGATATGTACTTTTTTTGAAGTAAATGTTTTAAAAGAATACCAGTGAGATAGTTAATCCAAATTTACAATATTTCAATAAGTAAGCAAAATTGTTCTCCAATTTCAAGAACTTCACAACTATATTCTTGTCCATTTTGCTTGTAACTATACACAAATTACAAAATTTTATAATGAAGCATGTTTCATTCTCAAGTGTTCATATCATTTCCATTTACCAAAACATTTCATAATATATATCAAAACTTATAAAAATAGATCCTTCACTCAGTTGAATTTTTCAGAGTTCTGATTCTCCCACTTCCACCATGCCTTCCACTGGATAGAAATGTTCATTGAACATCTGCTCTACCCCAATTTTACTAAAGCTTGATCCAAAGACATGGCCCCTAGTTTCCAAACACTTGAACTTGAGGTTCTCCACAGCTTTGGATTTCAGATTGTGAGCTAATTCAACCATAAAAGTTGCAATGATTGTATGCTTAAGTCCTAAAAAATGGCAAACAGTAGCCAAAGAATCTACTCCTCCATAATGTTACTCTGTGACAACTAAAGCTGTGACTCTGGAAGTAAAATTATAGATATTTGCTGGATGAAATTATAGACAGATTTCAAGTCTAAGTGCTTCTATACCAATACATGGACTACATATGGTCTTCAAATATTATTTTATCTCTCCCACATTTTCAAAAATAAACCAAGTTATTTCCCAACATTGAAATATTGTGAGATTTTATATGAACATGTGGGTGTGGAAGAGCATCCTACAACATCAGATGATTTGGAACTCTGGACCAAGGTTTTTACCCAACAACTGGATTTGAATAGAGGCTGCCATCTTTAGGCAGGACTTTCCATTTTCTCTTGGTCCACACTTTCCACCTTAGTGTTTTAGGGGTCTGCTTGGCCCTTGTTAACATTTGAGTTTGAAATCCCTGATTTATAGGAAACCCCTTCCTCCAGATATAATTACTCAGGATTCATTCTGAGTTTTACAGCATCTTGCTTACACTTGCAATCACACAATTATTTATTTTTGTGCCAGATATAATTATGTATGAATGACTTATGTGAACGACTGTCTTCTTCACTATGTCATATGTTCCCTGGGGACAGGGCCCATGGGATTCATGTCTGTGTTTCCATAATTTCTCCCCTGGTGTTTTAAAGAGAGTAAGCACTTACTGATTGAATGGTTTAAAAAAAAAAAAAGTTTTATAGTTGGTATTGAAAGAGTGCATATTCAATATGCAACATTATTCAAAACACCATTTTCATTACATTCAAATATAAAGACAAAACGTCAGTATCCTTGATTATTCTTCTAAGTCAATATGCTTATACAGTCGTATATGTGAATCTCATCTTTAGGACAGCAGAGCAGTATAGGTAAAAGAATCTAGGCTTTCTACACCCAGATTTATAAATTATTCATCTCAATAAACCTTAGTTTCTTGACCTTTAAAATGGAAATATGCTTATCTATATCTATATCATTTATTTATTGTGCAAAGAAAATGAAGTAATTGTACAAAAAATCCTAGCAATATATCTGGTGCATGGCAAATGCTTAAAATGCTTATCACACTGAAAGGAGATAAAGCAAACAATGCAGAACTTTGTCTTGATCTTGATGTTCATCTGTGAAAGATTTATCATAAAAATGAGGCAGAAATAGAAGAAAATCCTTGACAATCTATAATGTACCCTTTGGTTAAACTGGACAGACATTTTAGATTTTAGAGTTGCCTGACAAAAACTGAAAAAAAAAGAATCTTTTCAATCTTTTGGCATTTATTTTTTGATAGTAGGATGGAACTGTGTGCTAATCCAATTCAAATACAACTAATAAAATAGGCAACTCTTCCTTGATTTACAAAAATGCTGAGAACACAATTCCTTTTGACAAAAACATACTGGGTAGAGAGGGAGTGGAAGGGCATCTGGTTTCCTGGTAGGTTGATGCTTGGACACAGTTCCAAGCCATGGTAGAGTGAAAGCCCACATTTGGGACTCCCAGTCTGGTGCTCTAGGGAAGGCAGCCACGTTCAGAACCTCTGAGGAAGAAAGACTCCTCAGTGGGGTGTACCGGCTTACAGCGGGGATCAGGAGGCTGAGGACATACTTTCTACTCTCTCATTTACTCAATTGATGCCTGTTGTACACCATCTTTAACTCTGTGCCAAGCCTGTGTGTATAGTCATCCATTTAATCTTCATTACCTATCTTTGAGTAAGGAATGGTTATTTTCTCTATTTTATTTGGAGAAGGAGAAGGAACACCCTACTAAGGCTTAGAGAGGACTCAGAATATTTTAGCCCAGCTTTGGGCCCCTTGTATTAATTCTGTACAAATCATCCAAACTTGCCTGGATTACAGCCTCATTCTCCTGATCAGCTACCCCAACTCTCTACTCTAACTCCATTTTCTCCTCAGCAGCAGGAAGGATGATTTAAAGCAGAACTGCAATCCCAGCATTTTATCTTAATATTCATCAATGGTTCCCAGTGACCTTTTGGACAAAGTTCAATCTCTCTAAGTGGCTTAGAAGACCCTCTGTCATCTGTCCCACTATATTTTCTCCACCTCTGTCTTCTTACACTTTACACTAAAGTCATAAGGAAATTTATTCATCTTCTCAAATGGGTCCTCTCTATTATTTCTGGACCTTAAAATATGCTAATTTTTTCTCCACATATCCTTTCACACTTTTGATAATTACTTTTTACCCTTCAGATATCAGCTTAAATAACACACCCCTAGTAAAGCTTTCTTATCCTAATGGCAGCATTCCCATGTGGAGTACTGGCAAGGCAGCTCAAGTCCATTTAATGTCTGCACATTCTTCCATCAATGGAAAATTTACATGTACTTTCTAAGCCAAATATTCTCAACTCCCATCTTTCCCTAAGCCCATCTCTTTCCTATTGATTGGATAAAAAGGTGGAAGTGGTGGTGGTGATTATCTAAGATATGTACAGTTCTGTAACCTTATAAAGATCTGGGGAGGAATGTGGCACCAAATTTTGGAGGTTTTAGCATGTGAGCTACTTAACACACTTACATCTTTCATTTTGGGTACTAGTTATGCGTTATGGAGGTAGAGAAAATTATTATATTTGCTTCATTGTCTGCTCCTTTACATGATATATTACATGAGGGTAAGGACCATATCTTGTAATATCTACACTGAATTCTTATTTTTTGTCACAGTTCCACATACACAGGAGGTACTCAATAAATACAGGTTAAGTGAGATTACAGAAGTAAAATGACTTGTCCCAAATCATAAGCCCTGGTTAACAGTATTCTTTCTGATTTTAGTAATCTTGTACTAATGTTTATAAGCATAAAATGATTTATGGGAACTTATCTTCATGATTTGTAAGGACTTCTTAAAAGCTATGTTTTACTCAAGACTATTTAGACATAATATATTTACGCTGAGATATTTAGCAAATATATAGTACTTTCAGTACCTGTTTTTCATTAATTTTAATTTAGAAAAAAATGTTTATTTTAAATATAGGAAAGGCAAAAAATAAAAAATAAAAATAATATTATTTTGAGAAACAGAATTTACCTCCACGCCCGAAATTCCCAATCTCATTTGGGCCACTACTGCTATTGTTCACTGGCAAGCTCGTAGCTGGCCATGAATCAGCAAGCCATGGATAACTGGGATCACCAGTGTTTAGAAGTCCTGGACGGCTAAAACAAAAAGAAACAAGAAACCAACCAAGGGAGTTCAATGACAGTTTGTAACACCTGTCTCATGCACTAGGAAGGGTTAAGGAATTAAAGATTTTAATTCACTTCAAACTAAAAAATGTAAGTTCTCAATATTAAAGTAACTTCAGTAGTTAATTAAGTCTATATATAGATCATGCCTTTCAATGGAAGCACAAGAGTCCTTGTCTGGGGTTCTGCTGACATCCAAATGAATTGTTGTCTGCCCTGATACTGATGGGAATTGGTAGCATAGCAGGATCTGGAAATAAAGTCTGATGATAAATTGCCACCTCAAAGGAGAAAGTGCTCAGAGTGACTGCTCAGGATCAACCACTTCCAGGACTTGTATCCCCAATATGTATTTGTCCCCTATAGGCTGTAACCATATTTCATTTAGAGGTAAGGGAGTTGAGGAAAATTAATGAAACAGTATTTCTACTATTCCATCAATAGCACACTTCCAAGCTGTGTGAATTGTAAAATATCAGGAGTACATTACAGAACATGTGGGTATGGTCTATGAGGAAAACTTCCTTCACATCATATTTAATAAAGAATTCCCATCTTTAATATAAAAGATGGATTCTGACTCCTTTCCAGATTATTAACATATTTACAAAGAAACAGCAGCATCTATAATCATTGTACTTTTTTTGATAGACCCCTTCTGGTCCAATCCCTAAGAGA
The DNA here is from genome assembly GCF_030445035.2 of Dasypus novemcinctus. Classification (NCBI taxonomy): domain Eukaryota; kingdom Metazoa; phylum Chordata; class Mammalia; order Cingulata; family Dasypodidae; genus Dasypus; species Dasypus novemcinctus. Next base: position 128,787,729 of record NC_080676.1, read on the forward strand.
AACATGTGTTTCTATGGAAACTGCAATAAGAAGATCCAACTGCTTTCTTACTACATTCATGAGCTCTCATTAGGCCTAATCTCTTTTTGCTAAAATATTGATTAAATGGGAGATTGGAAGTTATTACCAGAGCCTAATTACAATCTCCATATTGGCAAAGGGAAAATAGATGAGGATATATGGGTTTGTTATCAGCTTTTATCAATTTCAATTGAATATCCAAAGTTGTGGAATCCAGTCCTATCAATCTATAGCCTATTCATCATCCATGAATCATTTACTTTGTGATCGATTATGTGTAATTGTTCACTCACAGCAATTTAGTGAGAGCCAATAAGGAGTCTTAAACAACAGCAACTTCATTTGCTAATGTCTAATTAATGCAATAAACATCCTGCTAACAAATGAACACATTCCTTGTGATATTTACTACTAATTTCTTCAGGGGCATCTGGGAGATATGAAACATCTGGACTTGATTCCTCTAAAGTGCACAACAGATAGATCATTAAACCTTGTGGTAAGCCATTTAATTCCTCCTAGAATTCTCAGACTTATAAGTGATTGTTTATTACAATAATAGCCTCTACTATAGTTTCCCCAGTCCTGATTAAAAAAAAAATCTCCTTAGCATACCTTCCATTGCTCATTAGTCCTCCATCTCCTCTTTGAAATGTAACTGTGAGAAATAAAAAAGAAATACACACACAAGTAGTCAATATTAATTACAATTAATAACAATTACATATTGGCCCTCCATTTAGAGCTGAGGCCTCAGAGAATTTTAACAAAATATAATTAACATAATTGTACAGAAAGTAGCAAGCAATGCTTTGGCCCAGGACAAAGCCATCATTTGCTTCCATTTTAATAAGATATTTCAAAGCTCTTCAAGGCAAATGCATGGTTAAGTTAAAGGGGTAATTGTGTTTAGAAGTGAAAAATTATTGTGAGATAATATATATGTGTATATATATATACATATATAGTCTTATTGGAAGATGGACATAGAATTAATGTGGATATATCAAAACATGACTTTTAATTCTAATACAAGTGTGTTCCAAGTAGAAGATAAAATACACATAATAAGGATTATAGTAGGATAGATCAGATAATACTATTCATCAAAGAAACAAGGGAAACAGGTAATGCCTGACATCTTTTTCTCACTATCAGATATCCTTTCAGGACATTTATAAGCACCATAAATTGAACAATCATGATTAGAATGGATGTGAACTATATTTAACAGAGAACAACATGATGAATTATTTGTTTCACCATCCAAATTTCACAAAAATGAAATTTTCAAATAATATGATACTGAATAAATTCCAATCATAGGTAATAATCACAAAACTCAAGTCCTTCACGTAACTATAGAACTTAGCAACACCAAAAAGCATCCAGGAGAGCCATAGAAGGTGAGTTCATTCCCTCCAGCCAAAAGTTCGCATTCTACTATAAAGCTAAAATGAAAGTGAGTTTAAAGATTTGGCACAAAAGTAAGTTAGTCCAGGTCCATCATCCCTTATCCAAAACTTTTGCAGCTAAATGTTTTTGGCACTCAGAATATTTCAGATCTGAGAAAAGAATATGAGGCATATCACAGAGACAGTCTGAGGCAGCACACGATTCAGACTTATTTAATATTTCTGCAGTGAAACATGAATATCCATGATTAGTGGGATAAATTAAGCTCATAAATAGCCTATAAATAAGCCTATAAATAACTTAGGTCAAATTTTGCCACTAAATGATTAAAGTGGAAGATTTTGGGAAAATTTTTGGTATTTATGCTTATGACCTGAGAAACTGCAGCTAAAAGAATATGATCTTGTAGTTCTGACCAGAATTCATAAGGATCAATAAAACCAATTAGTGAGGATGATGGAAAAAATACCTTTTTACAGATGTGAACCCAACACATCCTACCTCTGGAAAAGATTAATAATAGTCATTATGATTGCTTTACTTGATGAGTAAAGGTAAAAATAAATTTTTAGGAACTGATTCATATTTTAAGTAAACTGAGGTCATATTGTCAATTAAAGGAAGCACACAGCAAATACTTTTAAATTTAAATAGTCCATTTATAATTCATCCATTCCTCCAGTTTGGGCTATCAAGTATGATCACTCTTTAAATTTTCTAAATTTCCAGTCTTTTCCCTAAGATTACCTAATATCATTTTCTCTCAGGACAGCATCATCAGGAAATAAGCTCATATCTCCAAGGATCTATCAAAACTTCATGAGGGGGTAAAATATTTCAGAACTTTCAGGAACATAGTGTTGGTATTGCAAACATGCTGCCTTATGAACTTTTCAGGTAACATCTCAAATGCACTGTAAAATAATAGTGAGATAGCCTGTCCATCTGCACAAGCTGATTACAGACCATTCTGCAGAGAAGATGAAAGAATACTGATCCCTACTCTGTCTACAGACTGAGGCTTGATTGAGTGTTGGGAAGTAGAAATCAGTAGTGCATCCTCACTGCAGTGTGGCCCTTTAATAACTGCTTTTAACAAAAAAGAATTAATCGGAAACAATTAATGAAAAAAATTGAGCACTGGAGGTATTAAATAAAGGCCTGATTGGGAAAAAAGCACACACACATGCAAAATGTGAAAACATTACAGCTAATTAGCTTTCCATCTGATGTGACTTTCTAGTTATTGGGCTTTTTAATGGACCATCGAGTGATTGTTTTACTCCGCTAAGGGAGAGTTAAGATAATGCTGTAAATATCACTGGGAATATGCAAATAAGCAGGCGCTGATGGGATACACCTCCAAAATAAATGATGCTACAGAACAGGGAAAAAAAAAGAAACAAAAGCATAAAAAGTGAGCTATGCTTAACTTTTACTTACTAACCAATGGCAGATTCTTCATAAAATACACATTTTAAATTATTATGACATAACACTCAAAACTTGATCAAAGGGATATCTATTGTTAAGATTAATATGCAGAGATATTAGAATATGGACCCATTAGTATGGTCCATACATACGGATTAAAAATTAAATGTGTACAAAGGAATATAAAATTTTAAATTCCAAAATATTTTAGGACATATCCATTTTCTATTTGTGTTCCAATCAGCATTAAAATATAATTATCAAATAGTTCTATCCCACTAATAGAATTTCAAAATATTCCAAAAAGACATTAATCTTGGTATCATTGCATATCAATTATACACAGTTAAAAATACACAGTGCATTATATAAATTTTTTACTAATTTCAAAAGGACCATAACACATTTTGGTACACATGACAATTTTTTATTTTGTATGTTTTATAAGAAAAAAGTATAGGTAGATTTATTTGTCCTGGTAGGGTTGTTTGGTTGTTTTTATTTATTTATTTTTAATTTATTTTTTATTTCTTTCTCTCCCCTCCCCCCCACCCCCCCAGTTGTCTGCTCTCTGTGGCCATTCACTGTGTGTTCTTCTGTGACCCCTTCTATCCTTATCAGCGGCACTGGGAATCTGTGTTTCTTTTTGTTGTGTCATTTGTTGTGACAGCTCTCCATGTGTGCGGCACCGTTCTTGGGCAGGCTGCACTTTCTTTTGCGCTGGGTGGCTCTCCTTACTGGGCACACTCCTTGCACGTGGGGCTCCCCTACGCGGGGACACCCCTGAGTGGCATGGCACTCCTTGTGCGCATCAGCACTGCACATGGGCCAGCTCCACATGGGTCAAGGAGGCCCGCAGTTTGAACTGTGGACCTCCCATGTGGTAGACGGATGCCCTATCCATTGGGCCAAGTCCGCTTCCCAGGTTGTGTTTTTAAAGGAAGGAAAAGAAGGGGGACACTTTTTCAGTTCTCCTTTCTTGTTCCATGCTCTCAATTGCTCTCTTACTAATGGCCAGATTTTCAGATTCATTCCACTGTGAAAACTAGACCATAAGTAACTGAATTCTATTAGACCATGAGTTTAAAAGCAATTCGTAAGAACAATTAGAACTCCTAAAATGGACATAGTTGGTGCTTTGTTCAGTATTACTTTCTGCTGAGAGAAGAACATAAAACAAATTCCACTTGTTGAAGAAACTATTTTGTCCCAGTTGAGTGGGCTTGGTAGTCTTGTCTTATATCAGTTGGACATATATGTGTGAATCTGTATCTGAATTCCCAATTAGGTTCCACTGGTCAGTATTTCAATAAATGGTGCTGGGAAAACTGGATATCCATATCCAAAAGAATGAAAAAGGATCAAACATCTCTCACCTGATAAAAAATTAGCTCAAAATGGATCAGAGATCTAATTATAACAGCTAAGACCATAATGCTCCTTAAAGACAATGCTGGGAAGCAAATACAAGATCTTGTAGTAGGAAATGGTTTCATAAACTTTATACCCAAAGCATGAGCAACAAAATATAAAATAGATGAAAGGAACTTCCTCAAAATTATCTGTGCTTCAAAGGAGTTTTGTCATGAAAGTGAAAAGACAGCCTACTCAACAGAAGAAAATATTTGGGAACCACTCATCGATAAGGGACTAATATCCACCATATATAAAGAAATCTTATATTTCAATAGTAAAAAGACAAACAATCCATTTAAAAAGGGGCAAGAGATTTGAAGAGACACTTTCCGAAGAGGAAATACAAATGGCTAAAAGTACATGAATGAAAAGATGTGCAATATCACTAGCGATTAGGGAAATGCAAATCAAAATTACAATGAGATATCATCTTACATCTACTAGACTGGCTGCTATTAAAAAAAAAAAAGAAAAATACAAGTGTTGGGAGGATGTAGAGGAATGGGAACACTCATCCACTGATCTTGGGAATATTGACTGAAGCAGCCACTTGTGGAGGACAGTTTGGCAGTTCCTCAGGGAGCTAAGTATAGAATTGTCATATGATCCAGCAATCCTACTACTAGGAATATACCCAGAAGAACTGAAAGTTGGGATGTGAGTAGATATATGGACACCAATGATTATTGTGGCATTTTTCAAAATTGCCAAAACTTGGAAGAACCCAAGTGTCCATCAACAGATGAACGAATAGGCAAATAGTGGTATATACATAGAATGGAATATTACTCAGCTGTAAGAAGGAATGAAGTATTGACACATGCAACAACATGGATGAATTTCTAAGACACGTATTGAGTGAAGCCACTCACTAAAGGACAAATATTTGTGATCTCACTGATATGAACTAAGGATAATGAGCAGACTCACAGAGATAGAGTCTGGAAGATAGGTTAACAGGAGACAGAAAGGGAGAAAAGAGTGGTGAAACAATGCTCAGACTGGACAGAATCTATGATAAGGTAGAGGGCATTGGTTTGGCAGTGAACAGGGGAGATGGGGATACAGTGGTATGAGTGGGGTTGATGGTACTAGTGTGTGTGTGAGCGGGGTTGGGGGAATGGGTTGTGCCATCCATGGAGCTAGGGGGAAGGTTGGAGAGAGGAACCGGTGAACACTGAGAAGGATGTGATCTGTAGTTGAGATTATAACTCTGGCAGTGTTCTTTTGATATATATGGTAGGGATGGGACACTAATACAGGGTTTCAGTGATGAGGGGATGTTTGGGGAAGGGTACACCTGGAGCATGTCTCTGTGGAATGAATGTATTCAAGTTCTCATAGGGTGTTATGTCAGTGGGTGAAGACCCACACAATAACCAACAAAATATTAAACTCCCATCCTAGGAAGTCTGCCATATTTTCAGATAGAGTGGCAAGAATCTCTTGAGTACATAGGCAGTGCCAAATAAAGTAGAAACAGACCAATATGCCAAGCCTCTGATATGAATGCTTGTACGTATGAATCTTATTCTTATAAAATTGAAAGTTAGCCTAATAATAACTATTGTCTAAGAGTTACTTCCTGAAAAGCTCCTTGTTACTCAAATGTGGCCTCTCTCTAAGCCAAACTCAGCAAATAAACTCAAAACATTCCCCCTCATGTGGGAAATGACTCCTTGGGATGAGCCTCCCTGGCACCAAGGGATTAATATTAAACCCCAACAAATGATGGATTTGGAAAAAAAGGTAACCAAATGACAGAAACATTAACTACAAAAAGGTTTTATTGCTAAGAGATTTCAAAGTGAGTAGGGAGGGTGTTTCAGTTATACTTACGCACATCTCCGACAGATCACATTAACTGTCACAGTAAATGAAATCCAAACAGCGGGGTTCCTAAGGACTCTAGGGACATCCAGATACTACAGGCAAGGCATGCACCCCATGAAATCAGCACACTATCAGTGAGCCTTACCTTGGAACATACAAGAATCTATTTCCAAAAGTAAGACAGTTAGACTCACTTATGATTTCCCCTACACATGATTCTTCTACCCCTTTTATTTGAACTTATAATGAGGACTATACCTATGAAATACATGTTCCACAGACTTAAATTTTGGCCTGTTCACGTGCTGATTGAGCCCTGAATCCCAGCATAGTTGTGACCAACACCTACCTTCGATTTTGTCAGACTTGCCTAGGACAACTAACAAAATGATCAGGGTGGACAACCCCATCACAAAGAAAGAAAGAGTGTGTACTACTGCAAGCAAAACAGTTCCTTCCATCTGCCCCATAAGAACTAACTCCCTTCTCTCAATCTGAAGCACAGCAAGCATCACCATCCTAAAATCCTCAAGATTGAGGAAAGAACAAACATAAGGGGAGGAATGCAATCATGGACCAAAGTAGACTTATTATCGTAATAACAGAAGAACTTATAAAATTGATATAAAGATATTGGTTACCAGAGGTTCTATGGGGAGGGAAAGGAAAGAATGGATGGGCGATAGGGTATTTTCAGGGCATTGGAATTGTTCTGCATGTTATCACAATAATGGATAGAAGCCATCCTATAAATTTGTGTGTCAAATGTGTAAACCATAATGCAAAGTATAGACCTTGGTTAGTAGCAACGCTTCAATATTTGTTCATCAAGTGTAACAAATGTACCACAATGATGTAAGATGCTATTAAATAGAGGCAAATGTGGAAAGGGGAAGGAGAGAGGCATATGTAAATCCCTTATTCTTTCAATGTAACTTTTATGTGATCTAAAACTTCTCTAAATAAAGTTTATTATATGAGAAAAAAATGTCACAACAAATTGAAGGATATTTTGAGGTAGTTCTCATATCAAAAGGGCTATAACTGCCTTAAGGCTAAAAAAAGAAAGAGGGAGGGGTATGATTGGGAGGATCTTATTCTTGTCACCAAACGATAATCACAGTCTAATAACATTGTGCTTATCAAAGTTAAATTTGGAATTGTAATCTTTAGGATAAGTCTCTGCTGGCATCTAAAATTAACTTGCAGGAAGTAATGCATTGACGTTTTTAGCAAAAACTAACTGGATAGTGCTAGGATTTCCAACAAGTTCCATACACACAACAATCCTAGAATTGCATTAAATATTTAGACCTTATTGCAATTTTATATAGGATAAAAAGTAAAGTGATTTTGAAAGTTTATATCATATGCAAAGTACCTCTCCTATTATCTGACAGGATTAATCCTAATCTCATGTCTGCTAGAACTGGAGGAGAAAATAAACACACATAACTACGTGGTAAATTGACATTTTGAGGTAAGGAAGCTTTCTTTAAGCTATCTCTATTAAGCCACATTTTCCTACTCCAAATGGAAACTATAATGCTGCCAGCCAAGCCTCATCCCCTTTCCTGATAAGCTTTTTTCTCACATATGAATGTAGATTAATCCTCTTTTAATAAGCATTAACTCAGCCCAGATAATCAGTATAGAAAAATTCTATCAAATCTTTTAGCTGCTTTTGGATGATTCTGTCAAATAATTTGTATTTCACCATTGGTTTAAAAACCTTATATAGGTTTATACATTAAAGTGTTTAGCCATTCATAATTTCCTTGCAAATATTAAGTTGTTTATGTTTATTGAGTTTTATAAGATCTGTTATTCTCAAAGGAAATATGCATAAAATATACCTCTCCCTTTTACAAACAAAAATGTATTCACATTTAAGCTGATGATATGAAAAATTGTAAGTAACTGTACTATAATTCTCATGAAAGCTACAAGGCTCTTTCCAAATTTTTGCTATTTATTTTGCTTCATAAACATTTTATACATATGATGAAACACTTATTCTAGATTCTAATATCACCTACCATTTTCAATATATGTTGCTCAAATTTCTTTATGTTTCTATTTCATCCTATAGCAAAGCAGGGAGTGAATTCTTCTATCAGTCAAGAACTTCACATAAGCAACAGGTAGTTTTGGCTAGTGGACACTGAAATTTAAGATAATCAGCATTGTATGTTGCTCTAGAAAGGATTAAATTATTTCTGATAGAATATGGGAATGGTGAAAACCCTTTTTGTCCTAGCTGCCCTTCTTTGTGCCATGTTCAAACCTGCAGTGCAGACTTGTATTTGAAGAATGTAAGAAATATGAAAAAAAAATACCACAGGAAATTAATGCATAACGCTGCCCTGAGAAAATCTCCACTGTCTGCTTTTGCAAAGAAGCAAAGAGCAAAACATGCTGAAGCCAACATTTCCTCTCAGACCATTCAAAAGTATAAGTTTGTATTTGATAGCTGTTTTTACAGTATAAAGTCTTTTTTTAAAAGATTTATTTATTTATTTCTCTCCCTGCCACCCCCCACCCCCCGAGTGGTCTGCTCTCTGTGTCCCATTGTTTGCTCTTCTATGACTGCTTCTATCCTTATAAGTGGCACTGGGAATCTGTGTTTCTTTTTGTTGGGTCATCTTGCTGTGTCAGCTCTTCGTGTGTGCGGCGTCATTCTTGGGCAGGCTGTACTTTCTTTTGTGCTGAGCGGCTCTCCTTATGGGGTGCACTCCTTGAGCGTGGGGCTGCCCTACACAGGGGATAACCCTGCGTGGCACAGCACTCCTTGTGCCCATCAGCACTGCGCATGGGCCAGCTCCACACGGGTCAAGGAGGCCCGGGATTTGAACTGCAGACCTCCCATATGGTAGGCGGATGCCCTATCCATTGGGCCAAGTCCGCTGCCCACAGTATAAAGTCTTAAACCCTTAGTATTTTATGATACACAGGCATACCTCAGAGATATTGCTGTTTGGCCAGACTACCACAATAAAGTGAGACACAGGAATTTTTGGTTTATAGTACAGCTTACTACACTGTAGTCAATTAAGTGTGCAATAACATTATGTCTAAAAAACAATGCACATATATCAATTTAAACAAACCTTTATTGCTAAAATATGCTAACCATCACCTGAGCCTTTAGCAAGTTGTAATCTTTTTGCTGGTGGAGAGTCCTGACTCAAGGTTGATGACTGCTGACTGATTAGGGTGGTGGTTGTTGAAGGTTGGGGCAATTGCAGCAATTTCTTAAAGTAAGGCAACAGTGAAGTGTGTCACAATGAGTTGACTCTTCCTTCCACGAAAAATTTATCTGTAGCATGTGATGCCTTTTGATAGCATTTTACCCATCTAAAATTTTTTTTCAAAATTGGAGTCAATTTTTTAAAACCCTGCCCTGCTTTATCAACTAAGTTGATGTAATATTCTAAACCCTTTGTCATCATTTCAATCATGTCCATAACACTTTCTCCAGGAGTATATTCCATCTCAAGAAACCACTTTCTTAGTTCAGCCATAAGAAGCAACTCCTCATCTGCTCAAGTTTTATAAGACTGCAGTGATTCAACCCCATCTTCAGACCTCCAGTTCTAATTCTAGTTCTCTTGCTGTTTCCACCACAACTGCAGTCATTTCCTCAACTGATGTCTTGAACCACTCAAAGTCATCCATGAGGGTTGGAATCAACTTCTTCTAAACTGATGCTTTGACCTCTTTCCATGAATCATAATGTTCTTAATGGCATTTAGAATGATGAATACTTTCCAGAAGGTTTTCAATTTACTTTGCCCAGATCAATCAGAGTAATCATTGTATGTCACAGCTATAGCCTTACAAAACATATTACTTAAATAATATGACTTGAAAGTCAAAATGACTCCTTCCTCCACGGGCTGCAGAATGGATGTTATGTTAGCAATCATGATAACATTAATCTTGTGGTACATCTCTATCAGAGCTTTTGGGTTACCAAGTGCTTTGTCAATGAGCAGTGACACTTTGAAAGGAATCTTTTTTTCTGAGAAGTAGGTCTCGAAAGTGGGCTTAAGATATTCAGTAAACCATGCTGTAAACAGATATGCTGTTATGCAGGCTTTGTTTTTCTATTTGTAAAGGACAGCGTATAATTCTGAAGGACCCTAGGATTTTCAGAATGGTAAATGAGCATTGGCTTCAACTTAAAGTCACCAGCTGTATTAGCCCCTAAAAAGAAAGTCACTCTGTCCTTTGAAGTTTTGAAGCCAGGCATTGACTTCTTCTCTTTAGTTATGAAAACCTTTGATGGCATCTTCTTCTAATAGAAGTCTGTTTCATCTGCATTGAAAATCTGCTGTTCAGGGTAGCCACCTTCATCAATTCTCTTAGCTAGATCTTCTGGGTAACTTGCTGTAGCTTCTACATCAGCACTTGCTGCTTCACCTTGTACTTTGATGTTATGGAAATGGATTCTTTCCTTAAACCTCATGAACCAACCTTTGTTAGCTTCAAACTTTTCTTCTGCAGCTTCATCAACTCTCTCAGCCTTCCTAGAATCGAAGAGACTTAGTGCCTTGCTCTGGATTAGCCTTTGCCTTAAGAGAATGTTGTGCATGGTTTGATCTTCTACCCAGACCACTGAAACTTTTTCTCTGTCAGCAATGAGACTGTTTTGCTTGATTATCATTTGTGTGTTCACTGGAGTAGCATTTTTAATTTCCTTTAAGAACTTTTCCTTTGCATTCCCAACTTGGCTGACTGGAGCAAGAGGCCTAGCTTTCTGCTTCTTGGGGCTTTAGACATGCTGTCCTCACTAAGCTTGATCATTTCTAAGTTTTGATTTTAAGTGAGAGACATGTAACTCTTCCTTTCACTTGAACACTTAGAGACCATTGTAGAGTACTTTAATTGGTCTAATTTCAATATTGTTGTGTCTCAGATAATAGGAAGGTCTGAGGTCAGGGAGAGAGATGGCAGAATGACGACTGGTAGAGCTTTCAACACACACACAACCAATTATTAATTTCACCATTTTAACATGCACCTCAAGACAATTACAATAGTAATATCAAAGATCACTGATCACAGATTACCATCACAGATAAGATAATGATGAAAAGTTTGAAATACTGAGAGAATTACTAATATATTTAAGAGGCATGAAGTGAGCACATCCTGTTCAAAAAATGGTACAAATAGACTTGTTTGATGCAGAGTTGCTATAGACCTTTGATTTTTAAAAACAAAGTATTTGCACAGCGCAATAAAATGAAATGCTTTAAAAGGAGGTATGCTGGTATATGTTAAATCATCTGACACCTAAGAACTGTTCTTTTATTTTTCTTCCTTCTAAGCTTTAAGTATAATTCTCACAATGAATGAGAGTAAAAGTCCAGCCACCTTAAAAGTCAGTGGGTAAGTTTTGCCTACTTAATAGTGAGTGGAAGGCAAAGTTAGAATCTCAAAGTTAGAATCTCCAATCTGCAAGGTGTTTATGCATCTCTCCACTGAGTTAATATATTTTCTGTTTTACCTCTAATGGTTAAGAAGGTACTTGAAATGAATAAGTAGGAGAATGAGAAGACAGAAATAATGTTTTACTTGCTTTACATTTCAACTTTTGGAGAGTCTAGCTTTTATTGAAATGCATGCCTCTTATCATATATGTTACATGAGATGTTTCTGTTTAAACCAATGTAGTACAAGATAACAATTGGGATTCAAATAAATGAAGAAATTTCATGTTACGAATTCATTTAAATACTAATCCCAAAGCAGACTTAGCAAAAATTTTTATTGCTGTTATAAGGAATCATCAATAAAGTTTTGAGACTGTATAGACATTACCATGCAGAGAAAAAATGGAAACATTAGGGTTTTCATCTTGTGAATGAAATCACATTGCTTCAACTTTGCTGGGCATAGTTTTCTAAGACTCCCAGATAAATTTTTATAGAAACAAAAATATAAACAAAACCTGTCCTAATAAATATATTCTTTGTAATTTCTGTTGCACAATTCAGGGAAAAATAGCCTTCGGTGCTCTTAAAATGGATTATTAGCACATGTATTAAAATATTAAAATAAGAAATATAAACATATGACAAATACACACACCATTACTCATTCCTATTAAAATTCCCATATTCCATATTTTTAATTTGTATAAGGATAAGAATATGAAAACTCAAAAAAGATAGAGTGTGAGCTATGGAGGGAAATGTGAAGAAAACATCACCAAGTCAGATATGCAATGTTAGGTACTTGTGGTTTGGAGTTTCATTTGCTTCTCACCTAGAAGAAGAGACAGCAGTTCCTGGAAGGCACATTACTAGCTGAAGGTGAATCCATTCTAAGAGTCAGCCATCTATCAATTAAGTATAAAGGTTTTGAAATGCTATTCTCTTACTTGGCCTTATTCCAAAATATTTGAAGGGCATAGCACTTTCTGATTTAGTAGTCCTTCTACAAGCAGATGGATATCAATCACAATGAGAAATGATAATAGGAAATGTACTATTCTTGTCAAGCCCAAAGACCAAGAGACATTTTCAAATTAAGTGCATAGGTTATGCAAAGAGTAGAATTTGGCCTGCTGGTAAAGAAGAAAAGCCTGCCTGACATAATTTTAGTAAAAGCTCAAGCCTACTAATTGTGAGAGCTATTTATGTTATTTATAAGGATTGAGTGAATGAAGAAGTATGGAAGGTAAAAAAAGCAATATTTCAAATGCAGATACATTAAACTTTGTGCTGAAGTGTCTAGCATAGCTGAACTTATATTATTTTCATTAAAGTCAAATAAAGGTATAAGCACAAAAATTCTTTGAAATAAATCAGTCCTTCCATATGATTTATATGGTTCATATGCATGTGTCACAGGGATGAAAATAACCTTGCAAATGATACAAAAGATGGATTGAAGGACAATATCTGCAGGGTTGAAGGACTTAACTATAAAACAAGAAGATGCATTAAAGTATCGTTAAACTTCAAGACTTCACCACCAAACAGGTATTGCCAAACACCCCACTCTGGGAAGAATTCTTCATTAGTGTGGTGACAGAACACGTAGATGACAATGTGCAAGGAGTCAAGTAGCCAAGAGCCAATGAAAAATGAAAATAGCATGGGGATGGGAAGTTAGGAAACATAGAAATCTGTTTAAATGGATATACACTGTATCACTTTCTTTAATCCTGAGATTTTATTTTCACCAATATCTACTAAACTTTATCTTCAGAAGATACAGACATGAGCCACAATGTGATGATCAAATGATCATATTTATATGGTGTCAAATAGCAAACAGGGCAACCAAAGGGATTCTATTCCTTGCATTTTGTATTATTAGACATCAGCAGGTTACAAGCCTACAAGCTACCACAGCTTTGGTTTCTAAAAAACACTGAAGCCTTTGGCAAATCAGTTATTAAGAATTCATTGTTCCTACCAAAGAGAAAATTAGAAATCATGGAAATATAAGATTGAATTAACAAATGTCCCTGAAACTTCTAAAGTGTTTATGGGGTCTTATTATATTCAAATGAGACAGTTTCTTGTTATTGTTAGAGAAAAATATTAAAATAAATCACAAATTGTGATTGAACACAGCATCAGGGTTGAACTTATTCTTTTAGTCACTGACACACACACACGCTCTGTCTCACTTTTTCTCTCTTTCACTCTTATTAAGATTTGGAGATATTCTGAAGAGCACACTTTCTCACATCCTTGAAATTCTATTTTGGATCCTAAGAAGAAAGCAATTTTGTAAAAAATGAGTTAGGGATTTTTTCTTCTACTGCCTCTGCTTGTTCTTCTCCCTCCTAAATTGTTGATTGGTCATGCTGAAATAGACAGCTAACATATATGAATAGTAAATCACTTTATAAATGCCTCATCAGTTGTATTAATTCTGTTGAGATATTTATTTGTATTTCCATCTGGGACATATGCTATTGTAATCTGCATCCTAGAATACTAAAACCTATATTTCAAATCCTTTTATTTCTGAGCATTTTAGTAATGCTTTTGCCCAAATCCTCTTCTCAAACAATCAAGTTTGTTTGTGTGTGTATGTGGGTGTGTTTTAAAGGTCTAGTTGAAAATAAGTTGATTAAGCATTTTATCAAAATACACTCCTGTTAAGCTTTACTGTCTATAATCAAAAAGGTTGCCTTATGAGCATAATGCAATATGGTCAAGAGTGATGCATTAAAACATGATGCTTGTAATCGTATATTCCAGAGCAGGAAGGTAAAACTAGCCAAAACATTCATTTATTCATTCATTCGTCATTCCATTCCTTTCCCTTCACATCATTCATTTTTAAAGATAAGAGAATTTTTTCGCTGGAAATGGTTTCTTACCAGCATAATTACTGAGTCCCTTTCTCTTCTTTCTTCGCCAATACAACCAGATGCTAAAACCCATTAAAATTACCCAGCAGGCACCACCAATACCAGCTATAAAAGCTGGCTGCTTCACAACATCAGTGATTTGCTCAGTTATGCTGTTATTGTTTTCAGTAATGACAACCTCATTGCGTCCCCCTATGGAAAAAATAATAGCATTAGTAAATATTGAGACAAAAATAAAGACAATAACATATACATGGTATAATAAAGGCAGAGAAATTATTTTGGAGGAGAATAATAGTTGTTTTGTTCTGAGTATATCACACTTATATATAAGGCTGTTTTATAAGTTTCAAAAGAAGAATCAAATTATGGGCTTGAAAATATGATCAATAATGTTGCTTTTTAATGTTTGGTTTGCTATGGACATATTCAGAACTACTTCTTTATACAATTGTCTTATAAATAAATACCAAAGCACACACTAGAACTTCAAATAACAGCAACTTTTCTTTAGTTAGGTAAAGTGTTTTTAATAAAGTCTGGCAAAAAATGGCAAGTACAACATTTAGTGCATGGCATTTGCAAATTGCCTTTCCTCTCCAATATTGCCCATATTTGAATGTTCATGATTCTCGAGAATATGTAACTTAATACCTATCTGATTTATTCTACAAAAACAACTTACTTTTATCAAACATTCTTGAGTTTCCTGGTAGTTAGTAAAGTTACTATATAAAAAAATGGCAATTGTATAAACATCCATTTATAGATATCAGAATGTAAAATTAAAATATCAAGATATGATAAAGCTCATGTATTACCTTAAAGGTTTTCTAAACTAATTTGAAATTGTACTTGAATGTTGAACAGAGAAGCACAACTTTCAAAATAAATCTATGGTCTACATAACTATAATTTTCATTTAAATCTGAACTAAAATTATTCTAGAAGTGGTCATATTTTGACAATTTAGATGTTCCCCAAATAATCATTTCTCAGTGTCTAACTTTCTTAATCTGTTAAACACCTAAATCTTTGTTCATCAGTAATATTATGATTTCATGAGTTCAAAACCTATTTTTAAAACATGGATTATGTATTCTTGTGGAAGACTCTTAGTCCCTAAGGGATGATAGAGCCAATTGCTGGAAGGATTCAGGGAGCCTAAATGAATGCATGGAGTAGGATCCTATGCCCCATTTTGCTGATCCATATCAGACAGGGATATGAATGAGAATGAAACCTTTATTTTGTGAAACCAGTTTGCAGGCTTCTTTGTTATAGTTGCTAAAATTTTCTTATACGTACTTAAAATTCCCCAAAGTCTTTAAATTCCACATATGAAAACCAGCATTCACTTATGTATTAAATCTGGTTCATTTTCTCAGTCTCTCTGTTCTTAATTACTAAACATGTAAACATGTTTACATGTCAAAATGTAGTTAAGATAAGCTCACGTATTTAATATGAGACATACATTTGGTGACTACCAATTACTATGAATAACTAAAAAGAAAGCAAATGCCTATGGAACAAAGAGAAGATAGATTTGTCTTTCATTTATATAAAAGTTCCATATAATATCATGTTTAACTTGGCACAATATTTATGCTATCTGAGATATATTACTACTCCTTATGTTAGTGGTATTTTTGAAACAAAGCTGTCAGTTGCACTAATTAGACAAGGGATACATGTGACCTGTAATGCTCCATTGTTCTTGCAGACAAAAAAATATAATGAAATATAATGTCTTCCTCCCATTGGAGAGTAGTGAAGAATAAAACTAATTTGTTGGACTAAAAATTAATTAGACACATCAGATTTGATTGTACCTATTACTGTGAAAGTTTGCAGCTGTTCCACATATTATACCAACTATGTAATGTAAGCATTGAAAGGCCAAATGATTAGAGAAACAATAGTTATGTTATTAAATGAGTTTATAGCAAATTTTAAGTTAATGTAAAGTTGTTATATCACATATTCTTTGATGTTTATCTATATGAATATATTTGGTACATTTAGGTGTGCTTATGTGTAAAAACAATATGAAATTATGGACATTTTGAGATAAAGTCACCTTATGAATGAAACAGCAGATAAAAGAATACTGCTCGTAAACCTGTGTGAGGCTGTTTTATATTTATACAATATTTTGATTAGCAGTCACCTTAATGGAACTTTCTGAAATGAAAACTAAACTGAGAAGGTTATAGATGAAATACTAAATGGTCTGGCAGAAGACACACCTAAAATTATCAGCCACAGAAAATATCACATTCCAATATACAATTTAATTAAAGCAAAGAGGGAAATGAGGTAGAGCTTGAGTTATTTCAAGTGCTTTTTCCAGTAGTGAACAGACAATAGGGAAAGCATAAATAGAAACCGACAAGAAGATTAGCTATCACTAAATCACTTTTCCACTAAAAAATAACAGTTGTTTAGATAAAGTTATCAGACAAGATGTTAAAGCAGATATGCAGAGATAATTAAAAAAACAATTAAAAGGTTTCTTTGGTACAACACTAGATATTAAAAAGAAATAAATCTTTCTAGGACAAACAGCCTTTTCTGAACTGAATTGTGATTATGTGTATGTGCCTGTATATTTCAAATTCTCCAATTCTATTACTAATGACTACATCTTGGGTACAGCATATACTAACTACTTGAATAGAATATAGGCCATCATTTTTTAAAGTAAAATTTATTTCTTAGATAAATATGAACAACATTAAGTGTATGATTTGGTAAAGAATAAATTCAAAGGTATTCATTACCCATTTGAAGACTCAGTCTTTTAAAAACGATAGAAAAGTTAAGCAAAACTTTGTTTTTATTTAAAATAACCTACATTCTCTATATTTTAAGTTATTATCTAATTGTTAATTCCTTAACTGTGATTTTCATGACATGATCTTAATTATATGGTATGCTCGCAATTCTTTATTTGTCCCTAAGTGTAATAAATCCCTGAAGTATTGTGAAACAGATATATAATCACTAGAAAAAATGTTTCATTAGCCTGAGAAATACATTTATTAATAAAGATGATAGAAAAAGGAAATATGAAACAGTAATATGGATTTGGCAATTCTAGTTGGCTTTGAATTAGAATAAATATATTCAATCCATATATTCATATATGCATACATATACATACATAAATACATATAAATACACACACACACTTGAGTCCATCAAAACAAATCTTTGTATACTTATCTGGGGACTCTCATAGAAATTATACCTTTTAAAATGTTTCATGTATATTTTTAAAGGAAAAATTAATGGATCATTTTATAAACAATATAAATGAAAAAAATTAATCAGTAAAGTTCTTTTGGGTATACCTGTATTTCTTTCTTCCAATTTATTATAGAAAATCTCAGAAGGGCAAGATTGTAGGTTTCCCTCAGGTTAAGATATTAATTCAATCTGTGAAGTACTAATTAAGAAAGTGAAGGCAATTTAAAGAAAAGTTAATACTCAACTTTTTCTCTTTAATGCTCTTATATAAGTAAAAGAATTAAAATTAGAAAATCTAAAAAAAATATATTTGAATGATAAATCTATTCAGAGGCAATAAACACTTTGTAATTAAAAAAAAAAAAGTTTTCCAGAAACATGCAATGTGTCCTACATGCAGCATTCCTGAAAACAAACAAAAAGTGTATAGGCTAGTATCAAACTCTGGAAAAAAAAATGTTTTCAGAATATGAAAAGTCTGGACTCAACTTTTTTTTTAATTAAAGGCATGGACAAGCAAATAAATTCAAGGAAAACTGAATGGGATTTGATGCTAGAAAGAAGGGAGCCACATTAGGGGAAATCTGCATTTATGAGGCTTTTTCCCCTGGCAGAGATTTGCTCAATCCATGCAGTACTAAGCAGCTAGATATGCCTCAAATTGAAAACTTCAGGTATGAGGTGTCAAAGAATGGAATTTAGGAGTACCCAGAGTGGACAAATATTGAAGAGAAAATCATTTGAAAAAAGTGAGCCACTGGCAGTGAAACTCCTAAATCTGTGTATAAACTCCCCCTGCATCCTAAGGCAATCCTTGAACTGTGGATGCATGGTGATGAATCCAAGGAGCCTGATGGAAAACAAACACTAAAAGGCTGAAAGCCTAAACAGAGATTTCAGTTGTTGTCCACCTCAGAGAAGACTTTGTTTGAGGTTTAAATATTATCATCATGCTAGGGGAACAATAAAAATATCAGGTTTTTCATTGAAACCTCAGGGGTATCATGCCTTAGAAGAAATACCAAGTCCTAGGACTGAGGTTTTACCCTAAAAGTAAGGACAAAGCATAAATAGACTCACACAAATAAAATATATAGCAAGCCATCACAAGTTCAAGGTCAAGTTGTGTGCAAATAATATAATGCCTGCTAGTACAACAAACACTCCTCAGAAAAAGATCACAAAAAATCTATAATTTGCCATCTGAAATGCCTAGTATACAATAAAAATTACTGAGCATGAAAAGCAAGCAAACAAACAAACAAATACAACAACAATGACAAACAACAATAATAAACAGGACACAAGAAAATGTGACCTAAGGTCAAGAGAAAAGTAATCAATAGAAACAGACCATGGGATGACAGATGTTGAAATGAGAAAAGGACTTAAAACATTATCACAGGGAAGCAGACTTGGCCCAGTGGTTAGGGCGTCCGTCTACCATATGGGAGGTCTGCGGTTCAAACCCTGGGCCTCCTTGACCTGTGTGGAGCTGGCCCATGTGCGGTGCTGATGCGCACAGGGAGTGCTGTGCCATGCAGGGGTGTCCCCGCATAGGGGAGCCCCATGCACAAGGAGGTGCGCCCCGTAAGGAGAGCCGACCAGCGCCAAAGAAAGTTCAGCCTGCCCAGGAATGGTGCCGCACACACGGAGAGCTGACACAACAAGATGACGCAACAAAAAGAAACACAGATTCCCATGCCACTGACAAAAACAGAAATGGATAAAGAAGAACACGCACAAATAGACACAGAGAACAGACAACTGGGGTGGGGGGGAAGGGGAGAGAAATAAAATAAATAAATAAATCTTAAAAAATTAAAATTAAAAAAAAACATATTACAGTATGTTCATAGACTTAAAGGAAAAAAAGTTCAAAGTATAAACATACGGATATAGCAGAAGTAAATTTAAAGTGTAAGAGGAAATAAATGAAAATTCTAGAACAGAAATAATACATGAAATTAATATTTCAATGGATATTTGAATTCTGTTCTTGAAGAAGCAAAGGGTAAGAGACTTGCACTCTCACCATAAACAATTAAAAAAGTAAGTGAAACAACAGGGAAGGATTGTGATTTCTGATAGAAGGAAAACAAAGAGAATATTTCTATAATTGCAAAATTTCTACCTGGAGAAAATTTCTAAAAGAGATTCAATAAGGAGCAACCAGAATATGACTGAAAAGTCTTACTGAGCTGCAGAGATAGAGGAACTCAGGGAGGCTAAGGGAATAAAATTTATAAAGCAGAATACCAGAAAAAGGTGATAATATAAAATACACTCTTCCTATTTTTAATTTATTTGAAAGACATTCGATTGTTTAAAGCAAAATCAATAATACTGTATTTTTTAAATTTTTGGTGTTTATGCCATATAGGAAGTAAAAGCTTATAATAAAACAATAGAGTATTAGTTAAAATGGAATTTTTCTGCTCTAAAATTTTATATGTGAATCCTAGGGCAACAATTACAAAAAAAGAGGTATAGTTAGTAATATAATAGTGTACATAAAATAAAATAATGAAAGATATGTATTTCATCCAAAAGGAAGCAGTATATTTGGAAAATAGCAAGAAAGACAGATAAGACCTATTGTAAACAAATGGCAAAATGGTAATTCTAAACCCAAATACATCAAACCACATTAAATATAATGCTATGAACACTCCCATTAAAAGACAAAGACTGGAAGATTGGATAAAAAATATCAAGACCTAGCAAGATGCCAGGTAAATAATAAAATGCACTTTTAATATAGAGATATAGGGTTAAAAATCAAAGGATAAATAAAGATAGTAAGGCAAATACAAGTTGGAGTAACTATAATAATATCAGACAGTAAATTCAGGATAAGGAATATTAGTAGGAAAGAAAGAGGGACATTTCATAATGATAAAAGAGTAAATTAATTAAGAAAGTATAACAATCCTATAGTTGTATACACTTAAGAACAAAGTAGTGAAATATATGAAAAATAAAACTTAGGGAACTAAAAAGGCAAATACACAAATCCATAATTAAAATAGAAGATTTCAGATTCATTTCTTACTAATTGATAGAACAAGCAGACAGAACATCAGTATGTACCTGAAAAAACTATCAACTAGTTTGTCTTTTTGACATTTATAGAACATTTCACCCTGAAACAGAAAAATACTCATATACAATACACAAAGAACATTCACTAACTTAGACCAAATTTTAGAAATAAAATAAATTTCCATATTTAAAAAACTAAAGTCATACAAAGTACCTTCTCTGAGCACAACAGAATTAAATTAGAATTCAATAACAAAAATTATATCTAGAAAAATCTCAAATATTAGGAAATTAAACAATTCCCTTCTAAATATATTCTGCAACAAACAAATTCTTAATGGAAGTAGAAAATATTTTAAATCCTATGATAAAGGAAAACAGAACAACTCAAAATTCGTAAGATTCAGCTGAAAGAGTTCCTAGAGAGAAATTTATAATTTAAAATGCTCATATTAGAAAAGAAAAAAAGGTCTGAAAGAATTTAAGTTTTTGTGTTAAGAAGCAAAATACAAGTAAGTAGAAGAAAAAAAATAGCAGAAATCAAATAATTAGAAAACAAATAAAGAGATACTATAAACAACCACATTCCAGTATCGTAAAATACTTAGAAGAGACAAATTCATTGGTGGACAAAATCCATTTACTACAGGCAACACAATAAGAAATAAAAATTCTGAATAGACCTGGAATCACAATAACAACAAAAACAAATATCCAAAAAGAAAACTGCTAGCACAGAGAACATCACTGAATTCTATAAAACATTTAAGGAAAAAATAATATCACTCCTATAAAACCTCTTATATTAATAGAATATAGAGGAGGAAGCTATATTTTCCAACTCATTTTATAAAGCAAGCATAACCCTGATTCCAGCACCTGTCAAAGACATTAGAACAAAAGGAAACTGCAGAATAATACTCCTCATGAACATAGATGCAAAATTCTTCATTAAGTGTTAACAAATAAAAGCGTGCAATATTTGAAAAAAGGATATTATCATTACAAAGTGTGATTTATCCAAGATCTGCAAGGTTGATATAACTTTCAAAACCACTAAAAAAAATTCACTATATTAACACAAATGCGGAGAAAGAAAATGTGATTTTTTGAATAAACTCAGTAAGAACAAAATACAACTTTTAAAACTAGTAAGTGAATTTAGTATATCATAGACTACATTACATAAAGTTAAATTTATAATAATATAGAACAATTGGTAAAGGAAATTTCAAATAATGGAGTCAAGAAATATCAAATACTCAGGAAAAATTTAAATAAAAGATGTGTAAAATCTAACACTGACAACTACAAAATCCTGGTGAGAGTTAAATATATCAATTAAAGATGATAAATAATGGAGAGGTATATCATGTTCCTGCTGAGAAAGATTCACTATTAAGATATTATCTCTACCCAAATTTGATATATAGAATCACTGCTCTTACAATCAAAATTTTGAAGTCTTTTGTAGAAATTGACAAGCTGATTTGAATACATGGAAAAGCAGAGGGCCTAAAATAGCCAAAACAATTTTATAGAATAAAATGACAGAGTATTCTGATTTCCAGGCTTACTATAAACTACAATAATCAAGACACAGTGGTTTAGCATAATGATAGATACATAGACAAATGGAACAACATAGCAAAACCAGGACTAAGTTCACAAATATATAGCTAATTGGGAAAAGGAAAGTCTTTTCAATTAATAGTGCCTGCACAACTGGATAGTCAATGTGGAAATAATAAATGGGCCTCATCCCTCAAACTACATACAACTACTTTGAGATGAGTTATAGACAGAAACATAAAAGTTAAAATCATAAAGTTCCTAGAAGAAAATATCTTCACTATCTGGAGGTTGGAAATGATTTCCTAGAAAGCACTAAACATAAAAGAAAAATGTGATAAATTGTACTTCATTAAAATTTGGAACTTCAGTTTATCAAAAGACAATAATACAAAAAGGAATAGGGGAGCCATAGACTGGGAGAAAATATTTCCCATGCGTATATATGAAAAGAACTTGTATCCAGAATGTATAAATAACTCCTTCTAATCAGTAACAAGAGACACACAACCCAATTTTCAAATGGCAAAAGATTTGGAAAATATACAAGAGAAAATCTGCAAATAGCCAAGAGTACATGTGAAGTTCCTCAACATCATTAGTCACCAAGGGAAATAAAAGGTACCATTTTACACTCACTAGAGTGATATATACATTTTGTAAGATATAAATTACCAAAAATGGCAACAACAAATATTAGTGAGGATGTAGAAATTCTGGAAGTTATATCCTTTAATCGTGGGCATATAAAACTGTAAAACAATTTGGAAAATTGTTTAGCAGTATCTTATAAACTATATCGACCCTATTACCTAGAAATTCCACTCCTAGGTATTTGTCTAAGAGAAATAAAAACACACATGTCCTCAAAAAGCCTTACACAAGAATGTTCATTCTCAAAATAGAAAACTGGACTGAAAAATATCATATATTCACACACTCAACTACTACTTAGCAATGGAAATATAGAAGAATCGCATCATACACACCTGATGGATCTCAAAAACATTATGTTTAGGAAAATAAGTCAGAGACAAAATATCATATACTATTGAATTCCATTTATGTAAATTCCAAGAACAAGCAAGGATAATCTATGGTAATAGGGAATAAGTTTAGGCAATGATGATAATAGATATAATAGAAATTTCTTTGTTGGAATATACATTTGGATTACAAAGTTTTATTTTGACTTGTTTCTAGTTGTTGACTTTTTCTGGCTAAGAGGAAGCATATAGACTTGAAAAGTAAAGTAATACACAATATTCAGTCACTGTGCCCTTTTCTATTTTATTTCAATGGCTTCACAATCGCAAATGGAAAGTATTGACTAAAATAATTCTAAAACTAACTTTCAGCATTTAAACTCTTAGTGATTTAATTTTAAGAAGTTTTTGGGGCTCATAGGAACACAAGCAATTGTACCAAGCATATTTGTAAGAAACCTTGGTCAGTTAATGCACTTATTTGCCTATATGATGTGTGCCCCTTATCACTCATAAGTGTACATCCAGTTTTAGGATGTAGACTCAAAGAAACACTCTACCTCATCAGGGAACTGATTCTAAAGTGCAAACCATATAGATTGGTACTCACCAATTATTATTGGCTGTGGCTCACTTTTTACTCCAACTCCTGCACTGGTACTAGCTGCAACCTCCACTCGGTATTGAATACCTGGGAATAGCCCACCAATTATTACAGACCGAATGGCTGCATCCACGGTTTTGTTGATATGGAATCGAGTTTCATTTCCCAGGCACCAGATCTACAGAAATAGAAAGCGAATTATAAAATAATACAAAATTATTCTTTATGGTAACTAGGCTATTCCAAATTGATTAAATATATTAAAAAAGTGACAAATTTATTTTATAGGGCTATAGAAGTACCTGCAAATGACATTTTAAAAAATCTAATTTCTGCAGCTTATTTATGTATATTATATGAATATGCATGTATATGTTAAAGGCATGACAATAAAGGAAGCTTAAACTACTCCATGTTTATTTAAAGCTTATGGTCAGCACTGAATGCTCATAATGAGAATTTTTGAAGGCACAATGAATCTTTTAATGCTTCCCAAAAGAAGCCCTTGGTTGCAAATGGCATTTTGGTATGGATTAAAATACATAATTTTCTTTGCTTAGTTTATTTATCAAGATTCATTATGCATATAATCTATAAAAAGAGATGATTATGAGTTGTAGTCCAAAGTATATAGGTACACATCAAAGTAATTTGTATTTCATTTAAGAAAATATTAACTTACACAGTACTTAAAAAGATTAATTGAGCTAAGTTATAGGTATTGACTGAGATGAAATTAAAGCCAATATTTACATTGGCAGTAATAAGTCTTAATATTGATCAAAACATATATACACATATAGACATGCAGGAGGACAAGTAATGGAAAGTCTTTAAACACTGATGTTGTTCCGCTACGGTTTTATATCAAATTTTAGAGCATTAGTATTTTCTGGGATAAGGGAATCTCTTCCTGTGAAACATGTCATAAAAGAATTCTATGTACACATAGTTGCATTCATAATACATATTATTTCATAATCTACACAAAGATACATGTGTAGAAATGCACATGTGTAGAAACATACCTGTTTCTGAAACGTGTTCTATGAAATCATTTTTGTGAATTGTATTTTCCCTTTTCTTATGCTATGATACCTGTGTTCCCAGTGGAGGAATATTTAGCCCTCACCCAAATATACTTTTGCTACTAAAATACGACAGATCTCTAATAAGTAAGAAACTTTAAAGCTTATGAAATAAAACTCATTATATTGTAAAAGATATATCAAAGGTTTATCCAAATAGGAGTTCAGGATGTTTAGTCCCAGAAGGTATAAAAATAAATTTCTAACCTCATTCACACACACACACAAACCCATAATAGGTAATTCTTTGCTCTTAAAATAGTATGCTCTAATGCTTGTAAAACTTGAGGCTCTATATAATTATGCAACTATAAAAACATTTATTTTTATGTTTCTTAAGCATGTTTCTGTATAATGTGGTGGGAACCATTATTTTAAATATATGTTTTTGCATGTTCTGTTCATTTACTTCAGCAAGTTGATCTTTAAGGGAATCTATTTTAAATTTAACATTTTTTTCCTAGGACTAACAAAATCCAATTTGCAATGTTGTGAATAAAATAATTCAGCTTTTCTGCACATAACAATTATGAATTACTGTGGTGATGTGGGATGTCTACTTCTCTATTCTATTAGATATACATAGTATGTCATTGTTAGGATTCTATAAATATTTATTAATTGCAAAAATTCGTAGTTTTGAATTTTTACAAAGTTTAATGAGGTGCTCCACATGCATATGTGGTCTAATCACAACACAATTAAACAGAATCTAATTTCATAAAGTTAGACATATTCTGGGTTATAAATAAACATCAAATGATGGTGATGAAACAGTAGGTATATACCATAAATAGCAAATTCATCAGTTGAAAAATGAGACAATCAACTTTAAGTCATATATTTATACTTTGATTTCTTAGTGGTTCCCTTTGTTCAAGTGAAACCTTTACAGGACCTCAGTGAATGCATGCAGCAAAACTTAAAGAGTGCTAGCTGATGCTGCCCAATCTCCAACCCCTACCTCATCCCACCCCATCCTACTCCAACCCACCCACTTCTAAACCACTGGCGCATTTTCCTTCTGAGAACAGAGTTTCTAAACAGTTACCCTAAAACTGCCTTACACAGAAGCCTAAGAACAAGATAACACCAGTCTTGGAATGTGGACTTCTTCCTGGACCCCATCTCTCCAAATCCCTGAGGTTCTGGAATCATGTTATAACAGAAAACCACTCTTCTACTGTGGTTTTAATTTTCAGTAGAGTTTGAGTTATCTGTGACGGTGGAGTTACACTCTATCCCCTTTGCATTTGTTTTAGCACCTGTCTCATATTATAAATGCAAAGTAAATAATCATTCTACAGTTAAGCTCAGTAAGAGATCATCCATACGACAGTCATCCCTCTGACACTGACACTTCTCCGGGTACCCTGGTCTGTTAGCCTTTCTTCTGCACCAGGGCCCTACCTTGTATTCTTGAATAATTCCATTCTGATGATCTGGAGGAGGAGGATCCCAGGAAACGCTAATACTTGTGCTATTGTGGCTTCCAACTGTCAGCACAGTGACAGACTGTGGAGGGGCACTTGGGGCTGTGGAGGAAGTACTTAGAATGAACAGAGGTTGTAAATCTTGAAGTACATTAATACCACTTAAAAATATAAAAGACTCATGACTCCTGGCTTCCAGAAGTTCTGAGTTAGCTTATAGTGTTGAAGAGTGACAGTTTAAAAATAAAGGTCCATTAAATAGAATGGATAAATAGAATGGAACAGCAAATGCAGCTGCTGTAGTAGGACGTACTCAGTATAATGCGTAATAGTTAACATTCTACTGAGCGTTTTCTTTATGCCCAGTACTGAGCTAAGTGTTAGATTTAATTTTCACAATAACCTCAGGAGATAGAAACAACTTTTATTTCCGCTTTAGAGATGAGGAACAAGAAGGTAACTGTAAGGGACTTATCCAAGTCACACAGCAAGTCAGGATTTGAACCCAGGTCTGTCTGATTATAGAACTTGTGTTCTTCTGACTCCAACAGGCTCTCTTTCTGAAAAGCAATGCTGGTATCAAAAATATTTTGAGAGAATGTTTCAAAAACTTTAAAACAAATTTTATCTCTGAGTGGTGGCATTAATGGCAGCTTTTTGTATTGCTTTGATTTTGTTTAATAAAAACAAAAACACAGCTGTAATTTTCACCAACACACAAAAAGTCCTCTTGTTCCTCATATTGGAAAAAATGATTGATTGTTATAAATTGACCCCTAATTCAAGATTTTAAACTTACTTTGTATGGCTGGGCAAACAACTCTGATTGCAGAAATAAAAACAATTCATGTTGGGTCAAATGTGAAATGGGCAGATTTTAATTTCCTAGAATAATTTTCTTCTTTTATAGTTTCTCCTTTAATTACAACCATATTGAGAAAAGATGAGTGAGAAGTAATTTCAGATTTTCGATAGCGACATCTCTCGTGTAGTGCATATGAGAGCTGAGAAATACTAATTTTACATAAAAATTAATCTATTCCCAGTGATTCTCTGGATTTAAACCAAATATAGGAAAAGCAAACTATGAAGACTACATAAAATCCTCTATGGCAATTAAAAAATAATTTTGTGCCATTAAGAGATGTTTATATTAAATGATCAATACTTTTACATCTCCATATAGTACAGTCCTTATAAATATGTAAAATAGAATCCTAAAAGACATTTTAAAAGACTTCCAATAAGGTCCCCATATTTAGTAAATTTGCGATAATGACCTCTTTCACTGTGGTATGGCCATATTTTCATTGAGATATGAGACACATATAGACATATGTTAATACTGTACTGCTCTTTACTGTTTTACTATGTGATATTCCTCAGAAATATGGCATGATGACATAAAGTCAAACACTTTTCTACCAGTGCTGTATTTATTAAGAACCACACTGAAAAATAACACTTTTGAAAACTGGTTTCTCATTTGCTTTGCTGCTGACTTGGAGAGAACACTATGCCTGCTTCCTGACAGGTCAATTATTCCAGTGCTCAACTTCTTTCACAGATGTGAAAGAATCCAAATCGCTGCTCATCTTTCCCAGACATAGCCCAGCTTGTTCCATTTGTTATCTTCACAAGGGTGCAGAAAGCAGAGATGAATATGCACTGAATGATGACAAGTATCCATTGTCCAATGTCCAATCCAGAGAAAAAGTCTGACCGCAGTGAAATTGATTTTTGGAAGGATACTTCAAACATAGTATTCTGTTTTAAAGTTACCCACCCCACTCATTAACACTATAACTTTGAAACATAAAGTGAAACAAATGTTAGATAAAAAGAATATTATTCATTTTCAGCAATTTTTTGCTATTCTTTATATATATATATATATATCCTAAAAATAGACTAATGGTGTATTTTTAAAAGCATCACTAGTCTTATTTTAGTGCCAGTGTATCACATAATAAACTATAAGTGAAGATAGTATTTTTGCTGTGTTGCTTATTATAAAAAATGTATAATTTAAAAGCACTTTGATCAAATATGAACATCTACCTGCTAACATGAACTACTTATACACATCTTCCTGAGACTGCTCTTATATCACTTTCTGTAAAATGTGCTTTTTCAGATGTTAGGTACATAAAATTAGTACTAAAGCAAAAAAGGGGGGTATTTATGATATTTGGCATCTGACTTTTGATGACCTTAATGGTGCCATTTATATAAGTCTTCCCTTTAGTGAAGGAGACAGTAGTAAATCAAGTGGTTGAAACCTGCATTAATCTCACATCTATCATAGATTGACTTTAAAGTACTTGTAGGCAAGAAAAGTTACAACAGGTTTAAAAACTTCTCTAAGAGGAAAGCTACTGCAAACATGTAAGTGGCATCCCAGATAAGAAATAACGATTAGAGTGGCATAGCCCAAAGGGGATGGAAGTGTGGAAAAGAAAAATTCACCCTATGTCAATACCAAAAAGAGTAGTCACTATGAACAGCCTGTGTTCTCGGGTCTACAGTAGCCTGCCCTTTAATAGAACAAATGAGCTAAATTCACATTAAAAAAAGAGGGAAACATTATGCTTAAGTCCCAATATACTGACAATCATACAATTTTGGGGCAAATGTTTCCTTAAAGAAAATAAAGTAGATTGAGTGTCTTTATTTTTTCAGTTGACACAGTTTTCTATGGCTTTCTCAGAATAAAAGGAGGAAATAACCCTTCTTAAATTCATTTTAGATTACTTTCTAAACCAGAACTGCAAGAGAAATTGGTTTCAGTGTGGTATAAGTTTGGTTTATGTTAGGAATCTAAATACTGACCTTCTTCAGTAGTACGGACTGTTTTAGATTCACTATCCATTCCTTGAAACTCATTAAAATATGGTCGAACTTTAATTTCATAAGTCACTCCCTTTTTCAAATTGACTAAAACAGCACTTCGCTCGGTGGGGACTTTGGCATCTAAATTCTGCCATGCTGATGTAGCCTGCAGGCCTGAAGTCTGACGATACATAACCCGGTAGCCTTGAATAAATTGGGGCTGGCGATCAACCTGAAAAACAGCAAATAGCATTTCACATCAAATAGAAGTATTTCAGACATAACAATAGGTCCAATTTCTTTTCACTTTCACCTATTTAGTGCTCATGAATTATCATCTAGTGGTGCCATTTGATGTTTAAGATACAGATATGTCTAACTGTGAAATAAGTTTCTGTTTAATTATGATGTGATAAGAACACATATGCAGGTGGAACACCTCATTAAACATTGTGAAAATTGAAAACTATGGATTTAACCTATTCTAATTCCAAGATCACTTTGCCTGGAATTTATTGTTTCCAAGACCGGGAGGGCAAAATCTTTCTCCCCTGTTTAAAATATCTCACAATATCTAAGACACATACATAATTAATTCAATTTCCTTATGATGGCACAACAGTCTAAACTTCATATTTTCTCTGCTTGCCCTTCTCCTGCATTCCTAGATTGGGGGCTTTATATGCAATGTGCCCTTTGCCATGAATTTCCATTCTCATCCTTTGTCTATTCACTAATACTTTTACTCCCTCAAAACATATGTTTTGAGGTCTTACTAATAGCTGCTGGGAGGTTTGTTAAGTAATAGGGATACCATGTGGAATAAAAGTACAGTCAGTCCCTGCCCTCCTGGTGTTTAGAGTCAAGGATAATGATGGATGTTAAGACAATAATCTCCCAACCAATAGTCTAGCTACAATCCTAACAAATATAAATAAATTTATGTGTAGGAACATAAGAAAGCCTATAAACAAGAGGAAACTGATTCAGCCAGGAAGGACAAATAAACTTTCACTGAAGAAGTAACTGGAACTGAGATCTTAAGGAGAGTAGGATTTTACCCAGGGGAGGGAAAGCGGTGAGACAGCATGTACAAAATCTCCGTGGCATGCGAAAACTGATGAGTGAGACTAAAAGTTTCACATGTATGAGAACTTGACATGATGTCCCATGACAACTTTTCTTCATTCTTTCATTTATTTAAGGTATAAGGGTAAGGCAACTCTTTTTAACAAATATCTGAGATTTTGAGTCAGAAAGCTGGTATCCAACAGAACTTTTAAAAAGTTTTTGTTCACTAAGAATGTCATGAAAAAGCAAATGTATGTGTAAATGCAAGATAAAAAATGAAACGTGTTCCTCTCTTCATACGTTTATTAAACCACCTTTGTTGGGATTATGTTGTTTCATCTTCAAAGGTAAAAGGGCTTCTAGGTTTTCAAATAGTTTTTAATGCCTTACCATGTTCTATCATAGCGCCTTCTCAAATCAATATTCCATAACATAGTTTAATAGCCATATTCTAACAAGGCTTTGACTTGACATATGTTACTGTCAATAATGTATATAGATTAGTGGAGAAGAGATGGAATAAACTCATTTTAGGAATGTTGGAGAGAGAGGAATTAGAGAAGATGGCGATAGAGATGATTATTTATCTCAGCTTTTAAAAATTTCTTTATCTACTTACCAGCACATTATAAACAAAAGGTATTTGTTTTCAGGTATCAACCTTTATCTTGTCTTCTTTAGTTGCAGCATAATTTTTTTTTTTAAAGTTTTATTTATTCCCTGCCTTTGGCTTGTTCCTTTCTTTGCTGTCTCTTTTCTGTGTCCATTCACTGTGTATATTTTCTGTATCTGCTTGTCTCCCTTTGTTGCTTCATCGTGCAGCACCAGCTCTCACAGTGCACGGGCCATCAGCTCTCTGCAGCGCACGGGCCAGCCTGCCTTCACAAGGAGGCCCTGGGACGCGAACCCAGGGCCTCCCATATGGTAGACAGGAGCCCAACTGATTGAGCTACAGCCGCTTCTCTTTCTTTTACTTTTTTTAAAGATTTATTTATTTATTTAGCATTGCTTTATTTTTAAGTGAAAATCAATGAATAATAACTTAAATGAAAATGTTAAAAATATAGCACGTCAATCAAAATATAGAACAGAGAGACAGTTTTCTACGTTTAGATGGCCAAGACAAAAAACTCCACGAAGCAGGTGGTCACGAGTGTGTACATGCGTCTTATGTAGAGCTAATTATAATTTTCCAGCTGAGTCGGAACAAATAAGATCTGCTTCACCAACCTGACAGCTTTTCAACCTCAAAGATTTTCTGGAATTAGTGTTACACTTATATAAGACTACATTAAGGAAAATTGAGCCCAGGTCTGATGCTGTAGCTCACTGAATCCTCCTCCATGTTACCACTTTGTGTTGGTACCAACTGACAAATTTTTTGCAAAGGAGGAGTGGCTCTGATGTTACAAAAACAGCAACCGAAAAGCAAGAAAGTTAAATTTATGAGAGCCAAAGAAGGATGACTTTCATCAAAACTGTCAATGGTCAAAAAAATCCACGCGGCATATGTTAAAACTACATTCAGCTTGCAATTTATAAACTTCTCTGCGTTCACTTTAAGGGAATTTATATACTGAAAGAAAGACATAACTCACAATAATAGCTTGTTAATACTGAAAGAAGCAAGCTGTGTTTTTTAGAAGAACATTAAGCAGCTGTTTCCAGATGAAGGGAGTCTGTAAATCAGGGTAAATTGGTTTTATCCATGTTTGGTTTTCATTAATTAAGTGTTTTAGGTACTTTATGAAACTAATGTTTACTATGCAACATTTCCTTGCTCACATCAGTGTACACTGCCCACAACCAGTATGTAATAATGGCCTCCTTAATAACTAAATAGTTTAACTTGATTTTGTGCAGTTGCACTATATTTTCTTCAGGAGGAAATTTGTTGTTACAGGTGGAAGCCAAAATGAAAATGCTGAACATAAACTTTGAAAAAAAAAATAGGTGGGATTTTTATTGGATATACGTTCCATACCACAGAATTTTGGAGCTCATTTTGACAGGTGGTCAATTTCAAATTAAACCATATGCTTGTTACAAGTTTTATTAACATTCTGATTGTAAGAGTTTCTTTGAGAACCTCAGTGATTTTTAAAAATGATTTATTTATTTATTTTTCTTTACTCATCCCCTCCCAACCCCCACCCCCACCCCCAGAGATGGTTCTCTAGTCTGTCTGCTTATTGTTTGCTAGCCTTCTCCAGGAGGCAACTGGAACCTGGGACCTCCCACATGGAAGGCAAGTGCCCAATGGCTGAACCACATCTGCTCCCCACAGGCTGCAGTGTCTGCTGGCTTATGGCATCTGCTCATTGTAGGGGAGGTCTACACTGCGGTGGGGGTTGTATCTGCTTGTCTTCTTTTATGAGGCACCAGCACTGGAACCCAAGACCTCCCATGTGGTAGGTGGCTGCCCAACTGTTGATCCACATCCACTTTCTTTAAGATTTATTTATTTACTTTATTTAGACTTTTAATGTAATTAACTTCATAAAACACAATGACTTGGATTCTTCCCCAAGTAATTCCCACATTTGAAAGACATAGTTTAAAAGAAGTCCCTTCAAAGCTCCCCAAAACGCAGAGAATATTTTTTCTATTGAGAATGATGAAAATGGTCTATTAAAAAAAACAATTATTTATTTGGCTTTGTTATCTCTGAATCTAATCAAAGTTCTTGAAATATGGCAGAAGGGAAAAAAGGGTGGTAGATGATTTTCTACTGTCACAGTATCCCTAC
Source organism: Dasypus novemcinctus (assembly GCF_030445035.2). Taxonomy (NCBI): domain Eukaryota; kingdom Metazoa; phylum Chordata; class Mammalia; order Cingulata; family Dasypodidae; genus Dasypus; species Dasypus novemcinctus. The sequence continues at coordinate 128,820,828 of NC_080676.1, forward strand.
TGTGATACTCATTGTTGAAAAAACAATGAGGCAAATTATGTTTTTCTTCTGTTACCAGAAGAATAGAAACCATTATATGCAGAACATAAAATAAACCTACGAGAAATTATATCATAAATGGAATTAGAAATATATGCTTAAATAATCATAATTATTCTGAAAATATTATAAACATGTCTTATTTTTATTAAGGTTCTGCTCAATTTTGGACTTAATAGGCAAAAATTTTGACTGATAATGCAGTTTGGCTCAAGGAATAACAAATACGTTGCCCAGAACTGCAGGATTAAAATTTCACCATTATAAACATGTCAACTGATTAAATAATATACATGTTTTGGTGCTGTTCTTTAAAATTCAGACTACTTTAAAACATTTAGAGAAGGTTGATTTAAATTCAGAAGACAACTTGATCAAAATTTAAAACTTCTGTTCTTTAAATGACACCATCAAGAGATTGAAAAACAACCCACAGACAGGAAGAAATATTTGCAAATCATATATCTCATAAGGAACATATACCCAGAATATATAAAGAACACTTAGTAATAAGAAGACAAAAAGCCCAATTTAAAAATGGACAAAGAATTTGAATAAATTTTCCTTTAAGGAAGATATGCAAATGGCTAATAAGCACATGAAAAGATGCTCCACATTGCTAGCAATTGTTGAAATGCAAATTGAACAAAGAGATACCACTACAAACTTGTATGTCTATAATCAAAAAGGCAGACAATAACAAGTGTTGTCAAGGTTGTGGAGAAATTTGAACCTTCAGACATTGCTGTGGGAATACAAAAAGGTACAAACATTTCGTAAAATATGTTGGTAGTTCTTCAAAATGTTAACAGTGAGTTCCTATATGATCCATTAATTCCATTCCTTGGTACAGATCCAAGAGAAATGAAAACATATACCCACACAAATACTTGCACACAAATGTTCGCAGCAACATTATTCATAATAGCCAAAAAAATGGAAATAATCCAACATGCATTAACTGGTGAATGGATAAAAAGTTTGTACATACAAAGAAACACTATTCATCAATAAAAAATTTTTAAAAAATGAAGCACTGATACATGTTACGACATGGATGAATCTTAAAAACATTATGCTTAGTGAAAGAAGCCAGTCCCAAATAACCAGATATTATATGATTCTATTTATATGAGAGGCTCAAAATAAGCAAATCTAGGGACAGAGAATAGATTAGCAGTTTTACAGGGATGGGGAAGGTACAATGGAGAGTGATTATTAACAGAAACAGGGTTTAAATCAGGGGTGCTGCAAATGTTCTAAAATTAGATTATTGTGATAGCTACACCCCTTGGTAAAAGTACTAAAAAAATTGAAGTGTGCATTTTAATTTATGGAATATTATTTATATCTCAATAACATGGTTAAAAGATTCAGGAGCCAGGACATGTCATATTTATATCATAGTCCATCTCTTTAATTCTATTAAATAGTTTTCTTTATTGCCATTGATTCCAGCTTGATTTTAAATGGTGAGGATTTAAAAATACATTTTTTTTGGTTGCTTTATTAGAATTGGGGGGGGGCGGTTATCTTAATGAAATGGAGAAGTCTACCATTGACATAGCCTTTGAAAACTTACCGTCCATGTGACTTGAACTGTGGTAGGAGTCAATACAACTGGAGTATGAAGACGGACGATGACATCTCCAAGTTCTTTCTGTACTTGTCTATGGTCGACTCCTTGCGCTGGTGGGCTGATATCTGCAGGGAGAAAACATGCTGAATTTTAGAAAGTCAATTCCAACTTATTCTATAGAAGCCAGTCCTACACCACTAAAAATAATAACAGGACAAAAATAAAACGCTTTTGCGACAAACAACATTTAAGCATCTTTATATATATATCACCATGTTAGGACATAATTTGAGAGATCATATCTACCTTTACTCAAAAAAAAAAAATCATCACTGAAGAGTGTTGATAATCCCTCACCCCATTTAAATACACACACATCATTGTGAAAGATCTTTTAAATATAAGCATACTTTTGCAATAAAGAATAGAAATGTGTGTTCTAAGACTTTTATACAAGTATCAGTTTCACATCGATGTTGGTAATTTGCCATATTGAAGGCTTCTCTCAAATAGTAAGTGGGTATATATCTGAAAAACGCTGTTTAGGAATTTGTTTCGTTCCTTGTCCCAACTACCAGATTGTGTTATCTCACCTTGACCAAACTCAGTTTGGGAAGGGAAAGAAATCAGGGACATTGGAAAAGTGAATTATGTCATTAAAGGTAAATGAAGGAGAGAGAGAGAGAAGGGAATGGAGCCCCTCAAATTCACAAAAATACTTTTTTCCTGAAAAATTCAGAATACTAATAAAATGCTCTTGGTACTAAATTTTGATCAGTACTCCCAATATCTGACAAGAGGTAATGCATTTTATTTTGGGGACTAGGTAGTGAGGATGGGGATAGGGGAGAAAGAAAGGCAGTAGTTAAATCATGCACTCTCTCCCATATTTTGTTTATGCCTTCTTTTTCACCATTTACATAAATACAACACTATTGCCCTATACAATGGTTTATAGTCGCTGTGCCCATATAGAGAAAAGAATAAATTACAGACACCTGAGTCCATCAATTTGATATCAAGCACTGTATTTCTCACATACTCAAATCAGCTTTTTTAACTGGTACACTTAAAGTTAAGTCAAATTTTCTTCTCCAACAACTTTAAGGGGAGAAAGTCAATTTAAAATTATTTATTTTCTTAATCTTGTTTTCTCCTATTTTCTCAGGCCACAGTGCAGCACTGCATATATGTAGGTGTACATCCCAGCCCTAACTTAAATTGGCTATACTAATTTAAATTGGACATAAATAGTTGGTGATTTTTCTTATTTCACTTTTGGTCATCATTATCATAAACAGCTGAGCTAAGTTTTATTTGATTTAGCAAAAATAAATAAATAAACAATTACCTTTTCTGTGAATGATATTAACTTTGGTGATATATCTATAGTTTTCTATGACCTAGTAGTGAAAGTATAAGTAATTGCTGGCTTAGAGAAACAAAAGATCTCTAGAATCTGTGGTATTTAATACCTTAGAAAAACAAGAACACACATGGCAAAGCGTTCTTTGAAAAGAAGCAAATGCTTTTCAGAAAGCAAAGTGGCTGACAATGCTATGTCAAAAACTGATCCTGACATTAGACACAAAACATGAGTTTTCCTATAATATCTGTTAAGAGAACATAACTCTTGCTCTACATAGTCCCTCAACTGGAACAAAACAGATCACAAACAACTTTCATTAATCTCTCCCGACCTTTTCACGCAGAAGTTATTTTCTGAGTCAAGATTTAGTGACTGGCATAGTTATTGAATGATCATGAAGGTCTGCCAGATTTAATCACCCCAGAAATCTTCCCTATTCTGTTATCTCCACTTCCATTGCAGCTACACACAAAAACCATTTCTATCTACACAAGTGTAAATGATCGAGGTACTATAATTTCTTGACTTGGAACTGCTGTCCTCTTCCATTTCAAGTTCAATAATTTAATTTACTCATTAAATTCAGAAAAAAGCAATTTGATCTAGGTAAGGTAAAATAACCAGCTTCAGGTCTTCAAATTCCTTGTTGTGCTTTTTCTTTCTCCCTAGACAGATTCTTTACCTACAGGCCTTTTATCATCATGGAAAATTAATCACATTACTGCTTAAAGCACAATAGCAAAGTGGCATTCCCTCCTCCCTTGACTGTCATCATGTCAGCAACGTTACAAAGTCACGTGGTGACTTTATTTCACTTATTCCTTTAATTCGCCCTGCTCTGTTATAATAGCATGCTAGTTACCATCACTGAACTACATTGTAATTATAATAATATTTTATGGCTGTATGGTGCTTTTCATAGCACAAAAATACCACTTTGAATTATATCTTGTTCACAGCCTTTTACAAATAAGAAATAATTAACCCTTTCTCAAGAACCTGTGGGAAGTAGGTTGTAACAAATAATAAAGCCACCATTTCTGTTTTATTAATTTCCCTTCACCTGCTAGTAGGAAGGGAATATATAATGTAGCATCGTACATGACCTCTAGACACTGGGGCCTTCTCAAATTACAAGACAGAGTACTAAAGAAAAATGAAGAAAGCTTCCGTTTTGGTCTTATGTTTTAATACTCTGTTCTTGTTTTTTTAAATCAACCAAAAAATCACATGCCTCTAGAGAAAAACTTGACTTGCTGTTTTCTGAAATAAATAACCTCCTTTAAATTTATCAGTTAATAAAATATACTGTAATAGTGTTTGTCAAACTTGAGCATTACCATCAGTTGGATGATATGTTAAAATAGATCTCTAAGATTTCTGAGAATCTTCCTTTCTAACATGGTACAAGGAAATCAGATGCTTCTTTCTGGGGACCACACCTTGGGAACCACTATACCATAGGAATTTCTGAACAATAGGAATTAATTTTAATATCACCATCTGGCCATTTTAGCCATTAAGGATCATTTTTGCTACTATATGATAACTTTCCAAGAAAGAGAAATGTTCTTTCCTTACTTTGAAATATAGTGTAGCCCTAGTTTACTGGATTCATTCTTACGATGTAAATATACCTAATTATTTATTTTTATTTTTTTAAACATATCTGAAAGAGGAAATACATTATCAAGGTGAGCAGCAAGCTTCCTTCTCCTTCACAGAATTAAGTCTAATAAGTAACTATAAAAAGCTATCTTAAGGGGAGCAGATGTGGCTCAAATGGTTGAGCACCGCTTCTCATGTATAAGGTCAATCATTCAATCCCCAGTACCTCCTAAAAAAAAAAAGAAAAAGCAACCTAGACATCTTTACTTTCCCAAGTAATCCTTTTCCTTATAGAGGTATTTAATTCCTCCTAGAAACAGTCACGTTTATTGCTATTGAAATTACCTTGTGTGCGCACGGGATCTGACATGGGGCTGGGGTCACTGAGACCTTGGGGATTGATAGTTCTGACCATGAATAAGTAGATTGTATTGGGTCGCAGTCCTCTTACAGTATAGAGGGTAGTCTTTACATGGTTTGCCACAGTCTGCCAGCTATTGCTCACTGATTGGCTGAAACACGAACAGAAATTTCATTTAAAGAGCTGGCAAAAAGGTATTGGAAATGGAGTTGGGTATCAATGACAAAGGTTAATGGCTGAAAAATAAACACACACACACACACACAACAGTTGAAGTGTTCAGCCCAGTAAATGAAACATTTGGATGATTTCAGTTTATTCAACCACAAAGCCGAGCCCACCTAACGAAAGTGCCATGCACAACAAAATTAAACTCAGCCCAGGAGATATGACAGCCCTTTGCTAATGCACAGCAGCCCATTAAATGAATACCTGTAAAAGGAACAGAGGCCAAGATCACAACATCAAGTTTATAAAATAAATATGGTCCTCATAAATGTATATATATATACCTTGAAAAGAATTAACCTGTAGAAAGAATAAATGGACTACAGAGTAAATTATGCCAATACATTTTCCTGTTACAAGGTGTTTTCTTTTGCATCAATTCCACATGCAATATTATAATAGAGCCTTCTAAAACTACATATCTGTAAAAGAAGAAAGGAAGCATGTAATGAATATTTTCCCTTGGTCACATTTTTAATAAAACTGTACATTATACCGTATTGCAATTTTTCATTTAAGAATGGTGAAAAATCTCTAAATCTTAGTGTGTGGAGCCTTTTATAGCCAGTCACAGATGGGATTCCATTTTAGAGCACTTTGTCTAAGGTCAGACACTACGTTTGCTCAGAATAAGGAGAAAATGCAATTTACAGAGCTGTCTATTTAATTTTCAGAAGTCCTTATGCATCAAAGCATGAAAATGATAGAAAAGTACTATTTTAAAATTTTAAAAAATCTATGCATCTATCATCACTTTAAATACAGATTAAAGAAGCCTAAAATGAAAGCAATAATTTGTCCTAATGTTTCAAAGGACAACTGTATTCATTCAATCATTATAATGTCAAATAGAAATACACTGAAACCCAAATATGAAACTATATTTTCTTATTTGTATAAGTATTATATCAAACTCACACAAACCAATTTTATAATGGTATTTGCTAAATTTTAGGCCCTATCCTTAAATTGATGATAATTATTTCAAATATTAATACCACGTGAAACATCTTTTCCTTTCAACAACCAGAAGTACATGAAATCAACTTCTTATTTGTGACTTTAAAATTTCTCTGTGGCATACCCGACAGAGGTATTCAACTATATAATATAAAAACATTGATAGTATTTTAAGTTCTTCTCTAATTATTAAAAACAAAGATTTCAGTGTCCCATGACTCAACAAACTTTGCATAATATAAACAGTGCCTGTGTCTAATTAAATGATTTTCTACCCGGTTCTAATGTCAAAATTCTCACCTTAAATCCCTACAATGTTAGTGGTAAAGAACGGAGCTAAGTGACTGAGTTATGCACTAGAGTACTCTTTATACATGGATTTATAAATGAAGAAAACAGCAACATTTGTTCTTGAAAAAATGTCAACTATAAAAGACAAATTCTTAAAATGCATTAATTGAACATGTCCATACAATCAAATGGCAGGATAGCTCATGTGAGAGTTTAAGATTTAGGAGCTAAAACATAAACCCAACAGAGAAAGAAGGAATTTTCTCATACCTGAAAGCCTCAATGATATAGGCACTTGCTGGAAGAGTTCCAGGGGTACCTGGTTGCCAGGACAAAGTGACACTGTTCTTAGTAACATCAGTGACCTGAGGTTTGGATGGTGGCCCTGGCAGGTCATTCAAATCATAATTTTTACTGATCGTGGCTCCAGATTCTAAAAAGGATGAACAATAAAACAATTAACTCTATTCCTGGTTTCACAAGCTTGCAATGATGCCTGAATGAAATATAAACAATCCATTAAAGGAGGTGACCTAAACATGAGCAATTCAACCTCATGTTGAATCAATAGTATGTAAGTAACTATTTGCTTCTTTTACATGTTAATGAACATTGACTTTACTTTCAAACATGATCATTAGAATTGTTTACACTTTAGGTTAGAAAAATGAAATAGCCAGGTTATCCAGGACAAATGTATCAAATTTAATCTATCCAATGTGATGTGCCAAATGATGATCAAAAGGGGCATGAGGCTTAGCTTTTCTATTCAATGAATTTAAAATTTTGGTCTCTCTTTAATTGTTTTTCATTAATGAGCTAATCACTGAAATGGGCTCAAGATCTCTGCTATTAAGATAATTCACAAAAAACACACCTGTCACATCCAGCACAGCACTCCAGGAAGTCTCCCCACTTGAACTTGTAGCCACGCAAGTATAAGTGCCAGTATCAGAAATCTAGTGCATGGAAGGAAGGAGCAGAATGAAATTGTTTTAATCATTTTGTGGAAAAATTACTGTTTCAATCAAGCAATATTTAACTTCTTAAAATGTAATGTATCGTTTGCCTGTATAAATGGTAGAACAGAGAAAATATCAAAATACCAAAAACCTCATGTAATGTTATTTTATTCATAACAGATTAAAGGTTATTTTTTGTATTATATTTCTATAAATATATGCTATTTTCCTGATAAACATTGTTTATGTTTCTTTCTTGCCTTCACAGTAATACTCTTATTTCTTAGCTCCATTTCAAGCAGGGGCTTTACTGCTTCAGAGTTAGATATAGAAAAACTCAGAAAAGAAATTAGTCAGGACCCTATAAATGTTCGGTGAAATGGTAAAGCTATGTTTTCTGTCTCAACTAAACAATATTTTAATGGATAAGAAGAGCCAGTGGTAAATATGCAATGAGATAATGGAAAGGATATCAGGAAAATAAGGAATGAGCAATATGAAAATCTCAATAGGAGACAGAAATTTTTAAAAGGAACCAAACAAATACTGGATTAGAAGAGCACAATAATTGTAATTAAAAATTACCTAAAGGATTTCAACAGCAGATTAGAGCTGGCAGAAAAAAGAATCAGCATACTCAAAGAAGACACAATTGAAATGCTTCAGACTGAGGAGCAGGAAAGAAAAGAGAGAGAGAATTAAAAGAAGTGAACAAAGCCTAAGAGATCTGTTGGACAACATCAAGCAGATCAACATATGTGTTATGGGAGTACCAGAAGCAGAAAGAAGAAAGAGGCAGAGAGATTATTCAAAGAAATAATGGCAGAAAACTTAATGAATTTAATGAAAAACATAAATACACCTATTTGAGAAGTCCAACAAAACCCAAACAGGAACCAACTTGAAAAGAACCATGCCCAGACATATAGCAGTCAAACTGTCAAATGCCAAGAACATGAGAGAGTTCTGAAAACTGCAAGAGAAAATGAATATGTTATGTACAAGAGAGTCCTAATAAGATTAAGTGCCAATTTCTCATTAGAAACCATGGTGACAAGAAGGCAGTGGGATGAAATATTTAAAGTGCACAGGAAAGTAATTAGCAACCAAGAATTTATATCCAGCAATACTGTCATTCAGCAATGAGAGAGAGACTAAGGTGTTCCCAGATGAACGAAAGCAAAGGGATTTCATCATCACTAGGTCTTACAAGCAATGCTAAAGGTGGCTCTTCAGACTGAAAGGAAAGATACTAGATAGTGGATTGTACTGGCATAGAAAAATAAAGACCTCCAGTATAGGTAACCATAGAGGTAATTATAAATACCAGTACTATTAAATATTTTTGATAAGTAACTCCACTTTTTAACTTCCTACAGGCTCTAAGAAGCAAATGCATAAAAAGTAATGATTTATCTATGGTTAGGGATGTACAATGTATAATGAAATAATTTGTAACAAGTACAACAAAAGGAAGGGGGTGGATAGGTATAAGAACAGTGTTTGTGCTATTGAGGGCAAGTTGGTACCAAATCAAATATGATTGCTACTTAGGATGTTAAATTTTACTTCCAGGATAACCACACACACACAAAATCTTATATAAAAATAAATACAGGGTAGTGGATGTGACTTAAAGGATTGGGTTCCAGTCTATCACATGGGAGGTGCCTACTTCAGTTCCTGGTGCCTCCTAAAGAAGACAGTGAGCTGGCATGATGGTCAAGAGTGATAAGCTGACACAACAAGGTGATGCAACAAGAGACACAAGAAGAAAAAGATAATGAGAAACACAACAAAGCAGGGAATGGAGGTGGCTCAAGCAATTAGGTGCCTCCCTCTCATTGGAGGTTCTGGGTTCACTTCCCAGTGCTTCTTAAAGAAACAAGGAAGATGAACAGAAACACAGCGAGTGCAAACAACAAGGGGATGGGGAGAAATAAATAAAATAAATCTTTAAGAAAAATACGGAAGGAAATGAGAAGGAACTCCAAATGGTACAATGCAAAAAATCAAATAAATATTAAAGTAGGCATTAAAAAAAAATTAAAAGGCAAAAATGGTATAAAATTTACAAAGACCAAATAGTGAAATAGCAGAAGGAAGTCTTACATTATCAGTAGTCACTTTAAATGTAAGCGGATTAATCTCTTCTGTAAAAAGTCATAAATTAGCAGAATGTATAAAATAGCATGAACCAACTACACGCTGATTACTAAGAGACTCACCTTAAATTCAAAGACAGAAGTTGACTGAAAGTGAAAGAATGGATAAAAATATGCCATGTAAGTAGTATGGGTACATGGATAGATATACAGACCAATGGAAGCAAATTGAGAGTTCAGAGATAGACCCTCATATCAAAATGGCCGATTGATTTTTGACAATGGTGCCAAGGACATTTAATTGGAAAAGTATATTCTCTTCAACAAATGGTACTGAAAAATGGTATATCCCTATTCAGAAGAAAGAAAGTGACCACTTCCTCATGTCATCTATGAAAATCAACTCAAAATAGGTTAAATACCTAAATATAAAAAGCAGGTCTATTGAATTCCTAGAATAAAATACAGGGAAGCAGCTTCAGGACATTGTGTTAGGAAATGGTTTCTTACACTTTACACCAGAACACAAGCAACAAAGAAAACATAGATAAATGTAACTATCCAAATTAAAAACTTTAGTGTATCAAAGGACTTCATGATGGAATTAAAATGAAAACCTACACAACAAGAGCAAATGTTTGGTAACCACATTTTGATAAGGGTTTTAATATGTAGATAAATAAAGAAATCCTACAACACAACAACAAAAAGACAAAAAATCCAATTAAAAATGGGTAAAAAACTTGAATAGACACTACTCCAAAGAAGTTATATACATGGTTAAAAAGCACATGAAAAATGCCTGACATCATTAGCCATTGTGAAAATGCAAATCACAACCACAATGAGATACCACTTCACACCCACCAAAAAATGCATACCATTAAAAACAAACAAACAAACACAAAAAAATCACTTGTATTGGAAACGATGCAGAGAATAGGAACACTTCATCCTTGGTGAGAATGTAAAATGGTACAGCCATTGTGGAAAACAGTTTGTCAGTACTCAGTAAGTTAAGTGTGGAGTTATCATATGACCTGAAATTCCACTTCCAAGGATATACTCAAAAGAATTTAAAGCATGGATGTGCACAGATATTTACACACTGATATTCATAGCAGCACTATTCATAACAGCCAAGAGATGGAAGTAATTCAAGTGTTCATTAACAGGTGAATAGATAAACACAATGTGGAATACATATACAATGGAGTATTACCCAGATATGAAAAGAAATGAAGTTTTGTTACACGCAACAACATGGATGAACCTTGAAGACATCATACAAACCATGTCTATGGAATCATTGCAATTTAGAGCTGAAAGGGACTATAGAGACAATATAATGCACAACTCATTTATTAAGCATACCAAAAAACTATAGTTTCTTTGACCACTTGAAAAGTATTTGTTAAACGTGAAGAGTGGAAAAAGCCTTTTAGAACTAGTTAATGGTATAATCAAGACTTCTCTTTTACAAATGGGAAAGGCAGAAGGTTCAGTGCTTATTTCTGGACAAAAGCCCAAGGACAATGAAATATGTAACTCAAAGGTCCTCACTGTGGCTGAGCTGTGTGGGCATAGACTGCAGTCAACTGACCTTGACATTAGTTTAGGGGCAGAAAAAGACCAGGAAGAGAGACTGAGATGACCATAGAATAGAGCAAGTCACAAGACGTAGAGCTAAAATTCCACCATGAACAAGAGTCTAATTTTGATGAATATGGAATTCAGGGCATATTTTATGTGCCAGATTTAAACTGTATGTTTATCAATGGCTCAAGCTATATAGTTGATTCTCAAGTAAATCACCCATGCTTGGCTGTTACTGCTGCTCTGCCATTTTAATTTATTTTATGTCATTATGTATTTTAACTTAAGTTTCAAATTGCCCTGGCAAGTCATTTTTTACCATATTGTCTCTGTGCAATCGCCTTCTATTATATAGAAGGATGATGGGTATAGCCATTGTAGACAGAAAGAGCCATTACTTCAAATGTGGCTGTGCACACATTATAGTCATTAGGAATCTTTGCATTTAAGGAGCATCACTCACAACTAAATATAATGAGCCATGGTTGGATTTTAATGTGATATTCATTTGAATATGGTCTGTGAAAGAGTGAAAGGATTTGCATTTTTTATAGCTGCTGTACAAAAATGTAGGACTTGTTATTACATGCAAATGTTAAAAGACGAGAATGTAGGTAATGTTTCTGAACTGCATTTCCTTGACATTGTGTGGAGATGTAAGTCTAACATTAGCTGTGGTAGGTATGTTTTAATGAGTATCAGAATATTATATTTCTCAAAAGATACAGATTCAGTTACCAATTAGCTGGACTATGAGGACACAGTGTTCATCACTCTATTTTTTTTTTTATTTCATGTTTTAAGTACCAAAAAAGAAATAGTGAGACACAGTGGTATATGACCTACAGAAACCCTCCTGTCTGTAGGAGCGAGGTACTGTAAAGCACATTTTTATCTTCCTTGAAAGAGAGTCATTGTACAGAAAAGAACAACGTTTTCATTTTGGAGTTTATTAAAAGTAGTATCAAAAGCCAAAATATCATTGCTAAGACTCACTGTTTTATCACCATCATCATTACCACATTGAGTTTTATTCTTTTAACTTTTACTTTAAGTAACGTCTTTTCCGGTCATGAATGCTTCACATCTTTTCCAACCTGTCCTTTATCCTTAACCACGTCCTTTTAAAAAAGGCATTAATGTGCTGGCAAACTCTATCACCTACATTTTTCCTTGTGTAGTTGGCGGTGCATAAACCCGCAGGAGCTTGTATCTCAAAGAGACTATTAGAGGCCTGTCAGTGGGCTCAAAGTTTGTTTGAGTGCAGCGAGCACCCCACCTTTAATTGCTTCTTTCAAACACTAGTAGGAACCCTGACTATTCAAACACACCCTTTAATTCAGCAGTACAATGAAAATGCATTAACCCTCATGGCCCAAGTCTGACTCTTGCTTAGAGAGAGAGCAGACATTAATTTTTAAGTATCTTCCACTTTTTTCAAAGAAGGCTAACAATTTATGATCAATAAGATAAATTAAAGAAAATACCTATGCTATTTTTCCTTTAACTGAACTTGACAGCATTTTATTCCTACTTGGAACAATTAATACCTGTGTCTCAAATTAAATTATATATACACACACACACATACATACACACACGCACCTTTATCAGCCACAAAATATAGTCATTCTTATTTTTGGTATGTGCATTTGTGTGATACATTGATAAAACAACCAGATAAATGTAATTGTAAATATATCTGTATCCCAAGAAGAATACTTCAATTTGTGATCATCTGTGTAATCTATTTTAAAAATCTATTAAATTTATATAGCAACCCTGTCTTTGTTCTGCCTCTCAAATCCTTAATATCTAGCTGCCTATTGTATATATCCATTTATATTTCCAATTTTTAGTTAAACTTTCATTTTCATTGGGATCTTTTACTAAACTCCTCAATATGTTCTCAAGAATTTCATCATTTTTCCCAGATTTCTGAATGGTAAAATTGAATATGTTGAGTTTTCCCTTCATCTTTGTTTCCAGTTTCTGCCTGGACACCACACTCTACTAATTGCTTTCTAACTGAATGATTTTCAGTCAATTTCTCTTCATTTACTATCATATCAACCTTCATTGTTCTGGCTCTTTTCCCCAATCTTGTAGTTAGTATAATAGACGACCCAATTTTAGCGCAGCATTTAGTAATTGGGGGAAAGTAGGCTAACTTTATTTGGTTGAATGGTTTGAATATACTTGTTGTGGACAGGTGGCCTGCAAAACAATGCCTTTCTGGTATTCTCACTTTGTATAATCCTTCACCTTGAGTGTTGGAGATCTGTGCTTTGATTCTGGTTAAATAGAATACAACAAGAATGACAAGATGTCACTTTTGTGAGTATGTTACATGGGATTATGATGCACATCTTGCTAGGAGCTTCTCTTGTTGAGTTTGAGAGAGTAGGTGTGATGACCTACACGGAATGAAACCAAAAGCACCTCTGGTCAACATTCAGCAAGAAGCTGAGACCATCAGCGTAATAGCCACAAGGAACTGAATTCACTCAGCAACCATGTTGCTTGGAAGCAGATGCCTCCCCAGTCAATTCACAGCCCTGACTGACACCTAATTGTAGGTTTGTGAGATCCTGAAGCAGAGGATACACTTAATTCTCACCCAGACTACTCACATACAGAAACTGAGATAATAAATATGTGTTGCTTTAGCCTCTAAACTTTTGTTGATATTGTTACATAGTAATAAATAACACAATATTCAAAGTAGACATTTTAGCTGCTCTTGAAGCATGTTCAATTTTTTAAGTTTCAGGAATGTTCATTCTCTATCAAAAAAACATCTATTAAAGAACTAGCAATGGCTTTTGTCCATGAGTTTAAATCTAAACCCTACAGCAAATTAACCTAAAATTTACAGTTTTCAGTCAACTATCCAATCCTGAATCTTAGGTACCCATTCTCATCTCCTTATTTTTCCTTCACAACAGTTTGGCCAATGAAACTTTTAAAAATTTTCCTCCCCAAAAATGTTATTTTTTTCAAACTTTTTTTTGTTTTTAAGACTAAATCAGAATTATTTGCCACTTACTTTCAAATTATTTAAAATGTTCTACTGCTGTAATTAACTTCATGCATTCAAGATTTCTGTTTTCACAGATTGCTTACATATGGGTTGGGAAGAGAAAGTAAAAAAATTCTAGCTTCCTTCCGAATTCATGAGTAAACTCAGAATTTGTAAAATAAGAAATAACATGGCTTTTGATAAAATATATAGCATTACGCTGGGATAGAACTATAATATTTTAAGTTCACCACAAGGTTTTTCCCTAGGGTACTACTTCCGTTGAAAAGAAGACCCAAAAACAAGTGGAACATACTCACCCTTAGACTCTTTATCTGTAGGGTTCCTTGCTCTTGGATAGTTGCTCTTGGATCTCTACCCAGAAAAGTAAACCCCTCCTTTAGCCAGCTTATTACAGGAAAAGGATCACCAGTAGCTTTACATTTCAGCAATGCTGTACCATCTACTGCTAGTGTTTGGTTGGCTGGGCCTTGAAGAATTATGGGTGGAGGTCTATCTGTTAAAACTGAAAGATATAAATATTTTTAGACCGTTTTAACCTCTATGAAATACTATAGTCTTGGTATGTTGATACTGAAAATAATATAAAGTCCCAAATCCATACATTATTTACATCTTACTTGGCATTTTCTATATGTACTATACATCTATACATACTCCAAATACTATATATCTAAGCATACCATACATACATCTATATATTATATATTAAAGCCATATATATCGTTTATAACTTATTCTGCATTTCCTATAATTAAGGTGGTGATGGGTAGTCTCTGACATTTTAGAAAGGCTTAGTCATATTGAAAGGCTTAGTTATATTAAAATGAAAATATAGACAGCTTCTAGCAGTCATTCATAAAATGCCAATTTTTTTCTCTCATATGCATATTTAAGAGTCTGTGGCACATCACAAGGATAGAGTAAATTTTCACTTTTGCTTTTATTTTAAATAATAATTTCACCCTTTATGGCACCATGATATATTTACATAGGATTGAATGTTTTGGTTGTTGTTAAAATAAATAATTTGTTTGCAAAAATTGTGACACTGCCCTGTAAATTACAGTAATATCACTTCCAATATTTGTTTTTACTACCTACAATTAAACCAAAAAAGCAATCTAGTTAGACTATGTTGATGGCATGACAGAAATAAATTTTGCATGTAAAACCAGAGTGCTTCTATATATAAATACATAGATCAATTCCTGTGCTCATTGGGGAAAGTTTCAATCATTTCATAAACTTTTAGTTCAGTGTGTTTTGTGTGTGTGTATCAAATATCATTTTGTAGCAGTAACTTCAGTGCAGTCTTCAGTACTTCATAATGATTTAGGAGGCATATCAGTTGGATTTTTGATATAAAATACTTAAATTTTATATTCCAATCACTCTTTTCACTTTTCAAGTAATTTAGGTGGTAGGTCATTGACATTCTTGAAGACTACTCCCAAGATTGTCATACGAAATTACTTTTATGGTATTCAATTACCTCCAAAATTGCTTTTACAGGTTTAACTGAAAAACCTTACCATTCCCTTCAGATCTTTAATGGATGCTTATGCATAGGTAACAAGTGGTAGTGAACAAAGCTATGTCTAGATGTTTTCCTACAAAATAATAAATGCATGTTTCAGCAAAATAACAATGTATTATATGTATTGATGTCTATCCATAGGGAGTAGACATTAAGATAAGAAGGATTGCTCAGTACTTGAAACACAAGACTAAGTTCTTTCAATGGCAAGTGCATGTTAATATGTAAGTGGGTGACAAAATTATGGAGTCATTTGGAGGCAACATTTCATCTAGATGTCATTATAAGGCCATCTTACAATGAAACTGACAAGCCTAGGTCCAAAACAAAAGGCTTTTTAAAGAGAAAGTCCTGTAAGCTTCACCTAGGGTTCTGTTAATTATCTAAGATATGACTTTTTTAATTGTAAAAATTGGATATAAAAAAGAATGGTGAATTTTTATATTATTGCTAAAACTGTGATATAGTGTTTCTTCTGGACAACACTCCTTCTTAAGCATGGATAGGCTTTTGCTCAAGAATGTCATTTGTATTAGTCATAAAAGTTATTTTCCTTATTGCTTTAATCTCCTTTGTTCACCAGCTTTCAGACATACAAGTGTATATGATTATCTACTTCCTATTCTCTGTATATCATATTTACTTTAGAGTTAACAGTTTTGGAGAGGGAACAATTAAGCAGCCTGTTTGGAACCTACCTCTAGAAAGCCAGTGAATTTTAATTTCAATCTAGAAGTCATTTTACAATTCCTGGCATATCAAGATAGGGTAAGCTTCCAATCAACTTAAACCCACTATGGCAAGGTATATATTATAAATATATTTTTACATCAATATATACATATGCAAATAGAAAACCACGTATTATAAAAAATCTAAGAAAAACTCCTTCAGAAAAATAAAATTCCTGTTTGTTTATTCTTCTTGATCAAATTTTTTATTTTAAAATAAGTAAAATTACCTTAAGTGAATGTGGAAGCATAATATTATAACAATTATGACACATCCAGCAATATTCATGCAAATAGAAATTCCAACTTAAAGTTTTATGAAATTTATTTTTCATATGGTTCAAGGAAAGGAAGGCCAGTTCACAAAGACAATGAATGATTTTTCAATTCAGTGAGAAAATGGATCCATATTCCCTGAGTAGAAACTATTTATTAAAATTTGTAAAATGTAACTTTGCTTCAAATTAAGCAAATATTGAATTCAGGTAATTTCTAATAACCCTGCCCATCATTTCCATATCCCTGAAATCATTAGAAACAATCAAAGGGCATCTAATTAGTATATTCTTTGCTTTTTTTACTGCCCAAATGAGTAGCTCATCATCAGTTAAATGAATTTGATCAATAAAGTAATTGAAAATCTCCTGGCCAGAAGGAATTTCCAGTTTCAAGTATGCTGTGGGTGAAGGACAACTACAGGTTTCCATGACACTAAGGTCAAAGGTTAAATGCATTTTTAGGGTTTTCAGTGACCTGTGAACAACTCCATGGTCTTCTTTAACCATGCATTATAAATTCTCAATAAACCATTCATATCAGATCATTGTGTGACATTTATTGTCAATAGAAGGTATAAATGCATTTCTTCTCTCTAGTTCTTTTAGATTCTACTAACCCTACTCAAAGACCTGTCACTACAATTTTCTAATATCCTGCAAAAAAAAGACTGGGCAAAAGAAAAGGAAAGACAGAAGAAGAGTGCCAATGCATTAATGAGAAGTTCTTTTAAAGGAATATTTTGAGAATCTAATATATTGAAGCATCTTAGCTCAATCTATAATCAGTGAAATTATCATTCTGTTTACTATTCACTATTAGCAATATCATTTTATATGAATACTTGAATTAAAAATAATTCCAGGAAAAAAGTCTAAGTGTAAAAATGTAACAATAGAAACATTGCTATAGATGGAACAATTAATCACTTGTTTCTCTGTTTTTGACATATGTTTTCTTTCTGCAATTTACTCTAAATTTCCCTGGATCATACCAAAAAATAATACTGTTTGCAATGAAAATGATGGTTCACATATTATTAAATCATTAACCATTCTATGAAATCTGAAGTTATGAACAGAAGACGAGTCATCAGCCAGTGTGGCTACTTAATGTTTAGAGACAGGCTTATTTATATATATATATATATATAGATATAAAATGTATTACACATATATATGCTTGTGTGTTTATTTTGAGATCTTAAAGTTAGATTTCTTTACTGTCAAAATCAATAATCAAGACTTCAATGTTGATCTTGATTTTGTGATTGCTTACTTAATATAAGATCAATGTAGGAATTCATATCCAAGCCAGCATCTCAAAAAGTCCAGAAACACTTAAGACATCAGAAGATTTAAATGTGTTCATCATTCTTTTAATTTTGATCTCTGAAATACACCTAGAATAGTTAGTTTTATGAGATTATAACATTCACTAATGTAAGTTCTTAAGACAAAAATTTTCCTTTCCATTGTATCAGACATTCTGAATATCTACCTGTTTTATGAACTGTGTCAGCCATATCACTGACTCTTCTAATTCATCAATTTTGTGTTTGACGAATACAATTTGACTCTTCAAGTCAATTTAATCATTAACATTTGAAAGCTTATCTTCACTAGAATACTATAAGCAGTTAGATTATAACAGAGATTGTAATTGTTATGTTTGGAAAACTTTATATTAATACAGAACAAAAATTAGGCTTTGGTCAGAATATCTTAACTTCCAAGTTATGTCTCTGGGCATTTTTGATGACTTAAAAAACAATAATTATCATTTAGTTTTAAAAGAAATATATAGTACAAAGGATCAAAAAGTCTGCAGATCTAAAGGAATAATTTCTCATCACTTTCACCCTTGAACCTGATTTCTCCTTTCAGCTCCATGGCAGTAAATCTCCACAGCATCAGCAGGTGCAGTCATTAACGACTCAATGTCCCCACAGCCAATGTTTGTCTGTTCTATTTATTCCCATTCCTGACATGGCGTTGCATTAGACAATACCATGGACAGATATTAAAAATACTGCCTTTCTATTAATTTTAAATGACCTTTTAATCCAGATGTAAATTTGAATTGTAGGAAAGCTCACTAAATTGACACCAGCAGAGAAGAAAGAGAATCAAAGAGGTCACGGACCAAAGTTCTGATAGTTCAGAAGCCAGCGTTATGAAAAGAAAAAGAAATAAAACCTCACGAGTATAGCAGAATAAGAATAAATTTCTTTATCTAAAACATCAAATAGAGATTAAATTTATGCCCAGATGTTCATGAAATATCTAAAACTCCCTGCCTATCAATTATGACAGATAAATTCTTTGGGAAAAAAATCAAATTAGTCAAAAGAGACACCTACATCTTTCCCAACATTCATTATGAATATAGGTGTCTCAGTTAAGAATCAGTATATATGTGCAAATAAAGAAATTAATTTTAGCATTCATCAGTACTTTGGTCAGTATTAAATGAATTTAATTTGGTGAATGTATATTTTTAAAGTCACAGGAATGTCATAATGTTTAGCAAACCAGCTCTTTTGTGTTTTCACTGATAATATTAAAGTGAGGCTTCCTCCTGTCTAGTAAAATAAAATTATTAATATCTATTAGAAGCAATCATGACAACATAAGAATAAATAAAAATATACAATTTATATTTCTATAAACTGTCATTGTGACATCATTTCTTGAGAATCCCAATATTTTAAAATCACAAACTTTTTAAGAATAAAATAGATTATCTTTGCAGTTCTTAAGGAAGATAAGTGATGTCAAATCAGGGAGAATCAGAAATTATTAAAAAATATTATCTTACCGAGATTCAAACTTAGAAGGTAAGAATTTACCTAAATGGTTTAAAAATCAAAGAATTCTACACGGCTAATGTATATCTTGAAATAAAATAACTACTTTCATAAGAAAAATCTAACAGTAATAGCGCACCATCAGTAACCTCCAGTTGAGCTTTTGCTAAAATGCTTCCTGCCACGGTTAGGGCCTGGCAGATGTAGTAACCGGCATCTGATCGTTGGATGTTGGTAATTGTGAGGTCTCCAGTTGGTGACACTGAGCATCTACTGTTGGGCTGCTGTGGTTGGTTTGGGAAAAGAAGGTTCTGTGAAAGCAAATGCAATCTCATCAATACTCTTTTCTTACCAGGAAAATAAGTTAAAAATAGTTACTATGATAATGGGAATAAGGTTGGGGGAAAAAACAGATTTTTTTTTAATGTGTTACTGAAATGATTAAATACCACACATGAGTGAACTTTTTCCAAAGCATGGGGAAATAATATGTTTTAAGTCACACTCTAGTAGAAGGCACAATCAACTGCATTTTTAAAAAATCTGAATCTTTTTCTTAACAATTTAATCTCTCCCTGACTTTTGGATAATTATTTAGTCTCTTTGAGACCTTCTTTCCTCATCTGTTAAATGGGCATGAAAATGATTACCTGACTCCACTAATTCGAGGTTCCGAGGATCATGACTATAAATGAACTGTGAATGTACTTTTTAAACTGCAAAAAGTTAAGGAATGCAAAATATAATTTCTCCTTATAATTTGAAATACTTGATGGAATCAACTGGATTTCTCCGAACATGTTCAAAAGTGTGTGACTAGGTTTGAGAGAAACAGCAGAATCTACTCTGCTGTTAGGTTCTGGTAGGTTACAGCTTCAAAAGCAGCTATGAACAAATGCTACAGTCTCAGCAATATTAAGCAAACCGACGAAAATAAAAATAGGACATAGAATGTGTCTAAAAATGTGTATGTTAAGCTTAAAGAATTTTATAACATTACTTTCTTAAAAGAAAAACTTTAGTTTACTATGTCATATTAATTACATACAGCCTAATTGCAAATCATTAAATGTTCTTATGTGACAGAAATATTAACTTGGATGACCTATGTTGTTTTACTATTGTTCAATTAAGAAAAAACATTTGGGAATAATAAATCATATTGAGGTATGTTTCCAAGCTGGATTATAAATAAGGACATATCAATTTTTATGTTGTATTTACTTACAAAAAAAGAACATTATAACCCTCTGGGATCTGTTTCTCGATATAGTAATTAATTTTCCATGTTTGTAATTAAACAGTTTCAATACGTTAAAATCAGGAGGTAATAACATTCAATTAAAGGCACAAGACACATTTTCACCTTAAAATGTTTTTACCCTTGAAGTAATACCAATGGAAGAGGATAAAATAGGGTATTAACACTTTTCAATTACACTAAATGACTTTAATCCTGCAAATGATGTCCTACTTTAATTAGAAGCTCTTCTCTTTATTGCTACATGATGGATGTCCACTTTATTAGATTCAAGAGTGACACACTATAAGCCCACTTTACATAAACATTACCATGTTATTAAACTCCTTCTAAAAGAAGTGATGTTTGCTAGTATGTCAGGAATATAATTTCAAAATGCTATTGCCCTCTTATAAACTTTGCATTATTATATAAGGCTAGACATTTTCATACATAGGAAAAGTAATTTGAGAACAAGCTAATTCTCCCATGGAATCCAAATATACTGCTGAAATAAACTATCCAAAGTAGAGGGGTCTAAATTTTAAAGCCACTTGAAAATGATACAACAACTCAAAGTGTGCACTTTCCTACAATTATCCATTAGAATACTAATTTACATAGCACTAATACATCAGATAGGCTTAATTCTCTCTGGGATCTCTTCCTCTACAATGTAATATCAGTCCACTTTCTAAATGATTGCTGACATGGAAAATGGCATATGATTGAGGTTAACTCATCATCTTTATTCCGTGCTTGTGTGGCACAGGCAAAAGAAAATTGATTACAAGCAAAAATCAAGAACTCTACAGAACTCTTCTTGCCTTGAAGTGCCTGGGTATCCTATTAGTGCTAATTGGCACTATCAGCACATATTGAGGAATATGGACCATTAAGTCCAGGCTCTTAACTCTTTCTACTGATGAATAGTCATAGATCATGGTAAAAATTGGATACTGAAGACAGTAAGAACAATTTATTTTTCCTAATATTCTAATTCATGATTTAAAAATTTACAATTTGATCAAGCATTTCTCTTTTGTTCTCAGTCTCAGTTGGCCTTTCCCCACCTCCACTCTCTGTCTTTCTCTAATGGAAGATGGATGAGGGAATGAACACTGACCTAAGATTATCATCAAATCAAGCTACCTAACTGAAAATTTTATGTAACTTCCAAGATTAATATCTCTGGAATTAAATGCCACTTTGTCAAATATCAAAAAAAAAAAAATACTAAATGCTATTTGATGATTACTTGTTGCAAAAATCATTAAATATAATGTAACATATTTACACCTCATAAGTGTGTTGGCCACAGGACCAAACAGGACCAATACACATTTTACTCAGTATCTTTTATCTAACTTCTAGCTCTTTCAGCAGTAATGGTTTAGCAGCTGCATGGGATAGCTGCAGCTATATAATAACAAGACAACTTTTGATAGTGTTAAATTCAAAACATAGATTTAAAGTATAAATTTACAATGTACTTTACATTGCATTATTATATTTGTTATGAGTAATATAATAATATCTTGTTTGATCTTCATATTGTGCAAAACACTTTTATGTATAAAGCCTAACTTAATCCTACAATCTACTATTAAATGAAAGAATACTTAAATTTGTGATGAAAAAAATTATTCAGACTGTCTATGAAAGAAGGTTTCTAGGCCAATTAAAGATGGACATATTTTTTGAATGCTTTCCACATGCCAGGTACTGTTGTAAGCACCTTAACAGTCCTAATTCATTTATTCATCCCAATATAGCTCAATGGAAAGAGAAAAAATAACTTTCTGTTCAGTTTTTAAATAGCTAGAGAAGACATCGTTGGGCTTTTTAAGGAAATTTAGACACATTGTTTGCTTCTAGTATGTGAAAGATCCAGACTTTTAGAAAATTAACACTAGCACCTAAAGAATGTTATAACAGAGCAACCAACACCTAATTATTTTAGAAACCATTGGTTTCTTTTTTTCAGAAATAAAATAAATTCAATGTTCCTAACAAGGGAGGCCGGGCATGCTTTGAGAAACACCAGAGAGAAAAGTTCAGAGATTTCAGAACATCAGTCAAACCTCACACTCACCTGGCTGCCTTCTTTCTGCCAAAAAACAGCTGGCTGTGGGTTTCCTTTAGTTTCACAGGGAAATGTCACTGTTCGACCTTGAGTAACAATCTGATCTCTTGGCCTAACCACAAACTGTGGAGGAGCTATAATTTAAAAGGAGAGAAAGTGTGTAAATATCAACCACTGACAAAGAAAAAGTACCAAAGAAAAAAATCTGGTACTAAGTGGATTGCCCAGTGCTAGGCAGAGGTTAAAGTTTTATTTTTATGCATTTCTCAAAGCATAAAGGGGAAGTAGAAACAAGCACTCTTTCAAATGTGAGAAAAGACGTCAACTTAGTAGTAGACACATTTTTAATATTGTACATTGTAATCCTGTGGCCCATATTCTGACTGAAGTAGTTTTCTTAACAAAATTTTTAAGGAAAACTGTGGTTTCTCTATTTGATTCTGACTTTTGAATATGTAAAGATAGAAATGTAGCACTTCCTTGTACAACCATTTCCTTTCTCTGAAGTTAATCTATTGACAAACATTGCTTCTTCTTATAATATTTACAACATATTGTGCTAGGCCCAGGTATACCAGAAGGCATAAAATATGATGCCTCTTCTCAAAGCATTGAAGAATTAACATTGAAGAACTGAAGAGGAGTTGAAGATTTTGAAGGAAATGGAATTAAATATAAAGATAATTAAGGAATATAAGGAAATATAAGAAAATGGCTGATTAAATTTAATTCAACTCACAAATGTGCATTACCTTGGGAATTACTATGTTTCTCTATTAGATACTAAAGATACAGGAACGAGAAGCACCTAGTCAACACTCATCAAGGATTTCCCAGTCTAATTTGGAAAATTGAAACATGACGGAAACAACAACCAAACTACACCAAGATCTATGAGTGAGGAAAAGGAAATGATCAAGGTAATCTCAGGGCACAGTGGATGCACACTTAGATTATAGTACATAAAATAAGCATGATAATGCTCTTTTTTCGTTGTGGTAACTGTGAAATGCTTTATGAAGGGAGTGGGCATTACATGTTCTTTTAAGAGAAAGCATCCTATAGATAAGTGGAAAAAAGAACACATTCAAGCAAGGCATGTACAGAGCTACACACAAGGGACAAGGACACATTTAGCATACAGAATGTAATCCAGCAGGTATGAAGGGTCCAAGTTGTATAAACATTAGAGTATTTGTGTGGTTTGAAACTGTATGTACCCCAGAAACTCACATTTATAAAGCTTATCTATTCTTGTGGGTGTAAGCTGATTGGAAGTAGGAATTTTAATGAGGTTACTTCAATTAAGCTGTGGCCAAGGTGGGTCTTAATCCTCTTACTGGAGCCCTTTATAAGAGATTGAAATTCAGACAAAGAGAGAAAAGCGCTGGAAGCAAGAAGCTAAAAGCAATGAAACCAGGAAGATAATGGAGACACCAGCAGATGCTTCCATGTGCCATGTCATGCGGCAGAGGAGTCAAGGATTACTGGCAGCCAGTCATTGGGAAGAAAGCATTGGCTGGATGATGTCTTGATCTGGACATTCTCATGGCCTCAAATTTGTAAGCTTGTAAACTATTAAATTCCTGTTGTTTAAGCTGATACCATTTCATGGTATCAGTTTTCAAGCAGCCTAGCAAATTAAAACAGGATATAAGGGGAGACAACCAGCAAGATGGCAGTGAAGTAAGGCGCTCCTAGAGTCAGCTCCTGCTATAGTGCAGTTAGTAAACACACCAAGCTCTCTGGAGCTAGCTGAAGCACCTATTTGGGGGCTCTAGGAGGCCAGCAGAGCATCCTACAACATACTTGAAGGAATGACAGGAGGAGAAGACTCATAAATAGAGTGCTCCATGACATGGAGGCCGGTGCCCATCCTCCACTGAAGGCACAAGCCACCTCAGGAGCTGTTCCGTGGCTGGAATTGAAAGCTCCACTACCCAAAAATGGGGGAGGAAGAGACGGTTGGGCACCAACTTCAGCTACTGATGAGTAAATTCAGTAGCTAAAGTATAATCCTGAGAATAGCTTAAGTTTGAGCCTGTCCAAGAGGCCAGAAGCCACCATCTTAACTCCACACCTGGTATGAGGGGAAGAGGGGCAGACAAAAAATCACAGTAATGGTAGGGACCAGCTTCTTTCCATCCAGATCAGATTGCAGCTCTAGCCTAGGCCCCAGTGCCACCTCCAACAGGGAGGAAGCTGTGGGGACCTGTGCCAGCCTTTCTGGGAAATTATTAGCCAAGCTGCAGAGGCCAGTGATTATGCTACTCTGGTGGCATGAGCCACCCCAGGAGCTAATCTGTGGCTGGAATTGGAAGCTCCATTTCCCCAAAACAGGAGAGGAGGAGATGGTCAGCTGCCAATTACGGCTACTGATTAGTAGACTTGGCTGGCTAAGATATAACCCTGGGA
Source organism: Dasypus novemcinctus (assembly GCF_030445035.2). Taxonomy (NCBI): domain Eukaryota; kingdom Metazoa; phylum Chordata; class Mammalia; order Cingulata; family Dasypodidae; genus Dasypus; species Dasypus novemcinctus. The sequence continues at coordinate 128,846,066 of NC_080676.1, forward strand.
ACAGTTGAGGTATGAATCAGTCCAAGTCAGAAAGAGGCATGTGGCTGCCATTTTGACTCCACCCCCAGCCTGAGGGGATGCCAGGCTAACTGAAAATCACAGTGGGGTAGGTACCAGTTTCTTTCAGCCAAATCAGCATGCAGCCCTACCCTAGGATTCAGCCCCATCTCTAGCAAGGAGGAGGCTGGCAGACCCTGCACCAGCCTATCCAGGTAACTGCAGGTAACTTTGGCTGGCACAGACTGAAAGTTGGAAGTCTACCAGGGCAACTGTGGTCATCTTGGACCTGAACTGCATAGATTGCTGACAATACCTGCAGCTCCATCCCCACCCCAAGTAGGAGGGAAAGGGGTGTAAAGCTTCATAGTCTCTTGGGGATACTACAGTCTAGGCCTACATGACTTGGATTATTCCACACAGCTGTGACTCTGTCCTACCCCTGGCAAAGGAGAAAGTTGGAAGAAGCTTCATTGGTCACTGGTGCAATGAGGGCAGCTTGAGCCTCCACAGCTTACAGGACTAAATACATGTTGGCTCCAACTGCACAACTAGCAAGGGAGAAAGGAAGCCCTAAACTAAAGAGAAAAACTGCACCCAGAATAAATACTCTAGTAATCCAAATGCCAAGACACCAACAAAAAATTACAATCCATACCAAGAAACAGCAAGTTATGGCCCAGTTAAAGGAACAAGATAAGCCCCCAGGTGACATAAAGGATTTGAGACAACTAATCATAGATGTTCAAACAAATCTTAATAAATTAACAGAGATGGCTAAAGAGATTAAGGATATTAAGAAAGCAATGGATGAGCACAAAGAATTTGAAAGCATACACAGAAAAATAGCAGATCTTATGGGAATGAAAGGTACAATAAATGAAATTAAAAAAACATTGGAATCATATAATAGCAGATTTGAGGAAGTAGAAGGAAGGATTAGTGAGCTTGAAGAATGGCCTCTGAAATTGAACATAAAAAGAACAGATGAAGAAAAGAATGGAAAAAATTGAAAAAGGTCTCAGAGAAGTAAATGACAGCAAAAGGTGCCAAACATACATCTTATGGGTGTCCCAGAAGGAGAAGAGAAGGGAAAAGGGGCAGAAGGAATATTTAAAGAAATAATGGCAGAAAAATTCCCAACCCTAGGGAATGACATAGATATTCATGTCCAAGAAGTGCAATGTACTCCCGAAAAAAATCCAATAGACCAACTCTGAGACACATACTCATCAGAATGTCAAATGTCAAAGACAAAGAGAGAATTTTAAGAACAGCAAGAGAAAAGCAATGCATAACATATAAGGGATACCCAATAGGATTAAGTGCTGATTTCTTACCAGAAATCATGGAGGCAAGAAGAGAGTGATCTGATATATTTAAGACACTACAAGAGAAAAACTTCCAGTCAAGAATGTTTTTCAAAACTGAGGATGAGATTATAATATTCACAGATAAACAGAAACTGAGAGAATTTCTAAGCAAGAGACTAGATTTTCAGGAAATACTAAAGGGTGTGCTAGAGCCTGAAAAGAAGAGACAGGAGAGAAAGGCCTGGAAAAGAGTCTAGAAATGAAGATTATTCAATAAAAGTAACAAAAAATGTCAAAAGAGTGGTGAAGGGAAGCAGACTTGGCCCAATGGATAGGGCATCCGTCTACCACATGGGAGGTCTGCAGTTCAAACCCTGGGCCTCCCTGACCCATGTGGAGCTGGCCCATGCGCAGTGCTGATGTGCACAAGGAGTGCCCTGCCATGCAGGGGTGTCCCCCATATAGGAAAGCCCCACGCCCAAGGAGTGCACCCTGTAAGGAGAGCTGCCCAGCGTGAAAGAAAGTGCAGCCTGCCCCAGAATGGTGCTGCACACACAGAGAGCTGACACAACAAGATGATGTAACAAAAAGAAATACAGATTCCCAGTGCTGCTGATAAGGACAGAAGTGGTCACAGAAGAACATACAGCGAATGGACACATGGACACAGAGAGCAGACAACTGGGGGGGGGGGGGGGAGAGAAGTAAATAAAAAACAAACAAAGAAGTGGTAAAAATAAAATGACAGATAAAACTCAAATAGTCAGGAATACACTTAACCAATGATGTAAAGCACTTGTATTCAGAAAACTGCAACTCCTTCTTAAAAGAAATCAAAAAAGCCCTAAATAACTGGAAGAATATTCCATGCTCATGGACTTGAAGACTAAATATCATTAAGATGTCAATTCTACTCAAATTGATATACAGATTCAAGGCAATCCTGATAAAAATTTCCACCAGCATAAAAAAACATATTGAAAACACAATCACCAAATTTATTTGGAAGGGTAATGGGTCCTGAATAGCCAATTAAAAGGAAAAGCAAACCCTCATCTCCTGACTTTAAATCATATTACCTAGCTACAGTGGTAAAAAAACAGCATGGTACTGGCATAAGGACAGATACATAGACCAATGGAACCAAATTGATGATTCAGAAACAGAGTCTCACAGGTATGGTCAAGTGATTTTTGACTAGCCTGTCAAACCCACATAGCTTAGGCAGGACAGTCCATTCAACAAATGGTGCTGAAAGAATTGGATGTCCATAGCCAAAAGAAGGAAAGAGGACCCCTATCTCACTGTAACCAAAATTAACTCAAAATAGATCAAAAATCTAAAAATAAAAGAACCATAAACTTTTAGATGAAATTGTAGGAAAATATTTTCAAGACATGGTGGTAGGTGGTGGACTCTTAAAGAAGATAAGAGGAAGACCAAGATGGACTACTGATGTTTAATGTATGTAGAAGTTTTAATTAGATTTACAGTAAAAGTATGGAAATATATAGAGTAGATGGTAACACATAGTGAGTAACAGCTAGTTTATAAATGGGGATGTGGCTGAAAATGGTAGTCTAGGTATGTAAAGGCCAATTGACAGAATGTTAGAGAACAATCTAGGAAGTGAATAGCACAGTAAACCAAGAGATGGATGAGAATTGTGGTTGATGGTACAGATGCAAGAGTGCCCTTTGTTAGCTAGAGCAAATGTACATCACTACTGCAGGGTGTTGGGAATGTGGAGAAGCATGGGAAAAATACAGCTGGAGTGACCTATGGACTGTGGTTAGCATTAATATAATATTCTTGCATCTATGTGAAAGATGTACTGTGTTGATATTGAGGCAATGTGGAAAATGTGAGCCAAATGTACACTATGGACTGGTAACAATCAGGTGATATTATCTTATCTGCAGCAAATGTTTCACCACAATGTGGTGTGTTGATGGAGGAGTGTTATTTGGGAATTCTGCGCATGCGCATGATTATTTTATAAGGTTACACCTCTGTCATAAAAAAGCATACTTAATAAATAATAATAGGGTGGGTTGGGGGAAAATACACCAAATCTAAGATAAGGACTATAATTAGTAGTAAGATTTTGATGATATTATTCCATAATTTGTAAGAAACGTCTCATGAAAATGCAAGGTGTTGATGGAGAGTTGATGTATGGGACCCCTGTATGATATTATGCATGTTTTCTTTGTTTCACAACTTTTACCATACACTTATTATTTATGTATGTTCATGTATAAATGACATAAATATTATAATAATAGGGTTGGTTGGGGGAAAAATACTTTGGTTAGTAGTAATATTTTGACAGTGCTCTTTAATCATACGTAAAAAGGTTTAACAACAGTGCATGTCATTAGTGGTAGGGTGAGTTATAAGAGTCCTGTATAATGTTACATATGTTTGTTTTGTAAGTTCACAACTATTATTATAGACTTATTGTTTATGTATGCTTATGTATGAGTGATATACTTCAGTACATTAATTTTAAAAATTAAAAAACAAAACAAAACAAACAGGATATAAGAACAGATTTGGACCCATTTGAAGGAAAGCCTGAACACTGAAACCAATAATTTTATTCTGATTCTTCCTAAATTGAGGAGTGATATAAACATAGCAGAATTTTTGGAAGTTTTAACTCTCCACTGAAGGTAGTATGAGTTGGGGTGGGGAGGTGCTCAATAAAAAGGGAGTCTAAATTAGAGATTTTAAAAAAATTGTGTAGGTGAAGATAATGAAACCTAGACACAAGTAACTGTACTACAAATGGATAACAGGGATGGGGTAAGAATCCAAAGAAAGTTAAGATTTGAATTGGTTTCTAAAAGTAAAGAGAGAGAAGGCAAAGCTATACCTAATAGACAGTATATCTGCAATTTTTCACAAAGACATCTTTCTCATACCAAAACCCACTTCTATTGAAGAGAGAAGTTGATGTTTATTCTATGACTTTTCTAATGATATCTTCCCACTTTAATTCTTTGCTGATGTTAGAAAACTAAGACCAAGCAAAAAACTTTAAGATCACCTCTAACCTTTAGAACCGGGTAACAATCCTGAAATCGAATTCTGAAGAACCCTAACATAAAGGACTCTAACAATAAGAACTCTAACAGAAAGTCTGATAAAGGCCTTTAAGAATTTTTTTCAGTCTTTCAGGAATATATGAATAAAGGTTCAAGGATGGAGTAAAAGTAGGGTACCTCCAAAATATAACAAATTACTCATTCTTATTACAAGAATGCCAGCATAGAAAAAGCAGCAGTATTATTTTTCAATAGAACAAAAAACAAAACAAAACAAAAAAACAATTCATGGAGATTTGTAATGACTTATTTTTTGGTGTTCTATTATACTGCCTCCTATCTCAACACATAAACCAAGGACAGAAAGAATAAATCTACTAAGTGAAATTTTCTTCTACAACTATAGATAGCAGAAGTCTCATTCTAACAGTATAGGGAACCAGATTTATGGATCTATTTGAACAGAGTGTGGTTTATGTTGCCTTGCATTTCCAGGAGATTACTTGCTTCTTACAGTCTTGTTATTTCTACACAATTCCACTGAATCAGCAGATACATTGATCTTTTTCATGTTTTCTAATAGAAATGATAGTTTAAATCAATGTTACAAAATTACTTCTGAGAAGAACAACAAACTCTTAAAACATTGTAGTTTCCATTTTTCACAGAAGAAATTTGAAACTGATTTGTAACAAGACAGACTTTAGATTGGTTACTATCATCATAAAAATCTAGGAAAAAATATATTAAGAAAAAGTTAAGGAGTTAATGTAAAATACTTTATTTCTTTGTAAACTTACTAAAGAAAATTTATAGTACCCACACAGACACTAGCTAAGGGAGCAACGCTGAGTGATTTAGTTTGCATATCACTGTCGAAATAAAATTTATTTAGTAAAAATAATATATTTAACATTCTTTAATAAAAGTCACATATCCAGCTTATTAGTTCTTCTGTGCTACTTTGAGATAGAAATAATTTAAATTGACTCACATAACTGGTTAGTAAAAACTTAGAGCCCCATATATTTTATAAAGTCCTTCTCTCTATATATGTTTTAAATGTAGTAACTGTGAAGATACATGATTTAAATCATAACATAAAACAGCAAATAAAACAATGAAAATATATTTTGTAATTTTAAGTATGTTATTCTTAGCCTCTCCATATCTATCTATCTATCTATCTATCTATCTACCTACAAAATTACCACTTGTACTTTAAATATAACTACAAACTTCCTTGACTTTCATTTTTCTAAATTCAAAAATTTTTCTGCTGATACTGAGTGATATTTTAAATTGCTTTGGTAATCCAGAGTCTACAATTGTTAACACTGCTAAAAAATCACCCCTCAAACTCACAAAATAAGACCTAGCTAATGATGTCATCTATTTATCCACTTTTCTGTAAAGATGATTCATTCATTTATCCACTTAAAATGTATAGAATATCTAATATATATCAAACACTGTTCTTGGTATCAGGGATGTAAAGCCAAATAAAAATATTGCTCTTGCCATCAAGGAGCTTACATTCAATGGCAGAGAATTACATGTAAATAAATAAATACAAATGCAGCAGATTGTTATTTGTGTAATAATAGAAAAATGCAAAATGCATTAGGGGAGAAATTGTTGACAAGCATCAAATTGGACAAAGTGATAAAGAAAAAAGAGGAAAGATGTGAGAAGGTAGTTATACTTGAGCTGTTTTTTGTAGCACAAATAAGAGTTTACATGATGAAGAGGAGTAAGGAGTCACTTGGGACAGAGAAAGACCTGTGGATCTGTCTTGGGGGGAGTTTAAATTATTTTGAGAATATAAGGAAGCTGAAGTACAGAGGTGGCATAGGTAGTGCCAGATAATTTATGCTAAAGAAGCTTAATTAAACTTTGCTCTGGAAGCTATAGAGACCTTTGCAAAGACTCATATGAAAGAGAGAGAATAGATTTGTATTTCCAAAAGAATGCTCTGGAAGCAATTTAGATATTAATTAATATCTAATAATTTTTAGAGAAAAGTTAGGTGCAAGACTGAAAAACCTTAGCAAGTTGGAGCAAAAAATCCAATTAAGAATTGTTATTCATGGCAGCACCTTAAGAGAAAAGTTTATCAGAACTCTTAAAGGACAAATTCTGCAATATCACAATGTACTGTTACCACTGATGTTGTAGTCTAAAAAAGACAAGGAAATCATTTCTTAAATTTGACTCATTCTGAATTTTTTTAAAGACCTTGGACAGAAAGCTATCAGTCTTTGTGTTAATCAATCTATGAGAGTGTTAATCATTTTGAGATATCCTTTCATGTGCCATTTATTTATATTATTCTGCTATTCCAAGTTATAAATACCTGGATTTCTAAAATATCAAATAATTTATTGTCATTAGAGATTAAGCCATGCTGATCTTATTAGAACTGGGAAATTGTATATTTTTTAAAATTAAAAAGGGAAATAAAAATGTTGAAGAATTGAACAAGCAAAAGATTTAAAGACTAATCATGTCTCTGAAAACGGACATTCTTTCTTGTTGTCACCTGAAGTTCGGCCACCTAAACAAATTGTGTCAATCATTCCTACTTCTGTAGACTCTCTCTCTACCCAAGATCTATATTGCAATCTTCTTTGAAGGGATATTAGATGAAGGAATTTATTTTTGGAGGTTTTAAAATGAAAAACTGCATCAATAATTCTTCTGATAACATTTGGCAGTCTCAGTATTTCTGCGAGGTGGCAGTGAAAATCCTTTGAGAAGAGACTAGCAGGCTGATGGCACTGATGGGAGGGAGCAGGTAGAGGTGGCATTTTATCACCACAGTACAGTAGCACAAAGTATACTATACATAAAATGGATTTTCTATGATGGCTCTCATTAAATATATATATACATAAAAAATTAGGTCCTCAAGATGACAATTCAAAACACACATTTCAGCTCAATGTGAATTTAAAAGATTGAGTTATAAACTCCAGAAGAATATACTAGTTATTGAAATGGCAGTTCTTACATATTTCTAAGACAGAAGACTATAAAATACATATTTATATCCTCTCTAAAACCTGAAAGCATTAGACAAATCATTTGTAAATATGATATAATAACCTATGTGCTTAATCTGCCAAGTGATTATACCTTATTGCTTCAGCTATTACAAAAAATGAGCCAAAGTAAACAGTGGCACAAGGCAGTGTCTAATCGACACTTGAAAGTTAAAAACAATAGCTCTATAGGAAATGCATGTGTGAGATTTCCAGAGAAGTAGGCCCAAACACAAAAGGTCAATTAAGATTAGAGGTCTGGGATGGTTTTCTTGAAACTGTGTTTTGAGAACTTAAATACAATACATAGTAAATTAGATTTGATTTCTGCTAAATTATGCTTTGATAAGGCATTGAGTCCAAGCTGGCTTCAATCAAAGTCGTGCCACAGCTCTGTTATGCTAATGCCCGCTGGGGTGAGAGGGAACGGGTGATATGGAAATCAGATGGTTGAACATGAGTAGGAAGCACAGGCCATGCATGAGGTGGGCTTTGAGATGACGGGATGGGGGACCCTAAAGGTTAATTACATCATGTTCGGAGTTGTTTCTACAGGAACATACAGCTTTCTAAGGCAGGTATTAACATGGAGATAGTCATGCAGCAGTTACATATATTAATGTGTTACATGGGGTGGCTACAAGGTCACTCAGCTGCTTGCTTTCTTTGGGTACAATTTTATGCCTCAGAGAACAAACTTTTTATTCTGTAATAAAAAATTTTGTGTCTGAAGCTCACATTGAAAATAATTTTTTTTCTACTCAATATTTGTTTATTCATTGTTAAATTCTAGGATAGCCTAAAGCATATCTAGAAAGCATTCTCTGTCATCATTTGCTTGTGTTAATAATCTACTGAGTCACAAACTGTTTAATACAATAACAACAATTAACATTAATTGAGTGCTTATAAAATGTTGGGTTCCACAGGCATTATCTCATTTACTGTTCAATATTATTCTCATTTAAATTCTACAATTATTATGAAAAAAAAAACCCAGTAAACTGAATCCTATAAAGGGTGCACAGGTTACTTTAAAGTTAAATAGGAATTTGAGGATAGATTTCTGTTCCATTTGATGCTGTTGCCAAACTTCTTACACACTGCACTGCTAGATTAATTTGGTTCACTTCAAACCATGATCTGAATAACTGAGAAATTGTTGGGTCCAGTACCAATCATAAGGGTAAACATTATATACAATTTCCAATATGGTAGAATATTTTAAAAATCCTTACATCCTTACATTATATCACTTCTGAATTGTTTTTTATTATTAAGTTAGCATAAAACTCATGATCTTGCTCTTTCTATACTACATACGGTATAAGTATAATCTTTCTAAAATATCATTTTGCCAATTCACTCTTTATTCAAAAATGTGTAGTGCTTTCCCACTGCTTATCATTGCAATGCTTGCAAATTATTTTCCTCAGTTTACATTGTGGCTTCCATCAGCTGGTTCAAGATTGCACCATCCTGATGCTCATTTGTTCCCAAACTAGCTCCAGCATTTCAGCAGACCAGTCTATTTTCAATCACTCACATAATATTTACTTGTTCTTGTGGTTAATCCATCCTGATATCTACTATCCTTTGATCCATCTTGTCCACAATGATTAACCTGAACGTAGTCAGTCTGATCTTGTACTTTTCTTGTGTTCTTTCCACTTTAAGGTACTTGCCCTTGCTTATATTGCCTGGTTTCTTTATTCTCTTTTTTTCCTTCCTGTGTGTGTCTTGCTTCCTTGGTTCAATTATAAGCTCTTACTGGTATGGGGTGCTGCCTACCATTACGCATTGAAACAGTGTCTTTATTTGGTCCAAGAAAGCCCCAAACAAATAGTGGGTACGAAATGAATTATTTGAAACAGGAAAAAAAAACAGAACAAAACAGGAATTCTTGATCTAAAACTAAATGACTTTTTCCCCAACTCAATATACTTGAAAGATATTACATATTCTCATCAGTGACAGTGATTTACTGTTGTAGTAATTCAAATGGAGAGAAGTAAAGGAAATTATATTTTTTGAAAAAAATCTCGCAACTGATTCTTACATGCACTTTCTACTAATTGAGAATGTATGACCCAAAGACTATAAATGATTAGCCACCAACCCAGAAGTGACAAAAATTATATAGGCAAATTTTGGCATTTTGTAAGAATTGTAGAAGTTCCTGTACAAAATTAGTTAATACGCTTAACTCCACCAATAAGAAATAGATGGTGAGAAGTCATTTCATTAAAATACAATATAGGATAGGAATAAGAGATTTATGTTTATCCAGTTTAAAAATCAGGGCAGTTTAGATTCTAACTGGTAAATGATTACTTCTTTGACTTATTTAATTCTATTTAATTTTTACTATTTAATACCTCACTTGATTTCAAGAATTCTCATTAATATATTGGAAATGCACAATATCACAAAAATATTTGATTTGACACTTATTAGCATGTACTTCATCTCAGATGAAGCAATGCATTTATAACCAAAGATGTAATTTAAAGATATAAGATTTAAAATAATTTTTATGAACCCCATATTAATGACATTTTTTTACTTGTCACTATTTTCAAGGATTACAAACATTAAATTGTTAAATTACCAATTTTCTAAATAACTCTTTTTCTTACTGAGTCCATGGCAATAACTTTTCTAGAAGAATGAAACATTTTCTTCCCCACCCAGTACCTTACTTCTAGCAAATAATACAATTCTGAAAACATCGGTAAAATTCTAATATGGATACCTTTTCTTTCAATAATAATCAAATAATAAATATTTTCTTCTTTAATGTCAAAAATTTAAATGAAAAAGTATTAACTTACTGCTTTCATATATTTTTTTGCACGGAAATGGTCAGAGAACAAAATGACTGTAATGAATTATATTCTTTAGATTCTTCATCTATTTAGACTTGGTTCGCTGCTCTCCACCTAAGAGAAATCTCACATATGCAGCCTACACTTCAATTCTTGTGAGTCTAGATGTGTAGCAGTTAATGCAGATGCTACTTTATATTATGGATGTTATTGATTGTGGGAAGACTGATCTTGAAGGGTAGATATAATATCTAACATAATCTAAAATAACAGGAGATTATTCAGAATCTGATAAAGTAGGCAATGAAGTTAGTCAGATTTATTTCATAGTAAGACTATAAAATAATAGGAACAGACTTTCAAATTGGCATGTAGAGCAATTCTGACAGCAATTGCACAGAGGGTCAAATGCCCAAGTTCATTGGGGCAAGTGTGGCGCATGCGTACACATGCACACACACACTACCAAAACAAATATTTAGAGATAGTGGTTAAAACGATTTTTAAAAATTATATTCACACTTAATATGCACCTCCCTGAAAGGGGACAGTATAAATACCAAAATGTAATCTGTGATTATCTAGAGTGAAAGAATATCTTAAAATGAGTGAATTATTTGGGTCAAAATATCTTGTATTTTTGAATCTCATTGACGAGATTTTTTTAAAAGTGTTATAATAAACAGCTATATGCTTATAGCCATTTTGTACTTCAGTAAGGGCCTTAACAATTTTAAGACAACATGTTACTGGAAAACACCACAGTAATTTTTCTGCTAGAAACAAATTCGGATGTTGGGTGAACTTTACTTCATAATAAAATGTGCTGTTTTTAACAAATATTTAATGGTTCTTATTTACTGGCCTGCGAGTACCAAGATCTCTGTCCTCTGGATTTCCCCTTCTACCAGATGAAATGCACATGAAAATAATCAAGACTGATTCAACATGAGTGCTGTAATATTGTATGTACCAATCGTAATGACTGTGACCTGACTCAGTATTCCTCAAACAAACAGATGGGAAAGCATTACAAAAGAGAGAGATGTGAGAAAAAGAGAAAAAGAGAAGAGACTGAGTGGGGGGTGGGGAGGAAGAGAGATTGATTTGATTTGTCATCTGTTCCTTTGGGTGGGAGTTGCTCTCACACAGGGAAAGCAAATGCATTATATTAGAAACGTAAGTGTCCCAGGCTGAACAAATGCACCATTTCCCTAACGCAGCATCTTTGCCACCTTTGGCACTCGAGATCAGTCTGCTATTTTACTGTGCTTGTTAAATTGCATGTTGGTGGATCCATGAAATTTTTTTTTTGGTAAAATGGTATTATCTGACTTCAGCAAGTCCAATTTAATCCTATATGGTAGCAAATATTCTACATTATAAGTGTGATGGTTTACTCATACAAATTTGGGTACGTTTACAGATAATTTTAATCTTTAATGTATTTCAGATCATTAAAATAAACTTCATTTCAATTATAGGTAAGTACAGGGAATCATGTAACTATAAGAAGTCATTCTGAGACTCAACATACACATTTCATAGAACTTTTGAATCATAACAATGTTATAACTTGAGAACTTTGTAAATTTACAATATAGAAAATCTTTCAAAACCTTAAACAAGTTCTAAACTTCTAAGTCATATTTTCCCATTTTATTCTGCCTATACCAATAGGTAGCTTTGCTTCTATACTTGCCTTCCTGACTAAAATCCTGGGAATAAAATAATAAAATTTTGGTTTTTTGAGGGAATTGGTAATTTGGAAGGAAAATAATATTAAGTTAAAAGCAAATTAATTATTAAATAAGGTGATATTTACTTTATTCTTAAAGAAGTTTTCTCTTTTTTTACCTGCAGAAGGAAAACAGTTTATAAAGATTGTTGAAAAATCATTTCAAAGTCATAAATTGGGAAAACTAGGCTCCTCATTTCTGGAGTAGAAGGGGTTCTAATGTGTGGGGATGAGGAAGGAGAACTATAGCTGAAAAATGGCTCTTCAAGTAACTGATAAGACAAGAGATCCATTTTCACTCACTTAACCTGTCAACTTGTCAGAACCATCAAGTCAGCACTCCAGCTAAACCATGAAGGCTGATCACATCCCATTATCTCATTTTTTAAGAAAAAGATTGCACGAAGATGCCAATCAGAGGGAAAAAAAAGGAAAAAAAAAAGACAACTTGCAACCAAAGAACAAATGTACTGATGCCGAAGGGCTGCTTAGTTAACGGAATTTTAATATGCAACTGCAATGTTTCTTAATAACATTAATTACACGCTTAGTAAGGCACCATCCTAACTCATTAGTGCCTTCTTTTTGTTGTATTTTATCTCTTACTAGCAGAATAAGGAATATGTGATTGGCCTGTTCCCATTAATGTTGCTTAATCTTTTTATAGCACTATTTAAAACTGCTTGCATAAACATTTTCTAGGCAAGTATTACCTATGTATGCATATGTGTGTATCAATTAACTGCACCAACATTTGGCATGGCCCTACCACATGTAAATGTTATGCTAGACCAAGAAGGGGCATAAAGATAAATACAACAATGTACTTCCTGCAAAGAACTAATATTTTTTTAGTGCAAATGAAAACAATCTCCAGTAGATTTGGGGAACAATACCTGTCAATGGAGAGATTTAAAAAGGCATTCAAATATTTTTTTAACTCAAAACAATTTAATTTGGTAGTTTATTTTTTAATGAATCTAATTACCAACTGTTCCTGAGTGAATTTGATATGTTTAAGTAGTGTAGCAATTATAAACGCCATGTATATACAATTTAGTTGCAATGCATATCATAGGATTTAAATATATATATATTTTTCTGCAAATTTAAAAAATGATAATTTTTACTTTCTTAAAAGGAGAATCTAAAGTATGTTAATGCTGTTTTATTTCCATCAAAATCCAGTGAAATCTTTTATACTAATTTCATAATACTGTATTTGGAGCCAGAATATTTATATTTTTCTGATATTTGATATTTACATTAATTTTAAGTACTAATGTGAATATTCAGAATTTTCCATTTTATGCATATATGACAGACTCCAAAATTAATGGATATTTAAATTTTCTGAGCTTTAGGTCAAGATAATGGAGCAAAGTCTTGTTGCTCTGCTTTCCTCTATTGAATGCAACAAAAGAAGTGAATAATATGGAAAAAACTATCATAGCCCCAGATCACAAATTATGAAGTTTTACCAAATACTGTCCAATCTGGAGGAAAATGAGGAAGCATGCTGAATACCAACATAATTAGCCTCAAACCTCATTCAAGGAGAAGTACCGATATACAAAAATCATGTAAATACTGTAAGAGACCATTCTATGATTCCTTGAAGGGAACCAGGAAATCAGGTGTCAAAATTGGGCCTTGGCCCTCCCCTTAGCATTAGCAAGGGGAGGAATAATTTATAGCCTGAAAGGTGACCACATTACCCAAAGCCCACTCTCTCTGCCTAGAGGAGCCTGCAACAAATCTCGGTGCATATTTCCATCCTTCTCTTCTATTTTTCAGCCAACTCTGTTCTTTTCCCCCATTTCCCAATAAATTCATCTGTCTGGCCTAACTGGAAAAAAAAGGGGGGGGGGGAAGGAGCCTTGGGAGATATGGGGGATGATGTTGTATAAACCAGCTAATATTAAGAAGGCATGGGGGAAGTCCTAAAGGAAAGAAAAAAACAAGCCTTCAGTGGTTGGCAGGAATCTAAGATGGCCCCCATGACCTTTGCTTCCTGGAATTACTTCTATGACTGTTATGTTACCCAACAAAAGGGATTTTGCAAATGTAATTAATTTTACTAATCAGTTGATCTTATGGAGATTATCCAGATGGGCCTAAGCTAATTACATGGGTCCTTTAAAAACCGGGAGTTTTCTCCAGCTGGTAGTAGGAAAGGAAGTCAGTGAGACACAAAGCACATGAAATAGTTCACAGACCACTGCTGGCAGACTAGAGAGGCAGTCATGTGAAAAAACTGGAGAAGTCTTCAGGACATGTGAACAATCCCCAGCCAAGAACCAAGAAGGAAATGGGGACTTCAGTCCTCCAAATGCAAGGGAATGGATTCTGCCAACAACCTGATTGAACTTTGAAGTAGATTCTTCCCTAGAGTCTCTAGAGGAAAGGTCAGCCCAGCCAACACCTTGAGTTTGGCTTTGTGACACCCAAGCAGAGAACCCAGTCAGCATGCCTAGATTTCTGACCAATAGAATTGTGAGCTAATAACTGGATTTTGTTTCACTTTTTTATTTTTTTATTTTTTTATTCATTTTTAAAAAAATATTACATTAAAAAAATATGAAATCCCATTCAAACCCACCGCCCCTACCCCCTACTCCCCCCACAGCAACACTTTCTCCCATCATCATGACACATCCATTGCCTTGGTAAGTACATCTCTGGGAATCCCTGCACCTCATAGTTAATGGTCCACATCATAGCCCACAGTCTCACATGTTCCATCCAGTGGGCCCTGGGGGGATCTACAATATCCCGTAATTGTCCGTGAAGCACCACCCAGGACAACTCCAAGTCCCGAAAACGCCTCCACCTCTCATCTCTATCTCCCATTCCCCGCACCTAGCAGCCACCATGGCCACCCTTCCCACACCAATGCCACATTTTCTGTGGATATTGGATTGGTTGTGTCCATTGCACATCTATGTCAAGAGGGGGCTTAGATTCCACATGGATACTGGATGCAATCCTCCTGCTTTCAGTTGTAGGCACTCTAGGCTCCATGGTGTGGTGGCTGACATTCTTCAACTCCATGTTAGCTGAGTGGGGTAAGTCCAATAAATCAGAGTGTAGGAGTTAAAGTCTGTTGAGGCTCAGGGCCTGGCTATCATATTGTCAGTCCAGAGATTCAAATCCCCTAAATATATCTTAAACCCCAACACCAACTACAATTCCAGTGAAGTAGCATGAAAGTCTTGTGAAAAGAGATCCCATCTGAGTCCAGTTCCATCACACAGAAACACCAGCTCCAAAGAAGGGCCAACTGACATGGCAGTGAACCCCATCTGCCATGACCATAGAACCCGTGGGTCTCTTTAGCCCTCAAAAGAACCAATACCTGGGGTTGTATCTACTTTATCTGTCTCTGAGACTCTGCTCAGGTGTGCATAAGGGCAATCGTTCTGACAACCTCCAGACTCTTTTTTAGAGACTCACAGCCATATAAACTCATTTCTCCTTTCCATTTCCCCCTTACATTAGGTCAAACAGCATTTTTTTTTTTTTTTTTAGGTCAAACAGCATTTTAAAGTCATTTCTGTGGATATTCTGCTGATTCACGTTGAACCTTTAATTCAAGGTCATTCTCTAGTTGCATCTTCAGCTGGTATTTGGTAGGGATCCTTTGGTGCCAGGGAGGCTCATCCCCAGGTGTCATGTCCCACGCTAGGGGGAATGCACTGCATCTACATGCTGAGTTTGGCTTCGAGACTGGCCACATTTGAGTAACATAAAGGCTGTCAGGAGGAAACTCCCAGGCACAATGCTGCTCTAGGCCTTGTTCTTATTTCAAGCGTATAGGCTCACAAGCATAGTCATTAGTAACAGGAGCCCACTGTTGGACCCTCATTCCTTCCTGGTTCTTACCGTTGAACCTGGGAGACTGCCGCTGCTCCCCTAGGGACCACGACAGAGCACCCCGGCCAGGAACCCAGTACCCGCCTAGCTGTTGTTTTTAATTGTTTCCACTATGAGTATATCCAAACATTACCATGCACCCTGGACATATGTCCTGTATAACTCCCTGTCAACCATATATAGCCTGTCAATAAAATCCCATACCAGTATTCCTCCACCGCCATTGTTGAACCACTCTGTGATCCAAAACTTGCTGTAAAGCAAAGCCCAATATAATGCCAGGTTCCCTTAGTAGTAAAATGGAATATAGCGATGAGTTTAAAGGTTAGATCTAGAGTACGTATTGATTTGGAAAAATTCTACAACCTATCTTTTTCTTTTCTTTTTTCCTAATTATTGAGCTTCTCTTCACAAGAGTCTTAGATCACAGTAATTCATATATACAATATACAATACTCCCACACATCCACCATAAAACCTTTTCCCTTCCACAGCGATAATCTTTTAACTTATTCATATCATATTTGCTGAAACTGATGTACAGACTCCGAAACAATAGCTTTCAAACAAGGTGGCATCTGTGCTTACAATGTGGTCCATACTTTAGGATATACAGTTTTCTAAATTTTTTAGTTATCCTATGTTTTACCTGATGGTTTACATTATTAGTCTGTCATCCCCTATATGTTTTTGGTGTAATATTACATGTTTTATATTCATCCTCATGTACTCTCGCGAAGCTCCTCTCTTGCCCCCACATTTACCTTGGTTCCATCCATTCAACATCCATTTTCCCCTCCCCTTGGGGCCCACAGCGACAGCCAATCTCCATTTCCTGAGGAGCCACGTCCAGAGATACTTGCAACAGTGTTCAGGGCCTGACTTGCTCAACTGCCCTAATGCCCTGGGAGCCACCCTTTCTCTCGAGAGATACTGGATTTTGTTTTAAGTCACTACATTTGTGTTATCTGTTATGCAGCAATAGTAAACTAAAATACCCAAACCATTCTCATTTTATGTACTTCATTATGGTGGCCAGGAAGACTGCCAGAGATGAAGGAGGTGAGGAGGGAGTTTCACAATGGCAATATAGAAAGCTCATAACTTAAAAAAGTCTGCTGTGTATTACTAGGGCCACTAGAATACTGTGAAGGAAATAACGTGTATTTAATAAAATATTCAAGGTAAGTCCAAGTAGAGGCTACTGAATGACCCTGGCACTCCCTACCTTCTCTTCTCCAGCAGGCAAACCACACTCTTCAGCAATTAAATACATAATTAATAAGGTAGAGACTAAAATAGAATTTATATAAAATAACACAGGAAAACAAAACCCCAAATACAAGAAATAAACCTATTATTTAATTAACTACAGAAAAGGAACATAATACTCAAAATACTCATAATATTCTTAAGAATTACCCAAAGAAAAAATTAGGAATACTTACGAATAAATAGTTGCTCATAGCCTAACAGGGTCTCTCTTTTAAAACAAAACAAAACAAAAAAACCCTCATAAATATGTATAAAGGCTAAAACACAAATGGAGATGAAGACTATTAAGATACTTGAGAAATGACAAACAAACTTGTCACTAAAAAGGACGTTAGGGAAGTGGTAAATAGGCATTAAGAACTCATAAAATGTGAAATAAAATGATGACACTAAAATGATTATTGAGAAGTTGATAGAGAGACTAAGAAAGTCAACATAACTAATGTATTTAAGAATAAGAAGTGAAACAAATAAAAAATACTCAAAGATAAAACAGAAGAAAACTCTTCCAAAATAAATTTAAATATGAATTTGCAGACTCAAGGGTTTGATGTGTTAGGAATATTGTATACAGAGTGGTGAACATCAAGATATAAGCCAGCGAAGTTATAGAAGAAGGAATCCCATGGGTATTTAGATAGTAAAAGGGCATCCGAGTCAAGAAGAAAATAATTCTATAAGCTTCAGACTTCACTATAATACTGATCACTGCCAAGGCAAGGTAATACTTTCATTAAGTTCTGAGAAAAAGAAACTATGACTTAATAATTGTATACCTAGTCTCCAATATAAAGGCAAAGAACAAGTACACAAGCCCCTCTAAAAGAAATAAATCTGTGGTTAAAGATTGCCAAGCATGAGAAGTAACCTATACTTGCTTTTCACTTTAAAAATTAGAGTTAGCTTAAGATAGTTTAAACATTTCACATTATGGAAACTCTGTTGGCATACATTAAACAAAAGAGAATACAGATTTTTTTCATCTACTATTTAATCAAACCATATAGAGCAATGAAAAATGTGATGCTTAATAACAATTAAATGGGACACTGCATAAAGTACCTAATTAGTGCCAGGTGCAAGAAACATTAAGAGCTTGCAGGAGGGAGATGACCACCTCAGGTCATAGGGTAACAGCTTGTCCAAAGAAGAATAACTGAAGAGAATAAAAGCCCAGGTCTCTCTCCACACTCAGGTCCCTTTTGCAGAAAGTTGATCTTGACATGAAAGGGTTCTTACATAATACCCATGTGTTTTCTGATTTTTAAAAAATGCTAGTATATTTCCAACATTAAGGTAAGTTAGTTATTGCATGCAAAATTTTCCAGATTCTGGATGAGGGGAAGTGTATTATAAATATTAGTCACATTTTTAAAGTAATGTCAGCTTTATAATTTGCTCTGATTGAATTTTTCATTAACCCACTTTGTATTGGAGCTCTTGGTGGCCTCATGACTAAAATGCTTTAGAGCATGCAATAAGCAAAATTCACTTGAACTCATAAAATACAACTTTCTAAAATGATGATATATTTTAATCATTGGGTTTAGGCAGTTAATACATTTAAAAACTATGACTGTTGATTTCTTTTTAGAATGGTGGCTACTTCTTTAAAATAATTTTTTAAAGATGCAGTATTTTATAAATATATTTCTCAATACTTATAAACTCATGTGTGGCAAATTTTATTCCTCTATCAAAAAGTAACATACTTTTGAGTCACAAAATTATGGAATACTTATAAGTTTCCATCAAGTTGTATATTGTCAGCTTGTTTTTGATATTTTAGACAAGTTTCACCTGATATTCTCAGCTTTTAGTTTCCATACTGGAGGCAATCAGCATCTAGCATATGGTAAGCAAGTCATAAAATGGAGCAGAGCTCAGCTTCAAGTGCAGGCAGCTGGTAGATTTGACAGTTCTTTTCCAAATTACTCATCATGTTTTGAGTTGCTGCTAGGAAAAAATGTGTTGCCCATCTCCAAAATAGATGTTCTTTTTTATTTTTAAGCTTGGAAAAGGCTTCCAAAAGAAAATAAGACAGATGGGTATAGGAAGCAAGATATTTATCCCTATTTAGACTACTTTCTTCTGTCAGTTCCCTCACCAGAAGAGTTTTCCAAATAAACAAATGAATATTTCAGACTTCATAGTTAACTGTGTCCTAGGATGTACTTTTGTTTCTCATATAAAGAATGCTTTTAGAACCATGAAAAGCTAAAAACAGGAAAAGCTGGTGGGTTTTTAATTATCTAAGTGGCATTTATCTAGATTCTGTGGTAACCAATAAATATGGAAGTTGGATTAAAGAGCTTTTTCTGAGATATTGGTGACACTACAGATAAGTGAAGTCTGGAAAAGATATCCCCTCATTGGTATGGAGGTATTAATAAATGTCTTCTTTTGGTAACATTTCCAACACTGGGATCCTCTAAATCAATAGTTGGTCCAAGAATTGCAAATGTAGATGACTGAAGGTTTTCAGTTCAACTGTGAATTACATAGAGTTGCAAGTTCTTTTACTTTAATGCAGCTATGTCAACCACTTGGACAAAATTCCCAGTTTGGGAGTTTATAATGATTTCTAAAAGGAGTTCCCCACACAGACAAGCTTTATCCCGTGTCTGAGTCAATCAACATTCCAGGATCTGCATTGACTTCTAATCCTCTTTCGAAAGCCTTTAAACTTTTTGTTCTTGGTATATATTACCTCACTCAATTTTGAATTAAAACTGGGTTTTCTCCATTTTCTGTGTTCTCTTCTCTACAAACTATACTAAATAACTATACTAAATTCCCTAAGAATTTCCAAGTTGAAAAACTTGATATTTAACCTACTATCAAATAAAAATAACAATATGGATTTACCATGATTTGAATACTTAATTCCTTATTTTACTTGACTTGAACCTTCAAATATCTATAGTTCCTCAATAGAATTGATGGAAGAAATTGATGCAAAGGAAAAAATCAGACCAATGCCCTCGTTACAAGTCCCTTCTTTGGGGATCCAATAAAAGCATAATCAACATTCAGTTTCCAAAATTAGTAGTAGTAGTCAAGATAAAAGTAGAGTTCTTCATATTTCTTAGAATTGTCATAAGTCATTTGAGATAGATTCATGAAATGACAGACTCTCCCAGAATAAAGTTCAATGTGTCAAAAGCTGTTCTTTAGTTCTGGTCCAATGGGAATTTAAAAATCATTTTAAACAAGAATTAAAAAATGGAAAGAACTTTTGAAATGGCATATGTGTAACAAGTACATCTCAATACTCAGTAAAATTGTATTTTCTAATCAATGTGCTTTTTTCTTTGTTCATTGTATTTTTAATATAATATAAGTTGTAAATATATTTTTCTATGTTCTGGGAAGTTGTGAAAATAGTATAAATCTCGTTGGAATGGTTTAACAGCTTAAAACTTCTATATAAAAAGTTCCTTGATTTAAATTAGTTTTTTCTTATTCATATGAAAAGTCAAGATCTTATAATTACATTTGATACCAATGCTAAATCAACCTATATTTGGGGGTACAGAATGCCGTCTGTGATAGTGTAGTAGTTGGATATTGTTTATGAATTCCAAAAACAGATATTGGATTTTTGTAAACTGGTCTGTTCTTCTGGACATATTAGATTATATTAACTTCAAAGGTTTCACTTTTACTTGACTAAATTATGATTGGGGCTTTAATTGGGCCACATCAATAGGACATCCAGTCCCCGCCTCCTCTCCCCCCCCCCCCCCCCGTGGATAGGGACTCAGAGAAAATGGCATGGCAGAAGAGAGAGTTGGAGTTTTGATGCTGGGTCCCTGGGAAGTAAATACACAGGAGAAGAACACGGAGGAACAGAGATGGCTGCATAGACATGGCAGAGGCCCCAGGAAGAGAGAAAGCCTGACAATCTATAGCTAACCTTGTGGAGTGACCACAGCAGCTAAGTCGGGGAAGAAACAAGTCCCAGGAGAGAGACAAGCCTTATATCAGCCCACAGCTAAGACTAGAAGAAGCTGAGACCAAGTTTCTTGAAGAGGAAGACTGAAACCCTTGCAGAGACTGGCAGTCATCTTTCTGCCATGGCAAAAGCCTTTGATGAGGGAAGTAACTTACACTTTCCGGCCTTACCCCAAATAAATACTGTTTATAAATGCCAACAGATTTCTGGTACTTTGCATTAGCACCCCTTTACCTGACTAATATAGGCAGTTTGAGATTATTTTTGTGAATCCCAGAAAAAGAGAAGACTTACGTTTGTAAACTGGTCTGTTCCTTTGGGTGTGATACCATTTGATTGTATTAAATTCAAAGGTTTTGAGTTTATTTAATAAAATCAATTTAGGGCTGTAATTCTACCACATCAGTAGGGCATGACTCAGGGTTAAGTCCCTATTCTCTTGGTGGCTCATATAAACAGACACTTACTCAAAAAAGACATATTGAAGAGGAGAGAACTGAGTCATTCCGGTCCTGCCATGTAACAGAATGGAGAAGGCTCAAACAGCAAAAGCCCCAGGAAGAGAGATGAGCCATTTGCCTGATAGTTTGTAGTTGAAGGGAACAGAGCAGCTGAGCAGCTGAGAAGGCCTGAGAGACCAGGCAGCCATTGCCCGCCATCTTGCTTCAACACATGGAAACGTACTTTGTTGAGAAAGCAGCCTTGAGTTAGTCTTTTCACGGCCTTGTAACTGTGAAGCTTTACCCTAAATAAATACCCTTTGTAAAAGACAGCAGGTTTCTTGTACTTTGCATCAGCACCCCTCTGGCTGACTCCTTTCTATTAATAAGTGTTCTCATCCAATCATCTATTTTTTCACATTTATCAAAAAAACACAATGTTTTAATACCTTAAAATTGCTTATATATAAAGTTGATAAGCTTTTTATTGCTTAGCTATGAAGAATATCATGAAAGTTTCTAATTGTTATAAAACTGTTATTAAACAGTTATATTTCTGTTAGATTATTTACACTTTCTAATTTAACAAATATAATGAATCAGTTTCTGGACCTGGAAAGTCAGTTTACAGACTGAGACAGAGATCTGGGCAAAGTAATCACAATCAGTTCTTTGTCTTTTCCTGAACTATCTCATTCTTTTCCATTTTCTTCCTATTTTTATACATCATTCCATATTCATATAAAGTTATCATTTTTAAGGATCTTTACAAATACAAGAAAATGAGACTTTTATAAACTATGAAAACACTGTGGTGGCTTGAGGCTATATGTACTCCAGAAAAACATGTTCTCAAATTTAATCCATTCCAGGGGGTGTGAACTGATGGTAAATAAGACCTATTCTGAGGCTCATTCAGGTAAACTGTGACCCACCTCATTCAGAATGGGTCTTAATCCTCTTATTGGATTCCTTTATAAACAGAATGGGTACACAGAGAGGGAAGGGGGTGTGTCGGGGAGGAGAGAGAGAAAGCCTCAGAAGCTGAAATCAATGAAACCTGGAGAGAAGGGAAAGACCAGCAGATGCTTCCATGTGTCTTGCCATGTGGCAGAAAGCCAAGGATCACTGGCAGCCAGTCTTCAGGAAGAAAGCATTGCCTAAAAGATGTCTTGATTTTGACATTTTCTCAGACTCAAACTGTAAGCTAATAAATTCTCATTATTTAAGTCAACCCATTTCATGGTATCTGATTTCAGAAGCCTAGGAAACTAAAATAATTAGTTTTAGCTTATTATTAATGGTGTCAATAATCTAATACCTTAGTTCCAAAGAGCACCATCAATTTAATAATTGTGTTCTAAGAAAAAAAATTTTAAAACTACAGTTTATGTTAACTTAATTGGAAACTATAATAGAATTTCAAAAATATTAAAATTTGAAAAAAAGTAGGCCTCAGAAACTAGGAATATATTAACCAATATTAGTTATAGTAAATATATATATATAATCAATATTGAACTCAATTAATTCCCACAACAGTGTTGATAAGTCAGTGTTATTCTCTGCATTCTGTAGATGAGTTGACTGAGGATCAGAGATATTAAGTAAATAATCAAAGGAAGTATGCCTAGAAAGAGAGAATAGAAATTTAGGTTGGGAAACCATAGTTCTATACCACCTTTGCTATCCATCTAAGAATGTACTATACCACAATAAAATCTGTGAATGTTTCAAACAGGGAAAAATGTCATGAGTTTGGACAAATATAGATCAAATGTCAACAATGTCAAGCCATTATATTTAAAAAGTTTTGAAAACTAGATAGATAATTTTTAAAGCTGTGAAACACTGAATAAGCTAATAAAATATATCCTGGTATACAAAGAAGCAATTTTCTCCATTCATTCATGCGTTTATTCATTCATTCATTAATGCATACATTTATCATCATCTTTTCATCTAGTTATATGACAATAACCAAGTTTCTTTTGTTTAAATATATTTATTGGTGGTTTATGCTAAATCATAAAAGAAATGCAGAGAGGTTATTAAATAAGTGAATTTGGAAAAAAAAATATTTTCCAAATGTTTACAAATAAATTACCACTTAAATTTCTGCAAATGCGAGCTTTTAACTTACTTGAGTTGCACAAAGTCAAATGAAAATTAGGTACATTAAAAACACAAACATTAACTTTTCATGCCAAGAACACAGCTCACCCCTCCCTGCCCCTCTCTGCATAAGCATGTACTTACAGTAAAATGAAGAGTTCTACTTAAATTTGTTTAAATAGGCATGCAGATAAGAAGTATGCAGCAGTTAAAAATACTTCTAAAAATAAAAGACATGAAGAAAGTAATAGAACTTCTTAATTAGTTCCTAAACTTTTATTTTAACTAATATTAATCATAACTAATAATTATTTTGTAGAAAAAAGGTAGTATGGTATTTTTCTCCTTAGGAAATGTTAGCTGTTTATAATATTAATCCCTTATATATTTATTCTTTTATGTGAAAATCATTACCTACTCATTGCTATATAGCCAGAGTCACTATAGATGGTTTATCAAAGTGATGAAAAGATCAGGAGTAACTCTTTCAGCAGGCAGTCACTCAAGTAATATTTAAGATGGGCTAAAAATATATTTCATTCCATCAAATCCTGCTATGCATGAATTATGAAGCATTATACAAAGCCATGCTAAATGGATAGAAGGATGGCTACTTACCAACAGGGCGAGCTGTAGACATTACAATGGTGTGGTGAGAACATAACAAAGAAATTTTAAAAAAAAGAAAGAAAAGAAAATTATCAGAATGCATGATGTGTAATGTTACATTTAAGTATGGACAGTACAGTGATTTCTAGTCTCACAAATTCAAGTATGAACAGGATATCAAAAGTTATAAGCATAATTCTAAGAAAATAACTATTTTGCATTCCAGTACTGATGATAAGTCATTTGAGAGATATTTTAAGTAAAGTCTCATCATCGTCACTTACTGTAGTTAATATTTCAAAGGACTTTTTAGAGTTAAATAGCTTTGTAGTACCATGAAATTAAGAACTCGATGAATATAACTATTCAAGTCACAGACTAGCAAATGTCATGTCAATAAAAGAAGGCCTCACTGTCTGATTTAAATAGCAATTGGATTTTAAGCATGGTTAGTCAGAACCATTACAAGGACTACTGAAAAGCCCCTGACGTGGCTTTTCAGCCAGTAATAAGTTAAGATCACATCACTTTTCATCTGTGGACAGGGTTGATGAAAATATAACAAATAGGTTGGAACATCCTTAGAGATTTCAACTCAGTAGCTCCTTAACTACTGTTAAGCTTTTTCTTTTTTCTTTTTGGCAGAGGACAGAGGAGTGAAGGAAACAATGATTGACAAGTTGATTCTTGTTCACACTGAGAATGGCTTTCAAACTGCTGCTTCAACAAATCACTATTTCTTTTATTATACCATAACTTTCAATCACTGAACTCAGTAGTAATAGGCATCCCTTATTATTAAAGCACAAAAACTGTAAGAGACATGCTTAATAATACTTTTTTTAAAAAAAAGAATGCCAAATAAATTAAGACTGTAAACTATTAGATATAAAAGCAATGGACATATATTATAGCTTACATGGTCCCATTACTCAAATAAAGAAATAGATTTAGTAGCATTTGAACTTTTATGAAATCTTACATTGAAAAACATAAATGTATCTGACAAACAATTATTTTCACCCATATCCCAGTGGACAAAGCTCTAGTGTATATAGAATGTGTCTCTATAACTTCTGAATAGTTTTGTGTTGAGGATGGTTCTTTGGATATGGCAACATAACTTTAGCAATTGAAAACATATTTATAGGCATTCATTCACTCAACTAAGACATCACAACATTAGCTTGAGCAATTCTCTAAAAAAATGGTTATCGTGATGCCTCTGTATGAGATTCATGGCCTTATAGCATTATTCACAATTCAAAAGAGAAGAATAAGGCAATTATAGCAGCATATGAAAATTCCAGCTTAGTGAAATTCTAGTGTATCATACAGTATATGTTGCATTTACTATAGCAAGAGGAAAATAGAAGAAATAATTTTAATTCTAAAAATGAGATCTCTCTCTTAATTTTGCTAATGTTGAGTAGAAAAAGGATTTTGTCCTTCATCTTTAAATTGGTATATTTTCAGATGGCACATTAAGCTGAATTTCAAACATAATGTTTCCTTCAGAAATATGAAGGCATTTTGATTCTATGTTATTAAAGAGAGAAAGAGAAGAAACCATGGTGAAAATTGTGTTTTAAAGAAAGAATATTTTTTCAGTTTAGCCTGGGATAATTCCAAAATATTAAGGCTTTATTATCCTAGAAGCATGATAGTGTTTCCAATAAAGTCTTTATACAAAGCCAATTTAAGAAATTGAAAATGGGGGTGGGGGGGTGGGGAGGGGGTAGAAATCATGTTTACAAATATACAGCTTTTGCACTTATTTTGGGGTCATTTTTTAAAGTTCTATTAGAACATGAATTATTTGACTAGAATATAAATTCTAGGAGGTTTGTTATTGGCTAGGATTATTTCAAATCTTACAGTTGTAAAGACAACAAAGTGTTGCTACTTGCTGTTAAGCTTCATTTTATAATTCTATTTTCATCATATTTTTGAAATGGAAAACAACTGAATAGATCTTTATTTCAGAGTTTGAATATAAACTCCCTTACTTTTTTCCCAACTGGTTAACATGAATATCATGATAATATTTAGTAGAAATCACAAAACAAAACTTGTTCTTGCTTTGTTACAAACCAAATTGTTATCTTGAAAAAATATCAGCAGGTAGATGTTTCCAAAAAATCAGCAAATTTAACTAAACTGTGTCTGGGTATTAAATGGATGAAAATGGAAGTGGCCTCTTGGGTCAGTTGATCCTATTATAATAAAACAATCCAGAGAATAGCTGAATGTTCCATTTATGTGCATGGAAAAATGAGCACAGAAAAAAATAACTAACTTATGATAACTTTTCTGCTAACCTCTTAGCATGAGAAACCCTAACTGCTTTTGCTAATGATGAAGAATATTTCTAAGCAATATTTTACTCCACATCATGTTGTATTATGGAGAATTTTTTTTAACCCTGTTTTTGAGATTTCAGTTTTAGACAAATGATAAATGCATACCACACAGATTAAACACTTCAATCCAACCACAAGACACAGATTTGGGGACAGGTCATTTTAGGTTCGGTGATTTAAAAAAAAAAAATCGTATTTGAAACAAA
Organism: Dasypus novemcinctus; assembly: GCF_030445035.2. Classification (NCBI taxonomy): domain Eukaryota; kingdom Metazoa; phylum Chordata; class Mammalia; order Cingulata; family Dasypodidae; genus Dasypus; species Dasypus novemcinctus. Next base: position 128,872,881 of record NC_080676.1, read on the forward strand.
CAACTCTATTAGTTTTGTAAGTTAAGCATGCTTAATGAAATGAAATGTTAAACTTGAAACTTTCCATAAATTATGAAAACAATTAGCTGGGACTGATCCTAAAGCAAACAGCCCTCTTCATGTCCCACTCATCCAAGCATTCACCTACTAAAGGAATCCTGCAGCTTCTACAAACATACAATTCCTCACATTTTTTCACCATTTTAGTCAGCAAATATTTTTTAAGTGGAACATTTCTTGGCTGGTGGTTTATTTTATTTTTTTTCATTCGCTTAAGGAAATAAACAACTTTGGGGATAATTTGTTCAAGTGAATTGGTTTTGCAAAGGACTATCCAGTTAACAAAAAACTCGTCTAGAAAGAATGCAGATTAAACATAGGAAAGAGGGTTCTGTGGCTCACAAAGTCTATCAGCTTTTTGGTCATATATGACAAATATGTTTTTATATATATACATACATACACACATGCATACACACATGCATGACTGGTATATGATCACAGCTCCTTATAAACTGTTAACTAATAAGGAATAAAAATTTTTAAGGACTGAAATAACTAGCTTGTCATTTTTGTCTAAGTTTTTCTTATATCTAGGTTTATATGTCTGAAGGGAAAAAATGGATTAGGTGGAATAGTAATTGAATTGTTGAGAAGTATGGACAGTACCAATAATTTTCCAGGTATCCAGAGTGCCTGTCTCTTAATAATTACTTGGAGGAAGATGAGATTTTTATGATTTGAAGCCCAGATTGTAGATTTGGAAAAAAAAAAAAAAAGCACTTTTCTACCAGATGGAGGACAAATTCAGAATCTGAGAATCCCTGACACATTTCTTGCGACTAATGTTAAGCCTGCAATTCCTTCTCCTAATCTTTTGGGAGCAAAGCTGCAAGGGTAAGAGATTCGACTCAGTAGTGTGGGTGTAACTGAGAGCTGGATGAAAACATGCAGCCATCCTCCTTATCAGTAAGGATGAGAGGAGGAGGCAGCTGAGGAAGGGAGATGCTTGCCTTTCCTCTGTTTGAAGTTGTATGAGTATAAATGATGCCATGGGAAATGTCAATTTGGCTATAGTGAGTGTAACTATCTATATGGTACTACCTAGTACCTTGCACTATTTACCTCATGGAATGAACATGTTATAACCAGGAAGGCAGCTATTTATTCTAGAGCATCTAAGGTTCAACCCTATAGTAATGTTTTCTTTCACTTATAAGTAATATGTAGTGGGTCTAAAAATGCATGTTATTGGGAAAGCGAATGGCACTCAGAAAGTGAAAATTATTATAAGATGGGCACTGACTATTTCAATTATTTGAGGGCAATGAGATTCACAAATAACTCCCTAAATCAGATTATCTCAACTACTGGGACTGTTTCCTATCCATTTTCCACATCTGGAAACAGAGCTAGTTTTTGCAGTTTGCCTTTTACTTGATATCATATAAACTATTATATTGGAAATGAAAATTAATCCCTTCAAATGACTGTCCCTTCAAACCCAAGTTTGAGAGTAATTTCATTTTAATTAATCAGAGAGGGGCACTAAATTTAGGCATTTTTATATTATATATATAATATGAAATGAGGTGACATGAAGTGAAATGATATGATATGCCATAATAATAAAACAGTGTAAACTGACATTCTGATTAAGAGTTCACTTCCCAATTTAACCAACGAATAGTCTCCTATTTCAATTATATGTAACATCTTAGGTCACTTACCTCGGACTGTGAGGGTAGCAGATGCCTCCACTTTTCCAACACGATTCTCAGCTATACACATATAGGTGCCCTCATCTGTACTCATGGCCTTCTTAATTCTTAATGTATAATCATCTTTGATGTCATACCTATATAGAATACACAGTGGAGTTACTAAAATATTGTATATATTATAAATATAATGTATAATATAGTAAATAATGCATAAAATATTACATTTGTATAACGCTAACTATTCATCTCCATTTTTCCCTTTTATACTGATGTATGTCTAAAACAAAACACACACAAAACAATGTTCCATCATAAAGTATAATTGCAACTCATGTAAGCCTGTAGATAAAAGGTACTACTGATAGGATCATTAATTTCACATCTGATCTCTAGCTGCATGATTATCAATTTTATCTAAATTATGTATATACATACACATGCATGCTCATATACAACTCTTGCTGCTTCAAAACTACCTAAGGGAGTCTTCCATAGACAAGCCAAGAAGGTGCCAGAGTAGCACAGGCAAGGTGCAGCTGTCCTTCAACATAGGGGAAAAAGCATAGAAGTAGTCTGAAGGAATAATTTTGGGGACCCCTGTAGGTCAGGAAAGTGCCACATGCATCGTCCAGGAGGGAATGGGGACACTGAGACAGAGAGGTTGAAGGGAAAACTGAGTTGAAAGCCCTGAGGTTGAGAATGCCACCAATCCCCCACTGCTAAGGCAAATAGCCTCAGTAAAACCCTCAGCTGAGGGGCCAATCGAGAGGATAAGGATAGATTCCTTCTTGGGAAGAGGGAAGGTGCAGCAGAGGACTGATTATGGTTTCTCTTTGGTGAATGTAACTACCATAACTTACTAACTCAGCAGAGGTAGTGGAATTCAAAGGATTCATCTCTGCAAAAGGATTTGCCAAGGAGTGCCATTTGCTGGCCAGCCAGGAATGTAAAGGAAGACTGATCTATCCTGATTCTTTCCAAGGCATGGATGACCTGGTTGGGCCCCATTAGTGGCTCCCTGCCAAAGTTTTGACTACTTAAATAGCATAATATCAAAGTTTTGGAAAACATTAAACTAAAAATCAAAGAAGAGCTATGAAATAAACTACTAGGAAAGAGAGAAATTTGTTCCACAGGCAAAATCATCAACATAAGCAACAGCCTAGTTATTAAAAAAAGACAACAACCCACACCAAGAAACAGGAAGATATGGTCCCTTAAAGGAACAAGCCAAGACTCTAGGTGAGACTCAGGATTTAAGACAACTAATAAGTGATGTTCATACAAACCTCATTAATCAATTTAAGGGGATGAAGAAAAATATGACTAAAGAAATTAAAGTATATTAAGGTGCATAAAGAACAATTTGAAACCCTGCAAAAAAAAAAGTAACAGAGCTTATGGGAATGAAATTTACAATGGATGAGATGAAAAATACATTAGAGGCATAAAACAGCATATTTGAAATGTTAGAAGAAAGAATAAGTGAATTTGAAGATAGGTAATTTAAAATTGAAAAGATAGGAGAAGAAACAAAGAAAAGAAGGTGAAAGATTGAACAGGGTCTCAGGGAAAATGAATGACAACATGAAATGCACAAATATAAGCAAGATAAGTGTCCCAGAATAAGAAGAGAACAGAATAGTGGTGGAAAAAATATTTGAAGAAAAACTGAAAAATTTTCAAACATTATGAAAAACTTGAATATAGTATTCAAGAAGGAAAGATTACCCCAAACAGAATAAATCCTAACAGAGGTACTCCAAGAAATTCTACTATTCAGATTGTCAAAAGGCCAAAAATAAAAAGAGGAATTCCAGAGCAGCAAGCGAAAAACAATGTATTATGTACAAGGGAGCTTTAAAAAATGTAAGTGCCCATCTGTCTTCAGAAATGGAGATGAGAAGAAGGCAGTGATATATTTAAGGTACTTGAAAGAGAAAAGCCAAAAATTCTTTATCCAGCAAAACTATCCTTCAGAAATGAATACAAGTTTAAAGTCTTTACAGACCAACAAAATCTGAGAGAGTATGTTACCAAGAGATTGAATCTACAAGAGATATTAAAGGGTGTGTTACAGCCTGATAAGAAAAGGCAAGGGATAGGGCCCTGGAGAAGGGTGTAGAAATAAATAAGTAAGAAATTTAAAGGGTTAAAAGACATATAATAGTAAGATGCGACAACAGAAAGCCAAGGGATAAAATAGTCAAAATAAGTAACACCTCTGTAGTAGTAACACTGGATGTTAATAGATTGGACACCCAATTGAAAGACATAGCCTGATAGAATGGATAAAAAGTGTGAGCCATCCATTTGTTGTCTACAAGAGGCTCAACTTAGATGCAAAGACACAATCAGGCTGAAAGTGAAAGGTTGGACAAAGATATTCCATGCTAATAACAACCAAAGAAGAGCAGGTTTAGTGATATTAACTCAGATAAAATATATTTTAAATGCAAAACTTTTATAAGAGATGAAGTAAGTTACTGTATATTAATAAAAAGGACAATTCATCAAAAAGAAATAATAATAAATATTTACGCACCTAGCATAGGTGCCCAAAACTACATGCGGTATACACTGGCAAAACTGAAGGGAGAAATAAACATCTCTAAAATAATAGTTGGAGACTTCAACACTTCACTCTCAGCATTAGATATAACATCTGGGCCGAGAATAAAGAATAAGAAACCATGAATAAGATGATAGGTGAACTACACCTAACAGATATTTAGAGAGTATTACACTTCAAAACGGCAAGATATGTATTCTTTTCAAATGCTCATAGATCCTTCTCCAGGATAGACCATATGTTGGGGTCTCAATAAATTTAAAAAGATTGATATTATACAAAATACTTTTTCTAATCATAAGGGAATGAACCTGGAAATCAATAATTGATGGAAAAAGGGAAATTCCATAAATATATGGAGATTAAACAATACAATCTTAAATAATCAGTAGGTTAAAGAAGAAATTAGAGAGAAATCAGTATATGCCCTAAGATAAATGAAAATGAGAACACAACATACCAAAATTTATGGGATACAGCAAAGGCAGTGCTGAGAGGGAAGTTTATAGCCTGAGGTGCTTATATTAAAAAAGAAGAAAGAACTAAAATCGAAGACCTAGAGGAATAAAAAAAGAATAGCAAACCAATATCAAAGCAAGTAGAAAGGAAGAAATAATAAGTATTAAAGCAGAAATAAAGGAAATGGAGGAAAAAAAACGAAAAGTAAATCAACAGAACTAAAAGTTGGTTCTTTGAGAAGATCAACAAAATCAATACCTGTAGCTAGATTAACAAAGAAAAGAAAGAGAGAAGATACAAACAAAATCAGAAATGAAAGGTTTACATTACCAGTGATCCAGCAAAAATAAGAGATCATAAGAGGATACTATGAACAACTATATCTAGACAAAGTTGATGAAATGAACAAATTTCTGGAAACACATGAACAAACCACACTGACCCTAGAAGAAATAGAAAACTTCAACAAGTAAAGAAATTGAAACAGTCATCAAAAACCTCCCTCAAATGAAAGGTCCAGGACCAGATGGCTTCCCAAGTGAGTTCTACCAATCATTTAAAGAAGACATAATACCAATCTTGCTCAAACTCTTTCAAAAAATTGAACAGAAAGGAATGCTACCAAACTCATTCTATGAAGCTAATATTACACTAATACAAAAAAAAAAGACATACTATGAAAAAAGAAAATTACAGACCAATTACTTTAATGAGTATGGATACAAAATTCCTCAACAAAATACTTGCTAACCAAATCCAAAACACTAAAAAATTATACATCAGGATCAAGTGGTTTTACTAGGTATTCAAGAGATGTTCAACATAAGAAAATCAATCAATGCAACAGACTACATTAATAAATTGAAGAGGAAAAATCACATCATCATTTCAATTATGCAGGAAAGGTATTTGACAAAATACAACATACTTTCTTGATAAAAAGATAAGAATAGAAGGGAACTTTCTCAATATGATAAAGTACATATGTGAAAAACCCACAGTTATCATTGTACTTAATGGTAAGAGACTAGAAACTTTCCCACTGAGATCAGGAACAAGACAGGGAAGCTAACTACCTCCAATGTTAGTCAATATTAGGCTAAAAGTTCTAGCTAGAGCAATTGGGAAAGGAGAAAAATAAAAGGCACCCAAATAGGAAAGGAAGAAGTAAACCTTTTGTTATTTGCTGATGATATGCTCTAATATTTAGAAAATCTCAAAAAAATCTACAGCAAGACTATTAGAATTTATAGATAATTTCAGCAGCGTAGTGGGAAAAAAGATTGACTTACAATCAGAAGCATTCCTAAACACTACTAATGAAAAAACTAAGGAGGAAATCAGAAAAAAATCCATTTATAAAAGTGACTACAAGAATCAAATATGTAGAATAAATTTAACCATGTATATAAAGGACTTGTATTCAGAAAACTAGAAAACATTGCTAAAAGAAACCAATGATGATCTAAGAAAAAATGGAAGGATATTCCATGTTCATGGGTTGGAAGACTAAATATCATTAAGACATCAATTTTATCCAAAATGATCTACATATTTAACACAATTCCAATATTCTTCTTTGCAGAATTGGAAAAGCCAAATATCAAATTTATCTGGAAGGTTAAGCACCCCTGAATAGCCAAAAAAAAATCTTTAAAAAGAAGAATGAAGTTGGAGGACTCTGACCTCCAAACTTTAAAGCATACTTTCTAGATACAGTGATAAAAACAGCATGGTACTGGCATAAAGATAGACAGCTTGATCAATGGAATCAAATCGAGAGTCTGGAAATAGACTCTCACATCTATGGTCAAGTGATTTTTTGACAAAGCTGTCAAACCCATTCAGCTGGGTCAGAATAGCCTATTCAACAAATGCGGAGAGCACAGGGCAACATGGAGGAACCTTGAAGATATTATTTTGAGTGAAATAAACCAGACACAGAAGGTCAAATATTGAATGGTCTACTAATATGAACTAAATATAATGAGCAGAATTATAAAGTTGAACTAGGAAGTGTAGGTTAATGGGAGATGGAATGTGGGACAAAAAGGAGGACAAGATGCTGGATGTATGTAGAATGTTTAATAAGGTCAAATGTTAATATTTGGTAATGGTTGGACTTGATGTTAACACATAATGAATGTAACAAACACTGTTGATTTATGGATATCATTGTTGCTGAAACGAGTAGTCTAGGAAGATTAATGTTAGTTGGAGGAAAGCTGGAGGATAATATTGGGAATGCACAACAGTGACCTTGGTGATAGATGAAGATTGAAAAAAAAAATTAAGAGAAGAAAATGTTTAATAACATTTGTATCTTACAAAATCAAACCATGCATTAGTTTTTATTAACTTTAGAATTAATATAGTACCAACTTTGCATTTTTGCTACAAAAGCATTACAATGTTGTTAACTATAGTCTATAAATTGCATTGCTTATTTTTTCCCATGTATCACCACATTCTTAATGTTTCTTCTACTACCCTATAGTAGAAGAACATTCCTGTATCAATACCACTAAACATAATCCTCACCTACTTCCAAAATTCATATACATTCCCAATATTGGAATTAAATGAGATAAGGTACATGAAAAAGAATTTTTTAGGAGTACTGTTCCCATAACTTGTTGAGCTGCCTTTTTATGCTCTTTTATTTTTGTGAATTTGAAATAAGTTGTTAATTTTTTAAAAAGGCATTTTCCTTATTAGTTACAGTTTGTTTTTAAGTTATATTCCATTATTTTGTAAGTTACATGTGTTCAAAAATATGATTTATTTTTTAAGAATTGGAATTTTCCATATTTACATATTTTTCTATTATTTTTTAAGTTTTTCTTTTGAAGTACTGTCAAATTTACAGGACAATTTAAAAAGTAATACAGGTGTGGTGGTTGACCATCTTCACCTCCCTGTTAGCCACCTGGGAACCTAGAGTGCCTACAACTTCAAGCAGGAGAAGCGCATCCAACAGCCATCTAAGCCCCCTCTCAATATAGAGGTGAAGTGAACATCACCAACTCAGAGTCCATTGGATGGAGGAATAAAATATGGATTAGACTTACTGATATTCTACTATAGAATTATTGTGATTAGTAATGGGAGAAATTGTAGCATTGATCTGGAGAAAGTGACCACAGTAGTTGCTGAGGGCAGGGAGAGGGAAGAAGAAATGAGATGTGGGGGCATTTTCGGGACTTGGAATTGTCCTAAATGATATTGCAGGGGCAGATGCTGGACATTAGATATCCTGTCATAACCCATTGAATGTCTGGGGAAGAGTGTAAACTTCAATGTAAACTATAATCCATGCGGTGCAGCAGTGCTCCAAAATGTAGTCACCAAATGCAATGAATGTGCCACAATGATGAAAGAGGTTGTTGATGTGGGAGGAGTGGGGGGTTGGGTGTGGGATATGAAGGGACCTCATATTTTTTAATGTAACATTTTTTTGTGATCTATGTACCTTAAAAAAAGACAATTTAATAAAAAAAAAGCTAGAAAAATTTTTTAAAAAGTAATACAAACCTCATTGCATACTCCCAACCTTCCAGATAACCAGATCCACCAATTTTAATATTTTGCCAAATTTGCTGTATTATTTTATCTATCTATCTGTCTGTCTATCTTTCTATCTACATACCTGCCTACCTATCTACCCACCTACCTACCTATATCTATCTTTCCATCCATCCATCATCTATCCATTTTCTGAACACTTGAGTATAGGTTGTACTACATCATGTACCTTGAACACTTTATGCCATGTACATTTCCTAGGATTAAGAATAAGTGCAGGGAAGTGGTTGTGGCTCAATTGATAGAGCATCTGCCTACCATATAGGAGGTCCAGGGTTTGATACCTAGGGCCTCCTGACCCATGCATTGAGCTGGCATGCAAGGAGTGCCATGCCATGCAGGGGTGTCCCCCGCATTGGGGAGCTCCGCTCACAAGGAGTACACCCTGCAAGGGGAGCTGCCCCATGTGACAAAAGTGCAGCCTGCCCAGGAGTGGCACTGCAAACATGGAGATCTAACATAGCAAGACAATGCAACAAAAAGAGCGACACAGTATCCCAGTGTCACATGACAAGAATGAAAGTGGACACAGAAGAACATACAGCAAATCGACACAGAGAGCAAAGAATGGGGGGAAGGGGAGAGAAATAAATGAATCTTAAAAAAAAAAAAGAAGTGCAGTTATCAAGTTCAAGAAACTTCACATTAATATAAAGCTTACAGTCAATATTCCAATTTTTTCATATTTCCCAGGAATATACTTTTTAGACTTTTCTCCTGCCTTGCTGAACCCCATCCATGACCATGTATTGCATTTAATTGTCATTGTCTAACTGCTTCATTTTTTTAAAATTATGGAAACATATATACACAACATAAACTTTCTCATCTCAGCCATGCCCAAGGATAGCACTCAAATGTATTAATCACATTCACAGTATTGCAGTACCCTTACCACCATCCATTACTAAAAGTTTGCCATCTCCCCAAGTAGCGCCCCTATACACATTGTGTATCAAATCCTCATTCCCTCCCCACCCCCGCCCCCCGCCCCCACTCCACTCATATGGCAACCTCTTCTCTTACGCCTGGCTCTATGAGCTTGCATATTTGCTGATATTTACTTTGTAGTTACAATGGGGTTTAAATTTAACATCCTAAACCTATAACAATTTCCTTTGCTTTGATACCAACTTAACTTGAATGGTATGTTCCTATACCTCTCTGCACACTTTACCTTTATGTAGTTCTTGTCACAAATTACAGTTTTTTCCATTATAGGTCCAAACCATTGATTCATCATCAAATTTTATACATTTAACTTTTAGATCTTATACGAAGTAAAAAGTGGAGTTACAAACCAAAAATACAATGTTAGTGGCATTGATATTTACCCATGTTGTTACCCTCACTGGAAATCTTTATTTCTTTAAGCAGCTTCCATATTTTGTCTCTTGTCCTTTCAACCTGCACAACACTATAGCATTTCTCCAAACTCCCTCACCTTTTGTTCATCTGGGAATATCTTAATTCTTACTCATTTTTGAAAGACTGTTGTCTGATACAGAATTCCTGTTTGGCAGTTTTTTGCTTTCAGAACTTTAAATATGTCATCCCATGTTGTCTTGCACCATGGCTTTGGCAAGAAATCAGCACTTAATCTTATTGAGGCTCTGTTGTATGTGACACTTTGCTTCTCTCTTGTGACTTGCAGAATTCTCTTTATCTTTGGCATTCAACAGCTTTTTTAAAATTTGCTGCAATGAGGGTCTATTTCAGTTTATCTTGTTTGGACTTTGTACAGTATCTTGGATGTGTATATTTATGTCTTTCAATAAATTTGGAAAGTTTTTGGTCATTATTTCTTTGAATAGTCTCTGTGCCCATTGTTCTCTGTCTTCTCCTTCTGGTACTCCCTCAATGCATTCAATATCCATAATTTGGTATACTTGATGTTGTCCCACAGGATCCTCAGTCTTTGTTAACTTTTTTCCTTTTTTCTCCTTTCTGCTCCTCAGACTGAATGATTTAAATTGTCTATTCTTCAAATTCTTTGATTCTTCTGCAGCTGCAATGCTATTGAACCCCTCGAGGAAATTTTTAAATTTCTGTTATTGTGGTCTTCAGTTCTTTTTGGTTCCCATAATTTCCATCCCTCTTCTGATATTCTTTGTATTCCTCTATTGTTTTCCTGGATTCACCTAGGTCTTTGTCCATGATTTCCTTTAGCTGTTTGAGAGTATTCAGGACATTTTTTAAAAAAGACTTTGATATGTCCCAGATCTAGTCCTCTTCATTGATGTTTTCTAATGCTTTAATCTTTTCCTTTGTGTGGACCATCATTTCCCCTTTCTTTGTATGTTTTGTAACCTTTTGTTGAAACCTCAGAATTTTGAATTTTTAAAGTGTTATGTCTGGAATTTAGACCCTGCAGGAACTGTTCCTTAAGCTTTTATCTAGGTAGTGTTAAGACAGAGCTTTCCTTGAAGGCCAAGCGCTAACAAAAAAGGGGGTTGGCTGGGGTGGTACTTTCCCTAGTCTTTTTAGATTGACCTGTGTGGTACTCTTCTTCAGGGCTTATCCACAGAATGATTTTAGGTGATCAGTCCAGGCAAAAGTTGAAGGGCCTTCCTGATCCTTTTTGCACGTGTCATGTATTGGATATGCACCTGTGGCTCTAGAAATTTCCCCATTTATATTTTTCTGAATACCCCTTCTTCCCTAGGAAACAGTTTCTTCATGGTCCTGAGCACTGCACTCTATGACTGACAGCCAGCATTTTCTTGCCCAAGGCAGCAAGACTTGACTGCTGTCCCACAGCATTCTGTTGGAGAGCTCAGTGAGTCATGATAAACATGCACAGAGCAAGTTACCGAATGGCAAGTCCTTCAGGCCATCACCAGAATGACTGGGTCTAACGCACATCCTACCTATATGCACTTGAGGGATACTCTGCTCCCTTGGAACCAGGACAGGTGATTCCTGCACCGGGACCATGGGTTGGCTCTGCACCAAGCCAGTAGGGGAGGATAGGGGCCAGCCAGGAAACAAGGGGATCCTTCCACTTTTAAAGTAGCCTAAACTTGGTTTGGTGCTGTTGTTTTTACTGTTGTCCTTTCACTGTTTTCTGGAACATGAGAAAGATGTTTCTGCCAGGTCTCGCTGGTTATTCAAAGATTCTGTGAAAAGATGGAGCCCTCAGGTGTCTTACTCAACCATCTTGATCAGGTGAGGGCCCTATTAGCACTTTCTTATGGGCTATATGTACACTTCAGAACAAATACTAGTCTAAGATACATGGAAGAATAACAATACACAGAAGTATTCTCTAATTAACTTTGTCAATAAATATGAGATACAAGGATTTCACTGATGTCTTAAGAAAATTTGCAAGTGATGTATTTAATGTCTAACAAAACTCTTTCCTACAATTGGTCTATGTTCTGTGACATAATCATTCTAAGATGCAAACTTTGACTAAAAGCAATGTATTTTCCAGACATTTTTAATTCATCTCAAAAATTGAATTGGCTACAGTGTTGCCATCAGTTTTTATGTGTGATTTTTGGGAAATGTTTCCATAGCTCTCTAACTCAGTTTTATTAAAAGCTAAAGAGGAGGAGAAAACTTGATGATCCAAAAAAAGAATGTGAAATCATGAGTCACAAAAGATGTTTATATTGTACATCATTTCTGATTGGCAATTAAGGGAAACAAATCAGAAATTGTACATTGTTTCACAATTAAAAAAAAAAAAAACCAACCTATCACTACATTAGCTTAAAATCTTCTCACAATTTTCTGAAACAGGAACTGTCCTTTTCATTTTATGTTGAGGAAACAGGCCAAGTAAAATAAACTTCTTAAAGACATTTAGCTGCTAAGGAGAAAATTCAGAATTCAAACTTTGGACACTGATTTTCAACATGACACATTTTCTACTTTATGTGAAACTCTTTCCCTACAAGAAAATACTTAGAACACATAACTATTATGTATATATAATACATGATTTTTAGTAGATATTTCTGATAAAATTTTCCTTCATGTTTGAGAACTTCCTTATAAAGGCAATAACTTGGGAATATATGATATGAAAACTACCTAATTTGCTTTAGTAAGAAAACAGATTTAGTTTAAAAAATAAAAATTATGTAATATCAACATAAGTTTGAAATCTGACTTTCTATAATTCCTGATTTTTTAAGGAATATTAAGAGAAAAAATGGGAATGAGAACACTGCATCTTATGACATGATCTAATTTTTTAATTAGGTATTTTTTTCTTTATTTCTGTTTAGCTAATGGTATGCTGATTAGAGACATAAGTAATTATGCATTCTAATCTATGATAGAAAATTTTCTTTCGATATAAAAAATAAAAATGATACATTGTTTAAGAGGAATAAATTGAAAATATTTTAGCTACTATTAAAAGAACCTGGAAGCAGACTTGGCTCAATGGATAGGGAGGTCTGCGTTTCAAACCCCGGGCCTTCTTGACCCATGTGGAGCTGGCCCATGTGCAGTGCTGATGCACTCAAGGAGTGCCCTGCCATGCAGGGGTGTCCCCCACATAGGGGAGCCCCATGCGCAAGGAGTGCGCCCCGTAAGAAGAGCCACCCAGTGCGAAAGAAAGTGCAACCTGTCCAAGAATGGCACCGCACACACAGAAAGCTGACACAACAAGATGACAGCGTCAACAAAAAGAAACACAGATTCCCGGTGCTGCTGCTAAGGATAGAATCAGTCACAGAAGAACACAGTGAATGGACACAGAGAGCAGCCAACTGGGGGGGGGGGGGGGGAGGGAGAGAAGGAAGGAAGGAAGGAAGGAAGGAAGGAAGGAAGGAAGGAAGGAAGGAAGGAAGGAAGGAAGGAAGGAAGGAAGGAAGGAAGGAAGGAAGGAAGGAAGGAAGGAAGGAAGGAAGGAAGGAAGGAAGGAAGGAAGGAAGGAAGGAAGGAAGGAAGGAAGGAAGGAAGGAAGGAAGGAAGGAAGGAAGGAAGGAAATCTTAAAAAAAAAAAAAGAACCTACCTTTCAAGAATACCACAATTACATGCAAATAATGAATCTACTTTCCTCTATGTAACAAGGTTCTATACAGAGTTCAGATATAGCTTTTACAAATACTTTCATAGGACTTAGAGCCTAGTAAAATGATTCTCAGCTAGCTGAGATGAGGTCTGCCTACACCCAAAGGTAGGACAGAACTACCCCTGAGGATTTTTTTTTTCAGTTTCAAGGTTTAATATGCATATATTTCTAAGGACCATATCTTGCCTTTCCCTAGTTAGAAATAACTGCTACCAGGCAGTGTCCCATCATACAGGGGTATTGTAATTTGAAACAAACTTTGAGGACATAGCTATTTGAATGCTTAATTTAAATATATATTTGTTCATTGGACCTTTACTGGAAGAAAGATTCTGAATATTATTAGTATTATTGATTTAATCAAACAACTTCAAATATATATAAAATGATAAAAATCTCTAGGTAAATGACACCTTTAAAAGATAACTTACTGTAATTGTGCATTAACACTTGAATTCTGTTTGCAACATGCAACCACCACTCTCGCACTCTAATTGTATGATAACTGGCTATTCCATCTGCAAATATCTCTGACGATTAGAAAATCTTTTATATAGGAAAAAATATTTCTTTTTTTTTTAAGATTTATTTATTTTATTTCTTCACATACACACCCTCTTTGTTTTTGCACTTGTTGTCTGTTCTCTGTGTCCAGTCACTGTGTGTTCTTCTACGTCTGCTTTTCGTCTCTTTGAGCAGCAACAGGAACAGATTCTGGAACCTTCTGGAGTGGGAGAGAGGCACTCAATCTCTTGCACCACCTGGTCTGACTACATGGTCTGCTGAGTCTCGTTGTCTCTCCTCTGTGTCTCTTTTTGTTGTGTCATCTTGCTGTGCCAGTTCTTTGCACGGGCCAGCACTCTGTGCAGGCCAGCACTCCTGTGTGGGTCAGCACTCCACACAGGCTAGCTCTCCACTTGGGCCAATTCACTGTGCGGGCAGCTTGCCTTCACCAGCAGGCCCTGGTAATCGAACCCTGGACCCCCTATGTGGTAGATGGGAGCCCAATTGTGTGAGCTACATCTGCTTCCCAAAACATTTCTCTTAACATTACTACTAATGGGATAACTCCTTGTCCCAACCAAAGAAGTACACTCTCTTAACGGCAAGAGTGTGTTTTGAATTTTGGGTTTCTATGAATTATTTCATCCTCAGGTCAACTATACTCAACTACTCCTAGTAACACCAACCTATTTACTTGTTCTTTTATAGTGGGTATGTAACCTAAGGGTTTTAAGGAGATTCAAGAGCATTGTTATGAATCCAACTGTGCCCCCCCAAACAGCAGGTTGAGGTCCTACTCCCAAGTACTTCAGAATGTAACTTTATTTGGAAATAGGGTCATTGCAAATGGAATTATGCAAGTAAAAATGAGGTCATACTCATTAAGGTAGATCCTAATCCAATATGACTGGTATCCTTATAAGAGGAAGAAATCTGGACACAGACCAGAAAACAAAGTGAAGAGAAGAGGCCATATGACAACTGAGGTAGAAAATGCCGTGAATTGCCAGCAAGCAACCGCTAGAAGTCAGGAGAGAGGCATGGAACAGATTCTTTCCTACAAAATTAGAGGAAGCATGGCCCTCAGCACCTTGATTTCAAACTTCTATTCCTCCATGGGAGAGAATAAATTTCTGTTGTTTTAAGCCACATAGATTGTGGTATTTTGGAAGAGCAACATCAGGAAACTAACATAAGCATCAATACAAATTCAATGATTTATAACTAAAGTCTGTTTATGTCATACTATTATTTGAAATTATCCAATGCCTTCTTATTCAGACACTTAGAATAAAAGCAATTTTTCTATGGTCTTCAAGGTTTAACATAATCTGGGCCTTGCCTACAGGACAACTTGATGTTCACCTTCTTCTAAACACTTGGCCCTTCATTTGGTTGTTCAATGTAAGTGGTGGGTTCCCACTTGTGTCTTTGATACTGCTGAAACTTCATGGAATGCTCTTACACCACATTTTCCATGGTGGATCCTTCTTGACTTTCGAGATAGCACCAAAATTATTTCGCTCAAAGACATCTTCCTTGACCAATGTAAAGTAACTCTCTGCCCACTAACTCGGTTACTTTTTTTCTAAGTACTTTTATTACTTTTTATTCTTTGTTTTCATATTTCTGTTACTTTTAATAATTTTTTATTTTCTACAAAGTATGATTCTTCATCAACTTTTTTTGTTTCTTTGTTTATTGTCTTCCTCATTTCCAAGAACATGTACATTCCATGAGAATAAGCACTGATTCTTGTTCTGAACTATTAATATATCCCCCAAACTGCATCCTGAGACATTGGAGTGCTCAATGAATACTCATTGAATGAAAAACTGAAGGATGATTGACCCGACAAACACTCTGTAGTTCTTTTATAGCACGGTCATGAGTTAAAAAAATTTGGAAGAGGAATTAAAAAAATAAGTAATTTGAAACATACCCTTCTATTACATCAAGGAGCATAATAATGTTATCAGGTTTATACACTAGCAGATAGCTCTAAAACATAAGTTAAATTGAGATCAACATAATGTTGAAATGTAAAAACTTGGGAATATTTAATACCTAACTATTTATAGCTGTATAGGGATAGAGCTAATACAAAAATCTAGCAACTCCTGACCAGCAACCCAGACATTTGCTTTACATATTTTCACTAATAAATTTTCCTCTGTAAATTATTAAAATGAATAAATAAAAGCAAAAAATTCTTTCTCCTCTACCAAACTAAATTATGTAATTCTAGTAAAATACCTAAAAGAAATGTGAAGACTAAGGGGAAACAAAATAAAGCTTTATGCTTTTGTAAATGATTTTTAAAAACATGCTGTTTTTGGCAACTAGAATTATTTCAAACCACATATCCTATAAAAAATAAAATAAAAAAATACATTTGCATTCTCTAATAACAATTCTGGTAGATAGAGAGGAAAGTTATTATTTTCCTTGTTTCAAATGTTAGAAAACTAGTCATATAAATTTCAAACTGAAAGGAAAACATATAGCCTGTTCTTACACTTTTATAACGATTTGATCTAGCAGAATCTGGAATATTATGTTCAATTTATCTCCCTGTTCATCAAGAAAGGAATTGCAGACATAAAAATGGGAAGATGAGGTAGATGGAGTTGAACTCTTCAATGTGCAAAAACAATAACCTAATACATACATTGGTTAAGTTTAGAAAACTATGAAGAATATGGTTCAGTGAATATGGAATTATCCAGTAAATCCAAAGATATCAATATTAAAGGAGAACATTTGTAGCTTAAGTAAATTATCTCTACAATAAGAAGGGGGAAATAATATACTTCATATGCAATAAATAAGAAAATACATGGGAATTGGTTATTCCAACAAACTGACAGTTGGTAAATTCTGAGACAGTGAAGTACTAATGAATTGTTGACTGTAATATAGTGTCCTAATTTTCAGATTAGAAATACAACACTTTGAGATGCAGACTTTTCCAGTACCTCGGAATTCATTGGTACTAAAGGTTCAGACAACATTGGAATCCAGGGCACCTGGCACAGCCTTTGTCAGTTATATTACAGGAATTATAGCTTTCCACCAAGAGACAACATAAAGATTCAACTAAAAAAGCAAAGATGCATAAATCCATAAAGGGAAATTAAAGTAAGCAGGGGCTTTCATACCATTGGAGTTA
The DNA here is from genome assembly GCF_030445035.2 of Dasypus novemcinctus. Taxonomy (NCBI): domain Eukaryota; kingdom Metazoa; phylum Chordata; class Mammalia; order Cingulata; family Dasypodidae; genus Dasypus; species Dasypus novemcinctus. The sequence goes on from NC_080676.1 coordinate 128,889,933, forward strand.
TTGTTAGAGTGGTAATTACTCCCACAAAATTTTCCTTCACAGGTTAATGAGTAAATGGTCACTGTAACAATGAAGCTTTAACCAGCCATGCTGATATTAGAATTTAGATACCATGGACTGAGTACAAAAAGTAATGCTACATACTCTAAAAATTAGGGGTTACAAGTTGACAATCTGTAGACTAAAATCTACATAATGACAAATGTTTTGTATTTTTTCCTGTATTTTAAAATTATTGGAATAACTGCCATCTATTAAAATTTTGACATTTTCACATAGAAATTTGGATTTTGAGAACAAGGTCTGTCTTCCTCCAAAGCATGCACTCTTTCTGCTTTATCCATCCCACTGCCTCCCCGATAAGCCTGTTAGATAACCAAGGCACAGTTGGAGGCACTGCTGTTCCTGCTAGACCCACTATGCCCCTCTCTAACCTGCACCCTGACAGTACATAAACAAACCCAGAAAACTCAGGTGCACGATGGTACACCTACATGAATTATCACAGTAAAAAGCATCTTAGGCCAGAAAAATAACAGAATTATAATTGTGATCAGATTAAACTTGACTTACAAAAGCTTAAATATGATGACTAGCACTGAAGAAATTATGTCTAAAGAACTTCAAAACCCAGCAAGAAAAATATTCAGATCATTATTAGGGTCACATTTAGGCAATCTGGACATATAGTGAGGGAATTATGGAATTACAGTTAGGAGCTACATTTTCAGGTGGATCTACTATCATTCTCTGCTTTCTCTATCCAGCCACGCTTTCTCTAAGAGAATAATTTGCTTTCGATAAACTATTAATATATATTTCAGAAGCCATTAGGGGTTAAATATTTCCAAAGGTCCAACAAAGATGGCCTTATTTCTTGCACTTTTTTTCTGAATAAATTGGTATATGCCTAAATAATCTCATTGATACTTTGCACCATTATATTGCATAATTGGGAGGGAAGAAATATTCATAGCAATATGAAAAATGAGGAATTTTATTAATATTAATAATTCCTTACATTTAAAGAGATCTTTACAGGTAACAGCAGGATTTTACATGATTCCACAATAATAGATAAATCAGATGAAATGCTTATTTTCACACATCATTTTAAAGTTGCTGAGATTGTTGTTGTGAGTTATAAAGGAAATGGAATCACTGTCTTCTGCATTGAGTACATTTATTTTTCTAATGGAGAGCAGCCCCTCTCATTTGATGTGTGTGCGTATTGGTCTATGAGCATGTGCATGTGGGCAGATGTATATTTGTGTATCTGTGACTTTGGGTCCAGAGTTTTAAAATCTCTAGAAATTACTTTTAGCAATATTTTCCTCAATGCTATGCAAAACCAACTGAAACTCTAGGTTTATAAAAGAAAATTTATACTGACATATATATGCTTTAAAATTAATCTTTTATTAAGCAATCTAAGCTTCTTACATTTCAACCTCAATTGCTCTTTCGCTTTCTTTAAACAATAATGAATAAATTTTAAAGAACTATACCTTGGTATAAAATAGTTACTTTTTAATGTGGCATAATGTTACATAAGATCAACATGTAGGAAGTATCATCTGACTTTAATTAAAAACAAGAAGGAAAAAAAATACAGAAGAAAAAATGTTACTGGTGAGGAAATTCTATTAGGAATCAGGTGATTCTGATTGTGAAATCTGCCAGTCTGACATATATGAATGCAGCCATTGTTGCCAGGTTTGATTAATGACAGTTGTACAATTGTGTGCTGACAGTCCCCAGCATAGAGATACCTTTTTTATTTCTGATATGAAACACTGCTGAAAAATGCAGCCCAATCAGATTTGGCCCCCAGACAACATGTGCTATCATCACTGTACCGTGAATTGAGATTGATTGGTAACCAGCTGTGACAAAGTGGGAAAAGAAACTGTTTTTTGTTTTTTGTTTTTCCTAAGGAAAAGAAAACTGAATTGTGTCAAAATCATTACCATCTGTTCTGCTAAATAATAAACAAAACAAAATAAATTTATTTTAATACTTAAAACAACAGTTTGTATGCACGGTTCTGTTTGTGTGTGGTCTTACATTTGATGATTAATCTTAAAAGCGCTTCAAAAGAGAAAATATAATTAATTTTTTAGGAACTAAGTGCTATATTCTAAAATCACTTTCAAATTAAAAAAATAAGGCAATATATTATCTTTTTCATAAAGAAACTGTCTCCAATAGTTGATGGGAAGATTCCCTATAAAGCAATGTTTGCCTTTGAAAATAACAGACCAGACTTTTTAAAACTGGCAAAATTGTATAATTTAACTACATTTCATAGACTACTCGTACATTATAATCCCTGTTCTGCTGCATGTTAAGTATCTAAGGCAAAAGTCTCCATGATTGTTTGGATTTTGCAAATACAATTCAGATACTTTAGGAACTTCCAAGCCTTCTGTAATTGTTATAGATTTAGGAGGAGAAAAGAACAAAGGAAAATACAATACAATTTCTCTTACATACTAGAATTTTACCATGCTCAGCTCAAGCTGATGGATAGTATAATCTAATGTGAATTTTGTGAGTACTCTATACTAGCAAAATTTCTTGAATGGCTATTCTCATCACAAAAGCACCTTTGTTTTGCATTGGAGGAAATTTATTTTTCAACATTTTTAGTTTTTTAAAATCACCTGCTACTTCTTATAAGATTTCTGGCACACAAGTGTTTTGAATCAGCACTTAAAATTTACTATACATCTGCTTTATTAATCATTAACTCTGCCAATAGTAAGTGGTGAATTGAACCAGGAAACATTTAATATCTATGCAAGTATATTTTTTTTATGGGGCCTTGAAAAGTTTGTTTTCAATTTTCCATATATTGGCACTCAATCCATATAGGTCTTAAATGGGTCCCTTAAAATCATCCTACCCCATTAGACTTCTGATAATAAAGGAATGTCTTGAATAATAGAAATTATGGAGCTTTATATGACAACCTTATACAGTTTATCCCCCTGCTTTCCATACAAAGGTTTTTAGAACAAAAACTACTCATCGATCTTAAGGAAAGATTCATTGATTATGATGACACACCCATCAATTAATTCATACCATTTTATCGAGTTATAGACATGGAAATAAGGCAATTCAGAACTCAGTGCTGGTGTTTTTTGTTTTTTTTAAATCACTAATAGAAGTGCATTTCAACAAAAACTTTTGGTCAAATAATTCTTCCATAAAACAAACTTTCTTGGAGAGATTTTATATTTTTCTTTCACCGCTGACAGTTGAAAATAGGAAAAATATTTCAATTTTCCTAAAGCAATCTCTCTGGTCACAATATTTCAATATTTCAAACAAAATCTCTCCAATGACAATACCTGAAATTAAAACTCACCTAAAGACTTCTTGGCATTAAAAAGATTTTCTAAATCTTTTAATGTTTAAGATATATCCTTGAGACTTTCTCAAAGTCCCTTAAATGCCATTTGAACTCTGGGACACCAAAATGAGCACAACAGGGCAGTATTGTGCTGACAAAGGGAAACTGTGCCAGGTTTTCTGCCTCACTTTCCTATTTTTATTTATTATTATAATGCAAGCTAATATTTGAAGTGTGGATGAAGTGAGTATTTACTAATTGTGCAGGGATGAAGGCCAAGCAATTTCTGGGCATGGCACCTAAGAGAAGTAGGAAAGACAGGCACGCTATGAAAAATGCTGTAATATTCACTGGAAAAAAAAGGAAACCAATAACCAAAAAACAAACAAACAAAAAGAAAAAAACAAACAACTTGGGAAATTAGACTTGTAAGGAAGTTGTGAAAAGCAAGGTTATCTTACTTGATGAAAATTTGTTATTCCCCTCTGGAAGCTTCAGCTGAAAGTCTAAATGAAACTTGAAATATAAAACAATGCTTACCCTGTCTTAATTAACCAAACAGTATTTTCACCTTTCTCATACTTTCCCTAAATTCTATCCTCGGTACCTCCATCCCAGCAGGGCCCCATCATATGTAGCCACCTCCTTCTCAGCCTGACCCAAAGATGCAAATTCCTTTATAAATGTCTCCCTTCAGCACAGCTGAGAAAGCCAGGCATTTTCAAACTAAAAGCTAAGAGAAAACAAAGAAAAGATGTTTAACATTAACCACAATAGGATAACAATCGTCAACTTAATGAAGTGCAGATTTCAGATTATAGAATAACTAGGTCAAAAAGATCAGGCCTCAAACCACTTCCAGAGGCCCAGGGTACTGACAACCTTGGAATCAGAGCCTCTCCCTGGAGCTCAGGCAATTAAACCAAACCACAGCTAAACCCTTCCAGAAAGGACAAAACCCTTGCTCATCCCAAACCAGAAATCCCTCTTGAGTTTTAATCAGTGGAGGCTGTAAACTGTCTTCTGAGTACGCTGAGTCTTTCCTATTCCTACCACAGGCAAAGGGGGAATCCAGGAACTAATTCTCTGGTCAAATTGTGGCCAACTGTGAAGCCAGCAGCCTTGCTGTCCTTAGTCACCACCCACGTTGCCATCTTCTCCTGTCATCACATTGTCTCATTCTCCCTTTTTCTGAAATGAGCTTCCTCTTTTCTGATATAAGCTGTCACAATAATGGTGTGGCCATTTCCACAATATTTGTTCCCTGTGCCTTTTAAACCACCTGTAAAGTGGTAAAATTTGCCTAGACTCCATCATTCTCAGATTTTTCCCCTCACCTAGATGTCTTAACTTATATTTGGCTCTTCATATAGGAAATGTCACCTTATGTCACCTTCACTTTCCTCATCTTCCCTCTTATATTGATAGTATTGCTCCCACCTCCCTTTGGCCATTTGTCTCATAGCAGAACCAAGACCTTGTACTTAGCTGGAAAGGCTCTACCTTTGAAATTTGAAAATCAAATGTCTAACACTGTTATAACCCATAATATTTCCTTTATGGATTGAACTATGTTCCCCCAAAAGATAGCTGCTGTTCTAATCCCCAGTACCTCAGAATATGTTCTTATTTTGAAATAAGATGGAATAGAATGAGGCAGGTTAAAATATAGTTATACTGGAGTAGAGTGGGCACTAAATCCATTTTGACTAGTGCCCTTGTAAGAAGAGGAAATTTGGAGACAGTCCAGAAGAGAGATAGAGGGGAGAATGACATGTGGCAACTTATGGTAAGAACATCAGGGATTCTCCTCCAAAAGACAGGAGAGAAGCATGGAACAGATTCTTCTCTACAGATTTTAGTGGAAGCATGGTCCTGCTGACACCTTGATTTCCAACTTTTAGCCTCCAGAACAATGAGACAATTAATTTCTGTTGATTTAAGCCACCCAATTTGTGATACTGTGTTATGGCGACTTGGGAAACTAAGACTGTTCTCTACTCTCTTAATCAGTTTACAAATTGAACTACTTCTGATTGTTCCAATTTATTCTATCAACTTTTTTTATCATTACTTTTTTCTCTACTCTGCTTAGATTCCATAGTCCATATGTTCCTTGCAATACTCTCCCTTTTCTTGTCCCACTGCCTTTCTGTTGCATTTACTGGGTAAAAGCTCAATTGTGCTTTTGGGTTGGTTTTTTTTTTTTTTTTTTTTGGTAATAATAAAATTTATTTTAAGAGAAGTTTTAAATTTATAGAAGCATTACATAAAACATTTAGAGTATTCCCATATAACCCACCTTTGCCCCCCAAACACACCCACACAGTTTCCCCTATTATTAACATCTTACATTAGTGTGGTACCTTTGTTACTATTAATGAACCAATACTGAAGCATTGCTATTAACCAAAGTCTATAGTTTACATTATGGTTTGCACTTTGTGCTGAACAGTTTTATAAGCTTTGACAAATATATTATGTCATGTGTCTGTCATTGCAATATCATACCACACAATTTCACTGCCCTAAAAATGACCTTTGTTCCACCTCCTCATGCTCCCCGCCTTTCTGAACCCGTGGCAACCACTATCTTTATATAAATGTTACAGGTTCTTCCATATTAGTATAGAAAACAATTATATCTTAATATAATAGTTTTCCATTCTCTTTGTATACCAACAGTAGACTGCTAAATGTTTCCACTCATCCTTAAATTTCTCTCCAGTGACCTCAAGAAATCCAAACTTCTGACCCAGACTCATCTGTTCCTTTCTGTTTTGGGGTCTGCTCACCTCTCCAATCTCATCCCTCACCATTCCCTACCTCACATTCAAATCCTCAGCTCTTTGGGACTCCTCTTAGAACCCAGAATTCACCAGGCTCTCTCTTGCCTCTGCATGTCTGCATATGCTATGTCCTCACATCTGGACTGCTCCCCGCACCTCCCCAGCTCTCTCTCCCTTAGGCTAAGTACTGCTGTTTATCCTGACACAGGATTTATTTAATACCCGTCAATAACTCTAGACTTTAAGAGCTATGAGGGCAGAGCCATGTCACTTTTGTTTATGGTTGTATCGTCCGAGCTTAGTACTGTGAATTGAATCCAGTAGGTAGTTAAGACAAATTTTGTAAAGAATTTTTAAAAGTGAAGGCTACATACATGCACAAAGAGAAAAGTTGTGTTCTCTCACCAGAATCAAACATTGCTGGTAACAAAATGCTAGGTGTATACAATGAAGAGGCTATAAACAATACAGAACGTATTTTGAGTATAGAATTACTTTATTTTCAGCTCCCAGACTTTTCACTCTGGCTGAGAAGTTATGCCTACTACTCATCATTTTAGGGGTCAAAACATTTCCTCTAATCATTGGTTGTTACCTGAATTAAAACAATTAATTCCCAAGGCCCAGGTGCCATGACGTAACCCATATGACAAAAGACATACCCGTGAAAGGTTTAAGATAAAATAATTAATATATATCTATACACACACACATATAAATATACATATATGCATTTATATATATTTCATGATTGACCAATCTCTCATAAATATCAAACATTAATTTTACAGGGCTTATCACCACAACTTTATAAATAATATATTATTTTTTAAATCATTGACATGATATTCATAATCTCTTTTTTGTCATTAGACTATGAATATCTACAGATAAGACTCTGACTTATCAATGATTATTATATAATTGCTTGCTTTCAAAGATGTAGAGAACTGTTACTCTCTACCCATAGTTATTTTTTAACTTCACTAAATCAAAATTTCTAAATATTTTAGAGATTAAAATGCATCTATATAATTTGTAATATTCTGTACCTCTTTTTTTAAAAATTTCTCTCCCCTCCCCCGCCCGCCCCCCCCCCCCCCCCAGGTTGTCTATTCTCTGATTCGATTCCCTGTGTGTTCTTCTGTGTCAGCTTCTATTCTTGTCAGCAGCACCGGGAATCTGTGTCTCTTTTTTGTTGTGTCAGCTCTCCATGTGTGCAGCGCCACTCCTGGGCAGGCTGATTCCTTTCGCACTGGGTGGCTCTCCTTGCAGGGTGCATTCTTTCACATGGGGCTCCCCTATGCGGGAGACACCCCTGTGTGGCATGGCACTCTTTGCACGCATTAGCACTACGCATAGGCCAGCTCCACACGGGTGAAGGAGGCCCTGGGTTTGAACTGTGGACCTCCCATGTGGTAAGTGGATGCTTTATCCATTGAGCCAAGTCTGCTTCCCTTACGTACCTCTTTATTCCACATTCATATAAGAGTAAGTCAAAAGCATTCTATATATATTAGTAGAGATGTTAGGATTTGTCTTCTGTTCCATAATTAACAGAAAACAACAGAAAAGAACATAAAGAACAGAATTCAATTATTTTCATTACTGCCCTGAATCAATATATACTCACCATTGAGACTTTTCCACTATCCTTTAATAGATTACTCAAACAAAATAAAATCTGCAACCTGCTAAATTTATTTCTTTCAAATAATTTAAGAATTATTGCAGGTATTATTTCCAATAAACTTTTACTAACTAGAACACAAAATTTCTTATATCACAATGAACAAGACCATACCGGGATAATACTGTCTTAGTTTGCCAGAAAGTTGCTAATGCAAAATACCAGAAATAAGTTGGCTTTTATAATGGGAATTTTATTTATTTCCAAGGCTGTGAAATGTCCAAATCAAGGCATCAACAGAGATGCTTTCTCACTAAAGTCAGCTATTGGTGATACTGGGGTTCTGCCATGTGGCAAAGCAAGATTACCATGGATCTCTGCCAAGGCTCTTGCCTTCCCCTCCAGAATCGACCATCTTCCAGAGCTCACCTATACAATATATAATTCAAAGCCACTAATTATGTTCACAATATTGTACTACCATCACCATCATCCATTATCAAAACTTTTCCATCAACCTAACTAGAAATCCTGTACAATTTAAGCATTAACTCCCCATCCCCTATACCTACCCCAGCTACTGATAACCTATATTCTAGTTTCCATCTTAATGATTTTGCTTATTCTAATTATTTCAAATCAGTGAGATCATATAATATTTGTCTTTTTGTTTCTGGCTTATTTCACCCACCGTAATGTTTTCTTTCAAGGTTCTTCCACATTTTTACATGTATCAGAACATATCTGTTCTTGACAAACTCCTTGAAATCTCCTTCCTTATTAGTGTTCAGATTGAGCACTAGTCTAAGAGAATTCTGCATCAGGATTCTGCAAAGGAATGTTTAATCTGTGCTGTGCATGGTTGATTCACAAAGCTCTCTCCTCTTTCCTTTTGAGAACAGAGACTTCCTCTTGAAATGTGCTTATGGAATGATTTAGAAATTCTACACAGCCTCATAGGGGCACTTCTGAGCATTAAATGTGTCACGTAACTCCTAGTTAGCAGGTCAGTTAAGCTACTCTTACCTAGTTTTACCAATTCAGTAACTATCAAATAAACAAAGAATATAAGGAAAATTCTGTTTCATATATTCTAGAAAATACATAAAAATATGCATTTATCTCAGGTCACTGAACCAAGAGGCATTCTTCTTGTGTTCAACAATGATATATTTATGCCAAATACAATCATGCTATTATTTGACCACCTCACTGGTATGACCTTCCTATCAATGACAAAAGAAGGCTAGTATGTTTGGAATCTACTCCATTGGCTTATATTCTCTTACTCTTGCCATAACATCGATAAAAATATGAAGTAATATTTAATTGACCAATGTGCAGAATCATCTTTTCCACTAAATCAGAGTTTCTCAACCCCAGCACTATTGACATTTTTGGCTAGGTTATATTTGGATGTGGGGTGGTTCTGTGCATTGCTGGATGTTTATCAGTATTCTTGGCCTCTATGCCCAAGATGTCAGTAGTATAACTCCCCAATGTGGCAATCAAAAATGTGTCCAGACATTACCAGATGTCTCTGGGGTGAAAGCAGGGAACAAAATTGTCCCCATTTGGGAAATACTGCACTAAATGTATATCTGGTGAGCACACATGTGCCAACTGTAGTGCTTGACATTTGGGACTGAAGATAAATACAGAAAAGGGAATTGGAGAAGAATAAGCAATTACAGAAATGATGAGCTGTACTTTCTCTCTTAGAAAATTATATGGGAATGTAAGAAGTCAATGGCTACTGAGTAAAACATGGAATGAAGGGCATTCCAGTGGTATCCCAAGAGTGTTTCCAGGGTATTCCTAGGGATGTTTCCCAAATGGGAGGTGAACAGAGATTTGAGAGACCTGAGACAAGTTCTGCCACCTGAGCCCTGAGCCCTGGTGCATGCTGCTCATTATCTCTAAGCTTCAGTTTCTTCCTTTATAAATAGAGGGGATTCATATTCAGCATGAAGCCAGTGGAGTCTCAAAAAGTTAAGTTTTGTTATTATTTTTAATTAATTTCCCTTAAAAATGAATTTAATATAGTAGTTAAGAGAGTAGGCTCTGGGGCTTCCGTACTTGGATTCAATTCTCTCCACCACTTAAATTTGCCCCTCCGATACTTCATTTGCAAAATGCAGATAATGAAAGTATTTTACCTCCCAAAGATGAAAGCCCATGACCAGAAAGCTTCGCAAGTGATTTCTACCAGTCATTCAAAGATGATTTAATACCAATCTTGCTCAAGTGCTTCCAAAAAATTGAACAGGAATGCATGCAACCAAACTTATTCTAGGAAGCCAGCATAACCCTAACCAGATAAAGATACAATAAGAAAAGAAAATTAGGGAAGCGGACTTGGCCCAGTGGATAGGGCGTCTGTCTACCACATGGGAGGTTCAAACCCCGGGCCTCCTTGACCCATGTGGAGCTGGCCCATGCATAGTGCTGATGCGCACAAGGAGTGCCCTGCCATGCAGGGGTGCCTCCCCTTGTAGGGGAGCCGCACATGCAGGGAGTGAGCCCCATAAGGAGAGCAGCCCAGTGCGAAAGAAAGTGTAGCCTGCCCAGGAATGGTGCCACACACACGGAGAGCTGATGCAGCAAGATGATGCAACAAAAAGAAACACAGATTCCTGTGCTGCTGACAACAACAAAAGTGGACAAAAAGAAGAACATGCAGCAAATGGACACAGAGAACAGACAACTGGAGCGGGGGGGAGGAAGGGGGGAGAAATAAATAAAATAAATCTTTAAAAAAAAAAGAAAAGAAAATTACAGACCAATATCTCAAGTGAAAATAGATGCAAAAATCCTCAACAAAATACTTGCAAACTAAATCTAAAAGCACATTATAAGAATTATACACCACGATCAAAGGGGTTTTATTGCAGGTATGCAAGAATGATTCAACACAAGAAAATAAATTAGTGTAATAAACCACATTTGATTAACTGAAGAAGAAAAATCACATTTTCTGTGCATTTGACAAAACACAGCATCTTTTACTGATTTTAAAAACTTTAAACAATAGGAATAGAAAGAAGCTTTCTCAATATGATAAAATGCACATGTGTAAAACTTACAGCTAGCATTGTACTCAATGGTGAAAGACTGAAAGCTTTCTCACTGATATCAGAAACAAGACAAGGATGTCCACAGTCACCACTGTTATTCAATATTGTGCTAGAAGTTCTAGTTAAAGCAATTAGGATAGACAAAGAAATAAGAGGCACCCATATAGGAAAGGAAGACATAAAATTTTCGGTATTCACTGACGATATGATCCTATGTCTAGAAAATCTCAAAAATCTACAAAAAAGCTACTAAGAAATAATAGATGAGTGCAGTAGTTGGCAGGATACAAGATTAATATGTAAAAATCAAGTGTTTCTATAAACTATTGTTGAGCAATCTGAGAAGGAAATCAGATTAAAAAATTCCAATTTTTAAAATAATCAAATATTTAGGAATAAACTTAGCCAAGGACATAAAGGATCTGTATTCAGAAAGATACAAAACACTGCTAAAAGAAACCAAGGAGGACCTAAATAAATGGAAGGACATTCTGTGTTCATGGATTGAAAGACTAAGTATCATTAAGATGTCTATTCTACCCAAACTGCTTTACAGATTCAATACAATCTCCCCCAAAATACCAACAGCCCTTTTTGTAGAAATGTAAAAGTCAAATAAATTTCTATTTCTAAGGGATTCTATATAGCCAAAAATGCCTTAAAAAGAAGAATGAGGGGGGAGTGGATGTGGCCTAAGCAATTGGACACCCATCTCCCACATGGGAGGTCCTGGGTTCAGTTCCCAATGTCTCCTAAAGAAGATGAGCAGACATCACAATGAACAAAACACCACAACCAGCAAGATGCCGCTATGAGCAGATGCTGCAATAAGCAAAATGCCACAACCAGCAAGATGCCGTAATTAGCAGAGAGTGGAAGTGGCTCAAGTGGTTGGGCACTTGCCCAGGTACAGGGTTCAGTTCCTGATGCCTACACTAAAGAAGATGAGCAGATGCTGCAATGAGCAGATGTCACACTGAGCAGAGACCACAACCAGCAGGGAGTGGAAGTGGATTAAGTGATTGGGCACTCGCCTCCCACATGGGAGGTCCTGGGTTCAGTTCCTTGTGCCTCCTATAAAAGATGAGCAGACAATGAGCAGACAGATGAGAAAGTCATCTCAGGATAGGGAATGGGGATATAAAAAAAAAGATTGCATTAAAAAATGAAGAAGAATGAAGTTGGAGGACTCTCACCTCCTGATTTTTTTTAACTTTATTGGTCTGTTTTCTTTTATTAGGCACTGCCTGTGTTCTCGAGAGATTCTTACCCCTCTAGAGAACACAGCAAGACTACCCAGGATGGGAGTTTAATATTTTCTTGTTTGTTGTGTGGATCTCCACCCATTGAGATAACACACTATGAGAAGATGAACACTTCCATATTCTGTAAAGGTATGCCCCAGGTGAGTTCTTTCCCGCATATCCCCCCACCCCTGACAACCTACACCAGTAACCCTCCTGTGCCATGTTTGCCCAAAGAAAATTCCCACCATTGAAGTTTTAATTGCAGACCTGCAAATCTCCAGATCCTCAGTTCCTGATTTTAAAGCATATTACTTAGCTACAGTGCTAAAAATAACACATGGCAGAAAACAAACAAACAAAAAACCCCACATGGTACTGGCATAAAGACAGATTGATCAATGAAACCAAATCAAGAACACAGAAACAGGCCCTCACATCTACAGTGAACACTGTCAAGTCCTCTCAGTGGGGCCACAATAGTCTGTTCAACAAATGGTGCTGGAAGAACTGGACAGCCATATCCAAAGGAAAGAAAAGGGACCCCTATCTCACATCTTATACAAAAATTAACTAAAAATGGGTCGGTGAACTGAATATAAAAGTGACAACCATAATACTCTAAGAAGAAAATTTAGGAAAATACCTTCAAGATCTTATGGTAGGTAGTAGTTTCTTAAACCTTACATTCAAAGTAAAAACAACAAAAGAAAAAATAGATAAATAGGACCTCCTCAAAATTAAACACTTTTGCACCTAAAAGGACTTTGTCAAAAGGATAAAAATGCAGCTGAGTCAATGGGAGAAAATATTTGGAAATCACACATCCAATAAGGGTTTAATATGCATGATATATAAAGAAATACAAGTCAACAACAAAAATGCAAACAATCAAATTTTAAAATTGGCAAAAGACTTGAATAGACAATTGTTCAAAGATGAAATACAAATGGTGAAAACAAATGAAAAAATGTTTAATATCATTAGTGATTAGAGAAATGCAAAACAAACTACAATGAGATATTCTTTCACATCTATTAGAATGGCCAATATTAAAATTTGCAAAATTACAAGTATTGGAGAGGATATGGAGAGATAGAAATGTTTGTTCATGGTTGGTGGGAATGTAGAATGGTAAAGCCACTGTGGAGGACTGTGTGGCAGTTCCTAAGGAAGTTGAATACAGACTTGCCAAGTGACCCAGCAATACCACTACTAGATACATATCCAGAAGAACTGAGGTCAGGGACACAAGCAGACATCTGCATGCCAATGTTCATAGTGGCATTATTAGCACTTGCCAAAAAATTAAAACTACTGAGGTATTCATTAACTGATGAATGGATAAACAAATTGTGTGAATACACACAATGGAATATTATGCAGCTGTAAGAGGAAATGAAGTTGTGAAGCATATGACAACATGGATGAACCTGGGGGACATTACGTTGAGTGAACAAGTCATACATAAAAGGACAAATACTGTCCTGCGCTCTTATGAACTAAATATATTGTGTAAACTCATGGAGTTGATAATTAGAATAAAGGTCACCAGAAAAAAGAACTAGGGTAGAGAATGGAAAGCTGAGGGTTAATCTTTGCAGAATTGGTAAAAATGTTTGTTTATCTTTGGAAATGAATACAAACAGTGAAAGCACTTTGCGATGTTTGTAACTAGCAGAACTATTATATGGATATGAAGGTGGTTGATAGGGAAAAATCTAAGGTTATGTATAATTACTAGAAGGAAAGCTGAAAAATGTAACATGGGACTGTAAAACAGTGAAATCTCATGTGAAATATGAATATGGGCAATATTGCATATAGGACTGTTTTTACAAAATATAAATACAAATAAACTAGAGATATGGAAACGGAATAGTGGCTTTGTACAACAAGGGAAGCATAGGGAAACTGAGAGGTGATGAGTCTGTTTGGGTTATTGTTTGTTTATTATTATTACTATTATTGGAGTAATAAAAATACTCTAATAATTATTGAAGTGATGTATATACTCCAATGTGATTACATCAAATTGATTATACACTTTGGATGGATTTATGATTTATTAATATGCATCAGTAAAATTTGTTAAAAAAATCGTATTTGTTTCCTGAAAAATTGAAATCAGATTAGTTACTTTATATTTATAAAGCACTTAGAAATATGCACAGTTTAAAAATATTAGCTATTACTCCCAAATTTCATCAATAATACAGTGCAGTTTTCATATTAGCAATCATCTTAATCATCATGGGATATCATAGCTTATTTGGCCATTTTTTTCTCTTTAACTCACAGAGAAAGTACTGTTGAATCTCATGATCAGTGTTAGGAGTCATTGCTATATGATTTTAAATGATTAGAGGAGACTAAAGGATCTCTAGGTAAATGGACCTGACAGGAGATATCTGTAAATAGTATGAGATTTTATAAAATCATTTCACATGACTGTGGGGATGCACAAGTCCAAACTCTGGAGGGCTGGCTCCAAATCAGGGGTTCCAATGGTGAGTTCCTCAGGGGATATTGCTGTCCAAAGTAGAGATGGGAATTCTCTCTCTGAATGCTGAAATCATTTCCCTTTTTAAGGCCTTCAACTGATTGGATGAGACGACACTCATTGCTGATGACATTCTCCTCTGTTGACTGTAGATGTAACCAGCCATCTATGCAATCAACTCATTGATGATTAAAGTCCATGAAATGCCCTTGTATTACAATTAGCCCAGTGCTTGACTGACCAAACAACTGGCTACCATTACCTGGCCAGCTTGATGCTTTAGCCTAGCCATCACATTAGGGAAAACACCTTCCATTCAGGCACCAAGTTCTAAATCTCAGGATTACTTTTGATCCCTCTTTTTCTATGAAGCTGAGTGTACAATTAATTACCATTTGAAAATTTTTTTCTTTGCTCTGCCACTTGCATTAATAACCATGTTTATATATTCAAAGGCAATTACCCAATGTAAGCCACTGCCTTTTATTGCCTATTAAACAATTAAACAACTTCTATCAAGTGTGCTGACCTCCAAATTCTCTCTGCTCCAAATTAGCCTACAGATAAATATGATTTTTTTTTTCTAAACTTAGAAACAAAGATACATTTCTACTCAATGTTCTTCGATGAATCACCATTTCATAGCATGTTCAGTATAAACACTTGGAATTAAAGACTTTCATAAAAGACTCATGTAACTTTGTTGGCTGTTGGGCTTAAGTGCCACTCTTTTACACTTTAAGCAAACTGGACCACTAATTGCTGGCCTGTACTTTCCACCACCAAAGCTTTTTTCATCCTGTTTCCATCTTTTGGAATACTTTTCTTTGCATCTCCATTTATGGAAATTCTATTTTCCCTTTCAAACATCTCTAGAGTCATGTGGGAATAAAATATTTTTACTTACTCAAATCCTAAAGAGTCTTCAATATCATAGCTTTTATATAGTTTACATTACTTTATAATTAATGTTATGCATTTATCACATCTACTATCAAAGATTCATCTCTCTTATCTGTTGGAATATCAACATCTAGAAATGTTCAATGAATGTGTTTGACTATTTTTAAATAATTCTTGAAATATAATACATTATTAGCATGCAATTGAGACTTAAAATTTTCTGTTTTAGAAAACTGACATTGTGGTATAAATTATGTTCATAAAGAGGATAAAAATATTTTCTTTCTTTTCATTTCTCTTTTCAAAATCTCCCAAATAAAGGTAAAAGGTCAGATTGACTTTTTTTTCTCTGTAATTCATAATGTAACTATGTAACTATTTTTTTCAAAGATTTATTTTATTTCTCTCCCCTCCCCGCCCCCCCCCCCCCCCCCAGTTATCTGCTCTCTGTGTCCATTTGCTGCATGTTCTTTTTGTCTGCTTCTGCTGTTGTCAGTGGCACGGAAATCTGTTTCTTTTTGTTGCGTCATCTTGCTGTGTCAGCTCTATGTGTGTCTGGCGCCATTCCTGGCCAGGCTGTACTTTCTTTCGCACTGGGTGGCTCTCCTTAAGGGGCACATTCCTTGCGTGTGGGGCTCCCCTACATGGGGGACACCCCAGCATGGCATGGCACAAGATCATCAGCACTGCTGGTGGGCCAGCTCCACAAGGGTCAAGGAGGCCGGGGATTTGAACCGCAGACCTCCCACGTAGTAGAGGGAAGCCACTGGGCCAAGTCCGCTTTCCTATGTAACTATTTTGACAAAACTGCTAGATGACCTGCTTTTTCCTCCCCTGAGCATTGCCTTTTAGAATGGAACTTCAATGAGTTAATACTATGTAACAACCAAGACAAATCCAATAATAGGCTCTACTGCAAGTGGAGTATGGTACGTTCTTAAAACACTTAGTATTTGCTCTCATGTCTTATCTTTATCAAGTGCATCTCCTTCACACATTAACAAAGAAATAATCTTCACTAACCATTAGATTGAAATATTGGGTCTCAGTTTATATCACCACCCCCCCCCCCGCCGCCTTTCATTTCCAGTTCATAAGGGTTAGCAGGGATAAATAGGTCAAGCAGCAACTTTTTCAAAGGGACTATTTTAATGACAAAAATTACTAGTAGAAAATATAAAATCTGGCCTACCAATTCATTTCTATCCAGAGAATCAAACATTTTCAAGAATATATATTTTTTAAAAACACTCTCAGTAAATTCAACTGTGGTCTGAGCACTGTTAGGCAATGAAGATGAATAGATGACTTAATCTCTCAATGCCCTAGAGGACTCCATTGTTCTAGATTTATATACTCTATTCATAACTTTTAATACTTTCAGCAAGCATTTCTTTAATCTGATGTCTTCCAGGCTACATTGTTTTCCTTCCAGATACATTGTCAAGGACAGGAAAATAAGAATGTATTAAACTATTCTGTGAGAATAAAATAGAATTGTTTTGAATTTTGTTTCAACAAGCAGTATGACAGAATGACAATTTAAAAGGAAAAGATTCATAGTTTTTGATCTGATAGTATATAATGTCTTTGTATATTAGTGATGGTAAATCATAATGATTATGAAATCTTTAATATGTGCTTATTAAACAGATATATTTTGTAACTGTATAAATATAAAAATATAAAAGTAATGGCTTATAGGCAGACATTTAGTAAAGCGCCTTTTTCCTAATCTTTAGTCCAAATGGAAATTGAAAAAAAAAAGGTCCCCACCAAGTAACTGTAGGTTGGGGTTAAATTGTGACTTTCTGTCTTAGTTTGCTAATTTGTAATATGGAAAGAATAATAATACCTGCATCATAGAAATTCCTACATCACAGAGTTGTCTTAAAGATAAACAAATGAATGTGAAATGCTTAGAGAAGGACTGCTAAGAGTAAGCAATACAGAAATGTCATGTAATTATAAGAAAGAAAAATGCATTTAAAACTATTCTTTTGAACCAGTCCTGGGCTTTATCTACAGATGTTCAGGTAAGAATCTGGGGTCAAGGAAATTTTTGAATAAAAATTTTAAATGGTTCCTATGTAGACATAGAAATCAGGAAAGATACAAGAAAAACATAGTTTCTCATTGAGGAATAAGACAATTTTATTTTCTTCCTCAGTCCATTCATTTTGATTTTATAGGGTCTCTCCTACTACAAAAAATCTACCATATTTCTCTAACTATTTTGAGGTTTTGCCAGTCATAGAATCATAGCATTTCAGAGTTTAAGGATACCACAGAAATCATCTAGTACAATTTACATATTCTGCAGATATGAATTTTGGAGTAGGAAAGATTACATGAATTATTTTAAATTATATGATGAATTAAAGCAGAACTAGAGTAAGAAGTTTGATTTCCTAAAATCTACCTACCATGAAGTCCCACCTTACAATTCAACTTACTAATAATGACAAAAATAACACAGAAATATATTTTAAGCACAAATCCCTGGGGTGATTAAAAATCATTTTAATTGATTCAAATTACAAGTTGTTGTTGTTGCTTTTATGAACACAAGTATTTGCACTCATATAGACAACTAAATAAAATTTTCCTTTTTACATTTTGGTTCCAGTCAAGGTAATAACTCATGTTCAAGCAAGAGTGTCTTTACCGGTAAATATCCAGTATATTCATCCATTTGACCAGACCCTGAAAATGCTTTGGTTTATCCTACAGTTCGGAGTAAGGAAAATGTTGCCCTTCTCCCTTCCTCAGCCTCGCTGGAGCTCCTAACATGCTATACTTTGATGGAAAGCACAAACCTACTGTGGTTCCTGTGATGGACAAATAACCACATGCCAGTGACAGGTGGCACTCAGGCGGATCCTCTTGCTCTGCAAGCTGGCACCTGGTCTTGGCTCTGCCTACACAGGACACAATAGCTGCCAGTTAATGGACAACAGAGCATCTCTGACTTCAAGGCATTTCATATTCTAAGTGTGTCCCAGCTTGTTAGTTGACCACTGGCCAGACTTCAGATTGGATGCCAGTTCCAGCATTGTTCCTGAGCGGAGATTCTCAGCAGGTGGGCCAACATGGTCACAGAACTAGGCAACCTGCATTTCCCACCACAGGCGGCATTTAGTTTTGTGTTAAAAGCAACTATTAGCACCTATTTGATGAAAACACAGGAAGAGCACCATTCTGGCATCCTTCTGAAAGTTGCCAATTGATCCTCTTTATAAACAGAATTTATACCTTCAGCTTTGGAGAAGGTAACCTGGACCTGTTCCAAGTTTAAATTTCTAAAACCAGAGATTTTGTAAGTGCAGCTTATGAAATTGGTCAAAAATTATACTTAACAATAATGCTGTATAATATTCTTTTATATTTATTCTTAATAAAGCATTTCTAACCAATTATCTAAATTTTTATCTAAAGTATAAAATTTCTAAGTGGATACAGATCATAAACTATCAACAATCACATAGTTACACAGTCTAGTAGTTTAACATGCAGCTTTAGGAAGCCGTTGTGGCTCAAGCAATTGAGCTCCTGTTTACCATATGGAGGACCCAGGTTCCATCCCTAGGACCCCCTGGTAAAAAAGAAAAAAGGCATCCCAGACCTGCATGGTGAGGCGCAGGCTCGCCCCATGTGGCGAGGAGATAGGCATAGGTATCTGCATGGTGAAGTGATGCACCAAAAAGACAATGTGCAATCAGATAGGGAAAAAAAAAAATTCTAAAACGCAGGTTTCATGTTGGACAGATTATAAATCAAGTTCTGGCCCTAACACTTACTAATGTGTGTGAAAATTTACTTAACTTCTTTAAGCTTCCATTTTCTTAATCCTTAACGAAAATAATATTAGGGCGTAGGATACAACATTATTATAAAGAATAAAATAATTTATGTATGCAAAAGCATTTAGAATAATGCCTGGCACAGAGAAAGCCTTCCCCAAATACTGGCTTTCAAGGATTACACAATATTCTTATGAAAGCTGTAGCATTCTTACTACCAATGGCACAAGCAGGATCCTAAAATGTGCAGGCCCTTGCCCAGACATTTGACTGTGCTGGGGCTACGATATGATATCTGTACCACATACAATATCCCAGAAGCAAAAAAAACAAGTGACAACTTTCACACTTGGTAAACTGGTTGGTAAAATTTATCATTGACTCTATATGATTTAAAATCAAAAGTGAAATCTATTAAATCAGTAATATTTTCTATTTGTATGGAAATCAAGGGCCTAAAAACAGGAATGCATAATTATTACATAAAAATTTCACTTTATATTTATCAGAAATATTATTTTTTCCTTGTAGTTATCTATACAACTAGTAAATGTTGCTGATCAATTTGATTTACAAGGTCAGATCACATCTTGTATGTGAATTCATTTTACATGGCATACGGTGTTTTGAAAAAGTGATATTGTTTTAATAATCATTTGAGTTAGAAAAGATGGCCTAATTATTCACCTTTTACAAATGAGTCAAGTTATACATTAATCCTTTGTCCCACCCCATTACTGATCCAATCTTCAGGATGCAAAACCCAAAGATTTAAAAAAGCTTCTTCTTTGGGAAGCGGACTTGGCCCAGTGGTTAGGGCGTCCATCTACCACATGGGAGGTCCGCTATTCAAACCCCCCGCCTCCTTGACCCGTGTGGAGCTGGCCATGCGCAGTGCTGATGCGCGCAAGGAGTGCCTGCCACGCAGGGGTGTCTCCCGCGTAGGGGAGCCCCACGCGCAAAGGAGTGCGCCCCGTAAGGAGAGCCACTCAGTGCAAAAGAAAAAGTGCAGCCTGCCTAGGAATGGCGCCGCCCACACTTCCCGTGCCGCTGATGACAACAGAAGCAGACAAAAGAAAGAAGACGCAGCAAATAGACACAGAGAACAGACAACCGAGGGAGGGAGGGGAATTACATAAATAAATAAATCTTTAAAAAAATAAAAAAATAAAATAAAATAAATACAATAAAAAAGCTTCTTCAAGGTTACACTCCTAGTTAGTGATAGAGAAATCTCTCTAATATTATTTCCAACAGATGGGGGTTTAACCTAGCAAATAAATGATCAGAGTGGCAGAACAGGCCTAAAGTTCAACATCTCTGAGAATGCCCTAAATGTTCTTTATGCTATTGTCAGCTGAAATAAAAGATCCTGCCAAAAACACTCATGCAGTTTCTAATTTTTTCTAGAAGAAATGGCTATGGTATCTGTATAGCACAAAGAGCATGGGATTTTCATTTACATGTTTTTTTTACATTTCTGAATCATAGAGACCAGTCTAATTTGCAGAACTCATTCACAATGTTTTATATATATTGCTTTTCTCCTGTTCTTAATTTTTCTTTCCCTCCTTTTTCTAAACCCACTTTTTAAAAACATTTCCAATCTTTACCAGCTAACCTAATCAGTGTGGTTATTTATCAGGAGCCCAAATTGCCACATGTCCTTGAGAGCACACACTTTGTGTGAATAAGGCTGGTCTCCTCAGCAGGATAGCTGAGCACCTGTTCAGCATCTCTGCCTCCCAGAGCCACATGCTCTAAACAATAGAGCCACCAATCAATTAATATAAGAACATTTTCCAGGGTTAAGTGGAAAGAGCCACTTTGTGTAAAAATGATGCAAGAAAGAATTATAAGTGGTTCTATTCAGTCCCTTTTCTTAAAAAATCAGGTATTCACTGTGAATCTCAAATTTTATGGAACTAAGAATTCTAAAAGTCTCTCAAAATAGACTTGCACTTTAGAAAAAGGATTTCGTCAGTGGGCTCAGGAAAATTGACAGAATTTTACACTGTATATCTTGAATCTCTTATTCTCTCTCTCTTTTTATATTTATGAAATATTCATGAGAAATATCCACTATGTGCAAGCCATCAATTGCATTTAGAATTTTCAGGTATGTATAAGAATGTAAATGGCAGATCATATTTCTTTTTTCTCTGACAAGTTATTATGAACATCCCTTTCTCTACTCTTGGTCCTTATTAGCATCACTTTATAGTTAGTTTAGAAAATAAACAAAAAATACAATAAAAATATCACGGCACTAACTGATGATGATATGCTGAAAATTATATGATTGATGAAACATGTTAAATGTCCTGTTTACTGTCCTTTAAAGACTATTAATAATTGGCAATATACAAACTCTGCTGACATGACCCACTAAGAAATAATAATTAGATTAATCACAATGCTTCTGTTAACTCTGAGAAGGGATTTCTTATTCTCTTCACCAATATTAGATTGAATAGAATCTTATAGTGTTGGTACATGTCAATGTTGTTTTTATTTCTTTTGTTGTAAAGTCATATTCTCTTTCTTTTTTACTAATCCATGACGTTTTTCAAAGAACTTTCACATTTATATTTCTATGACTTAAAAGTATGCAATAGCCCTAAATTATGATAGAACATCTTAAGATGAAACATAGCACCAATTATTATAAATACGGAAACTTCTATCCTGACAAACACTTGGTGAAAAGATAGGTGGAAAGCACTTGATCATAAAAGAGTACTAGTTAGCCAAAAGCTCTAGGTTTGCCTGAGAAAGAAAGATATGGTATCCAGGAAATAAATTTGAGCAAGTTCAGCTTTGACTTTCTTTAATGTATTCAGTGTGTAAAATACTTCCCTACATTGCTCAGTGTGGTTAACACACACAAAAAAAATTAATAACAGCAATTTTTCCTTGCTTAAAATGATTTATTTTTACGAACTAGTAAAGACAATTATAAATACAGTAGGCACTTAATAAATAAATGAAAAAAATGAAAGTGCGTCTTCTGCACTTTAAAATTTGTTTTAAAAATGTGCTTTTAAAAAACATATCATGATGAACTACAAATGCTTTACCCCTTATCTCTTCATCCTGCTCTCCCTATTCACTCTTTTTTATTTCCCTTTTGGCAGGAAGACTGCTTGTCTTTAATACATGGGTAGTGCTATTGACTTATTTGAATGCGTAAGTACTGAAACACTGAAAAAAATGTATTGATACTTGGCACAGGCTCAAAAAAATGTAGTGACATTCAATTTTTTCTTCCTGAAATTTTAATTGTGACACAATAATTTCTTCACAAGCTCCTTCAAGCAATGGCCATTTTGATAATAGTATAGGTGGGATGAAATTTCCTTATTTTGTACCTTCGTCATATGGGAAATGTCCAAACAAATAACTTTTTCTGGTTGTGTAAAGAACTTGTTGCTAGAGTTGGGAGCTGTTGCTAGGGTTACTCTTCTTATCCACTATAACATTCATCAAATAAGAAAATATTTTTAATTCACCTCAACAAGGATATGTTGTAATTTCATTAAAGATAGCATCTGATAAAGATCAGGAGTCTAGAGCTAAATAAAAGAAAGAGATATATGGATACTATTTAACAAATATTTTCACAGCAAGGAAAAAATGTTCCCTTGATTCATCTCTGGTTACTGAAAGGTTGGCACAGATATCTTCTATGTTGAAGGCTTAAATAGCTATCACAGCATTTCATAAATTTAAACTTGAATTGAACAGCTTTTCTTGACTGCAAAAGAAAAATAGTCACATATTACTTACATAGTAATTATAGGCTATGCAGCTGCCCTACAAAGCTTTATTGTAAATGTGTTAAACATGAACCACTATGCTAACCTTATTCAAATTTCATTAAATGTTAAGCCAAAGAAATGTCATCCTACATACCACTCTACACAATTGCTTATACGAGAACAATGGCTATCTCCCTAGTCTGAGACCTAAGTAATGTAATAGAATCAATGTTGTTGATTTAGGCTATGCTTGGTTAAAAGTCATCACTGTTATTCCTTCACCAAGTACAGAGGTCTCTTTCCCCCTCATTATGCATGAGTGAAACGTATGCAAATGCACACAGATGTAAGAATGAACACGGTTCTTTGAAAAACCATTTAAAGGCTGGGGATTCAGGAAAAGGTACATGGCTTCCACAGGATAAAAATACTGACCTCAATTTCTTTATTGCACTGATTCATGCTTTAAGATTTCTAACATGCTATTTGAAGCTTTCACAACACTTCATTTGCCTACTGCTTTAAAAGTATTTAGCTGGTCACACAGAGAACTACAGTAATAATATCATGCTAATAAAAAGTGAGGCCAAAGCTATGAAAACACTTTAAAGGCAGTTAGTGGAGTTAAGATGAATTTCTGAAATTAAGATTGTCTTCAGAGGTTTTGACATCATACCTTCTAAAAATATTTTAATGCTTTCTGTTAGAGTCATATGTTATTTGGACTTTGAAGGGATTGAATTTGGCAATGTTTGGAGATCGGTACAACACTAAAGTTGTCAAATATATGACCTAACACCTACAACAATCTAGGAAAAATAAAAAATAGGCTTATAGATTCTGTTTTAGTTTGCCTTAATTCAGAAATGCAGACCTATTAAAATGTACATGTTCTTAAAATATTCCATTTAATCTCTTAAATTTGATCATGTTTAATGATTAAAAATCATTATTTATATTAAAATTCAGTACACAAGGGATGTATTATGAATTTCATGAACACTTGATATGATGTGTAGAATGGCACTCGACTGTGTGGCATTCTTCCCCCAAATCTGAAAATCTTGTCTATTCATGGGAGAACAGCAGGCTAACCCTAACGGGGGATGTATTTCATAGGACACATGCCCAGTACTCTGTCTCAAGACTGTCAAGATGTTGAAAAAAAGGGAAAGACTGGACAGTATCACAGATCAGAAATGACTAGGCAAACATGAAAATTAACAAAATAACCTATAGAGACATACCTTGTTTTATTGCACTTCACTTTATTGTGCTTCATAGATATTTTTTTTTGTTTTTAGAAATTGAAGGTTGTGGCAACCCTGCATTAAGCAAGTCTATCAACACCATTTTTACAACTGCAATGTGCTCACCTAATGTCTCCATATCCTATTTTGGTAATTCTCACAGTATTTCAAATGTTTTCATTCTTATTATATCTGTGATGGTGATCTGTGATCAATGATCTATGATGCTACTATTGTAATTGTTTTTGGGGGGGCCACAAACCATGCCCATATTAGACAGCAAAATTAATCAATGAATGTTGTGTGTGTTCTGACTGCTCCACAGACAGGCAATTCCCGTCTCTTTCCCTCCACTCAGGTCTCCCTATTTCCTGATACACAATAGTATTGAAATTTGGCCAGTTAATAATTATACAATGGCCTCTAGGTGTTCAAGTTAAAGGAAGAGTTGAACATCTGTCTCTCACTTTAAATCAAAAGCTAGAAATGATTAAGCTTAGTGAGGAAGGCATGTAAAAAGCCCAAAGAGGCAGAAAGCTAGGCCTCTTACACCAGTTAGCCAAGTTGTGAATACAAAGGAATAATTCTTGAAGGAAATTAAAAGAGCTACTCTAGTAAACACAATAATGCTAAGAATGTAAAATAGGCTTATTGATGATATGGAAAAAGATTTAGTGGTCTTGATAGAAGATCAAACCAGCCACGAGATTCCCTAAGACAAAGCCTAATCCAGAGCAAGGCATACATCTCTTCAACTTTATGAAGGCCAAGAGAGTTGAGGAAGGTGAAGAAGAAAAGTTTGAAACTAGTAGAGTTTGGTTCATGAAGTTTAAGGAAAGAAGCCATCTCCATAACCTCAAAGTGCAAGGTGAATCAGCAGGTATTGATGTAGAAGCTGCAGCAAGTACCCAGAAGATCTAGCTAAGGGAATTGATGAAAGTAGCTACCCTCAATAAGAAATTTTCAATGTAGACAAAATAGGCTTCCATTGGAAGAGGATGCCATCTAGGGTTATCATAGCTAGATAGGAGATATCAAAGCCTCCTGCCTTCAAAGCTTTAAAAGACAGGCTGACTTTCTTTTTAGGGGCTAAAATAGCTGGTAACTTTAAGTTGAAGGCAAAGCTCATTTACCATTCTGAAAATTCTAGGACCCTTCAGAATGATGCCTGTGCTCTACAATGGAGCAACAAAGCTGGCATAACAGTACATTTGTTTACAACAAGGTTTACTGAATATTTTAAGCCCACTTTTGAGACCTACTTCTCAGAAAAAAAGATTCCTTTCAAAACATCACTGCTCATTAACAAAGCACTTGGTCACCCAAAATCTCTGGGAGATGTACAAGATTAATGGTTTCATGATTGCAAACATAGCATCTATTCTGCAGCCTATGGATCAAGGAGTCATTGTGACTTTTAAGTCTTATTATTTAAGAAATACACTTCAAAAGACTACAGCTGGGGGAAGGAGATGTGACTCAACTGATAGAGCATCCACCTACCATATGGGAGGTCCAGGGTTCAAACCTAGGGCCTCCTAGCCCATGCACAGTGCTGATGTGCGCAAGGAGTGCCATGCCACGCAGGGGTGTCCCCTGCATAGGGGAGCCAGCCCCAAGTGCAAGGAGTGTGCCCGTAAGGAGAGCCATGCAGCATGAAAGAAAGGGCAGCCTGCTCAAGAATGGGACTGCACACACAGAGAGCTGACACAGCACAGTGACACAACAAAAAGAAACACAGATTCCTGGTGCTGCTGCTAAGGATAAAAGTGGTCAGGAATGCACAGTGAATGGACACAGAGAGCAGAAAACTGGGGGGGTGGGAAGGGGAGAGAAATAAATTAAAAAAATGAATCTTTAAAAAAAAATGACAGGGAGAAAGGGGGCAGAGTATACGGGAACTCTCTGTACTATCTCTACAACATTGTTATCAATTCAAAATTATTCCAAAATTAAAAGTTTATTTTTGAAAAACTGGGGACAGGGTTATACATCTTGGTAACTGAAAAATTAACATTTATCTACATGGTTTTATTTTTCAATACAATTAATCTCTTAATCTTACATCAACATTTAAAAACTATCCATTTAGTGCTCTCAAATTTGAGGAAAAGTATTGACTAGAGAGAGAGAATGGACACTAGCAACTCAATTCTGTAAAATGTTTCTGCTTTTTAACTGCCCTTGCTTCTCCACTGGGAAAGCATGAAAAGCCTCCCATTCACAAAGCTCTCCTGTTAATGACAATCCTTTAAAGCTAGATGTCTAGGAGCAAAAAAGAAACAGAGAAGCAATTTTCCTCACTACTTAGGCTGGAAATTATGCTGAATTAAAATTTTCATTTGTTGTATTCCTATATAATTGCAAAGAACCTCTTGCTGATTATTCACTGAAGATAGTGCTAGTATATTAGACCTTGGGAAATATAAAATTGAATGAAGGTTTAAATTAAGGCAAATGTCAACAGTGTGCCAGTGAAAACATGTAAAAGGCATACGACTTCTATGTAATCACCTTGCAATTTCAGCCACTAGAATAAAAACAAATTGTTTTAGGGAAAAAAAAGTTTAGAAAAGAAGCAGGATGTGAAATCTTTATACAGATTTATGGTATGTATGCTGGCTGTATTTTAACAGGAAGAAGAGGAAGGCAAAACAAATCTTAAAGATAGAATTACTCAATTGTATAGAAAAAAAAACACTTGTATGATTTATTTGGTCACAAAGAGCAAGGGAAAATTCAGATGACAAAAAAGTTACATTTATTTTTATTAAAAATGACAACAGTTTGGACTTATATTAGAGTGGAGAGACTAGGCTTTGAGCTTCAGCTATATGAAGAATAGAAGAGAGATGGAGAGAAAAAAGTCTCCATGAAATGATCACAAGTGAGAGGGTGACAGGAGGTCCCTGAGTAAGAAATATGCTATATAGATGTCAAATACTTGCTCCATTTTCTGTGTTGTGTTGATTCTCTCTCTCTCCATTTCCCCAGAACTAAAGTCAGCTATACCCAGGAGTCTTTTGTTAGTGGTGCTTTGGGTAGAAGGCAGACAGTATCTAGGGTTGGGTGAAGTACCATAGAAACAGGGCAGCAACTGAAGGAGGCAACTGGAGTGGGTGGTGAAGAATTCTGCAGCAACAGGCTATCAGAACTAGAAGGGGACATGAGAAAGAAAAAACCTCGGCAATCCTTGGTATTTGGGTACAAAAGATAGAATGGAGGATCAGGTAGTTATATGGATATTCAACAGAATGATATTAAAAGCCCAGAGGACAGAAGTCGTGCAGCTATGTGACTTGTAGATATAAAAATTATACGTGTGAAAAAAGTACACTAGGATACAGGAGTGTCTGGTGATACAGAATTGTGAATGCATTTTCCTTTTGTATTTTTTTGGTTACCAAACAAGTTTCCAGCCTCTTAATGTTCTTACCTTCCCCTTGGCAGGTCTGCATCATCCTTTTTCCATCTCACAGTTGGTTGAGGATCTCCTTGGACCTGACATCGAAATTCTACAGCTTCTTCCTCCAGCACCACCTGATTAATTGGTCTCCTGAGGAATGTGGGTCGTTCTTGAAAAAGAAAAAAAAATGGTAAAATTAGATGCAGCGTATATTTTAAGTGAATTAAGAAAAGAAATAATAAACTGTGGTTTATTTTATTTTTAGTACATAAGTACTTAACTGTGTATATATCACATGTCTTGATAAAGCCATAAATAAAACATAAATAAAAGAAAATACTTCAGAAAAAAAAAAAAAGCAATTGTTTGAATATAAGACCATCCGACATTGAGGAAAAAAACACACTAAATTGGTTCTTCAGTGAATTCCTGAGCAAAATCATGAGGCTCTTATTCTAAAAAATGAAAAAAAAAAAAAAAGACTATAGAGTTCTACAAAAACAATGAAGGAGACAGGATTATTTCTACCTAATATAATGGTTCATAGTGGGGAAAATGAAAAGTTACAACTGATGTATAATATCAAAAAGGAAAGAAATGTTAATATTCCATAAGAATGTTAGAGGAAAAAAAAGTTTTACTCTCATACATAAGTGTTATTTAAAAATTTCCCCTCAGGCTGTCATTAGATATTTATTTTCATGAATGTATGGAAAAGCAGTGTGCATGACCTTTTTCCTTATATACAGAAAGACTTTCATTATTAAATATAGTAAACCATTTATTGCCATACATAATTTTCTGAGGCTACAGAAAGATGATTATCTTTCTTCTAAGTATTCCAAATATTTGTACATTTAAAATTTTCCTATGTTAATGTTTTATTTATTTCTTGTCAGTGTTCTGTTTTAGTGTTCGGCTTCATTGCTCTTTTGTTTGACCCCTTCTGTATTCAAGTACTTTTCTTATTAAAGCAAAGAGAAAATAAATATCTGTTCATAAGAAATTTACCATCTAATAGAAACACACAAAACACAAAGTAATTTTACATATCTTTCAACATTTGAATTCCTTTTCAGCCTTCTTTTCTTTTCAATAACAGTCTGACACTAGAAAAATGGCCATTTTAAATTATTAGCATGCATCTCCAAATCACAGGCAAATCAAAAATTGCTAGTTACTACTTTTTGATGTAAAAAAGAAGAGTAAGTTAAGGAAAAGAAAAATGGGATCCATAGGAAGTTGACACAACTCATGCGGCCATATTTCCTTATTTAGCCACTTAAGACTTTAATTTCAAAGCTCTACTTCAGAGTTTTGAATAAAGTGGAACAAAAGCTGAAACATATTTGGCAAAAACGTTTAAATAAAAAATCATTTCATTAAAAAAGTAAATAAAGACAAAAAATAATTTCAAATAACATGGCTAGAATGAGGGTATATGATTTTAATGACTAAATTAAGATCCATATTTGAAAACAAGAGTGTAAGCTACAAGAGTGATATTTTATTGCAATAAGCCAACTATCACTGACATTCAGAGAGAAGGTAACTATATATCACCAGAGGAGGGATCAAAATTTTCTTCAAAAGCACAGATTTGTGCAGTCTCCAGTATCTGCATTTTGAGACCCAATAT
The DNA here is from genome assembly GCF_030445035.2 of Dasypus novemcinctus. NCBI lineage: Eukaryota > Metazoa > Chordata > Mammalia > Cingulata > Dasypodidae > Dasypus > Dasypus novemcinctus. Next base: position 128,919,299 of record NC_080676.1, read on the forward strand.
CCCACGCCATAAAATTTGTCAGAGGATTTTATTGTGGAAAGTTTTTACTGCAGATTTTAAAAATAGTCCATAAAAAACATGGAAAATAAGGTTGCTTATAAACAACATCAGATTTTAGGAAACCAGAGTCAGTTAGCAGCAAAGAATGCACAAAGACAAAAGAACAAATTTGCATGTTGGATGGAATGGTTTAGTGTGATTCTTGTGAACTCTGGAAACAATGTGCCCCAAACAGCTATGTTAGTGCTGGAATGGTTGATACTGACTTCTTGTATCTGGCAGTAAACAGACAATAGAATCAATCCTCCTTGAGTGTTCTGAATGTTAATATAGCAAAAACAAGTCATTAGCATAGGAGCAAGACTGGGTTTTTCTTTGCTTTCACATGAGCATGGTCTTCCAATTCATCCAAAAGTTGCATTAACCCAATGTTCAAGAGAGTTAAACTATGGTTCATATCACTTGAGATTGAAAAGAATCCATCAGGAGGAGACTCATCCTGCATCCTCTCCTTGCAGTGGGGATACCATACTACAGCTTGGCATAAGGATGAACAAGCTGAGAAAAGCCATTCTCTCACCAGATTCAGTCAGCACATGTCACAGCTTCTCCTAAGCCAGTCTTTGAGCTTGCAGCCTGGGGAACAATGAGCAGCTTGGTTTCAATGGGGAAAATGGTGGGAGACAAAGTGAGTCAGATAGTGAGTGGCAAGATCATGAAGAGCCTTGTAAGACATGTCAAGGAATTTGAGCTCTGCCCTTTGGCTGACCAAGAGCTGTTGACGGTTTTTAAGCAGGAGGGCAACCTTGTTAATAAGGAGCCTTGTTAATGAAAAAGATTGTGTTGACAGATTTCGGTGAAAGATAAATGAGAAGAGAAGCTTAAAGGGGTGAATTAGGTTACAGGGTTTTTACAAGAAATTATTTCAGTTTAAACTAATAGAAACCCTCTGATGACATGGGAGAGAAGACAGAGTTAAAAGTTATCAAAATTGGGTGATCAATGGGTTGTGGGAGGTGAAGAAGAAAAGTACAGAAAGACTAATATTTCTAGTTTTAGTAAACTGGAACAAATGGCAGGTAAACTGTGAATATGGCATGTGTGTATGTGTGTATATCCTTTTATCACAGAATTAGTAGGTACAAGAAAATGAAACCCCTTATGCTGAGGCCAATGTTAGGCAGGCTTCTGTTACTTTAAGTCAAAAGTATTCTTAATAAGATAAGGAAGGATGCTTACAGTATAGAGGGAAAAAGAAAAATAAATATGATCATATTTATAGGTGTGAGAAAAGACCTTGGATTTTTAAAAAATCTAAATGAATAAGGAATCAGAAGTAACTTCTTAAGCATGGTAAATGTATTTTGTCTGAAATTGAATACAAAAATTATACTAGGGAAGTGGATGTGGCTCAAGTGATAAGGTCTCCACCTACCATACGGGAGGACCCGGGTTTGATCCCTGGGGTCTCCTGGTGAAAAAGAAGAGAAGGCATGCCTGTGCAGTGAGCCAGGGCCTGTGTGGTGAGCCAAGTGCCTACATGAGTGCCTGTATGGTGAGCCAGTGCCTGTGTGGTGAACCAGTGTCCATGCAGTGAGCCAAGTACCCACACAAATGCCCACAAGGCGAGCTGAGTGTCCGCTGGTGAGCTAAGTGCTTACATGAGTACCCGTGTGTCAAGCCAGTGCCCATGTGGCGAGCCGAGTGCCCGCGCAGCAAGCCCAGTGCCCGTGCAGTGAGTCAGTGCCCCTGCAAATGAGTCATGCATCAAGATGATGCAACGAAAGAGAGACGAAGGGGAGAGTCAAGGTGAAGCGCAGCAGAGACCAGGAACTGAAGTGGCACAATTGATAGGGAATCTCTCTCCACATCAGAGGTCCCCAGGATTGAATCCCGGTGAATCCTAGAGGAGAAAGATGAGAAGAGAAAACAAAAAGAAAAATAGATACAGAAGAAGATTACACACAACGAATGGACACAGCAAAAACAGCAGGGTGGGGGAGGGGAAGAATAAAAAAAATTATATTAAAAGTAAGATAATAAAGACATGCACATTACTGTCAGGAATAAGATGGACTTACCAACATTAGAAAATAAGAAGAAAAGAAAGGAAGTGTGAAATATGGAACAGAAAAAACAAAATAACCATTGTTTGCAGACCCTCAGCTTACATGTTTATTAAAAAGAAGAAAATAAGAACATGTAAGAGATGTTGAATGAAATGTTTTTAGATGACTACATAAAGAGCTGAAGAACAATAACTTTCATAGTGATAACTGCAATAAAAATAAGCAATACTTAAGATTATTGCAGCACTATTGGCAATATTGGAACACAGGGAATTTAGGGATAAATTGTGGCAAATTCACACACTGAAAAACTATTAAGTCATAGATAAAGCAATCTATCTGTCTATATGATGTGGAAAGTTTCCAAAGCATGCTACTGAGTGAAAAATGAATCATATAATATTGTGTAAGACTAATTACATTAAAACATACACACGTACATATATTTTTAGTTAATATTTTCATATCCTTCCCTTAGCATGTTATTAGTCATATACCGAAATACAGTGTCATTAACCTGAAGGGCAAATTTTACATAAGCTGTCACAAAACTAAAGTTGTCTCTTCCTCCAGGGGACACCATCAGGTTCATTAAGGATTTTTTGGTTGTCATATGTATTTTAAACACCATTGTTTTATGTGGAAGCTATGTGGAAGTACCCAGTTTATAATATCATGAAGAAGGAAGATACAGGATCTCCTGCTGCTGTTCTGGTGGACTCAGCATAGGTGAAGAACTTCTCAATACACCCTCTGTATCCCTTTCTGCCCTCAAGCAGAGACCAGTTGCTAAACAACTAGAAAAGTACAAGAGAGTAGGTGGCACAGAAATTTTGGCAAACTGTCATTGGCTCATGTAATTGAAAAGACAGGAAAAAAGAAAGGGTGATTCAAAGAATAACCTAGATAAAATTCACATGCATATGTATGATACACTGAAATGGGTTTTAGGTTGTGTCTTCCAACAATGTAATGTTGGAATTGTCTGATTATTAGAGTTTGGACATAACTCTAAAGTATTATTCCAAGAAATTCCATAGCACACTTTCCTGTGACTATCATTAAATCTTACTTCCATTGTTTTTTCTGTTAATTATACTAAATTCATTTTATGTTCTGCTAGTTTCATAACGGCTTATAGGAAAAAATATGCTATGAACTTTAAGTCTAACAAAGATTTATTTAAATGGAAGGAAATTTTCTATAAGAATTGTTTTATAATTTCCTTAACCAGAAGTTATTAGAAGAAAATTGAGAATCAAAAACATGAATAATAAAGACTAAAGAAATTGTAGAGACAGAAAAGTGATTAAAAAGTCTTTGCATTTGCTTTAAAGTTAACTTAAATATATATTTAAGAAATCTTTGCATTTGTGGTGGCCACCATTATCATAAGTCAAACACAAAGTCAAGCCTCTTTTAGGCACAAACTATGAAACTTTGAAGGAATAGCTTAGGTGTGTCCATTTGTATAAAAATCATCTGCAAATAAATTCAAAGTTAGAAAGATAAGAAAGTTACACACCATGATGATCACACTCCATGAGCCCCAGATGTCCTATTGAAATGGTATACCCATGAAGCTCACACAATTAAAGTAAATACATACAAAACTCTTGAACACCTGGATAACAAGCAAGCTTAATTTTAAGGCATGTCAACCATTTTTCCATGTTATCACTCTAAGTTTGACTATATATTGAAAAACCAGAGCAGATATCTAAAGGGCTTTTGCTGACTGCTTACCAATTAGATTAGAGTCCCTCAGAATGGCCCAATCCCTATTTAAATAACGAAGGAGTTATCAGAGACAGTCTTTGCCAATGAGATTAACCTTTTTTTTTTTTAATGTAAAATTGACTGGATTTGAGTCATCTGCATAACTTGCTTACAAGTTTAATCTCTCTGGAAACAGCAGTGTTGTTTGCAAGTGTGGTACTCTGTAAAATATAGCTCTCAAGTAGTCAGGTCAATTTAGTTCCAAATTAGTACTCTGGAAAGTCCAACTTTATATGAGTCTATGATAAAATCAAGTGCCAAGTCTCATGGTATAATTAAACATTGTAGGTATGCCAATAACATGTGCGAGGCAGGAAAATATTCAAATTATCACAAAATAATATAAATCTGAAGTATGGTTTCAAAATATCTATTAGGATTCTTATTTTCCTGCTATGATGGAAGAAATTAAGCACCCACTGAATATATTTCTCTTCAACAGTCATTGAAAATGGCTATAAAATTGGTAATGGCTGTGCCATGACAGCTATTCTCAGGGTGACCTTAAAATTTTTAAAATAGACTTTCTGTGACATTATAAAAGCAGCGCCATTGCAATAATTAAATAGTTAGAGTCCTTTAAGTCCTATAAAACCAAAGCTATGCCATAAAAGGACATTAGCACTGACCAATGCCTGAAAACCTTATCTTGATCTCAGTCGGCCCAGAGGAACTTGCCACTCTGTAGTTTCTATTAAATTAAGCAGTCAGATGGCTATTATGTCTTCTTTTACTCAACTGGGTTTATGCAAGGGCAGGGGAATGTGACAATCATTGAATATGAATTGTTGCATGTTTACGACTTACCAAAATGACTACATGGCTGTGATTAGACTGTCTGAAAGTGATTAAATAAATCCTTATCTTTTCTAAATAAGAACTTATCTTGGCTAAGAGAAAACACCCTATAAAGGTAAATGTTCCCAGAATTTTTTTTAAAATGCCTTTCTTACCATACTTTAGAGGTGAAGTGTCATACTGTTGTAACATGATATGATAGTCTCTCTGAAGGCAGGTATCCTGTCTATCTAGCTCACTGCTATATTTGAACACTTATACAAGTTTTGGCATGGAGTAGAAACTCAAGAAATATTTACTGAATGCATTAATGGATACGAGAAATATTTTGCTATTTTGAAGTTTAAAGAAAATATTATTTAAAAGAACTACATTGTTTCCAACAATCATCTGGATTTTAAAAACACCTTATGTTTTGAGTAGCACCGTATTTTCTTAAATGAAGGCCACAGGTTATCAATTAATTATGATATTTCCTAAGGTTTAGTTCTGATACATTTTCTCTCATGGCTTTATCTCTGGGTATCTCATCTACAGTCAGGCCACCAACTATTTTCTCTCGTACAGTGACTCAAAATTGTAATCCCCAACCCAGTCTCTGTCCTCATCCCCAGTAAGATGCCCAGTTTCCAATCTGATCATCCTTCTGTAAAAAAACATCAATTGAGTAGAGTGGGTGTAGCTCAGTAGTTGAGCATGTGCTTTACATGTAAGAGGTCTCAGGTTCAATTGTCAGTACCTCCTAAAAAAAAAAAAAAAAACAACAGCAACAGAAACCCATTAGTTGACATACTTTCCAATATTCCTTTTAATGAACATCAAATTAATACAAATGAACAATGAAAGATTACTTGCCATTTAAGGGAAGCCTCCAATGGAAAGAATAATGCAAACAAGAGGGGGAAAAAAGGAAACTCAAAGGAAATACGGCAGGGAATCATCACAAGAAAATTTTCAAAATGAAAATTGATTTATTAAAATCCTTGTAGAAACAAGAATAGTTATAGCATACATGCAACAAAATCAATATGATAATAACAAGAAGGAAATAAAGAAGAGAAAGACTTAGAAGCTTATTAATGAAAGATGTCTGACAGAGAAACTGAACAGAAAAAATGGGGTGGAAATTTTGCTGTAGTGTTTGGGTAGTGTTTTCAGACTAAGGTCACTCACCAGTGTCCAGCCAATAGAAGGAAAAAAAGTGTCAAAACAAGGTATGCTACTGAAAATTTTCAGAAAATGGATAAAGAGGCAATACTAAAAGTCTGGAAAGAAAAATAAAACAACTGATCATAATGAATCCAAATCCCAGTAGACTTCTCAAGAGCAACACTAGAAACTCAAAGATACGGTAGTGGTGACTTCAATGTTCAGGGCAAAAGGTGTATTTTTTTCAAACTAGAATTCTTTAACTAGTCAAAACATCAATTAAGTTTTTCTATTTTGATCTCAACTATGATCTAGTGTCTGGAAAGCAGGAATGAAATACTGTTTTGAAAGAGGGGTTATACACACACACACACACACACATACACACACAAAAGATAAGAATATGCAGGATATGGCAAGTTTGAGATTAATTATGAATTCCAAAAAGAGAGATTATGTTTGTAAACTGTTCTGTTCTTCTGGGCATGATACCCTTTGTACTATATTCAGCTCATATATCTTTGATTAAATTATGTTAAGATTAGGGCTTTGATTTGACCACATCATTAGGGTGACTCAGTTTGAGTTATACCCCCTTGGTGGGCTATATAAATGGGCACTCACTGGAGAAGACACAAAGAAGAAAATACACAGGGGAAGGGAGCAACATAGACATGGAAGAGGAGGGAACTTTGATCCTGTGGCCCTGGGAAGAGAGATGAGGCATTGGCCTGATAATTTGCAGCTGAAGAGAACAGAGAAGCTAAGCCCTATGCCAGCCTACAACTGAGATGGAAAGAAGCTGAGCCTATGGAGCCTTAAGAGAAAGCAGCAAGGAGAGAACAGGCAGACATTGCCCGCCTTCTTGCTTCAACACGTGGCATTGGACTTTGGTGAGAAATCAACCTTGAGTTGGACTCTTTAGCCCCTTGTAACTGTAAGCTTTTATCCCAAATATATACCCTTTATAAAAGCCAACAGATTCCTAGTACTTTGCACCAGCATCCCTTTGGCTGACTAATACACAGGAAAGAAGATTCCGCACTGAAGAAAAGGGAAGACAAATATCAGGACAAAGCTTCTTTAGCCAGAGTTGGTCAGAAGTCCAAGGGTTTCAGGAAGGTTGTGGGAAGAGGAGTTTAAGGAATAGCTAGAGCATGAAAAAAACACAGAATTTATATGACTTTAAAACTCCTGCTAGTTATTTCAAGAAAAATTCAGGACAGGGTTAAACAAATATTAAACAGAAAAAAAAATATGGGTTGTTAATTCAAAGAACAAAAGTAATGCCAGGAAAGAAATTAAATCATAATAGTATAATACTTAGCTTATCATCAATAATATTTACATCACTATCGTAACTCAAATTGAATATTAATATAAGCAATGTTTCAATTAAATATACTGGAAAGATGAAAAGAAGGTGGAGGTGAGAAGATGAGGGAGGTGATAAGATTGGGCCAAATCATAATTTTCCAAAACAGGATGTCCAAATATTGTATAAAATTGATATATCAATAGGAGAATAAGCACATACTTAGAAAAGGAAATAAATCCAAGAATAAATAGATAAAAGATGCTGTTCAAGAATGATACAAGTTGAGGAATACGTGTGTTGGGTAGAGGCCAGGTATTTCTGTATTTATTATTAGTTTTGTAATACTTAAAAGACATATTGAAAATATAACACTTAAAATCTATTTTCATGTGTTGCTTTGATAAACATTTTAAAATAATTTGGAAAAGTTTCCTGTTATTTTTTTTTAAGAAAACTAAATTTTGGTTAACAGATACCCAAACCAAGCCATAATTAGAAATTTAATTATGTCCTTCAAAGTTGGTTTCTTTGACTTCAGGATGTTTAGAACTTAGTTAACATATGTAAAATAATAGAATAGAGGGTGTTCTTTCTGAAGGCATTTAGAATGTGCCATAGATTTTAATATCCATTTAGACTATGATACATACTTATAACTTAGATTTGGTGCTGTTCACTAAATTAGGATGCTCTTTTATGTTTAGAAAATATTGTAGAAGGAAAAAGAGAAAACGAATTCATGGAATATGGGACAGGAACTTTCTCAAAATCAGGATGTGCTAATCATACTATTGTCAAAAGGGCAAATTTTAAAAAACATGCTGGAACTTTCAGAATAAATATTTCTGAATCCAAGCCCACTTACTAAATCATAAATATAATGAGAATATAGAAAGTTCTTTTCTCCAGCAATATGTCTCAGAAAGCAGATGGCTAGTATACTGGAAAAGACCTTGTTATAGGTTGAATTATCTCACCCAAAAAGATACGTTGAAGTCTGAATCCCCCATACTTCGGGATGCAAATTTATTTGGAAGTAGGGTCATTACAGTTGGAATTAGGTAAGTTAAAATGAGGTTATACTGGAGTAGGATGAACATTTAATCCAACATGACTGGTGTCCTTATAAGAAGAGGAAAGGAGACAGAGAGTGAGAGAAAGAAAAGGCAGCCAGAGACTGCCAAGGGCAGAGATTGGAGTGCCAAGGATTACTGACAAATACCAGAAGACAAGAGAGAGGCATGGAACAGATTCTTCCCTGCCAACTATAGAGGAAACATGGCTCTTCCTACATCTTGATTACAGACTTCTAGCCTCTAGAACTATAAGTCAATACATTTCTGTTCTTTTGACACATCCAGTTGTGTGGTACTGTGTTATGGCAAACGTAGGAGACTAAGACAGATCTTTTATTCATTTCAACATTTTTCAGTCTTTCCTAAATGAATTTTGTTTCCTGAACAATGCAATATCATCGGTACTTTTTCCTGTATAACATATCTTAAAGATTGAATCACATCTGAACGACTCAGTTGATGTGGAACAATCCTTGGCAGTGAGGTAGCAGGACTATTGGATGATTTTAGCAGCCTGAGAAGAAACAATGGTCTGTGAAATCACCAGTGTACAAATATAAAATTCTGTTTGAAACCAGAAAGCTTTTCTTTAGCTAATTTAAATATTTTTGCAAGTAGCTTCAAAAAAATTTTAAAGGACATTTAAAAACCTCCAGTAACTACAGAATGATTATATTGGCTAGATTTTTTGACATGGAATTGGTGCTACATGAGAATATAAAATTATGTGGGAAATAGGTAGAGTGATATGCAATCAGTTTTACTTTTAAAAAGATTAGGTCACAAATGACAATAACTAGCAACAACGAACTATAAAATGGCTCATGAGAAAACATGTACTGGATACAATTTTAACAAACTAAAATAAGGAAGACATCATTATAAATAGTACAGTATTTTACATTCTCTAAGAACTGGGGAGTCAAGATACAGAAGGGGTCTCTCTCATTGAATACTTACCATATCCTCGATTTTGACCATACTGCTTCTCTGGGTTACTTCTTGGTTTGGATTTTGTTTTCTTATCAATAATGAAGTTTTATTTTTTCCCCTCAACTCAATATTGCATTTATAACTCCTCAGGCTGATTCTGACTAGTTTACAACATCAGATAAATGTTTCTCGGCTTCCTAAATCAGTTTTTCCAGAGGAACTGCCTCTAGACAAATTCAATCTCTTTGGTTTCCAAGTATTTTCAAAATAATTTAGAAATTCCCAAGTAACTCCTGACATTCTTAGGGATCTCTCTTCATGTTTTTAGAGATTGTGGGGTACATATTTTAGAAAACAGTCACATTATTTATTATTCTAATTGCTTGGGTAAAGATGTTAAACACTTTTGTTTTCCTTCAGAAATCAGTAAATACTGTTGTAAGGCAGCATTTTTCTATTCCAAACCTTGTGGTAGTTACAGAAAAATAGAGATGAGTGCTTCCTTAAATAGAATTAACTGTACTTGTGGGCTTTTAATGGCAATGTTTGGTGGCCACTAATTTCATATCTTACTAGGCAAAACTACATTTTATTCATTACAGAGTGAAACACATTTTGAGACTTGATAGATGACTATATGAAACTTAAGGACAAACCAATACTTGTCTGAGCTCTCCAGGACATTATTAACATGCATACTTTCTAAAATTTTATTTTTCCTATTCAATTCCTAAAACAAATTTTGGGATTTTTCCTGGCTTTGTCATCTGGGACTCCGAGCTGCTTAGTATCTATACAGATTATTATAATAGATTATTTGTTACTCAAAGTAATGAAAAGGAGGCCTGCACTCTGGTACCCATTCATAAAGCACCATTTTACCTCTGTGAATGTAAAGGAAATTATAATGTGTTCTTATTCTACCCAAAACTCCCATTATGCCACTGGATGTCACGTATCAAAATACAGAAGAGGTGTTTTTAGGGGCCTATGCAGGACTTTGGAGCTATACTTGGGTGTGTCCTGAGTAATGACCAGAAACAGGGATCTTTTCATTTCATACATAGAATAAGAAGGTTATTTTACTGGCAAACAAAAGAAATTTAAATCACAATGATTTCCAGCCTTTTTAAAAATCATATCTCTGGGGAGTGAACTATTTTATTAAGAGATATAGGTATCCATATCCATATCTATATATATATATTTATAATATCCCTCCATACAGAGACTTGAAAGAATCCTAAAAGAATATTTTGTTTTTCAGTATTTGTTGTATGCCTGTTTTCCCTATTTTCTGTCATTTTATTACTCTTACAGTCTTTCATAGCTGCTCCATTATATTTCTTTTACCTTTGTTTGTTCAGCCATCTAGATTATTCCAGATTTTCTTCTTCCTAATGCTTTCTCCAACCTATCTGTGGTACAGATATAATCAGTTTATAACCTGTTAACTGAATTGTTCTAGCTTAAAAGTCCTTTGGTTCTTAAAGATGAAAGAATAAGAATATCACAAATTAGAGTTTAATTATTTTCCCCTTATTTTGATTAGATATTGATGCAGTTTTTTTATCATGAGCTGAAGTGGAAAATAATGAAATTTCAAAAAGTGAAAAACAAGGAAAGTTTCTTTTCACTGCACTCTTTAATTTTAAAACAACTTACCCTGTGTCTTGCCTACAAGGTGCTTGATAAAGGCATTATAGTGGAATGAATGACAAACTTTAGAAAAGTGTGATATCACCAATAGACTTTGAAAAAAAGCCATCTTTTACATTTTGACAAAAGAAAAGAAGTTTTACAAATATACAAATAAAGTATGTAATTTAACATTTCAAACTTTTTTTCCTCCTTCCCATCATTGGAAAGCTCCAGAAAGCAAAACAATTCCAATCTGCCATTACTTTTTACAAGTCAGGAGAAATTGTCCCCATAAGGCTCATTTTTTCTCAGTGTTAACAACAATATTTGAAAGCACAGAAACAGTAGATATGAAGAGCAATTTATAATTCAAAAGAGAATTTTACCAAAGACTGTCAGCTCCGCTGGATCACTGTCTCTTTCTCCTACCATATTGGTGCCAACACAGGTATACATCCCTGCATCACTTTTCTTGGTATTGGAGATCATCAGTTTGCCACCACGGATCTGTTAAAATTAAGTAAAAGCAAAGAGAAAAAGAAAAGATAACAAAATTAAAGGTCGCTAAATTAAAAAAAAAATGTATACCTAAGCACATTTTCTTTACAAGGATATAGCTCAATATCTGAGAAGCGAAACTCTTCTACTACTTTGGCATCTACAGGGGTTCTTCTTCTCTTAAATTTACCCTCAATATAATCCTTCATAATCTCTTCATTGGGAAGACCTCACTAAGGCAGCCTGTCTCTTCCCTGCCTGGTCCTATATTGACCCATGTGACTGCTGCCACTACAACCCAATGATCTGTGTTCTTAATGAGACTCTATCAAATGAATTGCTATTGTCATTGGTCATCAAAAAGGAGTAGTAGATATCTATTGTGGACAATGAAATTCTGATGATTCAGAAGGATTCAACAAGTATTTATTAGTTCTTCTATGGGATAGATAATGTTCTAGGATGTAGAGAATATCCCAAACTATATTTGGGAGATAGTACTAAACCAAATATTAAAAAAATCAGCTTTCTGGGGCTCCCGAGGGCTCTAGAGACATCCAGAAACTATAAGCAGGACAGATAGCTCAGAAATTGGTCCCTTTCAGTTAGCTTTCCTTTGGAATGTACACTTTCCAGTGTGACAAAGTTGTACTGTTGTGTTTCCTTACACAAGGTTCTTCTGACCCTTCTATTTGAACCTAAAATAAGCACCATACTTAATAAATATATGTCCCAGAGACTTAAATCTTTGGTCTGTCATTCTGCCAGTTGAGTTCTGAATTTCAGCAGAGTTGCAACGCCAATTCTCCAGTTCACTGGACCCACCCAAGACAACTAACAAGGGGATGATGATGGACAATGGCCACCCCAAGAAACAGTATTATCAGCTGAAAGCAAGATAGTTTGATCCATCTATCTCATGGGATCTACCCTCTCAATTAGAAGCAGAATGGGCATCACCATCCCAAAATCCTCAAGGCTAGGGAATGAACTATGGACTAATATAGACTTATTATTATTCTAGAAATGGAAGAACTCTTATCATTGATATAAAGGCAGTGGCCACCAGAGATTCTGACAGATAGGAGAAGGAAGGATAGGTGTAATATGGGGGTATTTTAGGGACATTGGAATTGTCCTGCATGACACTGCAAAGATGGATACAGGCCATTATATATTTTGTCATAATCTACAAAATTGTGCAGGACAGAGTGTAAATTATAATGCAAACTATAGTTCATGGTTAGTAGCAATGTTTCAATATGTGTTCATAAATTCTAACAAATGTACCACACTAATGAAGGATGTTTTTAATGTGGGAAAGTATGGAAGGGAGAGGAGTGGGCATATGGGAATCCCTTATATTTTTATGTAACATTTATGTAATCTAAAGCTCTTTAAAAATTAAAAAAAAAAATCTCTTCTTTCAAGGAGCTTACATTTCAAAGGTTAGTGTTACCATTTTTGCACATCTTAGCTGTATTCAAGAGATGGATTTTGATAAAGTGGGCAGGTTGGGCAGGTTGCAAAATGATGATTATCAATTGGTACAAATCACTGACTTCTAATAGGAGCTTTCTGAATATCTTAAATGAGAAGCATTTATTCACCAAATAAACAAATTTGATAATATTAAAATTTCAGTTCACTGAAGAGAGTATTAAAAGGCGGTTGTATTTTCAATCAGTAGGTTATCACTCATAGCTTCTTTACCAGCCTTCTTTTGTGTTCCTCTAATCCAATAATCTTAACTTTACAATGACTGAGGGTTCTTAAAGAGATAACAGATAAGAATATGCCAGTTTCCTTTTTTAATTTTACAGCAAAACCAACTCATGTTGGATTGTTTTCATGAGACATATATCATGCTCTAAAGCTTGTCATGTCATAGAAAGAGATTTTCAAGCTTTTTTTTACATGGGAACAACAGACCATCATCTTGTTCTAAATTATTTCCAATAGAGCTCAATGTTCGATTATAAAGGTAGCCAGTGGAGGCTATTTCTCCTTCTCTTGAACCTGGGATTAGCCAGATGACTTGCTTTGACCAATGGAACTGCAGGAAATGTTAAACCTTCAGAAAGGTGCTTTTGGGGAAGAGGATTTGGCTCAACTAATAGAGTGTCTGCCTACCACATGGGAGGTCCGGGTTCAAACCCAGGGCCTCCTGACCCATGTGGTGAGCTGGCCCACATGCAGTGCTGATGCGTACAAGAAGTGCCGTGCTAGATACAACCCCCAGATATTGGTTCCTTTGAGGGCTAAAGAGACCCATGGGAGTTATGGTCATGGCCGATGGGGTTAACTACCAGGGCAGATGGCCCCTCTTTGGAAATGGTGTTTATGTGTGATGAATCTGGACTCAAATGGGATCTCCCTTCATAAGACTTTCATGCTAATGTGCTGGAGGTGCAGTTAATGTTGGGGTTTAAGATATATTTAGGGGATTTGAATCTCTGGACTGACAATGTGATAGCAGGTCCTGAGCCTCAACAGACTCCAGCACCTACAATCTGACTTATTGGGCTCACCACACTCAGCTAAGATGGAGTTGAAGAAGGACAACCACCACACCATGGAGCCTAGAGTGATTACAACTGAAAATGGGAGGATTGCATCCAGCATCCATGTGGAATCTGAGCCTCCTCTTGACATAGAGGTGCAATGGACACAACCAATCCAATGTCCACATAGAAGAGGTGGCATTGGATTGGGAAAAGTGGACATGGTGGACGATGGGTATGGGGAAAGGCAGGAAGAGATGAGAGGTGGAGGCGTCTTTGGGACATGGAGCTGCCCTGGATGGTGCTTCAGAGGTAATCACCGGATATTGTAAATCCTCACAGGGCCCACTGGATGGAATGGAGGAGAGTATGGGCCATGATGTGAACCATTGTCTATGAGGTGCAGAGGTGCCCAAAGATGTACTTACCAAATCCAATGGATGTGTCATGATGATGGGAACGAGTGTTGTTGGGGGGGGGGACAGGGGGGGGGTGGGGTTGAATGGGACCTCACATATATATTTTTAATGTAATATTATTACAAAGTCAATAAAAAAAAAAAAAAAAGAAAAGTATTAGAGCAAAAAAAAAAAAAAAAGAAGTGTCGTGCTACACAGGGGTGTCCCCGGCGAAGGGGAGCCCCACGCAAAAGGAGTGAGCCTCGTAAGGAGAGCCACCCCACGTGAAAAAAGTGCAGCCTGCCCAGGAGTGGAGCCGCACACACAGAGAGCTGATGCAGCAAGATAGACACAGCAAGATTATACAACAAAAAGAGACACAGATTCCGGGTGCCACTGACAAGAATGCAAGCAGACACAAAAGAACACACAATGAATGGATACAGAGAGCAGACAATGGGGGTGGTGGGGAAGGGGAGAGAAATAAATTACAAAAAAAAAAAAAGAAAGAAAGAAGGGTGCTTTCACATTAGGACTTCCCTTCTCTTGAGACCACCATGGGAACCAGCCAGAGGTGGGCTGGTGTAAAACTGGAAACTACAAGGAAGAGAACCAAGATGCCCAGTTGACAGCCAGTCAATTGCCAGACATGTGAGTAAAGTGACCAAGATCATCCAGCTGGCAGCCCACATTTAAGCAGTCCACAGGAGCATGACAAAGATTAGCAGAGACCAGCCAAACTAGCACAGGAACCAGTAATTCTGATTTTATTCCATAAGCAGCAGCACATTTTAATTGGTTTGGTACCCAAACACAGACCATTAAAAACCAATAACGGGAAAGTGGACTTGGCTCAACGGGTAGCGCATTTGCCTACCACATGGTAGGTCCAGGGTTCAAATCCCAGGCCTCCTGATCCATGTGGTGAGCTAGCCCATGTGCAGTGCTGATGCACGCAAGGAGTGCTGTGCCACGCAGGGATGTCCCCTGTGTAGGGGAGCCCCATGCAAAAGGAATGCACCCCATAAGGAGAGCCGCCCTGTGTGAAAAAAGCACAGCCTGCCCAGGTGTGGCTCTGCACGCACATCTTGTTGCAGCAAGATGACGCAACAAAAAGACACACAGATTCCCGGTGCCACTGACAAGAATACAAGCAGAAACAGAAGAACACACAGCGAATGGACACAGCGAGCAGACAATGGGGGCGGGGAGAGGAAGAGGAGAGAAATAAATAAATAAATAAATCTTAAAAAAAAAAAAAGAATCAATGAACCACAGTGTCAATGATGAAGCCTGAAACATATGAATATATGCCACGATTTCTTTTACACCCCATCTGGTTCTGTATCCTGTTATAATCCAAATGTTCACATTAGAAAAATCCACATTCAGAAGATATTTTAAAAAGATAATAGACATTGCAGACTGTAGGGACATAGATTATGAAAATAATGCTCAATGAAATGTTCTAGTTAATATGGATTTTAGTCACCATTTACAACTTTTCACTCAGGATCAGTAGATAATTTTATAGAGATCTTAAAAAGGACTTAGACATCAATATTTTACTGTGAATATTTGTTTACATATTCAGATTAATAAAATTATCAATAAACCATATACAACGTACACTTATATACATAATTTTTACCTCTTCTATGCCTCATCCAAAGTCCTTTTTTTTTAATAAGCTTACCATTTTTCAGTCTTTTCAATATAGAGTAAATTGTATATCTTAAGTTTTTGGTAATTATTATTAATATTAATTATTAGCAATACATTAAAGAATAAAATACATCCTTGTGAGTCACGGCATTCAACCTCTCTAGACAATCACTTTTATTTGACTCACACTTATTCTTTCTTCCTTGTCATCAATTCGGACTTTGTCTTTTTTCCAGTAGATGGTAGGTTCTGGGTGTCCCCGTGGAGGCTGGCACTCCAGGATTGCTGGCTCTCCAGCTGCCACAACAACATCTGTGGGGTTTTGCCGGAAGTCATCTCTTAACACTGAAGAAAAATAATTAAAGTAAAAGAAAAGTCAGTGACAATGCCTACAGTTTTCTGTTACAAAAACTAGCTTCAAGTCTTATTTACTGACTACCATGTTCTAATAACAATTGCCAGAATATTTTCTATGAGTGTAGTCATGGCCGTCTTAAAATATCCTAGAGCCAACCTAAATGCTCACCACCAGGTGAATGGCTGCATAAAATGATATTGCACTTTTGCTCTGAAATTCTATTTTAAAAATGAAATAGGACTAAAGAAAATAAAAGGAGAAATATTCATGATATTGTTTTGAGATTTAAAAAGAGCAATGTACAGAACTGTTTTTGTAGGATTCCCTTTTCTTGAAGAAAAAGGTATATATACATATATCTATATAAATATGTTTCAGAGTTATATTAAAACCCTGAAACAAGTCATGTGCATGAGAGCTGTGAGCATGTAAGTGTGCCAGTCTGAGAGGAAGTGGGGTGAGAACTCTTTGAGCAAGCCCTTCTCATGACATGAATATGGACAAGATCCACACTGTTTCCATTACACTTCGGAAGACAAACGTATTGTTCACCCTTGCAACGCACTAGCACCCACATACACAGGGCTAAATTTTCATTCTCTCTGCATCTCCACCTGCCGAGTGACATCTGGGCAGCGTGACATTCTGAGCAGAGATATCCCTTATAGCACTTTTGCCAGGCTGAATTTCCCCTGCTTTCATTAAGGAGAACAGCAGGTTGGACCTCCATTGTAACCTCCAAAAATCTGGCACGCCTGGCTCTCCAAATGTCACCTATCTGCTTGTGCTTTTTTGCTGTTGGCAAAAGGAAAAACCTGGAGAAGTAATGGTGCTCTTATCAGACTGCAGAAACTGGTTTATTTAGCAAATAAGGGCTATATCTATTTTAGGGTAAACATTCAATAGAGCAGTTGAGACCAATTAATATACCATACACCTCAAGTGCCTCCACTTTTCCTATTCTTTAATATTCCAATACTGACAAGTTTGGTTCCAAAGTGTACCGAGGGGTAAACAAATAATATGTTTGCACATATATGTATATGTATATGTATATGGGTAGGCATATATGTGAATGTATGTGTGTATATCTATGTGTGTGTATATGAGCGAACTGCTTGAAATCAAAATTAGGCAGCTTGTGCTAGTCTCTTATGTAAATCATCTGCTGGAAATGGAAATTTAGTCAAACCAGTGCCTTTGGTGTTCTTTAAGGAAAGCCACGTCAGCACTCTGCTTCTTTGTTGTGCCAAGTCTCTAGGCTAATTGTCATTCTCCAAATAAATAAAAATCCCTGTCCTGAATATAGCTCCAGAGGGACAAATGAGTGATTTTTAATGCTTTTCTTTTCTTGTCTTTTGCAACACATCCTTTAACATGGTTTTCCATCTTAATGAAGTCATGGCCCTTTGCAAGATTAGAGAATCCTGTCTCCTATTGAAGGAGCAATAAGAACGAATTCAGCACAAATTGTCCGTTCCCAGTTTATAAGCTGATTAATTCACTGCTTTCGCTGCTAAGGAAATGTGTTCCATTTTAGCACAGTGAACTCCATATTTTTGGTCCCTTCTTCTAACTGGCAGGAGAGGTGTGATTTATATGCACAAGGATTTGCTGCTGAATGGGCTGAGGAAAGTGCGCCTTTAAAAGTGGCATTCAGGTGATAAGAAGGGGTTAACCCTGTGGTTCCCTCTTGCAGGTAAATCCTCCAGGGAGAGCAAGCTGGTGACTTATTTATATTCTAAATACAGAACAGCTGCCTGCTTATGCAATGTTAAGAAGTGCGAAAATATGGTACCAGTGATGAGCACCCCTACAATATCCTGTCCTGGCAACAAATGGTGTTTTGGCAGGCCCTCAATCTGTTCCAAAATGACACATCTGGCTAGTTAAAGGGCCTTCTCCAGAACCGGACTTCTAAGGAATGACGTGCCAAAAAGCCTCGGCTCAAAGTGTACTTAAGTCCAGTGCAAATCATTTAGAAACACAGTATTAAACCCATTTGCAACAATCCAAATTAAAAAAAAAAAAAGCTTTTTGCATGGGGAGGGAGAACAAAAAGGAGAAAAATATCATAAACTACAAGGTCTGCTACTGTTAAACAATATAACATGTGTTTATGGTGTTCACACAAAAAAGAAAATTACTTTGCAAATAAAGCCAAGAAATCTAACATCAACTATAATTTCAGGCTTTCAGACTAGTCACCCTGAGAGCAGAGTGAGATAATGGTATAATTGGTACTGCACCCTCTTCAACTTGTAAAACGCTCTTTGGATTTGTACAGAACTCAGTGAATTCGTTTTTATTTACTGATGCAATTTCTTTTTAATACCCTAAGTCTTTGGGGGTATTAAAAATGTGCTTCCTCTCTCTCTGTCATTCAGGAGAAAAGCAGCCACTTTTCAGCAGGTTCTAGCACAGTGGATGACACAGAGAAAGTTCTCTTAGGTAATAGTAAAGTCTTTTTTATTCTTCTCAAATTGTAAAGGTGGATATATGTGTTCAGATTTTGCTTGTAAGTTTATTCAGTTTGCTCAGAAACATGAGGAAAGTAAAATGAAATGTTTATTAGTTCCCATTTTTCTACTAATTACTCATTTCTTTCTGTCTTGGATTTTGCAGGGTGCTTTATCACAGTTGATAAAGAATAGAGAATAGCTACCACAGAACAGGACACACATGGGTTGGATGAAAGTAGCTAAAATAGCCTTTCAAATGCATGAAAACAAAGCAAGCCCAATTCCAGACTAAATGTTTTGTTCCCCTTATGGCCCATCCTAGAAAGAAGTGGTAGCTACATTTTCAAGTGTGACTACAGAAGTAAGCCAAAGCTAGGATACGCAGCAATGTGTGTACTATCCATGTAGCCAAGGGTTATAAATTAACAAATAATTATATTATAAAATAGCAAAAGGTTAATACCTGCAATTACTGAAGGTAGCTAGAGGGGCCTCACCCCAGGTTATTAGTTACTCTAGACTTGACCTCACCCTTGCGGCTGCTGACTTCTGTGATGGTAATTCCAGGTTATTAGTTACTCTAGACTTGACCTCACCCTTGCGGCTGCTGACTTCTGTGATGGTAATTCCAGGTGGACCTTACCCTTGTTTACTATTGTGATGGTAATTCTAGATAGAATTTTCTGTTGTTTGTGGATTAGGCTCACCCTTGCCTATGCTTACTATTATGATGGTAACCTCTCCACCCACTTCTGTTTAGGATCCCTAGGACCTGCCTCATAACTGACCTGTGGTCTATATACCCCTATCCTAAATCCTTGTGACTGACTGGTTTGCTACCTTACCCACCCCAATCCTGTTCAGCCCCTTAACGTTTATGAATGAAGAAACCTGTGTCCAGCTCCACCACAATTATTCATTAGCACCCCAATGTTATAACATATTAGAATTTCTGCAGATCAGGGAGCCAGTTTGGGGCCATGAGGCCTACTATGCTCCTTTGCTTCAGTAACCAAATAAATTCTTTCTGTCTTTGAAACCCCGGTGTCTCAGGAATTAGCTTTAAAGACACTATTGGGAAAAAAGAACCCACTTATGTTCCGTATCATCCAAAGCTCAAAAAAGAGAAAGGTTTTTCAAATGGATGAAAGTAAATAAAACTTTCCAGACTGAAAAAGAAAAAAGAAAAAAAAAAAAAGATGAAAGCAGTGAGGGTAATAGTAAGTTGTACTTCAAAGAAAAAGGGTATATATATATACATGTAGTTTGTGTAGTATTTGTTTACAGATCTAAGTTTAGAATACAGGATTTCAAATCTCCATGGGAGGGAAAAAGAAATCTAATGGCTAGATAATATTCATTTATGTATATGAGTTGGAAAGCACAAAGTTCACCCAGTTAGTCATAATATAACCTGGATTTTATTTTCCTATTTTTTACATTGAAATGCATTGAGATTTAGGATGCTATTCTAAGAGATCAGAAAATCTGAGTTACTAGTGTGTTTGATAAAATATAGTCAATACTTATGACATAGAGATTTCTGGCAAATTCAATTCTGTGAATATGTATTGGACGAATACTATGTACTCAGCACTGTTCGATAAATTGGTTAAGGAGTATAAAACAAGCATACTGAGGCAGGCTAGTAAATTAGGGAATCAGTAGAAGGATTTGGAACCTTGCAGATAAACCACTACCATTAAACACGTGGCCACAAATACCCCACAAGATGGCTGCTGGAAGAAGCTGTGAGAAACCCCATTTGGAAGGAGATTTCCTCCAGAAGCCAAGGGAAGCCCCAGATATTCTCCAGGGATGTTACCATTGGGCGCCCCTGGGGGATTAATAGGTGGAATAACCAATTAAAACAGCAAACAACTAGGACTCCTCCTCCGACAATAGCAAAAGGATGGAAAAATTAATGGTTTACTAAGCAAGCATGAATTCCAAATGAGCCCTATTCTTGCCTTTTTTCCCTGCCTAGAACAGCACACAAGTAAACCTGGGTATTTTGCAATCTGTAATGGGAAACTGAAGTCTGTAAATCAGCTCTCTTTATCTCTTTTCAGCCCCTTTCTTCACTACTAATATCGCTTGTGCATGAATTCAAAATTATCTAATTCTATATCCAAGTGTGCCTAGTTTCTAAAAAGCCAATTAAGTAATTTAGACCCTACAGGCTTTAATTTTCAGAAAGGATGTATATTGAATGTGTATTCAAAGTTACATCCAAAGGGAAGGTGGGCGATATGTTACTTCAAGTTTACCTGGAATGTAGGCAATATGTTAATTCAAGTTTACCTGGGAATGTGGGAGATATGTTAATTCAAAGATTATCTGGATGGTCATGGCAGATGGATTTTGAGTTCTGTGCCATGTC
Source organism: Dasypus novemcinctus (assembly GCF_030445035.2). Classification (NCBI taxonomy): domain Eukaryota; kingdom Metazoa; phylum Chordata; class Mammalia; order Cingulata; family Dasypodidae; genus Dasypus; species Dasypus novemcinctus. Next base: position 128,940,330 of record NC_080676.1, read on the forward strand.
AATAGGCCCTACTTTGGAATTTGTGCCCCTGAGAGTGATGGAGCTGGACTCAGATGTGACCTTTCTACACATGCCTCTTCTGTCACTATTACCTGAAACTGTGGTTGGTGCTAGGAATGTGTATACTCGGGAGACTTGAATCTCTGGACTGTCCATGTGCCAGCTGGGCCCTAAGCCTCAGCAGAGTTGCAACCCCTACTCTCTAGTTCATTGGATTTATCCAGGTCAGCTAACAAGGAGGTGAAGATGGTCAACCACCACACCAGGGAACCAAGAGTGCTTACAACTGCAAGCAGGAGAATTGCATCCATCAGCCATGTGGAATCTAAACCCAATCTTGGTAAGAGGTGGAGTGGACATCACAATCCCAGGGTCCACAGAATGGAGGAATAAAATATGGAGTAGAGTGAACTTACTGATATTCTACTATAAACCTATTATGACTGGTAATAGAAGAAATTTTATCTTTGAAGTGGAGAAAGTGGCCACAGTAGTTGCTGAGGGCAGGGAGAGGGAAGAAGAGATGTGATGAGGGGGCATTTTTGGGACTCAGAGTTGTCCTAAATGATATTTCCAGGGTCAGATACTGGACATTATATATCCTGCCATAACCCACTGAATGCAGTGGGGGAGAGTGTGAACTACAGGGTAAACTATTATCCATGTGGTACAGCAATACTCCAAAATGTGTTCGCTGAGTGCGATGAGTGTGCCACAATGATGGGGGAAGTTGTTGGTGTGGGAGGAGTTGGCTGGGGGGGTGGGGGATATACAGGAACTTCTTACATTTTTTATAATGTAACCTTTTTTATGATGTATCTTCAAAAAATACAATTTACAAAAATGATGAAGGTGGGAGGGTAGGAGTGGGTTATATGGAAACCTCATGTTTTTTTAAATGTAATGTTCTATGTGATCTATTAACTTTAATTTTTTAAAAATGTGCTAATAAATAAGAAGGGCAAAAAAAAAAAAAGACCTATCTGGTACTCAAATACTAAGAAACTAACAAAAAGTCCTTTTTTTCATAAAAGCACCATTTGACTCACCCACACGTACATCCTCTGTATAAAAGGGACCCAGAAATCCTATTCAGAGCTCAGATTTCTGGACAGAAGTCCCTGGGCCCGACCAGTCATTAATAAATTTTCCTTCTCAAGAATATTCCTGAGTCCTGGCCTTCAATCATCAAATCTCTCTGCTTCCAGAACATCACCTAGGACCCAAAATCTGTTATTTTTCTTTCATTTCTCTTCCTTCCCTTCCTTAATAAATTACTGGCCTAACTAAACTGGCTTGCACTTAAAATTCTTTTTTCGTAGCTTAGCCAAGAACCTAGAGAAAATCTGGTGATAATACCATGACAGCAGCTGTAGTGAGCTGCTTCTGAGGTAACCACCAATGATCCCTGCCTCCTGATTTCACTCCCTTGTGTAATTAAGTAGAGGTGCTTAAATGTGGCCTGGACCTTGTGACTTGCCTTTAATGAACAGAATATTGCAAAGTGATGGGATTTTACTTCTGAGATCAGGTTATAAAAGATTGTGAGTTTCATCTTGGTGTTCTCTCTCTTTCTCTCAGGCTCTTCTTGTGTGCTCGCTGTGATCAAGGAAGAGGTTATGTTGCCTCATGGAGCGGCCCACTTGGCAAGGATCTCAGGGCATCCAGCCAACAGCCAATAGATGCAGGCCCTCTTTCTAACAAACATTGAGGACTCTAATCCTTCCAACAACCTCATGAGCTTGAGAGCAGAAACTTCCTAGTGGAGCCTCCATTTGAGATCAATGTCCTGCCAATACCTTAATAGCAGCCTTGTGAAAGATTCTAAAAAGAGATCCAAGTCATCCCCAGATTTTCATGATGCTCAGACTTAGAAAGAATCAATGTGTGTTGTTTTAAGTCACTAAGTTTGAGGTACTTTATTACAAAGCAATAGGTAACTATTACACACCCCTAAAAGAGCTTTACCTCTAGATGAGACTTTAGACTTTGATGTCTGCTTCCTCACAACCAGGTGTTCTTTCATTCACTAAGTTCTCTCCCTTCTGTAGCCTCAGTCAATGGTTGTGTTTACCTTAGTTGGTAAAGCTGAGGCAAAATATTCCTTGGACATTTTTACCTTACTTTACTACTAGAAGTTAGCAATAGCAATGAGATGAGACAGCATAATTAATAGACTTCTGAAAGTACTTTCTTGAACCACAGTTTACACATCATTCCAAGTGAACTTATTAGAAGCAAAGTCTAAAATGGGTTTTGATAAAAATATTCATACTTACCATTGGCTAAATAAAACTATTCACATGGAACTAAACTGATCATGAGGAAGGTAATCTAAGAAAGAATTGTGATTGAAAAGGATGAAGAAAAGCAGTTGAAAACCAAAGTCAACTCTGTATGGCCTGTAGGCAGTTAGAGGGTGCAGTACGGTGACCTCCACGCTTCTCAGTAGAATAGTGAACTCTACTCCCAAGTAAAGGCTCATTTGGTGCACATTTTAGTTTATAAATATGAAGTTTTAGTAAATCTTGATATTTAGAAGACTACTCAATAGCATTTAGTCATGCATATAAATAATGCAAAATTACATGATCGTTTTCAATAAAAAATTTTTTAAACTTGCTTTTTAGGATTGGTTTGTAGACGCACATGAAGACCCTTTTCATTTATTTTAAAAATAAATCACCTACTATAATCACTTAAATTCAGTGTGTACACACTATGTGCCAAACACAGTAGCAAGGACTAACCAAGTCAGTCCTATAAGATAACGACTGCTTTTGAACCCAGCATGCCTGACACAAGAATCTATGCACTTAACTATTATGCTACACTGATTGGTAATATCAACCACTTCTTTTTATCCTATGCCCACTTACCAAGATCAGGATATCCTATATCTTCCTTTAATTATTGCAGGAGTATTCTGTTTGACCTTTTTCTCTGATTTCTATTGTAAGCTCTCCATTGTAGCTACTATGAGTTAGCTAAAATACAGCTATGATCATGTCAATCCTTTTTTGAAACTTTTCAATGGCTCTTAGGATAAGATTCACTCCTCCATATGATTTCAAATGTTGCTTATTCCGACCCCTCATTATATGTCCAAGGCTTATCACTGATAGTTCTCCAAACCTCATGCCTATATATATGGACAGGAGGAATATCTAATTTTCACTATATATTGACATATTATAGACTCACTACCTGAAAATCTCTCCAAGGTGCCCTCTTTGCTCCCTTACATTTACTTATTCCTTCTTTCACACTCATATTGTTCTTTCACCTCCCCCCTGGCCCCAAGATGGCTTCCTCATCTCTTTGCTCGCTGTTTGCGCTCCTTGTCTGCTTGGGTTATTTTTTTCCTTGTTGTCTGGTTTTTTGTTTGTTTTTCTTTAGGAGGCACCAGGAACTGAACCCAGGACCTCTCATATGGAGACAGGTATTCAACTGCTTGAGCCACATCCACTCTTGATACTGTTCTTTTGATGGGAGCTTAGGGCTCACTTGTCTGAAAAGTCTTTCCTTATATACTTAAACTATATTAGACAAAGCTCCCAGGGGCTCCTATCATGAAGGGCATCAGAAGAGTTAATCCAGTATTCTTAATTTGCTAATTTAACTGATGAACTCCTCTTTAAGATATGTGTTGTAGTCCTTTCTTACATAAAACATACCACAATATTTGATTTTCATTTTAAAATATTATTTATGAAGAACAATTTATGTTGGTTGAATTTGAGGGCTAGTGTACTTAACTTGCATACAAACATGCTAATATGCCTCTAAAATATAAGCCAGACCGTTCAATATGGTCAGAAGCCAATCATTCTAGGAAACGACAGATTTATGTGCAACCAACAAAACTGGTAGCACAAATTAAAGTATATTATAATAATATTAGAGTGGACTGAAAATAATTAAGTGAGGGCCACTTTTCCAAGCGATAAAAATCATCCTTTTCCATCCCATCTCCTCTCCTGTTGCCATGGGAAAAATCAGGTGTAATCCCAACCAGCATAAAGCTCAGGATTTCCATTTTACCTATATGGAAAGAATTCTGTCTCTTCCTGCTTTTACTGAGTCTAGAATGTGGTTAGCAGACATGCTGTGACCTGAGGAGGGGCTCCAGCCTCAGGATGAAACTGAGGCTCTGTACACAGGAGCAAGAGACAGAAAGAAGCTGAGTTCTTGATGGCATTGCCAGATTAACCAATCCTGAAGACTTGGATAACATAACTAGCTATGTGATGCAAATAAGATTCCTTTTCTATTAAAGCCAGTTTAAATTGAGTTTCTCATTCCAACTGAAAGCTACCTGACACACTATAATAATTTCATTTTTTTTTTTTGTAGTTTTCATGGTTGAAAGGTCAAATAAATCTAAAGATGAATCACCGTTCACAAGAAACTTCTTTGTTGTATTTGATACAATGAAACAAAATATGATCAGAATGCACAGGTCAGCCACTATTTAAATAGACAATAAAATTTGACGCTATGGGACAAGTCAAAAGTAGTTTTCTTCTGTACAGAAGGGGAATGGGAAAGAAATAACTCAGTGGGGAGACATCCTGCTACCGCTGAGCAAGCTGATACTCTGGCACTCTAGCACCCCTGCAGCCTTTTGCCAATTCCAAAATGAGAAGCTCTAACCCCCCACCTCCACTAAGATTCCCTGTACAAGCAAACTCACTCGGCAAATGATCCCCATAAACTAGTGCTATGAATTGGCACATGTTGGATAAACAAGAGTGCCCTGTGACTTGTTCATTTTCAAGTTGTAGCATTTGGGGAAGCCTGGTATTCTACAGGGAATAAAATGCACAAACACAATTCACAAAAGAGGAATGGTCAGCTCCAAGTTTCTGAGCCAAGTGTTTATTCTTGAATCCCTTTTTTAGCTCCGTTCTATCCTCACCCGCAGCATAATCTGAAGTCCTGCTAAGAGTGCCAAGTCTTTCTTAATGTTTTCCATTAATGTTTAAAACTTGCTGAAGGATTCTTAGAAATTGCATGGAAACATCGTGCTCTCTGTAATTTGTATCTTGTAACCTCTGTAATGCATATGTTCTCCTCAGGGACAGAGTGTTGAGATCATTCATAAACTCTTGGATCACATGTGGCACTGCAAACTGGTGACATCTGACATCGGCAGACTCCAGGCCTGTCTCTGGCAATCATTTCCTTTGGTCTGCAGTTAGGGAGCCAGCACCTGGCAAGCCTTCAACACTTGGAAGTCCTATTTTTGGCAAAGCCTAGCATCTGATATTTGACAGAGATCTGCATATCGTATCCATTAGCTTACAAGAAGTTGTGGACTGAGGCTAATTAATGTTTAATCAGTTTCTCTTTTTTTCCCCCTTAAAGAGCCAATGCCCACAAAATTCTTCATGTGAGATAAATGTCTCTAGAATCACAAAGAACCCAAAAGACTGAGGGCAACTTAGAGACTGTTCCCAAGTATATTATGTGAAGATAAGGAGTGTGTCTAGAAATGCCAGTATTAAGCTAAACATGTTTCAGGCAATACCTTACTCTATGGAAAAATAAAATCTCCTCTCCCATTTTCTGCCCCCAAAATATTCTGATGTGCTACCCAAGGAATTGCCTTTCAACACCTGTCCATGTAGGATTAATTCCAGTCTTGGTCACAGTAATGCCCAGACTCTGGATGTTAATTTTAAAAAATAAAAAATAGTGCATTCATTATAAAATGTCAAATTCCACACAGGCTTATTTTTAAAAAACCATTAAATACTGTTTCTCGAGGTACTAACAAGGGGGAGAGGCAGATTATTCCAACTCAATAATGCTGCACCTTCCTAGTTCCTTTAGATCTGGGGTTGGGTATTAATAGATACATAAACAAACAAACAAACAAATAAATAAATACATAATCCCAACATTTTTACAGGATTTACATTTACACAATGATTAAAAACAACCATCTGTCTGCTGCTAGCTTTTCAATCTGGTTCACGTCCCATGAGCCTCAAGTCTACCCAGGGCAGTTAAGCTGTTAGGTACAAAGAAGGCTTGTTATAGGTGCTTGTAGAATGCCTTCTTTTGCCCACTAATTCCCATTTTCCCCAACCTTCTCTCACTCCCCTCCTCATTTAGCCCCCATCATTAGACCAAAGAAAACAAAAATATGAGAGAATCAAATATTGTTTATATATTTACATAAAATTTTAAATTCAGCACATTTAAGGATATATTTTAAAATACACATTTGTATATTTTAAATGAAAACTTCAGGATATGTTACTGCCTTATCCTATGTATGTCAATTTGTATAAAAGGATGCAGGGTGATATTAAGTAACTATTAATGTGGTGCTTTATTCAGGTTCCCAAAAGATTACCACTCTCCGCCTACCTTGTTAGCCCTTATCTGAAAACATTAGCTTTTACAGCATTCCAACATTGCACAGTTCACAGAGGTACACAGCCCCAACAGCATCTTTCTGTCATTCTACCCTTTCCTCGTATCAACGGGTTATTGCTCCAATATTTCTCTCCCATAGTGTTTCTGATGTGCATGATCAACATGAATTACAATGCCAAGTAACTGCCAGATGTCATGAGTTATAAACTCAATAGTCTAAGGATTATTACACATTAGGGCACCCTACAGTGCAAGGGTGTCCTGGAATTTATGTGTTATTTATTACCTATTGGCAGGGTCTCAATGTAATCTCACCCCTGCTGATGAAATGAGGGTTGGAAGGAGAAGAAGGTCAAGGTCAACTTTCCTTGTCAAGAATGCCAGTTACTTTGAAACTACTGGTGTTTATCTTTTTTCCTTCTACTTGAAACTAAACAAATCTCTGAAATGAGAAGGTCTACATTCTAATATGCCCATGGGCTTTTGCCTAATTCTTCTAAATTCACATTTTTTTCTATTAGTTCACCTAACTTAACAAATTTTATAATAATGACCAATACATGTCATATGCAGGCCACCAATGAATTGAAAAATGACCAGTTTGAGAGTGCACCATTTATTTTCCCCCTTTTCACAGGTACATAGTCCAAAGTCTGACTACATTAGACTATATTTGAATATTTAATGCAACAATGAGAATAGAAGAACTTTTTATAAAGCCATGTCCAGCATGTCTGTGGACTCTTCAGTTTTACCCTTCCAAATTGTTAAGATTTGCATATATACCTCCCACCAGATATGGACATTACTTTAAGTTGTCATGAATTTTGCTGAAATGGATGCAATCTGACATCCTATATTCTTCAGTAAATGCTCTCTTTGATTACTACATGACAAGAAGCTTGAAGTGTTTACTAATCCAGAATGTAGCACATTTATTTTGAAATTGGCTGGTTAAAAAAAAAAACAAAAAAAAAACAACTCTCATCTCTCTACTCTATCCCAAAGACCTTATAACCTTCTTTTCTTTTGCTACCAAATGAATTCTGAATACTGCAGTTAACACAGCAATTTCATTACCTATCCACAATAAATCTTCAGAAGCATCACCATGTTTTGACAGCTAGGAAGAAGAGGAAGCAAGGAGCATATCCAAGTACTTTTTATAAATGCAAATCTCCTAAAGAACAAATTTAAATTTTTTCAGAAAACTTATATCATGCTATTGACGGCAAGCAGAAAACAATGTACTTGAGTATTTTTATTTATCTATGAAATACACAACTATTTCTATTCCACAAGTCTGGCATACCTCTTGCCTTAGCATATACTCCATGAAAACAAACTGATAAAAAAGAATAACTACTGAATATCTGTTTAAAGTGTAAGTAATCCTGATTTCTCAAATAAAATTAATGGTTTCCTTTCAAAAAATGCTTAAATATTTGATAATCTACATATGGTTTAATCAAACGTTCATGTCCTATGTAAAGCTATAAAGAAGTATTCTTAAGCCTGGAAGTTTCAAAAGAATCACTGTACTCCTCTGATTTACCAGACATATGCCAAACCTCCATTATTTTGTCCTAATCAAGGCTATTCATAATGCCAGAATATTAAAATTCACAAATTATCGTAATCCCTAATGCTACCCATTTTTCCTAACCAAATATCATCCACCATATTTCACTACTACCCAAAACTACAAATGTAAAATTAGAACCTGTTTTCCTGGTACTCTCAAGGAAGGGTCAAATCCTGACTGTTCTGAAAGTAAGGCAAAATATCTAAAACATGTGCAACAAAAGGAAAATCCAAAGTTGGTAAATGGGATAATCTTCACAATATATTAGTGGATCCCAAATAATCAGATGTTACATATATTTATCTGAAGATGTCTACAGAACTGTCTTTTACTTCCTTTGACATTTTCCCCCATTTATTTTAAAGGAAGATTTGTGCTTCAGTGCATTTCTAAGAGACATGGTTCATTGGATAACCAATTATTGGGGATGTTATCAGTTGAAAAAAGTGCTGGATGTGGAATTTGGGCTAGAAGAATTCCCATTTCTCTTCTAATATCCCAAGAAACTGGGGAAAATTCCATCCATTCATTTCAAAATCTGAAATATTCCACATGGACTGTCAATTGGAGGAGCATATATTCTTACCTCAAACTAGACATGTTTGAAAGCAAAAGGGTGCACTATCAATAATCACACCAGGAAAACCAGACAGAATGTTTGCTTACCACCCTCTAAGCTCTATGTGTTTTATCCTCTAAAACCCTCCAGAGACTAATCTTTGACCCTTTGGTCATCATGCTTGAAGCTCATTGCTCTTCCTTCGGTTCCAGTAACAATGAGAACTTTTTTCCACCATAAGTTCTTCACATAGCTTGTTCCCTATTTCTTAACTGTACTGGCATCCTGCTCTGTCATATGATCATATCCGTTCTTGGGACCTAAAACTTCCATTTAATAAATATATGTGGAACTTCAACTATTTGGCACAGAGGCAATATAGCATTGTGATTAAGATATTGGACTTAGTAAAATGATCTGGGTTTGAGCCTCAGCTCTGCTATTTTATTTACTAGATGATGCTATATAACTGAGCCATTTTGGACCACAGCAGCTTCATCTATGAAATGGGGATCATGAAGCTATGTTATGGAGAGTAAACAAAGTGATCTTCATAAAGCACAGTGGAGGGTAAAGGAAGCACTGCATAAAGGGTAGTTATTATTGTCATTAGAAATTAGAATACTACAGTGAACAGGAAGTTTTTATTCTTTTATGGATGATCTTAAATCACTTTAATAGCTGCCAATTTTCAATTTCTCTGACTGCCAAAGAGTTAATAATCTTCAAGATCTCTTTCGTGTTTAAAAAATATCTCAGGATTTAAGGTCTAAACTGCCATACAAATTACTATGTACTTGCTGATATATAGTGACAATTACAATAACTGAGTGCTACAGGAGTCAGGATTTAGACATAATATAATTCTAAAATCAAATTTACTCAAATGTGATTTATGTTATAAAGTATTAATAGGACAACACAATGTCTTAGGTTCCTCCCAAGTAAAAAGGGTAAGTTTCCATTGCCTCCAATTTTTTAAAAAAGTTTTTACTGTAGATATCTACACAACTGAAATTTCCCCTTTTAACTACTTTCAAATCTACAATTCAAAAGTATTGTTGACAGTCACAATATTGTGCTACTATCACCATTATCTATTCCCATAACTTTTTTATACCTCTAAAAGAAACTCTGCACCCATTAAACAATAACTTCCTCTTTCCCTCCCTACACCGCATCCCCTGGTATCCTATATTATCTGTCTCTATGAAATTGACTTCTTCTAGGTATTTCATATGAGTGAGACCATACAGTATTTGTCTTTTTTGTGTCTGGCTTATCTTATCAACCTGATACCTTCAAGGTTAATCTATGTGGTAGCACGCATCAGAACTTCTTCATTCCTTATTACAGATGAATATTCCACTGGGTGTTTATACCACCTTGTTTATCCATTCATCTGTTGATGGACAATTGGATTGCTTCCACCTTTTGGCTATTGTGAACAATGATACTAACAACGTTAGTGTACAAATATATCTGTTCAAGTACCTGCTTTGAATTCTTTCGGGATGTACCCAGAAGTGGGATTGCTGGGCCATATGGTAATTATGTTATATATATTTTTAAAAATTAGTTTGACCCAGTTTGTTTTTAAAAGTTGATTTTAGTATGACATTTAATTTTGTTTTGTCAGACTGATACCAATTAAATTAGATATTCATCACTTTTCATAGTTCTAGTTGTAATCAGTTCTGTGGCCTAAGAAAAGAGTTTCATTTTTTAATCATTCACTTTTTCCATTCAACAAGTATGTTCTGGATACTTTGTTGGTGCAAGGCACTATGTAATACACTACACAGGGTACAAGATATTTTCAGAGATTTTGCCTTAAGGATGCCAGAGAGATATGGGAAAGTTTCAATTGAAAACCACAATCTCAAAGAAAAAAGTATTAAGTGTCAGAGGACAAATACATGGAAAATTCCATAAGGCACAAAGGAGGGAAACACTGCAACAAGGAAAGATTTTTGGAGGAGCTGCCTTCAGAGCTGGGTTTGGAATGAAAGGTGTTTCCTGAACATTTAGAAAGGAGAGAGGAACATTTGAAATGGCAGATAATGGCAAAAAAAAGAAAAGGTGTTATTGTTGGAAAGCACATGTGGGAGGCTGCAATGGAGAACACTGAGTACTTTCCTTTGGAGGGACGCTGAATGCTGAAGAGTCTGCAAGTAGTTTCTGCAAAAGATTTTCTTAGTTTCTGAAAGGACATTAAATGTGTTTGAGAAGGGGAGAAGCAGTGGCAGGATGCCAGGCAAATAAATGGGCAAGTCATTAGATTTAGAGTTAAAAAACAACAACAAAGACTTTAGGACTTCTCAGAGCCTTTAATATACTAATTATCTGCAACATGAAAATCCTAGTGTCAATCACAGAATATAGAATTTCAAAATGTACTTGCCTTAAAACCCTCCTTTTCTAGGTATGGCTTCATGGAATTTGGGAATGTCTCTTTAGGAAAAACTGACCTAGAAACCCAGAGAACTGCAGATTAGCCATTAAGAGGATCATTATGAAGTTTGAAAGATCAATCTAAATAGGCATTTCAAAGAGTTACAGACTATGCCTCTGCACCTATATGTACATGGGTGATTAAGTTTTCAAAACTCAACAAAATTTACGTGCAAGATGTGTGTGTATATATTTTATATCTCAACAAAAAAAAGTGTTTTGACAAATGAGTATATACTGTTTGATTTCATTTCTAAAATGTCAGAAATAAAGCCACAGTGTTAGTACTCAAGGTGGTGATTTCTCTTGGCAGGGGTGAGAGGGAGGTGGGTTAGTGTCTGGAATAAGGTACAGTGAAGCTTCCAAGGATTTGGGGGTACTCTGTTTCTTCACCCGGGTCCTGGTTCATGGGTGTGTTCACTCTGGATTAGTTCAACAAGCTGCATACTTAGGATTTGAGCACTTTTCTGTATTTAGGTTACAGTTCAATGAAAAAAGTTCATGGAATTTGGGAATCTCTATTTAGGAAAAACTGACCTAGAAACCCAGAGAACTGCAGATTAGCCATTAGGAGGATCATTATGAAGTTTGAAAGATCAATCTAAATAGGCATAATAATAAAGTATTATTTTTGAACTTAACAATAATATTAAGTTTCTGTTAAACTAAAAAAAAAGCTATCAATTCATCAAAATATACTCTAGATGTATTAAAGAATTAAGTGTTTTTTAACCAAAAGAATACAGAAGGGAATAGTTATTCGAAATTTAGATGGAGGGGAAAAAGAATTGCTGAGCATGGACAGAAGAGGGGGTGTTAGGAAAAATTCCTAAGAAGATGGGTAAAACTAGACAAAATGATAAAATCTACAGACACACAACAAAAAGTTAAGAGATACAGAATTGACTAAGAATGTTAACAGCAAATATACATCAAAATGTTACTACCTTATAGAAAATTGATGAAGAAAATCACTAAGATGCTTTTACTAAAGGGGAAAAAAGAAAATTTCCCATGAAGGAAACACAGATGATTATGAAATATGAGAAAAAAATGTTTAACCTCTTTAAAAATGGGGATATCATTTTCACCTATCAGAATAACAGTGGTTATTACTATATGAACTGACTAACAATCAAATGGCGTTCACAGACATTTCAAGTGAAATTATGATTTGTTTAATTTATACAGACATCTGTAAAATCTTAAGTTTCTATGCATCAAAGACTTTTAAAAAGATAGTGCCCTTGAGCCATCAATTTCTATTTTGGAAAATTAGCAAACAATTTTAAAAGAGCTAGTGCATAATATAAAAAAAAAGCTTAGGAACAAAGATGTTCTGCACAGTGTAAATTTTATAGTGCCATATTACCAGCAACTCAATCCAATAAATGTAAAATGACTAAATGAATGGCAATAAACCCAGCACTATTAAAATTGTGTTTAAAGAACTATAATAGCAACCACAACAAAACAAAGAAGTGGTTGTCTTTGAGTCATGAAATTAAGGTTATGTTTTCTATTTTTGTCATTGTTTTTTAATATTGTGCTACCTGAATTTTGCAGAAAATATTTAATCCCATTGCAATTATAGTAAAATAATACATGTTTTCCATATTTTTATAACTGCCTCAGTACCCATGGTGTGCTTTTTACAATAAGGGAAAAAAACACAATGGAATGCTCTACATTATAACAATCTCTGGAAGAAAACACAAGTAACAATAACAAATGCCATTGTTAGTGGAGGTGGGCGACAGCAGAGAAAGACTTTTCACTAAATTCACTTTGTGTTTTTTTACTTTTGAAATCTGACGTTTACTAATTACTTACCAATATGTACACTTAACTATGTGTTAATTAAATATATGAATAAAGAAAGAATTGCCTTCACCATCCCGAAATCCTCAAGATTGAGGAATAAACAGATGCAAGGGGGAAGCAGACATGGCTCAACTGATAAAGCGTCCTCCTACCATATGGAGGGTCCTGGGTTTGATACTGAGGGCCTCCTGACCTGTGTGGTGAGCTGGCCCACGTGCAGTGCTGCCACGCGCAAGGAGTGCCGTGCCACAGAGTGGCATCCCCACGTAGGGGTGCCCCATGTGCAAGATGTGCACCTCACGAGGAGAGCCACACTATGTGAAAAAAAGCACAGCCTGCCCAGAAGTGGCACTGCATACACGGAAAGCTGACACAGCAAGATGACACAACAAAAACAGACACAATTTCTCAGTGCAGCCGGACAATGCAAGTAGACGCAGAAGAAAACACACAGCAAATGGAATGGACACAGAGCAGATAACAGGAGGAAGGGTAGAGAAATAAATAAGAGTAAATCTTAAAAAAAAAAAAAAAAAAAGGTCTAAGGGGGGAATGCAACCATAGACCAAAATAGACATTGTTATTGTAGTAATGGAAGAATTTGTAATATTGATATAAAGAGAGTGGTCACCAGAAGTTCTGAGCAGAGAGAGAGGGAAAAATAGATGGAACATGGGACATTTTGGGAACATCTGAATTGTTGTACATGATACTGCAATGACAGATATAGGCCATTATACATTTTGTCAAAACCTATTAATATTGTACAGTGCAAAGTGTAAACCATAATGTAAACTATAGACCATGGCCAGTAGCAATGCTTTAATATTTATTCATCAATTGTAACAAATATACTAATGAAAGATTTTATTAATAGGGGGAAATGTGAGAAGGGGAGGGAGTGAGGTATATGGGAAATCCCCTATATTTTCAATGAAACGTTTCTGTAATCCAAAACTTCTTTAAAAATAAAGTTAAAAAGAAAAAAAAGAAAAAGATCCCCTATGAATATTTTCAATTTTTTACCACTGGCTATAATTATACTATTAGCTGCAACATAAAAAGTTAAAATGATTGTATGAAAGCCTGGTTCCTCACAAGAGTTGGCAGCACAATCTCCAATTTTTTAGAAGAATTGTGCTTTGAAATATGTCAATAAAATATCTCTAGTATGGAATTAAGCTTGACTTTAGAGAATAAAGTATATAACATGACTGATTAGTTCTTTTCTAAGAAAGAATTTTTTAAAAATCTTAGAACTTTAATGTTGAGATGGTCTTTTCACTTAACATGAGTTGAAGGTTTACTATGACTTAGGTATAAGTGATACAAAGATGAATATGATGACCATCTTTTGTTTTGAGTTAGACCTCTAAAGTACCTCAACAGAGGATTGGATAAAGAGTGAGGAGGTTATGGAATGTGGTAATAACTTTTATATATCAACTTGATTAGGTCATGGTATCCAGTTGTTTGGTCAAATGGCGACCTAATTGTTACCATTAATGTATTTTGTAGCTGAAATAGAATCTATCAGTTGGCTTTACGTAAAGGAAGTTACCCTCAGCAGTACAGGTGGGCTTGAGCCAGTCTGTTGGAAGTCTTAAAAGGGAGAAATTTAAGTTCTAAGGGTTCAAAGAATCAATGAATTCTGCCTCAAAACTGCACCTTTTACTATTCCCTGGCCTCCTCTACAGAGTAGGGCTTCAGACTTAAACATCATACCTCTTAGAATTTATAGCCTCCAACCTGCCAGCTGCCACAAAGTACATAAGCCAATTCTTTATAATTCTTCTTAATCCTCTGGGTTCTGTTTCATGGAAGAAGGAGCAAGTAGGGGTGACTATGCTCTAGGGAAAGAGGCTTAAAGCCATGATATATACTTATTGTCAATAATAGTCCATAAAAGCCAAAATATCGTTATTTTCTAAAAAGTTCTCATCCAAATTATAAACTACTAGTCTATGACCCACTTTGAATGTTAGCCAGGAAAATTATAAACGATACCTCTTTTGAAAGAGGATGTAGCTCAAGTGGTTGAGTGCCTGTTTCCCATGTACGAGGTCCCAGGTTTGATTCCTGGAACCTCCTAAAAACAAAACAAAACAAAACAATCAAACAAACAAACGAAAAAATGAACTCTCACTGGGGAGCGTATGTAGCTCAGTGGTTGAGCACCTGCTTCCCATGTATGAGGTCTTGGTTCAACCCCTATTACCTCCTGTATTAGTAAGCCAAAGGGGTACTGATGCAAAATACCACAAATTGGTTGGTTTTTATAAAGGGTATTTATTTTGGGTAGGAGCTTACAGATACCAGGCCATAAAGCATAAGTTACTTCCCTCACCAAAGGCTATTTTCATGCATGGAGCAAGATGGCTGCCGACATCTGTGAGGGTTCAGGTTTCCTGGGTTCCACTCTTCCAGGCTCTTTCTTCTGTCTGCCCTGAGAGCTTACTTCCTGGGCTCCAGCTTAAGGCTTCAGCATTCAACTCCAACATCAAAACCCCAACATCAAAAACCCTTCAACTCTATCTTTCGTCATGCTCTTTATCTGTGAGTCCCCACCCACCAAAGGGCAGGGACTCAGTGCCCTACTGCCACAAGAGGTTTACATAATTGCTTAAGCAAGTAAACCTATGAATCGAATATACTCTAATATGCCCAGAGGAAAAGATCAGTTTATAAATATAATCCAACATTTCTTTTTGGAATTCATCAATAATATTAAACTGCTACACCTCCTAAAAAATAAAAATAATAGTAAAAACAAAAGTTACTATATTAATGTTCTTCTTTATGGAGTTTTCTTTAGAGGAAATTTGAAAATTCTTATTATGCAAAGTTTGGTTCCTTTTCTTTGAAATGTCTTATAATTCATATTATTTGAAATATAAAAAACAAAAAAAATCCCTAAGTTTTTTTTATTTTAAAAGGAAAAAAGAATACATATATGTACAGGTTAAGTGCAATGTATCATTCATTTTATTAATATAATCTTATGGGATGATAGCTATAGTATATTAACATGAATTATATTCCATCTTAAATAATATAATTAACTTTTGTTGAACCTTTTCCTATACCAGTAAATTCAATTTTGTCTAATCCTTGGGTTTATGATAATGTCAGCTCACTAAAGTGTTCATTAAAACTCATTAAAATGCATACTGAGAGGTAACAGATTCATTACTGTAATATGATGTAAAGGAAAAGAGAATGCTTTATTAGCATTTGATTGTATTCAGAACTGAATATATTTGCATAATAAAAAGTTGCACTGTATATTTTCAATATTCTTAAAAAATTAGGCAGGAAATAATTAAAATTGCATTTTCTTAAAATAAATATGTTGTTTCAGAGTCCTTGTTATTTCACATTTGAAAAAGTGGTCATATTAGAGATAGTGATTATTCGAGATAGAAACTAATGCAAAATAATACTAAATATGGTAATATAATCTTTATTTCTTTTTCAATATTCATAATGTTTAGGTAGAGGAGGATTCCTCACCACAGCGGATGGCCGAATCAAATATTAAAATTAATTGCCTTCACTTGTTAATATATTGATACCTTTTAAGACTGAAGAGTCAGGTAGTAATGGAAATTACACTGGAATTTAGCTGCATCACCAATGAAGATGTAATTATTTCATGTTACTCTTCCATAGTACCTTAGGCATAGTAAGCACTTGATATTCTGAAAGACTTAATAGGTGGAAAATACCTATAGTGATTTTGTTCCTACCCTTCCTCAAATCCTACACAATGACACCATTACCATTAAAGCATTGCATAAAATGCATTGCACCTAAATGTGCCTTTCTTACTTGGTCTTCTGTGACAGTCTCCTAGTTTTCCTACTATCTTATTCCTCAGTTTACTTTGTCAGAAACTCTTTCAGTTCTTAAACACATCCAATACACTGAAAAATGGAGTGCCCCCAGCCACGTGTTCTTAGTTAACCTCTTCCCAGCCCAGTGCTCCTCTGCACGACAGTCTTGCTTTCACTTGCTTACCATCAACACTTGAATATCTTAGAGTATGTTGAATTTAATATGGCCAAAACCAAATTCATGATTTTTGTCACACAAACCCCAATCTTCTTCATCTTTGCATTTGGGTCCATCATATCTCAATTGCTTAAGGAGTTATTACTTTTTCCTCCATTTCTGTTATACACACACACACACACACACCAACCTGCCCATCAGTAAGGCCTGATAACCTAGAAACTTATCCAGAATCTGCACCTTTCCTTATCTCTTCTTCTATTACTTGAGCTGAGTCACCATCTCTCTCATGCTGCAGTAGACTCTTAATGATGTTACTTATACTCTTGCCCTTCCTATAATCAACTCTCCAGGCAGCAGCGAGAGTGAAAGCTTTAATGTTATAAACCACATCTCATTTTTATCCTTGAAACTCTTCAAAGGATCTCTATCACATTCAGAAGAAAATCCAAATTCTTATCCAAGCCCATAAGCTACCTGCAATCTGGTTTCTCAACTCATAGTACCCATACCTCCTACTCTACTCTCCAGCCACGTGGGCCATCTCTTCTTCTACAATGTAAGTTAATTACTTCTTTAGATACTATGTCTACACTGTTCAGTTAGCCTGAGAATGTTCTTTTCCCAGGACTTCCTATATCTGTACTCTTCTCATCAATCAAATCTCAGCTTATTGCTCCTTCTTCGAGCTCCACTTTCATGACTAACCAATGTAAAGTAGCATGAAGATCACACACATCATTCTGCTTTTATTTTCTGTACATCATTTATCACTATATGAAATTACTCTTGTTTGTTTATTTGATCATTACCTATCTGCCTTTGAAAGAATGTAAGCTAGCTCCATATAAAGAGAAATCAAGAATGGTTTACTGTTTCATAGCAGGGTCTAGAAAGATATTCAGAAATATTTACTGAATGAATAGATGATTGAAGAATTTTAATACTTGTCATCAACTAAACTGGATGTAGTAAATTATAAATCTGCATCCCGAGTAGGAAGTTTCCTAAATTTCTGTAATCTTTGACTCTACTCAATAAAAGGTATGGGAAGTTGTGTGTCCTTTGCTTTAGTAAAAAATATAGTATGTTTTGTGAAGCATCATTGTGAAATGATCTTGCACAAAATCCCAGTAGTTTCTTACTTTCAAAGTTAAAAACTAGCTCACAAATTTCACATTATTCAAATTGCTAGAAAAATAAAAAAAATAATTTACACAGTGCCTAGAACATAGAAAGTCTCAATAAATGCTGGATATTACTGTTTAAAAAAAAATAGGACCATTATTATTTAAAAAGTGCTATCATCAATTGTAACAAATGTTTCACAAAAATGGAAGGTTTTGGTGGTGGGGTAGAATATAGGGATCCTGTGTTTTATTCATGATTTTTCTGTAAGCCCACACCTCTTTTAATTAAAAATTTTTTAAAAAGAAAATTACATCACTGCTTACCATAACCTTTTAAAGACAATGTTCTAATTTTTAAAAAAGCTCTGTTATCTAGTAGAGTGAGATAATTCAATATCTACAAAATAGTCAATATTTCTTGCATATATGGCCATGGAATTGTCACTACAACCCCAGGTACATAAGTATATGACTGAAAAAAACAAGAGCTCCGAGATGCCTGAGAATGTCCCATAAGTGAGTAATAAATGGGGGAGCCAGGACTTGAAAATAGAGCCTACCCTTTAAAAGTATTGTTACGGCGACACAGGCATAACAGACATATTTTATAATTCTTTAACCTAATAATCAAAGTACACTAAAAATAACTTAATCTTTTCTTAGTGACTAAGATCTTCATTATAATCAGTTATTGTACCATGCTGTGAGATGGTGATTTTGAACACTAAGCTAAATCAATTTTTAATTCAAAATTCATGATGAAACCTGCTTCTTTGAATAAATCCCTAATATGAGTTTGATTCTTTACAATTGTCTTTTTCATTTAAAAAAAAAACACTGCAGAACGTATAAAAATTAATAGTAAGTCAACTGCTGATCAGCAGAACACAGCTATCCTTCTGTATAATAAACTATCAGTTTTTCCTAATGGTATGCTCAAGCATTCAGTTTTATAGTCTTCACTTCTTTGTGCACAATATTTAAGTCAGTCTCATCTTTCAGCAATATGGTAAAGCTAGTCTGCTTCAGTCTTTTCTGTGTTCTCACTTGCTTTTAACATTACATTTGAGAAGGAAGCTGATGTAGCTCAGTGGTTGAGCGCCAGCTTCCCATATATGAGATCCCGGTTGCAGTCCCCGGCCCCAATATCTAAATAAACAAAGCAAAACAACAACAACAAAAATGTAACATTAGAAAATAAAAGTAATTATCTTGAATTGAAAAGAGTGATATAATCATTATGAGGTTATATTTTTGCAACTGCAATTACATTTGATGGTACCTTGCATCTCCAGCCATTCATTTCCCTGAGAAGGTTATGCCTACAGGTCTTGTGAATGAAAACTGTTGGTTTAAGCTCTGGCATTTTACTTATTAGTTATGGGATTTGGGGCAAATTATTTCCCCTCTCTAATCTTCTTCTTCTTCATCTGTAAAATGGGGACGATGGTATCTATCACCTACCTGGCAATGAGGATTGAGTGAAATCATTTTTAGCACTTATTTTTAGTATCTGGCAAAAGCAAATATTCAGTCATTATTAGCATTTTGCATAATCAGACAGAGATGTTTACAATTATATATTTTCCTCCTAAAGTATATTTCCTGGCACATTGACAATTATCCTGATTAAGTACAAAAATATACCAGTTTGTAGATATAACAAAATAAAATGGATATTTCTCAATGATTATATCAATTGAACAGTGTAATATTTAATAATATTCAATGTGAAAAATATAATCCCTTATTGGGTCTGAGTAATCTAGTTTGACCATTTCCATTAATTAATTTGGTTGAATAGTTGTGACATTTTTATTTCGATTTATATCATTGTAAATACACCTACTTTAAAAAAAAAATCTGGTTGCATCACTGTCTTCTTGATGCATCACTTTATCTGGGCCTCACCTCACCACACAGGTCTGGGATGCCTTTTTTTCTTTTCTTTTTTTTTCACCAGGAGGCCCTAGGTGGAGCCTGGGCCTCCGTATGGTAAAAGGTAGCTCAATTGCATGCGCTACAGCCGCTTCCTCCACTTACTTTTGAGAGTAAAAACATATAGAGCAAGAGGGTGAAAATTGTTATCAAAAGAAAGGGTCGCAAATATTTAGAAAACAAGTGCAAAAATTAACAGTAACTACATGCAATTTTAAGTCTAATTCTAAATGAACAAACCTTGAAAATTGAGTTTACATGTAGGTATTTTAGCACAAAAGTTAGCTTCTCCTTAATACAGATGGGACTATGCTCAAATTTGCAAGGCTTTCTCACTCCCTTTATATTTTAAAATTCTAAGCAAATGTTTTCATAATTCCAATGTTGGACACTGATTCTCAATCTTTATTGCTATGGCTGGCTAGAGAGTAAAATAGTTTAATTTGTTTCAAGATCAACAGAGAAAGAAAAAAGTTTAACTGTTGAGAGGAGAAAAAACAAATCAGGCTCTGCTTAGGCGCTCCGACCAAAAATCACCTGTTCCTGGCAGTTCCATCTTCCATTCTCCAAACGTCTGTTTGCAGGGAAAAAGGAGTCCAGCCCACCCCCTGACATCTTCAATCGACTTCCTAGAGAGTATTATCAAGAACTACTCAAGCGGGGCTAATTGCGCCTGCAGATTGCTCACACGGCAATCCTGGGTATGCCGGACTTTAAAATGGTTGGAGGGAGAACATACGCCCTACTCAGTGTGGGAGCAGGGACTAAAGGTTATGTGAAAAGCAACAAATAATCCTTCAGCCCTCCTGAGGCAGAAGAGAGCTGTGTAGGGAGACTGGGAGATCAGGGAAACGAAGCCTAAGTGGGGACACACCAACGTACTTTGCCACACCACATTTAGATGGTGATTATGGGAACTAAAAGGCATGACAAGATGCCAGTTGTACATGCTGATTCTTCTGTGAGCACTTTCTACCAAGAACCATCCCATGTTGCCATGAAGCAAAAAGAGTACAGCAGAATCCCAACAAGAGCAGTCGTTTCAGTGAAGATTAAAACATCCTCCGCATTGGGAGAGGAGCACGTACGGTGACTTGGGTCTGCTTGGACCACTGCCTAGGCACATCGGGATGAAGAGAAGTTTGTTTTCCTTTCGTTTTGGTTTTGCCACTGAATTTCTTGCTTCTCTATATTAGAACTCAGTATTTACTTGGAACATACTCGGTTTGGCATACAAAACCCAGCAGGTTGCTTATCTTTTTAGCTTTTATTAGAACATCATACATATATTGTCACTTGAATGTTTGGCTCTCAATTCCTTATTTAAGAGGGCTGTCCCACTGAGACAATATTCTTTCTTTTGAAGCAGAGCCTAGCCTTGAGGGGTCTTCTATTCCCAACAAAATAGAAGGAATTACTTTTCATGTCTGTAGACGGTAATTTCTTGTTCATTCTTAGTTCTGGATCTTCAAGAACTAATTCTATTTGCTTTCTGTGTCAAACTTTAAACAGTTTGTTTCACAAGTAAATATTGTATAGCTTTCAACAACTGGTGTGAGTTGATAAACAATTGCATTCTATTTTTTATTTCTGTATAGCATATGCTATGATATTCTGGTCTAATTTTTATGCAGGATACTGAATGGAGTACTCAGAATTCAGAAGTGACAGGCACAAAATATTTTCTAAATAATTTCTTTTTCATTGTAAAACAAGAAGATAGGCACAGCCTTGATTATGTTTTCTATAAAGAGAAGGAAATAAGAATATGCATTTACTATGTAGGTCCCTTTCACATTTTAAGACCCTTTACTGACAAAATTCCTTAGTTACCATCTACCACAAAGATCTTACTATAAAGAGACACATGGGAAAATTACTTTACAAATATGATGATGTATAAAATGAAGGCATTTGGTATTCATTAATGAATTAATAAAAAAGCATATTGACTCCATATTAAAAATATAAAGAAGAAATATATTTGTTTTCTTTACATTCAAATTCACCTGTTTTTTGTTTGTTTGTTTGTTTTTCCTAATTAACTATATTCACAATGTCAGCTATTATAGGAATTTTCCTAGGGTCTTATTTTTTTAGTATTTTTCCTATTCATTCTTTCACCAAGTTCTTTTTATTAATATAAATTAGAAAAGAAATTTTCATTAATAATGAAACCGCTTATTTTTTTCGAATTTTCTAATGATTCAATATTGTCTTTCCAAAGGTGTGAAAAGGGTTCTTTAATCAAACAACATGCAAGCTTTGCTAATTATAATGGTGATTCTTTCTATTCACTCTAAAGAGAGTTCAATGGGCTATTTTTGAGGGTCAGCATTACTGTTTCATCTTTTGTCATTCCAATAATAATTTTACTTTTGGAAATTATAAGCCAGTTATTTACCAAAAAAATCTACTTTAGATCATCAACAGTAAAACTGTTCTTCCATTTTCTGTTGCCATCTCCTAGTCTTGATCCATCTTCACAAACCTGAGAGGTGATGGACTAGATTACAGGTACAGCACTTGCATGACCTAAACAGAAAGTAAAGCTAAATTGTTCAAGCTATGAAGTTTCATAGGGTGTCCCAACAATCTGCATTAATTAGCATATCACATTCTATCTCAAATAATTAGTATAAAAGAGAAATAATTAGAAAGTGAGAAAAATACAATACACATCTAATTAAAGAAAAGTTGACAATGAAAAAAATAATAATCCTAACTTTTTAAGAGTAAATGATAGTACCTTATGAAATTAGAAGAAGGTCAAAGAAATTTACAAAGGAAATGCCATCTAAATATCAAACTGTGAGATTTTATAGGTCATACCCACTATGGAGTAATAATAATTTTCTATCCTGATTATACTAGTACAGAGCTAAAGTGATGTCATACCACAAATGATGCTCTTCGTAAGAGGAATATAAATATCTACATCTTTCTGACTCAAGATGTGTTGTTAGTATAAGTTACTAGTATAAGTAATGACTGAAAGAAAGGTTTCTGAATATATAACCTGATACGCAATCAAGAGAGCTTTGATTGCAAAGAAGACTGGGATTCAGTGTAAGGGCACAACATATTTCCTGGTGATCTGTCCTAACTTTTCTTCCTAGAAGATCACATTATAAAAAGGTCAACTTTTGTCTTTGAGTTTGGCAGTTAATTGACATAAATTAATCAAATAATTATTAAATTACCACTGAATTCTATGCTCTCTTTGCTCTGGAAAATGAAAGTTGCTAAGACATAATTTCTCTTCTCAAAGATCTATACATCCAACAGAAACAATGGTTTAAAAAAATGTATTTGAAAATTTTTAGAAAAACTCAGGAATATTAACTGTATATTATATTCTCTATTTTAGCTGTTTGAAGATGGAAAATTCAAATTATTTGAAACTCAATTAGCATCTGTAAATTGAGGCCATTAGAGTAGATTATCTCCAACTCTTTTTAGTCCTTTCATCATCTAACATGAATAAAACAATAATGGAAACAAGCAAATATTGTCAGTGGATATGAAATTACAAGTTCCAGTTGTGGATAGGACTAGAAACTTAGATTAAAGTAAAAGAAAAGTTCACCTCTAAAATTGTAACTAAGAATTAATCCAAGTACATATTTGGGGAGACATTATGATTTACTCAACTCGATACACATACCCAAATTCTAATATTGTTATCAGTACTTGGTACTTGTCCATGAAATATTTACTGATTTAAAAGATGACATGGAAGATATTGATATCCATTAAAGACACTCTTTGTAAAAAAGTTTGAAATCAATCCAGTGTTGAGGTGAGCAGGTCTTCCCCAAACCAGGAATGCGATAATTTTTTTTTTTTTTTAGGGCTTAAAGAGTTAATTAAGAAACAAGAAAAGATAAACAGTACACAATCTGAGACATAAATATTGTGGGTGTGCTGCAGGGGGAGACATGTCAACACCATATAATTTACAGGGATATTTTTGAAGGTAAAAAGGGATGTTTAAAATGAATAACAGGCATAAATGAGACTGGGACAGAGAAACCAGGAAGTATGGTCATCAGTACTCAAACTTTTTTAAGAAGTTAAAAATGTAATCTAAAGAAGAAAATTTGTAGTATAATTATCTGCTGAAAGCTAAGTGGCAAACAATTCCACTGGGTCGGGAATAAGGAGTTAGGAGAATTTTCTGTATGTGTTTCCCTAGCAAAAAAGACCTGCCTCTGGTAAACACAGGCTCAGACGTGGAGCAGAAATACTTAACTTTGTTCAAATTTTTTGAAAAATTTGGAGCAGGTTTATAGATAAAGTGGTAAGCTGAGTTTGGGACAAATGAGAAAATAGTAGGAAAAAAAAAGTCTATAAGATGTCCAAGTGGTGACGTTGAATAGGTTTGAAGATACAGTTCTGAAATTCAAAAGTAATGGTTAGGCTGTAGCTATATAGCTATACTTTGGGGAATTTCAGCAACCATGTTGTAGCTGAAGACATGAGAGTAGAAGACATTATTTAAGCAGATGGTGAGGTTCTAATAGAGACCCTGTGAAATATCAACTTAAAGGAGCAGGTATAAGGCAGAGAATACTACTAAAAAACATCTGCAATTTGATTCATGTTGGCTTATATCTGTGCTCTTGACAAAGATATTTTTCAAATCATTCACTTTTCCAATGATTTCTATAAATAAATTGGTTTGAGGACACACATATAACTGTACTCATTATGATATAGCCTGTGCATTAAAATCAAAATTATTTCCAAGAGTACCTAGTCTCCAAGATGGCCAAATAAGTAATATAGGCCCTGCAGTCTTTGAATGTTCAGAAGGGATGTGAGACTGAATGTGTATTCAGGGCTGCCTCCAGATGATGTGGAAGATATGCTAATCCAAACTGGCTTGGATGTGGAGAATATGTAACTCACCGGGAGGAAATAACCTATCTGATACTAAGAGCTGAAGAACCTAACCAAAGGTCTGTTTACCATCACTGTTAGTCTTCCTAATCCTATATCCTCTGTATAAAAGGGTCTGGAAAAGGCTGTTCGGGGCTCGGTTTTTATTAGGACAAGAGTCCGCCGAGCCCGGCCGGTCGAAATAAACCAACTTCCTTCTCGGTATTCTCGTGTCCTGGCCTTCGAAACCGCGCCTATCGGAATTTCTCCACTACATTTCAATTAATCATTTTAAACTAATATTTCCATTTATAAACTCTATCTGATAATAACATTTATTGAGCACTAATATATCGGTCACTGCTCTAAATAATTTGCAGGCATTGTCTGTTTTAGTCTTTAAAATAATCCCAAAGATAGATGCTGCTATATTGTCATTTCACAAATGAGATTTGGACCCTCTTACAACTGGGTTCTCAATTAATACTATTAAACAGGTGACTCTAGAATGCAATTATTCTAAAATATGGCCAGGGAAGAGTGTCTAGAGAGTATCTAAAGATTAGCAACCGGTTATTTGTAACATTGAAAGATAAAAGCTTCTGGCACACATATTACAAATTTAGAGCATTTTTTTTTTGCCTGATTACAATAGATGTGTAGACTTTTCTTTTACTTTAGAGCCATATATTAGAAGCTGAAATTGAAAATTCTTCTACAAAAGGGTGGAATTCATTATTTTTATTTCAGGGGCAGTTAAAATTAAAAGACCATGTACTTACCAAGATTTGTGCCTGATTTTTAACAGAGCCAGAACTGTTCACTCCATAATAAAATGCTAGCCAGTCAATGCCCTATGGACCTTTTCAAGGTCTGACTTTGCTCACTTGTGAGAGACACAATTTTTTTCACTTGAATAATCTTGTATAAATAAACGCAGATTTTGCTAGCTAAGCACGTGGAAATCATATAAAGCACACCTAATCACACAGTTTAAGCATTCAAAATGTAGCACTTCACAAAAACTGCAGTGCTGTTTCTGTCAAAACCTGTCACCTGATGCATAAAATTGTTGGTTTTATGAGTCTTTTTTTTCAGTGAACTCTAATGCAAATATGGCTAAATGGAGATTTTAATGAAAGATGCAGACTTCTTTCCTCCCTTATTTGAGTGAAACTCAACCCAAATGTCCTCTCTGTTAATAAAATCAACAGCTTCATTTTTGGTAAATGAAGAAACTACCCTTTCTAATGTACCACAAAGACGTAATTACTTATTTATATCACATATATTGTCCCATCACACCTTCAAAAATGTATTTGCCAATCTAACTGCAGATGTAACAACCTGGAAATTAATTTTACCTTCATACTCACATTTTAATTCAAAGACGAAATTAAACATATGTAACTTTTCTTTCTTCTCTTCACTATTTTGTTTTTATAATCTTAATAATCATTTTGCCTTTGTCATGAAGAGATTATTTCATGCTATGAACTTCAAGCTCATGTTCTTTTGTAAACCTTAATTAATACCGAGTTATTAAATAGCATATTTAATATATGTTAATTCCAATGGAAAGGTAAATTCCATAAAAAGGTACTTTTTATGATTTCTATTCAAACTTCACATTTAAACAATTGATTCATCCGATTGAATGCTGAGTATTCTTAGAAATGTTTTATCTTTCATTTGATTGATGAATAATAATGCCTCATAACTTACCTTAGAGAGCTAAGGTATCTCTAAAGAATTTATATGTTACAGCTAGTCACAAATATCTATAACATTACTTCATAATAAAACAATATAATCACATTAAATGAAATAGATTATAAATGAAATTTTCATCTTTCCTCATATCTTTTCACATAGATTTGGATATAAAATTTTACCTATCATAACAGATTTTAAAAAAAAATCATAACAAATTCTATGAGGAAAAAAATTAAGGTTGGTCTGAAGCTCAGAATTCAGCCAGAAGACAGGTCTGACTCTTCTAGGCACAAATTCATTAAGTGATGTGGTTCCAGTTGTCTAACTCCCCAATGAAGCTTCCACTCTCTCAAAGCAAAATTTTCCACTTTCTTCATTTCATTTATTCACTTCAAATTGTTATTTCCTAATATCTATTCTATGCAAGGCAGTGTATGTTACATAAACATAATACATACCCTTTCCCTTAAAAGGAGTATGTGTCAGTTAACTATTGTAATCGACCATCTCAAAACTTAGTGGGAAAAAAAATGAGCACTTTAAAACAACTATTTCATTCACTCATACTTGTAAAAGCAATTAAGAACTGAATTTAGCTGGGTAGATCTGATGATATTGTCTGGTGTCATTAACACAACTAAAATCATCTGGGGGACTTTACTGGGGCTGAGTTGTTGAAGATGGTCTCACTTATATTTCAGTAAGTTGGTCCTGGCACTATCAGCCAAAATGGCTGTATGGTTGGACAACGCTCCCCAACTGGTCTGTTCTCTTCAAGGTCGGTAGCTTCTCACAGTGGCATCCATGTTACAAGGAGGCAAATGTGGAATCAGTAAGGCCCTTGTGAGGCTTATGGTCATCATGTCAAGTCTGCATTCTATTGGTCACAGCCAGCTACCAAACTAGTCCAGATTCAAGGAGTGGGGCAAGGGGCTCCTCTTGACTGGAGAAGAAACAAAGATGCATTGCAAAGGGTAGAGTTACAGGGATAGAGGTAACTATTGCAAACATCTTTGTCTATTCTTAAAATATTTAATGTGACATTTTATAACATACATATACAATGAGTAAAAGTCTCCATTCAAACAGAATATGGCCTATTATATTAAGCTTTAGGTTAGTGCCTAAAACTTTTTTAGGAGGTTATCGGGGAATGAACACAGGAACTGGTACATGGGAAGCAGGCATTCAGCCACTGAGCTACATCTGCTCCTCCATAAAAAGTTTTTAACAGTTTATTTTTTATTTAATGTTCTCAGAATTTAATAGGTTCTAACAGATATACTGAGGAGGGCCCTCATCATTTTTAATGTTCAGAAAGAAAAACACAGGTGTTTAATATCATGGCAATCAGAATAGCATGTTTCTTAGTACAACATGCTTCATCGAGATTATTAATGGTGCCTTGTTCTTGTGTATACAAGAGCAGTTATTCATGGGACTATCTAGCGATGCTGGTAAGTAGCTTTGTAGTCTTGGCTGTTGTTATAAAGTATTTCTTGGTGTAATACCAATTTAATCTTAATATACTTGAGAAAAACTTCCCTCAAATAACAATGGGTTATCACTATGTTTTCCCTTATCAAAGTATAATCTCACTTTACCTTAAGAAAATTTCTGGCTATCCAGGAAATTAAATGGCATCTGATTGGCTTGTTTACACTTTCTCATTTCCCCAAGCCATTTTGCTTCATTTACTGCATTCTGTCACAATGAAAGTGATTTGGGGATTTAAAATGGACTCATTCTGTTCAAACAGATGTCAAAGATGAGGTACATTGGTTTTAACAACTATTTAGGGGCCATGCAAGGAATAGCTTTTACCATGTAAAAGTTTACTGTGAGCATCCAAGGATTACTTTTTATTTTGTTCCACAGCTATATTTCACTATATTTAGTCAAATTTATTGAGCAATATTTTTGCATATCAATGCAGAGAACTGACACACATCTTTAATTTAAAATTTTCTGCTACTGTATTGTAGAAGTTATGAAACATAGAAATAGTTTCATTTTATTAGAAACCATATATACCCTTTGCACAATATAAGAAAATATAGGTAATGTCTATTTCTAAATCTATAAATTGATTTTAAAAGAGAAACAAGTTGTGCTCCCTACATCATGCCTCAATGGCTATGACAACATAATGAACAAAATTTGGACCTATGCATATTTTTTATTGCTCTTGTTTGTGGTATTGGCACTGGGTTACACCCAGAAATTAATGCTGCCCAGCAGTTAGGTCTGGAGGGGCTTAGTGATAGAGCATTTTTAATATCTTTTATAATTATTATTGGTTTTTGAATTATGTAATATGCCCTGCAAAATATTACCATATGAGGTAGAGAAGAAAGGAAATGTTAACTGCCTGTGTCATCACTTTCCTTATGAGTGTTTGTATGCACATTTGTATGTGTGTGGCTTTGATGTTTATGATTTTGACTTAGTAAGTGGTTCTTTGACAATTAGATGGTACTGAAAATTGTTTAGTGACATAAAGCATGATGCTATTAACATCAGCTAGAGAGAGAAAAAAAATCAATACAAATTTTGCTCACAATTAACAAATAATTCAATGATATCTTGCTGGTTCTCTAGAGAGGAGAGTTGTAGAATTCTTGAATTCAAGGGAAAACACTCTGGATTTATTCCTACAGAAAAGCTTATCTCATATACCTAATGAATAAAGGCATAGCTCTAAATGAGTCAATGCCTGGGGGTAATTGAAGTTACAGACCCAATTAGTACATGTCATCCTGAATAATTATTTTACCTATATAGTATATTAGACATACCTTCAAAATGGTATTCCTATGGTTTATATTTCAAATAAAAGCTATTCTTGCTCTTTTAAAATGATCAAAAATGTGCTTTTAAAATTGCTGAAAATCAACCTTTACCTTTATATTCTAGTACAATGAATTAAACAAAAGCACAGCTTTATATCTTCTTTTCTAAGAAACCATCATATAGAGTCTAGCTTCCTTTTAAGTAAATATTTAAACAGTTCACTTTAATCAAAAATATGTCCACATTGTGAACAAAAATCATTTAATCTATAATCTTGTGTTGCAAACTCATTTACAATTTCAAGAGTTCTCTTCTTTTTATGAGTTTTAGGCAAAAGTCAGTTTTAGGTAGCATATATGATCTTTTTTATATGGCTATTTAAGGGTGAGGGAACAAACCCCCCCCCCTCTCCCAAAGTATATGTAATCACTGATGCAAAGGAATTATTTTAAGGTACATTACATGCTTATATTACACCAAATAAGCTTAAAAAAAAACAAAAACAACTGAAGTTCACTTGATTTAGACAAATGTGATATTTATGGAATGTTAACATAGTTCAACTGGTTGTAAGCAACCCTGAAATAGTCTTGATTCTAATCATATTTTCCTTAAACTAAAAAAAAAAGGATTAAAATTTTTAAATGTATCTTTCCTCTAGTGGCACAATTGAGAATGGCTAATGATGTTGAAAGGCAGGTGCCCACCTGTCTGCTCTAGGGGCAGTCATACTGGGCTCCTAGAAAAGACTATCTAAGGATAAAACAAAAAGTGACTGTAAGCAATATGGCAAGAAATGTCACCAAACTAGGGTGGCAAATCAATTACTTACTGATCGTTTCATGTCCCCCAAAAGGCAATATGCTCTTTAAAGAATGAGAATACCAAACCAGTGATTGTTTTGGAACTGGAAAGCACTGCACTGCAGATACAAGTCCCATTTGAAAGGCCTCCTGACCTTCCAAACCTAGGTGACAATTCTATTTGTCTGACAACTCCTAACTAGAAACACTGATAGGTTATAAAATCCATGCACTTCCCTATACATCATATTGCTTAAATAAAGTGCTCTCCTAATTCCCACAGCCCAAGGGGCCACCCTCACCCCACTTAGGCTTTTACATTTGATTCACTCTGAGCCTTCACTATACAAGCTGTAACTGTTTGTTGTAGAAAAGTCAATGCTGATAATTCATATTTCTATTACATATTTGAACTTCTTTTGTCCCCTTTACAACTTCCCATGGTAGCAAACTATTAGTTTCAATTAACTGAATTTAGCAAAATGTGATTTCTCCTGTCAAAGGGAAAACCAATATGCAGAAATTGGTATAAAACGGCATTGAATATTTATTGAAGATATTTACATGGAGAGATAAGTTAATGTATATAGAATTCCATTAAAATATGAAAGTATGATGCTTACATATTCACCTGATCAGAGTAAGTGCCTGATTATTTACTTAAATATAGCAAGCACCGTAAGAAGTTTATATCCTCTTAAAACCTAATCCTCAGTATTAACTAGGAGTTTAGACTTCTAACAAAAATATTTAAAAAATGTATTTATACAAACACATGTGTAGAAAGGAGAGATCTTAATATGAATATTCTACTCAGCAGTTTTCCCTTTAATTTATTTCATATGGGGTTTTAGAGGGAAATGTTGAATAAATACAAGAGGATAGGATATAAAATCAAAGATGAGGGTGCAGACAATGATGAATGAGAAACAAATGCAGAAGTAATTAGAATAAGAAAAGAGGTGAGAATAATTAGGAACAGGATGTTCTTAACTTTTAAAGTATACACCCTGACCAAGCTATATACAGATGATTTCAGAAGAATGTTAAGTCAGTAACAGTGATATAGGACTCTAGAAAAAGTAAGATTGGGTATGAGAAACTGCACTAATTAATTCAGTGTTACTGTCATCTATACTTTAATCCAAGCTGGCCATTGTAAAGCCATGTACATAACTATAACTTGCATGAGGAAATAAGAAAAAAAAATCTCCAAATGAAGTCGGATGATCTAACTTTTTATAAATATGAAAAATGATCAAGATGTTAAATTATGTTATTTATACTAATGTCTGATAAGGTTATACTCAAATGCTTTGAAGGAAAAAAGTGGACGATTATGTTAGTTTTTCCTCAACTTGCTCCATTATTTCTAAAATTCAATTTTAGTAATTTTAGAGACAGGATACTCCAAAACAAGAACTCCAAAAGTAACAAAAAATAGAATGCACTCAGATACATTATATCCAAATCTACCAAAGAACCATCATATGTGCTCTGAGTTTGACTTGGTTTCATGTAGACTTTAGACTCAAACTCTTTCTGAATATTGAGTGTGAAATTAAAGTGCTTATTTTTGTTTAAAATAATAATATTTGTATAGCACTGAAAAGTTTGCAAAACTATTTTTCACACTTCACATGGGACTTCACACAATGGATCTTGGATAAGAAGATGAGAACACGGCACACATGAAGTATTCTGGTAGGGCTGGTCTATGCTTAGCGCCATCGGCTACATGGGTAAAATACTCATCACATTGCTAGAGTCATTTGATCAATAAGAACAGATACACTGTCTCAAATAGTAGTATACTGAAGAATAATTCAATATTCTAAATAAAATAAAGAATATTTGGTTATTCTATATTTTACTATACAGAATATTTAGTTATTCTATATGTTATTATATAAAATTATTAAGTATTTAATCAGTTTTGGATGTTTTCTTCAGAAACTTACATTCATGACAGCTTTAAATACATATTATATTTTATATGTTAGAACGCCACCACTGAAAAACAAATTCCATTTACGGGAAAAAATGTTTGAAAAGTAGAGTAATATCTCCTAAATCATTACATCCTATATCCACTCCATTATTCAGTTAGCAATATCAGCATGGAGCAACTCATGTGTAGAAATTTTATATTATTCTTACATTTTAACTAACTCTTAGAAAGTAACTAAACAATGTTGTACGTAAAACAAAAAGCCAACTAACGGAAAACTCTTGAATTTAAAGTGTTTTTTAATTTTACCCTATAAACAATATACTGATAAGGATCAGCAAAAATGATAATTCTAAATTTGTGCTTTACTTATTTGATTTGCTCAACCAAAGAGTTGCTTAAAGTAGCAGTCTTTCAGTATTTTTAAGTTCATTCACCAAAATTGATTTTTAAATCTTGGATTCTAGCAGTTTGTTTTCTATGAGAGGCATAAAAACACACAGAAAATTCTGACCAAAAACGTTTATCTTGTAACTTTTACTCTGGCTGATCAACTTGGTTGATCCCAAGTTCTCTCTCGTGGAGATATACTTTGGAATACTGAATTCTTATGCAGTACAACACATTTTCATAAAGTATTTCTTTTCGTACTTTAATTCAGACATGGAGAGACACTCATTTCCTTAGTATCTTATTTTTAGCCCTCACAAAATGCTTCTTAAGCATTGTTTTGAAACAACATTAAATTTAAAAGTATTGGTGTTATAGCATAACAATTGTGACTCTTTTTTCTAGATATTATTTTATGCATATTAAATATGTATATATACATATAGTTGCACACTCACATTTTAAATGGAACAGCCACAAATCACATACACATTCCTGTCATACTTTGAAAATGTTATGTGTTTGTTCAGCAGATTTCAAAACATGTTCTTTGTATTAAATTAAAGAGTGCAATGCTCAAATTGAGAAGATGAAAGGAGATGCTATATTGTAAAACCAGTTAGACAATGAAGATCAACAGGGCAGGGGTCAAAGCTCAAAGTGAAAGAGGAATTGTTCAAAGGGAGAAGGTGATGTATAGAACAACAGTCTTCTCTGGAAGAGAAAGAGGGGCAGGTACCTCACTTCTCCTTCAGATACTATCTTTCCAGACAGGATGATATCTTTATCAGGAAGAACTGCACAGAATTTGGCAAATGTGAAGAATCTGGGGCAAAAAGGAAAAGTGAAAATGCATAGGTGAGGGACAAAATAAAGGGCATTTTTCCTCCTGGATCTGGGTGCTGAACGACAGAGACCACCCTCTCAAGTGTTTCTGGATTAGAAGTTTCCAGAACCAGGTCAGTTCACTATGGTGGAAATGGAAAAGGAACATAGTAGAAAGCAATCAATATCAAAGACATTTATACAAAAGGCTGAACCTGTTCTTTCCAAGTAAGAATCCCAATAAAGACACATAAAGTTAGCTGTCATGTAAGTCTTGAGATTTTGGGGAAATTTGAGACATTTTTATCAAAGAAGACAATGCAAAAAACTATCAAATGTTTACTTCACAGTAAATTTGTCCTTTTATGATTGTTCATTTTTCTTCTAGTAGAATAAGGAAAACTTTAACTTATCTTGCCATAACCCGTTATGTATTCAGTGAGATATTTAATCAGTATACATTGTAACTACTAAAACCACATGCATTGCTCATTATAAAAAGAAATCTTTATTACTATAAAGGCAAAACTGCTACATTTATTTGAAAAATAGCCCATAAGTATTGCTGGCAAATTAATTTTTATTTACATCAAAAGAATCCCAAGCCATTAATGAATTTTGCCCCTCAATACAATGAAATATATGAAATGTCATATGAAAGTAATTATAGGGACCAGTGTTCTGGACTCAATAAGTACACTACAGCAATCAATACGGACAGTTACAGTTTTTATTGACAAAAACTATGTAAAAATATATCAGTTGGAAAGACAAGTATAAAAGCATCACAATAATGGATAAATTAGCAAGGGTCACTTTATTGAATTATCAATTTTACTATAACATATTGTAGCCTGCCATAGATGGAAACAACTCCATTTAACTATTTATCTTTTCCCTTTCTCACATGGAACCCATATAACCGTTTTCTGATTTAAAAATTGGCCTGCTGGGCCAGTATTTCACAACAATGTATTAAAAGTCAGTTAGAGGGAAGTGGAGTTGGCCCAATGGATAGGGCCTCCGTCTACCACATGGGAGGTCCGCGGTTCAAACCCCAGGCCTCCTTGACCCGTGTGGAGCTGGCCCATACGCAGTACTGATGTGCGCAAGGAGTCCCCTGCCACGCAGGGCTGCCCCCTGTGTAGGGGAGCCCCACGCATAAGGAGTGTGCCCCATTAAAGGAGAGCCGCCCAGCACAAAAGAAAGTTCAGCCTGCCCAGGAATGGCACCGCACACACGGAGAGCTGACACAGCAAGATGACACAACAAAAAGAGACACAGATTCCAGGTGCCGCTGACAACAACAGAAGCGGACAAAGAAGAACACGCAGCAAATGGACACAGAGAACAGACAACTGGGGGTGGGAGACGGGAGAGAAATAAATAAAATAAATCTTTAAAAAAATAAAGTCAGTTAAAAAACTAGGTATGATAGTATAAGAGCATCTAGAAGACACCTAAAAACATATTGAATTATGAAATATTCATTTAAAAATGTCTTGGAAAGAGGAAAAGCAAGGAAAAGTAAGAAAAGGAAGGAAAACTGGAGAAGAATAGAAAGGAGCAGAAAATGGTTAAGGAAACAGGGTTATTAAAAATTGATTGACATTTTTGCTCCTGAATTATATGTAAAGATTATGTCTTCTCTTGCATTGCATTAATGTAAGACATCTTTTATGCTTAATAAAATATTCTTTCTGTGGTTTTTGTTCTAGGCTACTCTGAACACTATAATGATTTATTTCAGCATATAGCAGCTGGCAAGGGAAGAGGAAAAGGCAGTCCATATTGTCCAAAGCTAATTTGGATATAAAAATTACTAATTCATATAAGAGGCCACAAAGCTGTGCAGCTTGATAAAAAACAGATTAAATACATGAAAAAAATAATGAAATTTTACCATTTTACAAATAGTATATTCTTTTTATTTTATTTCCTTAGTCATGTTCAAATCCTGAACAAAGAAGATAAAGAGTGATATTCAATAAAGCGATAAGTCCAGATTCTTGAAATTTTAAGATGTTAATTCCTTCTTAATGACTTATAAGATATTATTCATTTTTTGCTACTAATTTAATGGCTAATGGTAAATAGGAAGATCTGTTATATTTAATTAACTCAGAAAATCAGCTCCCAAAGCTTATGGTAATTGTAAGAATTTTAAAATATATAATGTTCTTTTGTTTTTGGCATTTTCAGTATTCCCTATTATAATGATTAGGATTTAGTTTTTCCTTTGAACTAGTGAGGTATCTTTGCTTAAATGGCTTTGATAATAGAGGACATTACAGATTTAATACCTTCATATATAAAATTATTTCAAGAAATTATTTCATTTTTCTTTATGGAGTCAATATAAGTTATTCAATTACCTATGATAGTTATATGATACATGCCACAAAGGAAAAACCTATTATTTTGTATGTACTAGAAAAGTATAATTTAGTTCAGGGGTCTGCAAATACTGGGCTGTGGGTCAAGTTGACCCACTGCATGTTTTTGTAGGGCCAGGAGCCAAATAGTATTTACTGCGAGAAGAAAAAGTGATGCATGTAGTATTTTTCAGACCACTCAACATTGCATAGACTGAAAAGTGTGTATCTGAAATTGAGTGTATACTAAAGAGGAGAACTAATCTAAGGTAGTGCAAATCTCCCAGACATCATGGATGTGGTAAATTCAATTTTGAGACTTTTTAAATTACTATAGGGAATAGATGAGAATCTTCGTATCACTATATCGTATTTCTAGTGATACATTATAGCTATTTATCCTAGCTCTGCATATTTTAGTGTCTGGGACTCCAATTGGTACAAGTTTTGACATCCAAATATTCAGATGGAAATAGACTGTCCAGAGGACAGCGTATATTCCCAGAAGATTACCATATTTGATCATATATATTTTCAAAGGAGATTTCAAATGAGTAGGTAATCACCAAGCCAAAAAATTCAGCTACTACCAAAGCTAGATTGTGAAATCAATGTCAAATTCCCTCACTTATCAGTAAGGATGCCATGGATGATACATGAGTAATAAAGAAGTTATAAAAAGAGAACTGTTTATACCATAAAGTGAGAATGGAAAAACAAAGGACTGTTTGATAAATTGAGCTTCAAAAAGTTACCCATTACCAAGGGTTAATCAGTAATGCATTTGAAGAAAGACCTTGATCAAATAGGGGACATATTAAATAAAGTAGAGCTTTTATGGCTAAAAAAAAAAAAAAAAGAGAGAATTGTGATACAGCTTTCTTTTAAAAGGTAATAATAATCACATCTTCTACTTAAATCTAATACCTTATCTCTTTGAATCTACTTAAAACTATAAATACATAACCCTAGTCATTTTCTAAATTCAGTTCTTAGCATAAGGTTTTAAGATGAAAATAAATACAGTATAGTAATATTTTAAACTCATTTGGAATGGTGTCAAAACTAATGAATTCTCACATTATGAACAAAATAATAGAAATCATAAATTTGAAAATTTAATAATTTGTCAAATATTCAAAGACTTTGAAGCTCTCAGGCCAAACGATGGTGAACTAGGTTTATGCTGCTGCTATGGGGCAGCACCAGTTCATCAGTTACAAATAAATATCTATCATACTTTATGAAGAAGGGTGAATAATAGAAGATTTGGATTATGCAAGGTTTTCAGAAATACATTTTCTTGTATGAACTGCAATTGCCATGTATTAATATTTCTTTAGCCTGAGTCAGAATATATGAAAAAGTGGAAAATCATACTTATCCAAGGCCTGCTATTATAGAAGAATCAAACTGCTCAGTGCTAAAATAAGTTGCATAAACAAAGATTGAATATACATTATATTTGAATATATAGCTACTGACCTTTACTTAGAGTTGACAGACATTACTTTTGGACACAGGTCATTATAGTTTTTTTTTCCTTATTCCCTAGGCTCTGAATCAAAATTGATGTTTAAATATATAATATATGAAAAAGGAAGTTTCAAATTGCATATACCTTTTTGGAGATAAAGTTTTGATTATTTTGCACATTATTTGAACTCAGTTGATCTATACAAAAATTATTTTCTACTTCCTTTTGTACCATCTCAGAAGGTCACATCTGACCAAAGAAAAACTTCAAAACTCCCCCCAAAAATGCTAACATGAATAATTCATAAAATATTTTTATTTTTAAAATAGCAATACTGAGACAGGTTCATACCAAGTGTTGCCCTTAAACTGTAACAAGTCCCAGTAGACAAAAACTGTAAGAGCTGGGGAAAAAAAAGGAAGTTTGTTTTGGGCTATTTTTTCCATTGCTCTCATGTCACAATTCGCTTTCTCTCTGATATTATAATACAGTGGCAAACACTATGCAAAAATACTCTTTGCATTTGCATATATTTTACTATAACATATTAAATTTTATTCCACAAGGGGAAAACCTGGCAATCTGATGAATTACTACTTTGTGATTATGCTAGAAAATATTTCTTCCATCTCTCAACTTCTTATCAGCCCAGCATGATATATTTGATTCTTTTAAAAACCAGAAACCTAAGGAAATCTGAAGGCAATATAAAGCATGTATCAGAGAACTAAGAAGCAACTATATATATTACAAGACATAGTCAGATCTCTAAGGCTAAGCATAGCTGTAGGATAAACATTAATTGAAATTTTAAATCCAAAGCCAAAAAACATGCATCATGCTCTAAGTAATAAAGAAAAGAGATTTTAAAGAAATGAATCAAGATATAAAAGTTTAAAGGTCTGCAAGCTAATGTAATTATGAACTAAATAAATGGTTCTGCCTGGGAAGGGTCAACCTGATGCAAGCAGGACATCATAAATGACACAAGATATGTATTGAACAATATGCCATCATATGTTCCTGAGTCAATTTTGTTTTCCAGTTGTAAGAGCATATGCCTATTCTAATAAAAACCTGAAGACTGAAAAGTGAACAAAGCCTTTGGTTCCCCAGGGATTTTAGAAGGTCAAACATTAGGATAACTAAAACAAGGCTTAGTGGTGTCAAAGTGTTATGGACTGAAGAGTTACAAATTTTGACATGGGAATGAAAACAAGTTTTTAGCAGACGAGATTTCATATATGTGAAATGAGAGTAACAGTGAGTTCATATAATGACTCTATTTCGCAAATTCACTACAGTCATTCCTGATTACAGAGTGAGTGTTAATTACTTCAAAGCATCTCCAAAGACCTAGTATGATGATTTAATCATTAAATAAATATACTCATATTTTTGCACAAGAGAAAAACCTACTGAATTCCTTTATAAACACCAATCAGGCAAACTTTAAGATACGTTCTTTTCATTCTCCATTATTCTTTGAAACCCTGTTGCTTCCATGACTTTTGTCCACTCTCGCTTTCATTTTAGGTGGCCTATGCTGCACATATACATTGATGGGTAGATAAAACATTGTCAGATGAAATCAATATATCATTCCTTTAGTATTGAGACTGGCTCATACTTAGTTTACTTTTTTTTTTTTTTTTTAGCAGATCAGTAGTGCTAAACCGATGCACTACAAATTGGAGGTAAAATTAGTATCTGTCTTCAGGATGGTTAACGTGGGAATGTATCTTATAGGTAGACTTTAGATGGAAAAAAATCTTCTGAAACTGTTCGATGTGTTCAAAATTGTCTCAGAAATATGAAAGTTCTAAAAAGAACATCTCAACAACAGCTATTTTACATTTCTTAGTATATACTAAGTATGAAAAAAGTTTTTTTTATTAGACTAGTTTCCTAATAAAATATGGTATGAAAAACAATACGCTACTGATGTTTCAGGAAAAGAAGATCATTTGGAGTCTATAATCCCTAGTCTAGAAAGAAAATACACAGATACATAGATTATTAAAGGCACTTAAGAATACATGTATTAATTTTAAATAAATTTTCTGAGAAAATTAGCTGTACCATATCTATATCGAATATGAACATTTACAATTTTTTCTTTAAAAATGTTAAAAAATGAAGTTTTTACACTTAGTTGCTTTAATGTCATCTTCTTTGCCTCGAAAGATGGTTAAGCCCATTTTCCTTCAATCCCATCAAACTATTCATTAACAGGCCTATATCAATCTTGTTGCAGTAAGAAAATATTAAATCTTTCAAGTATATTAAAACGGATTTCATGATTTTGTAACCAAGTCTTCATTATTAGTTCATTTCTTTATTTTATACATGACATCAAAAATAAAAATACTCAGGATAAATGTTCTAAAACCAGAAGTGTATCCAATGAATCCATTATTTATTTCAGGTAATAAGTTACATGATTTATTCAATTTTACCCTTAACACCAAAAACACTGTTGCATATTGATTTGCTCTATGTTTGCCTAAGATTAAGTAGCTGGACCTCATCAACTTTTCATTATACATGGCAATGGGGAAAGGAGGAAGAGCAAGTAAAACTGAAACCTTTTTTGCGTACATTGCAGTATATGCGCTGACAGCCTGATAGCCCGAATTTGAAACTTAGTTCCACCTAGTTGCCATGTGACCTTAAGGAGGCTACTTTATCTTTTCAATTAAGAAATTTGTTTTCTTCATGATAATAATAAATATTGCATAAGATCATTTGGGCTAAATGAGCTCAGTCATTCAATCAGTCTGCACATTAATTCTTTCAATATTTATAGAGTTATTGTGCTAGGAGATAGAACACAGCCATAAAAAGGAATAAAAGTTCCTGTCCTCCTAAAGATTACATTCCAGGGAAGCTGACGGATTTTATAAAATTATACACATATTGACTTAATTGCGATTGTGATTAGAACTGAAAATGGGAAATTCAGGGTACCATACCTAGTTCGATTATTCTTGAAAGATTCACATTATGAATGTGAATATGAATGTGAATGACAAGCACTGTGCCAGACAAGATGTCAGGGGATCATCTAGGCCAAGAAGAGGTAAGTAGGCACCTTCTCAGCAGAAGGAACAACATGCCCAAAGACAGAAAGGAGGGAATATAGGAAGGAGTGGAAAAGGCCAGAAGAGTTGTACAGAGATCATGCAGGGACGTGGGTAACAATGGCAATACTGATCCTTTGATAGGAAACAAAAGGAGGTTGTTTGGAAGTTTTAATTAGTAGAGCGATAGGTTTCAGGTGGACCAGGTGACAAGCTCTTTCATAGTCCTGAGAAGAGATGCTGCTGCTTTGACTAGGATGGGAGCAGTATGAAGAGAAAGATGTAAGTGGATTTGTAATGATACTGAGTAGAGGAAATCTTGGACACTGGGGTAAGAGAAGGGTCAAGAATAACACAAGAATTCCTGGACTCAGAAGCTACATGGACAATAAATGCATTAGCTAAGGTAGGTTATAATGGAGTAGTTTATGTTCACCTTTCCTAGCTAAGAAATTACCTGAGATCCTCTCATGGCCCAGGAATATTCATTTCCTCCCCAAAGCTAGCTATAACATTCTGTTTCTTTCTCTGAAATTTCCTTCCTCTATTGGCTCCTGCCTGAGTCCAGATATTTGTACTTTTTGTTCTTATCCCCACCCTGAGACCTGGTCTGAGGAAGATCTGAGTGGTAGAGAGAGGGAAGGAAGAAGATTCAGCCTTGTGAGTGGCCGCTTCATCACCAGTCCTCTACAGAGGGCACCTTCCCCGAATATTGCCACATATCCTCACTTATCCAATGGACTTGTACAGAAGAAATAACCAGTTTCGCTCTTTTATGCCTCTAGCTCCAAATCATGCTAAAGACCCTTCCTTAAACCTTCAGAATCAATTTCTTCCAGTAACCATTATCTGATGGGACAGGAAAATATAGGAGAATGATATCAGTCACAAGCTATATGCCATTCTGGCAGGGATAGATCTATTCTTGATCCCTGAAGTCAAAATTCGGAATGAATCTCCCCACAAGTCACCCTTCCTTTTGGTGACTAAGGACTATTCAAGCGTCGGCAAATTTTTTTCTGAAAAGTTTGACTTTGCAGGGCAAAATGTCTTCACTGCAATTACTCATTTCTGTGACTGTGGTCTGAAAGCAGCCATAGACAATATGTTAATGGATAAGCATGGCTCTATGCCAATAAAACTTTATTCATAAAATAAGAGCTGGGCTGGATTTGCCCCACAGGCCATATTTTGCCAACATCTGGTCTATAAAATGATTAGTGCTTTATAGACTAAATAAATTTTTGTGAGGCAGTGTGTGCAGCAGGGGTGAGGGGCCAGGGAAGCTAAAATCTCCATTTAATGTCAGTTCTATGAAAAACCACGTGTCATACTGCAAACAATTGTTTACAAATGAATTTCAAGAACACAATCAGTTGACGAAGGGAATCCTGCATTCTTCATATAGAACTGCTTTACTACAAGAATAAAATTTAAAGAAAAAAACAAAAAACATGTACATAAAATGCCATTCTTTATATTGCCTATAAAGTTTGGTGTCATTGCTTTAGTTTGACTATACAAATTATTTTTGTTTCATAATCCTGTTTGTCCTTATTAATAAAACAGAAGCAAAGATTGTATACTAGATTGCTAAAAAAGGGAAATCTTTAAGAAGGGAAGCATATAGTACATGCATTGTATGTGGCGGAGGGAATGATTCTGCCTAGTTTTGCTAGATATTTATATATAACATCTATGCTCAACACAAGTCTTCTAGTATTATAGCCTTAGTTCTAGGGTTTGGGATTCAAGGGTATCTCTATATTCAATGACAGCTGGTTGTTTCACCCTAAAAATGGTAAAACACCAGCACAGATGAAGTCACATTTTTATTTATTTATTTATTAGGAGGCACTAAGAATTGAACCCAGGATCTCATATATGGTAAGCAGGCACTCAACCAACTGGGCTTCACCTGCTCCCCAGCCACATGCTTTTGTTATTGAATATTCACTATAGATTGGTAGACTTTCCTGGGATTTGACAAAAAAAAAAAAATAGCATGCCTAGATTTAAAACTGGTCAACACTTTCTCTAGGCCCCACTATGAATTGAAGTGAACCAGCTTGCCCATTTTTGCATTTTCCTTTTATAGAGCCAATTATAGATATTTATTTCCTAACTCAACCCACATTTATTAAACAATATGAGTCAAATTCTGGGCTAGATGCTGGGAATATAGTATGAAAATAAGACATACTTTCTTGGAAGGGTTCAGAATCTAGTGGGGATGCCATTTTAGGAAGAATGAGCAAGTAGGGTCATCACTAAAAGCTGAAGAGAGAGGTTTAATTTAATAGAAATCAATAATCATTTACATTTATTTTGAACTGTTGCTGACTTCAACAATTAATTAGAAAATTATCCTGTAGAGCATATAGAATGTTTAGCTTTTCCTCATTAATATTTGTTTCTACAAAAATATGTCTTGAATGAATGGATTTTTATGTCTCTTCTCTGTTAGGTTTCATCATTAGCCCTTCTCCCAGGCATAAGTTCTTAAAACCACCTTTAACTCTACCTTGATTCCATGTTCAGTCAAACCTAAATTATTATTTTGCATATTTTCCCACATGCAACTTTTCTTTCCATTGACATTATAATCGAGATCACCTCACAAATAGTAATTGTTTGCTTGAGCCAGTTCATACTAGATCTTAAGAGCCAATTGCAAAGTTTTCAAGAATTTTATGAGTCTGTTGATAAATTATGTAAATGTACAATGAGTGCTGAAGCTGAACAAATTTCCAGTTTAAAGAACATAATTTATATGACAGTGAGAAAAAGTTTAAAAATTGGCCACATGTCAAACTTAATGACAAAATAATTTACTGGAAAGAGTTAACATATTGGGATGCAACTCTGGTTGAATTATAATCATATGTTGGCTATGAAAACAAGGGTTGGGCAAAAGTCAATGTAAGCATTCTTACATTTACAATTACAGGTTACAGTCTTTAGCCTTTGCACATACCACTTTCCTGGTCTGAATTGCCCTCTCTTCCTCCCAACCAGTCAATTTCTACGGATCCTTCAAGAACCAGTTCAAGTCCTTCCCTCTCCATCCTTTAGACTTTGTAATTGAACCTGGCTTGGATTTGTTGTTATGATTTAGTGTCTATGCTATGTTTTCAAAGGTAAGATTATATAAAATATTTATATTATATAAATATTTATATGTCCAACTTATCTAACTCCACTGTTCTCATTCATGGGCTCTGAAAATGTTAATCAGATGTTATCACTCCAGAATTTTAACTGAGATATGGTAGCAGGTAGCAGGCTTTATTGAGCACTGAAGCTACCAGGCCAAGAAATTGATTCTTAGGTGGTGGTTGGTCCAAATTGCAGGTAAGATGTATAAAGAGAGAGAATAACGAGGCACTGACATGCAAAGAGAAACCCGGTGCAGAGAGAACTCTTTGTTTTTTAGAAAAGAAGGTTATGACCTTATTTTCCATCATTCTCATGAACTTAATTTTCTGTCTTTAATTTCATGAAATAATGAGACTACCATTGCAATAAACCTACTGTCTATCAGAGCAATTTTGAGTTATTTTTAAAAAATTATTTGCAACCAAAAAATTCATGGGCAGAACAAAACTCTAAGTCTTGGCCTTCTATACTTCATTGGAATCCCTCAGAGACCAGCAGAGTAGACTTCTATTGATTGGGTGATTGCATAAAGGAAGAATTTCCCATCAAGTATAAGGGAGGGGAGAAACATCCAGTCACTTCTTTTCAGCTCCATTCTGTGCCTCTGACCAACTGAGTATCAGTTAAGGTTATTGATGGCTTAAAAATATGTGTCAAAGTCTGGTGAAACAAAGTCAAGTGCTTTTCTGGGATGGTAATAAAATGAAGTTCCTGGCTTGTTCCCAGAATTAGTGAATGTAGAAATAAAACATAGGTGAAAGATTGCATTTGTAGCCATCCATTCTCCCACATTCAAGAGTAAATAATTGATGATACTTTAAAATTTATACTTTGAGTATAAATAGCCAATTTGCTTATTGAAATATTTTAAAATTTACTTTTTTTAAATTTATTCTATTTATTTATTTCTCTCCCCTTCCCCCTCTCCCCCAGTTGTCTGCTGTCTCTGACCATTTTGCTGCATGTTCTGTGACCGCTTCTATCCTTATCAGCGGCACTGGGAAATCTGTGTTTATTTTTCTTGCATCATCTTGCTGTGTCAGCTCTCTGTGTGTGCAACGCCATTCCTGGGCAGGCAGCACTTTCTTTTGCGCTGGCCGGCTCTCCTTACAGGATGCACTCCTTGCGCATGCAGCAACCCTACGCGGGGGACACCCCTGCATGGCACAGCAATCCACTGCGCATGGGACAACTGCACACAGGTCAAGGACGCCCCGGGTTTGAACCGTGGACTGCCCATGT
This sequence comes from Dasypus novemcinctus, assembly GCF_030445035.2. Classification (NCBI taxonomy): domain Eukaryota; kingdom Metazoa; phylum Chordata; class Mammalia; order Cingulata; family Dasypodidae; genus Dasypus; species Dasypus novemcinctus. The sequence continues at coordinate 128,984,922 of NC_080676.1, forward strand.
GGTAGGCGGACGCCCTGTCCATTGGGCCAAGTCCGCTTCCCAAAATTTACTCTTATTTTGTCATATATATCTCTGTTGTTTTCAGCTATCTTTATTGTTTTATTCATAGATTAAAGTTGCTTAGCTGATATAACTTTAAAATATTAAATTGAAACAAAAAAAGCAAAACAAGCAAAACAAAAATAAAATAAATTAATTATTCTCTTTAGTTCCAAATTTAAAATGTCAAAATCTATACTGGGTTCTGACTTTCTCTTTTGCAGAGTAGAAACACATTGTTCTTTATATTGTTAATATTAAAATGTTTGTTTTAAAACTTCTTGATAACATATATATGTATGCAGGATGCAAAACTATATCAGTTTGTCATGGATCAATATGACTAGAAAGTACAAATATTTCTTGTTATTTAGTTTTGTACAGCCAAAGTAAAAACAAAAACTAAAAATTATGAAAAATAAGCAGTATTCTGAGAACATTTAAAGGGATATTAACCCTAAAATTGTACCTATGTTTTGATGTAAATGCCTCAAACATCAAATCTTTCTATTTTTATATTTTAAAAATCAGATAATTTTGATAGTTTATCCCAATTAAATCTCAGTAAAAAAGTGAAATCCTACACTTGTTATAGTTCTATTGGGAAGAGAGATCCATCTAAATTAACAGGAATAAGAAGTATGTATACTTGGGAAGATAGAAAAGGATGAAAATTTCAAAAGAACTAAAACTGAGCATGTTTCAAAGCTATGCTGCAATGATTTTCATTAAAACGGTAGCATTTGTCTTGTTGTGCTTTCTTGGTAAGTCACAATATTTTCTCATTCCTGGGATGAGTTATCACTGTGAGGATTCAATGATAAGATAAATGCCATGTTTTTAATGAAAAACCAGCTCAGCTCAACTCAGCCAAAATAAATGGCTAATGGTTGCCTGTAAGGTTAAAAATAGAATGTAAAATTAATCTTTTTATATCAAGGATCAATGCAGGCTGAATAGTCAAAATTATTTCTCCTTATTAACCACTATCATTAGTGATTTATTGCATTCTTTATTGATAGTTTAAATTATTCCAGTGAGGTAATTAGCAGTCCTTGCAAACACAATGAAGCTGACTAAATGATTCAGGTGAGATGAGTCAGCAACATACCAGGTGCAGAAACTGCAAGCCTTGCAGTTGGGAAAATTATGTTTTATGAATTAATGACTCGTTGTGATTTTCCATCTCTTTCCCTTTTTGCCAGTGGAAGCCAGCAGGCCATCCACTCCAGGAAATAACCAGGCTTTCTTTCCCCAGAGATTAGAATCTCTGACCCATTACCCACTCATCCCAAACAAGATATAACAATTACATGTCACTATTCATGGATACAAGAGTTCAAACACCACCACTTATCATTATGTGAATTTAAGCAAGTTATGCCAACTTGCTTCAATTTCCTCATTTATTAAATAGTGATATTAATAGCACCCACATCAGAGGTATAGTGAAAATTAAATGAGATATGTCAAGCTCATGCAACACTGTTCAGCATATAATAAATACAATATACATTGAAGCTATTTGTATAATGAGGATTCATTATACAGAAGCCCTATGCTTTCTGTAGTCTAGCAATGTTTTATCACATAAAATATTTCTATCACATCATGAGCAGGGATGGGGTGTAGCCACTCTTCCTCCAAATTCCAAATCCAGAGATTTTTATTGTTAACTGACATAAACCTACAAACCAGGACCAACTACTATTCCACACACTAAAGGTCTCACCAGTAATCTCTAATGCAGTAATTGTAGCAACAATATTTCTAAAGGGAAAAAAAAAAAATCACCTTATTCCTTTCCAAACTACATCACATCTCTCCTCACCACAACAGTTCACATTTCTGTTAATGATATCTCCTTCCATCCTGTTGCTCAAGCTAGAAACTTGTATGCTCTCTGTGACTGGACTCTACTCTTATAATACAATGCCAGCAATTCATCAATGGGGAGAAGTGAAGGTATTCTACCTCCCATGTATTTCTAGAATCTGTTACTTCTCTCCCTCTAGTGCCTTTTTTCTGAACAGGGTATTGGAACCAAGACCAAACACAGGAAGGAAAAAATATTCTACCATTTATTAGCTATGGATGTCATGCTGTGGCAAGATGAGGTCTACGTGAAGAATCTACAAACCCTAAACATCAAGGGGATATTTCTTCCCACCAGCTCCCTATGACTTCACACACACAATGAACACACATATATGTATATATATCACTAAGAAATATATAAGAAAACTAAGCTTTGAATCTATAAAACCTCCTCACTACTTTCAAGAGTTCATAAAAATAACTAGATGGTGGTGAAAAAGAAAAAAACAAAACAAAACTTTTTGTGACCAACTGAGAAGTCCAGTTGTTTTAGCAAATTAGGACACATTTATGTTTAAACCACAAGCAAGTTTCTAAATCTGAGATTATAAGTAATTTTAAACCTCTTGTAACTTCCACTGTAGAATATTTTTACAAATTGATTTTCATTTTTCAGTCTAATGGGAGTTTCCAGAATATCAAATATATTGTATGTTATATAAAATCAGAAACCCAGCAAGTACTTATTCCATGGATAAGACCGTATACTTTATAAAGACATCAGAACAACCATTAACTAACTTAATAATATTCTATTGTCTCCGTCTTCTCCATACATTTGACATTTTTTTTAATTAGCTTTCTTGACTCAATGTTTTGCTTTCTACTCACACTCTCCCATTTCTCTGGGTGTTCAAATTCTGTCCATTCTACAAGCTGCAACTAAAATCCTAGTTCTACAAAATCTTATCTGATTGTTAGGGCATGGAGTTATCTTTGCTTTGCAATCTGGTCTAATTATTACCTATATAATTTTGGGTGATTTTTTATATTTGCTTGTGATATCCCAGCTCAGCTCTTAAAGAGCAATGGCAAGCTATTTGTCTGCCTCAGTTTCTCACCTGTAAAATGAGGGGACATCAGGACAACTAACAAAAGGGTGATGATGGATAATGCTCTTCCCCAAAACAGAGTATCTACAACTACAAGTATTAGTAGGTGATATTAATAGCACCTACCTCATTTCCCAAACTCCAAGCAAACACTTTTACCTATCTGTCCCATGGGATCGAAACCCTTCTCAAGAGGAAGTGGAGTGGGCATCACCATCCCCAAATTCTTAAGATTGAGGAATGAACAAACGTAAGGGGGGGAATGCAACTAAGAACTAAAGTAGATTTATTCTTATTCTAGTAATGTAAGACCTTGTAACACTGATATAAAGGCAGTGGTCACCACAAGTTCTGAGGGGAGGGAGAGGGAAGAAGAGGTGGAACATGAGGCATTCTGGGGACATTGGAATTGTTGTGCATGACATCGCAATGACAGATACAGGCCATTATACATTTTGTCAAAACCTATAAAATTGTGTAGGGCAAAGTGTAATTCAAACTGTAAACAACAGACAATCGTTAGTAGAAATGCTTCCATAATATTCACCAATTGTAATAAATGTACCATTCTAATGAAAGACTTTAATGTAGGAAAGTATGTGTGTGTGGGGGGGGTAGGTGTATATGAATTCCCTACATTTTTGATGTAATATTTAGGTAATCTAAAGCTTCTTTAAAAATAATAATAAAAGTCATGCCTTAAAAAAAAAAAGAGAGAGAGGGAAGAAGTTAAAAACTCCAAGATGATTTCCAGTTCATAAAATGGTGTTTCTGGATTGTTCATAAATTTACATATTCACTCATTCATTGATTCATTCAGTACTTATGTAGCTCTTGGTATATGCCAATCATGTTAATGAGCACAATAGACATAAATATGTTATAACACTATTCTGGAAGAATTACACTTCAGGAAGCACTGGGGTTGGGTAGAGGTAAATGAAATCACATATCATACCATAGAATGTTCCCACATTGAAGCATTTTAAATACAAAAGATGTGCCATCAGAAATGCTGTGCCAAAGTCTTTCTGTCAATATCCACAAATATACTCAAAGCATATAGTGCTCCAGCTGAGACTGTAAAGATGAAAAGTGGGTGCTCCTTGCAGACAAGGTAGGATGGTGCATTCCAGGCAGAGTAACAGGGGAGATGGGCATGGAATTGAGAAAGAATGTGATTATTAGGGGAAACAGACTTTGGCCCAGTGGTTAGGGCGTCCGTCTACCACATGGGAGGTCTGCGGTTCAAACCCCGGGCCTCCTTGACCTGTGTGGAGCTGGCCCATGCGCAGTGCTGATGCATGCAAGGAGTGCCCTGCCACGCAGGGGTGTCCCCCGCGTAGGGGAGCCCCACACACAAGGAGTGCACCTGTAAGGAGAGCCACCCAGCGTGAAAGAAAGTGCAGCCTGCCCAGGAATGGTGCTGCCCACACTTCCCGTGCCGCTAACGACAATAGAAGCGGACAAAGAAACATAGACGCAGCAAAAAGACACAGAAAACACAACCAGGGGAGGGGAGGGGAATTAAATAAATAAAAATAAATCTTTAAAAAAAAAAAAAAGAATGTGATTATTAGGTAAAACTAAAATAAAATTGCATTTATTGTAGGAAAAAAAATTAAAAATCATCAATTTTGTTTTCACCTAATATAATTTAACATTTTTTTACATTTTACTTATTTTTTAAAAGATGTATTTATTTATTTCCCCACTCACCTCCCACCCCTGCCCCATCTGCTCTCTATGAATTTGCTGTGTGTTCTTCTGTGTCTGCTTGTCTTCTCTTTAGGCAGCACTGGGAACTGATCATGGAACCTTCCAGAGAGGGAGAGAGGTTTTCAATCTCTTGAGCCATCTCAGCTCCCGAGTCTGCTCCAACTCTTATTCTCTCTCCTCTGTGTCTCTTTCTGTTGCAATATCTTGCTGTGCCAACTTTCTGTGTGGGCCAGCACTCCACGTGGGCCAGCATGCCTTTCACAAGTAGCCCCCAGGAATCGAATCCTGGACCTCCTATATACGGGAGCCCAATTGCTCCATTTCCCTACATTTTACTTATGATATTTGTTATTCTATGTTTCACGTTTACATCTTGATTCTGCAATTACTTTGAAAACTTGTGGCATGAAAGGCCTATTTCTTATTTATGAATGTCATTGCACATAGCAGTTACTCAATAAATATGTGATTAACATAACATGATAATTCACTTAGACTTCAAAAGTAATGTATCTGACTAGTACACTGGAAACTAAACAATTAAATAAATATTGCTTCATAAGCTGGTTAAGAATGTATATTTCTGGTTTATATAACTGCAACATATTTTTATCATCTTTAGCCTAATAAATAATGAGGAAAGAAATGGTTATTTAGCATTATTATTACATCTGATTCCAGGGAATTTGCTCTTTTAAATCATTTAATTTTTAGGTTATGAAACTGTGACCACCACTGTCCCCTGCTCCCACCCTGCCTTTCGCTTCCTTATACTTTGCCCGCCTGTTCCTCATAACCTCCCTGTATTATGGCCCTTCTCAGCAGCAGTTTGTGCTGCTGCCTCCCTCTGCCCCTCCTCCCAGCCACTGTTATCTTCCCCCTCCCAGCCGATCGCTGTTCTCCCCGCCTCATTTCAACCGCCCTCATCCCGTATCCGCCCCGGCACAACCTCGGAAACAACCCCCTCTGCCATCAATGGCTTACGTCATAAACCGCAGGTCCGCCCTTGCCTCTGCAGCCAATCCTCAGCTGCCCCGCGGACATGCCCCTCCCACAACCTCCCCGCCTCCATGACACTATAAAACCCCATGTACTTCCCGAATAAAATCAGACCTGCGCATAGACCTGGTCTCCGTGGTTTTTCCTCCATCGAACCGCGCGTCCCCCAAGCCTTGAGCCGCCCGCTGCCGCCCCGGTCAGGCCGTGGCGTAGGCCCGATCCCCGGCAGCGACTCGCCTGCAGTGACCCGCCTGCAGTGCCACAGCGGAGGCCAACAGGTGGCGCCCGAACAGGGACCCCAGCTTCGGCCCCTCGCTTGGCCAGCCCGCTGCTGACCCCTCGCACGGGACCCATCGCCGTCCTCCCGTGCCGCCGCTCAAGGTAGGGACTCTCCGGCGTTGCTCCCTTCACCCCCCTCCTGAGCCCTCTGCCGCGATGGGGGCCTCCCTCTCATCCTGTCAGGTTCCTCAAGTCCGCCTGCTCGCTGCCCTCCTAGAGACTCACCACGTGAAGGTCTCTCTCCGTCAGCTACAGCGGTATTGGGACCTTCTCCTACCCTTTAACCCTTGGCTCGTCACCTGTGCTCTCTGGAGACCTACGAACGTTTAATACAGCGGGTGACGTCCGCTATGGAGCACGATCGCAAGCAGTTTCCCCCCGGCCTTATCCCGACCCTCGTCGCTATCCGCGCCTGTCTCCAAGGTGTGCCCTCCCCTGCCTCCGCTCTCGCCTGTGAGCCTAGCCACCCTCTCACCTGCGATCCTGATGGAGACGACGATGCTCGTTCTCTGTCCGCCCAGCTAGAGGCCGCGCTCGAACTGGATCCCCCCACAGCCTCCGATCCGGACCCCAACCAACATGGCGACCCCCCGCCTTCTCCCCCCCCCACCGCGTCCTGCAAACAATGCCAACATGGCGCACCTCCTCCTTCTTCTTCCTCGGCGCCCTCTTCCCGCCTTTACCCACCTCTTCCTGTCTCGTCGCCATCCGGTCCCGTCCCGGATGCCTGCCGATCGCCATTTTCAGCTAAACCGGCAGAGCCTCCGGTGGCATCTTGGAAATGACGTGGCCACTCCTCCATCTTGGCCCGAGACCAGAAGTGATGTCAGGCGTGACGTCACCGTGCCGCCATCTTGGCCAATCAGGAACACCGTTGCCGCCGCGCCCTCCTGGCCGGCGCCCAGTGGCACCGCCAACGCCTCACCTCCATGGCCCGCTTCGCATCCCGCCTGCTCCAGCAATAGCGGGAGCATCGTGAATCCTTCTCCACCAGCGTACGACACCGCCTTTCTCACCTCCCCCACTCCGCCTCTGGCTCAGATGTTCCCCCTCAATCCCGCTCGCACTCCGCAGAGCCCACAAGCGTGGGCCCCCTTCTCTCCCAAAGACATCCAAATGCTCCGCAACGCGATAAAAGAGGATGGCCTTGCCAGCCCTCATGCCCAAGACCTTCTCGAGCGTATGACCATCCCTCGCTGCATCCCTTACGATTGGATCTCTCTAGCCCGAGCGGTTCTCTCCCCCGGGCAATTCATTGACTGGCGAGCCCATCTCGGTGTCCTGATCGACAATCAGATTGCCGGCAATGCTCGTCAGGGTGTGCATTACCCTGCAAACGCATTTCTCGGGTTCGGCCCTTACGGCGATCCCAGCGCCTACACTGCCACCCCGCCTGGGTTTTTCATCCAGCTCCGTGACTGTGTTTTTCGAGCCTTCCGTTCGTGCGCCGCGGCCGCCCCAGAGCCCCTCGTGAAGCTTTTCCAAAAACCCGAGGAGCCGTTTAATGAGTTCGTAGCTCGTGTGCAGGCCGCTGCAGAGAGGCGAGTCGTCGGCAATGCAGCCCGCGAGTCCTTCGTTAAGGACATCCTGCAGGAGGGGGCTAACCCAGCTTGCAAAGCCATCATTCGTCCCCTTCGTGACAAGCCACTCCAAGACTGGGTCCTCGCATGCTCCGGAGTTTCTGGGCAAGCATCTGCGCTTGCAGCGGCTATTGTCGCGGCAGTCCAAACAACCAACACCTGCTTCCGCTGCGGCGAATTGGGCCACTTCGCTCGGGAGTGCCCCAACCTTCTGGCTCCGCCGCAACCCGTAGTCCAGCCTATGGTGCCACCACCGCGCCCTGTTCCTGCCGCCCGGCCGCCCTCCACCCCCTGCCCGCGCTGTGGAAAAGGGTATCATTGGGCTCGCGATTGCCGTGTTCTGAGACAGCCTTTAAACGGGTAGCGGGGCAAGCCTCAGCCCCGCCACCAAGAGGCTCCAGTCGCCCCGTGCCAGCCCCGCCCGTAGGCATCCACTGGTCCGTTCCCATGTCGCCCGCTTCGCAGCCGCGCCTCACCATCAAGGTCAATGGAAAGTGGATGGACGGCCTTCTTGACACCGGCGCCGAAATCTCCTGCATCCCACTCTCCCAAGCTCGTGACTTCCCACTCACAGCCGGACCCGTCATCGTAGGCGCCACAGGCCAGTCCTCCTCGCAACAGGCGGCTGAAGATCTTGCCTGGCATGACACCGATGGACGGTCAGGGTTCTTCCGTCCCCTGGTTCTCAGGGATATCAAGCAAGTCCTTTGGGGGCGCGACATTCTTCACCAGTCAGGCGCCATTCTTTTTACTTCGCAGCCATCGCTGCCCCCCCAATAGTTTTGGCCGTTGCTCGCGTTCGACCTCCAGCACCCGTTCCTCTGCAATGGGACACAGAGGAACCCATTTGGGTGGAGCAATGGCCTATGACTGCCCCGAAACTAGCTATTCTTCAGGACCTCGTGGAAGAGCAGCTCCGTGCTGGCCATGTTGAGCCCTCCACCAGTCCATACAATACTCCCATTTTTTTCATCATCAAAAAATCTGGCAAGCCACGCCTCCTCCACGACCTGCGAGAGGTTAACAAGCACATCAAACCCATGGGCTCTCCTCAGCCCGGCATGCCTCACCCGTCAGCCTTTCCGCGAGATTGGTATGTGGCAGTCCTCGACATCAAGGACTGCTTCTTCTCTATCCCCCTGCATCCGGATGACCGCCCACGGTTCGCCTTTACTGTTCCCCAGCCCAACCACCACCGGCCTGCCAAACGGTATCAGTGGAAAGTCCTCCCCCAGGGCATGAAGAACAGCCCTGCCATCTGCCAGCTGTTTGTGGCTACTGCTATTGAGCCCTTAACCTCCGAGGCCACTATCGTGCATTACATGGATGACATCCTTGTAGCCCATCCGAGCGAGCCAAAACTGCAAGCTATAGTTGCCAGTCTTCTCTCCAATCTGAAAGATATCGGTCTTCAGATCAACATAGAGAAAGCCGTTTTCCACCCACCGTTTCAATTCTTGGGCTTTGAAATCTCGGAAACGGTCACGCCCATGGCGCCGCTTATAAACGTCCCCAAAACCATGATGCTCCATGATCTCCAACAGCTTTGTGGCCAGCTCAACTGGCTGCGCCCGTCGCTGCCAGTCACCACACATCAGCTGCAGCCTCTGTTCCAGCTCCTTCAGACCACTGGCCCACCATCACAGGCACCCACAAAGAGGGTCACCCTGTCGTATGAAGCAGAGTGCGCCCTGAGCTGTGTCAACTCTGCCCTAATGGACTGCTTGCTCCAGCGAATAGACCCAGACAAGCCATTTGCAGGACTTGTCCTTCCCACCCGTGGGACCCCCACTGGCCTCATCTGGCAGGACGGTCCACTCCTGTGGGTCCATTTAGCCAAAAGCAAGCTTCGCAAAATCACCCCCCAATCCGTCCTGTTCGCGCAGCTCGCCATCGCCCTTGTTGAGCGCTCCACCCACCATTACGGGCGTCATCCAGATGTCATCATTTGGCCCCTTACAACTCAGCAGGTCACTCACTTGCTAAAGGACTCCATAGATATGCAGGCACTGTTCCTCCTATTCTCCGGCCCATTCGATAATCACTTCCCCCAGCACCGCCTCATACAAGGCCTCAGCACGCTCCCCGTCGCAACTCCTGACCATTTCCCATTCCCGTCCTCCAAGCCACTCCCCAACGCCGCCATCGCCTTCACTGACGCCTCCAAGCACTGCCTTGCTATAGTCCTCTACAAGCCCAACTCCACACAACCCCTCTGCCACACCCGCCGACATAGCAGCTCTGTCCAAGTGGCCGAATTGAAAGCCGTCACTCTGGCTCTCCAATACCTCCAGGACCAGCCAGTAAATATCTTCACGGACAGTCTCTACTGCCTGCAGGTCTCTCGTATCCTTGCCTTTGCGGCCTTCCTGCCGCCTGCTAGCATCGGCAACCGGGACATCAACCTGGCCTTAGCTGACCTTCAACTCCTCTTAGAGAGGCGGCGACAGCCCTGGTTCATTGCCCATGTTAGGAGCCACTCAGGCCTCCCAGGCCCCTTGGCTCACGGCAACCATCTCGCTGACCAGGCCGCCCAAGGTGCTTCCATCAATGCCCTCAGCCCCGCAGCTGCCGTAGGAGACATTATCAACCAGGCAAAGACCTTGCATGCGCGCTTCCATCTTGGAGCGCCCGCCCTCCATCGACTCCTCCCAGAACTTCCCATCGAGACATGCAAACATCTGGTGCGTGCGTGCCGCTCCTGCACACCTTTGCTGCCCCTGGGGCCACTCCAGCCCCAGGGTGTCAACCCGCGCGGATTGCGGCCCAACTCTAGATGGCAATTAGATGTCACACATGTCGCTTCCTTTGGCCGATGGAAGTTCCTTCATGTTGCCATCGATACGTTTTCGCACCTCTGCTACGCCGTCGCCCTCCCGGGAGAGTCTGCCAAGTATGCCACTCAAGCGCTCCGGGAAGCCATCCTCTTCATGGGAGTCCCTTGGGACATAAAGACAGATAATGGCCCCGCCTACCGCAGCGCCACCTTTGCCGAGTTTGTGAAGCTCTACAACATCACCCACCACTTCGGCATCGCATACAACCCGCAAGGCCAAGGACTTGTTGAAAGAATTCACCAAACCCTCAAGATCCTCGTCCAGAAGACTAGAGAGACTCAACCCCGCCTCACCCCACGTGAAACAGTCACGCAAGTGCTCATCCAGCACAACCTGATGACCTTTGACTCTGAGGGGCTTTCGCCCGTCCACAAGCACTGGGGGCCCTCTTACCGGCCCACTCCGGCCCCTCTCGTCCTCTGGCGCAACCCGCTCACTAGCAAGTGGACCGGACCAGCGCCCCTTCTCACCCAAGGGCGAGGATTTGCCTGCGTCTTCCCGGAATCTGCACCCCAGCCTGTCTGGATCCCTGCTCGTCTTGTTAAGCCCTTCACTCCACACGGCCCTGCCGACCTTCCACCTCCCGACCCCCTTCCCCCTGATGATTCCCCCCTGCCATAATGATGGCCCCTCTCCGCACCTCACCCCTCCCGTGAGGTTTTTCTCCTCTTGTCATTGCAGATGACGCCTCCAGTCGCCCAGTCAAGCCCGCCTGAGTCTGCCCCTCCTGCACCATCACCCGCAGGGACCACGCCAGCTCTCTCCCGCCGCGAGCGATGTCGACGTCGTCTTCTTGTCCGCCGCTTGAGCCGTCTCTCCCTCGAAGATGCCTCCATCGAGCAGCAAATTCTCCAGCTTCTCCGTCGTGCTCGCGCCTCCCCTGCCCCGCGCCCTCCTACCACCCCCCCCTCCTACACCTTCTCATCATTATGCTCTCCTTAGCCTCCTCAGCCCAGGCCACGCCCCTTTGGGCCACCCTTCTTCAACCGCCTGGTTTCCTCTTTCTCTCCCCTCACTCCCCCACCTTCCCCACCATGTACTCCCCCAACTGCGACTTCCTCCCAGAAAGCTGCGACCCCCTCGCCCTTCCTGTCTCCTCGTCGTTGCCAAATGTCTCCATCCCTATTCCCCTCGCACAGCTGTCCTAGTCCTCTCCCAAAGCCATCCCCTTCCCGAGGAAGCCCGGCACGCCCAGGTGTGGCTCACGAAGGTGGCAAGAGGCGGCCATCAATAGGGCCCATCGTGGCCACCTCGAGCTGCGGGTACGGGTTCTCTGCCCTCCGCATGGGGAATCGGGCGTTTCAGCCGCCCTCCCCTCTGCTCACGCCCCCCTCGTGCCCCCATGCCCCCTGCCGGTAATCCCTCCTCGTTCCTTTCTCTCCTATTTCCCCTCCTCTCAGCCCCCTCATCTTTCCTCCCTACAAAATGTCAATCCCACAAAACCTGTGCGTTCTTATTTTTGAAAGAGGGAGCAATTGTCCCCTGCTCCCACCCTGCCTTTTGCTTCCTTATACTTTGCCCGCCTGTTCCTCGTAACCTCCCTGTATTATGGCCCTTCTCAGCGGCAGTTTGTGCTGCTGCCTCCCTCTGCCCCTCCTCCCAGCCACTGTTATCTTCCCCCTCCCAGCCGATCGCTGTTCTCCCCGCCTCATTTCAACCGCCCTCATCCCGTATCCGCCCCGGCACAACCTCGGAAACAACCCCCTCTGCCATCAATGGCTTACGTCATAAACCGCAGGTCCGCCCTTGCCTCTGCAGCCAATCCTCAGCTGCCCCGCGGACATGCCCCTCCCACAACCTCCCCGCCTCCATGACACTATAAAACCCCATGTACTTCCCGAATAAAATCAGACCTGCGCATAGACCTCGTCTCCGTGGTTTTTCCTCCATCGAACCGCGCGTCCCCACCAAGCCTTGAGCCGCCCGCTGCCGCCCCGGTCAGGCCGTGGCGTAGGCCCGATCCCCGGCAGCGACTCGCCTGCAGTGACCCGCCTGCAGTGCCGCAGCGGAGGCCAACACACCACAGAGAACATACTTATACTATATTTGGTGCAACTGGGAATTGGTAAATAATGAAAAATAGTAATTTACATAAAAGATCCAATGATTGCCTTCCAGTGGCAAACTGTGTTTCTAAAAGTGAGCAAAGTGTTTTATTCAAAGGGTAATTGAGTATTCATAAAAGAGGGCACATTATTTTATGCCTTCTATGCTTTTACAAAAAGTCTCATAATTATGTAATCATAGGTTGACATATGGATGAAAAATAGGTGTAAATCACTGCGAGTGTCCAGGCAATGCTGCACACTTAAGCACAAAAGAGCAATTCAAGTAGAGGAGGTCAAAGACAAGAAGGGAGGTGGCTTATGCTTTGGAAGAAAATATTGATAACCATTTTTAAATTCATGCTTGAAATGCAGTTCTCTTTAATTCTGTGGTTTGATATAATTGAGTGAGGTCTAATTTATGACACGACAGTTTAAAAATAAATAGACTCTAGAATCACATTTCTAAGGAGGACATGGCAAAGACATTTAAAAAAAATGTTTGCTGAATGCCTACAAGTTTCCTAGGGCTGATGTACTGAAGTACCACAGAGTGGGAGGCTTAAAACAACAGAAATTTATTGTTCTAAAGTTCTGGAGGTTAGAAGTCTAATCAGGCTGTCAGCAGGGCCACACTTCCTCTGAAATATGTAGAGAAGAATCTGCCTCTCCCCTGGCTTCTGGTAGTGGCTTGCTGCCAATCTATGACATTCTCTGCCTCACTCGTCACGTGGGATTTTCCCCGTCTGTGTCAGTGTCCAAATTTCCTCTTCTTATATGGGCATTAGTCATTCTGGATTAAGAGCTCATAATAATCCAGTTTGTCCTCATCTTAACTAATAACATCTTCAAAGACCCTATTTCCAAATAACATCATCTATATAGGAGCGGGGGGCTTTGGACTCGAACATGTCTTTTTAGGGGACACAATTCAACCCAGAGCACCTACCCTGAGCAACAATTTGTGACAGGAAGGGTCTGAGATGTAAGATAATTGTCACATAATCATCATGTAGGGCAGAAAGATACATAGAAGCTATAAATGCCTTCTTATCTACTATGTCCATTTCTGGGGAAGATTCTCTTGACACCAAAAGATACAGTGGGCAAGTGATAGGCATAAAATGTCACATATAAGAACCTGATAATCACGTCTTATTCTACATCAACCAGATTTTGCTTTCATGTACCAGCACCATTAAACCTCTTGGTTACTATGAGACTGACTCTGCAATTAGGTAAATGGCTACTTGACTTTTTCATGACTAATCTGCCTAGTTGGCGTTTCCCATGGTGCTGCCTCAGCATTCAAAATTGCCAGAAGAGTATAAAGCAAAGTGCCCATTAAATGCAAGAATGTGAATCAGTACATGAATCACATTTTTCATGATATTATTTCTAATTCATTCAAATGAATTTTGATGAACTTCAAATTAGAGCCATCTAAATTACTGACATTACAGGTATAAAAGGAGATACTATGTTAAACAGCAGATCTTATTTTTTAAACGTAAATAGGGATTTTTACTTTAGTGCTTGTTATAATAAAAAATAGGTAAAGTGCTAAAATAAGAGACTCTGCGGATTATTGTTAAACTCTATTTGGATCAATTTATCCACTTGCAATATTTTTCTTTTTTTATCCACTTCAATTAACTTATATCTATAGAGCTTTTTAACAGTGTTATGCTCACTGAATGTGCTCATTAATTTAATGATTTTGATATTTAAAACCTCCAGGGCCCATAAACACAGGATAAAATATTTTAATAATGCAAACAGAGCATTTTCCTGAAATTACTAAGCAAATGGTTTAGTTTTTTACTTATTCCTATGGTATGATATGAAAATATTTACAAAGAAATAATTCCCTATCATCATAAAAATATTCCTACATATAAATTCATCCTGATTTGCCTCACCCTCTTTTGATTTATATGCAGCATAATGTAGAAGATGGTAATAAGGAAAAAACAAATAAAAACCAAAAACATTGCTCTAAATGTTTACAAAAGGGCAAAACAGAAGAATAATTGATGCTTCAGCAGTTGTTTGTCATGATATAGATATCAATGAGACAGACAAGCATATCAAACACAAAGATATCAAAATAACAATAAAAATAGATAATACACAATATTTCTATTAAATACTAAATATCTATGACATTTTCAGACACATTATTTCTAAAATAACCCTATTTTGCAGATTACAAAACTAAGGCTCAGAGGAGTGAAAAAGCATACCCAAAGGGCAAATTATGATGGGTGTCCAATTTTCACCTTGCATCTGAGTGAATGGAAAACCTGTGATCTTTTCCCTAATATCTTCTATTGTCTTCTCCTGTAGATGAGTTTAAAGGATTATGGAAGGAATTAACTAGCAAAAGGGCTGAATTGGAAACTTTTATTGGAGTTTAACATTTAGACGGAGTTGGGCACACATATAATCATCTGTTATAGGTAGTCAACAAAAAAATGTGTCTAGGACAAATCTATTTTCCAGAGTGCAACAATATATGCAATGACAGAAATATTGTAGAACACCTCACTTCCCAAAATTACCCCTCCAATGTATCTCCACACCCCACACACCCCCATTTTAGAAAGACATGTTCAAATCAATGGTTCTGTGCGGGGAAGCTCAAACACTGTAAGAGTTAAAGAATGGCACATATTCTGTATATCAATAGATGACCAGTTTAATTTCCTTTTTAAAACTGAATCAGAGTGACAGACAACACATTTGGTAAAGCTTCCATCCTGTTTGGCTGAATTCATCAGAGGAGCAGGTGGCTTTCATTCTGCTGGACATTTACCAGTAGTACAGCTGCTAAATGAGGAGTAAAGAAAGCAGCCACTCCCAGAAGGATGTGTGCCCAGGAAATCTGCCCTGATTGGCAGAGTCAATCCTGTGAAATGTGAAGGCTTCTTTCTACATAGCAAGAAAGAGCCTACAATCTACCTTTATTTTTATTTTATTTCAAAAGGCACAATGATACATACCATCGACATATGTTTATTCAACCTTAATTAAAAGTATTTAAATGTTTATTTTCTAAACATACTTCGTTGATTAAAATTAAAATTGCAATTGCAAAGCAAAAAAGTAGCCTACTTTAAATATTAAATATTTACTTAATACAAATCATCTGAACTGGAAATTTATTGATCCACTTTGGACCAAGACCACTCTTTTACTTGGTATTCCTCTCCTAACCTAATACTAAAAGTCTCTTTTTTAAAGAGTAAATAAAAAATAAAAATAAAGGAAGTGGATTTTTCTTTTCTTAATTATGTGGGGAATATGCATATTCATATTTAAACTAGCGCAATGGTTCTCAGGTGTTTGGTATTTAACAGTCATCCTGGATGTACATTGAAAATGCAAATTGCTTCACACATTTCCCAAAAACTTCAGGCTCTTCTATCATAAACGAAAAAAAGTCATTTTAGAGAAGTTCTTGATTTTATTTCCTTTTTAACAAACGCCCATATTTTGTTCTTGATTTTATTTCCTCTTTAACAAACACCCATATTTTATAATGACATTTCATATTAAACCATATTTTATTAGATAGAGCTTTCAACCTTAAATAGTAAAGTTCAAAGTTATGTATGTGTACTATAGCTTCAATTGTTTTTGTCATAGTAAATGGCCGTATATATTTTTTTTAATGTGCAATGATATTTGCTGTTGAAGGCAAAAGCAAAAAGTGCTAAGAGATTAAGTTGCTTATAATACAGAATTCCACCTCTTCTGTCATATACTACATTATTGCTTTTATATGTATGCCCATGCCTTATTTCTATTTCTTTTTTCAATTTTTATAGTAATATATGTTCTCATGTTCTATTTATTTATTTCTGTTTATCACATGCAAATGGTCACAGATGCCCTCATTAATTAATCCCTTCAAGACTCAGTTGTCTTATCTCTATGAGGAACATACTAATACACCACTAAGGTGAGGGTTAAATGTGAAACAACTAACTTTGGTTCAATACATAATAACTACTATTAATGATATTTACTATTATTCTATTAAATAGACAAATATATCTTTGAAAATAGGCAAAGTATTATTTAAGGCTTTCTATGACAGGATGTTAGTGAAACCACACATATGGTTTATGTTGCATTGGAAGATCTACACGTTACTTGCCTTTTTCTCCTTCAAAAATAAATAAAATAATAAACAGTGAGGAATTCTTCTTCTTCAAGGGTTTCTCATATCAGAACAATGACCTTAGTGTCTGCACTTATTCTGTACATCTCCATGCTTACCTTCTTATTCCTTCTTGTCATTGATTCAGAAAATTTTGACCCTTATCTTTGAAAACTTAAAAATCTCAGTACACATAGATTCCAGCCTTCCTTTTGTTCTTCATCCTTCACAGCTTAAGTGAAGCACAATCTTTTGTGAAACTTTCCTGATCCCTTACTTTTTCTTGGATCTCCCACAGGTCTATTTTTTTTAAATTCTACAACAAAAAGTATTGCATTCTAACCTGTACTGTTTAAATATCCTTCTCCATCATATTCACCCTTGATACAGGCAAGTTGGGACTTTTCCTTCTTTTACAACTCATAACTTGTAGTATATTGAGAATTTGCATATAAGTGTCTGACATATGAATAAATGAAACAAGAATTTTCTCCATGGTACTTAAGGGGACTTTGTGTCAAGTGATGCCTAGAATTGTGAATCTAAATAATAATAATAATAATAGTAACTTAGAAAATTGTTACATATTGAATTTTGTGAGTCCCAAAAAAGATTATGTTCTTGAACTAACTCATTCCTGTGGGCATGACCATTTGATTGCATTAGATTCTGTTGAGGGACCTTGACTAGATCACTTGGTTATATTCCTTTTGATTGGACTACAGTAGTGGGGCATGGCACAGGGTGTATCTCTACTCTCTTGCTGGGTCTTATATAAACTGAAAACCAGAGAGACACACAGAAAAGGGATCTCTGCTATTTTGACCTGGCTATGTGAGAGAGGACTACAGCTACAGGAAGACAAAGAAGCTCTGAGGAGGTCAAGAAAGAAGGCCCAGGAAGAGATGCCTGATCGCCCACAGCTGAGCTCCAGGAGACAGCAGCAAGAGACTCACAGATCACCATCTTGCCTCGCCATGTGGCATGATGTCAGGATCTGCTAGCAGCCCACTTTTGGTGAGAAAAAAAATCTGATGAAACCTTGATTTGGACATTTTCACAGTCTCAGAACTGTAAGCTTTTACCCCAAATAAATTCCCACTGTAAAAGCTAACCCATTTTTGGTACTTTGCATTGGCAGTCCTTAGCAAAATAAGACAGAGATATATAAATAAGAATAATAGAATTGTAAGATGTAAAATTTAGCAGAATTAAGTCAATTCTAAAATATCTTTGTTTAAAGTAATATTCTAAAAGAATCCATAGACTAGAGAGGTATAAATCAAGTAGGTCTTTGTGAATTGGTCAAATAAGCATTCTGTTCTGTCATTAAATGTTCTTGCTGTATAATTAATGACTTACACAATGCAATAGGGAGCTTGGTACATTTATTATGTATGTTTTATTGAAGTTCTTGGAAATCTTAAAACTATACCCCAAAGCATTTTCTACTGGCCATAATAATCTATGAAAGAAAATGGTATCTTAAAGTAGATTATTTCTTCTCCTTATGGTACATAAACTAATTCATTGTTTCGTTTTTCAAAAAATCAAGGTATTGATTAGATTGTGAATCTATAATGTCATGAAAGAAAGTACAATATTTTGGCAAATCTTATAACTTACAAAAATACCCTTCAGTAAGGAAGATGTAATAATCTTGCACTAAAAATATTGGGAAGATTTGATTTTGCCAGATGTATAATGAATTTTCCTTTACCATTGAATATCCTTCATTTAATTTTAATTCCACATAATTACTGCTAATTTTCTTTTGCTCTTTTGTTGAGTTCAAATGATAAATAAATGCCCATTAAAAGAAAGGAAAGATGTCAAAGAAACAAATCCTAGACTTTCCAGCTACTTGAAATGTTCTAAAACTCATGAACTAATGTACATATGAGTACACATACACATCAACTCATTATGTTTGCTCTTCTAACCAAAACTGCTCATTCTGAGCATTCTTTTGTCTTGTATGAGCATAGGAGCAACCTCAGAGTCAGTGTTATTATTTCTCTATTTCTCTTACCCGCCCCCAATAAATGGCCAAGTTCTCTTTTGCTCCCTCTAAAAAAAAAATGAAAAGTTTTAGGATCTATCCCCTCCTCTCAATATCTTTTGCCATTTCCCTTATTCTTTTTTTTTCTCACTGTTTTTATGTTTATTTTTGAATTGCAAAGAATTATTTCCCTTTCCCCATGTTTTTAGAATTTCCTGTATTTCCCCATTCAGTCTTGGCTGCCACGACAAGACAGAAAGCACAAGGACCTTCTTTTTCTTGCTCTGTAGTGGTATTACTTCTTTATTACACTTTACCTGGACAATTGCAGAGGACACCAATAGTTTTATAGCCTTCAATTTTGGCCAGTCTCTACCCCACACAGCTACCAGATTATCTTCCTAAATGACAGATATGAATATGTTGCCCACTGAGGTTTATAGAAGAATGACTATACTCAGAAAGACTTTTATTCCTATGACCCTAATCCACCTGCCCAGCCTTAACTCTGCCTCTCTCTTTGTTTTACTAATTTTCAGTCTTAACTTTGCCTTCCCACACCTTGTAGGTAAAGCTGAGCATCTGCTCTTCTGAACTCTTATAAAGCTGTTTATTTCTCTGTTTCAGCACTCCAAACATCTGACATTAATTACAGTAATGGTGAGCACATGCCCTGAGCATTCCTGCATGTCCCTGATTGGAAATATTCTCTTGTTGTCAGGCCATGGTGGGGTGATCAGTCCTGATTTGTATTGAGAAAATATGGTCACCCTGCTTTGGGCTTCTGCACCAGATAGGCAGCTCCCTGAAGGCAGGGGCGTGGCCTTAATGGTCTTCATGAGCACTTAAAGCGTGATTGTTTAATTAAAACAAACTGGAAAAGGAATTCTCTATTTATACAAAATTGGCTACAAAAGGAGACATATGTAATAGATTACCAGAGATCTCAACACTGTCTGGAAATCTATTTTCTTTCAACAAAACTAATTGTTTTCCACAAAACAATATAAGCCAGTGGTCCCATTTTTCTTAAACATTAATGTGAAAAAATGATCATACATCATGAACTGCAAACCAGATACATATAAATATCTACTTCCTTTTCCCACATGAATGCATCTGGGCCCATTATTTGCCTTTTCTGTGTATGATCAGCCTCTGTGCCTAATAAGAGCAATTGTTCCATTTGTGCCTAGCCCTTACCTCCTCTGCCCATTCAAAGATATTGTTCAGCAATTGTCCCCTCTCTATTCTGTATCACCTATTTTTTTCCTCTTTATGGTGTGATTCCTATCAGCACATGAACAAGCATTTATCATATTTTAAAAACAAACTAAAACAAAATTTCTCTATTGCCCCCACGTTCCTCTCTATTGTCCCTTTTATTGTTAGTCTTTTGGGGAGTGACAATATTACCTGTGACTCTAATTTCCCCATTCTTTTGTGAATCTAATGCAACAAGGATTTCCCCTCTACTCTCTCTGCAAAGTCACGCTTATAAAAACACCAATGATCTCCACATTTCTATGTCCATTGGTCGGTTCTTGCTCGTCTTGCTTAACCATTCAGCAGCATCTGTTACAGTTGAATATTGTTTCCATCTTTAAATATTTATTTGACTTGACCCCTGGGATAACACACTTGATATTCTGCCTACCATACAACAACCTTTTTTCTCAGACTCTTTGGCTGTGCTTTCCCCTCCAGGCTCACTTTCTCCGCAGGTTCAGCTGTGGGCAAGTTGTTCGTTTCCTTAGCTTCAGCTGTTCCGCTGATTACCGCCTCTGGTCTCTTCTCTCCTGTTTTTCTTTGGCTATAGGCAATCCTAGAGTCGTCTCTCACATGATCGGGTAAACAAATGGCAGCTCTCTTTCTCAGTCTTGTTAGGGATTGACTCACGTACACCCAAAAGACATGACTGAAGTCTTAGTCTCCATGTGAACTTTTTTTTTTTTTTGAGGTACCAGGGGCTGGGGATTGAACCCAGGACCTCATTTGTGGGAAACCAGCACTCAACCACTGAGCCACACTGGCTGCCCTGAGTTGTTTTTTTGTTTATTTGTTTTGCTTGTTTTTTCTGTTTTGTTTTTTTTTTTTTTTTAGGAGGCACCAGGAACCAAACCTGGGACGTCCCATGTGGGAAGCAGGTGTTCAAACACTTGAGCCACATCCACTCCCCCATATTTAAACAGGACTTTTGAAGGTAATTATTAATTAAGATGTGACCACACTGAATGAGAATGGGCCTTAATCCATATGGCCAAAATCCTTATAAGCAAAGGAAATTGGATGCAGTAGCCGGAAGTCAGCAGAAATCAGAGAAGCAGACAGATGTCTCTCTGAGAGAGGGTGAGCTCACCATGTGACAGAAGATTGTCAGACTCCAGGAGAAAGCAAGCTTTGATGTTGGATTTCTAGTCTCCCAAACCATGAAACAGTTCGTTTAAACCAATCCATTGTGCGCTCTTTGTTATTATGATCCTGACAAACTAAGGCAATTCTGTTTATCTTTCCAACTTTTAAAAGTGAAGCAATCCAGGGAAGCAGCTGTGGCTCAATCAGTTGGGCTCCTGCCTACCACAAGGGAGGCCCTGGGTTTGCATCCCAGGTACTCCTTGTAAAGGCAAGCTGGCCCGTGCGCCACAGAGAGCAGCAAGATGACACAACAAAGGGAGATAAGCAGATACAGAAAAAACATGCAGTGAATAGACACAGAAAAGAGACACCAAAAGAAAGGAACAAGCCACAAGGGGGGAATGAATAAATAAACAAATAAACAAATAAATAAATAAGTCTTTTAAAAAAATGTGAAGCAATCCAGAGTGCAAAGATTTCTTGGGATATCTTTGTCCTCTGTCTACTATGCTGTTTGTACTTTCATCAAATCTCATGACTTTAATAATTACTATAGATAGAAGGTAGATTATCATAGATAATCATAGATACATAGATAGGCAGGAAGTACACAGTATACATAGATACACTAGGATTTCAAATTTACATCTCCAACCAGACTTCTTCCTTGGACTCATATACCCATCTACCTACCCGACATTTCCATTTGGTTGTCAAATAGGCATTTCCAATTTGACTTGCCCCATAATCCTGCACCTCTCACAGCTCATTAAATGGCAATTTCGTTCTTCCAGTTACACAGACCAAAAATGTTGAGTCATCCCTGACCCTTGTCCTTCTCTCATACCCTCACATAAATGGACTATATTCTGAAATTGAAATGGTGATTTCAATTTCAAAATATACCAGGTTCTAAGCACCTGTCACTATTCCCACTTCTTCCACCTGGTTAGCTTTCACCTAGATCATTGTAACTGATCTCCTGGTTTCAACTCTTGCCTGCATTTAGTCAATTCTCAACAAAACAACTAGAGTGCACCTTTTTAAAAAGAAAGGCAGGTCATGTCTCTTTCTTCAAAGCGTTTCAATGATTTTCTATCTCACTTATCATAAAAGACAAAGTCCCCAAAGGGACTACCTGACTGGCTCCTGCCCACGACTCTTAACTCATCCTATTTTCTTTATTGCTTACTCAGGCTGCTCCATTTACATCACCTTCTTGCTCTTGCTCTCTCTAGGGCCTTTGCACTTACTCTTCCCTCTTCCTAGAACATTCTCTGCCTCCCCTTTCCACATGGTGAGTTTTTATATTTCTTTTAAAGTTTCACTCAAAATTCACCACTCATTTAGTCCGTCTCTACCCAATTTATCTAAAATTGCAAACCCCAGCCACTTCCACCCATTTCTTTTTTCCCTTCCATGCTTTTTCTAATAGCTTAAAATACCTAAATAGATATCTGTCTTATTAATTGTCCATACCCACTTCTAGAAAGTAAGCACCAAGGAAATATTTTGCCCCTTTTTTGTGCCCTTCTGCACAGAGAGTGCTGAGCACAAAGACCATGCTCAATAGAACCATATTTTTGGGAGAAAAAATGAATAATAGGGAATCTACTTGGACTCAACCCCAGATGCCAGAACGCTTTAACTAGATAGGAACACGCTTCTCTAGCCTAGCTGCTGCAGGGCAGAGGCTAACTACCCGTGCATCTGAGAAGTAGGGGGCAGGCTGAAGTGAGCAGAGAGCCGCCAGGCAATGGATTAGCAAAGCATTTCTGGCATCAGCCTGGACATGTTTGGAACATAAAGCCCTTTGTTAGGACTTCAAGATCTTTAACTCCTGGAACCCAGGGCTAGGCTGCTCAGAGACTGCCCAGGGCATAGGTGTTTCAGGAACAAATACTTGATTCACTGTCCCCTACTTCTCACTTGGTGCTGAGATCAGGGAAGCAGCAGATCCTATGATTTAGTCCTAGTGCAGCAGTTTTCAAATTGGGCGTCTTTTCTATGGAGTTCTCCTTCAGTACATCTTGCAGAGGAAAGGGGCTCTAGAATTTTCATCTTTAACAAAAACTCCAGCAAAAAGCATATGTCATATGTTGTATGTCTTTCTGACACATAATCAGGTTGTACCACACTTTGACATACCCTGGCTTAAAGCTCAGCAACTCCTTCCTTTTCATGCTTGGAGTTGAACATTAATCTCCTAGTGAAAGTTAGGTGTGATTTTTATCAGAGATGTAGATTAAAGGACCTACAGATTTCTTTGAGTTGCTGGGTCCACTTTAATCAAATAATCACTTGCACTGGCAGAAAAGCACTTCGCACAACTGGCTGAAATATAACTAGTAAGAATACCATGTGAATTAAGAGCTCTCCTCTTCTAAAATAGGAAATTTCCCTGGAAGGTATGTGGCTATCAATCGCCCACACATTAATTCAAATTTGTTTAGATTAAGATGTTCAATAGTTAAAATCAACTGCACTAAAGTGGTGGGGTATGTAAAAGAGGGAGAGAGGAAATATATAACTGAATATATGAACTTGGGACCTCAGGTTTGGGAAGGAAACAATAAAGGATATATATTTTTTCAATGTTTTAGAGGTTTAAACCCGTTTTTAAGTGTGAACTATAAAATGTTTTCCTCCTCTACCTGTTCTTCAGCTATATGCAGTTCTTATCCCCATAAGCAACAAACGGTACTTTTTATTATGTTCTTTCAGATATAGTTTATGCATTTATGAGTTATATGCATAGACATATATATATATGCACACACATTATCTTATTTTTTAAAACTATAGTTCAAAATGGGAAAGCTACAGTTCAACATCTTTATTCTTCCTCCTTTACATATATTTGAAATCTTCATTTATCCATGCCTTAAGGCCTTCTTCATTTTTTATAGTTCAAAATAGATACCAGAGGTGGTGAGTGCACAATATTGTGAAGGCACTAAATGGCACTGAATTGTTCCTTTTATCTGGTTAATTTTATGTTACATGCATTTTACCCGAATAGAAAATAGCACACATAAAATAAGATGTACTATAACTTAGTTAATAAGTGTCCTACTGATTTGGTCCTATATATACTCGATGCCTTTTTTTTTTTATTTTTTTTAAAGCAATGCTGTCACATATATATTTACTCATCTATTGCTATTTTGTACACACAGAAAATTACTGAAATATATATTTCCAGAGGTGGAATTGCTGGGTCTAAGGCTACAGGGATTTGTAGCTTTAATAAAGGATGCTAAATTGTCCTCAATAAAGGTTTTGTCAGTTACACTCCCATCAGCAATGTATGAGAGGGCCTATGAAATGACCTTGGATAAGCATGGAAACAGTAGGGTACTGTGTTAAGACAGGGATGAATGGGCCATAGGACTTGTGAGGACCCTAAAAGTGGTGTAAACTCACTTTTTAAAAATTTCTGCTCTGTGTTTATTAGAAATGACATTTGATTATGGAACACTTCAGTACCTTCATATAACAGAGTGTCTCTGTGAGTCGGTCCATGCCAGAACCAATAAAGGACAAGAAAATGAGCTATAGATATTTCCAATATGCTTCTAAATGAATCTTTAAAGAAAATTTTTTGTTGTCTTTTTTTAAGATATATAGATCACACAAAATAATGAAATTTTAATACTAGCAGTAATAATAGTAACAATAATAAATTTAGAAATAGGAACCTTACAATAAGGGCAGATAAGTTAAATATTAGCAAACATACTAAAAACTTGGATCTATAGGAACCAATTCCACAGACCGATGCATCTAACCCATTTATCTGTCATGTCTCAAGAATTTTGAAAGATTCTATATTTGATGTTAACTCAAAGTCAATTTTGGTACAATAATAGGTACTTACTTAAAATCGTCAGGTAGCTACCATTTCTAGCAAATCATGTAAAAATTAGTTATTGCATGCAATTTACTGGTCACTAAAAAGATAGTCCAATTAAGAAAGTGAAGATTAGCAGATATAAATTTAATCACATCAGGAGTACTTTCTGGTTTATTTGTGTTTTTATTGTGCTAGTCTATATGTGAACATCTCCAGACTTCAAATTAAATCTCTATACTGAAAAACTATATGATCAGAATTAGTGTATGCAGATGTGTTTTGTATTTTATTCATTTTGGTTCTTTCTTTGGCCTGATATTTGGAAATATTTGATAGAGACACATTACAGTTGGAGTGCATAGCTTTGTGAGAATCAATTGATCTGCCAGAGCATTTTAAATGCTTCTTTAGACCATTCATGACAAAGAGTCATTTGCTTATTCGCGTCCAGTTCTTCTCCAGTGAAAATTACTGGTCATGAATCTGATGAACATTTACAGGAATCTGCAAATGAAACAGCTAAATCCTTGATGACAGAGAGCCTCATAAAGGCGGCTCATTTATTCTCTCAGGGCACTCAACCACGCCACCAGGATCAATAGAAAATCTCATCTGATATATTCTTAAATGCCATGGTGCAAATGCTCTTTTTGCAATTTTGAAGGAGAAAATGTCCCACTTCCACTGTGAGTGACTGACATCAAATTCACTGAAATCATACAAACAATGCTGGTTTCCTTTAGTCTTAGTGCCAGTGGAATAAAAATGATACTTTTACTTCCATAACAAAAAATGTAACTCAGACATTTAGAATTTTTGAAATTGCCTACTAAGTAATAATTTATGACTTTTGCCACACACCTAGCTGGAGAATGTTAACTGCTTCAGAGTCTAAAACAACAACGATGAAGTAACAACTTGTTGTTATATAGTTGTTCTGTAATCTTTACTGGTTTACTTCACAGAAGTGGATTTTAAGTTCAGGAAAGGACTTTATAAAATACATATCTGAGATTCTAATACAAACAATTTATCTAAGGCACATCTAAAAAATGGACAAGGAGAAATCTGTGTAGGCTAAATAGAAGTTAAAACTCTGACAGCAACTGGGGAAACAAACACACAAAAAGAATTTATAATAATAGAATTTTGATACCAAGACCTAATAGGATATTGCTAAATATGACAGAAGAGATTTCACTCCTTCTCTAAGTGCCCTCTCTTTATAAAAGCAATGACTACTAACCGGCAATTGGCTGCTTAATTAATATAGGGTGTCTGTCAATTCTAAAATCTTAACATTTTAATAAAATGCCTTTTGGCAGGAGTACTGATTCTATTATGGTTGGTAAATTGGTTGGTATATTAGGAGAAGAGAATATCTATAAAGGAGCACATACTTTTCTTTGAACTTATAGAAGCTTAACAACCACGTTAAACCTTTTTATTCTTCCTCTCGTTGAAAGAGCAAAAGTAAAACCAATACATACTTATACACACAGTCACACACAAAACTAAAGATACTTAACACCCAGGGTGTGTTTTTTCTAAGGAGAATAAAGCAGTTACTCTCCAGACAGTCTATTAATTGCTTTATAGCTCCAGAATGTTCTTAAAGTACAAAATACAAAACACTTGGATGATGTTCAGGGAAGGTTTTCTTTTCATCTTTGCCACTCTTCCCAAGTGCTTTATACAGTTTTAAGTGCATAATTCATTGACAGAGCTGTAAAGGGAATATAATTTTCTAGGGAAGGCCGTAACTTTCTAGCATAATCAAAGCCAAAGATTAATACTACTACAAATTTCATTTAATTTGTTAGTAACTTGTAAAAGGAACAAATGTAACCCCATAAATGTCAGTGACTGAGTAGGCATTAATAAAGTTTTGTTATTCTTTTAAAATTAAAACATAAGACCTCGAGCATTTTTATTTACCTTTTCCTTGCAAAGGCCCCATTTTAAAAAAATAATGAAAGCCTTAAAGTGTTAGGAATCATATCAAAATCTTCATGATCAGAACTTTAAAAAAAGTCTTTTCTTTCTTAAAAATGTGAAAACTGTGTTTAGGCAATGGCCTAGGAGGCAAGAAGCCAACAGGAGGCCAGTGGGATTAACCCTAATTACTTCAGGTTTCACCTTAATTAACTCCTGATACAAAAAGTAAACGCTGCAGGAAAGAGAGAGAGGACCTGAGGCCAGTAGGCAAGATATCTAAGCTTTCCTTGTTTGCACATGATAATCTTTCTTTTGAATTTCACTTAATTCCTCCAAAAGATCAGCTGATGGACACATCCAGCACTGTGATTAGCTGTGCTAATGAGATAGAGTGCTCTTTTCCATATTTGTTCTTGGTGTGGAAACCACATTCTCAAGAAGGCAACCTATCAGTGATACTTTTATTTATATTTGTTTCTATGGCCATAGAACCATCCTAAAAAGCTCTTCAAAAAAGCCGAGGGCAAACTATTAGATGGCTGATATTATATTTATCTTGGAAAATATTTGACTAGCCTACTAGTAACCATTTTTTAAAATTCTGCCAAAACCCATTTTTCCGATGTTCCTGCATCATATTTTCCTCGAGGGTATGATGCAAAACGAAGATTGCTCCTTCCTTCATGTGTTAGCATTGTAAATATCTACAAACATGAAAGAAGTTCTAACCATTTAAAGCAAAATAGCCTGTCTCCTTTTTTTCCTCATTAAAAAAAGCCTCAATATCGAGTGTTCAGCAGATTACAACATGAAATACAAGTTCAAATACAGGCTAAATTTAAAATGTACATTGAGAAATTCATGTACTATGCATTTCCATCAGTGGGCCTCAGTTGCCAAAATTAAGCGTAAACTAACCCAAAGAGCCAAAGTAGTTACTAATTGCAACTTGACTTTGGGAAAGGGTAAAGCATTGGATGGAGGTGGAGAGGGACAATGAAGCCGAGAATTTTACAAATGTGTAAAAAACAAACAAATGAGCTGCTGTCACAATATTACTTTTCAACAAATGCATAAACATTCTAAAATCCTGATAATAGATAAGTAAAACAATCCCTATGCTTTTCATCCAATTAATTAGTAGTAATCTAAATGTTTAAAGTCAGCATCCCATTCATATAGAATATCTAGAATTAATATAAGGCAAAACTGTTACCTCAAAACCCCTATAGGTACCAAGAAAAAGAACTGATTCATTAATTTCTGACTGCCATTCTAACTCTAATTTGTATTTGAGAGGTAAAATTCAGTACATATAATAGCATCACACATATTCTGGAGGTCCTCTAAAGTGTCAAAGAAATCATAAACAAGGAGAGTCTGAGAAACTGTCACAGCTAGGCAGAGCCTAAGGAGACAGATTAAATGAATTTGGTTCCAGATGGGATCCTCAGACAGAAAAAGGATATTAGGTAAAAACTAAGGAAATCTGAATAATGTATAAATTACAGTAAATAAAAATATTTCAATATTGGTTCATTAATTGCAACAAATTAACCACATTAATGTTAGACGTTAAGGGTAAATTTTGGGATATACGAGAATTCTCTGTGTTTCCTCCATTTTGTTGTAAATCTAAACCTATTCTAAAAAAGATGAAGTTTATGTATATATATTCCTTATCAGTAAATAAGGAATCCCTCTGTACTTTATATCTTTAATTTTTGCCATTCAGGTTGAATTCAATTTGTCTTTACTTGGCAAACATTTCTTTTGGTAGTAACTTGTATATTTATAACAAACTGATATTTACCCAGAACTGAGTAATTACATTTATGATTTCTGCACACTCCTGGTCATTACCTAATTTTGTCTGCAATACTACCTTATAGTTAGGGCAAAACATTGCCAGACACTCACTTTAAAGACTTTTTGTTATTTACAGCTTAACCGTAAAAGAATATGGAGATATTATGGCAATCTTTTTGGGTGTGTGTATGAATCAAACACGTCTCCAGTACTAAAATAAATTCCCTATATTTTACAAAAAGGCTTTCAAATATTATGCAAAAGTAGAATCTCTACATTCAGCAAGTCTCATATCAAAATACATAAATATCTGTGCAATATTTTTGCATTAACATAGTCACTCATTTCATTTATTTTTCTTGTTCAGTCATAAATTCTTATTCATCACTTATTCTGTACTTTCAGTTCTGAACCAGTAGTACATGACAGAAGCTACATGAAGGACTGAAAATAACTGGAGATGTAAAGATGTATTGTAATAGAGTTCAATGCTTTCAAGAAGCTTACAGTCCAGTGGGTAAACCGGAATAGGTGGGTAAACACATAACTGATAATTCTTGCTCTCAGAGAAATACGCACATGTGTACTGAGTATAGGGAATACAGCCCTGGGAGAACCAACATCGCCTAGGGAAGGACTGAGAAAATTTTAAAAGAAGAGAAGATAGCAGCGCTAAAGCTTTACTCAGCGTGTGCTGAGATCTGTCCTTCAAAATCAGTTCCAAAACCTCAGGGCATCTTTTGTGTCATGCTATTACTTGGATAAAATTAATTCCTTTTGACTGAAATTCCTCTCATCTTTTTCTTTTGGATTTTTTGAAAATTTATAACAAATGTAAAATAATTATAACAAGAAGAGCAAATGAATGTTTCACTACCATTTTGCCAAATTCCCCATAATTGATTCCAGGTAAGCTCCCCTTTCCCTATTAAATTCTTGAGAACATCCATATGTTACATTAATCATTTGGAGAGAATTTTCCTTTCATATTTCATTTGAACATATGCAAAGAATGACATGCTTTGAACTGCAGAATGCATTTTTTTTTTCTTTTGGTATTAGAAGCAAGCACTGGGATTCCATGTTTATGCTATGCTATGTTGCTGACCTTTATGATCTCTTATTATTTATGTGTTTATTTCTAGACTGATTACAAAGTTTAATTATGACATCTGTAGGCTGTTAAAATGTCAAAGCTTGTTGTCCAACAACTGTGAGAAGAAATACTACAAGTGACACACATTATAAGAAATGTAATCATGAAATTATCTGTTTTATATAAACAAATAAATGTAGATTTTGCCTCCTTACATCTTACAGATAGACACAGATGTTTAGATATAGGGGCTAAGTACATAAACTTACACATGAGATATTATATCTCATAAGGATCTGATGTTTTAATGATTTCCCCATGCACAATGCTTGTTTTAAAACCAAGGACGCATGAGTAATGATATTCAAAATAGAGACTGTCACATAAAATTTTTGCTGTTTCAAAGTACTAAGGAATTATTTTCCCTCTCACTCCTTCTTCTTGGTAGGTGGAAAAGTAATTGCTGTATCTGGGTACCTTTAATTGGATGTACCCATTTGGCTAGTCTATTTTATGCCACCAAATACCAACAAGAGAAGCCAACCATTTATAAGCATAATGCCAGTTTGGAACACTGACCTGCTCTAGGCAGTACAGGCCTGAAAAGCAAGTGCCAACTGAAAAACCTTCCCTTGGTCTGATCCAAAATCCACTCTTCTCACTTGGATATGTTACTCCATTGAATGGCTTGGTCTATTGCTTCTCTTACTTCTTCCTAATTCCACGGAACATGTCCCTTAGAACTTTCATTCCAACCTCTTAGTGCTCTCTACAGGATGCCAAGCCACCAAGTTTTTGTGTGTCCAATAGGTTAATTTTACCTCCCTCTGTTTAAAAAGACAAGACTGTCTTCAAAATGAATTACCTTGCAGAATCTAATTCAACAAGCATTTGCTAAATTTCTGAATATATGCAAATCAATATGATTCACTGTCCCTGCCCTGAAAAAGTTTACAATCTAGCTATAAAGAGACTTGGCTTCATGAAAAGGTCAATAACAATGCAAGAGTAAATACCAAGTTCTGGAGTTTTAGAAAGATAAAGACCATTTGCCTTTTAAGGAATCTTGCCCTCTGAATTAAAAAAAAAAAAAAAAAAAGAATTACAGACAACACTGCATAGCAGATGACCGGCAGAAAGGACATAAAATATAAACACATGAACCATCCACCCTGATCCGGATTTTCAGTAAACTGCAGGAGTTGATGAGAAGTAATCTGACCAAAGGCAGGAAATTTCTGGGCAGATATACTTTCTGCAGTGCTTCTGTATTCTCCCTGTCCATGGATTCCATAGAGGAAATAAGAACTTAGAGAACTATTTGAAAACCCCATACTGCCCTACACTTCTGTTCTTGTGAGCACACATCAGTGAAGATAGGATAGATGCAAAAATTGTCCATGTAAGTTAAAATTTTCTTCAAAAAGAAAAACGCATAAACATTCGCTGCAGAAATTCTGGAGTTAGAAAAAAAACTGAGTTCTAATTTGAAGTTTAACACTTCCTGTGTGTAGGATTTTGAGAATTCACTTAACTTGGTTCTACCTTATTTTTCCTCATCTCCAAAATGGATATACCCGTATACGTATATACTGATTTAATACCTACCTTATAGGGTTGTTGTGAGAATTAAATAAACATCCATTTTGCTCACTCTCCGATGCAAAATAAGCCTCCTACTAATGAGTATGTAAGCATTTTAAAAGCAAAACAAGGCAAATGAAAAAAATAGGAAGTTTATCATAGAAATATTCCACAAAATGAAAAGTTGACCATATTTCTCATTTAAAACATATACATAAACTAAATCTTTTTAAAAACAATTATTTGCAAAGTTGAGACATTAAAAGAATAAAATGCTCAGAATAATTTTTAATGCCTAAACAGTGAATTTTTTTGGCTTCTTCTTAGATCACATATGTCCTGATGTGTGACTTATTTAAAGAGACTCAAAGAGATTCTGGAAGGATTCAATGTTGAGTTCCCATTATCAAACCTTGATAAATGTTACAGAGAAGGAACCAAGTACAGTTCAGAAATATTAACTGCGAGTAATTATTTAAGTTGTCATTAAGTTATTAATATTTTATAGGTCTGTTTGGTTAGAATTTAGCAAGAGTAGGATGATTTCCATCATCCATGCATTCTCTTTTGAGCTTTTCATAATGTTTAAAATCTAAATTTTTGGATGCATATGGATATCCTGAGCTGGGAATAAGACATATTTTCAAAATCCCAAGCCACATTGTTAGGTAAACAACTAAATGACTATCATAAGAAGCATACTTTAAAAATAAATTCCAGGAGGCTGCTTTGGCTCAATGAGTTGGGCTCCCGTCTACCATATGGAAGGTCCTGGGGCCACATCCCAGGGCCTCCTTGTGAAGGCAGGCTCACCCACCTGCAGAGAGCTGCATGACCTGCAAGTGCCACCCGGCCTGCAGATGCCACGGAAAGCCAACTTAGCAAGGTGATGCCAAAAAGGGGGGGGGGGGGGCAAGCAAAAAAATAGAAGAGCACGAAATGAATGGACACAGAGAGTACACATCAAGCAAGCCGCAAAGGAGGAGGGGAAATGAAAATAAATAAACACAGACACAGAAGAATGGACACACAGAGCAGACAGCACACAAAAAGCCACAAGGGGGGTGGGATAAAAAAATAAAAATAAAAATAAATTCCAATATTTTCATTTCTCCTTCCACCCTGCTCCTTATCTGCTCATCCATTTCCCTCTCCTGTCATCCATTTCCCTCTCCGTCTCTTACATATTTCCAACCCACCCCACCTCACCTCTCTTTTCCCACCCTGACTCCGACACATAGGAACGAGGTCCCAGCACAGTCTAACCCAGCCCAAGGCATGATGTTGCATGACTTAAACCTTGCACCCTTGCACCAAACTGCTTGGATTCCACATTTGGCACCCTGATTCCTACAGTCAATTTGATTTAGGCAAGACATTTATTTAGGGGTTTTGTGGCTTCAGTTTCTTCATCTGTACAACTGGAATAATAAAAGTTTCTACTGTTCATAGGTGTAAAAATAAATAGGGGGAAGCGGATTTGGCTCAACTGATAGAGCAACTGCCTACCACATGGGAGGTCCAGGGTTCAAACCCAGGGTCTCCTGACCCACGTGGTAAGCTGGCCCATGCGCAATGCTGATGCATGCAAGGAGTACCATGCCACACAGGGGTGTCCACCATGTAGGCGAGCCCCATGCACAAGGAGTGTGCCCTGCAAGGAGAGCCACCCCATGCAAAAGAAGCACAGCCTGCACAGGCGTGGCGCCGTACACACGGAGAGCTGACACAGCAAGATAATGCAACAAAAACAGACAGATTCCCGGTGCCACTGACAACAGTGCAAGCGGACAAAGAAGAACACACAATGAATGGACACAGAGAGCAGATAATAGAGGCAGGGGGGAGAAGGGGAGAGAAATAAAAAATAAATCTTAAAAGAAATAAAAATAATAAATTTGGATAACATGAAATCTCTAGAATAAGCAAATGATGGCGAAAGAAAAGCAGGTTAGACATTGTGGAGGGATGGGGCAATTACTACTTATTGGGTACAAAGTTTCTGTATGGGGTGATGGCAATGTTTTGGTAATTGATGGCAGCACAATGGTGTGAATGTAATTAATGTCACTGAATTTTAGGCTTAAAATGAAAATTTTGTGTTATATATATCTTACCACAATTTAAAAAAAAAACTATCTACAGAAGTGTTTGTAAACTCATGGTTATTAAATAAGTAAATAGGAATGGATGGATAATCAAATAAAAACAGAGTCATAGATTGATAGATCAGGATACAACACGTATGTGTGCACATGGACACACATACACACTCACACACCATATTTATTCTTACTTTAAAAGAGTACCTGGAGTGTATTTAGTACCATTAACTATCACATAAGTGTCAGTCATTATCATGGTCGTTTAAATCAATTTACTTTTGAACATGTGGTCTAATTCTAATTAAGCTCACAGAAATTTTATTTTGAATGCATTCAGTTCAATTTAATAAATATTTATCAAGTGCATTTTACTAATGCTTGGACCCAAGGTATTAAGAAGGCTACTAGGCTGGATGTTCCAGTACAAATCTGAAACTGCTCTAAACTGGTG
Organism: Dasypus novemcinctus; assembly: GCF_030445035.2. Taxonomy (NCBI): domain Eukaryota; kingdom Metazoa; phylum Chordata; class Mammalia; order Cingulata; family Dasypodidae; genus Dasypus; species Dasypus novemcinctus. The sequence continues at coordinate 129,018,714 of NC_080676.1, forward strand.
ATGACAATTAAGCAAACAATACTCTGAGAAAAGACTTTTTTCTAAATTCACTATCACATGGCCTGATGAACAGGTATGGTTTCATCATCAAGGAATTTATGGATTTATGACTTCTTGGATTTAAGTTTAGAAAGGCATAATTTAAAATGTGTGCTAAATAACATGGATTTCAGACTCCTGATTTGGCTTCTGAGATCGTACTAAAAGAAACTAAAAACTAAAAGAAAACTAAATCATATGTATTGACTTATTAAGCCAAATATTGCACACACACACACACACACACAAATCATTAGGAAATTTGCATAAAACATGTCCTGATTAAAAAGCTAGAATAAAAATAGCAAGCACTTGTCACCAAAGAATATTTTCATTAGGGCAAGCTTTCTGCAGAGCTTCTCTAGGGAATTCTAGGATTCAAGGGAGTTAATGTGCCAAAAATAAACTTAACTCTGGATCATTCATTCAAAGCAATTAACTAGGTTATTCCAGTAGTTAACAGTTCTAAATGTCTTTCTAGAATCATTCATCGCTGTTAATTCAAATATTTTCCCTAACTCTACATATAATGAGAACTGGGGGAAGAAATAGAAACATGAAAAATAAATAAAACTTGGCAATTTAGCCTTGTCTTTTCAAAGAAACCATCAGAAACACGTGTCAGCAACCAACGACTAGGAGGTAATAACTAGGCTTTGCTGATTTCTCAAATTGGGGCTGGAATCTTATCACTTTCAGAGGAAAAAAATAGTCTGTATTAACTCCAGCCTATTTTACATAACTGGATTTAGTAACATCATGAAAAAAAGTCTCAGTAAAAATATTTGTTGACTTTTTTTTATTACTACTTGACCCATTCAAAGTCCTTCATGAAAGTAAATGACTTTTTTTTCATGTAAATAATTTTACACCCCACAGAATATAGAATGAACCATTACTCTCCCTCTCTCTCTTCTTCTATTCCTACCTCTCCCTCTTAAAATTGCAAAGACAGAAAAATACCCTGGCAAAATTTATTATATTTAAGGATAAACTCTTCAGTTGGCATCAAGGAGTCCTATAATCTATCTTTTAGTCCTAACATTAGCTTCTCCCCACCCAAATTCCCAAGATCACTAAATCCTGCCTCTTATTCTGGATGAAAAGCCCATTTATTTCAGTTTCCCTACATCAAAAGAGACTGCAAAGGGTTTAGCTGTCTAAAGTCCAGTTAAGTGCAGAAGGCCATATAAATGACTTAAATAGGATTCTTATTCTTCCTTTAATTAAGTAAATATTTGTGCTTATAATTTATATGAAAATATTACCTATATTACAAATAACATAGTGCATTCCTCATACCTAGAAAATACATGAAAGCCTGTACATCGAATGTTAAAGCCACTTCAGTTTAGATACTAGGATTAGAAGTTAACATTTCTATTTCTCTCTCTCTTTCTCTCTTCATTTTATTTTCCTTTACTTCCTAATTAAAAAAAAAACACATATAGTACTAAAATAAGTAATTAAAAGTTCTGCAGGTAAAATTGGAACCCAATACTAAAGCTGGCAAAAGCACGTCACAGTTTCTTTCTTCACCAAGACAATTTAAAGCCCTAAAATTTTATAGCATTTGTTATGTTAAAAAAAGGGGGGCAGGTAATTTATAAACTCCAAGTTATTACCAACTAACATTTTATGAACAATATTGAATACTCATAGGCATTTATTTATAGGTAAGCATCATACATATATACGTTGCCAAAAGAAAGACTTCTTTTCCAAATTGTGTGTAGGGTACTAAATACACAGGGGTGCATCAAGTGATTTCTTACTAAGACATATTTAGTCAAAATAACCAGTTGTATTCCCAGCTGTAGAGCTCCATCAACTTGGGCAGACATTCAGAAGATGAACAGAGCCTTTTCTAATAAGAGTGAATATTATGAAAGAACTCCAAAGCTAAGGCTGTTCTAGAGGATACATTTTCCACTTCCCTAGAGAATCTAATGTCCCTGATTACTGCTTTCTGATATGGCTGGTTTAAATGCATTTTCCAGAAAAGAGTATCCATGTGTAGTCCACGGCATAGACTTTTGTGTAGTTTAAATTCACAGAATTTCTTCAATGGTAGGGCCCAATAGACAAACAGAACAGGATCAGCCTCTCTGATTAAATCTTTTGGTCACCTACAGTTCCCCAATATGCATAGAAGTATTCTCTTTTGGGAAAAGAGAGTACAAATAATTAAATATTTTTTTTTAAATTTGATCTAATTTCTAAGCAACTTGCTTTGGAAACTGGATCCTAAGATATGTACACTATTTACATAGTTTGATCTTTTTTGAAATTAAAATATGTTACACCTTTACATATCCATTAGATATCTGAACCCAGGACATTTTAAGATATATTTATATTTAATCTAAACATGCAATATTTTTAACAATGCCTTCATTTGTACTCTAGACCTCAAAGAAGGAAAACTACATACCTACCACAAAGAAAAGCTACGAAGCTTTCTACTCAGAGGTCCACAGTAGTAGGACCACTAACTTGATCAGATAAATGCATTCCTTTTCTTTGCTTATATGAGGATATAAAAAGAAACTGACAAGATTAAGACAAATGGCAAGATAAACTTTTGCTGACTGACTAATTAAAAGATTGAAACTATCCATCCTCTTTGGCAGTTGACAGACTTATATAACTAAGACACTCAACAACAGCAATATAACCATGCCAATATCTAACAGGATGATTGAATCTAGGAGATATTTAACATTGTAGGAGGAAAAACGGAAACTTAATGGATACCAACACCTACAAAGAGATGCAAAATGTTAAGTACAGGAAGTTAAACAGAAATGATTCTTGGAGCTGATGTGGCTCAAGCAGTGGAGCGCCCGTCTCCCACATGGGAGTTCCCAAGCTCAGTTCCCGGTGCCTCTAAAAGAAGACAAACAAACAATGAACAGACAACAAGCAGACATAAGCAAAAGCAATGAGCAGACACTGAGCAAAAACAAGGAGCAAACAAGCAAAAACAACGAGCAGAAGCAGCTGTGGCTCAAGGAGCTGAGCACCCACCTCAAAACAAGCAAAAAGTCAAGGGAGCAATCTCGGAGCTGGGGTGAGGAAGCAATGATCCTATATAATTGTCCTGAACTAGCCTCTAGTGGCCATAGCAACTACAAAATTAATACAGGTCAAATTAATAAGAATTTTTAAGATCAAAGTATTTCATGTAGTCAGTCTTTCGTCACTACATTGTCACTGGTAGGTTATTAGGAAGCATTCAATAATAAGATTAACTGAAAAATACAATAACTCAGAAACTACACTATTCATTTATCCATTCACTGTGATGGACAATTGGGTTGCTTCCATCTTTAGCAATTTTGAATAATGTTGGCATGAACAGCAGTGTGCAAGTGTCTGTTCAAGTCCCTGCTTTCTATTCTTTTGGATATATACCTAATAGTGGAAAGGCCAGGTTGCATGGTAATTCTCTGCTTAACTTTCTGAGGAACCACCAAACTCTGTTCAACATAGGCTGTACCATTTTACATTGTCACCAGTAATGAATGAGTATTCTTATTTCTCCACATCCTCTTCAACACTTGAAAGTTTCAGTTTTGATTTAAGAGTGGCCATTTCAGCGGATGTGAAATGGCATTTAATTGTAGTTTGATTTGCATTTCCTGCATTTACTAATTGGCAAATGGTGTTGAGTGTCTTTTCAGGTGTTTTTTGGCCATTTGTAGATCTTCTTTGGAGAAATGTCTATTTGAGTTTTTTGCCCATTTTTTAACTGGGTTGTTTGTCTTCTTTGTTGTTGTGTTGAAGGATTTCTTTATAGTATATATTCTCGATATTAAATTCTTATTGGATAAAATGTTTTCTTTAAGAGTTATTAGATGTTATTTTAAAACCTTATTGCCAGACTTGCAAACATGCAATTTTTAAAAATTATTTGGATAATAAATAATAAGGTTTAAATTATTGCAGAATGATTTCCTAGTAGTTATAATTTTCAGTAGGCTTCCAAGAGGAATCAGAGGGAAAAGTAAGAGTTCTAAATATTGACAAGTTTAAAGCAATATCAAAGCTATGATTTGTTCAGACCTTAAAGAAGCATAAAACAATGTATTCAAAATCTAATCAGCCAAAATTATAAGGAAAGAAACCTGAATAGTCGAAAAAAGAATCATGTATCACAAAATTAAATTCATTTTAAAATTCCACTAATAAAAATATAGTGAATCTCATTAGAGAGGAGCTATATTATATTATTATATAATATTATATATTATATTATGTTATACTGCATTTATATCTGCCATAGTACTTATTCTGTTGCCATTTCATGGTACAAACTCCAGAAAAACTTGTTGAATTTACTAATTATGACAACAGTTAGCAGCAGTATGGAACTGTGGCTTTTGTGTACTTGCCAAATGCAATGGCTGTGTCATGATGATGGGAGGGAGTGTTGCTGGGGGGGGGGAGAGGTGGGGTGGGGGTGGTAGGGTTCAGTGGGACCTCATATATATTTTTTTTTAATGTAATATTATTACAAAGTCAATAAAATAAAAATAAATAAATAAAAGTATCATTGAAATAAAATGCTGACAGTAAAGCATAAACAAAGCTTGAATTTAAAAGCTAAATCAGACCATTCCACATTCTTGATCCTTCTAATTTCATTGCTCTCCTAAAGCATAAATCTTCTACTCCCTCCAAAATGTTCAATTTTTAATAAAGTAACATCTGGTTTGGGGATCAGGCTATGCTACCTACTGTTCCCCCACCCCTCCGGGAAAGGAGAAAATGAGAAGTTAGTCAACATCATTTTTGTTTTCTTAGTAACAGCTGTGGTTTTTAAAGGGATAAAGCAGGAGAAATTAAAAATGTGAGACTTAAACACTGTATTTGGAATCTACTGTAATTATGGACTAAATACATTAAAATTAAGCTATCCTAATGGAAACTTAGACTGTGGTAATCCTACATGGGGAAAGGGATGGTAGCAGAGAGCAAATGTTGGATTATATGGTAAACTATTTATATATATGTAAATAGATTAAAACAGCAAGAGAACCTTTAAGTAAATTATTTTCTCCATGGTTTGATTATATATTTAACGTTTTTAAAAATATCTAAAAATTAGAAAATGCAAGTATCCTGGTAGTATGGGGAAATACTGATCATAATTATAGAAGCAGGACTTTAAATAAATTAAAAATTAATTAATAGTTAATATTGACCAATTGACATAGATATTAAAAATGGTGTAATGTAGTTAGAAGCCTTTGATACACTGTTGCTGATATTCAAGCCAACAAATAATTTGGTGGGTAACAATTTTACATAAAACTATAATGACAATTATTAGAAATTTAGTTATCCAGACATTCTTGGTATAGTTTTTACTATTCTTAAAACATTCTTTACATATTTTACTGTTATTCTGAGTCTAAAAATATGCATTAGAGTTAAAGGAACACTGACTGACCCAACGCGAAATGTACTAGAGTCACCCTTCACAGTCTTGAAATATGTATTTCTGAACTATTTCAAGAAAGAAGAAATTGAGAAGCAAAACTCATCTGAAATCAAAATAGGAAACTGTGATACTGTTATATATTTTTTTAATAATCAGTATAGAAAGATGTTTTGGCTGGATTTCTTTTTTAATGGTAGTTCAATAATTCACCCATTTTTTTAACCAGTGCTGCTGCTTCCCTTTATTATACTTAATATATTCCACAGAGAGTTTTCTTTCGCCTCTTGAAGAGGGGGGTGACCAGTCGGTGGCATCTCCCTCCCAGAAACCACTGCCGTGAAAACCTGCATGCTAATCAGAAGTGGGTCAAATGGTCTTCACATGAAAGAATCTAACAAGGTCCCCAGGGAAACCCCTCTAAGTGACAGCGGTGAAAAGCACAATTGCTTTTTTTATAGAAGACAGATACTAGCTTCCATTGCCCAGCTAAGGTACTGCTACTTGCTGCTTTGATGCTACTATAATCATGTTTGCGTTTGAAAGACTATTATGGTGTTGCAAACAAATTCCCAGAGATTTGGGATCAGAAGGAGTTATAAGGGCTCGCCATTCAGAGAAAGACTACACATGTAATTCAAAAACATTTTTTTTTAACACTCGTCAAATAAACACTTGTAACCTTCCATTTCACAGCCTCCAATTGTAAATATTTACATCAACTATGAGTTTAATAAAGTCTATTTTAGATATTTTCTTTCTAGATTTAAAAATTAACAGAATGACATGTGTGTGTATATATATACATTATATTCTATAAGCTTGTTACAGTAAGTGAAGAATTTCGTTTGCAAGGAACAACTAAATTCATCAAGTTATATACTCAATAGATAGTATGTGAATAATAAATTTATGACTATCAAATAGTACTTATATTTGGATTAGTCTATATAGAATATAAGAACAGAAATGGGTTTCATCCAAATACGCACGTTCAGAACTATGTGACATTGTCCCGGCAAGGCGCTGTCATCCTGTTTGAGTAGTTTGGAATTGAATATAATAGTTAATTTATTCACAAACTGATTAATCTATTTATAAATAACTTACTATGTATTAGTCATTGTGTAGTGATATGTGGAAATTTGTCTTCTATTATTAAAAAACAAAATTGAGCATATAAGGATGCAAAATATTGTTTAGTTGCCTTCTGAAGTTTTAGATCATGCTATTCATTGGTTTCTAAAGGTCTAACTTGTGTTTTTTCACAAAGAATATACAGACCAAACCAAATATAAATTTCCATTCAAGAGCAGTCATGACATTCTGCTTAGCATACCTTTACAAATAAGTGGCAGCATAGTAGAGAAATTTATATATCACTGGATTTCTCCTGGTTTAAGAAATGTAAATATGTTAACTGACATTATGTTGATGAATAAAAGAACAGAGGAAATGAGCTTTTATTACAAAAATTTGCCATAGAGCCAAATGTGATACTGAACATGACTTGAAATTAACTTAATACAGGGGGAGAAAGCTATACCAATAAATGGTGATCATTTTAAATTAAAAATTGTGTGAAAGTCTTCTGAGCCTACCATGTTAAGAGCATCCATGATAAAATTCTAATATCAGAGCAAAATAATACAAAGGTCAAATTTTAGAGGCATCATAAACTTGTTTTGTCCAAGATTTGCTTTGTATGTGTAACATGAAAGAGACCAAAGTTTATAATACTTCTGTAAATTCAGAAGGAAAAAGACAAAGGAGTAGCCTCCTTTAGGAATTAAAAAAAAAAAAAGTACTATGTTTAAATCCCACAAAATTAATGTTTAGCTCAAGGATTTGCTGTTCATCTCAGAACCTCTCAAGCCTGAGGCAGGATTAGGTCAGACTCGTGTTCGAACAACTGGAGGAAATCAATGGATTTCACTTTATTAATAATTAAAAGGCTAATGTAGGCTGGCAAGTGATTAAAAATGTGTAGAACACATATTTATTACTACAATTTCAAATACCTCCACGATATATAATTTTAAATTGGGTTGCACAAAAAAGAAAGATGGTATACGTTAAAGAAGAACACTTAACAGAGAGAAGAGGCAGATATTACTGTGTCCATTGTCGATTTAACAAAGTTTCTGCCTGCAGCTGGAAAAGCAAAGCTCATAACTAGTTTGGATCTCTGACAGCATGTTGAACTAATACTGCAGCTCATTCTGTCACCCATAACTAAATTAATCCCTATCGGGATTTGTCAAGGGTGACAGAAACAAAGTTCGCACAATGAAGGGCATTGACGCTCTTCTGACAGAGTCAGAAGCTGAATTTTAGCAATTCAAAAACTGAGTCTATTAAAGATACACGTTAGACCATGCTAGCAATACCTCCTTTCTATAATCCATGGTCACCTCATTACTGTAGCCAATACTGGTTTAAATATGATTTATGAAGTCTAAGAATAGATTAAGACACTTCCAAACTAAAATGCCAACCCTCTAGTTGACATCAAAGCTATCCTTAAATATTGCTGCTTTGACTGTTCTTAATTTACACTGTAATTTCTTCCAGAGATGAAAATCTGTTATGCATGGCCTGGCTAAAATTAAGTTTTTGAAACAGTAAAGTCTCAAAGGATTAGAAAAGTTATGAACGATAGGTCTTAGAAAGCAAAAGAGATCATCCAAACATATGAAGGTATACACAAGTCTCACTACACAGGAAGAAATGCTTTTTTGTTTTGGTATTTATGTATCAAGTAATAATACAAACTCAGACAATTCTAATGGGAACTTTTCAGATTTGAACAAATATTTGAGGTTATGAGCAATCTGCTAGGAAGGAATTTTATCTTATTTTTCCTTCTTTCCTCAGCTTTTAGTAAAATACCTAGCACAAAAAAAATAAATAAGGTGGAATGAATAAAAATGAAATTCTCTTCTAAAAGCACAGACCCCTGGGATCCAAAAGAGAAAGTTTCTAGAAGGTGAGATGGATACTTTCGGGGGCACATAGCAGGTTCACAATTATGAGACTCAGTACTCAAAAGCATATGTAAGATGAAGGTAGACTTAAAATCTAAAGGGACTGGAAACAATCCAGAAAGTGCAGGAAAGAGAGAAAATTGTATTCACTTATTGGCAAGCTAGAAAGCGTTCTAATGAGAGATGGAGACAGGAGAGATGTCCTGAATTTTTGGGGTCATGGGAAATCCACAAGCCAGTGACCCTGTTAAGGATCTCTTTGGACACTTTGTATCTTGAATTTGATACCTGCAAGAATAATGGATAATCTGGATCCCATATGTTTTAAAGATAAATAGTCCCAACCTCACACCTTATATTAAAATTAACTCAAAATGGATCAAAGCCCTAAATATATGAATCAGAACTATCAAACTTCTAGAAGCAAATGTAGGGAAATATCTTCAGGAACTTGGGAAGGCAGTAGTTTCTTAGATTTTACACCCAAAGCACAAGCAACAAAAGAAAAAAAAATAGATAAATGGGACCTCATCAAAATTAAAAGCTTTTATGCTTCAGAGGACTTTATCATGAAAGTAAAATGGCAGTCTACACAATGGGAGAAAATATTTGGAAACCACATATGCCGTTTTCCTTGAGGAAACTAACCAGTCAGTTTATAGATTACATATACAAGGTAAGGTGAAATAGGGGACTAGAGTACACTCAAAACTACCTAATTGATATGAAGGAAAGGACCCAGAGACTGACTTGAGGGCCTGGCTCTTAGCACCGTCATCATCTCACTGAAGCACACTACCCTAATGGTGGCCCAGCCCAGTGATTGACTTTGGGGTACACCACTTCCCCTCCTGTTCTGGATACAAATCCTTGTATTTATTTGTATATGCTTATAGGTAAATGTGTAATTTTATAATCCTTTATTTCTTTCTAGTTAATGCGTTTGAAAATATGAACATGGACTGGAGGGGCACATTTGTGCTCTTTATCATCTGGATTTACTATCCCAGCAAGTGATGTAATAAACACACAGTAAAGCAGATATAATGTTTGTAAGCCAATGTGATATTGCTGAAATATCAGATAAATGTTAATTGCTTAAGTGAAGAATAAATTATTCAAAGGGAGAAATTAGAAAGGAAGGAGGAAAGGAAGGTAGGGTGGCAGGGAGGAGGAGGAAAGAGGGAAAAAGAATACATGCATACATTAAAAATTTAATGATTACTGTACATATTCTGACTTTCCTGGCTAAACACCCAACTCTGTTGGGCAGTACTGTCCAGTAGAACTTTTTGAAATGATAGAAATGTTCTGTATCTGTGCTATCCAACAGAGTAGTTGCCAACCACGTGTGAATATTGAGCACTTAAAATGTGCTAGTGCAAAATGTGCTAATACAAATAAGGAACTGAATTTTAAATTTTATTTAATTTTAAATAATTTAAATGCAAATAGGCACAGGAAAGTAGTGGCTACTTATGCTACTAGCATATATCTAGGGAGATGTTTTTAAATAATGAATTAAATTAAACTGAATTTAAAAACTTAAAAACCTTTGCAGCAAACCTGAGTGCACCTTATATTCTATAATTAGGCTAATTCTCACTTCCATTTAAAAATGGTTCTTTAGGACAATTTTTTAATAGATTGTATTGGTGCATTACAGTTCTTCCCTGATGTACAGTCTACTTACAATGGTTGTAAAAGGCTACAAATTAAAGTCATGATAAGTATATAAGGCACATCACTGCTTTCCAATACAAACTAGGACTTGGCATTAATTGTGAGAGAAGGCAAAAAACAAGGAGGAGGTAGAGGATAGGAGGAGAAAGAAGAAATAGAATAGTACAGACAGAATGAGTAGAAGGAGGTGAAGGAAGAGGGGGTGGGGAGGAAGAGACAAAACCCACCAGCATTTTATTCAACAAAAACAGAGGAGAAACATCCTTTTACATTTTAGTAAAATGGTGCCTTTTCCCTCTTTACAGGAAAGTGTGCGCACGTGTGTGTGTGTGTCTGTGTGAACACAGTTTGGGCTATTTATAGATATTAAAAGGAATATGACTAAACTTGCTGTAAGTATCTGACTCCTTGGCAGGCGAAGCAGCAGCATAGCCTATGTTCATTTTCATGACTAAAGTCGAAACACTTCAAAATTTGACCTTCAGATTTTTACCATTTGATACACAAAACTCATTTATCAAAGATAACAACCTGGTTGAAAATATTAACTGTGAGATTTAACAGTTAGCAAATCATGTTTATGCCAAACATTTTGTGATCCTCAAATGCAATTACAAGTATACTTGATAAAACACAAAAAAGAAATGTCATAATGTTTCTATAGCCTGGATTTTGTAGTCTGAATTATAATTAATGTATTAAAAGAACATCCTCTGTGCTTTAGAAAATTGAGTTCCATGGAATCTTTTATTGAGGAGGAGACAACTCTTTGGTAAACATTCACTGCTGTTTAAGTTAGTCCAGAAGACACTGTAAACTGGAATCATAGATGAGTATGAGAGCAAACTCTGAAATCAGAGATTTCATATCAATTCTAGTCAGGACACCTATTAGCTGTGTGACCTTAGGAAAGATATTTAAATTTTCTAAGTCCCATTTTTATCACTTATAAATGTTTGAATAAAATAAAAATACCCACTTTTGAGGGTTTCAGTAAAGATAAAATAATACTAAGAAAATGTAAGTTAAATGCTTAGCATAATTCACAGTACTTATTTTTAGAAAACACATGATGATATCAGTTATTATTAGAGTATCACATTATGAAAGTCATTATAAATTCATTTTACTAGAATGTATTTCATAATTTCCCATTTCTCAGGGGTTTTGATAGATTTTACTTTTAGATTTAGGATTAGTAGGGATGTGATAGAAAAATTCCTGGACGAGAGTTAGGAGCCCTGAGTTCTAGAATCTGTTGGTTTGTTGGTTTTGAATGAGTCATCTCAACTCTGCAACAAAGTGTCTTTTCTGTCATATGAAATAGGAGAACAAAGCAAGGTCATACTATATGGCAAAAACTTGATATAAATGATAGGGTTGTGAATGGAGGTGTCTTATTTCACTTAAGGGGGTATTTCTAAAGACTTCGCAGAACTGCAAAATTTGTATAATTCAGGATGAATTTTCCCATAAGAGTAGATGTAAAGAGTTTCTGGTGAAGGGGCTTTCTCTTATCTATGAGGGTGGATATTGTGGGCTTATTCAGAGTTTGTTACCATTGTTAACTTTGGTTTCATAGTTAATTATTTCCAGATACGTTTTCTAGATTCATGCAATACCACTAAAAGATCATTAGGAGGTATTGCAATGGGATATTGAAAAGATATAAAATGATATGATAGTGAATGTTAAAACAACAGCAAAGTATTAACTAAATCATTCACAAACATTTTCTTAAACATTAAAAAGGAAGGAAGGTTTGCACAATTTAAAATTTCGTCCATAACGAAATCTATATTCATATTTTATAACTTTATATTTCAGATTCCCGTAACTCAAATTCTAATTGTATCTTTTTTTTTTAAGATTTATTTTATTTATTTCTCTCCCTTTTTCCCCCATTGTCTGCTCTCTGTGTCCATTTGCTGTGGGTTCTGCATCCGCTCGGGAAACTGAGTCTCTTTTTTATTACTTCATTTTGCAGCATCAGCTATCCATGTGAGCAGTGCCATTCCTGGGTGGGCTGCGCCTCTTTCATGCAGGGCGGCACTCCTTGTGGGGTGCACTCCTTGCACGTGGGGCACCCCTATGTGGGGGCGCCCCTGCGTGGCACAGCATTGCTTGCCTGCACGGCAGCACTGCACGTAGGCCAGCTTACCACACGGGTCAGGAGGCCCTGGGAATTGAACCCTGACCCTCCATATGGTAGATGGATGCTCTATCATTTGAGCCACGTCTGCTTCCCTAATTGTATCTTATCCGAAAAGAGCATACAAAATAGGGTGTGGATTTTTAAAAGGCCTGTATTTGTTCATTTATTTAATACTGTATGTAATAAATGACTTTTATTGAGTATCAGTTATGTTTCAGGCAAAGTACTGTGTAAAGGCAGGTATTTGCCTTCAAGCAGCTTACAATCTTCTGAGCATTTGATTTCTTGAATGCTATCATTCAACTGGTTCTATCAATTGTAGAGAAGTACCTGTTCAAATAAAGGATCAGTTCATTAGGGAGAGCAGCTTCAGGAGTTCTTCTTAGTTCTGGATGATTTCTTTAAAAATAACTTTGAACTAAAAAGTTATAGCCCTTTGAGTGCAGCATCATGGAAGAGATGGCTTTAGCTGAGAAGGTTAATAGGTTAATAACTTGACTGTAAGCCACGGTATTATCAGAGCATCTGCGAAAGAATAATTAATGTATTTAAATTGGGCATAATATGTATTCTATTTAAAGGAGTTTCAGTTACCGCACAGATTTTAGCAGTATAGGAAATAATTTAGCACTGATCTCCACCTGTATATTATGTCAATTTGTGATGACTGCAAGTGTAAACAATATATATGAAAAAGTAGTACCAACCCTGTTTCATATTTTTTTTGCAGCCAAATTTTGCAATATTAACAGATGAAAATACTCAGGGTAAGTATACTTATTTTTTTCAATCAGCCAATTCTTTCCAAAATAGTTTTCTAATTATTAATAGAACTTGCTCAGTTAAGTGTTTCAAATGTAAATCTCCTCCTTCCCCACCCATATACTGTTAAATGCCTAGTTTTTTAGTGATTTTGTTTGTTCCTCCATCTAAGTTTACCAGTATAGAAGTGAAAACCATATATGAAATAAATTTGCATAATTGATAAAAATATCTCTTCTCTTGACACAATTTTTCATAGCTGGCACCTCTACAATACCCCTTTCCTTCATGGCAAAGTATAGAAAAGAATTCCTGAGTTAATATCTTCTAGATTAAAATCAGTAGGTCTAGCTTAAGGAATGCATCCAAAAACAGTTAACTTTCAGCCCAACTTTGAGTTGCCCTAATGATAGACCTTAAAGCTCAGTACAGTGAATGTGAGATTAAGAAGATCTTTTAAATGATGATTAAGAAAAGGTATCTCAGATTTACAACAGAAGCTAAAACGGAAGGGTACAAAATGATGAATATAAGGATTAGGCATATATTTAACTTTATATTGTTATTCCAATGATTTAAAAATAATCTACAACATTTATTCATGTATGCCAGATTTTACTAAAGCCATGGTTCTCAAACTTTAGTGTTCATTCAAATCACCTGAAGGGATATTTAAAGCACAGGTCACTGTACTCCCCCCTTAGAATCACTGATTCAATAAATCTGTGGTGCTGATCAAGCATTTGCATTTCTAATGATTTCCCAGGTTGTGAGGCTGCTGCTGGTCTAGAGAGCACACTTTGAGAACCACTAAAGTACTAGGGCAGATTGGAAGTCAGAAGAGCACACATTTTAGATTCAGCCAGGGCTGGGTGTGAACTGTAGTGCTTCCTGGGGATAAGGGAATGCTTCTTGGGAAAAGTTATAGAGTCATGGGGCTGCAAAGAGAGGAACAGTACAAATAAGGCAGGCAAAAACTAGGAGAGAGGGAGAACAAAAGAGAAGTCCAAATAGAATACCAGCATTCTCTCTCCTAATACCAGCATTGAGATGAGGGAGAAGCAGAGACTCAAGATGGTAGAAGTGAAAGATTCAGTACAGCTGGGCAGTTAAGTTCTAGAAGAAAGGACTGGTGCTGAATGTGGCTGACCCACACCCTATGATTATAACTTAAAAGGCAGAGACTGAGGAGTTTTGACCACCATTGAAAGGAGGATGAAGAATACACTGTCAGTTTGTTTCTTAGAAACATAATATTAAAATAGCTTGAAGCTGGAGAAAGACTAGTCATGAGGACTGGACCAAAGTGTGTAACACTGGGAAGATGTAAGGAAAAACTGAACTACATAGTAGTTTAATAGTGAGGAAAAGTGGAAAGAATCAAAAGATGTGTAGAATCAACATGATTTAACTATAAAATATTGCTAAAAGAAACCAAAGAAGACTTGAATAAATGCAAGAACATTCTGTGTTCATGGATTAGAAGACTAAATATCATTAAGATGTCATCTCTTCCCAAACTGATTTACAGATTCAATGCAATCCCAATAAAAATTCCAAAAGCCTTTTTTGGATAAATGGAAAAGCCAATTATCAAATGTATTTGGAAGGGTAAGGGGCCTCAAATAGCCTAAAACATCTTAAAAAGAAAAACAAAGTTGGAGGAAGAGAGGGAGAACTGGAGAACTGGAGTTGAGGCAGGTTAGTTTAGGAAAAGGGAAGAGGAGTCTAAGACCTGAAAATCATGGCTGTGAAACACATGGCCATGGAACTCCACCTGGAACCCCCTGAGGGAAACACCACCACCAAGAAGGCTGCCAGAAGGACTCCACAAGACCCTGGCCACAAGAACCCCATTTGGAACAAGACTGGAACAAGATTTCAGTTCGGGATCAAGGGAAAGCCCTGGATACGCTCAAGGGGCCTCACCATTGGCCCCCTCTGGGACTAACATGTGGGGAAACCAATCAGAACAGCAAATAGCTGTGGTCCCTTCACCAACATCAGGAAAGGAAGGTGTAAATAATAGCTTAATAAAAATAGCCCCACAAGCCCAAAATGCTCTCGCTGCCTAGAGGAGCCCATATCAATATCTCGGTACATAATTCTGTTCTTTTCTCCCATTTCTCAATAAACTCTGTTCTTTCCTCTCAGTTCTCAACAAATTCTCTTTACTGGTCTAACTAAACTGGCATGTTCTTAAATTCTTTTATGTAACATAGCCAAGAACCTAGAGGAATCCAATATCCCCTGACTTCAGAGTATGATTTCAAAGCATTTGCATGCTGACATAAACTAAAATATTTAATAAAAACAGCCTAGTGCAATTTTTATTTTAATATGTGTTCATTTGCTGGTATGTCCCTAAAACATTTGAGTCTACCAGGGATTCTGATCCTTTTCAAAGCATCAAGCATAAACTTAGCTGGGCTATTTATGAATGTTATCCAAGAAAATAGAATAAAAATGCAATTTCTTAGACATGTCAAATTTCTCTCCAGGAAAAAAAAAGTCTAAATGGCATCAAGTTCATCAAGTTTCACAAACAAAGAAGCAAATCTTCATGATGAATTTACTCTAATTTAAAATTAAATGAATAGGGAAACGGATGTGGCTCAACCAATTGGGCTCCCGTCTACCATATAGAGGTCCAGGGTTCGATGTCCAGGGCCTCCTGGTGAGGGAAGCTGGCCCAGGTGGTGAGCTGGCCCACGCAAAGTGCCAGCCCACAAAGGAATGCTGGCCCACGCATGTGTGCCACCCTGCATGGGAATGCCACCCAGTGCAGGAAAGCTGCTCCATGCAGGAATGCCAGCTGACGCAGAGAGCTGGCTCAGCAAGATGACGCAACAAGAGACACAGAGGAGAGAGGGAGAAAAAAAAAAAGTAGTAGAATAGGGAGTTGAGGTGGCACAAGAGAGTAATTGCCTCTCTCTCTCTCCGGAAGGTCCTAGGATCAGTTCCCGGAGCCACCTAATGAGAATAAAAGCAGATACAGAAAAACACACAGCGAATGGACATGGAGAGCAGACAACAGGAGGAATGGGCGGGGGGGAGGGGGAGAATAAATTAAAAAAATAAATCTTTAAAAAATAAATAAAAATAAAATTAAATGAATAGAAAGGGAATGGCAAAAGCAACAAAAAAAATCACAATAGCAAATATAAAGAAGCAGCAGCAGCATATGGAAGAAAAAAGCTAAGTATTCACATTTTGTATACATGTAAGTGAAATTTTCTGAGATTTTAAATGAATATGTTGAGAAGTACCCTTGCCTGAAGTCATTTTTCTTCTTCAGAACCTAAACATTAGCAAATATCTAAACTTGTGATTATCTAACCATGGATAGTGTGTGTTCTGTAATATATGCCTCAAGGGAACTGCAAATGTCAAGAAGATACAAAAATAGTCAGAGTGTGAAATCATCAAAGGGATACCCAAAGTTTAGAAGCTATCATTTAAAAGGCCCTTCATGCAGAGTTTCTCCGCTGAAAACAGCCCTGCATTATACCTCTGAAGATCTAAGTCAGGCTCAAGAGACTGGAAATCTGATAATGGCTTTATGGCCTAACAGGGCATCAAGGATCTTTAGCCCTTCTATAGATCCCATGGAAATAGGGAATGAAGAAAGCTGTCTTGATTATTCTAAATGTCTGTTTAGGAAGAACTGGGTTGGGGGGAGAATGCCAATTTCTTTTTTCAAGGGGAAAAAAGAAAAGAACACCGTGATCTTACTCTTTGAGTTTGAAGGTGGGGAGGGGATGCAGAAAGGGAATCAAAAGATGGGGGTTCATCACGCTTGCTGTTGGGGACCATACTGATCACTGGAGAGAAAGACAGATGTATTCATCTTCACACAGATGCACCAGTGAAATAATGTCTATGTCACCCACTGCTCTGATTAAAAAAAAGAAGGAAAGAAAGAAAGAAAGAGCAGGAAAGAGGGAATGGAGTAAGAGAAAGACAGAGAGGGAGACAGAAAGAGGGAAAGGGAGAGAAAAAGGGTACCTTAGCCTAAGAGCTCCAAGAAGGCTGTATGACAAACAGAGCTCTACCAATTCTATTAATTCATGGTTTCTAAAATATACCCAGCTGTCATCTTTCTTTATTATTACCTTTACATCTCCATTTTCTCCTTTTGTATTTTTTGCCTTTCCCATAGTATTGAAAAGTATTTTCACATGACGTTACATTTGGTCCTCTGTCTTCTAACATTTTCCTCTATCTTTCTAGTCTCTTACTTCCCTATAAAATAGAGCAAAGGTAGTTTTCTTGAAATTACCATGTATATAGGAAAGATCATTCAAAAGGAAATGTTTAGATAGCCCAGTTCGCTAGTGTGTTTGATATTCTGAAGTAAAATTAGCATTATTTTTATTTCTTCCCAAAAAGCAGGGTATTTTTGGCTGGCTGCTGCTTACAAGGAAGAAAAAAAATCAAATTTAGGTGGTTCATTGACGGCATTTATTTTATTAACTGCCCCTTACCTCACACATTTAACGTCAGCAGCCTCATATCACACTACACAGAGGCACAAAGTGTAAGCGTTGGAACAGAAAATGTGCTTTTTTCTGCTCCAGAAAACTTCCCATTGAGGTTGTCTTGAGTGCTTTAGGACAATCCAGATAACTTTGCTTTTCTCCCTGGGGATAAAAAGACAGATGATCCAACTGTAGGCAATGGGCTGAGAGGTGGAAGGCAAAAGCTAACAACTGAGCAGAGGAAGATGGAAATCCTTTTGTAAGGCAAGAGGCGAACAGGAGCCTGGAACTGACATTTAGATGAGTTGGCATCACCAAGGCTAGGGAGGGGCTGATAGGATATCAAGGAAAAATTATGATGAAGCCAAGAGAAGGCTTTACAGGAGTGAAGGAGTATGCTGAAAAGAAGTAGCAAGTCAGGAAGAAGAATTTCAGATTTCCAGGGTTTAGAGGCATAACTGGGTTGATTCAAGTATGGTGAAATGAGATAAAAGTCATTCGAGTTATTTATAAAATTTTGCCAAAGCCAAGAATGTTCAAGGATATTATATTATATTTAACAATACCATATATCTTCAAGTTACACAAGTTTGTTCCTACTATTATTATACTAATTTATGGCAGTTAAGTGAATTATGGTAGACAAATTTAGGCCATATAAGATTCAATTTGTTATTTTTACTACCTACCAAAAGCCAGATATTTTGCTACCCATTGTGATACAAAACTCAAGTCACCATATTTTCTTGAAAGATATCACAGATTAACAAAAGATGTGTAAACAAATACATATAATAAAGTGTTGGTAAATGCCTTAAGTGAGCTATATCAAAAGGTAAAGAGTAACAGCAAGGAGAGATTGTTAATCATGACTTGTTCCACATCCTGATTACAGGAGGTAGGACCAGAGATGATTTCCCAAAACCTGAAGGGTTCTTTTTTTTTTTTTTTAAGATTTATTTATTTATTTAATTTCCCCCCCTCCCCTGGTTGTCTGTTCTTGGTGTCTATTTGCTGCGTCTTGTTTCTTTGTCCGCTTCTGTTGTCATCAGCGGCACGGGAAGTGTGGGCGGCGCCATTCCTGGGCAGGCTGCTCTTTCTTTTCACGCTGGGCGGCTTTCCTCACGGGCGCACTCCTTGCTCGTCGGGCTCCCCCACGCGGGGGACACCCTTGCGTGGCATGGCACTCCTTGCGCGCATGAGCGCTGCGCATGGCCAGCTCCACACGGGTCAAGGAGGCCCGGGTTTTGACCCGCAGACCTCCGATATGGTAGACGGACGCCCTAACCACTGGGCCAAAGTCCGTTTCCCCTGAAGGGTTCTTAAATAAAGGTTTTTGAGGCCTTTATGCAAAAGCAATTGCATGAACCATGGAGTGGAGTTATAACCAGTTCAAGAAACCTATGATCTATTCAGGGAAAGCACAGAAGAAAATTCACAGTGTTCATACACTGCCCAGTTCAAATATTATATCATTATCCATATCTATGTTTATCCATATCTACCTATACAGTGTAAGACTATAAAGATTTTAGTGTCAGATCTGCCTCTTAGTAAGCAGTTGACCATGAGCAACCATTTTTGAACTGGAGTTTTCTCTTCTAAGAGGCTACATAATTTTGACGGTAAAAAGTAAAGACTCCAGAGCCAAATTTCCTGTGTGGTGGTTGTGTTTTTGTTCCTAATTCTGTCTCTACTGTCTCCTAGTTCTGCAGCTTAAGAAAGCTGCTTATTTTCTCTATGCCTCAGTTTCCTCCTTCTGTAAAAAGGGGATAATATTACCTACTTCATAGAGAGTCAAAGAGTTTGTAAGAGTAAGGCAAAGAGAAGTTCTCAATAAATATTAGCCGCATCTTCAAAATGGGAAAAATAATTTCTATCTTATTGAGCGGCAGTAAGATTATGGTAATATTCAAAATTGTTACTTCTAAATAAGATTATGGTAATATTCAAAATTGTTACTTTGAATAAAGGATAAGTTTTATCTATGTTATCTAAAAAAGCATAAGATTTATAAATCTTTCCAAAATCCTCATGCTAAGAAATAGATTAGTTGGTGCCACCATTTAAGGAATAACTTTGCTTTACACTTTCTCATAGACAAAAGCAATGGATTGAATTGTGTTCCCCACTTTGGACACGTTCTTGGTCTTCATTGGCATTCAAGTAGATGTGGACCTACTGTAAACAGCATCACTTCAAGATGTTATTTCAGGTGAGATGTGGCCCCACTGAATCAGATTGCACTTTAATCCAGATTATTGGAGTATTTTCCAGGCAGAATGAAATTCCAATGGAGAGAGAGGCCAGGAATGCCTGCAATGTGCATTGCCATGTGACAGACTGCAATAGCCAGCCCCAGAATGAAAGCATCGTCCTTCTTCCCCATCACATTCATCTCCCAGGAACTTGGCTTCCTTATAGACTTTCAGACACACCCAGTACTTTCCCACCTCATCTCAGAATCTTCATCCAAGTTTTCCTGTGCCTTGTTATGCTCTTTTCCCCACATTGAAGGCTGGCTCTTTCTCATCTTTCATTCTCAGCTTAAATGTACACTTAGAATAAAATTTAGACTTGTAAAATACATATTGTAGTTCATCTGGACTGTACATATTTCTTGATCCTCATGTCCTTCCTTACTCCCTTTGCTCTCTAGATTCCTGCTCTAAGGCTTTGTCAATTTGCAGTCTTATTATGATCTCTTTAAGGAACTCTGTACCTGTTTCCCCTATCACCTGAAATATTCAAACCAACCTGTTGCCACTACTCTACCCCTCTACCTCCAGCCACTACCACCACACCAACTCTATTTACTTTAGAGAAACACTTGTGAGTATAATAATATAAATTTAGTGAATGAAATGTTGGTCTTACATAGAATGTCTTAGAGTGTCTACTAAGTTTACTCTAACCCAGCGAAGAGCCATCTCGATTAAATAATAGTTTACCACAAGCAAGCTCCTTTTTTACCCCCAAAAAAGAATTAAGTTTCTTTATTTTTAAAGTCACAATATAAGTACTTTTGTCAGTAAAAATAGAAATCATGTTCCTTAAGCTACTGTTTTAAATCCAGTCTAGATATCTTCCCCCCTTTTTTACTATTATAAAACAAGCACACCTTTATATTGTTTTAAAGAACAACATAATTCATTAAACTTGTAAAATTTTTCACTGTAATGCAACATCTTGAGGAATTGTAGCTGTGTGCATGTGTTTTACTATAAAAAGTTAAATAATACATATTATAATGTGCATTGCCTTCCACACTAGTATCTATAATAAGATCTGGTACCAATGGCTATAAAGAAATACTCATAAGGGGATATTTCCTGGGATGGATCCAGTTCCCCACAAAATGGATGCTACAGAATTTAGGACCCTCAGAGACAAGATGTGGGGATCCATTGGCCTGAATGGGCTTCCCAAGCCTTCTTTAATCTTTACTGACTAGAAGACAGGACTGCAAAAATAAGTGACTTTGCTGAGCACTTATTAAGTGCTCTTGGTGACTATGAGCACTTAAGCACTGCTATTTCTATGTGTGCTAAGAGGTAAAAAAAGCATGAGCAGTGAGCAGTTGTAGGCACACTGAGGAGCTACATTCCATATGTCTAGATAAATACATAGGCATAGCTCACAAATGTGTATCCTTGAAAGAACACACAAAATCAGTTGAGACTTGTATTTTGCATACTATTGATGCAAAATACTTGATAACTCTTAATAATAATTTCTGATCTTGAAACCAAGCATGTTACTTGCTTAGACAGCTTCATAGTAAAGAAAGTCTAAATGAAGTATTAAACCAAAGATTACTAGTCATCATGTATAAAGAGAGGTCAGCATCTGGGAAGCACTAAAGGCGAAAGCTATTCTATATGAAAACTGCAATCTTTTAAAATAAAACAAAAACAAAAATAATGCATACATTCGTTTGGCCCTTAATATTTTATATGTCACCTAGTTTGTGGCAGAAAGGAAAACAAAAATGAGAAAAGAAGAAAGATATGCTATTATCACTGGCAATGGAGGTAAATATACCTTTTCCTCAATTAGAAGAAGCCACAAGAAGATTTTTAAATTCCATTCATATATGTTACCATATTGAAAGCAAAGGCTATTTTAAAGAAATTTTTGAATGATACATTTAAAGTGAAACACAAGGATTTTTGTATTTTTAAAATAAAAAAACAAGAAGGCAGGAAGTTACTGGGTCAAAAGTTTGCTGAGTTATTTTTTTGATTAATAAAGGATTCTATAGTTTAGACACAAGCAATTCTTAAAGTTCCAAGATACTAAAGATAATTTAGTTAGTACATCTCAGCCACTATATAAGTAAACTGGCAGCATAGTCAAAACCAATAGGATAAACATCTATAAGAACAACAGAGCAATAATCTGATCAAACTGAAAATCAGGCCATAAAGAAAATACCCGGGAAATTAAATCATAACGATTTTAAGGAATTATATTGGATAATAACAGTATTCTGTACAAGTTTAAAGGACAAACACTTTTCAAATGAACACAGTTTTTTAAGTCTCCAAAATGGTGACCAGATACTTAAAAATAAGAGCCTTTCTGACACTGCAATCACATATATTTGTTTTATTTTTCATACATTTTAAACAACTATTTACTTCTAACCCTACTGTATTTTCTAATTTAAAAACTCTCAATTCCTTTTCTTCACTGAACTTATTCTAGTTACTCCAATTTATCATTGCATTTGTGATCCAGACCTGGATTTCTAGGCTTACTAATTAAAATAAAAACACTAGAATGTATAATTGAATCCATGCTATTAAGGAAGATATTTAAATTGTTTTCCTTTAGTCAAATTTTTAACCTGTTTCAGTTTTAAGGCTGCTACATAATCATTCCTTTGAGAGCAGGTATGTGCATTCATAGATAAGAGCAAAGGAAGGGGAGGTGACCATTTCACCTTCCTTTAGATAAACACGTAATGTGAATTTTCTTCCAATAGAGTGGGCTGCTGGCAGCTATAATTTCTCTGATACACACAATCAAAATGTACATAGTTTGCTCCCCCTTTTCACCAGCAGGTAGTGATTCAGGAACTTGACACGATGCTCTATATTTGCTTTGAATTTTGATAGTAATACTATTATTTCTTAAAAATATAATCTACCTTGTGCTAGGAAACCCCTGTGATGGATATAAAATATCAGTAAATTGAAAATAAAGGCCAAACTTTTTTCCTATAAGTAAAACTAAATCAATTAAATATAGGGAAAGTATAGATATAGATTAGATATAGAAAGTTATATATATAGGCATAAACATTGACATGTATATGTAAATCCATATATATATATAATAGAATTATTTTGACCATGAATTAAACTAAACAGCAGCTAAAATGAACTCCAGCAGTAATATTAATTTGCTGACTCATTCCATTCTTTATTCATCATAAATAATGCATTAAAATATAAATAAATAAAATGAACCAGCACTGGAAAAGGTATAATTAAATACCAAATTTTTTACAGTTTCTGGGAATTTTTCTTCTAATGAATACTGTCTTGCCCTTTCTATATTAAAAAAGTTCTAAAATTTTAAGTATGCCTTGCTTTAATTATGATTTATCATTACAATAAATTCATTCTCTCACCCATGATTTTTAACATATCTGGAAGGAAAGCATAGGGCCACCTCCACTTCATCTAAACAGAGAACTTTAATAGTGAATACATAACACATGCTTCTTGAACTGTCAGTCTTCTAAAACACCATTAATAAATAAGGAAGTAGATATTATTCATGAAAAAGAGGAGCTTGGCTTAGAACTCTTTTAGCAATAAAGCCTTAATCCCTGCCAATCATTCCATCTTAAGAGGAAGGAACTACATTTAATGCAAATCTAATGATAACAGTATTCATCCAAAATACAAGCAATCAGAAAGATATTCCTCTAAGGCTGTACTGAGAAAGAATGTCATATTTCCGTTCAAGGCTGATAAATATTAACTTTGCATTTTGCATGAGGATAGAATACTGTTCCTTTGCAAAGTTGGAAAACACACATTCTATAGTTCTGAGCAATAGCATTTTATAAATTTACTACTGACAGTTATGTTTTAAGCACAGTAACAAAATTATCTGTTGTCCATTCTTTAAAACTTCTATTCTAGTTTGGGGATCCATAACTTTTTCTGTCTCCCTTCCCATCCATAAATTACATAGAAATGCAATTTAAAAATGTAATATTTGTTAAGTAATCTTATCTTCAAATCTCAGAATTGGAAAGAAACTTAAGGCTTCTTTGAGCAATTCTCAGAATAATGACAACATTGATTAGCATATTTCTTTTCTGTTTGAGAACAACTTCCTAATATAGGGAAACATTTTAATAATCCTCTTTTCTTTTACTTTCTTGCTCTGTCTGCATTGATCCCTCCACTCCACTTTCACCCTCTCCCTCTTTCCAACCTACCCTCCTTTCCCTACCTCTTTCTTCCTTCTTTAATATAGTTTGCACTGTCTAAATTCCTGTCTTTATCTATAGATACGCTCAGAAGGTCATTAAAGAGCCAGTAATGTGGATTAAGAATGTGCTGTTCATAAAAACTGGAATGCTCCAGTTATCTGTCCAACTTTGATTCTGGAACAGAAACTGTCAAGAAAACATAAAGCACCTGTAATTGTTGGTGGTATAATGTCCCATTGTAAGAAGTGACCCCCTCAGAAATGTGAAAGTTTGTCTTAAACAACATGAATTCACCTGGCTAGTAAGTGATAAATTTCAGTTATCAGCTCTGTATCTCCTCAACTCTGCTGTTGTAGCACAAAAGTCAGAAATAACTGTGTGGCTGTGTTCCAATAAACCTTTACTTAGAGACACTGAAACTTGAATTTCATCTAATTTTCATGTGTCACAAAATATTCTCCTTTGATTTATATTCAACCATTTGAAATGTAAAAACATATTCTTAATTTACAGGATGTACAAAGTATGATGCTTAGCTAGACTTGACATGCAGCTAGTCTGTTGACCCCTATGCTAAGACTCAGACTTCTCTAAGAACCAAGTTGCAATGAGTCCCACTGTGCATGCCATTGTGCCCAACCTGTAATGTTTCAAGCTTCAGTGGGCCCAAGGAGGAAAAGGCCAAGAGAAAGCTGCTTCAGTAAAGAAGATGGAAGAATGGAAGAGAGAGTATAAACCATGAAAGAGAGTAGTCTCAACACCTTGGTAGGTCAAGTTCAAAACCTTAGATTTTGCATGTATAACAATCCCTTTAATCAACATGCTTGAAGGTTACTGGGCTCATTCACACTTCTAGAGACTCAGATATTATGTGAGATCTACCTAAAACTTGAAGTCAGTTTTCTGGGTAATGCAGTATGATGGATTATCTTCTGTACACAAAGGCTAGAACTATTGTAAGATGACAAAACGATTGTCTAGACTCATAACCAAAACTGCTACTATTTCCTGCATAAGTACCAACAATTTTAAATTTTGGCTCTCCTTTTGTGCCTTTACAGACAACTGCCCTTCTGTTATGGCAACACGATAATCATTCAGACACATTACAATATATTTGAGAGCATTACAGTTTTCTGAAATATAGTATGGCCTTTTAAATCAGATTTGCATCAGTTTATTTACATCAGAAAGTTGTTAAACACGAAGTTTTAGGCAGTTCTGCAGATGGCTGAGTGCATTCATAATTAGATTTTGATTATTAATGTTTTTACTTTCTGGGGATACCCTTTTCAAATAACAGTGTCTCTGAACATTAAACCCCAAAATATTAAACACAGATGCCCATTTTTTCATCCACCTGGATAGCTCAGTGAATAACTCCTTATAAGAATGTAACTCTTGGAACAAACAAAGCCCCATGCTATTTAATACCTGCATAATCTCATACTTATTTTGGTTTGGGTCTATCCACAGAAATTTGAGTCAACCCCTCCAGTGGCCATTCCAGTAACCCCCTGCAAGGAATCAATATGAAGACTCCAGTAAACTTTAACAGGGAGCTCATATTATCACCTATTTCCCACAAGCGAGCATGGCTCTACTGGCCCCAAGATTTGCAAACATGCAGCTTCTCTGTGGCCTTATAGAACTAACTCTCTCATATGAGTTATTCTTGAAGCACTGTTCTCCCTTGTTGACCCTCTGTGCCCTCAGGTGAAAACTCGTCTTTCAATCTAGACAACTTCATAGATATCTATAGTAAAGGTATCAGAAAAGCACCCACAGTTTCAGAAAAGACTGCAACTTGCCATAGAAGTGCTCACTTAAACTGCCTGTGTCTGCATATCTGCTTTACCTGATACTCACTGGGTATGCAAGACTCTCACCTCTTTCTTGAACATTTAAACTACCTCTGACAGAAGCTCAGAGATTTGCAGCAGGGAAGCATCACCCTTGGAACCCTGTTTGAGAAAACATGCTGCAGTCTAGCTCCTGAATTTGGGTAGGAAAACGAACCACTTAAGATACAAAAGTTAAAGAGGTCATCATTCTCAGGGTTCTGCATTTATATCCCAGAGAGAGTAAGCCCTAGAAAGCACTCACTGTCAGGGCTGTCCAAGCACAGGCTCGCTCCTGCATGAACCAGAATGTGAATGGTTCCTTAACGTTACACCCCAGGCATCTGCTTGCCTCACTCTAGTCCCAACCCTTGCTACCATAATCATAGACACCCTTATATAGCATTGGCCTATTTTTCTGTTATGAACTATATGTTACCTATAGCTTTTATATGTTACATAAAAATATCAGCAATATTTAAAGGATCTGTAGCCAGAGTCCACAACCACATTGAAGACAAAGTTTTAACATCCTATAGGTACTAAATACATAGCTGTTTAATTAATAAATTAAAGTAAGTTAATTTTATAGGTGTTCTCTCACAAAAGGTTATTACACTTGTTTAATGAATGAAGTTTTCAAAAATTGGCACGTTAAGAGTATATATTATACATACATACCCATACATGAACATCAACAAAAGAATAATAAATTTTATATGTGCTATTAGATATTTACTTTTGGTTTCCTTTTTTTTTATGTAAAAAAGGAATAATATGCACTCGACTCTACTAAGGATTGCAATAAAAAGAAAAGGAAAATGATGGAGGTAATTTAATATGGAGGAAAATTTGAGAATCAAAGTGTTTGAGAATTATAAACTATGCCCTTTAAAAACTTATAACAAGATTCTGTTTAATATACAAGCACTTAGTACAGGTAGCATGGATCGTCTAAGAAAATGTTTCAATGAAGAGAAAAGTTAGATAAGGCAAATGACGCTAAAAATACACATACACTATTCATAAAATGCATACTTCTTCTCTCCTCTAATTTAAAAGTTTAATATTCTTAAGTGGAAGAACAATTAAGTCTCCATAAAACCAAATTATCACACACCAACTCATTTTCCATTTCACTGAAGACTTTCATAAAGTTCTGAAGCTCATTAGCCAAAGAGCCACAGAAAGAACCACAGATGATGCTTTGGAAATACCACACATCGGGAAATCTTAGCACACCAAGAGTTAACATGAGAGCAGAATTCCTTTGAGAGGATAAAAAGAATAATGTTCTGGAAGCTAGAGGTAATATTTCAACCACAGAGTTTATTACACACAGTTTCCTTCCTAAGTATAGTGTGTCCCATGCACCCACAGAAAATTAATATTGCCTATTCTCAAAGGTTAGGAATCTTCATCTCCTCTTGATAATTCCACAGGAAGATGATGAAAATGTCTCTCAGCATCTTCACAACACCTTTAATTTTTCATGTTGAATGTCATACTTTTTTATTACTCATCTAAGAAAACTACCGAGAGCTCAGTTACCAATATTACTGAACTGTTATCATTTCCAAAATGGGAGATAATCCTCTAATGTGTACTAGAAACCATAACTTATGGGGTGGGGATGACAGTAAGGTACCAAGGAAGGGCAGCTAGACTCCAAGAATACTCACAAAAATATAAATACGAAGGAATCTACTAGCCATCCCCTTAGAAAATGGACACTTAGGACTGAGGACCTTTTCATTTTGGTTAATCACCCTTTCAATAAGAGTTGTGCACAGGTTTCCTGCTTGCAGTTTTTTAACATGCATGTTCACACAGGAACATGATCATGCAGTGCCCTGGTATTGTTTGAACTCAGAGTGCAATTTGTGTGCAGAATCAACAGTGAGCAGCAAAATTACGATTAGGAAGGTGCGGCTGCTAGGGTTTCAAAGTGAGGAAGGTCCCCGAGCAGAAATCCCCACACCAGATGAAGTGCATTTTCTAGAAAGCTTGCAGATTTCTTCAAACAATTTATAAATTAGTGAATTTATGTATTATACTTATTTTCACAAATTTGTCAAAAAGCAATCTACTTCGCTTTTACTCTCCTTTTAGTTTTATCAATAGTAGTAAGCAGTAAGTGACTATTTTATGATGAACCATTCATTACTAAAGAAGTAGACAAGAAAACAAAAAAGAATACTTTTTCTCACTTAAAAGTATTTTAGTCCTTGGGAAGTGGACTTGGCCCAATGGATAGGGCCTCTGCCTACCACATGGGAAGTCTGCAGTTCAGACCCCGGGCCTCTTTGACCTATGTGGTGCTGGCCCATTCATAGTGCCGATGTGTGCGCAAGGAGTGCCGTGCCACGCAGGGGTGTCCCCCACATAGGGGAGCCCCACGCGTAAGGAGTGCACCCCGTAAGGAGAGGCGCCCGGCATGAAAGAAAATGCAGCCTGTCCAAGAATGGCACTGCACAAATGACGACCTGCCACAACAAGATGATGCAACACAAAGAAACACAGATTCCCGGAGCTGCTGATAAGGATAGAAGCTCTCACAGGAAAACACACAGCAAATGGACACAGAGAGCAGACAACTGCGGCATAGGGGGGGGTTGGGGGGGGAGAGAAAAAGAAGTATTTTAGTCCTTGCAACTCCCTTGCAATATCTGGATTTCAGATATTTAAAATTTTGCTACTCAATACTTTTCTCTCCTCCCCAAAGAATTTCAGTGTCTACCAGTTAGTCCAGAGCTTCCATTCACATGCCCATTTCCTTGGGTTGACTAGAATAATTCACTGAATGCATTTTATATGAAATTGACTCTGAGCTATATACACCATGAGAGCATACTCACATAAGCACAAAATTGTGAAAGTGATTCACAATTCATTCTGAATTTTGCTACTGCACACGTGAATGGTTTGCATGTAGCTAAGAAATCTGAAATACCCTTCCCTATCTAACTAGTCTGCTGAACATCACTGGTATTACACAAAGCAAATGAAACAATGAACCCTTTCCAGTCAATTTGTAGAGATGGGGCAACTACTTAGACAAAGGTCTATTAGAGCCACCCTAGGATTTAAAAATATTATCTCATGAAATAAACTAAAAACTATGAATAAATCATTATTTATTATTAATTTTTTTATATAGATGAGCAAATAAAGCTTAGAGAAACTAATTCTTTGCCCAAGATCATATTAACTGGTATATGGTAGAACCAGGATTTTGACCCCAGAATGGTTCTCTGTCCAATATATACTTCCTTATCCACAGAACCCCTGACAATATTCTTACTGACTCTCTCTCTTAAAGTTTATCAGTCCTTTACAGGCTTTTCCAAGTCAAAGGACGTATAGAAAATAAGTCAGTGGAACTGCCCTTGTCAGGAGAAATGACAGAGGATTACTTGAAGCTCTAACATGACTGTGGTCAGGATGTCCATAGCCTCACCATATCTCTGCCCTCGTGCCCCAAAGATAACATGCTATCCATTTGAAACTTTCACACAGTGGCTCAAAAGTACCAGACTAGATAATATTAAGTACCTACGGCAGCTAGTTCAATTAGAGAGCAGTGCTGAGAACCACTGGTGGCTATATAAATAGTACTGGGAAGTGAGACTTGCACACCTGAAAAAATAAGTGAAGAAAATAGAGAACCTACTCAGAACTTAAAAGATTTCAGAAATTATTAAGAAAGTGTTTTCTCCCACAGGCCTGAGGCTACAATTGCCTGGTAAAAGCTGGTGGTGATTCTCAAACTTTTATTCCTGGCTCACGTATTTCCAGATGCTATTTAGTCTCTTCTCAGAGACAAACAAAAACCTAACCCAAGGTATACTAATTCATAATTTCTCCCTCCAAACATGTTTGCCTATTTCATGGAATGGCCCTGCCATCCATCAGCCCACCCATAAAAATCAGACACTGAAGAAACCTTACAGTATCTATCTCTTCCTCAACCTCTACAGCTAAACCTTCACCTTTTCCCCTGATTTTCCCTCCAGAAGAGCTCTGAAACCATCCAACTCTCCCTAAAAAACTTTCCAGCAACCAGAATATGGGTGAAACAGACTGTTGTACAGTCATAAGCTAAGAAAAGCATTTTTTTCAGAAAATCAAAAGAATACTATATTGCATCCTGTGAAAAGTATACAAAATTCAAATATCAGTATCCAATATAATTTTATTGGCACACATCCACATTTTTAAATTTATGTATTGTTTACCACTTCTTTCATGCTGGAACAGAGATTAACCCACAAATCCTAAATCCTAGAATCCTATCTGGCCCTTTACAAAATAAATTTGCCAACCCCTGACCCAAACCAAATTATCATGATATTTTAGCCGGAGGAATATAGAGGATGCTCAAGAAATTGTTCCAAACCTTCCAGTCCATGCTGATATTTTTCTCCTTTAAGCAGCCAGAGACATCATTCAAATGCAAATCTTAAACTCTCTCACAACCTTGCAAGGTCTTCCCTTTGTTTTCTGGAATAAGGATTAAAAGGATTTACTAGACCCCACTTTATCTGGTGGCAGACTTCCTTTGCAGCCTTTTTAGAAACAATTTTCTTCTCTCTGGGTTTCAGTCATAGAAGCCTACTTTCAATTCCTTTGCTTGGGCTTTCCTATCAAGTAATACATAGTTTTCCTATCCTCTACCAGTCTTTTGTTTTGTTTTGTTTTGTTTTGTTTTGCCTAATTTAATTCCATTTAGGGTTTGGTTTTAGATCAAATTTCACTTCTTCAGGGAAATCTTACCTGACCCTCCCTTTCCAAGGTATCTGTCGGGCCCCCCTGTCATATGCACTGTATACTTCTTTGTTTTACTTATTGTAGTTTATTATATATTTGTAAGATTTTTTGATTCATGTTCTTTTCCATTAAATTATAAACTTCACGAAGACCGAGATTATGTTTTATCTCATGGCTCAGGATACACATTTTAGGCACCTGGTAAATACCTGTGAAATGAGTTAGTGATCATTAATGAGAATCAGAAATTATGTTTACCCCTCTAACCATTGAAGGGTCATTGGGATAGTTATACATTTTTAAAGATGCTCGCAGGCATAACTTTTCTTTTTTTAATAATAATCTTTCCAATTCTTCTTTGCTTTAAGGTAGGGTTACCAGTTTAGCAAATTAATATACAGGACTGTAAAGAAGAACTGTTTGTGCCTACAAACCTTCTTGTGTACAGAATACTGAACTGTAATCCAGGTGTCCTCCCTTGTAATTGCAAAGGAATAAATAATCTTGGATCCTTGTACCTGCCCCTTATACTGCTTTTGTAACTTAGTGGTCTGATGATCCTGCTAACAGCTCCTCATTTTTATTAATGAGGAAACCTGACACATCCCATTCCAGATCTAGTCTATCTTCTCCTACATAAAACCAGTTTCATCAGAATTGGGCCTCTAGTAACACAGAGCTTTAACCTATATTAACCTATACCCCATAATAATACTAAAAATCACGTCCATCATCATGTCAATGCTGCCATATTCGTACAAGCATCCTGTGACTAAGCAAACAATAAAACCACTCTGCACATGCTCACCCCAAAATATCATCCCGAATTCTGTGACCTCAGACCACTGTACTCATTATCATAATCATGCCTTTTACCAGAACACGATTAGGGTACCAGAGCCTTTCAGTTCCAGGAAACAACTCTGAGGCTTGGCTTTTTAAAGTTTGCCTTCTGTTTCCTCACACAGCACTCGCTAATAAACTCTTTGTCTCTTTGAGACCCTGGTGTCACAGAATGACACTGTGAGCATCGGGTGGTGAGCGTGGACTGGCAACAGGAAGACCAGTTAAGGCTGAATTTCAGATGAACAACAAATAATTTTTAAAAATTTTTAAAAATTTATTGAAGGATATCACTCATACATAAACATACATAAAAATGAGTGTATAGTAATAGTTATGAACTTACAAAACAAACATATATAACATCATACAGGACTCTCATAACTCACCCTACCACCAATGACTTGCATTGTTGTTTAAACCTTTTTAACTAATGATTAAAGAGCATTGTCAAAATATTACTACTAACCAAAATATTTTCCCCCAACCCATCCTATTATTATCTTTATATCATTTATATATGAACACACATAAACAATACAAATAATTTTTTTAATATGTGGTCTATGCAATTGTTTTTGTCCCAATAGTAAAAAAAATATATATATCTACCTGAAATTCAAAGTTAGCTGACCACCCTCTTAAATGATCGTAATTTGATTACACCTAAGACTATTTTAGTTTGCTAAAGGGCTGCCAATGCAAAGTACTAGAAATGGTTTGCTTTTTATAAAGGAGGTTTATTTGGAGTAAATGCTTACAGTTTCAAGGCCGTTAAAAGCCCAACTCAAGGCACCACTGGAGGTGTTTTCTCTTTATTGTAAGCACCACATGTTGAAGCAAGATGGTGGGTGATCTCTGCCAGTCTCTGCCTTCCCCTGCCTGGCTGCACCATCTCCCAGAATTCAGCTGTGGGCATCCAGGCATAGTGCTTGCCTCTTTCTGGGACTCCCCTCTCAGCCTTGGCTGCTTCACTTTCTTCCCGAGTTCAGCTGCAAGCTATCAGTCATATGGCTGGTCTCTCCCTAGACCTCAGCTCTTTGAGCCTCTCTTTTCTGTCACATGGCAGCATCAAATACTACAGTGCCCCCTTTTCCGGTGTGCCTTCGTTTTTTACTGAACCCAGCAAAAGGGCAGAGACTCAACCTGAGTCATGCCTCACCGAGGTGGTCGATTTGAAAAAATGTCTCACACTCACAGCAGTGGACTAGTCCACAAACATATTCTTTCTCTTTCAGGGATTCATAAAATAATTTCAAACTGCCATATGTAGTATATTCACAACTAGAATAACTAAGTACCAAACACACTGTACATGGCATTTGATGACTAATGGAAGAGTTGGTTTAAGCCATTGGGTGCTACAGAGTATTATCCTTAAGTGTTCAACAGGATTCTGGGGATTTTATCCTCAGCAAGTCTGCAACACAGCAGAGGTTTAGTACTTCAATTTCTACATTTATCATCTATGCTCCTTACTATTTCTTTGATTAAAGGATTGAATTAAGAAATCTGCCCCCACGACTTATTTATAAAATTCACATTTAAAATATTTTCTTTTCCAGAGTAGTCTATAGATTCTTTCTCTGCTCTACCTGCTGTGGTGAATTACTCAACCCATCACACACACACAGACACACTCTCTCTCTCTCTCTTCCAGATTATCCTGTTCTTCAGCTATCCTTGATTTTTGAAGGCTTGCTAGACACTGATAAGTACAGAGCTTCTCTCTGCAGACCCTGTAGAGAGGCCTGTTTGAGGTCTCTAAATTGGTATCGGTGTATTTTGCTTTTCCAAACAGATGCTTTCTGCCTGAAAGGACAGGCACACAAATTCATCTGTTTTCTACATTTTAGTTTAATGCTATAAGGTTCTGAAATAATCTCTCTCCTTTGAAATTCACTTGATTGCACTCCAACCACAGTGTGTAATAGTTCCCAGCTCTTTAAGCTGACATAGAAATGCATTTTCCATTACTGCTCATATCCCTGTCTGCCTAGGCAGATTTTCCCAGGTGCTTCAGCTTTTTCAGTTCACTGAACGTGTCCGAGAGAAGCGAATAAACTCCAGTTGTTTTGTTGTTTCTTTTGCATCTTTTTCCAAGAACATTTGATTCCTATTTAGATACCCATGCACTGCTTTCTACTCAAGAAGGGGCAGAAAGTCAGGGTGAGAAAGAGTGCTAATCATTTAACATGAGAAAAACAATTTTGTTTCCATTAAGCCTTTCAGCCAGAGAAGAAAACAAAAGAAAACAGAACAACTAAATGAAAAAGAACACAAAACACACAGCCACAGCTTTTCATGCAATGATTTTGTTCATCTTACAAGCCTATCATAATATTTCACCTCAAAAAAGGTCACTAATATAATAACTTGTTTGACTTGAATACTATAAGCTATTTTGAATAGGAACTTGAGGAAAGGGAATAGTTTTAAGCCACTGGTTTCTTTACTGGGGTGATGTTTTTAAAATATTTTTCTAAAGAGACAGTTACCTAGACATCTATTCTCAATACATAATAATAAAGGCTAGTTATGTAAATTTCGTACCCTTCAGAAATGAAGCACAGCTTGTAGTTCAAAAGGGGGAAGCCAAGGATTTCACACCCATCCCCAGAGATCTTTCAAATTTTAATTCTCTGGTGATTTTCTTTTCAAATGGAAAGATATATTTTACCTTGAACCTTTTCTTTTTTTTTTCTCCAATCTCATTTTCATTTCCCTAGCTCATATGATTAAGGGCTTCTCCAAGTTAGCTGTCCCAAGAAGAAAATTCTATTTGGTCAGAGAAACATAGAGGTTAAGAATTGGGGCTTTGGAGGGAGTCAGAATACACGGAATAAAACCTTGGCTCTATGATTTGATTGCTGTGTAGCCATGGATAAGATTCTAAACCCACCTAGGTCATTTTCTACACCTCTGAATAGGGTCCATGCAGCTATTGTGAAAAATAAACAATAAAACACGTTTAAGGCACTTGCAAAGTGTTTGTCACACAGGCCATTCTCAATGGATACAACTTACTGTGTATTACTGTAACTTAAGAGAAATCACATTGATATTTACCTCATTTCCTTCTTAGAGCACACACTAAACTATTCTTTTTTCTGCCTACTTTAAGCAATATTTATCATGTTCCTTAATATTGTAAGCCAGGGTTAAGAATTAAAAAGAAATTATGATTGCTAAATAATTATATAGATGCTTTTTTACTTTCTATTTCATTTCAAAAGTACATACCCGAATTTAAAGAAAACTGCTGTACTAGAATCCAAATCCAGCCTTGATCTCTGATAATATTAGTAAAACTATATAACCTTTATCTTGTCATTGTAAAGACCCTGTGATTGATCCCCGTTTTGTACCTACCCCCTACCCTATTTCACAACCTTAAGCCTTATGATCACTAGACAACCCCTTAATATTTATTAATGGAAGAACCTGAGCCAGTCCCACCCCAACTACTCATTAGCAAAAATACTGCTAATCCTGTATACTATAAAACTATCAGAATTACTGAAGTTTGGAGAGACAGACTCTTTGGCCCTTAGGACATCTGGGCTCCTTGCTATCTAGTAGGAAATAAAACTTTCTCTCTTTGAAACCCCGATGTCTCAGGAATTGGTCATTATGAAGGGCATCGTGAAAGAACCCGCTTTTGCTCCATATCAGTGTGACATGCCAACTTCTTTTTAAATCCTCACCTAAGCAAAACATTCCCTTTATTTCTAATAATAAAAAATTTTGAACATTCAGACAATTGAATATAACAGATTTCCATATTCCAATCATCCAGATTTTAAAAATATTAAGCATTGTTTCACATGGTTTTTATGGCTTTATATTTATAAGGGATCAAACTATTAACAGAAACAAAGTCTCAACTTTCACCATTTCCCCCCAAATTAACCATTTCCATATGGTTG
Organism: Dasypus novemcinctus; assembly: GCF_030445035.2. Classification (NCBI taxonomy): domain Eukaryota; kingdom Metazoa; phylum Chordata; class Mammalia; order Cingulata; family Dasypodidae; genus Dasypus; species Dasypus novemcinctus. The sequence continues at coordinate 129,054,107 of NC_080676.1, forward strand.
TGTGGTATTGTTCCTCAGTATTTAAAGTACTAGTAAGTATTTTCTGAAAAAATATATAATATTGTTTGAGTTTTCTTAAAATTTTTCACAAATTGCATACTGTGAGATGTCCTTTAAATTGGCTTTCCTCACTCTGCATTATATTTTTGTGATTTTTTTTCCCCCTTGGAGATAACTAGCTCTAGTTCATTTATGTCAAATGCTTTCAAATATTCCACTATATGGTAATTTGGGATTTAGTTATTTATTTTTTTCATTAGCAATTCTCACTAAAACAGAACAGACATACCAACAAATTCCATTCTTAGTTATGTAACTAAGAGAAACTGTATCTATTTGCAAGAGTAAATGTATAAGAGTAATCATTACATGTGTCTACAAAAATCATTTGCCATCCCTAGAACCCTGAAGCTACTTCAGCTGTGGCTTCCTTTGCTGCAACCAAACTTTGGTGTGTGGAATAAAATCTGTAGTCTGCAAACTTGACTGTGATTTGTCTTTCACAGGGCTGAGAGAAATGTATTTATTGTGGCTGTGGTTACATGACTCTATGTGTTTGTCAAAACTCATAAAACTATACGCCAAAAAGAGTGAATTTTATCATATATCGAAAAACTTGACTTTAGCCCAGAACCCTCACGTGGTCCTCTACGGCATTTGGAAAGAAATGCAACTTATCATGGTCTATAAGGCTCTGCAGGAAATCTAGCGTGGCTTGTTGGCCTATCAACTTCTCGGCTTATCTCCTAACTTTAGGCCTTTCATTTATTCTGCTCTAGCCATGAGCTGGTTTTTTGCTCTCACTAAGAAGCATGCCAAGCTTGTTTTCTTTTCAGGTCATTTGCACTTATTATTTTCTATGCCAGAAATGTCATTTCTTGTGATTCTAACATGCTAGAAATACAAACTTTTAAAAAGCACCTATGTTCAGGTGTGGCCCCCAGGGATTCCGATTCAAACGACACACTATTCAACTGTATTTCCACATGAGGAGACTTCATGGAGGTGTGATCCTTTCAATAGAGAATCTTCCTTAAGTCCCTCTCAAAGATCAGGCCTTGGCTGATCTTGATCTCACTCATAATACAAAGACGTCTGCTTGTTTATACTCTTAGTTTTTTAAAGAAGATTTTAGATGGCTTTCAAAATCCAGACTACAAAATCAAATAAAACTAAGCAGAGGAAAGCATCATGGTAAAGGAAAATTAACATAGGGAAAAAAGATGAACTCCCCAGTGATACCAGTACAAAAATTCTGTCATATCGTGTACCACTAACAGAGATGGGCCTTCTATAGCTCTGTGTTTTCTATTCCCCAGTTTCAACTGGTAAGCAATCATTTTTTGTTATTCTCAGGGTCCATGAGACCAAAAACCCCTTGCTCAGGAGAGAGACGTCTATTCCTGGTACTGATCCTCGACATATAGTTCTCTTGGGGGTTCTCACAAGATGTCCACTGGGCAATGCAGAGAACAACATCCTCAACGAAATTCTTACAGTAAATAAAATAATGAGTTTCTCAGGGCTGTTTCTTCTAATGATCCTCAATGTGGCCCAAGGGCATAATACCAAATACAATCCAGTATAAACAATGCAGGGCATGGAACTGCAGGAGAGAAGTGTGGTAGGAACAGGAGGTAAGAAAGGCAATTCATTTACACATTTTTTCTATAATTCTGGTTTAATCTAAGAAAGCATTTTAGCATACTAAACAATATTTCCAATGTATGTTCTAAGCATCACTAATCGTTATTTAACTAAAAAAAAAAATTTAAAAAAAAAAGAGAAAGAGCGCTTCCATGGCATATTACCATATGCTTGAAAGAACTACTTTGTGTCATGTTGTAGAGTTTGAAACCAAATACTCTCCTTCTTTGAACTTTTTTGTTTCAGCACTGCCAATCTTGATTCAAATAAAGTGGATGGTCCAGAACAGAAGTGTCCCATGCTCTTCCAGGTGTTTAATCTACTTAGAAGTATGTTCTCTTCCCACCATGCTTCAACTAAAACCAGGACCTGTGAAAAGCCACCTTCTCAGAACCAGCAGTCCTTGTTCATATCTTTCATGCAATTAGCAGAATCCCAAAGGTTTGTGTGGCCACCCCTGCTCACAGTACAGAGCTATTTCATCTGGCTCCACCTATTGCTACAGGCAAGACCACGAAGTTGCAGTATGAACCTGAGCACAGAGTTCATACAGGGGGCTTTTAAGAGGTGACAGTTTTCTAAATAAAAATTAATGTGGATAATAGCCTGTGAAAAGCCTGACCAGTAAGACTTAGTTCCTTCATTACAGTAGTCAGAGGAACAATTGTGAAAAGACTATTGGTAATTTATACACAGTGAGATTCAGCTAAATACAGCCAATATATGATCCAGACGATTAATAGAGCTATTGCGGTCAAATATAAACTATTTTGTTTGCAAGGATTTTGCGATGAACCATGTGAAATAGGTTGTTTAAATCCAGAGTAACAATGCATCCCACATTTTTCTGACCTCCCAATCTACCAGTGCTGTCACAGGAAATAATAGCTTCCCACATCCACTGTCTATAGTGAATTAACAGATCCACTTATCAAAGTCTTCATTCCCACTGATGACTTTCTGAAAGCAACATCAGTTTCTACTGAGGTTCAACCTATACAAAATAAAGTGGTGGTAAAAAACAAAGATTTGTCTACTTAAATAAAAAACAGAAGCAAGATCTTTGAACTTTTCTGAGAATATTCAATCTCTTTTATACTTTTCTTCTATTAAACATCTATTATTTACTAATTTCTTCTTTGCTTATTGAATGAATGAAAAGAGCTCTTTATGATCTTGAAATTTCTTCCATCAGGATGTCACTGATTTTAGACGATGGGAAAAATAGCAGTTTCCTATAATTGATGTTTCTCCTTCTGGGGATTTGCTGTGCACAGATACACGATGACAGACATCCCACTTGAGACTATTCTTCCACCAAATAGAATGATGCACAAATTATAAATGCCTTGTCATTACCCCTGGTTTCAGGAAGTTTGAAAACTCATCTACAGCTTTGCCTAGCCGTGTATTCAAATTCCATGCCACCTTTAATATCCTTTTTAGGAAAAAAAATATATAACCCAGATCATTCTTTATGCAGCTTTACAGTGCTTTAGCGTGAGTTTTAAAACAAGCTCCTCTAGAGACTTAAAATGCTAGTGTGAAACGCTGATGCAGGCAACTCTTGCTCCTGAAGATTATGTTGTGCTCTCTACGCTTTTAATGTTGACATAATATGTCCTTCCTGATTCACTCTTAAAAACTTTAGGCTGATTAGAAAACATGACTTAATTATTAGAGTGAGCCTCCATTTTACTTGCAGATAAATGCAACTTTCCAGATGCCTAAGGTATTTCATCCTCCTTGGTACTTCAACACAGATGACTCTGCTACTTCGTTGAAAGAAAATAACCATGACTAAAGTGAGGCACCTTAATAGCCTCAACCATTGAACCCCTTATCTCACTTCACTGCCCATTCTTGCTAGTCTCAATTCCTGGGTCTGGTGGTTTGAAGCTCTATGTAGTTCTGAAAAACATGTTCTTAAATCTAATCCATTCTGTGGATATAAACTCATCATAAGTAGAACCTTTGTTTTTCAGTAGGATCTTTTGATGAGGCTACTTCAGTTAAGGTATGACCCACCTCATTCAGGATGGGATTTAAATCTTCTCCTGTAGTCCTTTTTAACTGGAATGAATACAAAGAGAGAGAGGAAGAAATCCACAAGAGCAGGAACTTGAAATCAATGGAAACTGGAAGTGAAGGGAGAGACCAGCAGACAGCATCATGTGCTCTGCCATGTGGCAGAGGAGCCAAGGATTACTGGTAGCCAGTCTTCAGGAAGAAAGCATTACCTTGATGATGCCCTGATTTGGGATGTACTCATGTCCTTAAACTGTAAGCAGAGTTTAGAGCCAACCCATTTCATGGTATGTGCTTCAAGCAGCCCAGGAAACCAAAACACTGGGCCTGGGGATAACCTTGTTTCTCATTATTAATCCCTTCACCTGTTAATCATCGTTTGAATCATGCCCCCTCCATAAACTTGCAGCATCCTTCACCAACTTGTCTTCCACTACTCATTTTCAATTCTTTGGTAATTGAATGGTACCTTGATTTTAAATATAATTTTTTTAGCTCAAATACTATAGTCCAGGTATTCTTATTTAATCACACAGTATGTTTTGATATGTTTGCCCTTTTAATACCTAAAATTAATTATTTATTCAAGATCTTCCTAAGGTACAATGGAAATGTGAAGTTGTTTGTCACAATAAACCTCCCTAAGATGTATTTTCCAAGACAAAACAAAAAAAAAAAAGGCAAGTGAGGAATAAAACAAACAAATAAGATTGGGGGGTTTTCTCACTAGAGATAAATTATTCTCCCTGAGTGCCTTTTTGTTAGCTATTAATCAACAATTTAAAAGGGAGTTACCAACAAAACATAAACTTATTGAAACATATTTAAATGTATAAATACAAGTATTAAAAATAATTTGTGAGAAACTGTGCCTGGTAAACCCGAAAACCAGCATAAAGCCAGTGAGTGTATGTAAAGTTCTCAGTCTAGTAGACTTAGAAATCTGGTTTACTTGTGGATGAGACAATGGAAGACAAAATTGTCTACTGGGGTCTTTTATGTCTAGTTCTCTACGTTGTTCCTCTACATTCCCTTTTATATATATCCTTAGTCACAAACTGTCCTTTCCCACCCCCTCTTGATAAAATTCAATTTTCCAAAACAATGGCTATTAATCCACCAGAGCAATTTCTCCCTGTGAGAACCACCCTTGACCAAACATATCCTAAAAAAGCTGAACTTCCACTGACCATCCTGCTAAAGGCTTATGGAAAAGGTCATCCTCCTTCTCCAAGTTAGAATACTTTTTAAGAGTCCTTTCTTATCCAGTCTTACAAGTAGAAGCTGGTACTAAGAGAACTATGGTTGATGTTCTTCCACATATGAAATGTTAAGACCATATCCATGCCCAATGGAAGTAGGAGAAGGTGCAGAAGAGACTTGCCTTCAATTAACCAAGTTAGGAAGATTGATAGATAAAATCTCAATCTCAATATTTTATTTGTGCTTAGAATGAAGCTGTCAAATGGACCAAGATCTGTGTCAGAAGAATCAGTAAGTAAACTGCATAGACACCAAATCATAATCAGAATGCCAGTTTATTAATTTACAATAAGAAATAAATAACATTGGTTCCCGACTTCAGAGAATACACATTGCCTGGGATTTTTCTCCTATAGGCAGGAAAGCTACATGGAAAATCAACTATTAATCATAAGATTGTTTGGTGATCATGGAGTCAGAAAAAAAAAATGTGTTGGTGAGATGAATCACATGTTCATTTGTATCAGCTGTGAGACTCTGATGCATCTATGGGCATAGGGAGCCCTGGAATTCTCATAGTTAACTGGCTAAGGCTCCTGCCTTTTTGCTTTTGAGTATCCTTTTGCAATGCCTCTAAGACCAACTTTTCTTATTAAATTTTTTCTTCTTTAGAAATATTAAAGCATTTAATCAGCAGAGGTCCCACTGGTTTAAAAACAATTCTAATTTTTTAAGGTAACATTCATTATATGTTGACTTTCATAGTGTAACTCTCAAAAGGGAATCTTATTTCTTTATTTTCAGATTCTTGGGGGACATGGCACTGTAGCTCCCAAGAACAAGCAACCCTATATTTTTAGTATCTAGTGTAGAGGAAAGAAAACCAGGTTAGGAATCAAGAGAGTTGAGTTTTGGTTTAATCTCTAACACTTAACTAGTTTTGTGGCCTTGGGCAAGACATAATTGCCTTCATCTGGAAAGTAAAGAAAATAACACCTGCTCTATCTACCTCAGATGGTAGCAGCAAGCCCCAAAGTATACCAAATATCAAAGTACCTCCACTTAATTTATCCCTTTTTTCCCTCCACTGAACATTTATTGAGCACTGTGACAAGCCAGGCTCTGTTCCAGGTACCAAAATAGCAGGAAAAATGCAGACAGAAATACTTGTCCACATGGGGCTGATAGTCTAGGGCAATGATAGTTGAAGGTTAAGAAGAAAAACAATTGCTGGAGAAGGGGTTAGGAAACAACAAATGGGGTTGGGAGGATTGCAATTTAAAGTGGGTGACAAGGGAAGGCTTCCTGAGAAGATGCTTTTTGAAGAAAGACAAAGAAAGTGAGATTGCTGGCCAAATGGAAAAGTATTTGTTGGAAAAGTATTTGAGGTGGAGACAATAGTAAATGCAAAGATCCTGTGGCCAAAGCCAGTGTCATCCACAGGAAAAAGCAAGGAAGTGGATATGGATTTGGGAAGGCAGAAACTATTAGTAGAGAGGTCAAAGAGGTGGTGGCATCGATGCTGATGTGAGAATAAACCGAATGGGGGAAGAAAGACTTAGGCAAGTGTGTTACTAGGGTTTCTGCCAGAATTTAGGTGAGAGATAGTGGTTGCTTGGCATAGGATGGTGGCAAAGGAGATGAATAGAATCTGGACATAATCTGAAATTAAGAGAGAATTTTTCACTATGGAATGAATGGTGATATGAGAGAAAAAAAATGCACACAATCAATCAAGGATTTGGAGCATATTACGTGGAAAACTGAAGGTGGAGCCAGGCATTAAGAAAGGAAGTAGAAATATTAGGAGTTCAGTTTGGGACATTAATTTTTGAGGTTGCTAATAGACATTCATATGGAGGTGTTAAGTAGGTAGTTTTGGAAGTTCAGGGAAGAATTTCAGGCTTCAGGGAAGCGGACTTGGCCCAGTGATTAGGGCATCTGTCTACCACATGGGAGGTCCACGGTTCAAACCCTAGACCTCCTTGACCCGTGTGGAGCTGGCCCATGCACAGTGCTGATGCGCGCAAGGAGAGCCCTGCCACGCAGGGGTGTCCCCCACGTAGGGAAGACCACATGCAAGGAGTGCACCCCATTAAAGAGAGCCACCCAACGCAAAAGAAAGTGCAGCCTGCCCAAGAATGGCGCTGCACACACGGAGAGCTGACACAACAAGATGATGCAACAAACAGAAACACAGATTCCCGTGCCGCTGACAACAACAGAAGCACAGAAGCGGACAAAGAAGACACAGCAAATAGACACAGAGAACAGACAACTAGGGCAGGGAGGGAAGGGGGGAGAAATAAATAAATAAATCTTAAAAATATAAAAGGAATTTCAGGCTTCAGATATGAATTCATTGATTAACAGATATTGAGAGTTGTTAAAGCCATGAGAATGATGACATCAGTTGAAAAGTAAGTTTAGACAGAAATGAGGATTGTGAATTGGGGTGCTCCAAAATACAGGGACTGGAACAAGAAAATGGAATTAGCAAATGTATCGGTGAAGAAGTGGCCCAAGAGATAAGAGAAAAAACAACATGGCTTCAGTGGACTGGAATCCTAGTGAAGAAAGTGTGTTAAGAATGGCAGAGTGGGCATCTGTGTAAAAATGTGGATTATAGTATATATACTTAGGCACGACCATATGTTTTAGGAATGTGGAAGTCACTATGACTCATGATTAGGACAGTTTTGGTAGAATGATAGGGGGAAAAAGCTGGATTTTAGAGTGTGCTCAAGAAAAACAATGGAGGGAAACGGACTTTGGCCCAGTGGTTAGGGCGTCCGTCTATCATATGGGAGGTCCGCGGGTCAAACCCCGGGCCTCCTTGACCCGTGTGGAGCTGGCCATGCGCAGCGCTCATGCGCGCAAGGAGTGCCGTGCCCCGCAAGGGTGTCCCCCACGTGGGGGAGCCCCACGCGCAAGGAGTGCGCCCGTGAGGAAAGCCGCCCAGCGTGAAAGGAAAGAGCAGCCTGCCCAGTAATGGCGCCGCCCACACTTCCCGTGCGGCTGATGACAACAGAAGCGGACAAAGAAACAAGACGCAGCAAATAGACACCAAGAACAGACAACCAGGGGAGGGGGGGGAATTAAATAAATAAATAAATCTTTAAAAAAAAAAAACTAATAGGGAAATGCAAATTAAAATAACAATGACATATAATGTGTTACACATCAGATTGGCCAAAAAAAAAAAAAAAAAAGAAAAACAATGGAGAGAAAATTCAAAGATAAGAGAGACAAGGGGGGAAACTGAGGCAGTAGAGTTTTTTGTTGTTTGTTTTTTAATGAGAAAAAGAATTATAGTTTTGTGCTGATGGGATAGTCTAAATAAGGGGAGATAAAGAGGAGAAATTGTTATAACAATGTTTTGAAGGACATGGGAGGGCAAATTATGATATGATTATTAATTTATAATCAGAAATAAATTAAGGTGTGAAATAAGCAATATGCATATTGCTATTGCTTTGGTTTGTATTGGTGTGTGTTTTTCTTAATAGGCCACAGGATAAGTCAAGGATGAATCTTAAGGTTGTTTTATGAACACAGAATTAGAACAATCTTTGGCCTCAGCTTTCCAAATCCATGACTCCTTCTGTCCTTAGCTGAGGACTGAACTCAAATACTACATCCCTGAAAGGACTCACTTCAATTATATCACCTAACGATCCAATCAACCAACCAACCTGTGGTTGGTAGGATTCTAAGATTTTCCCGGAAGATTCCCTTCTCTTAGTTATTCAATCAAACACTAATCTAACTACTGCTGTGAAGGGATTTCACAGATATAATTAAGGTTACTTATCATCACTTAATCTTAAAATAGGGAGATTATCCTGGATTATCCAGATGGGCACAATCTAATTACATGGGCCCTTAAAAGCAGAGACTATTCTCTGCCTGCAGGCAGAAAAGACAAGGCAGAGGGGGAGTTAGAGAGTCTAAAGGATACGAGATTCTAAAGAACTGTAAAGGAGTCTAGATGGACTTGACCTACTGTTGTTGGCCTAGAAGATGGAGGATGGGACCACAAATCAAGGAATGGAGTTAGCCTCTGGAAGCTGAGAACAATCCACCCAACAGCTAGCAAGGAAATGGGAACCTCAATCCTACAACTACAGGGAACTGAATTCTACCAACAACAGAATGACCTAAAAGCAGATTCATCCCTATAGTGTCCAGAAGAAACCCAGAGCAGAGAGCCAGCTGTGCCTGGACTTCTGATCTACAGAACTGTGAAATAATAAATGGATATTATTTTAAGGCACTCAATTTATGGCAATTTGTTATGTGACATTAAAAAATAATAAAAATTCTGTTTTCTAAACACTGTTCACTAACACTAAATTAAAGGTCATCCTAAGAGTGGAATAACAGGTAAGGAAATAAGGCACAGACAGGACACTGACATGCTATTTCACTGTTATTACAATTAGAGGAATAATCATAATATTTATAATAATAGCACTTACCTAGTTAAAATGTACATTTAATTAAAAATCACAAGTTGCGTTTATTATAAAGTAGATTACACTCTACTATAAATAGTTTAAATATATGGAACAATGCAGCCTAAATACTCAAATGCAAGCTAAAATGTAAAGATCATTCTCTGTTTAGCCTCATAAAGTATTCCTAAATTACACAGCCAAAAGTGTCTAATGACTGAATGACCTAAGATGCAGACAAAAGTGCCTATGAGATCTGTAGTTTTGTCTTAGTGACACAGAATATGACAAGATTGGTACTAAACATTAGCACAAAAATAACTAGCACACTAATATACGGCGGCCGAACAACCAATGAAATGTGCAATTTTAGGATGTACAGTTTGAGCTACGATAAAAGAACATAATTAAAGTTAACCTATATTAACAGGTAAATAATCTGGTGATCATTTTAATATAACAGTCAAATTGACTGGCAATTAGTTGAAAGAACTATTACAGCAATGAATGGAAGAGTATACTAGAAAATAATCACCATCAATTATTTCGGTAAATGTCTTAATAACGTATTTATTATAGGCATGTATTTTCATCTTTTGACTTGTAGAGCTATTTAATATAATCATTTCATCAAATAAAGCTAGTTTAAGTACATGATAAAAAAAAAAAAAGACATTATTGGGTATTATACTCTAGAAACCAAATACAGATATTGAGATTCTGTTAGGTTGAAAGTCACAGATTAACTAGGTTTTTTTTTTTCCTGGCATCAATTCGGGGAACACAATATCAAAATTATTTCTTTTTTACTAAAAACACTGTTTCTTCCTGTGGCCACCAGCCTCAAAGATAGCTGTGAACTATCTCCGCCACCTGGTACTCATGCCCTTGTGTATTCCCACAATGAATAGGGCTGATGTGTGACCAAATAGGATATAATGTGGAAGTGAGGGTGGGTGACTCCAAGGCTAAGTCATAAATGACGTTGGTGTTTCTCCCTTGCTTTTGGATCACTCCAAGAGAAGCCAGAGGCCACACTGTGAGGAAGCACAAGCAACCCAGCAGAGAGGCCTACATGGGAGGAACGGGGCTCTCCCGCCAGCATCTCTTGCCAGCCCCTTGGCCACAGCCTAGCCAGTTTAGATGACTACAGCTCTGAATGTCATCTTAACTAAAACTTCTGCAAAGACCCTAAGCCAACTCCAAATTCTTCACCCACAGAAACTGAGGGAAAATAAATGCTTATTGTTATTTTAAGCTTCTAAACTTTGGGTTAATCTTTTCATGCAGCAGTAGATAACAAATGTAGTCCCTCTCAAAAACAGATGTAATGCCAGTTTAATGGGTACGGAATAATACTAGCAAAAATCAGTATGTTAGATGTGGCAAAAGAAGTTTTTTTTAAAGGTTTTAATACAGATATTTTATTAAATGTATACGAATTAGTGAGAATCCTATAAAGGACTCCAAAGCACCTATCACCCATCTTTAATGACCATTCCGTTTTCATGTTGATCTGCCTCTCCACATCTTGCTTTTTGATCTTGTTTCTATTATTCCCTGGCTCTGACACTTTTTCCCTTGAGTACTTTTTATTTGTTTGTTTGTTTGTTCGTTTGTTTGTTTGTATTTGAGGTACTGGGGGCCGGGGAATGAACCTGTGGTCTCATATGTGAGAAGCCAGTGCTCAACTACTGAACCACATTGACTTTCCTGAATCAGTTCTTGTATTTGTTTTGTTTTTTCACGATGCTCCAGGAATCAAACCCAGGACGCCCCATGTGGGAGGAGGGAGCTCAACTGCTCGAGCTACATCCACTCCCTGTCCTTGAGTAGTAATATTATGTCATAATTTTAAAACGGGTATTTTCACGTATTAAGGAAACTGTCCCAATTGCTTGGATCTTTCTTGTCATTTGTTTTAAGGCAAACATCACCTTCTTAAGGGGGCTTCTCTGACCATCCAAATAAGATCACTATATCCTCTCCTCTATGTGAAGGTCATATTTATATTCTTTGCATTCTCAGCTCTTGATTAATTGTTTACTTAATTGTTTATTGCCTCCCCCCACCAGAAAATTAGCTGCAGAAATAAAGGGATTTCTTTACTGTTAACCACTCTACATAACCCATATAACATAGACCCTAGGATATGCTGGGTGCTGAAAAAAAGAAATAATTTAAAATCACTTTATTTACTTCATCTTGTTTAGTGTATTGGTTTGTACACTCTTGTATAATGTTCTCTTACCCAGCCACACATTTGATTTGTACTTGCCATCCCTTCGACTGGTATGTACATCCCTTTTGTCTTCAACAGTGAGGCTCACACTCAAGATCCCATGTTACCACCGATGAAAATTCATTCCTAATTTACAAAGCATTATGGGCACTGCTTCATTTCTATTTCAATAGCAATTAGTGTTAAGCACTTAACATATTGCTCTGAAATTCCTTCTTGCCAACTACATTTGAAAAGGGCAGAACATTGTCAGGTTCTTCTTCAGATCCTCAGCCCCTTGGGCTAAACCCTCCTTGCATATGTTTGGGCACCTCATCAAGGTTAAACTAACTAAATGAGTAGGTTCATGAATGATGAATGGAGTCTATGACCAGTCTAATGTATGGTGATAAAAGAAGAGATTATATCCAGAACACAGGGCTACTTTTACATGTGAAACAAATTTTGTAGCATACTAGATTTAATATGAGCATATGACGAAGATTAAGACAATTCTCATTGGTAAGAGTACAGGTGACATAAGCCTACAGAAAAATAACTTCCATAGCTTCATGTGAAGTGAGAAAATTCAGTCCTCTCTTTTGCTTATATAACTCAATTTCTGTCAATAATACTCTAAGACAACCACTGTAAGAGGAACATAGCAATGGGTTTTGTGAAACATAAAAAGGTATATGCTAACATGGTCCCCAACATAAAGGCACTTAGAAGGGGGGCCACAATGGACTACACCGAAAAGAATAATCTATTTGTGTGTGGGGGGTGTACAGTAATGATTCAACAAAATGAGGCCAAATGGAGAGCCAGGGAGGAAAATCAATCATTGGAGTGACACCATTAGCTCGGCAAATGAAGAGTTTCTGGCTTCCAAGTTTTCAAGGAGCATCCTATTGCCCCTTGGGTGCAGCAAAGAGATACTCAGGTTCCATAATAAAGAAAACATGTTCAAGCAGACACATAAGCTTATGTTCATACATAAAACTGTACAGTTACAAGGAAATAATTCTCTCCACAACAATTATGGACTTTTTGCTTTTTTAAAAATCAAACCTTGAAATTCCAACCAGAGCAGACAGTCTGCTTTTGTTTTATGGTGACCTCACAATAAGTTTTCAATCCAGGTGTTGAAAGAACAGAGCTGACACATTCTACGCTTTCGAGACTTTAATGATGCCCTGAGCTTTCATTTTCTTTTATACACTGACAATGGAAAGCATGGTCTCCTTATGTACAACATAAAACCTAATAAAGTATCCAGCTGTTCTTTCCCTGGTGAATCTTGCTGCTTCTTTCTGAGGTATAGTAATGTCAAATTTTCATGAAAAGGGTTAGAAAACATCCTGTATAATTGTACCATACTAGAATATCCATAGAACCTTTGCCTTTTTCTCTTTGCCTGTCTTTATATATCAAATACACACATGGAAGCTTTATTTCCCAGTGGCCAAAACCTTGAAGATAATGCATATTCTTAATATCTAGCAATTTCTACACTGCTCTCTCTTGCATTATTACAAGAATATGCTTTCTTTGTTCTCTTTTATTTTAATCAGTCCCAAACTGCAAAAGTATTGGTTTCTGATAAACGTAAAGATGAAAACAACTAGAAATGTATTTAAAATAATTTTAAGGTTTTCTTAATCAGAATCACAATGCCTGTGAAAAATTCCACAAAATATATTTCACAAAGGACCTAATACCACGCTTACTTGTATTATTTTAGGTGATAAACTGATAGTACAATTATCAATAATAGACTTTTCCAACCCTGTCATATAAATTTCAAAAGAGCTGGTATCTATGGAATGGCAGTAATCCCTTGGGTGAAACAGAGCCTTGAGAACTATCTGAAAGTTTGAGGAAATTACTTTTCATTATATGATGTGCTGCTGCTTCACCAGTTGCAAAATGCCACTTTCCTGAATTCCCATCAGCCACTGGGCTTTGAATGTCTTTGACCAAACCCAAAGACCCACTGGCAGTAAAAATAAATCAGACTTAATGGATTTAATGGTTTAGGGCTTAAAAGAGACAAGAAATATAACTAGCAAAAGATTGTTTAAGGAAAATTTAAATCTGCAAGTCAAGATTGTCCTCCATTTGGTTTGAGATTTGGTTTGAGAGTGAAGAAAATGCCAGATATGTAATAATTTCACCTCTAGTCTCGTCATTATCTCCAAAGTGGGAGGCTTTGGGAATTCACTTGCTGCATGCTGACACTCAAGCAATGGGATTGGCAAATTTTCCTGTAAAGACCCAGACAGTAAGTGCCTTAGACTATAAGGCTGTAGTGCAAAAGCAACCATAGACACTATTTGAAGTAATGAGTGTAGCTGTGTTTCAACAAAACTTTATTTTTGGACATTTAAATTTGAATTTCATATAATGTTCACATTATTTATTTATTGTTTTAATTTTTATTTGTTCTTCCCCTCCCCCTCCCCCACCCTGCTGTTTTTACTGTGTCCCTTCCCTGTGTATGATCTTCTGTATTTATTTCTCTTTTTGTCTTCTCACCTTTCTCCTCTAAGATTCACCGGGATTAGATCCTGGTGACCTCTGATGTGGAGAGAGGTTCCCCATCGATTGTGCTACCTCAGTTGCTGGTCTCTGCTGCACTTCATCTTGACTCTCCCCTTGGTCTCTCTTTTGTGGTGTCATCAGATTCCTGCGTGACTCACTTGCGCGGGCACTGGCTCATCGCGTGGGCACTCAGCTTATTGCATGGGCACTCGGCTTGCTGTGCAGACATTCAGCTCACTGTGCAGGCACGGGCTCACCATGCGGGCACTGGCTCACCACATGTGCACCCACGCAGGCACTTGGCTCACCATGTGGGCACTCGGCTCGCCGTGTAGGCACTTGGCTCACCATGTGGGCACTCGGCTCGCCGTGTAGGCACTGGCTCACCATGCAGGCACTCACATGGGCACTCAGCTTACTACATGGGCACTCATATGGGCACTTGGCTCATGATGTGGGCACTCAGCTCACCATGCAGGCACCCACATGAGCATTTGGCTTGCCACACAGGCACTCAGCTCATTATGCAGGCACTGGCTTGCCACACAGGCACACTTTTTCTTCTTTTTCACCAGGAGTCGCCAGGGATTGAACTGGGGTCCTCCCATATGGTAAGCAGAGGTCTTATCCCTTAAGCCACCTGTGCTTTCCTTTTAGCCACATCCACTTCCCATAATTTTCACATACTTTAAAACATTATTTGTTTTTATTATTTTTTAACTGCTAAAAAATGTGAAAAGCTTTCCCAGCTCATGGATTACATAAAAACAGGTGGTAGCCTGGATTTTTCCCACAGACAGCAGTTTACCAACCCCAACTCTGAGGTGGCAATACCTTAGAATCTAAAGCTGAATTCCTTTTTTTGTATCTTTGTATCAAAGAGCACCAAAATTGTTAGCTACTGTTTGTATTTCAAACTGCCATTTGGAATGCATTCATAAAGCTAGATAACTAGTAATATGATCAGTAAATATTCTGGTAAGACCTTGAACTTTCTGAGCAAGACCTGAAGGAGCTGATTTCAAAGCAAAAGCTAGCCAACAACAACAAAAAATAACCTGAATGGATTCAAACCTATGGTACCTGTGAACAAGAACAACCTGAGCTGGGTCTTCTAGTTAGTTCCTATCCTATGCCAACTAATGAAATAGACCTTAAGTGTATTTCTGAATATAGTGAATTGTCTTTTCCTGTCCAATTGCCATCTCATTTGGCCAGAGAACTCAACACTCAAACTGGCAATGAATAATGGTTAACAAATACAACCATGGACTTCTAAGAATATCAAGGAATCATAATCACTTACCTAATTGAGAAACAAAAAGCCACGTCATATGGAATCAATCAGCAAAGTTTTCAAGTCCATGTTAGAAGAAATGAAAGAAAAGAAAACAAAATAGTTCATTAAGATATTTTCTTTTAAAAAGCCACTTTTAAATAGTCATATTACTAATTTTACTGCTAATAAACCAGCATGGTTTGGGAAACCTACTGGGCGCATTCTTACATTGTTCTTAATATCGCTCATTACAAAGAAATGGTTTTAGAAACATCTGATAAAAACCTGTGCAGCGCTTGTGTTATAGCTAATAGGAATTGAACAATCTTTGCACTTATGAGAGCCAGCAACATAGGACATTTTTGAAAATGACTTGAATGAAATCTTAATCTGAATATCAGCAGGCCAGGAACCAGGGTGGAAATTATACAATGAGAAGGAAATTGAACAATTCAGATATGTTTATGGAAAGCTTGCAACTTGGGGCATCTCATTTGGTATCAAATAAAGCTGTTATTCATGATATGCAGCAACAATAAAAAGTAGCTGTCTGGTTTAAATTTTTTGCCAGTAGGGCAAATTCAGGCAAATAAACAGCTTTCAAATAACTACATTGAAGGAGAAAGAAAAAAATTTAAAAACCTATAAAATATTTGCATCTTGTTTGCTTGCCTCTCCAACGCCTTCTTTAATATATATTATGATGCCCGAGGCAGCAATCCATGCATATAGATGATCATTTCTTATAAATGTGTTTTAATTCTATGAAAAGGTTGTGATGATAATATTCTATCTCTTATAGACAAAAATAAAAAAATAAAGACTTTTTTAAAAAGCTACCCAAAGATACAAGTAAACTGAGAAGTGTCTCTTCTTTCATTTCAATGGATTACTTTAAGTGTTATAATGACCAAGATCATTTCTTGCATTTTTAAGGAACTCTGAGACTGCTCATAGATGCAAGTTTCATTAAGGTTTCTTTTAGTACATCAACACAGTTCCAAAGTTGTATTTTTGAGAAGGCTGAAATTGAAGTACTTAAAATGAGTTTCCACCAGAGGTTCTAAGGGATAGGAGAGGGAAGAACAGGTATAATACAGGGGCATTTTGGGGACATACGTGTTGTCCTGCATGACACTGCAGTGATGGATACAGGCCATTGTATATGCTGTCATAACCTACAGAATTGTGCGGGACAGAGTGAAAACTATAATATAAACTGCAGTCCATGGTTAGCAGCAATGCTTTAATATGTGTGCATAATTGTAACAAGTGTACCACACTAATGAGGGATGTTGTTGATATGGGGGGGGGAATGAGATATATGGAAATCCCTTATATTTTGTATGTAACATTTATGTAATCTAAAGCTTCTTTAAAAATAAAAATAAAAGATTATTATTATTTTTTTAAATTTGTTTCCACATCCAAAATAGAGTGAAAAATATCTGGAACTGCCATGCTCACTATACTTTTTCTATTATCTGAACATTTTTAAATCTTTTCTGTTGAAATTATCTGGATAGCCAAATGAACTGGATACTGGACTCATGCTCAACTTTTCTTTGCTCATCTAATTAAAACCAGTATTTACCAGACTAACTACAGATACCTTCTAACTCCACATAATTCCAGATGTTTCTACTTCAACAATATGGACTATACCCAGTGTAAAAAAAAAAAAAAAAAAAGTATGATTACAAATAAACAAGGTATTAATTTTTACTCAGGTGCCAAAAAACAAAGGAAGGAAAAACTGTCTCAGTGTCCCCATCTCCTGTTCAAGGAAAAAGTAAATAAAGTTTAAATGATTGAATAAGTAACCAGTGGCAAGAGAATTTAAATAAAATGTTCCTTGTTAAAGATCAGTTTGGGTGTTCTACCAGAATATTCCTATAATATGGAAAATTAAACAAGCATTTTGGGATGGTACCAGAGGCTCACCTCTAGAGCTATCAGTTCTTTCAATATACTAGTATTATTATCCTAGGTTCACTTACCACTGAAATACAGAATCAAACTATTATTTAAATAGTTTACTCAATACAAAGCCAACAGTTCAGGAAAAAAATGGCATTGCTTGCCTAGTATCAAATACCTTATTCCAGTAATTTTCTTAACCTATACCTAAATATATAAGCACTTTAAAATATTGAATATTTGGGGTATCAGATTACTTAAGTCTTCAAAACACATTCAAATCAATAGTTTAATTCAATAGCTGCCATGTGTGGTTCCTTGAAGACTTTGTCTCCTTATTTTTTTTTTCTTTTCATTTTATAAAATATAAAACATTATTTAAAGATAATCACTGTTACATGGACTCATGGCTCTGTATCAACCACGATCATGTGTATTTCACTTTCTGCACTTTATTTCTGGAGACATTTGTCTAATAACCTTGGGCTTAGTCTTCAAGAATCTGCCCTTTCTGTGACAACTCTCTAGTGAGGTCACGATGATACTGTCTGAGATCTCATGAAAAACTCCAGAGCAAACAGATATGAGGGTATGACCAAAATAGGCAAGAAGCATATGCTAGCTAAAAAAAAAAGTACATTTTCATAAAAATCTCCCAACTAATGAGAAATAGGGGGGAAAATACAATGTGGAAATAAAGTTTTTGTGCTTTTTTGCTCAATTTCCCTGACCAAAACAATATATAAACTCTAACTTGTAATGAAGCACTTAAAATAGATCTGAGATGCCCCTTCTCAGATACCTGCTTTCTAAAATGTAGCTTCAGACTTTGAATTAAATAACCACGCTTTCTTTGTTTTACCCAAGCATATTATTTACTGCCCATAGTTGTTTATTGGAAATCTGAAAGTTCAGTGGGATGCTTCAAGGACACTGGGATTAAACTTCAATACATACATAAATAGGACTTAGTACAACAAATTTGATTAAGCTGGTTAGCAGAGCCAAGTTTCAGGGTTTTCTGGCAAGGAAACCTGGCTGAAACTTGACTAATAAAATGATGGGAGATAAACACCTTTTATTGATTTTACACGCATTTTAACATCTCTACCATTTCTACTGGAAAATAAAAAAAGATTTTTATTTATTTATTTACGCTTTTTGCAATGTGTTCCAAAAGATGTGAATTCAGCACAAGGTTAGTGAATGCTTTTGTGATTCTAGAAACAATTTATTTGCAACATTATTATTAATGTCTTATGTGGACCTAAAACACTAGTCCTTTTTTATCAGGGTATTCATTTTGCAAGTTAGTCATTAAGTTTATATAAATAAACAATATAGGAAACAATTCATATGTTACTCCATATCTAAATAAGATGTTTTAGCATGTGTGTGTGTGTATGTGTGTAAGTCCTATGAATCAATTTAAGTTCAGGTAACATAATATACTGTGACATAAAAATATTTTAAGGGACTCTGACTCACAAACTTTTGAACATGAGCAGCCGTATAAAAAGTAAAATCTCTAACTTCCTCTCTGGTCACAACCATGAACAAAATTGGCTGCCTTTTCCTAGTTTAATATTATTGAGGCTAATTTGGGGTTAAGAGAAGTTTTCCTTAAAGCAGTTTTTCTATCCAAAGTAAAGAGTTACATGCCCTCTGATCATCGTGCCTGGCCCTATGGATGGAAAAGGCAAACTGCTCACTTTTTTTTTTTTTAAGATATTTTAAGGTTCTCAATTTAATACTATTTTTATATTGTCTGCCTTTAAAAAATTATTGTGGTGATGTATACACATTTTAAACACTTTCACACACATAATTCAGTAGTGTTAGCGTCATTCTCACTGTGGTATTACCAGTGCCACCATCCATTACCAAACGTCTCTACCAACCCTAACTAAAAATGTTGGATGCATTAACTCCCCATTATAGAGATAATCTTCTTTCTGTACTTTCTTGAATGTGTATATTCTAGTTATTTTATATAAGTGAGATCTTAAAATATTTGTCCTTTTGTATATGTCTTATTTTAATTAACATGATATCTTCAAAGTTCATCCATGTTGTTATATATATCAGAACTTTATTCTTTCTTAGGGCTAAATAATATTCCCTTGTTCGTTATATCACATTTTGTTTATCCATTCATCTGCTGATGGACACTCGATTTGCTTCCACTTTTTGGTTACTGTGACTAATGCTGCTATGGATATTGGTATACATATCTTTGTTCACATCTCTGCTTTCAATTCCTTGGGGTATATACATAGAAATGAGATTGTCATTTCATATAGTAATTCTATTCTCATCTTTCTTAGGAATTGCCAAGCTGTTTTCCACAGTGGCTGCACGATTTTATATTCCCATCAACAATGTGCAAGGGTTCCTATTTCTCTGCATTCTCACCAACACTTGTTATTTTCCATTTTAAAAATAATAACGATTTTAATGAGTATGAAGCAGTATTTCCTTGTGGTTTCATCCGCATTTCCCTAATGGCTAAGCACTTTTCTTGTGCTTATTGGAAATCTGTATATTTTTGTGGGGGGAAATGTCTATGCAAGACCTTGGCTCACTTTAAAATTTGGACTTTTGTCCCCTTGTTATTGAATTATAAGTCCCATTTCTTTTTTCTGGTACGGTTCTTCTTTAGAAATACTAGTTCTAGCACAATTCTAATGGCTAGAAATTGCTGTGTTCCTTCAGAAAGTGAACAATTAATTTCTCCCTGTCATAAAATCAACCTTTATATTATCGGTCTCATATAAAGTCATAAAGAAACTTTATACTTTGGGAACCATCTTGCTTCCCTTCCTTACTCCAAAACTTGTATTTCCAAGAATTTTCTGGACACAGATGCCACACCATTGTGGAAACATGACAAACTTAGTCAAACAAAAGTGAAACTTAAGAGAGAAAACAATTTGGTGAACAAGCTCCTGTTGGCCTCCTGTTGCTCCTGGGACAAAAGCCATTCTTTTTTCTCACCTTCAACAATGCTGCACTCTGTACCCCATGCTGCTGACAGACTGGCGCTGTCTACTTACAAAGCTCACTGGCATCCTTCAAACTCTGCGCATGTGTTCAAGTAGGAGGCAAAGTAGAAAGTTCTGCCTATCCTCTTCTCTTTCTGTACCAGGCACATTCCTGTTTATTCATTAACCCATCTCAAATGCCATCACCATGTGGCCATTCTTGACTTTTCCAGGCAGTCACTAGAACCTCCATATTTGGATTCTATTTTATTCCTACTAGGCTGAAAGGAGAATTTCTCACAGTAACTGGCATACACCTCCCTTACCACAATTTCCACAATTTTAGTTTAGGAGGCTGTTTTTCCATCAAACTATGAGGGCACCAGTATGTGAATATTAGTTAGTACTATATTGCCTTCTATATTTGGTGTATATATGTCTCTCCACTATTATAGAGTCAGCTCCTTAAAGCCAAGATTGCCTTGAGTTAGATTCAGTTATCAGTGAATAAATGATTGAGAATTCTTTTCCTAATTTTTTTTCTTTTTCTTGGTGTCTACTCTGACTCAGAGGATGACCTAGAACATGGTATGCTTTACGTCTAATAATCACTCAGTCAGTGGAACTGCTGTGTAGGATCATTTCTAGACCTCGGCAGGAAGTAGGTCAGTTCTGAGTATGTTTAGACTATATAGTAAAGAAGCCAATCCAGGCAAATGCATATAAATGAATCTGGGCAAATATACCAGTATAAAAGTAAATGCCACCATGTCTGTTCTGTAACTAAGGAGTGGACGGGTATAGGTGTGTGCATGTGTGTATACATAAACATAAAAGGATAGACATTTTTTGTCTCTTAACTTTTCCAGTTTTAAAGTAGGATCACACTATCTGCCATAGGCAAAGGCTTAAACAAAGTCAATATTAATATTATATGTACTTAAACAACATTCAAGTGAAACACTAAATCATCACTTCGAGTTTTAACTCCTTTTTGTGTGATCAGTATATTTGTGAAGGGCCAGCTTCCTTACCTACTGTCAGAGATCAGAAAATGTCAAATGTAATGAAAAGAGATAACTTTATAAAATAGATATGAGGCTTGTTCATGCTATCCTATGGGGAATTCTCTTCTGAGCTGTGCAGAGTTTTCAGAACCACAAGTAAGCCTTGGTTATAGGGCCTAATAATTGCTACCTTAGTTGCAGGTTTGTATCTCACTGGGGCACACACCATCCAAAAAAAGCCCCTGAAAAAAATTTTGTGTCATTATTTTCTGCCAAGCTTAAAAGTAATCTGTCAATCCTCCAAGCACGACCAAAGTGCTCTTGCCTCTTCTTCTGACAGGAAGCCTGTTATATTGTAAGGAATATTCCAGAATTATAAAAGTGCCTGCATATTTGAGGGAATAGGGAGGAAAATGTGGGGAGATGTATATATGTAATATATGAATGAATGACAACAGTGAAGGCCTCATTTTATCCTGGTCTTGACCAAATAAAATAAAGTCGCTCTTCAGAACAGAAAAACTATTGCAGACATTTAATGGGTTGGATTGTATGAGGAAAGAAAATTAGTGCCTGAAGCCAAACACAGGCAATCTGTGGCTGGTATACCAAAGATGTCACTGGAGATGATGTTCAGCTTCATACGGGTCTTCAGTGCCCAAGGCAGAATCAGACAACTGAAGCATTTCATTAGCCTCCTCTCACTTTCTGTCCTCTCAAGATGTCCAGTCACTCTTCTTTTACCCTTTTTGGTCCCAATGTTTCTTATTTTTCTCTTCGGCTGTCCACAGACTCTAAGTACAGCTGAGAGCTCCAAAATCATCACTTCTTACCTTCCAATCAAAACTCTCATTCCATTCCCACAGAATGGCTGAGTTCATCAAGGCATTAGGAGAATGGTACCTATAATTTTGATTAAAACTATTCAGCCTAAGGCATAGGTATGGGCCGAATAGTGGGTGTAAGATTCTCCCTTTTTCATAAAGTGTACCGTATCTGAATGAATTTATCTACAGAGTGCTTAGGAGAGACATTCTAATCAGAGAAGTTTGCCATTTTCCCTTGTTTATGATAGATGGAGGCCTCAGAGAATGAACTGTACTTCCAGTGAGTGCCTACTTCATCTCTAAGCCATGGGTATTTTGCTCAAAAGATACATAATTTGATGATTATCATTATTAAAGCAAGGGAAGAGCTATACAAATCAGTCTTTGTTTTGTTTAACACATTTGATTACAGATGGTTTTAATAACACAGTGGACACAACATTCCTAAAAACTTAGACATATGTGATAGTGAGTTAAGAACAAATGAGATTAAAACTCACTGCCAGGTTTGTTTACATGAGTAGCTTGGGCAATGGTTTGTTGCTATTTATTTTAATAACAAATTTACATCTCTTCATAAACAAATGCACTAAAATGCAAAACACCAGTTTATAATGAAATTATGGGTATTGATTTTTTATTCATATATTTCTTCTTACATAAAAGCTTCTCTACTTGCATTCTGCTAATAGTAACTAACCTAATTGAATTAAAATCTAGGATTTTTTCCCTTTTTAATTGTGTAGGGGCAGAAAGCTTTCCTTCTAAGAGTAAAATTGAGTGGAAAGGGTAGTTGAGAAAACATAGGGGCAGCCAGATTTAATTAACATATGTGGGATACCATCTTAAGAATACATACCCAAACCAACGTATCCAAAGTTATAACCTCCCCATGGATGATAAAATAGCTGAGCATGGAATATAACCAAGTTTCAACTGTATCCATTAAAATTAAGTGGCTTAAGCTAGCATAACTATAACCAAGTGTTTTGAGTCCTGCCAAATAATTCTTTCCAGGGAAACAGAGGTGTCTGCACAGAGTATGTTAAAGAGGAGCCCTGGAGAAATAATTTAGTAGTTTCCAATCAATTCTAACCAGAAATGCATTCCCTGCTTGAAGGGAGGAAGCACATTCATATTTTCTCAGGTCTGGGTGCATTAAGACTCTGTATTTCTCTCTGTTTTGAAACTTTCCTAACACTAAACAATAGCACCTAATACAGATGATTAGTTTTATGCCACACATGATGTACATGAGAACTAAAGTATTTGCAGACAGTATGTCTTGCACTCTTTTTTGTTACTGTGGTAACATATATACAATATAAATTTTCCCATTTTAATCACTTTCAACTATGCTATTCAGTGGTAGTAACTACTTTTGACAATGGTGTGCGCCATTACCACCATCCACTGCCAAAACTTTTCTATCACCTCAAGCAGAAACTCTGTACCCATTAAGGATTAACTCACCTACTCCTCAATCACTCCCCGCCCCCCCACCTTAATCTATATTCTACTTTCTGTCTCTCTGAATTGGCATACTCTAATTATTTCATTTAAGTGAAATCATACAACTTTTGTGCTTTGGGCACCATCTCTTTTAATCCTTAGGCTAACGCAAGAAGGTACCATTAGGTACTGCTTATTTTGTAATAGTCCTTGAGATCTACTGAGGTTACCTAACTGTGTCCAAGGATACAAAGGTAAGAAATATAATGGGGCTAGGAGTCAAGTACGCAGAGTTCAAATCCAGAGCTATCCACCACACATTGAGGACAATAGCTCTCAAAAGGACACCCACAAAGCTGAGGACCAGTCCAGATTACAAAGCTATACTACTTTTTCCCACTTGACCATAGGCCAGACCCAGCTGGCTCATCTTTCATCCTCTCTTTGTGTCATTTTTCTATGATATTAACAAGAATAAGCTGCTAGCAAAAATTAAACATGGACAAAAGAGAGGCAAGAATAAATGCATCACACAATTTGTTTTTTCATTTTAAAAGTACCAGACAACAGATATGAAAGCACATTATGTCTCTGACTGCAATATAAAGAGGCAATTTAGCCTAATGAGAATTTTTTAAAAATTTATTTATTTATTTCTCTCCCCTCCCCCCTCCCCCCTCCCCCCCGTTGTCTGCTCTCTGTGCCCATTCGCTGTGTGTTCTTCTGTGACCGCTTCTATCCTTATCAGCAGCACCAGGAACCTGTGTTTCTTTTTGTTGCATCATCTTGTTGTGTCACCTCTCCGTGTGTGCGGCGCCATTCCTGGGCAGGCTGCGCTTCCTTTCGCGCTGGGTGGCTCTCCTAACGGGGCGCACTCCTTGTGCATGGGGCTCCCCTATGCTAGGGGCACCTCTGCATGGCACAGCACTCCTTGCACGCATCAGCGCTGCGCATGGGCCAGCTCTACACGGGTCAAGGAGGCCCCAGGTTTGAACCATGGACCTCCCATGTGGTAGGCGGGTGCCCTATCCATGTAGCCAACTTCACCCTACATGAGAATTGATATCTGCATAGCAATGCCAGTTTAATATCTATTGATGGAATGTCTCAATCAACTTTAAAGTTTAGCTTTGTATATATGAAGAATAAAAGAGCTATACCAATTTCACATCCAGCCACAAAAACAGTCATTTCAAGCTTATAAAAACAATGGTGGGAAGTGGACTTGGCCCAGTGGTTAGGGCATCTGCCTACCACATGGGAGGTCCACGGTTCAAACCCCGGGCCTCCTTGACCCGTGTGGAACTGGCCCACACGCAGTGCTAATGCGCGCAAGGAGTGCCGTGCCACGCAGGGGTGTCCCCCGCATAGGGGAGCCCCATGCGCAAGGAGTGCGCCCCGTAAGGAGAGCCGCCCAGCGTGAAAGGAAGCGCAGCCTGCCCAGGAATGGCACTGCACACATGGAGAGCTGACACAACAAGATGATGCAACAGAGAGAAATACAGATTCCCGTGCCGCTGACACCAACAGAAGTGGACAAAGAAGATGGAGCAAATAGACACAGAGAACAGACAACTGGGGTGGGGGGGGAGGGGAAATAAATAAAATAAATAAATAAAAAATAAAAACAATGGTAATAACCCAGAGGCCGACTGAATAACTAGAAAAATTGAGATTCTGTAAATCTTAGATAAACCACATTTCATAACAGCAATCATGTGTTGTGGGTTTTTTTGTTTGTTTATTTGTTTGTTTTGTCTTAAATAAGTGAAGTTTAGTTGCTAACGGGATATTTTGGCTATTAAATAGAAATCTGAATACTGATAGAATTAGATACAATACTCAGGGGCACATAAACCACATCTAAGAAAATATCCAGCTTTATTGTTTTTCAGTCTACCCAACTGCAAGTGTCCTCAAAATGTCATCAACAATAAACTGTAAAAGGCTTCACACATCCTCATTAAACAGTCTCCCTAAGGCACTAGGCTGTAAACAGAAATTGCCTGGTTCCTAAGATGGCATTTATGAATTCAGACACAGGCACTGACATTCTTACTAAATAGAAAAGTTTACATTTTGAGTGCAGTTTATGTAGTAATCAGTAGCACTGGATGCATAGAAACAAAGGAACCTTCAGATAATTATGGTATTAATGGACAATATTTTTCCAACATACTCCAAATATCCACTGCACAGATTTGAGATCTAGATTAAAGAATGTGTATTCCTGATGCCTCGGGGTGCTTTTCTTCTCAGATTCAACAGCTTACCTTCTACTAATGGAAGGCAAAGCTAACTTTTTCACACTGAGTCTATGAGTACACATCAGCTAGAATACAGTATGATTTTCCTTTTCTTCAAAAGTGGATGGCCAAGTCAATTAAATATTAAGAAACAATTTCATAACAGTTAATTTCAGATTCAAATTTAACATTGCAAATACTTTTTGTTTTCAAAACTGTGATAATTTACCAAAGAGCATTAGTGAAGAAGAACAATACTGTGTTCAGTAATTTCATCAACAAAAATAAAGCAAAGTTTACATGTCCTCAGATCAAACCACAAATACCTTTGGCTGCCTTTCAACTCCTTGTATGGTCTCAAACCAAATATTTCAATCTTTATTCTCCTACCAAAGAACCCACTCCGAACTGATCTGCTAATGATCCCCTAAATAAACCTGTGAGTTTTCACCAAGATTCATTTGTCTACATGGGATTCTTTTTTTTTTTTTTAAAGATTTATTTTTATTTATTTAACTCCCCTCCCCTCCCCTGGTTGTCTGTTTTTCTGTGTCTTTTTGCTGCATCTTGTTTCTTTGTCCGCTTCTGTTGTCGTCAGCGGCACGGGAAGTGTGGACGGCGCCATTCCTCGGCAGGCTGCTCCCTCCTTCGAGCTGGGCGGCTCTCCCTATGGATGCACTCCTTGCGCGTGGGGCTCCCCTACGCGGGGGACACCCCTGTGTGGCACTGGCACTCCTTGCGCGCATCAGCACTGCGCATGGGCCAGCTCCACACGGGTCAAGGAGGCCCGGGGCTTGAACCCCGGACCTCCCATGTGGTAGACCGACGCCCTAACCACTGGGCCAAAGTCGGTTTCCCTACATGGGATTCTTTATCACACATCTTTCACCCATTCATCATTGATCAACCTCCCATTCAGGTATAAATATGATCCTTAAATCGGTGAATGATTAACAGACATAACGCCTACCAAGCGCTAGGTCATTCTCAGACACGGTATAGACACCAACTCACTGAAAAAGTGGTACCAGGCAATATACCTCACATTAGGACTCTGGAGTGGGGAGGGGGCAAAGAGTCTAATTTATATTGAGAGGTAAAAATTCAATGTAACAGTAAGTAAATTAATAATTGTTGGAAAAGGATTAAGTTTTGGGTTTGTCTAACTCCAAAGCTCATACTCTTTGGCCTAACTGAACTTTCACATTCTCTAAGAATTTTTCCTTCATAACTTCAAACTTCAAGACTGTGAGAATTAAATAAGATAATTTATGTCAGGCAGAGAAAGCATTATGTAAGTATTAGCTACCATTGCTTATATCGTTGTGTCTCCCTTCACATGGTCCTAAAAGAAGAAAAAGTTCATAATCTGGTAAACATGGTCAGTGTATATCAACAGACTATGTTGTCTGCTTGACTCTTTAGATTATTTGGACAAATTAGACAAATGCACATATCTTAGGCACTTTGAATACTGCAGACCCAGTGAAATCCAGAGGAGAGCAGAGAATCCGAATTAAGTTAAATGCCCTCACAAAAAATATCTGAAAACTCCTGGTGGTATCACATTCATGTCACTGAACTCTTTTGTAATTCCTTCTACTACATACTCACTGGGGAAAGGAATAAGCAAGATATTTAAGTTTCATAAATGATACAGTATCACTCTAAACATAAAGTTATCCTATATAAATAAGGTTTAAAATGATATTCCATTAGTCTGAACATGGGAACAAGTAACATTTGTAGGCAGTGAATCTTAAATTCCCTACAAGATAGGCAGTGAATCTTAAATTCCCTAGAAGTATAAGGAGAATAAAAATAGAAACAAAAGTTCCTGAAAAGATTTGAGCTGCAGCACAATACTCTTCTGCCTATTCTGGCCCCAAGAGAATTTTATCCACATGTATTAGTCTAGAAAATTTTACATCTGGTCTACCCTATTTATAGTTTTCCTTTTTCTTAAATCCTTTGTTTCTAATTTACTCAGTGCTAAAATAATTTCATATTATTTATTTTTATCCTTAAAAGAAAGCCTACATCAGCAACATTATATCATTAATTATTGGGGGAAATTAAACTGCCAAACTCTTCTTAGGCATTAACATGTGTGTTTTTAGGGAGAGTTGGATCAACACATTAGAAAGCAATACAGTCTGGGGAACTTCAATGGGTTTGACAAAAGAATGCAAGAGTAGGAAAAAATAAAGGATTGAGTTCCAGCATTGTTCCTATGATTACTGCCAAACCATCACAGATTTCTGCAGTTTATGAAAACAGTGTTTTGTGTTTTCAAATATGCTCTTAAATTTTTCACAGGATGCATCAGATGGGATGCATTCTTGTCATTCTTAGAAAACGTGGAGAAAACAGGCATGCCAAAGACCAAGAACAGCATGTGGGAGTAACACTTTACATGCTATTTTTATGCCACTTTGTTTTTTTCAGAATATAAAGTGTTGTAAAACATTAGCAGGGGCAATGCAATGTTAAAAGGTTTTAAACTATGTATCTATCTCTTTTATTGCACTAAGGTACCCTGTTACATTTTCAACATATGTCATTATTATTAATGCCAGCCTATCATTGTTACTATAAATTAAACAGCAGATCAATCGCCGTGTAATAGCATGGCAAAGGGTATACAGAAAAATGATGAAATGCTGGCAGGTGATCTGTATTAAAAAGCTAGATTAAAACTTTAGATTTTGTTAGGTGCTGTCAGTCAATAAATTCCAGCTTACAAGTAAGGGTGTAGAGGCTATTATGATGTACATTGGTCATCCAACTTATAAAAATTTAGATTGCTAACTGTGCTCTACATTGTAAGATATTAATTCCCTTCAAAATGTGGCCTAAGCTTTACTATCAAATTCAACAGTTGCACATAGTTCATTTCAATTCAATAGGTACTTTTTGTAAACTACCATGTGCCTCATCATCGCTGCATTCTAGATGCACCACAGAAGGCATATGGCAATTTTGGTGGGAATGAAGCAGGGTGAAAGACATACAAGGGCTGCAACAGTAACATTTCCAATCTTTTACTTTCTGATACATTAAGGATTGCTACTCAGCATAGAGTCAGAAACAACATTGCCCATTTTCATCCAAGACCCAGAAACATGGACTCTGTACCACTTTTAGCCTCAAATCAGTTTGGCTAAAGGATATAAGATTCTTTGCCTACTGTTACTGGGCATTTCTCATTCCCTTTGACACTTCGCATTCCTGCATGCACCTTAAGCTTCCCCTTCCCCAAACATGTTGCCTGTTCTCAAAAGCATGGGTTAAAAGTATAAAATGGGGTTACAGCAATGGGCAGGGGGTACAGAAAGAAAAAAACTACAACCTATGAATTCTCAAGCTAGCTCTCTCTCTTTCTCCTTTCTCTAGCATCCTACTCCCAGAAAGTACAGACTTCCCTCTCTGTCTGATCCAAGGAAGGAAACTCTGAATGAACTGACTGTGAAGGCATTCCCAAGAAAGGAAGGTGTTTTTCCTCCTAACTTCTTTGTACAATAACATAAAAAAGTGATTATAAATGGAGGTTAGATTTTCTTTATAGTATTAGTTTATAATAAATAGTCAAACACATTATGTCCTAAATAGGTTTGGAGGACTGATCAGGAAATTTAACCTTCATAAAGAACACCTTTTTATGGTAAATTACATTCGAAGTTTCACATTGTCTTTGACTTACTCATGGACTTTCATACAATTCAGTTGTGAATTGGAAACTGCCTTCACTCTGTTTCTTAATGATCTGAGATGTGCTGTATTGTAGCAGCTGAAGGAAAAGGCTAAATGTTGGTTTCTGGAAAACAAATGACTAAGCCAGTCTTCAAAGCTAAATTCATGTTGAGGATGAATTCAAACATAACCCAATAAAGAGGAAAACCAGCAAATGAGGGGTACATCTACAACACCACCAGGGAGATTTTGCAGGAATTAGCTTGTGTTGTGTTAGTTCTTATCCCTGAAGAAGCACTGCTAAGCTATTTGAAGCTGCTTTCTCAGAGGGATTATCTCCTTCAATCTGTTTTAATCACAACTAAATGCTTTCAATTGCTATATACTGAGCAAGAATTAGAGAATCAGAATTCCCCTAGATCTCTGTGGTTCAGTTGTTAAAAGACAGCATTCTCACACACATTCCAGAAATTAAATTGTCATCTGTCACCAGGTTAATTGGGAAATAAAATCAACTTATTTTTAAAATAGCACCCAACAAGATCAATGCACAAATAACATAATTGTAAGTGAAATTATCTTAGAGTTTGCTGGTGATTTTCAGAAACTTTGCAATTCCTAGTAGCAACAGGCAAATGCATTCCTTAGAAAGTGGCTGCATTTAAGGAACACTATATTTAAAAATAATTTAGCTCACAAATAGAATGGTAAACTGAGCTATAATTTTTAAATTAGACAATTGTTTATTATTTGCTTTGACCATCACTGATCTTCTATATTACCCTCAATACCTCTCCTACATTTTTTTGCTACTTGAAAATTTTCGCTGTTCTCATAGAACATGTATGATGAAATAATTGGTAGCTGACCAATTCCATTTATGCTGTGAATCATTCCATTAGATATATGCTTACCCCAGGAAAGCTACAAGGATGAAAAATAATCACAATTTCCATTCAGTGAGTATTGCCAGACAATACAAGATGTTAAATATTTGTTCTTTGATGAAATGAGCAACTACTTTCTTGCATTAAAACTAAACAAGAATTCAACTGTAGTTCAATGAAAGAGATCCATCAATTGGCAATCATCAACTCCACAGGAAAGCAGTATAACTCAAGGTTAAAGAAGGGACTGGGGACCAGATTTTCTGCAACTAATTCCCAGTTCTACTGCCTTCCAGTAGTAGAATCTGTCTGGTAAAATAAGGATCAAAATAATACTATTTATCTTGTGCGACTGTTGTGCAGACCAGATGAGGAATAAGCTTAATGAGTGGAACCAGTATGTGCCCAATAGATGTTTTACAATTCACATGTATGTGAAGCCAATTTAAAACAAAGATTATATAGCAAAAAGCAAGGTGTATTTTTAGTCTCAATTATCTCTACCCCCAATCTCAAGAATTTGATTACTATTTTATAGACATCAATATATTCGTATTTTGCCCAAGATGTAGAGCGATCAAATAATTTTATGCTGACATCAGTTTCCTCCTGACAGCTCTGAGATATGAAATAACAAGCAGTCAATGTCAGCACTCCTAAATCAAGCCCAAGGGCCCCCATGGCACTAGACAGTGGCAGCTTGTTACTGCTAAGGAAATGTCAGTCCAGTCAAAGTTGTGGCAGGGGTTGTCAAATCCTTACTTACGCCCGCCCTGGTATAACTAACATTCTATAAGGTAACATTCATAAAGATGTTAAGTCGCCAAAAGTCCTGAAGCAGAACAGTCAAGGTAGCACTCAGGGTTCAAGAATGTGTTTGACTTTTATCGCTGGGATTCCTGCCTCCAGTAGACAGGTTCGTTTTCTTTCCTCTGTGGGCACAATCTTTAGGATCAAAGACCATATTTTCTCCCTCAGAATGTTATAAGAATTTGCATAGTACCAGACATCAGTATTCATACAATGACTGACTTTTGGTTTGTACTACAAGCATTGTTTTTGAGCCATTTCATATTTATTCCATAAATGCTTGTTTTTAGAATTCCTTACGTCTGTCCCTTTTATACCAACTACACTTAATTTCCTTCCACTTGGCACCTATTCTGATATCCTCTATTATCCATTCTCACCTACAGCATTTTTGCTGGGCAAGTATCACTTACTTCCAAGGTGGCACATGGATTAAATTCAAAGATCTTGTTAGTGATTTTTCTGTTTCCATTTAATTTTAAGACGAGTTTCCAGGCAATTAATATGCTGCTTTAAAAGTTTCATTTTGTGCTACCATGAAAATTATGGTGGCAAGATGACTTGTATTTCAACTTTCCCAACTACAAGCCCATTGTTTGTCTCTGTGCCACAAAATAATAACGAGTTATTGACAATTCTCCATCCTAGTTTACAGGTAAGTATCATTGGTCATTGACCCAATTTTTCATTACAGCTGGCAAAGGGCTTTAGTAGCATTTAAGGGCTTCAATCCCTTGGTGCTGTACAGTCACCACATCAGAGTTCAATCTCTTGAGTCCATGTTTGGAACACTCATTCATCAACATGCTGCAGTACCTGGATCTCATCCTTTGCTGACACTTACAGACAGTCCCCTGTGACTTTTATCATGAAGAGTGTGTTGGGGTTAGACCTGGGTTATACTCCATGGTCGTTAATCTAAAGTCTCACTATGGACTTTCCTGGGCAGCAAATTGTGAGTCTCTCTCACCCTCTTCATACACCAGTGTCAACGAAAATACTTACATCTGTGCTATAAATCAATTTGAATATATGGTAACAGAAACAAACATATGGGTTAAATTTCCTTGGAATCACATATGGTTATAAAAATTGACCTAAAAATACTTGGAAAAACATGTTTGGGATTTGATTGGACAAAATATTTAAAAATATCTCAAGCTGTTTGGCAAGTCTCAGAAGTCCCCAGTTATTTCCAAGCCTTGTCACAACACCCTTTGTCTAACTTAAAAACCTTTCAAAGCATGGAAAAAATATGTATATGTGTATATACACCACGATCAAACAATAAGCTTTTACCGATAAAAATAGACTAAAGATAAGATTGCTAAATGATCTAATAAATTTGTTATCAATATTATAAACACTTGTCAGGTACAGTTTTAGATATGTATGCAAGTAGAGTTCAAAAGCACTGTACTTGGTGGAATTAAATGATGTCAAAATTGTTTGACAACAAACATTTTCTCAATCAACTTACAAATTTTCTAAAGAAAAAATACTCCTTTCATATAATCCTGGGAGAAAGCACAGGTTACAATGCAAATGTGTTGTTTTATTGGCATGGAGTAGCTCCTTAGATTACATATGTGAATGCATCATGTACTTGACAGCAGAGGCTAGATATAATAGTGTAAGGGACATTTAGTCTTGACTCAGGAAGGCAGGTAAGAAAAGTCAAAGCATGGGGGCACTGCCAACAAAAGGTTAATGTGCTTATGGCATAAAAGCCATAGACCTGAGCAGTTTGAAATCCATGTGTATATGAAAGTGGAGTGAGCATGGAAGGATTCCAGGTAAGAAATGTTCTTATGGTCATAGGATATGAAACTTCATCTGACATAAGAGCCTTACAATTATACCTGTGTCATAACATGCATCTGAGAGACTCTATAATATTCAAGCTTTAAAGTATCCACAGAATATTCATAAAATATAGCTAATCCAACCAATTAAGGATATTATCTGAAGAAGTATCCATCTCTCTCCTGATATCCCCATTTCCTTGCATATGGATGCCTAGAACCTGGTGATCAATTTGCTAAATTTGCTTCTGATCTTGTTTTCAGAATTTCGTGTTGCTACCAGAAACTTTCTTAAGCATTATAGCAGGCAAACACTACTTCTTATCAGAACTAACAACTTCCAATTGTCCTCAGAATGAAACCAGAGCACTTGATTATTATGCTTTAATCTCCCATGACCATGACTTTTATTGAAGCAAATTTTCTCAGTGATACTTTCAAATTTGAACTCTTCCTCATTTATGTCTCCTTCAGGTCTCATAACACAGTGCCAAACATATTCCTTCCAAGGAACTCTATGTTAAGAAATCAAGCTTAAACCCAAAAATGTCACTTCAAAAGATAGTTCTGGGGAAGCAGATGTGGCTCAACTGATAGAGCATCCGTCTACCAAATGGAGGGTCCATGGTTCGATCCCCAGAGCCTCCCGATCCCTTTGGTGAGCTGGCCCATGCACAGTCCTGCCATGTGCAAGGAGTACCGTGCAGCGCAGGGGCGCCCCTGCGTAGGGATGCCCCACGCTCAAGGTGTGCACCCTTCAAGGAGAGCTGCCCTGTGTGAAAAAAGTGCAGCTCACCCAGGAGTGGCACCGCACACACAGAGAGCTGATGCAGCAAGATGACGCAACAAAAAAAAGATGCAGATTCCCAGTGCTGCCTGATAATGCAAGTGGACGCAGAAGAACATACAGTGAATGGACACAAAGAGCAGACAATGGGGGGTAAGGGGAGAGAAATAAATAAAATAAATCTTTAACAACAACAAAAAGAAAGTTCTGGATTGTCTATCACTTTGTACGATTAGCTATTGATATTCATGTGTAGGACCTCAGAATCAAAACATATTCTCTTATTTGATAATTTAGTATGGTGAAATATAGTGCATTCTTGGGGTTTTATGTAGGAAAATAACTAAATAATATAGTCCCCTAAACTTTGCCTAGATAAATCTGCCACACTTGAAGCCCCATTCCCTCTTGATTTCTCAGATCCACTCCCCATATGGTTTATCTGTTAGCTGTCCATACTCTCAACCATCTACACCCATTCTTCTGTACTTAATTTTTCTCTCTAATATCTAGACAATGTCACTCTGTGTTTGTGTGTTTGGTGTGACTGTAGTTTTTTATACTTGTCTCATTTCTTCATTTTCTATTTGAATGCTTCTCTCATTACTTTTTTGTCTTTATATTCCTTTATAGATTATCTAGAGTATAGCACATACCAGGTATTATTTAAATGCTTGCTAGGTAGATAAAGAAATGTGAAAAAGTAAGCGCAAGTTATAATTATAATTTTTTTTTTTTGCTTATACTGGCATTTAAATTAATTTTTAGAGAAAAGAATAGAGAATATACCCACAACCCAATGGTTTATTTATACTTTTAACTCCTTCAAAACCATCTCATATATTATGGGGGAGAACATAGACTTGCTTTATTCATTATCTTGTAAGTTAATTACAGGCTTTTAACTTGGATGTGTGTGTGTGTTTATATTGGTTGTTGGAGAACATGTGCATAATGACTACCTTTGCTACTCACACAAACATAAAATGATGAGTTTAATTATTTTGAAAGAATTTCTAAATTTTTAGCAAGCTCAATGTTAGCACAAGATGCGTGCATTAAAGGGGACAATATATAAAACACTCAATTGACAATGCATAAAATGATAGGAAGTTTTCAAAAAAACTTTTAAATTATATTTTGTAAGTGAAATGCCATTTTGGGCCACTAGAGGGACACAACCTTCAAACTCAACTAAAAAAA
The DNA here is from genome assembly GCF_030445035.2 of Dasypus novemcinctus. Classification (NCBI taxonomy): domain Eukaryota; kingdom Metazoa; phylum Chordata; class Mammalia; order Cingulata; family Dasypodidae; genus Dasypus; species Dasypus novemcinctus. The sequence goes on from NC_080676.1 coordinate 129,089,107, forward strand.
ACTTTTTTGTGGCCTGTGGTTCAACAAGTTCCTCCCTTGTCTAGGTCAACATATTAATCAGTACCCTTCATAAACAATAAATGTAATGACAATGTTTAATCAAGTCGGGCCCCTTTTTTCTACGAGCTACAAACAAAGAACCATATAACTGGCAACCGCAATTTGTGTCCCTCTAGAGGCAAAAGGAAATCTATAATCTGCCTTGGGAAAATGGGAAGAGATCAAGAGGCACAGACAGAAGCAGCACCAAAGTGCAATCCTATTCCTTCACCATCTGTCACAATCACTGTCACTCCCAAAGGCCATGTTTAAAAATGAGACAAGAGAGGGCTCCTAAGAACTTGAGAAAGACAGAGTTCTGAACCACATTTGGATATTAAAACTGCACAGTACCAGCTAGCAACTGTTAGAAATCAAAGGCAAAATGTCTTCTAATTTAAGGAGGAAGTTTTAAAACAGTGGGGAAGAAGGCAAGGCAGAATGAGCCTAAAAGAGAATCTTTAAAAATGTGTTTCACTGAGGGTTATTATTTTCTTAGTGCATTGATTAAAAGAGTCATATTTTCAAGAATTATTGTACTGCTACAATTTGAACAGGTAAGTTCATACTACATCTAATAACTTCTAAATTGTTCATCTGTTGCATACCGACAAAAATCAATCAGGCACACAATTGGAGCCGTAAGTCATGGATTGACCCCAGTGTTATCTTTTCAGGTTCCTAAGATCTCCACCACTTGGGGGCAGATCAAACAGCAATAGGAAGGAGAGAATAAGCAACATTCTCAACACAGTCTCTAAGTATTTTTTAAAATATGAATAGGTGAGTGGGAATCACTCAACTTATTCCCATTTAAATCTATTTTATTTATAACTAGAGAATGTAAACATTATGACATAGCCAGGGCATAATTTAATAATTTTTCACTGAAACTTTACATGAAAGTGAAGGTATGTTCAGCATTGCCATTCACCACCACTGTCAGCCCAAGGCATTATTGATAAGGAAAAACATAACAGAGAGTCTTCTTTTCTTTTTTTCCCTTTACACCTTACAGGCTTCAATGAAAGCTGTCTTACTAATAGCACAAAGTATAAACTTCTTAGCCAATGGAAACCAAATGGACAAATCCTAATGACCAAACAAAGAACTAGTCTTTATAGATATTCAATGCATGTTCTGTCAATCAGCATGGGCAATTAGGTTACCAGTTTGCAGCATCTACAGGCAGGCAGAAAATACAAATCCTCCTCTTACTGTAATTAAGAGATTTCTATGAGTAGACCCAGTCAATGACTGAAGTCACTGTGATAAAAACCTGTATTTTCAGATATGAGAAATTTAAAATATCAAATATAAATGCAGAGGTTTTTTAACCCATAATTAGACTAAGATTGTATGTATAAAATATAACAGAGTTCTGTGCTTCATTTTTTGTTTTCTTTAGAAATAAAGGATGGTCTTCTGAACACCTGGCACATAAGCAATTAAGCTCATAATGGACTTGGCCATTGCCCATATCGTCAATGTGTTAACACCAGATTAAAATGAGAAATAAAAACATAATTGCTTTCTAGGCATTATAATATTAGTTAACGAGCACAAGCTAATCAAAATCATTAACTTGGCCGAGTCCCTTTAAGATGGAACCTTCAGATACAAGTGGAAAAATACAGAGTTTGATAGCAGGGCAATAGCTACCTTCATCTTAGAAAAGACACTTCAAGGCACTAAAGTACCTAAAAAATAAAGATTTGATAAGCAATATTACCTTGATTTGGATTTAGATAACTCATGAATCATCTTTAATATCTCAGTCCTAAAATGTGAGGAGCGTAGGCTGGTGGCAGCACCAACTCCTTATGGATAACTACATGCTAGGCATTGTACTTTACATGTATTAATTATCTAATTCAGCACTCCTGGGATGTAGGTGCCACTCCCATTTTATATTTTTATTTATTTTTTATTTATTTCTCTTCCCTCCCCCCCGCCCCTTCAACTGTTCTCTGTGTCTATTTTGCTGTGTGTTCTTGTTTTTGTTCACTTCTGCTGTAGTCAGCGGCACAGGATTCTGTGTTTCTTTTTGTTGCATCATTTGTTGTGTCAGCTCTCCGTGTGGGCGGCGCCATTCCTGGGCAGGCTGCACTTTCTTTCGCACTGGGCAGCTCTCCTTACGGGGCGCACTCCTTGCGTGTGGGGCTCCCCTACATGGAGAACACCCCTGTGTGGCAGGGCACTCCTTGCGCGCATCAGCACTGCGCATGGGCCAGCTCCACACAGGTCAAGGAGGCCCAGGGTTTGAACCGCGGACCTCCCATGTGGTAGTCGGACGCCCTAACCACTGGGCCAAGTCCACTTCCCCGACTCCCATTTTACAGAAGAAAAACTGGATTTTAAAGATTTTAAGTAACTTGCACAAATAGTGGAACCCTAGTTCAAACCTCAGTCAATTTCACTTTGGAAACTAAAATTTACACTGCCTCTGTTTAATTATAATTGCAGTTTTCTGAGATTCTTCCCCAGACATAATAGCAAGTACATATAAGCATTGGAAATACTATACCACTCTTACCCAAAATAGTAAAATAGACTTCTGTTACAGAGATGACCAGTTTCTGATGTAATATCTATACTCACCTTTTTAAAAAAATTACTAGAACCCCAGTTCTGAGGGGAGGTAAAATGTGACCAGTCCCAAAACAATATTGACCAGCCTTTCTTGCAATAAAGGGCCTTGTGTTAAAATTCTGGGCAATAAGTTATAAGCTGAAGACACTAGTTCTTTTCAAAAGGAGATAGACTCAGCAGCCTCTTAACTTTTAGTGTTTTGCCATTCTTCCATAAATAAGATGCTGCGCAGCTTTCTTCCAAGCCATGAAGGCATTTATGAGATGAAGGTCAAACAAATTGCAATAATCTTGAATGCATAAATCCATAATTTGTATATACTAGTTGTTTTTAGTTTTTAGTATACAGTTTACTAACAAATGTATAAATACCCTAACTGCTCACAGCCAAGTTTTCTTATATGAAATGAAAGGATTTGAGTATATAAACTCAGAGTCACTTCTGGCTCTTACATTTTATGACTTTATTAGATTAAGCATCCCAATGATAAGGAGAGGCGAACCAGTGAACTTCGCAAGCATCTACTGTTCGGTCCAACACTGTAAAATTTGATTAAGCAAAGCCCAGACTTTTGGAATGCAACACAGAATGCCATTCACCCTCAGAACTTGTAACACAAATATGTGAGAGCGGTTTGGTCAGATAAAATCAGTGCAGTCTGAATAATGAAATTTCATTTCCATTTAAGATTATCTGCTTGTTTATATACAGTCACCCTTGCGATGCTTCGATTTATGTAAATATGGAAAGACGGTTCTGCAATTCAGACCTTCATATGGTTCCAAGTTCATAATAGTTTGTGAAAGCTCAATTTTGTGTTCCCCATTTTACAGACAAAACAACTGAGGTTTTGGGGCTATAAACCAAACTTCATAAGCCACAGAAATATGGTCCAGCACTCTTCTCCCTATACCACGTTCTTTTACTATCATTAAAATACAGAATATCAGTGAACTTCCAAAATAATGGTAATGATTTGGCTAAGCAGAGAAATATAACGCTCCAAGTTGACAAACTTGAAAATTATTGTGAAAATGAAAACATGTCACCAAAATTTGGCCAAAAAGGAAGCTGTAAATTAAGCATAGTTTTAGTAAAATAGCCTCTTGCCACATTCCCTATAGTGGTGTTAAGTGATATCACTGCTGTCCAATGAATTGACTAAAACGACTTGGAGACAGCACTGTTGTTTGTCCTCCCGCCTAAAGTGGTTTAAAGTATGATGTTTTGTGTATAATCTTGTTGAAATATAAGAAACATATTAAATTTTTAACAATCTCCTGTCAACGCTATGATGTCAGGAGTCTACAATTCAGTTTTTTCTCTCTAATACTTGTACAATGACTTGTGAAACACAGAAACTGGAAGTCTCAGGGAATTGTTGGAAAATCTCTCTGAACTCCTTGGTAGCAGAATCTCATGTATAAATCTTAATTCTGTTGAGTCACCATCATAATTTTTGGGCTTAGTTACTAATACCTTTAGTTTTAGTTTTGACTTGGTTAGTAATGGTTTAACTAAACAAAAACATATCAATGGCACATAGAAAACTCTGCTGAAAGAAAAGGGGCCACTGCTAGATGCAGTTTTAAAAAAGGTCAGTATAATAAACTTGGAGTCAAGTCAGCATCTATTCTAGACTAAGTAAGGCTATTAGCGGTGAGTTCTTTACTGTGTTTATAGGTTTGTAGTTAACATCTGTATAATAATTATCACAGTTTACCAAATGTTTCTAGTCTTCCCCTGACTCTCTCATTTCAGAAACATGATTAGATTGCTTTCGGGACTTCCTTGGGGATGTATGGGGCCACGTGACTTGTTTCAATGCCAGAGCAAGCCACAGACGTAGCAGAAAGGAGTGATAGACATTTTTGTGTTTAAAGCCACTGATATTTTGAACTGTTACCACAGCATCCCTAGCCCATCCTGACTGACACAATAAAAATTGGTAATTGAAATAATGAATGTACACATGCTTTATCTTGTTCCTTTAACCTTTCTCTGAGGAAGGTAGCGTACGTTTTGCCATTTTCACATAAGAGGCATTTTGTTATAATGAAAATGGCTGCTAGGTTCCAATTACATTGATAAAACTGAAGATAAGCTTTGTAGTGTCAGCTGTGAAATTAAGCATGACTCTAAACCCCATCTGATGGGACTGATAAAGGTTGTAGATTTATAGAGTTAGTAATAATTAAGATATCTGAATTTTAAAAATGTGTGTCGAATCATTTCTGTAACTGGCTTATTAAATTCTGAAGTACAGTTTTCTATTTCAAGCTCATGATAGAAGAAGGACCATTACCTCTCTTTGTTTAGGGCAAAGATTTCAACTCACCAAAAATACAAACGATGTGTACTTGTCACTCAAGATATTTAAAGAAAACATGCAGTGATTAAACCCTTCAGCTTATGAAAGAAATCTATCTTGTTATATTTTATGGCCTGAGAACAAAAACGATGAATTATCTGACTTGTCCAGGCACACTCACTCAAAAGTCTGAAAAGAGAATGGGCTTCAGGTTTACTACTGGTAAGATATTTATATTGGTCTATATGTGAAATGATGGGGAAGAAAAAAAGGACTATCATTCGATTTCTTTTGTTCAGGGTTAGAGACAGAAACGTGAGTTTTTTGTTTCTCTAAGGGCATTTATAAAACTGGCTTTACAAAATCTTCTCCTTTCTGCTTTCAGATAATACAAGTTAAGTCCATCACTTACATATAATACATGAATGAGGAGATAAATGACAGAGATCAAAACTTAGCAGATACTATTGCCTACTTGTTTTAAAAATTATATAGCTAATAATAACAAAAATGTTCAATAAATACAACATTTTCTGTACCCGGTTTTAAATTACATAGGATCAAATGTTCATTACAGAAATATCCCAGGGGGGAAAACACAGGGAATTAAACAGGCTTTCATATATATTAATAACTGATGAAAGAGGTTAAGAATGTCGCAAGCCTTAAAGGTTTTCTGAATCATTTGTTGATTTTTGAGAGATGAGGATGAGAAGGTGAGGTAGTTGTTTGTAGACACCAAATGATTATGGAAATAAAATTAATGCTCTAAATTAAAGTATATCCTACTAACTAATATAGAGTAAGAACCCTGAGAAGTTAAGTAGTTTGGTGTTATTCAGGTAAATCTGTGAATCCAGCTGAATTCCAAAATCCTTCTGGGAATAATGATCACCATGATGACTGCTATATGAGGAGCCTTAGTGAACAATTTGATGCTTGTTTGTTCCTAACCATTGACCCAATGGCTTCAAAATATTTTCTTCAATTATTTTCTCACCCAAAATCATGATGACCTTAGCCAGACAAGTTCAGAAGAAAGTAGCAAAGTCAATTAAAATGTATATTAAATAGCCACATATATTACTAATTGACTGTATCTTGTAAAATTTAGTTGTACAAAAATATGACTCGTATTTGCCATCTGGGAAATCCTGTCAAAGATACACATGATCAGAACTACTGGAATCACCAGGATATTTTTAATGTGAATACAATCAGACAATATTGTTGGGAATGCTCAGTTTTGTGGCCTTTAGCAAAAACCAGAAACTAAGCACAAAGAATGACTGCACAAATTATAGCCCAATCAACTGATGAGGAAAAGGAAAGATTAGAAATGAATATATACATTGGGGTAAATCTCTTATTACCAAAACTGGTTTTTTCACATATCTTAGACCTTGTTTTGATTAAATAGATTAAATGAGTCAGAAAATTAATTTAAGTTCATTATTTAATTCAAAATAAAATGTATGAAGGATTACTTCTGGTATGACTTTCCAGTTCACTCATCAGAAGACATAGGATTACTCATGAATTACTCATTGGATTACAATAGCCTCTTCACTCATGGCAAAAAGGCTGTATTAGACCTAATCAATTATGGGCCTTTTTTTTTTTTCACAATAGCTCCTCACAACCATCCACACTGAATTCTATATTTAAATGATAAGTGAATTGGTAAGTCTTAGCCATATAACATATTGAAAAAAAAAATCACTGTTCATCTTTCAGGATACTAGATAACAGTTCTGAAAATAGAACTTGAGTCTTAAGTGAAACAAGATTATGTAAATTTTCTCAATACCACTTAATCATGAGATATGTCATTAGGAAAGAAATGCACATTTTTTCTAAAATGCATAATTGCTCTCCCTGAAAATTATTTTCTTTTCTCCAAAACCAGATATGAAGTGTCAAGATTAATAGACATTAGACTAAAAGTTTTCTTCTTATATATCCACAATTGCAGGGATTTTGTACTCCAAAAAGATTTGCAGCCATTGCCTTGCTCTCTTATTTGTTTTAGTGTTCCCAGGACACAAAGAAATTCATTTCACATGAAAAGGGTCTCCAAAAACACCTTCTTCAATTTAATTTCTCAAAGGTTTTCAACTATCTGTTATACTCTATTAAGCTTAAAAGTGTAGAGAATTTAATTTAATGCGAAAATGTTTTCAGGGACTATCAGGCAACAAATACTCAATTTCATTAATGTTTAGATCTAGCTTCCTAAAAAGACATAATTTTGCCATAAGTGTGTTACATATGAGTTTATATGCGCATAAAATTTGGTATATTATCCACAGAAAGAAATTAAAAATAAGTGACAGTTTCATAGGAGCGGTCATCTCAATCAGAATGATGAACCTCTGGATCAATATCCTAGGACACAAAAAACAAACTTGAAGTCTTTAAACATTTTTAATAGAAGGAGACAATGCCTAACTACTACTTTCCCCCACACTTCTAAGTCTTACTCTTGCTGTTTTTCAAATATCAATGCTTTAAAAATTCTTAATCCCTATTAAGAATAAGATGCCAGATAAAACACAGTGAGTACATTTTTTTCAGTTGCTAAATTTGGCAACTCTAAATAGGAACTCTTCGGCATTATCCAGAGCCTTCTGAGAGTGGCTTCTACCAGAAGCCTGTGGAATGGAGGGAATCTCTCAGTTAGTGTAAAACACTAGCAACATTTTACAATTAATCACCAGAAGCTCTTTTTGTTCCTTCTGAACTCAAACACTGGATCTAGCAAAAAAACAACTGCAGAAGAAGGTTCATTCCTTCCCAGTGTCCTCTATAACAGGCTTTATATTCTACATTTCTCCAGAATCCCCTAAGTATTTGGGATGGATAATGATGTACAGGATCTTTATTTCCATGAATTATCTATGCATTTATATGTTGAGAACATATAATATGTGGCTTAATAGCAACATACATTAGAATGTTATGAAAATAAAGTAAAAGGAAAATAAATTTTAGTTTTTAGATTCTTTACCAGTGGTTCTCATTCCTGATTATAAATTGGAATTACTAGAGATTACTTTTTCAAATACCAATGACCAAACCTCAGCCCCAGAGAGTCTGATTTAAATGGTCTGTGTGGAGGTGGGCCATCATTGGTGTTACTAAAAAGCTCCCCAGGTAATTGTAATATGCAGCCAAGGTTAAGAACTACCATTGCAGAAAATAAAACATGTTTACGGGTGGTGGACTTGGCCCAGTGGTTAGGGCGTCCGTCTACCACATGGGAGGTCCGCGGTTCAAACCCTGGGCTTCCTTGACCCGTGTGGAGTTGGCCCACGCGCAGTGCTGATGCAAGCAAGGAGTGCCGTGCCACAAAGGGGTGTCCCCCAAGTAGGGGAGCCCCACGCACAAGGAGTGCACCCCATAAGGAGAGCCAACCAGCACAAAAGAAAGTGCAGCCTGCCCAGGAATGGTGCCGCACACATAGAGAGCTGACACAACAAGATGCCACAACAAAAAGAAACACAGATTCCTGTGCCACTGACAACAACAGAAGTGGACAAAGAAGACGCAGCAAATAGACACAGAGAACAGACAACTGGGGTGGGTGGGGGGGGGTGGGAAGAGGAGAGAAATAAATAAATAAATCCTTAAAAAAAAAAAAAAAAAACCCACATGTTTACTTTAAAGGTATATGCCAAAGGCCTGATTAGTAAATTGAGAGTTAGAATCCAGTGTTAATTTACCTTCCTGATGTGCAGTGAAAAGAATATTGAACTAAATGGCAGAAGATCTTGAATCAGATCCCACTTAATGCATGGCCACTGGTCAGTTACTTTAACCTCTCCAGGTGTGTATATCTTAAATGAGAAGCAAGAAATCCAGTATCCAAGGTTGTTTTACATATTTTTAATAGGATGGAGTGAAATATAGTATTTAGACATAAATACCATATTTTAAATATCACAATTAGAGAAATCCCTGGTCCCATCTATTTAACTGAAGTTGACAGGCAGTGATGACCTTTACTAATAGTCACAACTCCATAAAGTTATGACACCACAAGAATGGCCAGAAACAGCACTCTTTATTCAGCAGACACTCTACTATCCAATATCCAGGTTACCATTTTCCTTCCCAGGTCTCCTTCTGTCTAGTCTATTTGGATGAGTCTATTGTTTCCAACACAACCATTAGAAAACTAGGGAGCTTTGAAGTTCCTTTTCCAACCTAGATCAATGACCACTCTCTTTTGAAATCCTGACTGTGTCCTGGTGTTTACCTTGTATTATACTTTTATTCATTTATCACCACACTGACCATGAATCACAAACCAATAAGACCAGGGAATTTAAACAGGCTCTTCCCGTCAACACAGAATATAACTTGAGTTTGTCTTAGACTTGTAATCAATAACATGAAGGAATTGAACAGCAAATTTCCTGAAAATTTTCAAATTAATATTTATACTTAAAAGAATGCTCCTTAAAAATACACTGAATATGTACATTTTGTAGGAATTCAACTTAATTAAAATATTCAAAATATTCTTTCATTAATTTAAAAGCTCATCTACCTAACTCACACATGGGCACTATTTTTAATTTAACTCAGGCAGTACCTAGAAGAAATTTCATATATGTGCTCTAGATTTGACAAAATTATCTCCCTCCCCCATTTTATAGAAAAGTCACATGAGTGGAAAAAAAGAACAATTTGGCATTCTAAAAGTCAGAAGGGTGGGCCCTGGATTGGGTTGTCAGTAGCGTGCTTAAAGAATTTGCATATATTAAAGAATATATTTATTAGAGGCATGTACTGTCTATTCCCTGCAGTCCACCCACATTAACTTCACTCACTTGGCTTCTGTATGATTTTGACTTTGTGATCCCCTAGCCAAGATAATAAATGCTATTTTGAAATTTGGCTTAAATTCTAGAGTATGTTTTCTAATCTATCATTTTCTAATACTAAGAAGAAATACTAGAATTAGATTGCATGGTTCCAACAAAACACTTAAATCAATTCAATCTATTTGGGCACAGCACAATAAAGCTCCTAGGCATATCCCCATCCCCTTTTTCATGCCACCCACAAACATAAATTAACTCAATCTACTACACTGGGGAAGGTCTGCAAGAGTCATTTGTTTTTTCATGCAATGAAGTTAGGTTATCCAAAGCTCTAGAGGTACCCTATTTTCTAGATAGCTGTTATGCATGTTCAAAGCTGCAATTGTTTTGTTAAATATAATATTTTAAGGTGATAAGGTATCCATATGGGGTTGGGGAAGAGGAGGTAGAGCTGCATTATTGAACATTTTACAAGGAATAACAAGGATGGAGGGTGAAACCATATAGTGTCAAATGCAGAGATAATTTCACATACAATGCCTTTGTTCCTTATAGAAGCAAAACAGCATCAACTTTACATTGTATTTTCAAGCTAAGGTTTCTAAAAACTGTTGTGATGCCTTTCGAAAACAAAGCTTCTAGGAGCATATACTCCTCTGATTCTCAGGCAAAGCTGCGAGACATCAATTAATATTTTTTTTTATTATAGAACCAAAGCAGGAAGATAAATTTCCCCCATATAAAGACTGACATAAGCAAGTTTTATGTTAGGTGCTTTATGTCTTCATCTTTTGTAGAGAATGATTTATTTTCAGAACTCAGTTTGGCTTTCAGAAAATAGTTTATTGGTCTATTAGTGAACTTACCTCTTGAAATACTGCCACGTTGTAGTTTTAAATGTATGCTTATTTTAACAGAAGCTTAGATTTTGTCATAGAGAGAACTTTTATTGCATTTTAAATTTTAATGGGAGATACATTTCATCATATTAACAATCATACTTTATAACTTTAAGTTTATTCACATACCTTCCTTTACCCAAGTATCTGAATTCTTTAAAAAGATGTACACAGATCTATATTTTATTAATCATATGTACTAACCGAGTTCTCAATTAAAAGAAACCATGTTAGAGATTTGTGAAAGGGAGTCTTTATTAATCTAGAAAAATAATATTTTGAAAATTTTAAATAAAATGCTTTTAAAATGCAATACTTAAAATATATCATTGGTTACTGAATATAAGAATATTGTTATAGTAAATTTACTATTTGAACTTATGTCAAAACTCAAATGGAAATAAAATTTTCATTCAATATTTAATTGATCCCACTATTTTTATTGGTACTAAGTGAAAGAAAAGGGAAAATATGATATTCTAATTATCCGCTAAATCTAAAACATTTCTGCATCTTACTTATTTCTATTTCTATAATATGTGAAATAAATATATTTAAATGCTTCAAATCAGTTTTTTTCTAAATAAAAAGCTATACACACATATATACATGTAAACATATACCTACACATAAGCATACGTATATGTAAATGCATATATACGTAAATGTATACATACAAATATATATCCTTAGGTGGAAATATAGGTGTACTCTCTCAGATATCGTAAAGATAATTTCATATTCCTTTGGGAAAACTTTGAGAATATGTAATTTTTTGGTATTATTTTTACATGAAAACCTGGTAACTTTCAAACTTCAAAAGTATGTTGGTTTTTGGTGTTATTTTGTGACTTGTGCTTTTAGCAAGTAATTCTTTTAAAATAGGTGCTGAACTTGGAGAAAATGTGTTATCCTTCAGGCTTAGAATGCTTCCTGCCATAGGCTTGAATTTACATTTGGCATCAACCATGTGAACATGGAAGAATTCACAGATTTTAATTTAAAGTTTCAGAGTCGAAAATTAAGGGGGAAATGGACAATACTGCAAAGCCATCCACAGACTGCATTCTTCTTTTTTACGTCCCATCTGAGAGCACCATCCCCGAATGTGCCAGCTTATGGTGCTGATGTATTGCTGTGCATGACACATTCGGGCACTTGGATATGTGGGCAACCTTCAGTTTTATAGTCTCAGACTCAGAAAAAGCAATCAAGGTACTTTGCTAGAAAACCAAGTCAAGAATGCCTCCAAGAGGACAGTTATCCCTTGAGTTTCACTCTTTTAGGTATGCACTGTTTAAAAACTCCACATGGACAAGTAATGGAGTGTTTATTAAGAATTTCAATGTTACACGTGAAAAGTATTTGTTTTCAAATGTTATAAAATAAGAGCCAAAAATCTCCTTAAGATAAAAGAAAAACAGTCCCCTACATATTTTAACAACTTTTCAAATATAACTGCTTAAAATGGCTCATTATTGAGCGCAACCAATAAGGTGCTCATTGAGCAAATAAATATTCTCAAAGCGGTCAGCAAGCTGCGAAAGCTGTCTCTTTCAAAGACCGGTGATAAGAAAACCTAAAGAGAAATAAATACTGCAATAGTGAGAATGGTGTCTGATCATTTTAGTGTGTGAAATTCTGCAGGCTTACAGATGCATTGACCAGGAACTACAGTTTGCCAACATAGCCTTTCCCCCTCTGACACATTACAAACAAATTTACACCTTCTTCAGAACAATCTTCTAAGCACAATATATAGACGTATATGTTACATTTATCTGTTATTCGACCAGAAAAAGATAAAATTTTCTAATACAAATAAAGTGAAATGGATCTTCCAATTTGAGGTCCATAAAATACTTATTAAAGATAAAAGCAGGTATTTAGCAATATTGGACTTCTTTGCGATGCAGTATGTGCAACAAAAAGAAATAGAAATTTCAGTGATGGAAAATCATCCTCCTTCCCTCTTGATAGTATAATAACCTTTTAAATCATGTGTGACATTTGTAACTTGAGTGAACTGGCAGCCCTGTAAAGTCTGTGTAGTAATATATGTGGTAAACCCTTTCTGGAGCAGTAATCTCAGTGCTGTGTCTAACGGCTCTCACTTCACGTGGCCTACTGGGCCCCGGGAAGACTTATTTGACTCTGTCTTTCTTGAGCCACTGGTTGCTAATGTTCTTTATTATGAGGAAAGCACAAACATGCCTTCAGGCAATAGCCATTGGCTAGAGGTACAACCACCAGCCAACCTTCTGGCGGGCTTTTCTTGTTTTGTTTTAAACTATTAAATATGCACATGCATTATACAAAGGGGGTTCTTTGTGCTTCAAAAAAACAATATGACAGTGATATTTACTCTGCTCCACTTGCTAATCTGACAAGCTCCATCTGGTAAGCAGACCCTTTATCTTCTCATCACCCTAAATCTCTGAAGGAAAGTGGACACTAGTGGCATATGTCAATGGCTGGTCCTTACATTTAATGAGGTAGAATATTTATAGGTTTAAACTTTAAGTACACCTAGGAGATGTGTTACTTGATGTTGAGGAGGAAAGCTATTCAGCTAAAGAGAACTCCTTAGTTCATTTTCTACCACTGTGCATTGCATTTGGAAAGGAAGCCCAGTAAGACAACTCCACACAAAGGTGGACTTGAAATAAAATTCTTTTTAAAACATTTCAAGATCTTAAAGTAGCATACTCAGTGACCTCAGAGAAACCTCTGCTTATCCCTAGCACTTGCCCCTATATTTTAATAGCTCCAAATTCATCCTTCTTTCCTACTTAACTGTAAGCACTGTGGAGGAAAGAAATATAGATTACTTCATAAATTTAGAGTAGATGCTTTTTAAATACTAGATGCATGAATAAATATATATATTTTTCTTTCATATAAACATGACATATTGATATTTTCCCATAGGAATGGATGTGATATCAAAACATTCCTTTTGCTTTCTTTATCTCAAAATCAAACATATGGATTGGTTATTCTTGCCTTCCAGAGTTTATAACTGAGAAATTCATTTATCTTGACCTTTCACCCATTGAAAAAATATTCATGCAATGTTCACCTTGTGAAATCTATACTAAAAATGACCTTCTAGATATTTTAAATTTCCAAATTAATAACCTTCTGTGGATGTTTAATTTAACCTAGTCTTGCTTTCTAGAAATACAGATAGAACCTTGCATGGAACTACTGTGTACGTACATGCACAGAAACAAATATGTATTCTTAGGGAATTAGCAAGACTTATCATTGCATTTGGTGGCATATTAATTCTCATGAATTCCAGTTCTGGAAGAACTGTAAATAAATATGATTTTCAAATTTTAAAGACAGAAGGAATAGTGCTGTTTTCTATTAGATGCTGAAGAAAAAACTCTGAACAGAAAAGATAAAACATGCCCTTATTCAATTTGTATTTTATATTTAACCTAAAGCCAACTTTATTCTATGGGCATTTTAATGCATCTTAGACTTTGGGTTAGAAGTGGGAAATAAATGATGAAATTTCCTTGGCCATTTTCCGGGTCACTCTCTCAATAAAAAGGTCATTGCCAGCTGCTGTTGCTGCCTTCCAAGGATATATTTCAGCTACATCACTGTATTTTTCTGTCTTTTATCATTTAAGAGATACTTAATGTATTTTCCAATAGATACCTTAAATTCCACTTGATTTTAAAACTGCTTATAATAACAGAATGACTTAGAATATTATAAAGAAAATATCTTGGAAATTTGATATTCTCATCTTGATTTGATGTTTGCATCAGCATAACTTTTAAGAATTTCTAGACCAAGAATGTACACTAAATATCAAGAAATATACACAAGTGTAGTTATGAGTTCTTTGGCTTCATTTGCTAGAGTAGCCCACATTTCTCTAGGACGATTGAGCTTAAGACTTATGTAGGTCTACTGAAGAGAAGTAAGGTTTAATTAGAACAATAATAAACCAGTGCTCACTATGAATCAGGCACAGCTCTAAATAATTTATCTAAATTAATTTAATCGATCTTTATAACAACTCTTTAAGATAGGGACTGTTACTTTCCTCATTCTACAGATGAGAAAACTGAGTCTCAGAGAGGTTAAGTAACTTGCCGGAGAACACACAGTTAGTATATGACAAAATTGGGCAGGTTGTTCCAGAGTCCATGTGTTTAATCACCACTGTCTCTAGTAAGGGAGTTACAGTATTTGAAAAAGGGCTTATAAACTAAAGAGGTCTCATTTTATTTATTATTCAGAGAAGAAATAGGACTAGAAAAGGGTATCTTTCATTTGGGAATTTATGAATATTTTGCAATGAATGTTACACAAAATTTAACTTTGATTCTGCTCAAATGCAAACTTATATACCCAAAACTGTATGTATGGTAAGTACTCAATAAATACCTGATGAGTGAATGAAGTAATACATGAATAAATACAGGGACCCCTGCAACAAATATAACTATATTATTTTATCATTTTGGAGCAATATATGAACATGCCATCAAAGAGCAGATGTAGACTGCACATAAGTAGTTAGAAGTCATTATTGATTATCATTGTATAACTTACATTTTGCAATGAAATTGATTATATTATCAGGAGCTGTAGGAATGTGCTTATTAGCTCCTCTACCAGTCACCTTTAATATGTATGCTGATAATAATATTTGTAATAATAACAATATAGTAGGGAAATGAACTCTTTAAAAATATTTATTTAAAGCATGAATAAAAACATCTTTGGAAAACTTTGTTATCCTTTAAAATCAGAAACATATAATCTAAATAAAAATCAATACACCAAATAGTCCAATGCAGGTTTAGGACAAATCTGCCAACTTCGCTATTTTAGCTAGATTGCAGTCCTTAAACCCCTTCTATATAGATATTCTGAAGACACACATGGTTGTCAAAAATTTTAATGGAAAAACTGATTCAAGAAAAGAGAAAATGAGAGAGGGAGAGAGAGAAAAATTTCATGTGGTTTATTGGAAAAGTAAGGAATACCACCTAAATGGAGAACAACTAGGGTTAATATATCAAAATTTCCTCTTGTACTTATCAACAATTTCTTTTTTCCTTTTATTTTTGTAGCATTGTAAAGACAGAACTAAAAATTCCAAAGACTGATATAAAAAATAACCTCTAAAATCAGAAAGAAGAACAGATAGGTTGGGCTGCTACATTCATGTACTAAATTGAGTTAGAAAGAAAACCATCTCTCTGGGTCCTTGCCTAAATAGCCCTTTAGAGCCTGAAAAACAAGCTACTATTTATTATCTTCAATTCTGAGTGGTTGTCCAATGATCTAAATCAACTTTCTAAATGATTCTGTTTTAGAACAGAACTTAGAATACCTAAGGATGCTTTGCAAATGACACTTACAGGCAGAGACTATAGCTTGTAAATAAGAAATTACAAAAGTTGAATCTCCTAGTGCATAATTTAATTTTATATCAATTTGTATCTCTGAGCCTATGCTAAACTCCAAAGGAAAGTCACAGAATGTGCACTTGTGTGCATGTTGCACATATAACAATTTTGTATATTTATGAAAGCATGGCTTTTTTAAAGCTTGAGTCTATAAGTGTTATGGAAATATTTGCATTCCATATTCATTTTTATCACTCTGCCTTCCTCCATGTCACCCAAGCTCAGAACCTTTGAACCAACTTTGGCATCTCCATGTCCCTTTTCCTACTTTGAACCACTTGGCAGACCTTGCCTGTCATTCCTCTGCTAAATCTTTATTCTTAGGGTTGCATCTCTAATCCTTACTTTCATTAGTCGGACATTAAGTTTTGCAATAATGGCCTACCTCACCTTTAGACGTTGTCTTCAGTTTCTCCAAACCACACTAAGCTCGAATCCTATGTCACCTTTCGTAAAACACAATCTTCATTCCACTCTTTCTATTTTTAACTATCCCATCCCTATTCCACCCCACCCTCAATTTAAAGTCAACTTAAATTATTTAGCTTAATATTTTAGGTTTGTCTAGATTAACTGCAACTCACCTTCCCAACCTTATTTCTAAAAAACTTTCACATCATTCAGTCAAAGAGGGCTACTTTTATTCATGTATGAATCTCATTTTCTTTCATTCTAAAATGATTCTGTCCTATTTCCACTATAAACATTCTACTTATCATTCCATATCCAGGTCAAATTCTGCTTGTTTCCATGAAATTACCTTACTTCCCCAATTCTCCTTGCCCTAACTGATTAAAAATAACCTCCCCACCTTCTGAAATTCCCTGGCTACACTCTGTTCTAGATTTTATAACTCTTTTCATGGTCAATGTTTTATTATAATTATGTATGCTTACACATTAACTATGAGCACCTTAAAGACATATTCTATTGATTTGTCCACACTTGGTGGCTAGCACACTGCCATGCATACAGCAGTTACAGATGAATGAATCAAAGAAGGAATGATTAATGGATTTGTCTATAACAGAAAATAATTTGAACTCAAGTCTCCTGAATTCCCACCATGGTGTTCTATTCACTCCTCTGTTGATAGTAACTTGTCAGTTGTGATTGTTATGGAGCAACTACTTGAACAGTACAGTTCCCAGAACCTAATAACCCTCATTATAATTTTTCATAAATGATGTAACACTTTCCCCCCTGTAAAATTCAGTCTCCTTACAATATGCCATAGTCTGAAGGCAGCATGGTAGAATGAGATGACTATAGGCCTGTGGGTGACCATGCTGTAGAGACCTAGCTCTTGAAACCTTCTTAGCTTAGCAAATCACTTAAGCTCAATTTTCCCATGTTGCAAAATGGATGGACTAGATGATTTGGGAGTTCCTTCCCAGTTCTGAAATTTAGTGGAGGTAAAAGGCATAATCTGTTAACTTACAACTTTAAAAAATCATTTTACATGCCTGAGTTCCAAGGACTATTATTAAATGACTCCTCTGTTAACCCTGGTGCTAGTTGGAATGGTTCTAGTACTCACACTAAGGCCTAACTTTCAAACTTCATTGTATATTTTTCAATTCAGGCAGAGAATTTCCACATCTGTATCACAACCCTCAGAAATTCCCTGCAATTCTTCACCCAAAAAAGCATCATTTCACTATCACTGAATCCTTTGATGGTTCTGATACTGTCTGCTATTTGGTTGAGGAGGCAATGCTGAATAACCCACAAACATAATACCCTGCCTCCTTTGGGTAGGCTGCTCATTGAGAGAGGCATTCATTTGCTGCCTGGTTTCTCAACTTCTCAACTTCTTCTCACTTGTCCAGCAACTCTTCTCACTCTTTTTGACTTTCTTAATATGCCTCCTCATGTCAATGCACCTTCTTTTCAAGATATGGTCTGTTTTGCTTCTTTCTACCCATGCTCAAGACATGTTTACTTCCCTTTTCATTCAAGTCAAGTTTCCTTTACTTTTCTTGTTTGCTGATTTCTTTGTCTAAGTGTACACAT
Source organism: Dasypus novemcinctus (assembly GCF_030445035.2). Lineage (NCBI taxonomy): Eukaryota > Metazoa > Chordata > Mammalia > Cingulata > Dasypodidae > Dasypus > Dasypus novemcinctus. The sequence goes on from NC_080676.1 coordinate 129,107,240, forward strand.
TCCAATTGCCTACTGGGGTCTTGAAAAGCAGAAGCCCTGATAAAATTGTGTGGGATTTACACAAGTGTGGACAAATAATCAGAATCAAGTGATAGAAGCACAAATGTTTAATGTTAGGTCTTAGATGGCAGACTATTGAAAATGCAGTCAGATAAATGTAATACACCCTACGGAAAACTTCTCTAGGGGGCAGGGGCTCTGTTATCCCATCAACATGCATCCTGGAAGCTGTTTTCTTTAACTGGATCTCCAAGGAAAGGACTTATCGCAACTCACTGAGAAGAGTGCACGTTGGCATATAACTCAGGGTGTTCATTTCACCTCCTTCTAGTTTCCAAAAACCATGAGATTCCAGCTTAGCCTTAAGACCAATGTGCCCAAGGTTTAATTCAACTCAAAGAGATTCATCCAGTAGAACAGTGGTTGTTAACGCTGGCTGCCTGGTTTGGGCCTGGAGATCAGTTTTGTAAAAAGTTCCCTTGGTGGATGTCATGGGCAGCTGAGTTTGAAAGTCAACTTCAGTCCAGCTCAGATCCACCATAGTATCTGGGAGACCAGATATTTGGACACTGACTTAACAGCTGTTTAAAAACCTCCTTTATCTTTCATCATTTTCCAGCCTTCTTTCCTAACCCTTAACGTTTATGTTTTACATGCCTCTCTAGTTTCCTCCTCTGTTTGCACTCCAGCAGAACATGACCTTTCAGTCTTATTAAGCTTTTGCTATGCTTCATGTTACCATAAGGTAATACCTGCCTAGAATGCTCTGACCAATGGTACCCAACTTTGCTGCATATTAAAATCACCTGGAGAGATTCTAAGAGTCCAGCTGCTAAAGCCACACTTGACATATTAAATCAGAATCTCTAGGACTGAATCCAGGCAATGGTAATTAGACAAAGAAAAATAAAGAAAAAACTATCCAGGAGGTTCTAATGTGAAGCAAGGGGTGTGACCCTTTGCTCTAGCCTCCTGAGTTCATCTGATTGACCTCCAATTTTACTTCATATTTTTGTTTAATTTTCACTTCCTAAGGAAAATCTTCTTCAGTTCTAAATCTGGTAAAATACTACTATTTATAATCTCACAACATCAAGTACATTCCTTCTTATCATAATGATGATTTCATATTCAGATTTATTTTGAGCGGCTATAACGTCTGTCGCACCCCACCAGGCATGCACTAGACTGTACAATCCATTTAACTAGTAATTGCATCCGTTTTGTTAACCAGTGCCACTCACAGCCACGAAACAACAACAAAAAGTGCTGATGTCCAGCCTCTTAGATTCCTAATAGTACCATAAATATGTTGACATCCTTACTTCTAACTTTTAATAATAAGTTTACTAAATCCAATTTTACTGGTCAAGTGATATTTTCCATGATAATATAATACAGTGCTATTACACTTTTAAATTTTAGACCCAAGGCATAATCATTTGCATGCATTGGCTTGAATAGTCTCTAGTCTTCTTTATTCCACCCCCAGTGCAAATGAATGCAATCCTCTAATTGTAGATCCGCTGTAACACATTCTGTTAATGCAGTTGTTCAGGAAAAGTGTGATTACGTTTGTGTTTGGGTGTATTTTGTAAAAAATCTGCGACGTTGAAAATTTTCTCAGCTGCTGGTTCACAGAGGGTGTCAGACCTGTGGGCTGTCACATGGTCAAACAAGGAAAACAGCACAACAGGCATGTTAATTAGTATTGCATAAGCACAGCTATAATGAAGTCTAATTGCTTTGCAGGGGCTGTTGGCATAAGACACAAAACCTATACTACTCTTTCTCCTGTGGTTCTGACCAGAAGAAAGAGCCAGAACAATGAGCATCATATACACACACACACACACACAAACACACATACAATATGTGTCTGTTTTAAGGACATTGGTCACCAAGCAAATACTAGGAATGTCTTTGCCAGTTGAAAGTTTTTGCAATACACTAATATCTCTCCAGCTTGATCCTTTCCTGTCCATTACCACTATCCATTCTGCACATTCTGGGAGGCCAACAATGGTTCCTCTGATACTCGCCATCTAAACTAATTCCCACAATTTCTAAAAACAATTTCATGCTCGGTCAGTTTTGCAGTCTGTATTTGATCTTAGTGTAAAAAGAGAAAGAACAGAATTCATCACTACACACATAAAACACCCTGTTCTTCAATAAAACCAAGAACTAAATGGGAAACCTAACGGTTTTTATGAACCTAAATTACTGCACACCAAAATATCTACATGTAATCAAATTTGGAGTGACTCAATGAGGATCTAATAGCCAAACACCAATTTTATACATAATATTGTCAGTGATCCTAAGGGGAAAAAAGTCTGTATGTGATTATTTGACCAGTTTCATTCATGTTTATGTTAATTTAATTCAAACTTTTCTAGGAACAATGACTGTCAATTACGTTAAATTATACTCCAGAGAGAGGCCTTCTGAACATGTGAATTACAATCTGCAAAAGAAAAACTAAGTCATCAAAGCACTTCGGTGATCTGAATTGCAATCATTTTCTTAGAATGGCATCCTATAGAATTTAGAAAGCAGAATCTATGAGTAACTCCTCTCAAATGTCTAAAATTCTCTAAAATTCCATCTTCCACATATATAACTATTTACTGAATGTTTCCTTAAATTTTATTCTCTTGAAATGAATGGTTTGGATTCTGACAGTATAAAGATGTAAAAGAAATCACATGTTTCAAGATCTGAGGAAGGAAAATAAATTCTGAGGTATCTGGGGATAGTCTGCTTCAAAAATACTTTCAGCTTTTTTTCTTTTTTCTTTTTGATCGGAAGAAAATATTGTACCTTAAAAACAGTTTGATTAAATGTAGGAATTTATCGGTATATCTCATAGAATAATTTCTGTGGCCATACGCAGAAAACTTTTAAAGGTTGAACAACATAAAAGTTATAATTGCAAATTTGAAAAGCATACTGCAATTCCACTTCATAAGACTTTTCGTAAGGGCACAAGTCTCTAAAGGGAGTGTGTGTGTGTATGTGCAGGCATGCCTGTGTGTATGCATGAATGTGTGCTAGTGTGCACATAGAATCTTACTTAACAAATCCTCAGGGGTTTACTTCAAGAGAAGAAGGGATTGTATGATAGATCAATCCCATAAAACAATGGCTTATGAACTCCAGATGTAATGCTTTTGCACTTTGTCTAATAAGCAGAGGGATTGTCAAGGAGAGCCTTCTTTACTAAAAGAGCTCAAATGAACAGCAGCCTCTATATATGATCTGTTTAGAATTCCAAGTTGTCTTTCACTTGTACAAAGGAATCAAGAGTGAAACCATTTGCACTTGTATCTTAGCAGCATATTACTAAACATCTGGCAGAGTGCAGAGGTCTGAATATAATTTATACAAACTCTTGGCCAGAATGCAACAAACAAATAAGAAAAAATAGGAATGTTTCACATATTTTTCAGTGTAGACTTCAAGAACAATAGACTAAATATTTATTCAATGTACTTATGCAAAGGATAAGGGAAAGCCACAGGGACAAAATGGAAAAACAGTTTTCAGCATTTCTGAATACATAAACATAGCTTTTTTTAACCCTCTCAAAGTTACAAAAGTGATTATCAGATCAGTCTAAAAGTTATGATGTAAAGAAGGCAATTTTATAATATTTGCAATTGCATTCAATTAAAAACTGACATTCCATAATTTAATATTTCTAAGCTTCCATTGGATATTATCTTTTTAACTTTTTATATTGAAATAATTTCAAATTTATAGCACAGCTACAAAGATAATACAAATCTAACACTGAGAACTCCAATATCCCCCCTACTCAGATACCCAGATTTACCCGCTTTTAACATTCTGCCATAGTTGTTATATCATTCTCTGTCTTCCTCCCCCATTTCTTTTTTCCCTCCCTCTCTCCCTTTTTCTCTGTTCCTTGCTCATGCAATACATTCATGTTTTATTCCTAAGACCAGTGCTAATTACTTACAGTATTTACTTATGTAACCTTATATAACTTCATTAAGCACAGTTATCAAGTACAAGAAAATTAATACTGATAAACAGAAGTCTATGTTCTATTTTTTTCAATTATCCCAACAATGTCCTTTTTGGGTATTTTCTCCTCTACTGTTAAATCAAATCCCCACTCATGTATTGCATTCCATTGAAATGGTCTCTTTAGTCTCTCTTTTTAAATTGTAGGAACATATATACAACATAATATTTCCCATCTTAACCACTCCCAAGCATGTTATTCAGTGGGATTAATCACATTCACAATGTTTCACAAATCTCACCACCATCCATCACCAAAACTTTCCCATCACCCCAAACAGAAATCCTGTACCCATTATGCCATAACTCCCCATTCCTTCTGGTAACTTGTATCTACCTAGCTCAATGAATTTGCATATTCAACTTATTTCATATAAGTGGAATCATAAATTACCTGTCCTTTTGTGTTTGACATTTAATTCAACATGATGTTTACAGCGTTTGTCTATGTTCTAGAATGTAATAGAACTTCATTGCTTTTTATGCCCTAATAACATTTCATTGTATGGATACACCCTATTTGGTTCAACCACTCATCTGCTGGTGGGCACTGGGGGTTGTTTATACCTTTTGGATATTGTGAATAATACTGCAAAGAATACTGGTATACAAATATCTGTTTGAATCTCTGCTTTCAATTCTTTTAGGTAAATACCTAGATGGAGGATTGCTGGGTCATACATTCTTTGAGTATTTTTAATGCACTTTATTTATCAAGATAGAAACACTTCTACCAGTATCAAAATGGAAAGTCTCCAAGATATATGGTTCACTTAATGAAACAAAGTGTAAGACAATGTGTATAGTAAGCTACTATTTTTGTAAAACATACAGCAAGTTAATTTTTTTAAAACACGAAGACATGTTCACAGATATTGAGGGCACAAGAGAAACAACATCTAAGAAGGGACTGGGTAGTTAGGGGTTAGGTTGAAAAGGAGACAATTTTTCCCTTCATAGCTTTTACACACTTTAGTTTTGTGTTAATAGAGCAATACCTTTACAAAAAAGAAAAAAAATTGTTTTTAAATATATCATTGATGTGGAGGCAGTTTGGCAACTGCAGTTTCTGAGGGCAGGGAAAGGCAAACACAGGTAAAATACAGGGACATTTTTGGGACTTGGGAATTATCCTGAATGATATTGCAGTGAAAGACATGGGCCATTATAAATCTTGCCGTAACCTACAGAATTGGGTGGGACAGAGTATAAACTACAATGTAAACTTTAATCCACGCATAGTGGCAATGCTCCAAAATGTGTTCACCAACTGCAATGAATGTACCTCTACATTCACTAGTGGAAAAATGATGTTAATGTGGGAAAATATTGGAAGTGTGGGAAGCGGGGCATATGGGAATCTCCTATATTTTTTATATGACATTTGTATAACCCAAGTATCTTTTAAAAATATGTGAATTAGAAAAATATTTGTTTTAAAAAGTGGATTTATTGGTTCCTACTATAAACCTAACTTTATATAAGAACTTTTTATGCCTTGTCTTCATGGAACATATATATAAGTTTGGAAAATAAGTGATATATACAACATAAAATAGCATTCGAACAAAACCTTGAACAATAATATAACAAGTAGTATACATTATGGACCACAAGTAATCTATGAGACCCATAAAGGTCATTATTTCCTAATGACAATATAGCTAAAAAAAGGCTTCAGGTAAAAGTGGACATTGGCAAGATTTATATAGGGAGAAAAAATGAAAGGTCAATTTTGTCAAGAATCTTATCATCAAGGCACTGTATGAAATCACGCTTGGCCAAAGTAAAAGAGCCCCATTTGATTACAGGGGAGTGTGTGTGTGTTGTGTGTGTTAACGGGTTGTATGGGGTGGCAGGGAGAAGTATGTGTTTGTGTTCTGAAGTGAACAGCTCAGAGCAGAAGGAGATATTTCAAATTCTTTTGAAAGCAGGGTAAGTGGTTGCACTTGATTGATTTTCCTTTCCTCTTTTTGTCTTTCATTACTTTTGTAATCATTTTTAAACTTGAGTATAAATACATTAATACATATAGTCAAGTGTAAATATACAGATCTATGATGTTCTACAAAGTGAACATATCCATGTAATCCATACACAGATGAAGATCAAAAATATCACCAGTTTTCTAGAATCCTCTATAGTTAACACTTTCATACAAAGGTAACCTATATTCTTTCCTGTCATTCAATAGCTTTTCTAGTCATGGAACTTTATATAAGGGGATCACACCATATGTATTCTTCTACATCTGGTTTCTTTAGCTCATTATGTCAATGAGATTCACCTCTGTTGATATGTGTGGCAATACAACAAAGGTGATTTTGGAGTCCTCTTATCTAAATAATTTTTCATATTCATTACCCAAAAAGATAAAGCATGAAAGGGAGGCAAAGCTAATTAGGCCTTATAAACTTTGATCTGTATTGTACTTTACAGTTTACATCAGTTCATTATTTCTTACTTATATTTGCCCTTTATAATAATACATAGTATTAGGAGACACTATTGTTATTATTATTTTACAAATAAGGAAGAGAGGACTAGAGAGTTTTTACAACACTTACTCAAGGTACTGGAGTGATTTTTTATTTATATCCAGTGCTGCCATCTTCAGAGTTCATGATCATTATACAAAACCACATCATCTACATTATTATTTGAATAGGGAAATTGGACAAAGTAGAATAATATAGTCCCAATCTATTTCTCTACCTCTAAGACCTAGCATTATTTCTTAAAATGTGCTGTTGATGCCGCAGATGCTGAAGACAGGTAGCATTTGTACTGGACCTACTATGGGACAGAACTTTTCATAAGAACTTATATTATCCCACTGAATCACTGTAAAAAAGATATGAAGTAGGTCTAATTATCATCCCTATTTTACAGATGAGGACAGTAATGGTCATGGAGGTTAAAAAATTTTGTCCAAAGTCACACAGTGTGCTAGTCCATCAGAGGTTAGCAAACCTTCTTCTATAAAGAGCCAGACAGTAAATATTTTAGGCTATGTGGAAGTAAGTAGTGACTATTCAATTCTACCCATGTAGAGCAGAGCCAGCCATAGACAATAAATAAACAAATGAGGGTGCTTCAAAAACAAGCAGCATATCAGATTGGTTCCACAAGCTATAGTTTGCTGACCTATAATATATTAATGTTTGTAGAAAACTTAAAATGCCATAATGCAAATTCCAAGTAAAACCTAGTTTGTGGATGAAGCTGTAAAAACACTTGCAAGATATAAAAATTAAGATACTGCAAAAGTAAAGCACAATGTATCTGAACCCAGAAGAATACAGACTAAATTCCATTTTGTCTAACTATTCCACAGTAGATGATCTGAATCTCTCAGTGCAAGTAGAGAGCTCAAGTTGGGCTCAAATGATAAGTGAAAATGAATTTTCTCAACAAATACTTAGCCTTTCCCCTTCCTCACCTATTTTGCATATGGAACCATCTTTATACAAGGGCTTGAATAATAAGAGTTGTGAACACAGTTACATTTGGCAAAAGCTGGAATTCATTGATCTAGCAGTTAGCAAAAGAAAGCAATCAGGTATGTTCAAAAACTCCAAATAAATACAAGGAAATAAACCATACACATGAGTATACATAGAATACTTACAGTAATGTGAAAATGCACAAACATGTCATCATCTGCTAATTTAAATATGTACAACCCATCAGTTTAAAGTGTGATTGGTGTGGATATTTTTATTTTTGAGTTAAAAATGTGATGTGCCTTTACTCATTAAAAAAAAGTCTCAGTAATAAAAGCTATGTCATCTTTGCAAATCTTATGCTTTGCTTGTCCTTCCTTAGAATCCAGTTTATTTTTAAAATAAACATTCTGAAAATCTTTGGTATTGCATTCAGCAATCCATCTGCTCCAATGTAAATTCTTTCAAGTGCAGGTGGCCTGAAACGTTGTGTGAGAGCAATTAATGAAGTTTTTTAATTTCTTTTTCTTTTTCATGCTTGGCTGAATGGTGAAAAGGGGTTATCATCTTTAATTCTCTAGCTGAACAGTATACACAATTAGATATTTTCATGCATTTTCATTTCTCATATATTATACATGTTTTTTTTCTAGTTGTTCTAAATGTAGACCTAATAAATTCACAAATGATTTGTAGGAAGGATGAAAGCACTAAGTTATAATAGCTGTTACACTGGTAATACTTTTAAAAAAGAACATAAAAAGTTTATTTAAAAAAAATTTCATTCTGCCATAATAGTCTTTATTTTTTTTATTTATTTGTTTTTTCTCCCCTTCCCCTCCCCCCGTTGTCTGCTCTCTGTGTCCACCCGCTGTGTGTTCTTCCTTGACTGCTTCCATCCTTATCAGCCACACCTGGAATCTGTGTTTCTTTTTGTTGCATCATCTTGCTGTGTCAGCTCTCCGTGTGTGCAGCACCATTCCTAGGCAGGCTGTACTTTCTTTCGCGCTGGGTGGCTCCCCTTACCGGGTGCACTCCTTGAACGTGGAGCTCGCCTACATGGGGGACACCCTGCATGGCACGGCACTCTTTGTGCAACAGCACTGCACATGGGCCAACTCCACCCGGGTCAAGGAGGCCCAGGGTTTGAACCATGGACCTACCATGTGGTAGGCTGATACCCTATCCATTGGGCCAAGTCCGCTTCCCACATAATAGTCTTTAAATTCTAGAGTTTGAAAGAGTTGCTGAAATTAATTTTTTTTAAAAGCAGAAAGCTTTTCACACTAATATCAATTATTCGGTGGGGTTTAATTGATGTTACTATGCTTTTTTTCATATATTTTTTTAAAAATTATTTCTCCATATGCTGGTAAAATATTCATTCTAGTTAAATAATTTTATAGCAGATTTATAAACTAATAACTTCAACTCCCAAATTTTCTGGCTATCATATTATGCTTTTTGGCTAATAGTAACTCAGATCAAAGTATGTTCATAATAAAATGTTTTTGAGTTTGTTTAATTTATGATCCTAGGGAAGCGGACTTGGCCCAGTGGTTAGGGCATCCATCTACCACATGGAGGTCCGTGGTTCAAACCCTGGGCCTCCTTGACCCGTGTGCAGCTGGCCCACGCTCAGTGCTGATGCGTGCAAGGAGTGCCGTGCCACGCAGGGGTGTCCCCGGCGTAGGGGAGCCCCATGCGCAAGGAGTGCACCCCATAAGGAGAGCCACCCAGAGCGAAAGAAAGTGCAGCCTGCCCAGGAATGGCACCGCACACATGGAGAGTTTATGCAGCAAGATGACGCAACAAAAAAAGAAACACAGATTCCCGTGCCACTGACAACAACAGAAGTGGACAAAAAGAACAACATGGCAGCTAATGGACAGAGAGAACAGACCCTTGGGGTGGGGGGAGAAATAAATAAATCTTTAAAAAAAAAATTTATGACCCTATCTCTGCATATATACATAGGGTGTTTTGCTGAGTAAATTGACAATTCATATGTTTGACACTAAACTTAGATTTTATAAGGCATGAATGATTGTGGATAGGTTTGTCCATGTAACATTCTTTTCTTTTAATCTTTAATGCAAAGTTTGCATTTCAACTTTATAGGGAGAAATGTGTCTTCATCATTAAGTTCTATTTTCTATTTATAGTAATAATTATAGAAGCATGGTAGATAGAAAAGATCGAGAGTAGAGCCTGTAAAGGAAAGAATCCATGGACTAAGTGTGTTGTTTTATGTTGCCACAACGAAAAAAAGAGGGAAATAAAGGAAAACAATGACCAAAAAAAAAAAAAAAAAAAATCATCCACAAAAAGAAAAAGATATTGAAAATAATGAAGGACCCCAACAGTTGATTTGAAGAATTCAAGAAATGAAAATATATGCAATTTGAAGAATATTTCTAGCACAAGTTTCTTTATTTTTACTTATATTTAATGCAAAGTAAAATCAAATACGAAGGCTTAAAAGAGTTACTGTCTAAATGTAAATTTGCTCTATTGAAGTTAGAAAAAATTCATCCTAAAATAGTTTATTAAATGTGCCCTTTGTTTTTAAAAAAATGTATGATATATATATATATATATATATATATATATTTTTAAGTCAAAGTCTGGAATTTGATAGGAGAAAAGAAGATTAAAAATTGTTTAAAGATTGAATAGCAAATCTAATCTGGACAAATCAAGCCACAGAAAAGAGGTTTGGGCTAACCCACTGTCCACTGATACCATGCTTATAGGAAAATGAATAATTGCCAAGGATCTTCAGTTAGAGTTGAACATGCAAGCACTGAATAACTTTTTTGCTCTAAGTCTGCCAAGTCTTAGCATAGCCCTTAGGCTCTTACCAATCTAACACCTGCTGATATAGTCAACTTCATATTTCACCTGATTTCTCCAGAGTCACTTCATGCCTCCATGCTTTTGCATACTCTATTCTCTGCATTTGGAATACTTCCCATCCCTTTGTTCCCACTCATGTCAGGTGTCATTTACCCACTTCTTGGAGTCAGTATGAGGTACTCCTTCTTTTTGCTTCTTAGTTATTCTGATTTTCCAACCTAGATTTTTATTGATGCCTAAAAGAGGGACTGACAAAAGGTAGAAGGAAGAAGGAAGAAGAACCACATGATTTTCTCAAATCAAAGATAAACATCAGATATTACAATATAGTTACAACAAAACAAAGCAAAGTGAAAGAATCTTCTTTGGTTAAAATGAGTGGAATCATAGGGTTGGGTGGGGATTCATGAGATTACTTTATTTATTTATTTTTTAGGGTAGTGTTATGCTCAAACTATCTTGGAAAAAACTTTTCACTCAATCATGGGTTTGTTGGTCTGACCATTCCTAATTTATTCCTGGTTACAAATTGGGGGAACCCTGAACCCAGAGAGAAGCAAGACCCTGCAAAGGAGGAACCCAGGGACCCTGAACCCTCACAGTTGTCAGCAGTCATCTTGTTCCAACATGTGAAAATAGACTTTGATGAGGGAAGTAACTTAGGCTTTATGGCCTGGTATCTGTAAGCTCCTACCCCAAATAAATACCCTTTATAAAAACCAACCAATTTCTGGTATTTTGCATCAGCACCCCTTTGGCTGACTAATACAACTGGTTATACAATCATTTAATAGGGAATATAATTAACTACAAATACTGTAAGAATTCTGAAATGAAAATTACCATTGTAGCCTAACCAAGTTAGGTAAGGCTTCACGACAGAAGGATAGTCCTTATACATTTGAGTGGTAGCAAAGAAAAGGTTAATGTTTTTGCATTTATAGGCAGCATGAGAAATGATAATAATAAGATGAGATTGGAGCATCTGAAGAGCAGTAAATGACACAGATGCTTTTTATTAGAGAGCAGCACTTAATGCTAAAGACTTGAGATATCTGATAGGTAATAAAAAATTAGTTGTCTCTTAAACAAGGAAAGAACATGACCTACATAGAAAATAGTTATAAAAATAAACAAAATATGTACTTTACACTAAAGCAAACACATGGGAGGGTTTTTTTTTAAGTTTTTTTCAAAACACAGGAGTTGTTTTTTTAAGTAATCACTGGGTTTTCTTTCCACTTTCCATTGATAAGAATGGAAATGCCCACACACACTTATGTATATGAATGGTACATCAAAATCCAAACAACTACACAATAGTATAATTTAATGCACAAAATCGATATATGCTGTAAATCATATACTGTGTAGGAAGGGGCATATGGCAAGATGTCTTTTTTCCTTCCCCTCCCCATCTCCTGCCCTGTTTTTGTTGTCTATGTCCATTTGCTGTATGTGATTAGATATATTGAAAATTATTTATTATTTCTTTCTCCTCTAGGATTCACCAGGATTCAATCCTGGGGATCTCTGATGTGGAGAGAGGTTCCTTGCCAATTCAGTTTATGGTCTCTACTGCGCTTCACCTTGACTCTCCCCTTAGTCTCTTTTTTGTTGTAACATCTTGCTGCATGACTCACTTGCGTGCACACTTGTTCACTACACCAGCACTCGGCTTGCTACCTGGGCACTCGGCTCACCATGCAGGCATTCACATGGGTACTGGCTCACCATGCAGGCACACACATGTGCATTCGGCTCACCAAATGGGCACTCGCACCGGCACTTGGCTCGCCACGTGGACACACGACTCACCATGTGGGCACCCGCATGGGCACTCAGTTTGCCATGTGGGCGCTGTCTCACTGTGCAGGCCCGCTCCCAGCTCTTTTTTACCAGGAGACCCCAGGGATAAAACCTGGGTCCTCCCATTTGGTAAGCGGAGGCCTTATCACATGAGCCACATCCACTTCCCCAAGATGTCTTAATGTAGTTGCTTTTGTCCTCATTGAAGTCATAATAAATAGAAGGCATTTAATTTTGTGTTCTTAGTATTTAAGAAAATACTATTTCAAAAATAGGAGTAAAGAAGGTTCCATATGTTATGAAGTGTATTCATGATGTCTTAAGTATAATTTTAGTAATTTAAATGAAAAAAAAAGAAAAAAAGCCAGAACTGGACTAGTCCAAGGTTTCACATATTTGCATGTTAAAAGATGTATATACAGAATTCTGAATTAATCATTATGAACACACCCAACAAGTTAAGCAGAATTTTCTACTATGCATATTCAAAATATCTTTTTCAAATGCTAATTAGTTAATTACAAACTTTTTCTCAAGCTTAACTCATAGCCTTCATTATGAGTCATTTGCATATGTTTCCTGTATAAGCAATGCCATCATTAAGTTACTGGAAATTTTCAATGAAAAGCCCAAAAAATTAAGTTTGTTATTAAGAATAATTATATCCAGAAAATTTTTAAGCATCTGAAAGGCTAAGTCTCTAAAAAACAAATGGAGCACTCTACTCATTTTATATATTGAAAATTATTTATATATTTAAGACACTTCCCTTTTTCCATAGAGTTCTACTAATTAGTCTTATACATCTCACATCAACAAATCATCAAGAGCATCACTAACAAAATATTAGAACACAGAGAATATGATTAGTATTTGTGATCTTTTGTCTCTTCTTCAGTAAAATAAAAATGCTAAACAGTTTGGCAGTTCCTCAAAAAGTTAAACCTAGAACCGTCATATGACCTAGCAGTTCTACTCTTAGGTATATCCCCAATACAACTAAAAACAGGGACCCAAACAGATAACATGGACATTAATGTTCCTAGCGGCATTATTCACAAAAGCCAAAATGTTGAAACAAGTGTCCATGAACAGAGAAATGGATAAGCAAAGTATACATATACATACAATGGAATATCAAATAGTCTTATAAAGGAATTAATTTATAATACATGCAATGGCATGGATGAAGTTGGAAAACATTATGCTAAGTGAAATAAACCAGACATTAAAGAAGAAAAACCCACCACCAGAACCCAGCAGATGTTAGAGGAAGCACTACTTGCCAATACCTAGGTTTTAGACTTCTCAGTAAACAGTGAGACAATGAATTCCTAATGGTTAAGCCAACAAGTTTGTGGTATTTTGTTACAGCAGCCCGGGCAAGCTAAGAACACTTGAGATGAGGTTGAAAGTTAGGGTGCCCATTTCCACCACTCATGTTGGGAGTCAACAGAAGCTAATGGACTTGGTAAAAACAGACAAACTTCGTCTGTTAGCAGAGCCTTTTCAGTAGACTTAGAGGATCTTTTACACATTAAAAAAAAAAAGTTAACTCCAGGTATGCCAGTTATGTAAACCAAAATCTAAGCTCTTTTTTTAGAGGGGGGGGGCTAATTTAATTTCATTTATTCATTTAATTATTTCATTTCTTCACCCAATACTCTCTTTCTAAAATTGCCAAAGAAAATTATATTCCTTTGAATAAAATAATTATTGAAGTATTCCTAGGTGAAGGTAAGGAGGTGTAATCCCTATGCATGTAAAAGTGCCCAAAGTATGCTGACATCTACTACTGCTACAGCATGGATTCTCAAGGGGCAATAGAAAAAATCAGACTTTTTCCACGTATAAAGCATATACAGTTTATCAGTGACACTCAAATTTCACAGAGGAAGCAATTAGGAGAAAATGTTGGAAAAGTTCCTTAAGGGGGTAATAGTAAAAAAAAAAAAATTGAGTAACAATATTCTACAGATACTACAGAGTGTCTTATAATCTTCCTACCATTATGGAGAGAAACACCTAAAAGAGCTTAGGTATAAATAAAATATGAACATAGCTTAGAGAGACATATATAACTTTTATCTAGCAGGTTTAGGGATTGTGCAACCTTTCTGTAGACTGTGAAATCAATCCAAATTGCACTACACTTAACCACTGCATAGGCAGGTTGCAAAACTCATTTGGATATTTTCATAGGACAATATGTAAGGGGAAAACAATTAGATGTCATAATTTAGGAAATGTCTAGCTTCATGTAAACATTTCTAAAAGGTGACTTACAAAGTTCCAAAACACCACATTGCTTCTGGTGTTTCATCTAGAAAGACATTAGAAAAAAATAATTTAAAGGGCATATTTTCTATCATTCAACATACCAAACTATGGTTTTGGCAAGCTCTTGGAAAACATTTTCAGAAAATTACACTATATACTTTATTAGTTTGGTTCATGGGTTTCAGAGAATTATATTTGGACCCTGAGAACCATAATTTTACTACAGCAATGATGGAGAGAGAGAACTAATTCTTAATATAATAGAAATAAACAAGGACAAAGAAAAATATGTATAAAAAATTGAAGATACTTGCATTTACATAACAGTTCATTTTTTTCAGGCTTCTATTTCTTCACTTGTTGCATGTATTACAAGGATATAGGTGCAAAGCAACCCTACTAAGGAGGGAAATATCTTTAGTCATAAAAGTAATAGTTCTTCACATGCACAAATATGTGCTCATTATATATTTTTTTTTTTCAACCAAATAGAGTTTATAATAACTCCCCCCCCCCATAGTACAATATGTGAAATTCAACAAATACTATTACATAAAATGCAGGGTCACATTATTAAAAGATCAGTGAATTGACTAAGGCAAACCTATTGAGTTATCCTGGGGTTTACTGTGTGGAACCAAACTCTCTTCTCCCGTCTGTAATTTGGAGCCTCCTACTGGAAGTTGCCTTCATCTTGTTAATATTAATGGGAAGAATTCCAGTTCCTGTTTTTCAATTCTCCTTGAACTGAGTTGTAACATCTTACTGGTTCCCTCATTAACTAATGAACTAATAAAAATCTTTTTTTTTTTTTTAATTTTTTTATTTTTTATTGACTTTGTAATAATATTACATTAAAAATATATATGTGAGGTCCCATTCAACCCCACCCCCCCACCCCCCCTCTCCCCCCCCCCAACAACACTCGTTCCCATCATCATGACACATCCATTGGATTTGGTAAGTACATCTTTGGGCACCTCTGCACCTCATATACATTGGTTCACATCATGTCCCATACTCTCCTCTATTCCATCATGTAGGCCCTGTGAGGATTTACAATGTGCTCATTATATTTTGACAGGTTATCTGCCTAACTCAAGTTTCTCAGTGGTCTGGCTTTATGAGTATCTAAAAGATTTCAAGACATGACACTTTTGAATGACAGAAAGGTTAGTTTTGACTTCAAGTTTATAAAAATAGCCTGGTCATATACATTATCAGCTCAAACCTATGGCTTCAAAACAACCCATTTCTCAAAGTCAACTATGTATATAAATGGATGAATGGATAGATTGATGGATAGATGGATGGATGGATGGATGGATGGATGGATGGATGGATGGATGGATGGAGCCATCTTTTTGTCTATCCATCCATCTATCAAATTATGTAACTTATTTTCAGGTTACTCCTATACCTTCAGTTACTTCTATAACTTCAAGATGAATCCAATATAAGTGATTCTATCAATAATCCAGATAATTAATTGAAAAATATCCATGTTTCAGGGAAATATGTTTTTTAAATATATAAATGGATACAATCCTTCACTTCTCAAAATATTAATGGATAAATGCAGATACCCTTCTTTTATTCTTAAATCAATCCTTCTTTTAACTCTAAGCTATAACAGAAGACTATTTTACTTGTCTAACATTGATAGACTGTACCATGTAGTGGTTTAAATTTATCGCTCTCTGACTAGTTTATTAATCCACAAAATGAAGCTTGAAGATTATCCATCATAGTAGTGACTTTTAAATTATTCATAGAGAGGAGTATTAAAAAGTCTATGATACTGTTTTCTCAGATCTATTTTCCACAACAATTTAGAAGAATTATACATATTAAAGTTCATTGTCTTCAAGTACTTCAATCCCGAGTCTATGATGTTCTTTCACTTTCCAATCAGAGAGCTTTTAAAAACATTAAAATAAACCTGAATCTCAGAATATTCATTAGGCAGCCATCCATGCTGCAGCATACTTCGAAGTGGTTGGGAAGTGACAGGTATAGTTGTTACTCAACCATATGACAGGTTTTTCTGGTTTTCAATGCCAAATCTAAAAAATTTTAATTTCATGAATAAATATAGAACATTCTAATAATATATAAATGTAATTTAATAAGTAGCTAGCATTCCCCATCTGCTTGACAATAAAGTCATTTAATAAGAGTCAACCTAAAAGAATCATGCCAAGTTATTTGGGTTTAATGCTTCTTAAACAATTAAAAAGGGGGGAAAATAGCATATGTTTTCTAATTTTTCCACAACACTGCATATGTAAATTTGGGTCATATGTAATTATGTAGTTTATATGCATTTGTGGGATGAATCTTTCTCTAAAAAAGTATTTCATTTTGGTTAAAATTTTATACTTTATTACACAAACACATAACAACTAGAGGCAATGTCAACTCATACACAGCTAGGAATATGCTAGAGCAGGGGTTCTTATTCAGGGGTCCACGGACCCCTCGGGGGTTCATGGAAAGATTTCAGGGGGTCCATGAACTTGAATTGAAAAAAATCAACTATAATCCTTATTTTCTCTGACTTCTAACTAAAATCTAGCATTTCCTTCACTTACGAATATATGCAATAAATAAATTACAGAAGTATTCATTTCCCCTGACTGGTAAAGAGGTCCGTGGAAAAAAAGATTAAGAACTTTGTGTTAGAGCTATAAATTATTCTATTAATAATTTCATTAATAAACTCTTAGCAAACTATAACTCATGGGGAAAAAATGAAGGAAAGCTGTCAGTTTATTTAGATGAGATTCACTTGAAAGTGAATGAAATTCTTAGAAATTATTTTGATATGATTTTCAAAAATGCAATAAAATGCAACAGTTTTAACAAAGGACTGAATAATTCTTGATATATGCATACAATTATGTAACTACTACCACACTCAAGATATAATCATGATATAAAACATTTCCATTACCACCAAAAATTCCATTGTAGTCTTACAGTTAATAATCCCCTCTCTTAACCTCATCCTCTGGAAAACACTGATCAGCTTTCCACCAAAACAGTTTTATCTCTTCTAAACTTTATATAAATCAAATCATAAAGCATATAGTCATTTGTATCTACATTCTTCTATTTGGCATAATCCTTTTAAGTGTGATCCATGTTATTGCCCTGTATCATTAATTTGCCTATTCACCCATTTACAGACTTTTTTTCCAGATTTTACTATTATGATTAAAAAGGATTTGAGTATATGTCTGTCTTCCCTTATCTTGGGGAAGTATCTAAGAATGGACTTGCTAGGTTCTACAGTAATTGTGTGTTTATGAGAAATTGCCAAAATTTAAACTGTACTATTTTGCCTTCTCACCAAGGTATGAGTTCCAGTTGCTCCAAATCCTCACCAACACTTGCTATTGTCAGTCCTTTTAATGTTAGCCATTCTTGTGTGTAGACTATCTCACTGTGGTATAATTTGCATTTCCCTAGTGATGAATGAAAATGAACATCTTTTAAGGTGCTTATTTGTCATTCATCTGTATTCTTTGATAAAATGCCTGTTCAAACATTTTGCCTTCATTTTTTCTTGGAGTTGGATGCCTTCTTCTCAATGTGTTTTAAGAGTTCTCTATGTAGTATGAATAAGTCCTTTATTAGATATGTTGTGAAAATAGCTTTTCCTAAATCTGTTGCTTGCCTTTTCATTTTCTTAGCAGTGCTTTTAGAAGGACAGAAGTTTTTCATTTTGATGAAATCCAACTTAAATTTTTTTTTCTTCACTGGCTGATAAGAAATATTTGTTTATACCAAGGTAACACAGGTATTATTCTATGTTTTCCTCTAGAAGTGTTATAGTGTTAAACTCTTACATTTAAGTTTACCATCTATTTTGATTTGAATTTGCGTGTGGAACTTTGTAATGGCCAAATGCCGTTCTTGGTTTTGTGTTTTTGTTTTGTTTTGGATATGGAACATGATCTGTTTTAAAAAAACTATTCTTTACTGCTTGGAACTTCTCTTTTGTCATCATTTGATCATATGGGTGTGTTTCTGGAATCTATATTCCATTCCATTTGTCCTTATATCTATATTATTACTATACAGACTTGATTAGAGTAGCTTTATAACAAGATTTGAAATCAAGTATGTAAGTCCTCAAAATTTGTTCTTTTTTCAAAAGTGTTTAGGTAGAGAATTCTTAGGTGGCTTTTGTCTTCCTTTAAGTACTTTAAGATTTCTCTCCACTGTTGTATATCTTGCATTCTCTCTGGAGAGAGGGTACTCTAGGTCTTATTCCTCATGAAGTAAGATATATTATTTTGATTTGTTTTCCTTTGGCTATTTTCCTTTGGCTATTTTTTTTCTTTACCACTGGTTTTCAACAATTTGATTGTGATGTACCTTGACATGGTTTTCATTAGGTTTACTGTATTTGGGTTTGTTGAACTCCCTCTGAGCGTTTATAGTTTTCATTAAATTAGGAAAATTCCCTGCCATTACTGTCTCGTGTTTTTTTGCCATTCTTTCTGTAACTCTAATTACATGTATGTTAGATTGCTTGCCATTGCCGGTACCCAATGATGTTCTGTTGCTCTGTCTATTTTTTTCCTGTTTTTTTTTCCCCCTTCTCTTACTTTCTGCTTAATTTTGGACAGTTTGCTGGGTTTTTATATACACTGATTTTTTTCTGCTCTGTGCAATATGCTCTTAAACCCAAACAGTATATTTTTCATTTTGGATATACTTCTAATCTTTAAAAGATGGGTCTTTTTCTATCTCCCACATCCTACCTAATCATGCTTATGTTCTCCTCTACTGTCCTGTACATATGAAACCTATTCATAATAACTGTTTCAACATCAATATCTACTAACTCCATATTCTTTGCTATTTCTTGTTCGGTTTCTGTTGGTTTATTTTTCCATAAATATGCATCATATTTTCCTGATTTGTTGCATAGCAGATAATGTATGACTGGATAATGAACACTGTAAATTTTACATTGTTTATTGCTAGATTTTGTTGTATTCCTTTAAATAATTTTGGATTTTTGCTACGCTGTGCAGTTAGGTTACATAGAATTAATTTGATTCTTTAAAAGCTTGCTTCTAAACTCTGTTAGGCAGATTCAGAGCAACTTTTAGTGTAAGGTTAATTTATCCCCACTGGTAAGGTAATACTTTTTGAGGATTTTACCCATTGATGGGTTCATGACCTAATCCCAGCCCTGTGTAAGCTCCAAGATTCCTGCATAGGGTAATATTCTTCCATTTACACACTGATTAATATTTAGCCCAAAACTTGAGGAGGCTTCTCTACAGTTTCCCAGAGCTCTCTCTTTAAATACTTCCTCCTCTCCAGTACTCTACCCTGCAAATTCTAGCTTTACTGGTCCTTCCAAACTCCAGTCTTTCTCTCATTACCTGACTGACACCACTAGATTCCGGTTGGGCTTCCAAACCCCACCTTGTATGGGCAATTAGAAGTTGCCTCCAAGAAGAAAGTTGTAAATATAAGTCTCAACTTTTTGGTTCCCCTTCTCTCGATTATCACTACTTTAGACCAGCTATTGTCCAGTACTTGAACACAACTGTTTCATGTATTTTATCTGTTTTGTAGTTTTTCAAGGTAGAAAAGATAAACTTCACCATTAAACCTGGTGAAGTTGATTTTTTAGTTGCAGGTTTTTAAAGAACAGTCATGCATACCATAAAGAATTCCCATACATTGCCCCATCACCAACACCTTACATTATTGTGATACATTTGTTATAAATGATGAAAGAAATCATCATAATATTACCGCTATCTACAGTCCATAGCTTATATTTGTTGTATTTTTGGCAAAATTAATTTGTATATGGCTCCATTTACAATGATATCTTGTATACATGAATTAGATAATAAAACTTTTATAAGGAAATTTTATTCTTTTTTTTAAATACTTAAGAAGTACATCTCATAACTTGTGATTATTACCTGTATGAGTTTCCCCTGGCAACTGTAAAAGCACTACAGTCTGGTACCAAAAACTGGTGGCTTAAAACAACAGAAATTTAATGTCTCACAGCTGTGAAGGCTAAAAGTCCAAAATCAATGTTGCCATGGCCATGCTTTCTCCTGCAGGCTCCAGGGAAGACTCCTTCCTTGCCTCTTCCAGCTACTTGTGGCCCAAGCAATTCTTGGCTTATGGCAGCATAACTCCAATCTCTGCCTCCATCTTCACATGGCCATCTGCCCTCTCTGCCTCTGTCTAAATTTCCTTTTTTCTTTCTTATTAGGAAACAACTCATACTGGATTTGCCCACCTTAGTCCCATATGACCTCATCTTACCTAATTACACCTGGAAAAAAACTATTTCCAAATCAGGTCAAATTAAGAGGTTCCAGGTAGACAAGAATTTGAGGGAGAGGGGATACTATTTAAACTTTGTCCAAAAATATGATCTAAATCAAGCATGTATTTGAAATTCTTCATTTGCCTGTTTTAGTCTGTTAGGCAACAACAAAGCAGGTGCCATGGCATGGGTTGGCTTTAAATAAGGGGAATTTATTAGCTTACAGTTTGAGGGCCATGAGAATATGCAAATCAAGGCATAATCAAGGCAATGTTTTCTTCTCGAAGACTGGTTGCTGATGATCCTTTACTCCTGTACCATATGGGCAAGGCAAGTGATTGTGTCTGCTGGACCCTCCCTTCTCTTTCTAGTTTCATTGCTTTCAGCTTCTTACTTCCTCTGTCTTCATCTCTGTCTTCATCCCATTTATAAAGGACTCCAATAAGAGGATTAAGACCCGTCCTGAGTGAGGTAGGTCACACCTTAACTGAAGTAGCCTCCAGTAAAGGTCCTACTCACAATGGCTCCACACCCACAGGAATTGATTGAATTTAATAACATGCTCTTCTGGGGTAAATACAGCTTCAAATCACCACAATGCCAACATAAATTTACAAAGAGACACATAAATTAGACACATTCTTTCCACTTGGTGCCCTGAAAAAAGTCTCTCCTTGGGTCATGTTGAAGATTTAAAAAGGACCAACCATACCAAATAACAGAAGAAATTATAGAATTAAAATATGTTAATATTCAAGGCAGGACTTACACAAGAGTAGGAAGAGAGTATGGGAATCACTGCGAGCAGAACTAATCTGAAAACACTATTAGAGCAGATTAGAAGCTAAGAGAACTTTCCAGACATGAACCAAAACCAGAAAGAGTAACAGCCTTGTAAATTCACCAATAGAAAATAGTATTACTTGCCAAAATTTTATGTAATATATTCTCTATACTTAGGTAACAGCTAGAAACCTTCTCACTCAAAAAATTGGTTTTAGTCATGATTCTGGTGTTTAAGCAAGGATTATCCATGCTTGAGCCTTCCTAACAAGGCCATTTACAGACACCTTCGACCTCAACTCTGACTTAAAATTTCCACTTAGCAAAAGACTTTATTTTACATCACCAATAACTGAAAGATTTTTATAAAGATAAGGCACAACTAAAATAACTACACAGTGTAAAAGAGAGAGTAACAGAAATAAACTAAAAATGGACAATGTTATCACATTCATACTACTTTAAATAAAAACTGTGATCAAACTGAAAAGATTTATAAATCTCTCCTCATCACTGCCAATTATACATTTTAATTATTGAAAAATTGGGATCCTTTTTAAAGAGTTTTTCAAACCATTTGCAAAATATCAATTGCACAAATACCCATCTATAGTTTTAAGGTGGCAAAGCAAGATCATTGAGGGGGGAAGGAGAAAGAACATTATGAAAAGAACAGGGAAACAGACTAGGCCCAGTGGTTAGGGCGTCTACCACATGGGAGGTCTGCGGTTCAAGGAGTGCCGTGCCACGCAGGAGTGTCCCCGCACAGGGGAGCCCCACGCACAAGAAGCATGCCCCGTAAGGAGAGCCGCCCAGCACGAAAGAAAGTTCAGCCTGCCCAGGAATGGCGCCGCACACACAGAGAGCTGGCACAGCAAGATGATGCAACAAAAAGAAACACAGTTTCCCGTGCCGCTGACAACAACAGAAGCGGACAAAGCAAAACACACAGCAAACAGATACAGAGAACAGACACTTGGGGGGGGGGGGGGGAGGGAAGAGAAATAAATAAATCTTTAAAAAAAAAAAAAAGGAAAAGAACATTTCCACTCACCTGGTGTGGTGTAAAATTACAGCTACCTGCACTATGTGTGCTGTGTGAACCAAAATTAAAAGTTCAAAATGTAGAGCATCTTTCCACACTGCAGGGAAGAGTATTCCTACAGCAGGCAAAAAAATCTCCCCCTCTCCACCACTCACAGAGGCGTGCTAAAAATGGCACTCAAACCTTCTTACTGTAACAACTTGTTCAGAAAATGAAAAGGTTGTTCGTTAATCATAACAACAACTCTTGAAATGATGAAATGACATGAAAAAAGGTAGTCAGGGCCCATGGGTGCATCTAATTTTGCTTCAAGACAGATCTCTATTAATATATAATTTAGGGGCTCCAAAACTAACACCAGGGTACATACATAAGTAATACTTGTGGTTTTGTGTTGTTTTTTTAAAATTCATGATTCCACTCTACTTTATTTTCTTTAGAACAGGGACAATAAAAATGACACACAAGATGACTGATGTGATTTTGTAGCAAATGACTGGCTAAGAATAGAGCACTACAGAGTATTTAATCATAGTTTATGCTTACTTCCCCACTCAGTGCTGATGTTTCCTTAACCCTTCAGCTGTTCCTTCTAAATACTCTCTAGGTTTATGCTTAACATATCCATTTCTGTCAGAGGATGGTGCCATGTTCCTAAAATATCATGTCAAACAATATACTTGCAAGAAAGTAAATATTTCCTCCCCCCAAAATATCTTATACGTGTCTGTTACAATTTTAACAATTCTCTGTGCTTTAGGATCACTTCTACCTACAGAAATTTTAGGAACTATTTGAGAAAAGTTGAAAAATTTTAGGTTAATATCACTGTAGCTTACATTGCAAATATTTTCAAGGCAGAGTATGCATCTTTGTTTAAGATTATCTCTCCAACACCTAGCACAGAGTAGTTGCTCAATAAATATTTGTTGATTTATTTCATATATTAAATAGAAGAAAAATAGTTATCATAATGCAGTGTTTGCACAAAGGATGTGAAATTAAAACATCTAAAAATCTATAAGGATGTGAAATGAAAATCTAAATATCAGACAGTAATATTCGTTACATAAAAGAATGTCCACAATAAAAATCCTTATCACATTCAACAATTATATGGAAATTGTAGTCTTAAAAAGAAAACAAACTCTAAAATGTTCTATAATATTTTTGTGCCATTACAACGAAAACTAACTATAGTTACATATTTTATGTAACTTTTGTCCTACCAGTAAACACACTGGAAGTAAGGATATTCTTCAAATGTCAATGACAGGATTTTCATCTCATTATCATAATATTTTGGACACCTGAGTTCAATATTGAGGCATTTTAATTAATATGTTCAATGCTATAACTAATGTAATACCACTTAGTCATACAATTCTAGGAGACAAACTAAACTTGAATGTATTCAAATGTATATACATGCAATTTTTGTCTCAGTTTTCTTATGACTATGATGAAATCATAGCAGAATGTGGCAGGGGATTTTGTGGACCAACACAAGGAATTAGTCAATGGCCATAGGTCTTTTTCATCTGAACCAGCAAAGTTTAGTTTAGGAGATGGTATTCATTTGATCATTTTGGAATGCTCTTAAAGGAAAAGTCTGCTGGTTACTTCTAAAGAACACACACTTATTACAGCTACATTGTTTAACTGAAGAACTAGGAAAAGACATGTGATGGGATACACTGAATAAAAGAAGATAACTATTTTCTTAATCTTCATTTGTATCAATTCTAGTCAATACATTCAACTTCCTAGAGGTTGGCATTCAACTTCAACTGTAATTTTATGTTTGAAATGTTTCATATGCCATTTCCTGCTAAATTTAAATTAAATAGAGGGATTTTAAAAAGTAAAATTAACATAACCTGCAATATAGTATAGTTTATTTTAAAAAGAAACAATGAATTCCAGCTGCCAAATTATAAAGTAAGGGAAAAATCACACAAGGATGTAGAATAGTTCTTCTGCCAACATATTTTCAGAAAACTATCAAGATTCTTTCTACTAGATAGGAATCTAAATATTGGGAAAACTTTCCTGCTTGTTATTAAACTCAAATATATAATATATATAGATATAGATATAGATCATCACCCCCTTGATTTTTGCTTCATGTAGGAAAAGTAGACAATTTATGCTTCAAAATGTTGGATCTTTTTATAGGCAGGCATATTTATCCCTACCTTGGAAAACTCCTTGTCATCTGTCATTCATGTTTTCACTGTAATACCTTAAATTATAGAACAATAGCCTTAAAGGGGGTTATTTACTAGAGGTTCTGGGCACTCTCTATACTTACGTCTTATAGATAAATTCTAAATGGGCACTAGGAGTGCCAAAATCCAAAAGAAAATTTCCTGTGAAAAAGGTCTATCAAAGTCTAAAGGATTTATGTTTAAATTATTTAAATTCAATTGTGAATGCATTGTTTATTTATGATGATTTACTCTCTGACTGCAATGTAGGTTCCAAGTCTACCAGGTTTAGCACAGGAGACAATGACTTCTTTACTGTATTTAATTTTTTTTTTCTACATCACTTGTCCATGTTGATAAGACTAATAACTCATAAATGAAAATTTTCATGTAGCATACATATAACTAAAGTTCCCTCTCATCTTTCATTTAATTGATTTAGAGAGCTAGCTTTTCACTATAGTGTAAAAAAATTATGAATCAGGAGAGAGGAAATTATGGAAATATTCTTTTTATTCCAATAAAAGAAAACCAAGTCTAGTTAAAATGAAAACATTATCTATCTTCCTACAGCAAGAACTGTTATATAAAACATACCATGCACATACCATGAATACTAGTAGTAAGCCATCTTAGAAGATGAATTATTTTATAGGAAACCTATTATTACAAGCACAAAATAGAGTCAGAAATACTCATCTCTGAACTATTACTACCAGGGGGTCAGCCCGTGATATATGGCTCTTCAGATTCTTTCTATACATCTCCAGCATCTCCTCAGTTGTAGCCAAATCTGCCAAAAGCTGAGCACAGAGGCAGAGGAAGAGAGAGTGTATGAAAATGCAATTTTAGAGACTGGATAAGCAAACGAAGGATAATTGGTGCACACAGTGGTATGTTTTAGGATGCTACGAGAAACACTTTCTACTCCCTTAACCAGATGACAATTCAGATTGGCACAAGATATGGCAACTGACTGGCACTCCTCATATTAGACAAATTAGATTAAATAATATGCATTTCACTTAAGTACAATTTACTCTGTTTGATGGGGAAAAAATTAAGTCAACACAATATAGAAGAAGGAACTTCTAGTCTCAGTCATAAGTGTTTTTACACAGGACATATAGGAAAGGCTACATATTAAGGAGCTCTCAGTGCAAGGTTAAGAATTAATAATTCTATGGTGTAAAGACATTTCTGCTGGAATTGACTCAGCTGAAAAACCAGAACACACTGCATAATTTAAACATACACACACTGTACTTTTTTGGAGTTCATACAAAAGCCCTAATATTTTTTTAAACATGCTTCTACATGAGAATTAAAATACATGCATTTTTTAAAATTTAGCATATGTTCCATATTTTATTAGAATAGAAATGAAGAACCAGACAATAGAAGCTAATTAAAAATCATTAAATGTTTCTCTAGTACAGTGTATTAACAGTGTTTAAGAATTATGTTACAACAGTAAGCTGTAATTATAATATGGTAGAATAATAACAATATAATTTAGCAAGCTCAAAGCAATTCTACCATGTCCAAATACAGTAAATACCCAGCAGGGAATGACATTTACAACAACTTGCTTTCTTATTCTAGGCAAGTCATATAATATTTATCTTTTATTTCACTGAGTGTGATCATGATACAAAATAATGTGCTCTGTTGTGTAGAAAGGGTTAAGTTATGGCCTTTGCGAGCCATTAGTTGGAGATTTATTGGGGGAGTTAGTAAGTCTATAGTTCAATATGTGGTGATTGAACAAGGACCATAGGTGCAGAGACAGAGAGAGGAAGAGAGCTGAGGCAAATGACACCCCTAGGGCTTTACAACATATGGCCCATCAGTCAAGGGTCAAGCCCCCTCACAAATTGCATGCACTTTACATAGCCATCTGCATTAATAAATTACTACTCTCCTGTAGCCAAGCACTAATGCATGAGCAAGAGGGATCAGCCCCACTTACAAATAAACTGTTTTATTTATTCTTGTTCACTTCTGCCCCATACTGGAACCCATCTTTTCCATACTGGAATTTCTTCCCATAGTCAGATCAACCCACTAATAAACATCCTAATTCTTTAACATGTCCATTTTTCTCTTCCAGTCCAAGGGCATATGGCCTAGACAGAACTGAAGTGCAGGTGAAGAGGGTCAGAATGCCTATGAGAAAGTGAACTCTGGAAACAAGAAACACTTTGGCACATTAATTTCTCTTATTTCTTCTTACTGAGTTTCACTCAGATGCCCAACATCCAGCTTACTAATGAAAACTTTTTGGAATATTGTGGTTTGCATTTTTATATGTTGTCAATTTACAAATTATGACTGTCATCACTGAAGCAACTAGTTCTTCTGAATACTACTTGTTGAGAGAAAGTTTGATACTGGTAGTGCTGGACTTACTTGAATCAGCAAACGAGTAGATCTAAATTAAGATGCTTTTTGGGTAAACTAAGTAGTTAGTATCATTGCATAACTTCTGAACATTCATGTTTCAATGCTTTTATACATAAATTAAAGCTTTGTGAGTCTACTAATATCTTTCATATCTGAAATATGAAGAAAACATAGTTTCTGTTATCCAACAACAAGCTTGTACTTCTGACAAGAGTAAATACTGGAAAAGTTCAATAGCTTACGACCACATGATTGACTAAAAGAAAAGAAGGTGGTTAGCTAGATTTACGTTTAAAAAAGTTAACCTTTTTTTCCCTAAAAAAATTTGGGTATTTGGGTGGAGACATGGAAAAGATAAGAAGGGGAAGAGGAAGCCAGGTAATAAAATTGTTAAATGCATATTTTGAGCAAACGTTGTGCCTTTACATTAATCATTTCATTTAATTCTTATACTATTCTGATCTGGGTAATTACTATCATTATTTTATAGATAGAGAAATTGAGAATTAGCAAGATTAAGGGATTAACCCAGATAACCGAGTAGGAAGAGGGAGAACAGAGATTTTACTCAATTCTTCCTGGTCCAAAGATCACTGCACCCACACTTCCAAGAAAGAAGAACCAAAAATGGAAGAGAGCTGTCAGTTCTTCAGTGGGGAAGGAAATCAGAATCCCAGGGAAGGGCAGGCTTATATATGTGATCTAGTTCAACCCCTCCTCAGCTACTTTTACCTCATCTACAACAGGAAGCACCCACAGGCAGCAGGAAAAGTAAGATGGTATTTGTCTTATTTTTTGGAAGAGCTCATCTTCAATTGAATATTCAGACTTTTCCAATGAAAACAGGTACCAAAGGCCATTGAAAATAGGTATCTGAGGGAAGCGGATGTGGCTGAAGTGATAGGGCTTCTGCCTATCATATAGAAAGACCTGGGTTCAATCCCTGGGGCCTCCCGGTGAAAAAGAAGAAGAGAAAGCATGCCTGCACAGCAAGCCAGTGCCTGCATGCTGAGAGTCAAGCACCCATGCGGTGAGCCAAGTGCCCATGTGGCAAGCCGAGTGCCCGTGTGGCGAGCTGAGTGCCCGTGTGGTGAGCCAAGTGCCCACATGAGTGCCCGTGTGATGAGCTGATACCTGTGCAGCAAGCTGAGTGCCCACATGGTGAGCTAAGTACCCGCATGAGTGCCTGCATGGTGAGCCAAGTGCCCGCGTGGTGAGCCGAGTGCATGCATAATGAGTCAAGCGCCCATGTAGTGAGCCAGTGCCTGCATGGCTAGCCAAGTGCCCACACAAGTGAGTCATGCAGCAAGATGATGATGCAACAAAAGAGAGACAAAGGGGAGAGTCAAGGTGAAGCACAGCAGAGACCAGGAACTGAGGTGGCATAGCTGACAGGGAATCTCTCTCCACATCAGAGGTCCCCAGGATTGAATTCCGGTGAATCTTAGAGGAGAAAAAAATGAAAAGAGAAATAGATCCAGAAGATCACACAGTGAATGCACACAGACAGCAAAAACAGCAGGCCTGGGGGAAGGGAAGTAGATGGGGCAAAAAGTAAATAAATCTTTAAAAAAAAAAAAGAAAATAGGTCTGAAGATATGTCTTAAATGTTTACAACTACACAGAAGACAAATATAAAACCCTCGACAGGCACTTGCTCTTTGGAATTGTTGCATGTCTCTGACCAGTTCCAGCACTGTCAGGCGCCACCTGTGGTCCCTTCAACCTTGGAGAGTGGGGAGGACATCATACTGGCAAGGACAAGCCCACCCTTGGTCACAGTCAATAGAATTTCCTCAAGAAAAAACAAATTAAAGGCAAACACCAAACAAGCAAGAGGTCACTAAAATTAGGCAGTTGTAACTTTTTTTTAATAAACTTTAACTTTCAAAAATGTAAGACTGAATCCAAAAAAGTGTCTTAAATCACACACACATAAATAACCCATATTAAAACTTAAAATACAAGCCAAAACACCCCAGAAAAATCAATCTCAAACCAAATAGGCTTAAGTAGCAGTATAGGTAAGGAAAGAGAAGGGACAGTTGGAGATCAGTCTGAGGCTTCTGTGTGTGCAAGAGGCAAGTGGACTGTGCAGATCAAGGATAGATTTAAGCTCATACGCTGTCTGAGTTAAGAAAGATTCTGAGGCTTGGCCAGGATCCGTGGAGGAAAGACAGACTAAGATCGCATAGCCTAGAAATAAATAACATGCGGGCAAAGGAAGTTTAACAAAATGCCTGTGTCTTCAATGGGATAGTTTTCAGCTCTCTGAACAACTGAACCACCACAACAAAAAAGGTTGGAATATCAGAATTGGTTTTTATATTTTATCAGCTTGAGTGTGGATATCCTTCTGAAAAAAAGTCCTGATTCTGCATATTCTCTAAGATATATGTATTTAGAACAATGACTAGAAATATATTTTTGTGGTTTACTATTTATTAAAAGGGCAAACTTGAATTCCCACAAACCCTATGCATTTGTTTAAATACCCAAAGTCCTCTATCGATGTAAAACTTAATTAATTACATTTTCAATTGAGAGCAAGAGGCACAGGCATGATTTAATATAAGAAATACAGATGTGTACTTCACATCTGAGATTGGACTCTAGTTCATGAAACATATTAGAGTGGACACAAGACCAAATTCTTTTGATTTAGATTGAAAGTATACAGTAAAATTTGCATTGTAATGGATCCATTGACCCCTGGTCAAGATGGAATTGTCAATACAAGTATCTTATGGATGGTATGAATCATATCTAATGGTTCTATTAACATCATATTGAGATTGAAGTCTCAAGGAGCATGACTTAGAATAATGGAAATAGAAGAGGACTTTATTTATTATTTTCATTTCATTTCTGTAAGTGTATTTTTTCACTTTTATATCATTTCTCGTAACAAAGCAGGCAATGATACACTTATTAAAATTACATCACACAAATAAACCTGTAAAAGACATCCCATTTTAAAAGAGATGGTTTTCCCCCCACAAGATCAATTCCCTAATGGCCTACACCTTATGGAATAGGGAGGGAAAGGACTAATGGAAAGATGGATGGATTGGCAGGAGCAAACATAGTAGCATCTTCACCTACTCCTGCCTCTGACACACTGTTTAACCATAGGCAAGTAGCTTCCTTTTCCCTCCCCTTCAGTTGGAAAAAGGGGATAACATAATGCCTACCTGTCCTTTATGTCATAGGTTATAAGGATGAACTAGATAATACAGATGAAGCTTTTGTAGCACATTAGAAGAAACTGGTTTTTGAGTTACAATAATTATTTAATAATGCCTTATTCTAGTTCATGAAATTAATTGACCAAATTCAGTATTAAGCAGTATAATGGACAATCTTCAATCTACACAATTTTCTAATTATCCAAGAATAAGAGATTGTTACACAGTAGTATATCTGAAATTATAGTCTGCCTTGTATGTCAATTTGATGAAAAAAAGTTAAAAGATAGTACCTTAAATACACCATTTATTTAATAGTTAAACAGGAAGGCAGTTCTCTAATCAGACATGATAAAAGTAGTACAATGACTAATAAAACTATCATAAAAAATTGATATATATATATATATTCTCTAAAGATTTATTTTATTTATTCCCCCACCCAACCTCCACTGTTTGGGCTCACTGTCTGCTCTCCATGTCCACTTGCTGTGTGCTCTCTGTGTATGCTCATCTTCACTTTAGGAGGCACTGGGAACCATACCCGGGACCTCCCACATGGGAGAGAAGTGCCCAACCACCTGAGCCACCTCAGGCCCCTGCTTTGCGGTGTCTCTCATTATCTTTCCTCTGTGTCTCCTTGTTGCATCAGCTTGCTGTGCCTGCCTATCGCATCTGCCCATCACGCCAGCTAACTGACTTGCTTGGCACCGGGAAACAAACCCAGGACCTCCCATATGGTAGGCTGCAGCTCAATTGCTTGCATTACATCTGTTCCCAATATATTTTTAACAAGAAATTGTGAAAGGTACAAAGGGAAAGAAGCCTTTGTTTTACTGTATGTGTGACTATATGTTAGGAA
This sequence comes from Dasypus novemcinctus, assembly GCF_030445035.2. Lineage (NCBI taxonomy): Eukaryota > Metazoa > Chordata > Mammalia > Cingulata > Dasypodidae > Dasypus > Dasypus novemcinctus. The sequence goes on from NC_080676.1 coordinate 129,138,506, forward strand.
AAAATCATAGGGTAAAGCTGTGTGGAGGACCATGGAGAAAACAAACAAACATGAAATCCTCCAGAAGGATCAAGTTGAGAAATCGAGGGATAGTCACCTACTGACATGAGAATCAGGGACAGTGTGCTATGGAAACTTCTCAACAGATGTAGCCTTTTTTTGAAATGGAAAAAATATCATGAAAATGTAAAGTTAACATTCTTCAGATGACTGAGAATAAATCTTACTAAGGTGGAGTAAATCTGGCTGGAAATTATAACCTTTCCCTAAATATAAACAAACCAGGGGAAATAAAATATCTCAGAAATTCATATGTAACGGTAATTGTGGCAAGATCAGTTTGGTGTCAAATAAAAGAAGTTGTGGATGGATTTGACAAACAATGAACAATCAAAAAGCCCACATTAGAGATTCTTTAATAAAGTTGCTGATTGGAATTTGTCCCTGGATCTTTGACCTTTTAATGTGGACCCAGACAGGAGCTATAAACAAATATCCTCTGTTTCTGTAGCTATTTAAATAATTTTAGTAAAAAAAAAAAAAATCCGAAAAGAAAATCATGCCTAATCTTTTTATTGTTTTTAAGCCTTGAACTGGAAACTTTAGAAATTTTAATAAAAGAACTGGCAGGTAAGTGGTTTAAAATTTAGCTTTGCCCTTTTCAAGTCCCACTTCTGTTTGTAATGGGGCTTTTTCTCCTTTATTATTCAGAATTTTACATTTCAATACCTGATCCTATTACCATACTAATCCTTTTGCAACTTGATCTACTATGTCTCAGTTTTCTCCTATGCAAAACGCAGATAACACAGAACTGTTGTGAGGATTAAATGATTAATAACCAAAATGTTTACAGGAGAGCTTGGTTCATAGCAAAGACAATCAAAATTAACCATTATCTTCATCATCATTATCAGCTTCATCTGTTCTACCAAAGATTTACTATAATCATTAGTGGTAGGGGAAGGGTCAGCCCTGCTTATTTTATGATATTCCAACTCTGAGTAATGATGCTTAATGACAATGATTAGCATATACATGTCTTCCCAAGTCACTTAAAAAAATTTTTTTTGAAAACTTATCCAGGGAGTTTTTTATACCCTATACCTTTGGATTTTATTTATTTTTGTCCAAAATGTGTATTGGAGGGATATGCTTGCTCTCCACTTCCAGGTTGAAGCTGCTGCTGGGCCCTTCTGGATTACCTGCAGGGCTTTCTACAGTAATAATTATTCCCTACACTGATGTGTAGACAAGGTCCATCCAAAGATTTTTATGGAGAAATGCTCTCTCATTGTGAAAGCACAAGTCCCAGTCCACCTATCAGTACAAGTACCCTTTTGTGATTACACCATGCAATAAAAATCTGGTTCCAATTATCATTCAAAGCACTACTTTTTTCACCCCTTCTAGGTTTCTTAGCTAGTTAAGCTCCATGTGCTGTGATTTTACAATTTGCAAAACTGATTTATCTTTCAAAATAAAGACACAATAGTAGCATCAGCTGATGCATTTTTCAATTACTGGACATAATCTACCACGTATATATTATTGCTTTACTTGAGAATTCACCTCAGTGATATCTTCTAGCTACTTAATGAAAGGATGGAGTAGATGATGTATTTGAGTAAAAATATAATAGTTCTGTGTAATATTCCTTTCCAAAAAGAGACAAAATGTACAAACTTACTATGTGGGAAGCTCCAAGCCACTATTTTTCAGAGGTTCAGAAAACGTGTCAATCAGTGTAAGGATATTTCAAAGTTCTATAAACTCATCTCACTCATGAAAGATGAAATCTGAAATGTATTCCTTCAGTAAAAGAGCAATCAGAGCTTTTGCCATAATTGTACTAAATTTCTTCCAACAAAGGTAATGAACCCATTAAAATATCGATATATATATATTACATATCTGTCTATATATGAGTATATCTGTGTGTATCTTAGCATTCCATTGCTGATGTATGAGAATAGTAATATTGTTGTGGTTTTTGATGAAACTATATCCTTGTATACAAAAGCACAGATTTTCTAGAACAAAGGATTAAGCCACAATAAAAGCTCCTTTTTATACTTTCCTTAGAGAACTGACAACACAGTCTAGCAATATATGTCATTCTTTCCAAGACTAAACATCATTTAAAAAGGCCTATTCTCAGTGTACAGAAAAGCTTTAACAGCTCATTCCTATTTAAAGTGTCTTTTGAGAGAGTACCATCCTTCCCTTGGATCTAATTGTGGCTGTTTTCTTAAGTAGCTACATAACTTGTCAGGCTGCTTCTACGACCCTCCCACATGCTCCCCAAGCACAGCGTTGCCATTTTGGTACAGGCACACAGGGGTGAAGCGTCTCTACTTCCCTACCTGCCTTTATTCAAAATGAAGCACCTCATTTCTACTGCAGGCATACAAAATTGGCGGCGGCAGTTCTCCAACTAAATTGCTTTTCTGCATGCTCTTTTCACCCTGATATACCTCCTCAGATGTGACAGGCAGATTAGAAATGCTGAGCCTGGGGGTGCCTCTTTTCACCACTAATTCTGGGTCGGCAGTGTCTCAGTGAAATTCCCATGAAGACCAGCTACCAGGAAGAGATTTCCAAGAGGTCAAACACTGTAGTTTCCTTCGCGATCCTTGTCCAGACACCATGCTGCTCTACACCCCCTCCCTTCCCCTTCCAAAGCCACCAACAGAAGGTGAGGTTACCCACTAGGGCAGCGCAAGTGACGAAGCAGTGAAAGTAAAGGAGACAATGCACAATTATTAGGTCATTTCATCATTTCAGCAACTCGATTATCAGGATTGACTCTCCTGTCAGTCCTACAGTCATCAAATAATTGTGCAAACCTCATCGTCCCTTTGACTCTGGATCTATGGCCTGTGTGACCTTGGATAAGTCATTTAAACTCCCAGAGCCAATTCCCCTCTCTGGGTAAATTATAGCTTGAGCCAATACTCCTTTCTGCTATATTGTTTCAACTTGACATGATGCGGCTATTGCAAATCAAACCAGTGATTCAACTCGGTTTGCCTTTTAGAAATTTCATAAACCATGATTCTAAGAATCCTGAATAGTCATTTTCTCTAGGTTAAATTGCAGGTGGATCTTCAAACAATTCAGCCCACAGATTGCTGAAAAATAAATTTTTCTTTTTCTCAATTCCACAAATATTGAAATGTGGTTTAGCTGTTCTGTGGAGTACTATCACCTCAGCTAGAGATTAATATGCTATTTCAATAAAGTTGGCTAAATGGATATAATAAGGTATGTCTTCTTTAAACAATAAATGTACTAATATTATATTCAGTAAATTGGAAGAGAATTCCTATTTTTCACCAGGCCCATAAATGGGCTGCAGAGGAGCTATGAAAGACATCCTACCCCAATGTTACTAGAGCAGTCAGTCCTTTTCATTCCTTGCCCTGGTGACCACCTGTTTCGTTATTTCTGTGGAACATTGCAGATACATTAAAAGGAGTAAGTTGATTGCATGTGAGAGTCATTTAAAGACAAACAGTAACCAGAAGGACAAGAGGCTCTCATAAATGGCCTGACCCTCAGAATGGCCCACAGGTAGTGCCAGAACCCAGCAAAGCTATTAGTGTAAACATTCAAAAGACAATTAAGAAGGCTGGCCAGAGCCCCAGATGGCATCGCCGTAAAAACACATTCCAAAGCTTGGCATCTGGATTTTGCAGCTGCCATGCATAGCCCATATGTGGCAATAAATATTGGTTCAGAGTTTGGAACAGCAAAGGGTTAGGGTCAAATGGAACCATCTGAACAATCACAATGGAGCAAAGAGACAAAGCACAGAAGTGATTGCAAAACGGCATGCAATTTTTACATCTCTTACTCCTTTTATTATTGTCAGCTGCTGAAATGTAAGGTAAACTTTCAGAGAATAAGGGTTTACTTGTCAAAGAAAGGCAGCTTGTATTCAATCATCCTGGTTTGGTTTTTTTCTTGGTTGCCACTCTTTATTTTACTCAATTCCAAATATTAAACTTTACTTTCCTCTAGCCTATCATTTTGTTATAAATTCTTAGCTATAATCTTTCTGACACAACTTCTTGGTAAACAATTGTTTACTTTTTAAAATGAGGGTATTTCACACAATCATTTGTTATTCATTTGGCAACTATTTTATTGAGGATTTACTATGAGCTAAGTACTATTTCAAGCACTAAAGTTACAGGGCATACAAAACCAAGTCCCAACTCTCATGATTGACCATATTCTACTAATGCTAATTCATACATCCATTCCCTCATATTAATTGAATGGTGATCATGTGCCAGTTACACGATTCTCATCTCAAGGAGAGAGGAAACTCGGTTGGAGGAGACAAACAAGAAAACAGGCAATAAGACATGTACAATAAATGCTAACTGTAGCAGCAGAAGATGATTTTCTGAGAAGACAGAAAAGGGTCGTTATATTGAATATGAGTAAGAGAAGATAATCATGGAGGGCTTTCCGAAGGAAATGAGATTTCACCTGAGACCAAAGGCTTAGAAGGAATTAGCCAAGCAAAGATATATTCAGGGAAAGAACAATCCCCAAGAAAAAGGGAATTGAGTGTGCAGAGCTCAGCCAATTACTTAGCAGAGATGGAATGTAAAGTCAGAGAGCATGTCAAGAAATTAAAATGAGTGGGCAGAGGTGGTCAGTCAGGTTGGGGAGATTAGAGAGATACATAATAATAGATATAGAATTTGAGATAAATTCTCCCCAAAATGATGCCTGGGAAGCTGAGAAAAGAGATTTAGCTTATATTTATATGTAGTGTGTGTATATATATATAAATATACATATATCTTATATTTAGCTTATATTTATAACTGGAAGGTTATTTAGGAGGCATTGGTCTGGACTCTGAAGGATGGGTGGGATTTTAGAGAAGGAAATCATAAGCAATCCAGAAAAAGGGAGTATTGAAATACCAGAAACTCTTGGATTTTTAAAATGATCTGCACCTCTGATGAAAAGGGGTACAATTTCTCAACTTCTACAAGTTAACAGAACTAAGAGAAAGAATGTTATGATTAGGTAAAAAAGTAACATGGTCTTAAACTTCTATAGCACCCATATTCTTCCCTCCCACCAAATTATTTAGTATATTTTCTAGTTATTTCAGTTATTAATTTAACCAGCAGTAATCCCACTTCTAACTTAGTTAGCAAAAATGTTCCTGCTGCACAGGGGAATCTGGACTACATCCATGTTTCAAATCTCCTAGACACACTTTCCATGGCATACTGGCCTTGCATTGCTATGCTACACATTATGGGAAACTATAGGGCACTGTATTTTTCATTCACAAGGCACTGTATCCCATCAATAGATTATAAAATCAACATTCTTTATAGCACAGTTTAATATAAATTATTTTTCCCCATTTTCCACTGAGGACATCTTAAGCTAAAAAAAAAAAAAATCCAAATGGCATTGTAACAGAGCATTTTTATTTTTTAGGTAGATTCAAATACCTTATCCTGACATATTTTCAAGAGTTTTTTTTTTTTTCTTTTAAGGCATTGCTCCTTACTATTATACACTATTTTTCCCTCAATATATACTATTGTTTCTTAACCCTCAATAAAACTGGTAACATTATCAGTTATACCACTGATCTCAAGTTTAGAATTAAAGAATCATAAAAGCCCTTGAATTCTGCACACATAATCAGTAATCAGTTAAAGAGTCAATTCTATGCTAATGTTGCTGTAAAACAAAAGTTCAATCAGTTTTTAGTCCAGGAATTCCTGCCATTTATGTGCAAACTATGTTGTCCTTCTTTAACTTTACTGAAATATTTCATTTTCTAAAAATTAAAAATTTTTAATCCTTTTTGTCAGTAGATAGCAATTTTCCTACTATTTCTGCCAATCAACACTGTTCAAGTTCCCCAGTCAAACCCAAAATGCATGCCCATTTTCATGGCCGCTGCATTTGATGACAACAGCTTGCCAATTAAATCTTGCCAGGTCCCCTCAGCTCAGCATTCAAAAGAGCTTCTAAAATCCCACCTGCTCTATGAAGCTTCTCAGCAATAAAGACCATTCACTGGGCTGTGTTTGTTCTGCCTTGTGGTGTACTTGCTCATGACCTTTGAGCTACATCCTGTTTGCTGAAAAGCCAGTCATATCCTTGATATAGCTAGCTTAGGGCCCAGTCTGCTTTTTGCACTATGTGTATTTAAATAATAAGACAGAAGCTGGTGATCACAGGGACCCTCATTTTAGATTATCAAGTGTAAATTAGCCAAGTGTTTTGATAGCTCTTAATTATTAACAACAGACAGTCTCATGGAAGAGTTTGCATAAGCCATACGTCTAGGTAATATTAAACCTCACTTCACTCTTGGCAATTTCGTCTCTGCTGAGATGTAGGGAGGAGGGGACCACCAGGTGTCCCACAAGAAGGATAGAATTTGTGGATTAGCAAGTGAGAGCTAATGAGGTTGTATTCTAGAAGGACATTCATTAGCAGTGCTGTATTAGTGCATAATTCAGAGATGATTTTCAAAAAGGCTCTAAAAATTGCCTGAGAAATCACTGGGTGCACAAATGAAAATGATTGAATCAAAGATGGTTGGTTTATGCAGTCATTGCCAGAGTTTGTATTGGTGGTCCTTGAGAGCCTTGATATCATACTGAGCTCTTAGCACAAGGCTCTCTTGGGACTTGGTTTTTTCCTCTTTACTCCTTCTCCATCAATGGTCCCCACAAATAAAATACATCAATAGTTTTCTGCACTAATGCTTAAATCTCCCATGGTCTTTAAATGAAATAAGATATAAGAAGATGTTTCAAGAGGCTGCTGCAAAATAAAATGGAGATCTTTTTGTTTTCATATATATATGTACACTTAGCAGAATGCTATGAATTTTACTCCTACGGCCCCCACTTATTCTTTATGTTGTTGGTGTTACCTTCTTCATACACATGTGGAAAAGAGAGGTTAAATAATTTTGTCCAACTCATATAACTTTTAATTGGTAGAGACTTGTTTGTAGCACAAAGACATGTTTACAAACATTAAAAATGTAAGTAATAGCAAGAATTAAGGATGGGGAAGTGGACGTGGCTCAATTAATAGTGCATCCATCTACCATATAAAGGGTCCAGGGTTCGATCCCCAGGGTCCCAACATATGTGGTAAGCTGGCCCATGCACAGTGCTGCCTTGCGCAAGGAGTGCCATGCCACGCAGAGGCATCCCCGTGTAGAGGGGCCCCACACGCAAGGAGTGCACCCTGCAAAGAGAGCCTCCCCGCATGAAAAAAAGTGCAGCCTGCCCAGGAGTGGCACCACACACATGGAGAGGTGACGCAGCAAGATGATGCAACAAAAGAGAGACACAGTTTCCTAGTGCTACTGGATAATGCAAGTGGACGCAGAAGAACACACAGCAAATGGACACAGAGCAGACAACCAGGGAAAAGGGGAGTAAAATAAATAAAAAATAACTCTTGAAAAAAAAAAGAATTAAGGATGGACTTTTTAATATTTCTAGGATGATAAAATAGAAATGTTTAGATTCCCTTCTCATCATCTTTACTATTTTGATCTGTTAATCCCATTTATGCCAGTGTAAATAAAAAAAGGAAAATCACTGGCACCTAAAGACTATCTAAAGACAAATTTTCAATCAACTATTGACAATTAGGTGGTTTCCTTTGGTTAATGATTTTATAGACATTAAGTTATCACATACATTGCTTTAATGATTAATCGTTTTGAAATCAAAAACATTTTTTGGTGCAATAATTTAAACTCTTGCTCAGGGCTGACAACATAGCTGAATTTCAACCTGCAGAAACTACTCAACCTCCAGATAGTAGGTCAAACACCAATGGTCAGGTTTATGAATGCAACTAAGTATAAAGAAGTAACTGGAACCTTTCCATTCAACTACATCTTGGCAAGACTGCTTTTTTTTTTTTTTTTTGCTTTACATAGAATCAATTAAAATGTATTTTCCAGATGAAAATTGTGATGGTGTTTAGGAATTGCTTGAAAATAGAATGTCTTCCTGCACAATGGAAGTAAAAGTATCTGAAACGAAATTTGGTCTCTCCTTGTTAGTGGTTTACCCCCTGGGAAGGCTGTAAAAATAGTCTTGCTCAACAAATCTAACAGGTTCCTGAATTGCTATTGTAAGAGAAGAGTTTGGGTAGTTATTCCAAAAGAAGGATATCTTGTTCCTCAAGGCTATTTGGTTTCTTAATTTAGAAATTGAGAGTTAATCTACCAAGGGACATCTTATATTTCTCAGCACTTCAGAGGTTAAATTTCCTCATGAAGCCTGAAATACACACATATCCACAAGGTGGCAGTAGAGATTTGTTGTCACATGGTTAGGGACACCAAAGAATGGGGCTTAAATAGACTCATTGTCTAAATTACATCTACTCCACTAGTTGCTCTGTTTTTAAGCCATGAAACACTTTGTATACAGATTTGTTCTATGGATTGTTACACATTGTTACTAGGTCAACTCTTTCCTTTAAAATAACTGATGTCTTTAGGAAACAGTTTCTCTACTCTTTAGATTCTTGTAACTTAATTTATTTTCGAAATCTCCAAAAAGATTTTGGTTCTCCTAAATTGACATTTCCTTGTGTAACCTCCCATTTCTCTGCTTTTTCCAAAAGAAAATCCAGATTTTGCAGTGTCCATCCAAATTCTACCTCCCTAGATATTTGAGACCTTGGTGAAAAGTCTCACCTCTTTTCTCCCTTTTAATGGTACAATGGTAGAGTTGAAACATTGCATTTAAGTATATTTTTTCTGTTTAAGAGACTACATAGCATCCGTTCCTATTACAAACAAAATTGGCAATTTAAGTTTAATAGAAATGTCATTAGATATTGAGTCAGAAGACCTAGAACCCTTTTCTCTTTCTGTCATTTTTTTCCTGGGTAATCAGGAGTAAAACACATAACTCCTTTGCCTCAGTTTCCTCTTTGTCAAACGAAAATGCCAGTTCAATATTGGAAGGACTTAAATAAAAGCAAGGAAAGCAGATGTGGCTCAAGCAATTGGGTTCCCATCTACCATATAGGAAGTCCAGGGTTCAATTCCCAGGGCCTCCTGGTGAAGGCGAGCTGGCCTACATGGAGAGCTGGCCCACACAGGAATGCTAGCTTGCACAGGCATGCTGGCCCGTGCAAGAGTGCTGGCCCACACAGAGTGCTGGCCCAAGCGGAGAATTGGCGCAGCAAGATGATCAACAGAAAGAGACACAGAGGAGAGATGATAAGAGATGCAGCAGACCAGGAAGATGAGGTGGTGCAAGAGAATAATCACCTTTCTCCCACTCTGGAAGGTCCCAGGATCAGTTCCTGGTGCTGCCTAAAGAGAAGACAAGCAGACACAGAAGAACACACAGTGCATGGACACAGAGCAGACAGCAAGTGCAAAACAAAGGGGGGGGGGGCTGTGGCAGGGGGGAGATAAATAAATAATCTAAAAAAAAAAAAAGTAAGTGAATTAAGTGCCTAGAACAGATGTTTTACCAGTACTGCGTGAACTTCTCACTCTAACATGGGAACCTCACTCTAACATGGCAACCATCAAAAGAATTATTATGAACAAAGCAATTACACAAATAAAAAATTTGAAGCCATTTTCTCATCTTTTCTAATAGTTCTGAAAATCACTTTACTTTGACATCACGATAAGGAAATAAGGAAGAATCTTTGGCATTTTTGTTTTCTGATTTTAAGTTCCAACTCTAGAGAAAGGCCCCAAATCATTCTCTCAACAAGACAAAATAGCAATGTTTTGATTACTCAGCATACTGTAAAAGCTGCTTCTGAGGTTTAGTCTTTATGATAAGAACTATCTACCACATTAGACAAGTTAAGCTTTGTATTCTTCCAATTAAAATATGAATACATTTATTTAATACAAAAATCTCCATTCACTACAACAGTAGAATATTGTCTTTCAAGAAAATCAAAATATTTCCATTACCTTTTGAAACAAAACTAAAGTAATTACTTAGCAAAATTTTTAAAAATATAGTGATAAAGTACAAAGCCAAAAAAGAAAATGATTTCCATGTCCTTTTACTTGATTACTTTAAGCAACATATTTCAAATACTGTAGTTATAATTTTTAAATTATCAGTTTATATTTGTGGTTTTAAGTGATTTCTTTACCGTTATTTCTAGTTTACCATATCCAGATCTAGAGCTCATAACCCACATCCATCTCTATGAAAACCACAAACTTTTTAATACCTTCTTGGAAACATCACAAATATTTAGAATGGAAAAATATACCACTGTCCCTCTGCTGACATATACTGACATTTCTCAATGGAAAAAAAAGAAAAACAAATCTAATTTTCCATCATTTTAACCTCATTCAGGTCCATTCCTCACATTATCTTACAGTCATTGTCCAACTTGATTTGGATTTCTTCCCATGTGGGGAAAACTTTATTTCATTTGACGATGGAACACACATCTCATGCATAAACTTTTTAGATCGTCAGATTTACTTTATGAAAAGACAAAATTTAAGCAGATGATTTTTAGAATAGAGCTCTTGAACAAATATTAAATTTATTTCTGGAGATTATCTCAAAGAGATTTTTATGTGAATAACTTCTAGAGAAATAACTTTTCTCCACTTGATTTCAAATCCCCCTCCCACACAAGTATATTTACACACCTGACTCAACTTGCAGGAATATTTTCTTGCCATGTAAGAACTCTTACTGTTATTTCTAATTCAACTCTCAAAAAAGTCTCCTAGGAACCAAAATTATCTTCCTAATATTTTCATTAAGGCCAAAATTTTAGTGTTCAGGCAATGTACTTCACAGGCAATCCAATTTTTACAGAATCAAATATAAGCATCTGTTGGCCATCTGGAGAAACAAAGAAACTTGCCAGCTGAGGACTCCTAGGCTGTGCTTATTTCTCAGAAATTTGTTTGCGAACACTTCCTATTTCTCTTAAACTTGGCTCTTAAAAGGCTCCACCACACATCTGTAATGCCAACTTCAGTGCACTCATATTTTTTCAAAATAACATAATTTGAAGATTTCCACAGCTAGCCATAAAAATTAATCTAATGCTATTTTGTCAAATGGTGTAACTGACCCTTTCTAAACAAGTAGCGGTTATGATTCATTTTCTAAAACTTTATGTTCATTTCTAGTTTAAAAATAAGATGTAAAATGTTTGTTCTTTCAAAAGAAGTAAGCACAATTGAAATGAAGGAAGCAATTTGTGAACAAGCCATGCACACATTCATCATTCTGGGTTCTCATATTGAGCAACAGGTAGTTTGTTGGTTTGGTTTTTTAAGAAATAGAGTGGTGTCTCCTTCCTTATGAATCAGAAGTGCACAAGAAAGCAACCACTGAAAGGCATCACTGCTCATTATTAAGACACAATCCAGGTATATCACAAAGCAAGTAAAAGATTGAAAAATGGACAATAGCAAAGAAAACATCTGTTCTAGTCAGGTGACACTTTAATGTTTTATTATGAAGAAAAATATTTGAGTATTCTATGTGGGCAGCTCAGTAATGGTACAGAAAGACTTGTCTTTGACTAGACCTATTAATTTATTTATAAGAAAGCACTTTTTTAATGTTAAAAAGCCTGAAAAGTAGATCTAACCATCTGGTATGGTGAAATTCTCTCAGATCCACTGCAGTCAGTTTTCCCATGCTGCCTTGCCTTCCAACAGGAGGTGTAGGAGGGTCCAAATAATAAAGGAAAAAGGAAGAAGGCATTGCCCAGTGCGGAATCATAGATTCTGTACTGTATGAGGAGGCAGCGGGGGAGGGGGAAGGGAGGGGGAGGAGGGGAGAAATGGAAGAAGAGAAGACAAGATGACAGAGAAGAAGGAGGAAGAAGATACATAGAAGCTAGTATCAAATCTGATTTATATACGAAACACTTTTAAAAGAAATGCTCTCTCAGACCCCTAAAATTGACAAATGTTTGACATTATTTAAATACAAATAAGAATTCACAATTATAAAATGAGGTTTCATTTCCAATTATTTATGGTCTTTTCTGCAGCTGTAACATTTTTAAAATGTAATCTATATTGAACTATGCAAACTCTAAAATTTAGCTTATCAACCTCATTGTAATGTGATAGATGATATTATTCAGATGATATTAAATATCATTTGCAATATGAAGATTAGACTGACTGCCACAGCCAAGAGCCTTTTGAAGGTATTGTAGCTATCTTTAATCTCAGGTACTATGTGAAAACCAATCACCCTTTTCTATTTTCTATTTAAAACCTTTGCTTTTATAATATGCCAGGATGTGTTTTGTTTTTAAAGATTTATTTATTATTTACTCCCCCCCCCCCCCCCCGCCGTTGTCTGCTCTCTGTGTCCATTTGTTGTGTGTTCTTCTGTGTCCACTTGTATTCTTGTCAGCGGAACCAGGAATCTGTCTCTTTTGTTGCGTCATCTTGCTGCGTCAGCTCTCTGGGTGTGTGGTGCCACTCCTGGGCAGGCTGCACTTTTTTCACGCAGGGCGGCTCTCCTGTGGGGCATACTCCTTGCACGTGGGGCTCCCCTATGCGGACGACACCCTTGCCTGGCACAACACTCTGCATGCATCAGCACTGTGCATGGGCCAGCTCACCACATGGGCCAAGAAGCCCTGGGTTTGAACCCTGGACCTCCTATATGGTAGGCAGATGCTCTGTCAGTTAAGTCAAATCCACTTCCCTATGCCATGATGTTTTATAGCCTTTGCTTTTTGTTAATGCTTTCATTTGTGTATGAATCTTTGATTATTTCTCTTTAAATCACAAACATTAAAAATATTATCTGTCACCAAAGCAACTATAAACACATATACACACAATTGGACACAACAGAATATTTTGTCATAAAGTAGTTTATAGGTAATCCAGCAAAATTCTTTTCCCCCTTCTTCAGTTCTCATTGAAATTAAGATTGATTTTTTTTCAAAATCTAATAAGGAACACTTACTCTTATGAGACTAAAATTGGTAGACTTGAATTTCAGAAACATTGATATTGAAGTGATGTCCCAAACTTCTTTTATTGAATAACTTTACCCCAAATTTAAGAACATGCTATTACTAATTTAATGATATAATTTATTTGTTTAGCAGCAAACAGCTATTAAGATCTGGAGATCAAGCCCCCGATCAGTTGGATGCTTTGAGAAGCTAAGGGAAATGATCAAAGAAAAACCAAATCCAAAAAGTAGGGGAGAAAGCACATAACATATTCAAAGTTGGAAATACAGGGTCTTTCTGTACAAGAAAATGATCCTAGTACTCAGCAATCCTGGGTGAAGGGGAAATCATCTATAAGTAGGACAATAAGTCCTACTGAAAAGAAGAGATGCTAATACACTGCTGGGAGTTTAACTGAAGGCTGGTAACTGGTCTCATAGTCAAAATATGAATATGGGCTTCCTCTTGCCACTATCCACAAGCCTGATTGGGTAGGGTACACTGTTCAGCACTTGCACCACTGCACCTGCAGAGCATCCTAATTCCAAAATTAAAAAAAAGAGGCAGTATCCTCTCACCCAAAACATAAATTAAGTGTGCTGATTTCTCCCCTAGCTCCATGACAACGTACTCTTGCCACCTCCAGTAACAAAACACTGGGCACAAGGTGAAAGCTATTTCGAGATGCTCATGGGACTAGCATTACACAATTCCACAACAGTATCATTTGTGATACATTTAAGTTAAATAAAGCAGTTTAAAGTATGGAATCCTAAAGATTTCAATTTTTCAGAATGACTCACCTCTCAGTAGATAACTAAAAGAAATGCATACGTTTACTAAAAATGAAAAATTTCAAAAGATGTTCTCAGTTTTTTTTTTCTTCAGAAGAGCTTACCTAAATCTTTCATTAACTGGATAATAGTCCACCCTGTCCCCTTTAGACTTTCAGCACCAGTGGTCAATGACCAGTTAAGTAAATGGTTAATAAACATTTAAAATATAACAGCCAATAAATGGTCCCTTTTCTTTGACTGAAAAATTATGCCCTTTCCCCAGAGACATTTTGTGTAAAGTAAGATTAATTCCAGCTATAATCAAAAGGCAAAATCTCTCCAAGAAATGGCATTTATATAAATTAAATTCATTGTCTAAAAAAAAAAAAACTGCTAAATTGTTTCCTCTATTACTTTCAAGATATCTTAGGGAATCTATACAATATTGCCTTGGACTTCTATTAGAAAGGAAAACAAAATGTTGAGTGCCAGTAAGTCAGAAGATAGTTGACTTCGGGAGATTCATAGACCATTGTGAATGCTAAAATGGAGAGCATCTTTGACAGGGAGCAAATATCATTTTGTTGGCTCAGATTTCATTTGTTACACGGTGGCTCAATATCTAAATGGTTTATATCTGGCCTTACTGCTAAATCTTCTTCCATACAAATGAGGTTCATTCCAACCTGTGTAGTTGGGATTAGGGTACTTGCAGCTAGGTGGGCATAGCCATATAATCCCAGTGTTAAATTTCCCTGCAAGAGCCCAAGAGCCCCCACCCTTACTCTATGAACCCAACATACAAATATGTTTACCAGTATTTGAAGTCAAACTCAATTCTAAATCCTATCTCCACCAGAGAGTCCCAGTTTCAGGAAAACATTTATGAATTCAGGTAAAACTCATGCATCTCACTTTGTGCCTAAGAAGACATAAATGCATTAAGTATGGTTTAGATTCTCTATTATTTTTCCATGTACCCAAGACACAGGAAATCCCAAATAATGGAGGTAGTCATAACTTTCAAGCTACAAATTATTGACCATGTTTAAAGTATATATTATTTAATATAAGAGCACCAAGTTTACATGTTTCATATTATTCAATTAACTTACTTCCAGATAAAATGGACCTTAAGTCTGACTTAATTAGTAAAGTATGTGTCATGGTAATTGCTAATCAAAATTATTTTAATCTACTGAATGGTACAAAATTTATTTTTATGCCTTAGCTAGATCTTATAGCTAAACACTGGTTTCCAATTTTAGAAATAACTCAGAGATGGCAAAGTCATTCTGTGATGCCTACCACCAATCTTAGTTAAAATTACTTAATACATTGTTTCCATTTAAATCCTAACATTTTTATGGTTCTATTTAAAATAGTCACATTGTACTACACATCAAAGAAAGAAACGGAAAATGGCTGAGTTTTTCCCTAAGCTTGGGTGAGAATCAGAAACCCTACTTGTTTGCTACAGTTTCTCAGAGGTTTCCATTGTATTCACACAGCCCTCATTCTATTGAGAGTTGAGCTAAATGAGTCAGTATGTTAATTATGTGCTCTGGGAGCACAAAGAAGAAATAAAGAAGTTATTACCTTCCCAAGTTTCTCAGGTAATGAGACCCACTTCTGGAGATATGTGGCATTGTACCAGAATCTATCATAAGAATGAGCTTTGCAGTAAAATGTACAAAATTAATTTTTTAATGAAAATCCTCTACTGGTTTTCGAAGTCAAATCCACCTGACAAATGTCACTGGGCAATGTCATTACCAGTTAACCAGCACAAGACCTTTAGAGCAGATGGAAGAGTGATGCATTTTCAGAAGAGAGGTTCCCTAATTTCAGCTACCCTCCATGAAAAGGAAATAAAATAAAATTGGCTCCATGTCACTCAAACAAGTCACTCCTTTAGATTTCTCCCCCATGATGTTTTTTAGCCTTGAGGCAGATATGACAGGAGCCTTATTAAATTCCAAAAATAAATGTGGAGCAGGAAGTAAGTGCATTCCAATGAGACATCCCACTTGTTAAAATGCAACATGCATAAAACTTAGTTCATTTATTTTTAGCCAACATCCTTCTCATTTTGAATCATAACAAAAATATGGTGTTTGTTTGCATAAGCTAAGTAAAACTTGTCCAAAGATTGGTGCGTTATTATTTTTCAACAAAAATTAGCTATTCATTTGTTCACATGAGGTTCTGTTGAGATTTTCTAAAATACCTTCAACATTATCTGAAAACATAGTTTAAAAATTTTTAATTAATAAAAACAGAAGATTTGTGGATGATTTCTTACTCTAAATTTTTAACATACTCCCACCCCCACCCAACTACTAATCATTGTTCAGGCAAACCCAATAATATTTATGGATTCCTGCATCTTTGTTCACACTATACATGTACCTGATTTTTGTTTTTTGTTTCTCAAATTACTAAAATCTTACCCAGGTCCAACAGTTCGATTTTGATCATCTTTCCTTCCCTGACATCCATCCTCTTCCCATACACCATCATAAGTAATCACTTCTCCTCCTCAGCTCTTATCTTTGTTATTCATTTATTTAGAACTTAATTCACTTATTTATTCTGCCTTGCATTGTATTTAATACCCTCCACTTGCAACATATGTTTTCTCTATTATTCATCCTCACATAACATACCACATCTAACATGAGGTCTTGTATTATCAGGGGCCCAATAAATGTTCAAATAAAATAATTATGGCCAATTACACATTTTACAATGATAGCCCCTACTGCTTCACCACCATCTTACTATTATGGCCCCTAGGAGTTTGGATACTTGATATCGAAAATCAGGCCTCTGAAGTCCCAAAAGGTGTATGTCATTCTATAGTGAAGGAACAAAAGAGAATTCCAGAATTGTGCTCTTGTCTTCGAGGAGCTTTGAGTTAGAGTGCAGGGACCAGGCTATAAGAACAGAATAAAACTTCCATGCCCCATTCCACATAACATTAGAAATGGCATTGGCCTGGTGATTAAAAGTACATAAAATAAAATAATAATTATGTATTATTTAATGGTTAAAATGTCCATATAAAGTCACTTTTATTAGCCTGATTTTACCACTCAGAAAACTGATATTTGAAGAGGTTAAATAACTATGCAAGGCCACAAAGCCAATAAGTGACAGTGATGAGGTTCAGTGAAGTTCAAATGTTTTAATGATGCAAACCATGCACCTGCACCTTCTATTACTGTGTGGCTTCACAAAGCATCAGTGCATGTCTCCAGGAACCTGGAGGAGAGTGGAGGAGCAAAGCCATGACATGTTTCCAGAATATTCACCCAAACTTTACCCAGATAATTTTCTCTCATGGGCCAACCACTGGACAACTGCCCTGACCTCCCAGTCCACCTCCATGGGGCTCCAGCAGAGGCAGAGGCTTGCCTATCCAGAGCAGGGTGCTCAGACAGATACTCTTACAACTTACCAAGTTCTGGGAGTAACAATTATGTAGGTATTAATTAGTAGCAGGGTACATTTAGCAATAATGATCCAAACGATGATTCGAAGGATTAAAATTTATCTTATTTTAGTTTTGTTTGGTTCTATTGTCACTGATTATGTTTCTCATGCAAGAAGTAAATTAATATTTTGCAGTTGGGTCAGGTATGAGCTTAAAGTTGTTATGCAAACGATCATTAAGTGTAGGAAAAGAATAAGGTCAACAAAAGATCAAAAAAATGGGAAGAGCTCTGATGTAACTATAATTCTTTCAGAGAGTGACTACGGCAACACCCAAGATCAGAAAGTTCACTAAGACAGGATGGAACAGGTATTAGAGATTTCTTATTTCAAACTCTCTCTCAACTTGTCTAATGTTTTTTGGTTTTTTTTTTTCTCTCTCATTTACTTCATGCCTAACCAGGGCATGTCTTCAATTATTAAGGCACATTACACTAGGCCAAAGATAACCTTCCACACGAAGATCACACACAATTTGAGGTTTCATCGCTAATTAAGAGAAGAAAAAAAAAAAACAATAACGGGAGATGGGGTCAAACACACCAAGACCATCAGCTGCTCTCTCCTCTGCCTTAGATTTACTCAACATCTTGAAGATTATCTCCTTCTGCTCTGCCTTCAACAGTTATTCTCCCTGTTCTGTTGAAATTCAACAAGAAAGCTGTTTTAAGGAAGAACATTTGCTGTTTATACCACCCTCTTGTAAACAAGTCATGTCACTGTTGATGTGATGTCATGTCTATAGCAAAGCTGTATATAAAGAAAATCCCCACTGAATGGAGAAAGTATTTGAGTAAACTGTAAAAGACTGCATTTTGGATAACAACATCAAGAGAGTACCTGCATCTCTACTAAATATCTTCCATACCTTAGAAAATTGCTTTAAATTGTTTTACCTATATTACCATTTCTTTTCAGTCAAATTTTTTAAGTAGAATACATCCAACAAAAAGGAATTTTTGCTTGACAAAATTTTTGTTAGAAAGTTAACCATCAGGAAAAATGGAATGGACCTGGACATGAAAGGTACTGCTATCTCTTTGGCCAAACACTACACTTTTGCCTTTTGGTTACATTTTAGGTTCTTAGACTACATATACTTTTTCCTGACACAAGTAGAAATGTACCCAGGCATAACTTGAAATGTGTAAATGTTTAACACTAACAGCTCCTGCCAACTGCAATCCATAAGGCAATGCATATTTCAGCATGCATTTGAGCACTTTCATAACAGTGTAAAAATAAAAGAAATTCAAAGTCACTGAAGGAAACATCTTATTTTCCACATAGTGGCGAAATATCTACAAAGCATTTCAGTTGGGCCTGATAAATGTCTCTGCTTATCATTAAGTCTCCTGATAATATTCACTAAAGTAACCAACTTCTGATGTCTTGTGCAGTTGGGTATTTTAGATTCCAACTACCAGAGTGAAGACTGATATAAATGGATGATCTTTTCTTGAAATTTAGTTTGCTTCCTGGTATTGATTTATCATTGTGAAGTTGTGGAGAGGCCCTGAATTAAAAATAAGAAGATTCATGTTTTCATAGTAGCCTAGCTATCAGTTATTTCCTGCATGAGCCTGCCACCTGACAACTTGGCTGTACCACACTTTTCTCCTCTCATCAATGGGGGTCTATAGCAGTGTACTTCTAACCTTAGGAAAGTCCTATGGCATGAAAATTGACATTGCTGTGTTTTCACTTGTTTGTACTTTTTTTTTATCAGATAGATGAACTATAGGAAGTCACTTAAAATGTAAACTTTTATGGAAAATAGGTTTTTAAGGAGCACAAATTGCATTTGAATGAAAAATTTAAATTAAGGTAAAATTTGGATTTCTTATCATAATTATTTACTTTTTGATTTTTGAACTTTATGGTTTGAGTCAAAAGTAGAAAAAGAATGATGAGATTATTATTCTGTCAGTGACCATTCAAAAAAAAAACCTGTAATTCTCATAAGAGTGCTTCTATATCCACCAGTCTAGAGGCTGTTGCATAGTTACATAATTTGTCTTAAAAGTACATAGAAAGGGAAGCGGACTTGGTTCAATGGATAGAGCATCTGCCTACCACATGGGAGGTCCAAGGTTCAAACCTAAGGCCTCCTGACCCATGTGGTGAGCTAGCCCATGTGCAGTACTGATGCACGCAAGCAGTGCTGTGCCACGCAGGGTTGTCCCCCGCGTAGGGGAGCCCCATGCACAAGGAGTGCACCCTGTAAGGAGAGCAACCCCATGTGAAAAAGGTGCAGCCTGCCCAGGAGTGGCACCTCACACACACAGAGATCTGACATAGCAAGATGACACGACAAAAAAAGAGACACGGATTCCCGCTGTTACTAACAAGAATATAAGCAGATACAGAAGAACACACAATGAATGGACACATAGAGCAGACAACTGGGGTGGGGGGGCGGAGAGGTTTGGAAGGGGAGAGAAATAAATAAACAATAAATCTTTTTTTAAAAAAAAGTACACAGAATTATTTGAATCCAGCCTTTCAGAAAATGTTATCACTATGTTCTGCAACCATTGATGAGTTAGCTGAGTGTCTCTGACTACAAAATGTCAGCCGATGTTCAAATAATCAAATAAATACAGAGTATGAAAGTTTTTAATAAAAATAGAAGCAGTTTACTCACTCATCAAAATGTTTATCAAGAGATGCTTGGATGAGTTTATGAAGTATTTTCATTTGACTTGTCATAACTTTCAACCATCCCTAATTCCCACAACTAATCATCAGGCAAAAAGAAAGTCAAAGAAAAGTTCTGAATACAGTTGTGGTTATAATAAAAAATTACTGGAGTTTGTCCATTTTGGGTTGTGTTTGTTTCAGTTTCATGAAGGCTATTTTTAAAAAGTTAGATTTTCGAGTTTCCCTAAAAACTTCCATTCGGCTGCCATTTCCTTGTTCTTATCTGGGTAAAGATTAGCAGCCTGTCTTCCTTAGAAAACTCAACATTTCCTAGAGTGGATAAAAAATACACAGTTTTATTCAAAAATACCATGCATTTTTAAGCATACTAGGAAAATCAAGGAACCTCTCAGGATATCAACTACGTCCTCTATCTGCAAGCAGAAGAAAAAAAAATAGATTATTCCAGTGCAAAAGTCTGTATCACTGTGATATACTGCATTGTATAGAGTACCAATTAATGGTACTAAGCAGGCAGACTGCTTACCTGAAAAGGTTTTGAACTCTACAAATTATCATTAGAAAAAATGAAAAATATGATCATATGGAATAATAGAAATTAGCTTTATACATGGACATACAAGTCTCTAAAAAAAAAAGGCTAGAAACCATATTTGATGGTATAATTAGAAATAAATATATAGAAATTTAGTAAATGTTCTTCATTAAAAGATTTTCATTCAAATTCATTTTAATAGAAAACTATTAAGGTTTTAAACTGTAAATATTCCCAACAAAATTGGCCAAATGTAGAGTACTAATATTGATATGGACTGTGTTTTTAGGGGCAAGCGTTAGGAAAAAGACATGGAATGCTAATACTAGATTATGCTAGCAGAAAGAAATTTAATTATCCAAATGAATGCTTTTGAATCACACTTCATTTTGGCAGAAAGCATAATAGAAATACTTTAAAATAAATATCCTTAAATTGCTAAGAATTCCTCAAATAAATCATTGAATTGATATATCACCATTTCTTGTTAAAAAGGAATTTATAAAAGTGTCATAGATTCAAGTTGATATTGTATATTTAGGCAAATTCTACTCATACCATTAATATCTGGTTCTCTCATGTAACTTTCTCTTCTAGTTTTATAGATTAAATTTAGTATTTAATAGCATATTCTTTTTTTCATGGTTATTCATCACTTCATGTATGATATTTTCCTCCCAAATAGACTGTGAGGTTAAATGAAGCTTGCTCCAACACTTTTTACCATAATAAATAATAAAATCTATACAAATATGATTCAAAGTCATTGATTTTTTTATTAGCAATTTTTTGGGAGAAGGTAAATAATGGCCCCTTCCATTTTATCTCATTGAGCAATTCTGTCTTTTGTAACTCAAATACTTCAATTACAAAAATGAATCAATTTTGTGAGTTACGGGGAAAAAAAATCTACAATGTTTAAACATGATGCAATCACCAGAAAACCCCAGAATTAAAATAACTCCAATTTTTTTTTTGATGCTGACATCACATACCTGAGCATCAAGGACACACACACACACAAGACCCTAACCAATAACCACAAAAGCCCTGACATTGAAAATATAAGTCTAAACAGTTATTATTTGAGCCTTAATCACTAAATTTTTAATTCTGTTGCATTAACAATAAACTTATCCCTTCTAACAACTTGCCTAGAAAGTGTGACTACTACATAGACAAAGCATTTACATATGTGAACATGAAAACTATAAGAGGAAAAAGATTAAGAGATTTCAACATTTAACTGAAAAATATTAATAAAAGTCTTCTTTCTTTTAAGTAGTTCCCTAATCTCCTTGGGGGATAAATGTACCTTTCATATGCCATATAACCTTTAAATATATGCATTTTTCATTTCCAAGAATGCACTAAAAAGCAGATTGTCTCTGTGATTCACCTAATTGTATTCTAGTTTCTATCCACATTCACAGTAAATTACTGAGGTGCAATTGTTTAAGCCAAAAGAATTTCATTGCCTGAAAAGTAATGAAAGACATCCAAGCATGATTAGAGCTCAGATATTTGACTGTTCTCTCCTAGAATCTTAATCTCACCTCATTTTAACATGAGCAACACTACGGGTTCTTGAGATGGAAATGATTTCACAATCTCAAGGACAGAAGTGGGAGAAGGGAGGAAAGAAAAGTCAGGTTTGATTTCAATAGACAATATGAGCTGTCGCCATTCTATGAATTTTGACATTGCCCCAGAATGAAGGAAGGAGCCTGTTCAAAGCCTGCCCAGACAAAGCAATATTTAATATTTAATTTCCTAAGGCAAAAGCCCCAGGTCCCAAAGCTCCAAGAAAGCTAATGGTCCACTCCTATAAGGAGAGCAAATGCCAAAATCAGAACTAATTTGACTGTAAAATACAAGCAATTTCTTCAGGAGTATTTATAAATGCAAGGTTTTTGTTACGGGTTTTTATGAAACAGAAACAAACAAACAAACCAAAAAAAGCAGCATGCCCCGTTTTTATATTATGAAGATATGAAATTATCTACATATTTTTATGCCATGATAAGGTACTAACAGATATTTTCCTTTAAAATAGATGTTACAAGCCAACTGAATTTTAGTCTGGGTTATTTTTCTAAGGGTTTCTAATGGGTTTAAATGAAATGTAATAATAAAGTTTTCACATTTTCTTTTCTAAAATTGACATAAATGCTTTACATATAAAATAACTTAAAATGTATAGGTCAAATCTAAATAACACCAGTTTTCAGTTCTTAAATATTCCTTAAAATAGCAAGGCACATGTAAAGTTAACATGGGGTAGTGGTATAAATATATTAAACTAGTATAGATTAAAGTCTGAAATACAGCCCCCATAACTCATAGAGCCTAACATGTTTATTCCTTGGACTGTATAATGTCCTTTTGCATATAATCACAGGCAGAGATTCTCTCCTTCTGTAACACAGAAAGCCGCCAAGCAGATGTTCTCTTTGTCCCCTGATACCAGGAACTAAGAGTATGCTCTTGTATTAGCACTGCAGTTACCAATGCATAACTGCCTCAGATAGATACATTACCTCTAAACCACAGAAGAGCTGAAGAAAAAAACCGAAATTATTTCTTTTTCCACATTAGTTAAATCACATCCCACATGTAGTAGATATAGGCTTCACCTTATTGGTATTACTAAACAGTTCATGGCATTATTGACTTGGAATTTTCAGACATAATTGATGAGGCAACAATCAATCAGATTAGCTGTGCAGAGATCAAAATTGACAGTAAAGGTGGGTAAAAATTCTTTTATGACCTTGTAGCTTTTTTTCTTCCCTTTAGATTTTTCCACAGAAGTAGAGAAAATGTATTCTACCTGTTCGTATTGCAAGTACCAGCCTCACAGAAAATGACTTGGATTTAGACATTGTTGACTATCTGCTGGATGGAACTGCTTCTCATAATTAAAAAGTTATTTTTTTTAATTAAGGTAAACAATGCACAATTGGAGAAGGGCATAAACATGGAGATGATCTGAGAAATTGTCAGGCACTTCAAAAACATTTGGAGTATTTAGTACAATTGCACTAGAGGCTGGGAAAGGGGATGATGGGCAGGACAAGGAACAACAAGAAATATTTTGACTTTATAAACTGGTAGTCCCAGCGTATATACAACTAATTAAGGTAAAAGATTATTACGGACACAATTTTGATTTTAAAAAAGTAACAATAACAAGGATAGAGGGGATAGGGCTTCCCAAATCAAGAAGGTCTGAATAAATTTGACCAATGAAGGAGGCTTTGTGATGGAAAAGGAAGAAAGTTGGTATAAAGGCAATGAGGCAGATAAGTACCTGAACTATTTGGAGGAAAAAAATACAATAGACTCTTGTATTGTTCCTAGCTTTGCAGTTGAGAAGGAGAAAGTGGAAACAAGGCTGGAAAGACAGAAAGAGGAAAATTTGTAGAAAGCTATGAATTTCATGTGATGAAACCTTGAGCCCTGTGAGACCTGAACTTGGGCAATGGTAAAGGGAAGAGAAAGAAACGGGCAGATTCCAGGGACTTATAAAACAAAGTAGAATCAATCAACTTAAACACTTGGCTCAATGAAGGACATGAGGAAAGGGTCTCTGAACATTCTAGTTTAGGCCACAGACAGTATGGTGATGCTATCAATTAGAATGATAACCTTATAAGGAATAGCCAGGAAGAGTGGGAATGTGAATGAGTGGGCATGCAAAAAAATCATACATTACAGGGTGGTTATGTATCTGCATTATATTTATTTGGGGACACCCGACTGAAAATTTAAAGGTATTTACAGAGATCAAGGATACAGACATATGAAACCAAGAGAGTGATTAAGATGGCCCAGTCAATCAACAAATGTTTAATCAAGTCATTATGTTCATTATTTAGCATGACACAAAGATAAATGTCATGTAAGCTATGCTCATAAGGAACTAATACATAAAAATTATACATGTAAATAATTGTCTAAAATTCATATAAATAAATGATGTACAGTAATAAAATATGTCATGAGCTTGAGTATGATGACATTCTTTCAACTAGGAGAAATCAACATTTAGGGAGATAAGGGTAAGAGCAGTCAAAACTAGCTTAAAGCCCAGACAAATGAAAGGTGGTACAATGAAGAGTGAGTGGTTCAGTTCTACCTCAGATTTGTGTAAACAACAGAGAAGATCTCAATTGCGAGGCTAAGAAATCTGAGTCTCCAGGCAGCTCGAAGCCTTTGATTAAGGTACTTTGTATCAGTATATAAATGGATGGATGGAATGGAGCCTGGAGGTAGGCAGTGCCATCCCTACAGTAATCCAGGGCAGAGGTAATGAAAGCTTGACCCAAGGAAGCAGCAGTAAGAATAGAAAGAGACAGATGCAAGATAAATGGCAAAGGCCTTGGCCATTGAGTGTTTGTAGGCAGCAATGAAAAGGCATCTTAACTGAATGTTGAATGAAAGGGAGTAACCAAATATACTTAAAGCTTGGATCTTGAATAAAAGGGAGAACAATGGTTCCACTAATGTGAAATACTATCCACAGGAGGGAAAATGTTTGGGAGGGAAGGGAGGATATATCCAGTAACCTAGCAGGATACCTAGCTGGAAGTACTGTAAGAAAATGCCAGAAAGAAGATAAACACTAAAGCAATCACCAGGGCAAGAGAGATAGACATGAAACTGTGAGACACTGACAAGGATGAGTGTTAGTTTAAGTGGGGAGTCAAGAGCACATACATTGAAAGAACTTTCTCCTACAATTACTCTCTTTCTTCTGCATCTTTAGAGTTGACCCCAGTAGTGGGTCATTCTATGTAGCAGATAAATTTGTTATAACACCTGCACTTCTTTTTTAAAAGCTTCTCATCACCATTACCCTTCAGAGCCAATGTTTGGAAACAGTTTATACTCATTGTCTCCACCTTTTCATTTCCCATTGCTCCAACCCAACCTCTAACACAGCATGGAAATATTCTTTTCACATTCAGTCTTCTCTTTGGGCCTTCCTACCTTTTTTTTTTTTTTTAATTTCTCTCCCCTTCTCCCTTCCCCCACCCCTACCCCTGCTGTCTGTTCTCTGTGTCTCTTTGCTGCGTGTTCTTCTTTGTCCACTTCTGTTGTTGTCAGTGGCACGGGAATCTGTATTTCTTGTTGTTGCGTCATCTTGTTGTGTTAGCTCTCCGTGTATGTGGCGCCATTCCTGGGCAGGCTGAACTTTCTTTCTCACTGGGCGGCTCTCCTTACGGAGCATGCTCCTTGCACATGGGGCTCCCCTACTCGGGGACACCCCTGTGTGGCAGGGCACTCCTTGCAAACATCAGCACTGCAGGTGGGTCAGCTCCACACGGGTCAAGGAGGCCCAGGGTTTGAACCATGGACCTCCCATGTGGTAGATGGATGCCCTAACCACTGGGCCAAGTCTGCTTCCCTTGTTCTTTTTTTTAAAGGAGGTACCAGGTATTGAACTCAGGACCTGGTAGATGCACAGCAGTTGCTCAACCACTGAGCTATACCTGCTCTGCTCTACTTGTTCTTTACTCTTCTAAGAATACTCGGGTCTTTGTAGGACAGCCTCTCTTTCAGTCTCAATTCAAATGTTACCCACCAAGAGAGGACATTCCTGACCATACCAGCAAAATAGCTATCCCTACTCTTTTCCAAAGAATTTACCACAGTTTTAAATTCTATTATTTATATGTTTCCTAGTTTATTTTGTGTATCTTCCCAACAGCATGCAACTCTATGATAGGTGGGACATGGTCATTCTCTGTTACTTCTGCATTGTCAGTTCCTCTAACAGTCATAGTAGCAGGCAAAAAAACATTCATTAAAAGAAAATCCAATGAATTTGACAAAAAAAGCCAAAACACATCAAGGCTGAAGACAGGAGGATTGAATGGTCAATTATTTTAAAGATACAATGGCATTAAGGAGAATAAGGGCTGGGTAAAGGATGAAATGTGTTTGGAAAGATGAGTTTTATTAGAGCCTTGAGAAAAGGACCAGACTGTAAGAGGTTAAAGAGAGATCTGTGATAGTCTAATTCTGTGGGATAATCTACTCCTTTACTTTTCTGAGTATAGGAAGGGATTCGGTGGAGAGAAAACTAATACGGCTGCTAGACAGGGTCATAATCAACAAAATAACACCCCAGAGAAGGGTGAGATGATAAGGAATAGGTATACCAGTTCAGGGGTTCAGGCAAGGAAAGGAGAGAAGGTAAGTCTTTCCTTGAGAGTATAAAGGAAGAGAAAACATTTAGTAGAATAATTTAAGAATATATAAATGAAAAAAGGAAAGATACCAAATTGGCCATTTGTATTTTCTTAGTAAAGTAGGAGTTGAGGCTTTAAAAAGTCAAACAATAGAGCATGGCATATTATTAATGTACCCAATTAGGAATAAAGGAATCTATTTGATCAGAGGTTTTAGCTGATTTTCTCATCTTTATTAAACCTAAGGAATTTACTTTATCCTGGGCCCTTTATCACCAAAAAATTCAGTGATCCTACTGAAGAGAATGATTCTCAAGAAGGGAGAAAATGACTCACAATTTACAGCAAAGCAATATTTTCTACCAAACCTTCTAAGCACGTATTGAAAAGTACAAATTATTTTCTTTTATTAACCGATAATTACATTGCATTTTAAGTAGCTATTTTAGAAAGAGATACATAAAATGAAACAGTGAATCAAAATCTAGAGAACTTAAATGCTCACCTAAGATAATCACTTTCATAAATAAAACTATAAAAGAATAATCTTGCATTCAGTAAAAGCCCCCATAAGAGGGAAAATCAGAAATCAACTGTTGCTTTTGATTTACAAATGGCCTGTGCTTAATAAATTCACAGAGTCAGAAATTGGGCAACAGGTTACCAACAGCAGGGGTAGGGTGAGAAATGTGATACAAAGTCCCTTGTTCGGAGTGATGGAGAAGTTTGGTGATAGATAATGGTGAAGACAGCAAAACACTGTGAAAGTATTTAATGCCACTGAATTTTGTAAACTTGAAAGTAGTTAAAGTGATTCATCTTAGGTGGTATGAATGTTACCAGAATAGAACTGTATAAGACAGCATGAACACTAAATGTAAACTATAAGCTACAGTTTATATAATATTAATGATGATGTTTTATCAATTGTAACACAGATGCGACACTAATGCAAAAATATATAGGGAAAGCAGTATGTGGAGGGGGGTATATTGGACTCGTATGGGACTGTATTTGCTGCGTGATTTTTCTGCAAACCTACAACTACTCTAATTTTTTTAAAAAATAGTCGGCTTAAAGTAACTTTATTTTCACTATACTTTATGTGGTATCCAACATTCCAATTCTATTGTTAAGAGAATTTAAGAAAGAAACCAGTTTTCAGATAAGTACCCTAGGATTTCCTTGAAGGATTCCAATAAAGAAGTAAACTAATGCAATATTAATGTTCTCATAAATAGGTATCAACTTGATCCAGCCCCATATATTCAGGTTTGGCATTAATATTCTTTTAATTTTTTCCCCATTGCTTTTAGAAGACCCAATGGCATTCACTTTTACACTCAAAGAAATCTGAGTTAATATTACATTTTTCGAGTAACTTCTGTTTTCATTATTATTGTTGGTGCTGTTACCGTATTTTTAAAAGCTTAATAGCATAGATTAATGCTGCAACCCTACCATTCTCTAACTCAATCAAAAGATGTACTTCCCAATACCAGGGCAAATTATTTAATAAAGCTCAAGTTTTCATTCTAGCAGATAAAGCAATCATTTTACTACAGTTAAAAACCATTAAGGGGAAGTAGATGTGGCTCAAGTGATTGAGCTCCCACCTACCACAAGGGAGGTCCTGGGTTCAGTTCCCAGTGCATCCTAAAGAAGACGACGACAGCGAGCTGCATGACAGGCAGGTGCGGTGAGCTGACACAGCAAGATGATGCAACAAGGAGACACAAAGACAATGAGAGATACAACAAAGCAGGGAGCTGAGGTGGCTCAAGCAATTGAGTGCCTCTCTCCCACATGGGAAGTCCCAGGTTCAGTTCCCAGTGCCTCCTAAAGAGAAGACAAGCAAACACAGAGAGCACACAACGAATGGACACAGAGAGCAGACAGGGAGTGCAAACAATTTGGTGGTAGAATAAATAAATAAAATAAATATTTTTTAAAACTATTAAGGATAAGATACTTGGTTAAACAATTATTATTATACAACAGCTTTCAGGTAAAAAATAGATCTGCCTTCACAGAGGCTATTCATAATATATATTGGTAGGAAAAATAATAACATCCTGTCTCCAATAGGTTGAAATCTCCATCATGTAAAAGGAGCAGCTCTTCACAGGCAGGACTAGGGTAGCACAGCAATGAACTATACAGCAGTGAGCACTGGATGACTTTCCCTATTCTAGTATTCATCTACTAGTCCAACTAGCTCGTTCATTTAACTTTTCTAAGCCTCAGTTTAGTCAAACGTTCAATAATGCTATAATATTTATGATGCTTATCTCCAAGGCTGCTTCTATAGAGCAAATCAGATAATGTACATAAAACAATCTCAAACCTATACAGAGCTATGTATATTAGAGATAATTATTTAGTCTTCTCTCCACCTTAGAAAAAAGAATGTTACAGTAATCTTAGTGAATAGGCTTAGAAATTAAAATCAGTTTCTCAATGTGAAAATACTTTATTAGAGATAATGTCATTGGTTTCACAGCTACCTTAGCAACAAAAATATGCCAAAAAACCTGACAGACCCATTTTATACTGAGCCACAAAGGGAAATTGCATGGGAAATAAAAATGAGTACTCCAACTATCTAAATTTGTATCTTATCCTCTAGTTTGTTTAGATTGATGAGTATACCTGGAATTGAGTATTTCAAACAGCAACCTATTCAGGAGATCAGAAACAATCAATGTTTCTCTCTGAATTTTATTCATTTTATTTTGAATCTTGCGAATAGATTTTAAAAAATTAAATTATAGGTGTGTGTGTGTGTGTGTGTGTGTGTATGACTGTTTGACATTCTACTTAGTAAATGCAACTCTCTAATAAAATTCTTGAAATTATTGCTGGTATATATCCAACAAAGCCAAGAAAATATTAATCAATATTTTAAAGAAGCACCTTGGTATATGCTTTAACAACTATTTGAGTCTCTGTCAAATTAAAAGTGAAAATATCAGGAAAATACAGTGTTGAATTTTAATTGAGTCTGAGTCTGTTTTCTCTCCTTCACTCAACCATGCCCATAGTGATTTACATATAGTTTTCAACATGTGGACTCTAATATTTGTTATGTCTGCATTTGCAAGGATGAGGTAATAGAGCTTATAAAATAAAACTCTGCATACATGCGAAAACTTGTTTCACTATTTTGACTGTCTTGACAGTCAATGACAAGGTAAGGCAGATGAGAGAACTATCAGACTATTTGATTGACTTGAGTGGATAGTATAACCTGTTTCCTCCCCCTAGTCCATCCCAATGCCAGATCTCAACTTGATCCAATCTACCAGTCAAACCCATCACACACAAAGTAGTGTATACATGTAGACATTGGTAGACATTGGCTTGGGCAGTATATTATTGAGTACCATTCTAAAATTTCAACTTACCATAAAAAATGTCATTCATATACTACTCTTTCCTTAGAAATGGGCTGTGCTGGAGTGTCTGTCCAATAGCACTTGAAAGGAATCAAATTTCTAATTTGTTTACTAGAATTCTATTTTTAGGAATCAAAATATATCATAGCAAAATCTTCCAATATTTATCTTTTGAAAACCCCCACTCAAACCTATTTATTTCAGATAATCTGTTAGAAAATATTTTTCTTGACTATCCTAAGTGGAATCAGAGTTATAAGGCAAACTGACTATATATAAAAATATATATATATAAGTATAGACCTAAATCTTAACAAAGGAATTAATATCTTTTAAATGACACATTTGTGGGGTATTTCTTTAAACTGAGGAGTATGACTACCATAAAATGTCATTTCTAGTCACTTTTTTTTTTCACTTATAATTTGGGGTAGTTAAAATACTTTAATTATTTAAAAATATTTTCTTATTGTGATACAAAAAGTAATCCAAAACATGTTTTCCATCATTATAAAAATGAAAATATAGAGGAGCAGATTGTAGCTCAGTGGTTGAGCGCCTGCTTCCCATGTACGAGGTCCTGGGTTCAATCCCCAGTAACTCCAAAAAAAAAAACAAAAGTAAAATAAAATTATAAGCCTAAAAGCTTTTTAATAAAAACATTTTTTTAAGATGAGACTTTAAAAAATTGTATGAAAAGGTCAAGAATTTGTTGAAAAATATTACCTCATATTGACATCACATTTCACTTCGTTTTAAAAAACCAACTTGGTCAGCTTTCAACTGAGTAACCCTGTCCTTGTCAATCAAGAACATAAAAGAAGACAAAATAGCATGTGCAGGTGGATTGGCAACAGCTGAGCTTTGCCTCATTTCTTCTATGCACATTTTAGTGCAGGTATTAACATCTACAAGCAGGTGAGGTTCAAAAGAAGGAAGAGGAGAGGAGGAACAGGAAGTAGGGGAGGTAGTAAGTAAATAAAAACTGCCATCAAATGAAATCCAACACTACATTTTCATGCTTATTAAAGAAAAGAAGTGAAACAGAATAAGGAAGAAAAAAATGCTAACTTCAAAAAGTCATAATGCAAGATCATCTTGTTTTACTAAAATATTGATTTCTTGCTGCTTACATTTTTAAGGAAAAATAAAGTCTATTCTAGTCAGATTGCCTTAACTGAATTTGTCTGTTGCTTAATTTAAATATATCTGTGTTTTTATAAATATAACATTTCTAATATAGTGTATTTTGTATTATTTCTTGCAAATAATAGCTGAAAAAAACTTTATTGCCAAATTTTCATTTCAGCGATTTTCCAGATAATAAGAAAAATATTTCCAGATAAGGACAATATTAATATGTGCTATCACATCTTTAGCCAAGTCTCATGATACATTACACCATTCTAATTAAAACACTTCTTAAAATTTGAAGTTTATCAGAAATACTGTCCTAGGTTTAACATATTGAGCACCTTCCTAAGATGAAATTTGCAAAGCATGAAGTGACATATAGAAATTATTTTCTTCTGGCTGAAAGTGATTTTGCGTTTAAATGTTTATAACTTTCCAAAACTATTATATGCTTACAAATATTAATTGAGTTTCAATGAAAGAGTCAATTTTTTTACACTATTGAGAACGTTTTAATACATTATTACACACAATTGTTTGATGGTGAATGAATTCATAATTGATTTAGAAGCATGTAGTACTATCTGGTAATGCATGGCTGAAAATACATTAAAGAAATTGCAATTTCAAGAACAAAAGGAAAAAATATAACAAGATTTCACAGAGGCTGAGCAATATTGTTTAAGATGAGTCTCCTTTGAGCGAAGCAATCCAAAAGCTACCAGAAAGAATAAAAAGGGCTTTATCATCATTACCTATTATTCAAAATTGACTAAGCTGGAATTCATGAATGAAAACAAATTAGGGAAAATGTCCTTAAAAGAATCCATTCTTTGTTTCTAATAGAATCAATTAGCAATTCTAATAGAATCAATAGTAGCACCAATTATTTTATATCTTCCAATGAAAAATAGAACTACATTAATTTTATAAGGAAAGGTCCAAACATATTTTGTGAGATGCCTACTGAAGAATCTAGCAATTAAATGAAATGATTTATTTCTGAATGCATAAAAGGAGGGACAGATAAACAATTTTGGAAAAATATTAATGGGTGAATCTAGGTCATATGAAGTCATTATGCTCTTTAATTCTACTTTAACATACATTTGAAAATTTTCTTAATAAAAAGTAAAATTCCTGCAATGGTAAAATAGGCTAATTATGGTAAATTTGTAGCTAAAATTTAAACGTTCTCCTATATTTGATTTAAACTTCACCAACCAAACACTATTCATCAATCTTGTAGGTCACTACCAGGAATC
This sequence comes from Dasypus novemcinctus, assembly GCF_030445035.2. Classification (NCBI taxonomy): domain Eukaryota; kingdom Metazoa; phylum Chordata; class Mammalia; order Cingulata; family Dasypodidae; genus Dasypus; species Dasypus novemcinctus. The sequence continues at coordinate 129,170,966 of NC_080676.1, forward strand.
TTCCCTAGGGAGAAATAAATGTCCAATAATATAAAGTATATTGTATCTATAATCCACATGGCTGAAGAATTTCAAAACATCAAGATTCTCCTTCCCCTTCACTGATCATGGCCCTTTCCAATATTTTAGATGAAAGGTGACCAGAAATAGTTAATAAATTCATATTAGGAGTTTACTTTAAAAAAAAAAGTTCCCTGACAAAAATCAATCAAAAAAGCAAAAGAAATTTCAGGATAAACCCTAGGATTAACACAGACTTAACTCAATATACAGTAGGTACAATGATCATGAGCATCAACAGTGATAGTGTTGAAGTATTACACAAATTCAAAGAATATTAAATGTTGCTCTTCAAATTTTATGAAATACATTTTCTGAGGCAATGAATATTTTTCTGCACATGGGCAAGCAAAGAATGTCATTTTGCACAATACATTGTTTGTAAACACATTAATAGACAGTGTTAGAAAACAAGCTTTCCAGTTAGTGAAATGGAGCAAGATTTGTGAGAAAATATTCTAACTATAATAGAATATCTTTTTTTAAAAGAAATCAATTTTACTGATACATATTAATACAGCGTAAATCCATCCAAAGTGTACAATCAATGGTGCAAATGCTCTATTAATGACTGAAGTGATCAATGCACAACTATGTGATCATATCAAACAATAGAATACCTTAAAGCACAGAAGTTGCACAGTCTTGTTAATATAGTTTAGAAGGACATAACTTGTAAATCGATTCCAACAGCAAAGGTTTTCCACTTAAAATATCTGAATATCAATGAGGATGACACACATGAACATTACATATAGAGAGAGATGAATATCATGGAAAACCCAGCTATTCATCGAATAATACCAAAATAATATTCCAAACTAACGAAGTATGATAAAATCACATTTGAAGTAAACAAACAAATAAAACTAAAAGAACAACAAAAGGAAGATTTTTTCTTTTCTGGTCCTAGAACAGTATTGTATTAACCTCTAGTAGGATCTGCATATAAACACAGTCTAAGTCACAGTTTCCCAAAGGAATTTTTTTTTTCATGTTCAGGGCAATGTGGGTAGAACCAAGGTAGCACAGACATCTTTACTACAAGCTTAAACCTATAATATTCAAATTACATCATGAGTCTACAGGAGGAGGATGGGTAAACAGTATTTGATGACGAAAACCCTTTTGTCACAGAACAGAGTGGGTGAGTATGGAGTATGACTATTCTGTAGGACTCAGTCTTGGGGAATGTGAATCTAAATCTCAAAGAAACAAGTTGACATAAAAAATGTGCTACACTAAAAATAAACATGGTTAATGCGATGTTTGGTTTAGTTGTTCCCTTCTCTTAAGAAAGCAAGTTTGTGATGCTCTCAATATTGATTTAATAGGAATATTTTTGGGTAACTGTTTTTAAAAACTTGAGCCCACTTCAAAATGAAATATCAAGGCAGGTGGAGATATTCTGAAAGTCTTTTCAAGGCCTGTACTTTGAAATTTTAAATTCATTCGCTATATTTCAAATATTTATAGCACAAAGAGCCTTCTTTCTAAGTAAAACAGCATAGTTTTTCATAAAGTAGATTCACCTCAACTTTCAGCTTCTGTAACCGTAAGTGCTTTGATGGTGAATAAATAGGAATGCAAAGGCCTTGGTGTGCTGTACACCTCAATGATCTTAGGCATCATTTTCCCAGGTTAGAAGGGGTAAGAGGTCACACATACATTCTATTTGATTCTATTTTGACAGGGGGAAGTGAATTACCAAAACAACAGGCCATGCATATTTAAAGAGGAAGGAAAGCATTCCTTGGGAGTTACAGCTTTAAGTGCTTTCTACACCAGATGTCTGCTTTTTAATGGGTCTTCTTATTTAGGAAATTACAATGAAATTTAGGAGTAGACCACATATTCCCAAAGAACAAATGTACATATCACATGGAACAAATGGACCTAACAACATTCTGTGTCATCATCAGCTTAATATAAAGAAAAAAACATTTAAGTAGTAAAAAACGCTTATAAAAGGCATAAAGAAAAGTTGTATGGTAAATGCACATACATAAAGATGTATTTTGGAACAGCAGTTGCATCCAACTGACACAAAGAAAATTTAAGGAGAATAAACCAATAAAGTTGACATGAAGAGAAAAATGGAAGCTAATTTACTTTTATTTGAATTTCTTACATTCCTTTATATGGGAAAATTAGCATTTCTTATAGCCTTCTAGAAATATCTTTTATTTGATCACTCAGTGCTTCTCTCACTTTGAAAATCCTCTGTGATGTTCAAATCCTTCTGACTGTAGTCTATCTGTAAAGCATAACTCACTGGCAAACACATACACCCAATCCCTGGAAGCCAAGGAGCTTAAACAGGTCATATCGACAATGAGACTTAGTACCTTCCTGTACCAGTTTCTGGATAAATCTTCTTATTTAAAAACAAATCAATAAAACATATATTTTCAACTAAACAAAATTTAGCCAGGAGGGTAAAAGTAAGAAACATATGAATATTCCCTGGGAAGCCCATTTTTACAAAAACAAATATCTAGAATACTTGTGATGGAAAACTACTGCCTATCTTCACAGGATCCCCTTCTTTGGGGATCTCCTATTCTATACTTCTTGCTCCAACAGTCATGATTTTACATGTCCTCGTAGACTGGTGCACAAATAGGCCCTTGATCTTAACTGGGCAGTTAGTTCCTTTTATTTGGGAAATACTGTAATGGGTGAATTATAAGAAAATACATAAGAAGGCCAGACTGGGAGAAGATAGAGAGAACAGTGTAGGGATAGAGTTGAGGGCCACAAAAATAAGAGTTTGAATCCTGGTGTTAGGCTCATTGAGTTCCTGTTCATGGGACAGAGACACACCCTACTAGCTTAATAACAAAAGCCCTTTTGCCACTTAAACTGTTTGAGTTGGATTTCTGCTATGTTTGCCAAAGGACTACCAAATAATGCAATGTAATCCTACAAAACTGCTTTAAGAGGAAATAGCACCTCCTATCTACCTGGCCTGAGTGACAGGATTTAACTTTCCAGAGCCATGTAGGGCAGGGCAAGAGAGTCACCAGGGAGCATGGAGATGTGGATGCCACTAGGCATGGACCTTTACAGCCACAAGAAGACAAAGCTGTGCACCAGTCACATGAGGGTCAGCAGTGCTTGTGTGATCAATGCGTTCCTTGACAAAAGGTTTAGATCACATGACCTAAAGTGCTTAGGAAAGTGTTGTCATAACATCCTAAATGCTCCCTTTAACTCCAGCCCTAAATGCTAAATGCTCCCTTTAACTCCATCTGAATATAATGCTTTCCACAAATCTACATTCACCTATTTTTTTTTCAATAGAAAACATGTGATTTCTTCTATTACACGACTAAATAATACTTAGTTAAACAATAATTAATCTTTTGGGGAAAGATGAATGAGTAACTATGTTGTGTAAGACTGAAAGTTCATTAATGTCTAAATGATAAAAGAGATACTAATCTCTCTTCATTAGTCAGTGAAGTTAGTAATACCTGCTAGGAAAGTGTATTCAGACCTTACATGCTTTCAAGTATTCATCCCTGGAAGATTCTCTAGGTCAACTGGAATATTAGGAAAATGTTCATTTAATCATCTTGACAGATTCATGCTTTCATTTTTTTATAAAGAATAATTTATAATTTCTATAAAGAATCTAATTGAACTTTATTAATTCAATTATTCATTCAATAATATTCTTGTATTTTAGATTTATGGGAAATTGACATATAATGTATAACCTTTTAATATATGTAAAGCATTGAGTTAAAATGGCTAATTTAGAACTAAATAATAGCATTATGACATAATCTTTTTTATAGTAAAATATCCAGGAAATGTATGTTTTCATTGAAGTTGGAATGTAATTTTGGAGTGTATGGAAAGGAAGTTGTTAGTTTATGAAGAAATAAGAGCATATTTTCTGAAGACATGTTTGAAAGGCGTACCATAGGTATGTATACTACTGATGGCACATGTCATAGTTCCCATAATACTAAAGGAGTATTTTCTCAGAGTAATTCAAATCTTCAATTCTTTAGTATCTCTAACAAATATTTAAAAGTTATTTAGTTTTGAAAATGTTAAAAAGGTCTTCATACTTTCAGGTCTTTATACTTTTCAGTACAAAGGTCTTTATATTTTATACTTTTTACATAAGATTAGTAAGTCTTAATAAGTCTTTAAAGGTCATAAAGCATTTTTGGATGTTTCATCTAATTTGATTCTTCAAAATAGCGCCATGATTTAATGAAGGCAAATGCTACTTTTAACCATTTTCTAAATCAGCAAACTGATGCTTAGAGGAGTTAAATGATTTCTTCAAGAGCCTATGGTAAATGGTAAATGGTAGAACCACAATTCAAATATTCAATTTCTCTCTCCAAATTAATTCCTCCAAAGCCTACAATGTCATATTTCTCA